>NC_090933.1:437300577-438537452 GCF_040938575.1 Ambystoma mexicanum | reverse complement strand
AGGTAACACCAGTATTCTGATATGCCTGGGAAATTGTCTACCTGCTTCAGGGTGTTATTCCGCAGTGATAGACAATCTTTGGAATTTAGCCGTCCGGCACCACAGGAGGGGTCGCCGGCTTGAACTATGTACTGTAAGCATGGCATTGGTAGTATAGTGTTTAATGATATTTGGCACAGACAAACTAGACATGCTTCCGAACTTCAGTGGCCAATCAATGGTAGTTTTGAAATCCCTCGTATTGAGTATTTAGAATCAATTTTATTAAAGAAAAAGGCTAGACCTGCAGCATTTGATGTATTACAGAATTGGAAAAAAGAAGCTTTACAGCAGCTTAAGAGTAGGGAGAAACATGCGCGCCGCCATAAGACGAACGCTGAAAAAGCATTGTTGTATGACCAAGATAAACAGTCTGAGTCGACTAGGAATATGGATAGGGCTTTCTCACTTGGTATTCAGAAAATCTATCCTTCCAAAGACTTCCATGTTTCCGACAAACTTATCGACAAATTGTTAAATGAACGAAGGCCTGGTGCCATTGCGCCACCTCCGTATGTTCCTCCTCCTGCTGGTTATTCCTGCTCCTCCTGTTGTTCTTCTTCCTCCAGTCGTTGTCCCTCCTTTTGTGCTGCTCCTTCACCGGCTCCTCCACTTTTTCCTATTGCACCAGTGGTAGTACCTCCGTTGAACTTGCCTGCTCTCCCTCTTCGAAGTGGTCCTACACTGCTTGTAGTCGATCAGGGAACAGGATCAAGGGTTGTCACTCGCAATACTGTACCTCCAGAGAAGAAACATGGCTTGATTGCGTGGGCTAAGCATTGTATGGAGAGGGATGATCAAGCTAATGTTTTTGCCACACTATCTAATATGGATAATTTTCCTGAGAAAAATGTTTTTATTGAAGGATTAGGGATTCACTTATGTGTAATGTGGGATAGATTAAACAATACGGATCTCCCACAAGGGTTGAGGGATCTGAACACTTTAGCGTTTTCTAGAGACAATGCGGAGAAAGTACAAGAGCATGTTGAGAGGGTATTTGAGTATAGAAAGGAGTTGGAAAGATTACGGGATGAAGATGAAGATAGTATGTATGTAAAAAAGTGATTCCTCCCTTGTCGTAAATCGATATCTGAGGAAATACAAATTTGCATGAAGGACGCGATTAGATGGATCTCAGACACGCCGATAACTCTAGTTGAGGTATATGACACGAATAGTCAGTATACACCAGAAATGCAGAGGAAAGTGATACAGGTAATGTTAGAGTACCTACAGAATGAGTGTGTAAAAAGAAAGATTTGTTGTCCCGCAGAGTTATTGAGTATTTACAAGAGAGCTTTTTCACTTGACACTTCTTTGGCTGCTTTAGCGCTTGATTTGGCACTGTTGCTTAGCAAGCGTTCAGAGTTGCCCACTTCTCAGTTGCCTATGAGAGAGGTTCCTCCGACATTTGTCCCAAAGGTTGATATTGCGGCTAATCCTGCAACGGGTGCAGCTGCTGTGGATATTCCTGCACATTATGTGTCACAGTTCGTTCACGTCCCGTTCTCAAGACAGGAAGTGAACACCATTACGCAATCTATTCCCGACATTAGGAAAAATTCGACAGGGTTCTATAAAGAAATAGAGTCTGTTTTGCAATCCTCAGTATTCACTTTAAGTGATATTGATTTATTATTTCCTGTACTCCTGCCCGTAAATTTGTGGAAACAGGTTAGAACTATAGACGATGTAGCAGGGTTAGGAGATACATGGGCTAACATAATTAGACTTGATGGAGAAAGGCCAGCTGGCGAGAGACCGCCTCAGGTGATATTAAATGTACCTGACAGAATCGTTGCGAAATTAAAAACTATAATTCCCGAAAAGAGAATTATTTGGGACAAGCTTACGGCCTGTGTCCAAGGGAAGTCTGAGGGTGCTCCCGAGTCCTTTAATCTGTTCGAACGAGTATTCTCGGATTTCAGTGGACGGGACTTGGGAACAGAGTCTGGGAAAAGGTTATTCGTAGACAAATTTGTGCGTGGATTGTTGCCTGACATTCAGTCGCAAATTATGTCTTCTGAGAGCGCTTGGCAAGCTCAATCAGAAGTACTGCACATGGCTCAGTACTATGAGAATCGTGTCAATAATGAAAAGGAAAGAATCGAAAAGAGAAAAGGTGATTTGAAGACAAAAATATTATTACAGCAAATTGTTAGAGGCCCTAGAGGGGGTAATTCACAAATTAGAGGTCAGTATGTTCCACAAGGAAATGTGCCCTTGGATCCTGTGAACATTAACCAGTGTGCCTATTGTAGACAAGAGGGTCATTGGTGTGCACAATGCCCGGTCCTTCGACAAAGGTCGAATAACACATTTGGGAATATGGGTAGAGGTCGCCCGGGTGTAGGGGGGCCCGGTAGAGGTCAGTTTGCACATGATCCACAGCAACCTTTTTCGCAGGATAATCAGGCTTCGAGTGTGGATACCAGAAACATATTCGATCATCCTTCTACCGCTTACCTCTCTGAAGAACTTCCTTTTGACGATATTCTGTTTTGCTAGGATTGCCCAAAGCAGGGTTTGGAACCTACGCCTATTCCAGTTAATCAGAAAGGTCCCTACGTTGAAATGATAGTGTGGAAATAGGAAACATCTATTCTTGATAGATACAGGGGCACAGAAGTGTTCCATTGATCATTCTCGGTTTCCAAACATTCCACTGTCAGGGCAAACCAATGTTTCTGTAGGGTTTTCTAGCACACCAGTTGTCTGTCCGGGTTTTTCGCCGTACCTATCTCTTTGGGTCCCTTTACGGACCACTGTCCATTCCTTTTGACTTCGAATTGTGGCGAGAATTTGCTGGGGTTGAATCTGTTGAAGGAATTAAATGCGGTAATTTATTGTTCTTCGGATGCAGTGCGTTTGACGATTTCACCACAGCAACTTTCTGTCTCCCAATTCTTGACTAGACTGTTGCCGCCAGAATTTAGTACTGTTCCGGAGTGTTTATTGGGTTATTGACGACAATAATGTCGGTGTTTTGCAGAATGAGCCTGTTAAAATAGTTTTGAAAAACCTGGAGTAAAGCTGCCACGTATTCCACAATATAAGATTTCAGTCGAGGGTGAGCAAGCTTTGAAATGCATTGTCTCCGATTTTGTGCATCAGGGAGTGATTGAGGAGATTGCAGGTAGTTTACGCAATAGTCCTATTTTGCCCATGTACAAAAAAGGTGATAATGCGATTCCTTTTCGTTTCATAATTGATTTACGTGCCATCAATAAGATCGTCGCTCCACAATTTCCAATTGTGCCCGATGTGACGACAATATTGACTATGATCCCGGCTTCAGCTACTCACTTTAGTGTTGTGGATCTGAAGAATGCTTTCTTTAGTATTCCTGTACACAAGTACAGTAGATATTTGTTTGCGTTCACCTTAGGGGGATGCTCGTTCACCTTTACCCGTGCACCGCAAGGTTACACGGAAAGTCCTAGTATTTACAGTAGGGCTTTGAAAGAGCAGCTTGATACTATTGAATTGCCCTGTACCTGTACACTGCTTCAATATGTTGATGACTTGCTTTTAGCTGCTGACTCAGAGAGCGCTTGTAAGGAGGGCACTGTGTTGTTGCTTGTTCATCTGGCTAAACATGGTCACAAAGCTTTGCTTAAAAAGTTTCAATATTGTTGCCAGGAGGTCGCATATTTAGGCTATCTCCTGTCAAAGGAGGGAAGAAGATAGACACCTGAACGGATAAAAATAATTTCTAACATGTCTGTTACACAGAAGGAAGTTAGAGCCATGATAGGTATGGCTTCTTACTGGTGGCAGTGGATCCCCAGTTTCTCGTTAACGATTAAGCCGATGTTGGCTCTGACGAAGAAGGGCATTTCTTCGCCATTGCCGTGGAACATGGAGCACCAGCGTGCATTTGATTTTTTCAAGACTGCATTGTGCTCGGCACCGGTTTTGGGCACACCAAATTATGAAAAGGCCTTTGTGTTGTTTGTGCATGAATGTGATGGATGTGCTTTGGCTGTATTAACGCAGGAACATGGAGGGAAGAATAGGCCATGCGGTTACTTTTCTTCCGCCCTTGATCCTGTAGCATGCGCTTTGCCAAGATGTTTGCGAGCTGTCGCTGCTGCTGCTGCGTCTGTAAAACAGAGTGAGGGAATGGTCCTAGGCCATGCTCTAACCCTGATGGTACCTCACTCTGTGGATGTTCTACTGAACAGAACTCAAACGCAACACCTCACTTCCGCACGGTTGACGAGATATGAATTGATCTTGTTTGCTCCACACATACAAATTAAGAGGTGTTGTGTCCTTAATCCGGCTGAACTCTTACCTTTCCCGCAAGGTACTGCTTGCAGTGACAAAGAGTCACATGACTGCCTTTACACTACCGAACAAGAGACAAAGGGTAGAATCGATCTAAAAGATACTCCTTTCAACAATCCACAAGGGGAGCTGTGTTGCGATGGATCCTGCTTCAAACTTCCGGATGGTACATCCAGAGCTGCTTATGCAATCACCCCATTGAGCACGGTCGTGGAAACCAAGAAAATCACGCATAACTCCGCACAGGCCGCAGAGATTATAGCATTGACCCGAGCTTGTGAACTTTCTGAAGGGCTTACTGTGAATATATACACTGACAGTCAGTATGCCTTTGGGGTGGTTCACAACTTTGGTCAGAAAGAGGGTTCTTAACTTCACATGGTACAAAGATCCAGCATGGCTCCCTAATAGTACAACTGTTCTCAGCGCTTGCACTCCCTACTAAGTTAGCTGTCATAAAATGCGCAGCACATCAAAAGATTGTAGATGAGATAGGAAAAGGGAACGCTTTCACTGATCAGATAGCTAAACAGACTGCCACCGATCTCTGTACAGACATGTACACTTCAAGGGAGACCGCAAATGCCTATGAAATGGATGAGGGTGGTGATTCTGTAAGGGATATCCAAGCCGATGCCATATTAGAAGAGTCCAAGAAATGGGCTGAGGACTTGGGGAAATTCGATGATGATGGGTGTTGGGTGGATATAGTTGAAGGGAAATGGTTACTTCCTGATGCATACATCATGATGATGGTCGTCATGGCTCATGGCCCTACACATATATGTGCCCGCAAGATCACAAAAATGTTGGACGAATGACAAAATCTCTAAAATAGCTGAGCCCTATGTTCAGGACTGTATGATCTGTTTACAGCATAATGTGGGAAAGGGAACATCAACTCCTAGGGGAAGTTTTGGTCCACCTTCTGTTCCCTTCGAGGTCATACACTTTGATTTTATCGAAATGGAGCAGTGCAATAATTTGAAATATGTGTTAGTTGTCATCTGTGCATTTAGCAAATGGGTTGAGGCTTTTCCTGTTAAAGACGCTAAAGCCATGACTACTGCAAAAACTATGTTAAAGGAATATTTTCCTAGGTTCGGGCTACCAAGAGTCATCTGGTTGAACAATGGTCGACATTTTGTCGCTGCTGTAATTCTGCAGATATGCGCAGGATTACAAATCGACAAACGGTTCCATTCAGCCAGACATGCTCAGAGTGTCAGACTAGTAGACACAACGGCATTATCAAGAACAAGCTTGCTAAAACGTGTGCCGGCACAAAACTAAAATGGCCGGACGCCTTAACGATCGTGTTGCTAGCCATGCGTACAACCCCTCAAACTAAGACTGGGCTCTCTCCATTTGAGGTGGTAATGGGGAGACCTGCTAATATCTGGAACCTTCCAAAATGTCGTTCTTTGAGAAATGTTGAAAATGTACTTCTTTCAGATTACTGTAGCCAGTTGACTAAAAACTTGTATTTGATTTATCACCAGGTGCTAGAGGCTTTACCTGTATGATATGAGTGCCCAGGTCATAGCATTCGGCCCGGTGACTGGCTTTTGACAAAGGCATTTGAACGATCCTCTTGCCTTGCACCTCGGTGGCGGGGCCCTTTCCAGGTCCTGTTGGTCACACAGACTGCGGTGCGGGTGGCAGGCAGGAAAAATTGGATCCAAGCGGCCCACGTCAAAAGTATTCCACACCCGGTGCCATATGATACAGAAGAAATAGAACCCCTCACCAATACTGAAACCAACGATCCCGAAGCAGTAAACAGCATTGAGAGTGCATCGGAGACTCTCTCTGAGCCCGTGAGGCCTGGGGAAGCAGCCATTTTGTCTCCACACTCTCCAAAAGTTTTATTTCTGGAAGCTGTTGTTCCGGATCTTGCATCTTCACTTGCTCTTGATACGTTGCTTCCAACGGGAAGTGACGACATGCTGTTCTTGGATCAATCAGTACCAGGGACAATGAGGTATAATCTGCGTCCAAGAAAATAGACTTACGGCAAGGATCGGCTTTGAATTCGGAGACGAAAGAAAAAATCATCAAGGGCTTGCTTTTGGCCCAAGTAATTGTTTGAAAAAAGGGATTCTGTTGGCTAGGGTTTGTGGAAGGACTAAGAAGTCGCTCGGCCTCCAGGTTACCAGCAAAATAACATTGGTGTGTTCGTTCGAAGATTACAATGCCTGCAACCGTTACCGCTCATACAGGACTGATAAATGGACGTGTGACCAGCTGTGAAAATGGACAAACTGTTTGGGCCCCAAAAAGGTACTGCTGTTTTTTTATAATATTGATTGGTCTTATAATAGTCATTGTTTTAGGCTTCTGGCATCTAGAAGAAGTACATCCACTCGAAAATGTGTTACCGACCAAAAATGTACCCACTGTTTCTACTCCTTTTGTGCATCTGCATACTCTATCTCCTAGAGATTCGCAGCACAGACAGAGATACCACAATAATACACTATTACTCATCAAGAATGCTACACATGCTATCTTTAATAGGTCCAACTGTTGGGTCTGTTTACATTTGCCGCAACACTGGGATAAGGGGCTAGGTTGGTATATTCATCCTTTACCTTTGACAACTGCTTCTTATGCTTCTCTTAGAGCGCTGTTCTTTGGCAGATGGAACAATAGCATCTCGGGGAATTTTGAAGGTACTAACTTGAATCATTTTGAGAAGTGTGTTCTTACACCCCTGCGATGCTCGCTTTTCACAAATAGGAGCAAGCCTAATGTTGCTTCTATTAGGCCTTCTAATAGACTGTCTCATTGTTCCCAATCTTTGATTTCCTTTAAAATGGCTCCTATGGCAATAAGGATGCCACGCCTCCTTCTTACGCTGTTAACCATAGCCCCGATTCAGTTTCTTTCTGCATACAGAGGAATGGTACTCAGTCAATGGGAGATTTTAAAGGTTGCACCAACGTTGCGAATTTGACTGGGGAGGAAAGACCCTTGTATGTAGGCGAACCTGTCTACTTTGTTTGCGGTAATGTGGCATTTCCATGGTTACCCAGGGACTGGCAGGGAACTTGTTATTTAGGGATCCTGTTACCTGGGGTATTCATGGCCAGTACTGGAGAGGTTTCAAAGGCTCGTCCATGGCGGAACGAAGATGGTGATACTCCAGCACAAGTTTTTGGAGATGTAGCAAAATCCTTTGTGCCATTTTGGGGACAAATAATGAACTCTGAAGATATCAGGAGACTAGCGAGAGTACTGGAGAGAACCATCAACCGGACCACGGACATACTCTATAATATGATGTTAGAACAGAAAGCAATAAGATTAGTAGCACTTCAGAACCGGATGGCATTAGATGTCATTCTGGCTGAACGTGGTGGAGTGTGTAAATCAGTGGGGTCCGCTTGCTGTGTTTTCGTGCCAGATTCCTCCCCAACCATCTTCAAGTCAATACAGAATCTGCACGTCCTTAGTTCAGAAGCGCATGTTCCTGAGGGAAACTGGGATCTTAGCGCTTGGTTCTGGGACTTCTTGCGATCTTGGAGTTGGAAGATACTTTCGGTTTTACTGATCATTTTGGGAATTCTGCTGTTCCTTTGTTGCTGTATACAGTGTCTACCTAGTATATGTTTGATGTTAGGCGGATGTTGCGCACAGGCGATAGGTACATTAGGACACAAGGTATACACCCCAGATAAGAACTCCAAAGAATATGTGTTGAAAGAAATTCTGATAACCGATCTAATTGCAATAGATATTGCCGATAGTGATTCAGGGTGTATGGACGTTGAGAGGTGGAGTTGTTCGTAAAGTGATCAGAAGTAGTTTTGGCGCTTGGCATAGGCCAAAAGGAGGGATTGTCAAATGGCAAACATATCGTGCCTCTGTACCTTGTCCTTCGTTGACCTGTGTATAGAGGATTACCTATGTCGACGAAGCTAATCCGTGAGCACATGTTAAACATAATGTATTCAAATACTGAAATGTGAACACTTGTTTAACTGCATTGTATAAAGATGTACGAGAAGGCTTAACAAGAAATCCGAAGACACACCGTTGCCATTGTAACTTGTTGGTGAATTTGTTAATGCTAAACCTTAAATGTATAGATGTATGAACTCGGCATGAACCCTAGATCCATGATGTATTAACTCGCAGGTGGCTGGACTTCATGTTTTGGACTGTATAAAAGGTGCGACTATTCTAATGTACAGCCCCACTCACTGAGCACACCGAACAGGGCTGGAGTTCGCTGTGTTGTACTGTGGGCCTGATAGCTATCTGTTGCTTTGTCCTTTAAAACTGTTCAGTATAGAATAAAGATCTCTGTATCTTTCTTTGCAACCTGTGTTTGGTGTATCCTTTTGGGGTACTCAGCCTCGATATCTTCTTTTTGATTTCACAAACCAACACTGGCTTTAATTGACATCTAAGGCATGTACACAAAGCAGTAACATCGTCCATTCGATGAGGATTGGGATCTTCAGAATGATGATCATCATTTTCAGTCGTTTGCACATTTTGTTGCTGGCTTCCCCTCTAGAGCATTTGTTCATACACAAACACCTGAATACCAGCTATAATGTTGGAATATTGTAATTGTGAGCAATAACTATGGGAAAAAATATTTCGATTTATAAATGTATATATCCAAGCATGGTTATTTTTAAAAAGATATTTCGAAAAAAATTGAAAAGAGAAAACAAACTCATTTCAGAAAAAAGTGTATAACCCGTTTAAAAAAAAAATATTTGTGAAAACGCCACATTAGGTCCAAAGATGAACTGCAATATTTAGCTCTTGAAGCAATGTACTTACCAAAGTGTTATTTATTTCATATTTATGGATTTAGCAAACACATTTGTATATTATGTAATTACTGAAATGTCTTTTGAATTATTGTGGTGTATTGAAGTAGCCGCGGTAAGTATTACGAAGACGATCAATGTGGAAATGTAATATATATTTATTAAGTTAATATAACTACATTACAATGTAGTAAAAGGAGGAGGGAGACAACTAGTAGCAGAGGGAGCTGGACAGTTATCATTCAACTACAGTCCATCCTTCTAGAACCCTGTATGCCTCTGAGTTCCAAGTGTTCTATTATTACACACCATGATGTGGTCAGGCATGTCCCTCAGTCATCAGGCAGATTCTATTATAATAATAAATACTACACATCTCCCTCCCTTTATATTATATTAACAAACTATATTCCTTATAATTTTACACACAAACTATATACAATTTCTGTAACAATTGTTCCAGTTGGTTAACTAGAACTCCACATAGTCTTCCATCTTCTTTGGTAACCGATAGGATCTGCCAACTCTGGACGTACATCCTCCATGTCTGGAATTACTTGGCAAGGAAAATTTAACTTGCTCAGATTTGCCATCATATCCCTTTTCCACAGTGCTATTAACTTTACTTTCCTCACCACTGCTTGACTTTCTGAATATCTTAACATTTCTAGCTGTATTCTTGCCTACATCTTTCATTCCTTTCTTGTTACCTATTTCTTTCCTGATACACTTATTATTTTCACACATCCAAATTCTTTCTACATTCCATATTCTTTTGTCCTCCGTCCTGACAGCATTATGAAACGCCTCTATAACTCTAATAGGATTGGACCATTTACATGGTCCACTCCTTAGAGCAGGAGGGAGTAATACTTTGACAAACTGACCAACAGCTTTACACATATCATACTTGCTGTTATGTACCTTCTTATCATAGTTCACCTTGTTTCTCCTTTGTGTTTCCCTGATTTTTTTTTTTGCATTACTCAGATTTTTTTTTATTTCTTCACCCTCTTTAATAATCCAAATGGGAGCTAATTTTGTGTTTGCTTTTCTTCCTCTGCTATGCTCAAAAGGAGAAACACCAGTACTGGTATGTGGGGTGAAACGATGGGCAATTATTTTTTCCCTAATGGCATCCTCCCAATTCAACCCATTGATCCACGCCATTCTGATGGTCTTTTTCAGGATTTTATTAAAACGTTCTACCACCCCATTGGTCTGTGGATGATAGATCGAGCTAGTCTTGTGTTTAATGGCAAATTTTTTACAAAAGTCTGCCACTTCCTTAGACATAAATTGGGTACCGTTATCGGAAAGAATACTTTCCGGGTATCCTTCTCTCTCACATATACTTGATAAAAATTCCACCACAGTTTTACCCGTAATACTAGAAGTAATCAAAATCTCTGCCCACCTGGTGAGAAGATCTATGACTACCAAGCAATACTTTTGTACACCTTTACAATGTATTGGACCTAAAATATCCATACTTATATCCCTCCATACACTATTGGGAATATCAGTAATAACCATTGGTTGCCTGGAACCCACACATTTTTTCTCATCACCACAACAAAGGATACATTCCCTAATATATCGTTCGATCTGGAGATCACAACCGGGCCACCAATAGTCATTCCTAATTCTTTGTTTAGTCTTTATCACTCCTTGATGGCCCTCATGACCTAATTCTACAATCTTCTTACGCAGATCCGTCGGAGGAATGACTTTATCACCTCTCATTACAAAGTTATCGTGAACATGCAGTTCATCTGCAACTGTCCAGAAAGCACTTAAATTAGCTTCCTCAAATTTAGATTTCTTCATGGAATCATGACTTTGAATCAATTCTTTCAATTTCTTGATGTTATCATCATTAGTTTCAGCCTGATCCCAAGCATCCTTGGATATGGAAGAAGTTTCCACACAAAATACCACTTCCATGTCTTCATCCTCATCAACAATCTCAGAGATGTTGGTTAATCGAGATAAACAATCAGCAGACACATTCTTTATTCCTGGAACATATGACACAGTATAGTTAAACTCTTGCAGCATCATGACCCATCTTCTCATTCTGTTGGATACTTTATTAAGACCTTTTGACATGAATACTTGAGTCAAGGGCTTATGATCAGTTCGAAACTCAACTTGGTTGCCCCATATAAAGCTTCTAAATTTGTCAGCTGCCCACTTAATAGCCAGAGCCTCCTTTTCTATAGTGGCATAAGAACTGCACCCTTCAACAATCTCGACGCAAAAGCAATTACTGCTTCTTGACCATTTTTCTCTTGGGACAATACAGCTCCCAATCCTATGTTACTGGCATCCGTAGTGATGATAATCTTGTCTTTGGTACAAAAATCCTTTAATGCAGGAGCAGAGATTATTGCATTCTTTATGAAATTGAATTCATTTTCACATTCCCCATTCCACTCAAACCATTTCTTCTTGAGTGCTTCTCGTAATGGAACGGTGTGTATGGCAAAATCCTTGACAAATTTTGAGTAATATTCAGCCATGCCAATAAATGTACGAATCTCATCTTTGTTACTTGGGCTTGGCATGCCCACAATGGTATTGACTAATTGAGGTTTTGGAAAAATTCCTTCTGCTGTAATTTTGTGTCCCAAATATTCAATCTCCGTGCAATTTATCTTACACTTATCTTTGCTCAAAGTCATGCCCGCATCATATAATTTCTTACACACGTGCAGTAACCTTTTGTCGTGCAATTCTTGAGTAACAGCATGAATCAATATGTCATCTTGAAAACATATCACTCCATCAGTATCCTTGAACATACCATGCATAACCTTTTGGAAAACTGATGCTGCCGACACTAATCCAAAAGGCATTCTTTTAAATTGATACAAACCATCAGGAGTTATGAACGCAGTCAGTTTCCTTGACTCTCTATGCAATTTAATTTGATGATAGGCAGATGATAAGTCTAACGTCGAAAATACTTTAGAGGGTCCAATGGTAGAAACAATTTCTTGTATATTAGGTAAAGGATGACGATCAGGTATGACACATTTGTTCAATTCACGTAAATCAACACAAATTCTAAGTTTTCCTGACTTTTTTCTTATCACAACCAGTGGAGAAACCCATTCGCTAGCATCAATACTTTCTATGATTCCATCTTCTTCCATTTTCTTTAATTCCTTGCTGACTTCTTCTCGTACCGCTAACGGAATGTTTCTCAATTTTTGAGCTATAGGTTTTTTATCTGACTTGAGCAATATTTGATGAGTAAAACCTTGAAGACATCCTATATTATCTCGGAAAACCTTTAGCAAACCAGCTTTACGTATAATATCACCACCTGCAATTGATTCACTGCTTCCATTACTTATGGACAAGACTGATTCCACACTGGTGGAGTCCACTTTCACTCGTAACTTACTCTGGTGAGTCCAGCTGAGTAAAGCAGTTTTCCCTTCACTTGTGATATATATTTTGCCGTTTGCCACTCTGTTCTTAAATTTCAATTTTCCCCAATGCCAACCGATGACATTAATTCTCACACCTCCATAGGCTCTTGGATTGATATCCGTTTCATGTAAATATTCATGTTTATTCTTGTTCCAAAACTGTCTCGGCAGAAGCGTATACTTTGCACCAGTATCAATCATCATACATATTTCATTGCCATCAATTGACACCATCGCCCTGGGACTTTCCAACACTTCTTCATCATTATCATCAGTTATAGTACATACGCAATCATCTTGAACTTCCATTTCACTGCGATCACTATCAGAATTGTCCCCTATCCAGTTCATGGCATTGTCGCGATATCTGCAACATTTGGAAAAGTGGCCTTTTCCTTTACACTTGTTACAAATGATCTTTAATGCTGGACAATCTGGGTCATCAGCCCAATGATTCACATTGCCACACCTGTAACACTTTCCTTGGCGCTTTTTTTCCACTTTCCTTAATTGATTCACTGGACTGTTCTTCTTAGATACTTCATATGATGAACCCTTTTGAGCATATTTGCTTGACCTTTTGTCCGCTCTCCTTGAATTATATTGCTTAGTGATGGATCTCCTCTTAATGGTGTCATTATTGATCATTGAAATCGACTCCTCTTCATGCGTGTCATGCATTTTACTGTTGCTGTTTTCTATTTTTACTTGCTTCATCTTATTCTCCAATTCTTTAACACACTCCTCCGTGTGCTCTACTTCTTTTGCTACTCGAAGAACAGTGTCGAGGGAAGGATCACTTTCTGACCACAATTTTTCCCTTACTTTGCTACTGCGACACTCTAACATAAATTGGTCTCTGAGTCTCTCATCTAGTTGCTCATTAAAGTTGCATGACTTTGCTAATTTCCTTAATGCTGTGACAAACTTTTCCACACTCTCTCCCTCCTCCTGTGTGCGTTTGCCAAACTTATAACGTTCTAGAATTATGCTCACTTTCTTTTCAAAATGTTTATCAATTTTCTTTACAGCCAGCTGGTATTCATTTAGATCCACACTGTCTTCCTCTGGTAAATCTGGAAGTGTTTCGTACTTTTCTTGGCCAACAGGACCTAAACAATGCAATAGTAATGACTTCCTTTTCTCCACACTGCAATTGGGACCACAGATCACACCTGCATAATGTTCAAACGATTTTATCCACCTCTTCCAAGGTAAAGCAGGTTCATCAGTGCTGGGCAAGAAAAAGGCAGGCGGTGGCACACTGCTGAATGCCATGAGAGTTTATATTTAATGACAACCACAGTATTATATATATGTGTTTGAACCAGAACACACTCCTTGCAGCGCAAAACTGTGCCAGATGTCCTGAAGCGCAATGTGCAATGTAAAATGAAATCTGACAAAAGTGGGCATTATTTTATGCAACCATCGCTAGCATACAAGTATTCATCTCCTCTTGAAACTTGTGTACAATGCACATACTATCCTCATGTGGATGAGTTACCACTATGTATCTGCAGCTGGGAGTTCACTTATATATAATTAATAGCATTGTTCCACGAAATTGCAATGTACACAGATTGCACTTTTCCAACTCCTACTGTACTGCCTACACCACACTGTCACAGTGCGTGAGAATTGCGGGCTTGCATTGGAAAACAGCGGCGTACTGCGCCTTTAAGAAACATTTCCTGCTCGAAGGCATTGAGCGCATGCGCGAACTCCGATGTTAAAGTAACGTAAGGCTGTTAATTGATGTACAGCATCTGCTGTCATATCCTTTGTATGCCGCACTGGAATCGCCAAGCATTACCTTCCGGAACATCAAAACGGGGCCGCTTCTACGCTCGGGCATGAGCGGAGCAGCTCCGTGTACCTCGATGCAGCATCAATACGACCGGAGCCATCCTCGTCGCCACTTGAAGTAGCCGCGGTAAGTATTACGAAGACGATCAATGTGGAAATGTAATATATATTTATTAAGTTAATATAACTACATTACAATGTAGTAAAAGGAGGAGGGAGACAACTAGTAGCAGAGGGAGCTGGACAGTTATCATTCAACTACAGTCCATCCTTCTAGAACCCTGTATGCCTCTGAGTTCCAAGTGTTCTATTATTACACACCATGATGTGGTCAGGCATGTCCCTCAGTCATCAGGCAGATTCTATTATAATAATAAATACTACATGTATCTGTCGTATTTGAAAACAGCAAAAAGAATGAGTATTGAAGGCCAGAATAAAATAGAGAAGCACAAAAGAAGGAGAAACTCAAATGTTGTCAACGGGAAAGGGTTTGTTGGTATTTATTGAGCAAAGACGTGTCTGTCGATTTACATGGAGATGTGTCAATATATTGCGTAAAGAGGATGTTTGTCTAAGACGTGCACTGACATCGCAACAAACAGCATAGAATAGCAGACTGACGTACTGATGTCACCGAGATGGGCTTGTATTATGATGTATTGTTGCCAAGGCATTTGAACTTAGTGTGATCGTTCTACTGATTAGATTATCCATTCTTCATAAATTTTAGTCTGGAAATTATACCTTTTTAGATACATGGAATCATTGTACACCTTTTAGGTAATTTATCTAAAATCTTTTTAATGGATTTTGTATTAATTGATTTGTAACAAGTGATTGTTTGTATAAAGATGATGTATAGCTAAAGCTTTTTTAATTTTAAAAAAAAGATTAGGTAATGACAAGCTGGCGGTTTCAGATTTGTGTGGTTCGCATGTGTATGGTGAACCCTAGAACTGGTTTCATATTGAGCCCCAAGCACTGCTGTCATAATGAACACCTGTGCCACAGTGATCCCCTATCCTGGCGTCATTAACATAGCCTTCACCTAGGCTGGTGCCACAGAGAAACACAGTGCTGGTTCCATACTGAACCCCTGCATTGGTGTCAATGTGAAGCCTGTACATTCGATAGAGGGCACCTCCATACGAGAGTCGCAGTGAACCCCTGCTCTAATGCCATATGTGATGCTCTAAGTTTGTTCTTAAGGCAACCCTTGTACTGGTGCCATTTTTTTCCCACTGTACTGTTACCATCTTGATTTATTGATATGTTGACAGAAAATCACCTGTGAAGCGTGGGAAACGAAAATAAAGTGGAAACCTGGTTAATGACCCTACAAAGACTGTTCCTTTTGTAACACTTGAGTAAAATGAACACACTGGCTTATTATTTCTTTATGTTGTTCCATCAGAACCTACGTGGCAGTGCTTCTGGAGTTCCTCCAGAGCAAATCTTGATGACGAGGGTTTCCTAAAACCACAATTCTTTGTATTGTTACTCCTCCTTCCCTGGCTCTACCTTTTGTTCCTCTGATTAGACCACGTTCTCTGTCTAACTCTTACTTTTGCCCTTGGCATCCTGTCAATGGATGTGTTTTTAGCTGCTCCTGGGGATCTTCTTTTGTAAAATATGCTCCAAGATTAGAATGATTATTAATGCGTAGTTTGTCTGTTACTTTTTTCCTCACACTTTTGCTTCGCATCTCTTTCCCAGATCCCCATCGAGTTATGATTTATGAACTCTGTGCTCAGCCATATTAAAGAAAATTCCTCTCCTCGGAGGATAAACACATGTGCAGGTAATCTCTACTTTGTGTTGTGGACATGAGTGATAAGCTATTTAGTAACCTTTCTTGCTCATCAGACCTTGCATTTTTTCAGCTGATTACATCAGTTTATCATGGTCATGTGATGAAACAAAGGCTTCTACAGGACGATTCAGGCAAGAGAAATAAACACACAGAGCATGTGAATGCTCCAGGAAATTGTTCGCCAGAAAACTACATTTGACAAGACACTGGGTATTATATGAATTCTGCAACTTCTTGTGAATGTTGCTGCTTCCCTGGATGAGGTTTTATAGGTTTGGGTCGAGGATCAGCATAACACATGCCTAACATTATTTTTTATGTTCCATAAAATGGCAGTCAAGGTGAAAAATGTACGTGCAGGGATGGTCTTTCATCACAGTCTCCCTGAAGGCCATACCTTCTCAGTACCTACCTCCACCCTCTGGAACGTGTTGCCTGTTGTGATTTGACAGCCCGGCTCCTGTTGCAATTTTCAGCATGCCCTTAAAACAGGGCATTTCTCATCCACCTTGAAGCATTGATCTGCCCTCTCCTCTTGTTTCCCTTACCTTACCATTCCTAGTGCCATGAAACCGCTCATAAAGAGTTGCATTAACCTATCACACCCTGCTGTCCCGTAGGGGGGTTTAGGTAAATTCACAATCGTGCAATTCCTCTGCCAACTGTAACGTTTCATTGCTATTTTCTAGGTTTTGTATTTTGCACAGGGTATCCCTCCTAGCCCCATGACCCGTTGCCACACGGGGACTGCCATAGCTACCAATTGAAGATGCATAGACGCCGTCGCAGTGCTTCCCCTGCATCGCTCACTGCCATGCATGCTTTCTCATCTGTGGCCTTTCTGTTTGCAGGCGTGGTCCTACAGCAGCTACTAGCCTTACTGCCACAACTATCCTTTGTGCTGTGTTAAAAAAGAAAAAACAGCCTTAACATTGGCATCAGTGGTGACAAGCCAGCAGTGAATTCACTGTTGTTAAAATCATGGCACTGAATTCTCCAGATATGATCTGGGTCAAAAGTCAGTGGAAGGCAAGAGGAAAAGCTGAAGTATCAGGGCATGAGGATACTCTTGGAGATGGTGAGGGAGTGATAAATTGGAGACAGGCTCAAGGGAGCTGTTCTCTCCTCTCTATACATATTCATCTCATAGGAGCATTGGGATACTTGGATGGGAGAATTAGGAGGGGTCAGCCAAGTTTCCAGCCTCTAAACCTCTTGCGAATCTGCTTCGTCAAAGTAACTACTTCTGTGCCCTCAACCATTCACAGCCATTTGAAAAGTACTCCTATGTGCCATGATCTGTTACATGCACTTTATTTTTTTTTATTTTTTATTTAACACTGTTGGTTACACACTGTTTAAAAAAGGAAATAGGAAAAGATCAGTAAAACCATACTTTAACAGTCTTCATCTCATTTCTCCTAAACACTACATCTTTCTGTCTCCTTCTATATTAATTTTATAAGAGTTTATGCACTTGATCTAGATAGAACGTTAGAGCAAAGGTTGATTTGTTGTTGTTTGCCTCTGCAAACCAAGCCCACCATTCTTCCGCACACATACACGGCCTTTGCAATATGTGTGTACCAAGAGGTTTTGTTCGCAATGTTCTCAATGCAGTACAGAACAGAGTCAAGTGTTTTAGAGTCTCCTTAGCCTTCTTCCAGAATCTGCACATCATATCAACTTGTGTTCCATTCGTCATCACGGATTTTCTCTCTTTGGTTTCCAATAGATTCAATCGAACCTTCATGCAGATTGTTCTGTGATATTAAGATGGACATTTTTCCAAATAGTTTAGTAGTTTATTACATGCTCTGCATTCTGGTGCTGCGTTTTGCATTCATCTGTATTGCTGACGCTGTTCTATATTGTTCACCCAATCTTGCTTCCACAATTTTTCTTTTACTGCATTTAGATCCATTTGTAATGTGTTGTTATCCGTGTATAGGTGCTCTAGGATTATTTCACAGCGTTCCATCCATTTGTACAGAATTGTTTCATTTTTTGTCCATTTTGACTTGGAGAGGATCTTGAATTGTGGAGTTTGTTCTGCTACAATCATTTTACGATAGAGTGCAAGAGTGTTCCATATCACTTTTGCATTTATTGAAATGAGTCCAAGCTCATATCTAATGCAGGCCGTCGGGGTTCCTTTCGGTAACCATGGGACTTTACTCCAGAAAGCATTTTGAACAAAGCTTACACTGAAAATGGACACCCCATAGCACATTCTGCTCCATAGATTAGCACTGGCATATAATGTGTTGTTATCCCTGTATAGGAGCTCTAGGATTATTTCACAGAGTTCCATCTATTTGTACAGAATTGTTTCATTTTTTGTCCATTTTGACTTGGAGAGGATCTTGAATTGTGGAGTTTTTTCTGCTACAATCATTTTGCGATAGAGTGCAAGCGTGTTCCATATCACTTTTGCATTTATTGAAATGAGTCCAAGCTCATATCTAATGCAGGCCGTCGGGGTTCCTTTCGGTAACCATGGGACTTTACTCCAGAAAGCATTTTGAACAAAGCTTACACTGAAAATGGACACCCCATAGCACATTCTGCTTCATAGATTAGCACTGGCACCACCATTGATTTATAGAACTCAATCACTGGTTTTATTGAAAATGTACTAGATGTTCTATTTATCACGGCACCTTGCGATGCAAATTGTTTACATTTTGCCTTGGTCTTTTGTACCCATGAAGCGTCATTGATGTTACTGCTATCATGCACAGATATTCCGTCTGGTTGACGCATTTCACAATTTCCTTTCCAAGTTTCCATTGATATTGTTTTTTTGGACCTCCTCTTCTCCCTTTCAGATTTTGTAGGATGAGGATTTCAGATTTTGCAGGATTAGCCTTCAGTCCATTCGCTTCTGCATACTTTTCCAGGGGCGATCATTTTCGTTGTAGCCCAATTGGAGTTACATCCAACAGGACCAGATCATCTGCATATAAAATCCAACCCACATGGCTTCTGTTGATTTTGGGAGGAAATGCAGTTACACTTCCTAAGGTTTCTCCTATGTCTGAGATAAACAGATTAAACAATATTGATGCTAGTATGCTCTTATTGTTGCTGACAGAGATCCGTCTTCATCTAGGCAAATTCTTATCTCTGTGTTACAATATAAGGCCGTAATTGCCACGATAAGACTTATTGGACAATTCCATTGTTTTAACTTTGTCCATAAGTGTTCTCTGTCAACACTGTCAAAAGTGTGTGCTAGATCAATGAAAGCAAGGTAGATTTTTGTTCCTTGTCTGATGGCCTCCATTTTTACTACATTGATCAAAAGAAGATTTAAACCACACCCCACGCCTTTGACAAAAAACATTTTTCCTTTAATCATTTCTAGAGGTAGTTTTCATCCACTGCGTCAATTGATGTTGTAATTGAGTGGCAAAGTTTTTAGGTTCTGATCTTATACCTTTTTTAAATATAGGCACAACAATTGCACTCTTCCACGATGCTGGAATTACTTGCCCATTTACTATTATTTCAAACAATAGGTTACAGAAGTCGGCCCATTCCTCAGGATTTTCTTTTAAGATCTTATTGATTAAACCAACGGGTCCGGAAGCTCTTCATGAGCTAATTTGCTAATTTGCTTAAGGTTTTTTAGAATATCTTCTCTCTACATCAAGATGTCCCAACGATGATGGTGTGGGAACGATGATTCTTCTATAGACCCTTGCTTTCAGTACAGGTCATGGAATTGTGTTATCCACTGCACCTCAGAAACCATATTACTGATGATTGCTTGTTGTGGCGCATATAGGTCATTAAGGATTTTCCAGAAGCCTTTTGATGTTTTTTGTGAGAGTGTGTTCATCATGAGTTCTGCATCTTGTTGTGCCATCACGCTTTTATGGGCAATTAGCCCATTTTTGTATTTCTGTTTGGCTTTTTTTTCTCAATTGCCCATGTTTCTTTTTTGGACTTCATGGTGGATCTAATGGCTTTTCAAAGTTCTTGTTTCTTTATTAAGATTTTCCTGTCATACACATGTCGCCTTATGAAGCCCTTTTTTCGTGAATTTCCACCTTTTTCTGCATACTGTTCCAAGAGACTACAGTATTCAGGATTATCACAACTATTCTTTTTTCTTGCATTGTGGAGACCTCTTGTGATGTTGTTCACCTTGTGTGTGTCCAATTTTAATCTATTTCTGTTGGGTTCCACAACTATGGAAGGGCTCCATACTAAATCTTGAATTTTCATTGGACAAGTGTAATTTTTACCAAATTATGGTCACTCTGATTCATTTCAAGTACATATTGCGATTTTGTCATCTTAACAGTTTTTTCAGAGACAAAGAAATAGTCAAGGACATATTTTTGAGAATATCTTCTCCAAGTTGCCTGGGGGGGACATCTCCTGCAGTATTCCCATTCAATACTGACAAGGCCCCTGTCTCAATTTCCTCCATCGATTGTACCGCCAAAGGTATTTTCCTTTTATGATTTGTTTCTTTTGTCTTTTCATCACCAGCCAATTTGATACATTCGATGTTAAAGTCCCGACAGAGTATTAGATTTGGACATTATTTTGTGGCCATGATATTGTCAATTATCTCTAATATCTCATCCATGATCGAATTAGAGCCAGCCACCTTATTGTTCCAGTATACATTTATAATGTGCATCTGATTCTCAAGATCTTTAATTTATTTCGATATTTCAATTAAGGTTACTTGTAAATGGGGGCATTGGTTATATGTACTGATTACTCAAAATCCACTTGATTTTTTAATCAATGTAATTAGGCCAGCCATGGGACAGTCCCTTGTTCCTTACACGGCAGGGTTTACACATATCTCGTATTCTTCTACCACCGGCGTCACGGTCTGCCAGGTTTCTTGGAGACAAACTATGTCTAATGATTTCAATTCCACTGATGTGTTGTTGTATAAATGACCAAATCCCCTAGTGTTCCAAGTGCCTAATAAACTCTCCCATTTGTTAAAACTCATGTTGCAAGGCTTTTGTCGTGTTACTGAGGCGAGCACATTGCCCCATAGCTTTTGGCTATGATATTCTCACTACTTCACAAGTGGTGTGGTAGTTTTAAGTTTTCCATTTTCACTAATTTTGTGTTGTCTGCAGACAATTAGGCACAATGGTATTTAAGTCATGCAGTATATTATAGTGAACTGAATTATACTGTATATGGATTATTTTGAGTACTTATCATAATAGGGTGATGTCCACACAAAGAGTAATCTATTCTGATGTAAAGAGTTGGATATGAGTGCTTTGTTCGATTGTGCACAATGATTATTCTTTCTCAGGGGCCACTGAGTTGACAGAGAACATCTCAATACCGCCTCCCATTTCTTCACAAAGATCTTGCTCTCCTTACACAAAGTAGGGCGCAATTGTATGCGTAGGCCTCTCGGGATCCTTTGGCTCACTATTTTGAATTTAGTTTATAAACAAGAAGACAATGTCATTTGCAGATATTGAAGCTCTGACAACAAATAGAGCCGATACATTGGGCTTTTCAACAGAAGAGGCAGATAAAATACTCAGCTTAATCAAGGACAGTGGATTTGGGGCAAATAGCGCAAACAAGCAAGATCCTACACAACAGATCAAACAATTAAAATACTTAATTCACAAAAAAATCAATTGTAAACTGCACGCAATTACGCTTGGGAGATAGCACAAGAGCCAAAGGATCCTGAGAGGCCTACGCATACAATTGCGCCCTACTTTGTGTAAGGAGAGCAAGATCTTTGTGAAGAAATGGGAGGCGATATTGAATAAGTGTTCTTTGGACCTGTGCTTCATCAGTTCCGTCTACACATAGAGCAGCTGGCCTCCTCCAACATGAGAGTATTCTTACATATCTAATCTTTGAATATGTAGTTAAACAATTCGTAACATGCCCTTCAGGGGGGCAAACAATGGGTAGTTTATGGCATCTTATCAGAGATTTGGAATTCTCCTACACTATGCAAGTTGCATTGTCATTTACATTTATTCACTTTAACCATCCATTAGCATTCATACTCACGGATATGCATGACGCACATTTTTTAAGGCTTTAGCTACACTCATTTCCAGCTGACCGCCACACTCAGCGATTCATTAATGGTCCTGAATTGATAGTAACCTCAAAATGACACTCCACTTCAGGCATTTACCGTCACCATGGAGACATCCCCGCCCCCTGGTGCACACTCGGGGGTGGCACGAGAGGCGTACGTGCTCCGGCCTTTCAGCTGGATCACAACGCCTCGCACAGTCTCCATGGCAACGCATAAAGAGGCTCCTAGCCTGCGCGAGCACGCGTCCCCGCGGCTCAGTTTGGCAGTGGCTGGATAGTAAAGGGAACATGAGGTGAGTACTCCCATTAGGGCAAAAGCGCACTAACAGAGAGGATTTGAAAGAGAGACACGGGCTGAAGGTATTCTTATCTTCTTATCTCTTAGCAGAGGCTGCTTTCTACACGTGCTTCTACACGTATCAGGAAACCAGATTTACATCTAACTACATATGTTGAATACACGGAACAATACACAGGTACCGAGGTCTCAATGGCATTTAAAACTGAAACACACTCTTTTTATGTCTTTTTTTCATGTTGGGATGAATCGGCTGATACAACAATTGATGGTATGTGCTTTTGGGTATTCTTGCTTGAACAATTTCATGATATTATGCGATTTGTTGATTTTGCCAATAACCATGCTTCTATGCACATAATGATTAGCAGAAGATAAATTGCCTATGTACAGCCCTGACAAAGGTTTTTCCGAAATGCATTGGCAAATGTACACTTTAGGCCTACTGCAATGATTGCTCAGCTTTATACAAAAATAAGTGCTATACTAAGCGCATATATCAGAAATGTGAGTAAAACATTTCTGGATATACAGTCAACGAGTTAGCATTTGCTTACAAAGATTTACTACTGAACAAGATATTTGAACTTTTCAGCTCGTTTGGGGGCCAACTGTGAGAGCCAGTTTTAATAAAGGTGATGTCACATTATTTGTTTTGCTGTCTTAGGTTTGCAAGATCCACATGGAAGCAGTGCTAGTTGATCCCAACACTGCAATCTAATCATGAATGTGGTTGTTTAGTTGCCATTTCATTCCAGTTTTCTGAGCTATTGGTTAGATTTCACAACCTTTCAAGTTGTCCTCAGAACCCTTGTTCTACTTTTGTTTGGTAGGCCTTGTGTTGCCAATGGATTCTTTTCAGTTAACTATTATTTGCGCCTTTACATATTGGACTCTTTGAGATGTACTTCCGTTCGGGATATCATTCTAAGCAACACTAAAATGAATCAGATTTGGTGCCTTTGAATGTCACCAAAGAAATTGGGACTATGTGCCTCATTTTAACTGTGGCAGTCCGGAAATAAGGGGGCTGGTCGCACCGTACCGGCACACTTTCCGGACCGCCACACTCCAGCTATGCCTTCCTGGGCCGTTGCACCCAGCAGGTCTGACCTGCTGGGCGTAACAGCCCCGGACTGCAGTTTTCACAGAGGCACCGGCCCCGTTACATATCTGGAGTACTATGGGACTCCACAGGAATGGGAACTACCCGAATCCGCCATCTGATATCCCAGGCTGCTGGGATTTGTAATGTCCTTTTGGCACTGGAATATCAGGCGGCGGATTTGTAGTTACGAGGACGGCGACATGTCTTTTGATTGATAGCTTTATTTTATTTACATTGCTTGAATGATGATCCGTGTTTAGCGAAACGATTGTTTCTGGGCAGGTAAAGTGTGGTAGTAAATGTAAGTATGATATAAGGTTCTGATGTAGCGAGATGATTGTTTGTGGATTGGTATGAAATGACAATCTGTGTGTAGCGAGATGATTGTTTTATTGAATGTTATTTTATTACCAAGTTTAGTGAGCTGTAGGTTTTGGAATTAAACCACTTTATTTTACTAAATAGTTTTTTTTCAGGAAAATTACAGTGGATTTTGAGACACGCTTTTCATGAATCCAGGTCTTTGGACAGTTCTCATGTTGCCATTTCACCTAGCCACCAAAAAGTTTGGCTTAATTGCAAGGCCTGTAGAAAGACTGACATTAATTATTTTCTTAATTGACATTTGTTCAATAAGTACATAGGAAGCATTTGTCTTGAGATCTCTCTTAGAACTTATTCCATTTTTTTGAATTTTTGCAATTTGTGTTGTTGTATTGTTTACCTTTGTTTTTACTTCAGCCATATCAATGTTATATATTCACTTTATACAATCATGTGGTAGACATCCTGTGACAGAAAATTTGGAAAATGTAAGAGCCCATATATAAGTATGTAAGTATGTAGTTTATATAAAGCGAAAACGTGAATTTACTAGTTGTTCCAGGGGCTATAAAGACATGGTAGGTCATTGTGCACTCGAAGCTTGTGACGAGATAAATTGGAGAGCGAGGAGGCCTGCTGTACGAGCATATACTTGCAAGTGGCACGAGCTTGGGTGTGTTTGTGGCTATATAATGTGTGTGGATATGCAAGACATCTGCCTAAATAGATTGATGACATTATGCTCTTGGGAGGGGTGCATGATAATGTACACCTGCTAAGGAAACCTTTGAAAGTGCAGTCAATATTATGAGAGTGAATTTGGTTTTGGCATGCAGTATATAATTACCTTCAATTTCGAGATGTTGCTCGTCTTGTTTTTTGAAGAGTGTCTCCACATAAATTATAGGGTGCATTTTCAGGCGTTTTTCATAGATTGTTGACATGCCCCACAACTTGTGGGTAGTTGAGGACTCTTGGTTCCACTGTCTCCAGTGCTTTGTACTGAATTTAAGAGTCAAATTGACAGAAAACATTGGCAGCAACATGCACCAGCCTAGACATAGTGGCGATGTATGGGCTGACGTAATTGCGTTTTTGAGGTTTTGCAATCCCAAATATGATGGTTTTCCTTATTTGCTCATCTTCCACATCAATGGCCTTGGTATTGATGTACTGCAGCACATCAGGAGTGACCTGGGGTGTTTGTTTGCAGTTTCCTTAATTCCACATTTGTTTTTTGTGTATCATTGCCCATAAACCATGGATCAGAGGAATAGCAATACATCACAAGATTGTGAAAGCCCAGCCAAAGGTGATCACAGAATGTCACACATCTGCCACATTCAGATTATGATTTCCATAGAGATGGGATTCATTGAAGTGACTGTGGAAAAGATGTTCTACAACAACATATTGGATGTTTTGTCTGTTGCTTTATAGTAAACCATGTTTGGTTCTTAGTCTCTTGTGTACAATTCATTCTGTGTTTTGTGCCTTTTGCAATTTAACATAATGCCAATACATCTGTTGCTCCCGTCCTTATTCCTGACCCTGGCTCTTGGGAGAGCTACACTCTGGGCTCTGCACGAGTTTCTAGAATACATGTGCTTTTGTAAATTCAGCATCTTGGGTTTTGAGACCTTGCTAATTCTGAGACCTCCTGCAGCCTCTGCAGTGGGCACATGGCTGCATTTCTGTCTCCCTGTTTCCATGTTGGCAACATATAGCTGTGTCTATTCATCTTGTATCTCTGCCATATGCTGATGTCCATGCACGTGTATTCAGCATCTTATCTACCTATAATCCAACTGCCCTATCGGTGTAGTGAGTCCCTTTCTTGGTACACAGGAACCTCTTGTCCTTTTATACTTTGCTGCACTATTTATACTGCACATTATTTGTGAATTCTACAAACTATTTTTGGTCCTTAATTGTGCCACATAGCCTAACTAATTCTTTATGGTAGATTGCTTGTTCATTCACTTTTGTTTAAGCCTATTGTTTCATGAAGTTCGGTTGAACTCATATTGTCAACCAACCCTAGGTTCATGGGGTGGTAAGGCTGTCTCAGTCTTCAACGTCTATCACCCTCGCGGTAATGGGGCAGAGCCCGGGCAGAAGGTGGTAATGACCTATTCATTTGTGTCATCACATGCACACCCAGTGGAACCATCACAAAACAGGCACACTACCTTTTGAGGAGAGTACATTCTCTTATAGCAGGCTAGAGCTATAGTATTTGTGTCAAAGCCTCACATTTCAGGTATAGTCATAATATGCTAAACATTGCCGTAAAGTCAAGGCATTGTTAAGCACAACCTCATATACCCAAGCAGCTGAATTGTATGCCGCAGTAAGCCTCATACATCATATATCGTCACCATACTCTAGCACACACTGAAGTGCTTTTGTCACATGCTAATTAAAATCTCTAGTACTGTCATTTTATAACAGACAAAACCATATATACTACATACAATGGTCAGCTTTTTTTATATAATAGAGGTGAACTGAATCACTTCTAGGCGGTCTAAATTTGAAAAGTTGAGTAAAATGAGGTAATTTGAGGTAATGCAGTTTGACCAGGATCACACGGATTACCATGAAATGATTGAAAATAAAATACCTAATGAGAAATGAGCAAATTATTTTGGGTCACATATTTTTTTTAATAATGCAGGGGGAGACCCCCACCGCCCCTAGCTTCCCACTACCTTCACCTATCCCCTTACCCCACACCCATCTATATATTAATATAAAAGTACAAAACTCCCTAACAAATTCGATCCATTAAATGCAGTGATTTCACATTAGGTAATGTTGCATTCGATTATTTCTGCGAATACCGGATCACACAGGTTAGTCAAGTGGAGAAGACTGAATTTGTGCCCATGTGACCTGCTTCCCTGCCTCCAGTTTACCCAATAGATCACATCTCGGACCTTCTCATCTTTGGTTTTAAAACAACATGATAAGAATTCTGCATTGTGTTTGTTCATTAACAGAACTAGTTAGAAATGGGTATGGATAACACCAAACTACAATATAAAACAATCAGAAATAATTAAAGAAATCTCTATTGAAAAAAGTTGGGTGAAACAAATATGATTCATTGTAGTGCAATGCAGGGTGAACACTGTTACCAGCGGCAAGCACTTAATTCACAGATCTACCTTCACCCCTTTCTACATAATGCATGAAAAAGGTAAGTCCCTAATGTGCAACGGCAATTAAAGATAAGCGCTCTGCACGGGTTACAAGTGTCACACATAAGACCTAAAACATCATACTTAAGGAAACTACAGGGATGTTTTAAACACGCATAAACTGTGTAAGAAAAAATGCAGCAACCTACACAATAATAATTCTGAACATGCCATGACCAGTGCCATTGTGGAAATGCTTAGTTTCCTTATGCCAGTGAGCAAAGTGTGCACTCCTTCAGGAAATACTTGTGCTGGTGGCTTCCACCATACAAGAAAACATAGCTTTGAGGAGATGAATGAAAACAAGCATACTTCGAAGGCCAAAACAAAGTGATTTATTTCACGCCAACATGGATTTTTCAATGAACAATACATCACTTGTAGTCATCAAACTGTGAGGGTATGTAGGCCAGAGGTCTCACTGGCAGTGTCCGGGAGTAGAAATGAAATGGCCTGACGTAGACGCTGGTAAACCTAGCTGCCAGTGAATGGCATCCGTGTTGGTCCTCCATATGATTCCTTTGGTAATTAAGCTTTTGTACTGTTTATCTGTGCTGACCTGCGTTCATTAACAGATTGCTGTGTGTCCGCATGCATACTGTGTTGATTTGGTAAACGTCCCCTGAACATGGTAACTCTTTGGTCCTTGGGTTTGTACAAAGTGTGTGCAAAGTGTGTGGGGACTAGCTACAGTTGCTCGATTAGCATGCCCGCTTTGTACCGTGGGTCTGGTTTTGTTGGTGAGATGGTAGGATGCCTAATCAAATGCATATTGTTTCATTCCTTGAGTCAGTAATCATTTGAGAGTACTACATTTTGTGGAATTTCTTCTGCCACATGGCATAGGGAGAGGCCTTGGGTGGCACGTGCTGTCCCTGGAATCTGATTGTCCACCCCAGGTGCCACCCCACTAATGTTAGTAATAGAACTTTAAACACAGGAAAGTAATTAAACTAGATATCGGTAGTGGACACAAATATTCAATGAATGCTATGTAGGCCCCCGTCTGCCTGCATTTTGCAGATACTGCTGCCGCCCCTTCCCAGCTCGGCCTCTCCCAATCTGCATCTCCTTGGTCCAAAGGAATCTGAGAACGATCAATCCCTTCACCTACATCAGACTCTTCTGCTTGTCCTCCCTAATTTTCTTGAAAAAGCTTGCATTTCTCGTGACTGTTGCAGTCCCATCGAAGGCAGTTACCATGGACCCCTTTACGCTACCACGCACATGGGATTGGGTTCATATGGCAAGGACAGTTTCCCTTGGGGGTACCTGTATTCCACAATGACCTTGTCTCCCGGTGCTAGTGGATAATGTCTGTGTCCTCTTCTAGCGTTCTTACTCTCATTCCTGGATCTCCTTTCCTCTGCACGTGGCAGTCCTCATCACCCCCGGCTCCAGGTCCCCTGTGTCAGTCAGGAGATCTCTTGGGCATCACTTGAACATGTGATCAGCCGGCGCCACTCCTGTGGAGCATTGGGGCGACACCCGATACTCCCTCATGAACTGATAGAGGGCCCTTCTGGGCAATGCGGAACACCTTATTCGGGGTCCTCATGAATCATACTGCCTCCCCATTCGCTCTTGCCCAGATCGGATTTTCCGATGTTGTATTGCATACTCCTTCATGAGTTGGCTGAAGCTTTCTCCCTGAAATGACGGTCCATTGTCAGAACACAAGACCTGGGGAAGTCCATGAGTTGCAAAAATGTGTTCTAGTGCTGCTGCCACATCGTCAAACGACACAGATTCCAGGAACTCTACCTCTGGGTATCTTGACCACTCATCCACCACCAAAGAAAGTGTGTGTCTCTTCCAGTCGAATCAAAGTCCTTATGTACAGCTTCCGACGGTTGCGTACCTCGAGGCATGGACTCAATCGGGGGCTCCCTCTGTAAAGGGACCACGCATTGGCACCATGCACAGCCCACCACAAACTCCTCAACCTTTCTTTCTAGGTCAGGAAACCAAACCTTCTACCGTAGGCGTGCTTTTGTTTTGGCCATCACCAAATGACCCTGGTTGGCCAGCTCAATCACTTCCTGGATTTTGCTAGCAGGTACAACCATCTTGGCCCTGCATAGCAGCGGACCCGAGTCAGCAAATGCCAACTCGTTTTAGACCCTGCATAACTGTTCCAACGTTGTGCGGGCCGCCTGAGTCCTTTTGCCAAGGACTTGCAGAACAGTCTTCCACTCCCCCTTTTGAAGGGCTCCTCGGAGAAGGCTAAAACATTAATTGTCTTCTGACACCTTCTCCGACTCCTGAATAGGCACTGAGTTTGGAGTGGCAGATTCGATGATCACCTGCACATGTTCTTCAGCCTCCTCCACATTGCTTGCTTCGCCAGCATTCCTGGTTTGGAGGAGTCTCGACAGATAGACGGCTGCATTGTTCACCCCTGGTCGGAACACCAACACTGCATATTCCAATAGAGCCAAAATCCACTGCTCAGTCCTGGCCAGGGGCTTGGAAGACGATCCTACCATGATCTGCAGCAAGGGCTCGTTTTCTGTCACAACTTTAACAGGACTACCCAAAACATATTGGCCGAAAGTGCCTGCACCCCCAGAGCACCGCGACAGCCTTGCATTCGATCTGCAAACATCTCTGCTCTGTATCAGAGAGGGCCATTGGCAAAGCCAATGGCCCTCACCATGCCCTTGGCATCCACCTGTGTCAGGACCGCTCAGAGGCCAAACAGACTTACATCAACCTCTATTGCTGATGGAAGGGATGGATCAAAGAACGCCATTGTGCATTCAGCCGTGAGGGCCATCTTCACGTCATCAAAAACTGATTGTTCAATAAGACCCCACTTCCAGGTGGTATCTTTTCTCGTGAGGCTCCTCAGTGGCTCAGATTGTTTGGCCAGGTTCCTTATAAAATGCCTGCAATATGTTTTCATCCCCAGGAACTGCAAACCTCAGTTACTGTCTCTGGGGGTCTGGCCTCCAAGGCGTCGTTAACTTTGCGGGGGTCAGGTGACACACCTCCTTCCTTGAACACAGAACCAAAGAATTCAATGCTAGTTTTCAGGATCTCACACTTCTCCTTGTGGAGCGTGAGGCCCAGTGCCTGGATGCATTCAGAGTCTTGACTAAAAATGCCAGGAGTTCCACCTCTGGCCCTGCAAACCAAACTCCAGGATATCATCGCTGATATTTATGACCCCTTCCAGGTCAGCCATGGCACCCTGATGATGTTTTGAAACACTTAGGCAGCGGACACACTGAAGCTGATCTGTTTGTACCTGTAGAGGCCTTGGTGAGTCTTGAAGGTGGTAATGTACCTTGATTCGGAGTGCAGCACAATCTTGTGGTATCCAGCCCTCAGATCAAGCTTTGAGAAGAACCTTGTGCCTTGGAAATCGATTATGATGTCGTCAATTATGGGGGTTAGGTGTCTCTCCCACTTTATTGCCTTGTTGGGCAGCCGCATGTCCTCAGAGAATCTGACAGTCGGGTTGTTTAGGCCTGCGTGCAATGACGATGGGTGACACCCAGGGCATTGGACCTTCAACCTTCTCAATGATATCAAGGTTGATGAGATTTTCTAGTTCATTGTCCACCAACTCCCTTAGATGAAAAGGGATCCTCATTGTTTTAGGGCAACAAGTTGGATGGAATCATCTATGTGTAGCCTGATCGGCTCACCCACCATCTGTCCAATTCCAATGAAAACCTCTGCAAACCTCTCAAGCACCTTGTGCACGTCCTCCACATACACACTGTATGCAAAACTCAGAATCCCCAGGGCCTCAGCCGGGCAGCTCAATAGGGTGTTGGCATTCACATGACAAAGAACCTGGCTGTGACTGAACTGGTGCCATGTTCTACTTGTGACACAAATGCACACATTAGCGGAATAGGTTGATCTCCTCCAAGCGTGACAGTTCATTCTTTCAGATGCTTCAATGCCGGGGAACCTTCATTGCTTCATAGTGTACTCTCGCCATGACACTGACAGAGGCACCTGTGTCCACTAACACCAGAACTGGCAACCCATCTCTCTCACCACGCATTTCAGCTGCCTTCTGGCCTTCACTTTCATCATGCTCATGTTAGAGATTAAAAAAAATGTTCACTTCATCGTCATCTTTTTCAACCTCTTGGCTTTCACCCTCCTCCTCCTGGTCAGTGAGGGCTACATTAGTTGGGTGCTGCTGCTTGAAGAAACTGGCCCTGACGGGACCTCTCTAGACCACCAGCAGAATCATAGCTCTATGCATGCGTGCGTAGTGGTCAACATTCCCGTACCACATACCTTGCCCTTCACTGGGCACTCCATTGGGTGTGGAAGGTCATACCCACACTTCAAACTGTCCTTCGGCAGCACTGCGGCCCACCAGGGCCCTCTAGCCCCCTGGCCGTGACTTATCGCACATATCTCATCAATTTTGAGCCAGCATATCACTGCGTTCATCTTGGAAGCACGTGGTTCTGCCACCTCATGGCATCGTCCAAGTGCGAAGATTCGGGCAAGGATAAGGCCTGGTTCCTGCAGCACTTGATGACGTAGCTTTCCAGACACGCACCCCTGGATCAACTGATTATGAATCATTCCCTGCTCATTCTCCCACAAGCAGGTTGCCGCCATATGCCAGAAACGTCCATGAAGAGTCTTGGGATTCATCATCTTTCTGCCACGCATTGCAATTCAGAAACCTCTCATAATCCATGTTAGCAAGGGGCATGAAATGTTCCAACAGTGCATTCTTTGCTGCAACATAGGAATCGACCACCGGCTGCAAAGTCTTAAAGATCTGATGCACCGCCGGCCCAGCTGAGGGTCGCCACCTTGCTTTCAACATCAGTCTCCCCTGTGGCCTTGAAGTAAATGTCCATTCGGTCAATCCATGAGTTCCATCGTGGACCCAGGCTGGATGGAGCCCCTGAAATGTCAAACTCTGGCATCAGGGCCAGGGCACTCTGTTGGTGTGTTGCCTGTGCTCCCACTTGCGCAACTCCACCAGCAGCGCCTCCACCGTCCTGACCATCCAAAATGCTGTTGGCACTCGCAGGCAGCTGACTTTGGGTAGACTCGCCTACGCCCTCCTCCTACATGTGATTCACCATGTACGGGGGCGAATTAGCACCCCTCTCAGCCCAGGGGCCACTACCAACACAGGAAGAAAAAAGAATGGGGGTGTCCACCGCCACTGGCCACTTGGAGTTCACTTGCCTGGACAGACCCTCCTCGACACAACTAGTGCTGGAGAAAACACCAATGTCAAAGTTCACCCACTGGCTCTCTTCCAAAACCAGCCTCTTACTTGTGCCAAAACGAAGCCCCAGGCCCACATGTGTTGTCCCCTGTGTTCTCTTCACAACGGAAGGTAAAAACGAAATCAGGAGACTATGAAAACGTTCCAGTACACCTCCGAAATGTCCATGTGACCATGAATGGTCCAGAAATGTAGCCAGGGAGGCACACACGCACTCCCTTAAGGAGCCATAACCTCCGTGACTCAAGCAACAAAGATGACGGTCAATGAACCGCATGCATCAGCTCCACGGCCGGTGAACGTTCTTCTCTCTGAGTCGCAACCCGGAATGACAACCGCCTAGCCCAGCGGTTAAGTATCATAGCACATGACCTCCTCGTTGTCAGTGTTGTATGGACCCCTTTAGGGTTGTGGGCACGGTAAGCACCCTCTGACCTCACTGAGGACACCAGTCACACAGCTCTCTGTCTGGAATCCCCATGTACTCTGGTGCACCACGGGACACACCCCATTTATTAACTTCCACACGCGACAGAGTTATGTCACTCCACCGCATGTGTTTCTTAAAGGAACACCACGGGGGTGTGTGTGTGTGGTGTGGTGTGTGTGTGCTCGTACTTCATGCCACCCCTGCATAAGTCAGTGTGCCATTTGGGACGCCAAAGTAAAAAAATGTCTGAATATGCCACTGCCAAACGTTGCGATAATGTAGTTGAACATGGGCCTGATTCGCAAAGCGTTTTTCCATTGGAAAATTCCACATACACACGCTCTGTGAATCAGGTCCTGCATGTTTTCTCGATCGGACCCTCAATTAATTTGTTAGCGAGTCTTTGATATTTTAAGGTTCTTGGCAGCCATGCAATTTCAGACCTAGTGAGTTTGTAATCCTTTATGTCTCCTTATGGCGAGGCAACTATTACGTACTTTGCAGCTATCGTTTCATCAAAGGGTTAGGCTTGTGTACTCTTAAGTACCCACCAGACAAGTTGTGAATTTACTCTGTTTTTAGGTTTATTTCATGTTTTTAGCCCTTCTAGGTTGACACATGTTTCGGCTTACGAGCCTTTTTAAAACCGGACTAATACATTCACATCAATCCTGTACAAGTGATAACATTTTCACAAACCAACGTTATTAAGAAAGGCACATTTCGTTGTTGGTCTAAGACAGACAATAAGGGTTGGTAGTGGGGAGGATAGGTTAGGATGGGGAAAGCGAGAAAAGCATTATCTTAGTAATTGCATTACGTTATTTATACTCCACACACTCCATATTCTCTGGCGTCTCCCTTATGCCTTCCATACATGTTAAATTGCCCATTGCCTCTGCTGATATTGTTTGTAATTTAACCTCTAACTTGTAATTCTCTGCTAGGTTCCCTCATTGACCTCATCTCGCTCCAGCCGTTTTAAAGTCCGTTCCCCCGTTTTTTGGGTCAGTAACACCTGGTGGCGCTGGGATAATCCTTTCCTGCACTAATACATTCATGCTTTATGCCAATGTTAATTTGACAGGATTAGACTCGATCTTGTTAGATTTTAATGTAGGAGCACTCTTTTTTATTATAAAATACGAGCGCCTCCCTCGCTTGCACACATCATACTCCAATGTAATTTCAATTGTGTTTTGTCTATAATTTGTGCTCGTTTCAAATTCGATCTAGACACAAAGTGGATCGAGATCGCTGTGTTAATAACCTTTCCTGCCGTGTTCTTCGTGTCTGTTCCCATCAGTCCCCCGCGTCAGCGCTCAATGGTTAATCAAAGAGGGCTCGATAAACATCAGGGCTGATGTAAGAATCCAGTGGCACTGCATGCAAACATAATGTAGGAGATTTTGCTGATAGTTTACACGCATCATTTAAAAAACAGGTGCCTCTTGTTTAGATGCAGAATAAACAAAATGAACAGCCTAATACATACGAAAGCTGCTCGGGTTTAAAAATGCAATCCCTCACACACACAGCTCTCGCTCATATCAATTCCCAAACATTGAGGGAATTTGGGCGCCCAGTTTGCTTCATTAGTGTAGCTCGCCACCACAAAGGCCGTCTGTATTGAGAAAGATTGCACCATTATCAAACAATTAGCAATGCTTTAGCAGGTGCGCACACGCACCTCAGTAATTAAATCCTTGTTAAATCCACCAAAATGCAGAGAGTAAAATGGTTACCATATCCCCAAGGAAGTAGCCCAGAAAAAAAACCTACAAGGTACCAGCCATTAGGGAGCCACAGAACTGTGCGGAGAATCTTAGCCCCCCGGGATCGTTTGCAAAGCACATCTGTGCACATCACGCGATGCACAGAAAATTGCAATGACAATACCCGGGAAGCCCAAGCCCACACGGATTCAAGTTAACCAAGCATGAGCCTGCTGCAGTCACGCCCGGCACAGATGAACGGTAGCTGTTCTGTGGTGTTGTGCTATCAGAGGGACAAAACAAAACATGTCTGATCACTTTGGCATGCCTTCCAAGGCATTCCCCGAAAAAGACATACACAAGTTTTGCTAGACGGTTCATTCTACTAGAAGAGCCGTCCACATCACCTAGAAATTAGGCAATGGTTTTGCCTTTAACTTACTGTAGTTTTTGTTATTTTTAAGTAAAATGTGCAAAGTAAAAAACACGTCTGAATGAGGACCAAATTGAGATTGGTGGTCCTTTTCTCTTACCTCACTCCGTCCATTTGGAGGGGTGCAAACTGCAGTGCAGAACAGGGGTTCGCCGAATTTCACATCCAACATGCAGCCGAATACTGAATAATTGGCAATGCATTGTGTGGGGTAAGAATTAAACGCATGCCGGATGTTTCAGCATGCGTCATAAGCAGCAAGCAGCACAGTACACAACATACCTGCGGGGCTGCTCAAAACGTGCAGTGGTAATTGCGCAGCCCTTTTGTGACCAGCCACTGATGTCTGCTGCATCAATGCAACTTGCGTTTCACTTTCTTTTTTTCCTGCTCTGTCCCGAATTCTTGCAACGGCACTCGCACGCGAGCCCTTGCTGAATTATAACAAAACCGCCATAAAACACAGGGGACTGCCTCAACATAATTCCCTGCCGTTGAATCGGTGGTGTACACCCTGCCAAATGGTTGCCATGGACACCAAATGGTATTTCCAAGGAAAAAACTTGGCACACCACACCTTGGCTGAAATAGTGCCCAGTGAAATTTGGTCTGCTTTTCCTGTAACAAAATGAACACACATGCAAAAGAAGGTTTGTCAAACTTGCTGCTATTCAGTTCTGTTGAGGCTTAACACAATGACAAGTACCAGGCCCTCGCCGACGTCTCGTGCAACACTTGCACACTGCCATGGAATATGGGGCTATTCTGATGCATTCTGTTTCCTTGATGTTCTAAATGCTTTTTGGTTGATCATAATGTGTTGACAGTGAATATACTGTTAACCACATCTTGGGCGTTCTCTCAATAAAAGCTCACCCTATTTTTATTAATTGCGTAAATCGTGCTTCTGTTTCAAACAGTGAAAAGGCCTTGGAAATTATGAATGTTTGTCTGGCTCCTTAAATGGGAAACATTGGGTACACACCATACAAATCATTGCTTGGAATGGAGACTAGCCCTGTATTAACATTCAAGAACAAACTTGAATCGCCCGAATTTCTCACCATTCATCTATGGCGAAACTTGGACGTACCTTTTAAAAAGCTTGACTGACGTTCCCCAACGTGGCTTAAAAGGGGACACATGGTTGTCCTATTCAGTCTCAGACAGCTTTAAAAGAGGTAGGTGGGCATTGTTGGCAGGGCCATTTTAAGCACTTTTGGGCCCTGGGCACGGACATCTTTGGGGCCCCCCTCCACCAAACCAGACTAATTAAGTGATCAGGAATATCTGCCCCGCCTCCCCTGGCGCAATCACAAACCATAGGTTGATATGCTGCCTCAGAGCATTAAAAATAAGGATGTTTATTCCATTTATGTCCCCTTACCTTCTTCATTCTTGCTCTAATCAGACTGATAAACAAGTACCATTTGAAGGCCAACATTATCGAAGAGCTAACTTCTGTTCTAGCATAGATCTATGCATAGATCTGTTCTAACCTATGATTAATAATATGCAGTTTTCCACTATATTACCTGTAACTTCTTGGGGCATGAAGAGCTCTGTGTCAGTTTGGTTCTACGGTACTGTCTGAGACTTTTGCATTTAATAAACCTTGTTTTCCCTTGCAAGGTGGTGCAGTGGTCAATTGGCCTTCTTGGAATATTTTTATTGTACAGGTTTTGGGTCCCGTCTCACTACAGCAGCTTGTGAAAGATTCAAGCTTCCCTGATTTTGCTGGGGGAGTACCAGAGAATTGGGCATTAGGGTGACACACCTGTCCGTGTCCATCTCTTGAAGTGAGTGGATAAGACAAATGCCATTATGTGATATCTGTGTGGGGGAGCAGGAGGAGCCAGGAAACCCTGGACGAGACATGTGCCATCGGGTGTAATCTGGGAGGAAGACTGGGGAGCTGGGACATCAAGAAGGCAGCTTGTGGGAGAGGGCAGCTTGTGGGTGCAGCCCAATACACAATTTTGCTGTGAGGGTTCCTCAGTGATTCAGTGAGGTGGGTGACACCCTAGTTAGTGTATGTTTCTTGATTTAAGTTTATGAGACACGTGCTATTGGATGAAACCTGCGAGGAGAACTGGGAGGAGCTGGATAACCCTGAAGGCAGCTTGTGAGTAAGGCTGGAGCATCTGCTTTTGCTGGAAGGGAGCAGGAGACATTCAGGAAGGTGGGCGACATACATTTGGAATACCATATCAGCACCCAAATGAGCCAGAGGTAGCGACATCTGCTGCTCTTGGTTTGTTCACTCCAGAAGCAGCACTTTCTGTGTGTACTGTGGATGCCAGAAATACATGTGAATGGCTAAATGAAGGAAGCATCCAACTCACGTTCCACACTCCTGTGACACTGTGACAGGACAGTCTGGAGAACATGCACCAGCACAAGAAATGCACAGGTATTACACCACGACAATGAATATCAACCAAGACCAACAGGTAAGATGACACTTCCAGTTCCGTCCCCTAGCTTGGGGGCAGAAGGGAGACATTTGCAGGTCTTATCTACCGAAAACTACATAAGACCAACAGTACATTAACAGTAGGAGGAGATTGAAAATCCCAGATCTCTGTCGACGCTGCCCCCATCCACTGATCGGTCAGATAGTAATGATGAGATGGAGGATGTTCAAGACAAAGATCATAGTAAATCATATTCTAGATGGCAACACGCAGTAATATTGTGCAAGAAGGTGGGAAAGACACCATCAATGTAGAGGCTGTAGTATCGATAGATGTTTGAGCCTCAACTGTGTATAGCCTCTTTGAGAAGCAGCCTTCATTTTGCGGATCAGATTGAACATTAAACATTACATCATTGTGTGGCATTCAGAACACTATTAGCACCACCATCAAGACCACATGAAACCACCCTGTGTGCTAGGCCATTCCGAAAGTCAAATGTGCTCTTGTACATCACAGAGAATAAGCATAAACCAAACCCGGCCACTTTCATACATTGCTGGAAAATAGTGTGCAAGCAAGGGACCATCTTGAGCACCACATCCATGTAGTCTCATATGGTGCAGCACCATGCACAATAAAACGAAGAATTACAAATATTCAAGATGCCATCAGACAAGCAGGTGAAATTCAGAAAAAAAGCCTGATTACCCCTGAAAAGCTTCATCAATTCTTGGGAGAGTCACCAAGCAGGATCCGTACAACCTTGCAGTTCATAGCAGCGAACCCCCATTGTGCCAGTGAAATGTTATGAGAGAATTTGAGTGTGGCCACAAAAATGATAGACAGCACCTACTCAATGCTAACCTGGTAGTAATGTTGGCAATAGATCTCTTTCCCCTACTCTTTTGGGAAAACCCTTGATTTCAATGGCTTTTGGGAAATGGTGTTCAACACAGGGAAGTTTGAAGCAAAAGTTTGTTCACTCCCAATGCAGTACCAGAATTAAATAATTATGTTAAGGCTGTTGTAGGGCAACAACAGCAGAATATAAGTGGTAGGGCACCTGGCGGGGTCCTGATTTACCCAGGTAGGTAAACATGTAATAAACAAAAAAATCAGGATGACGAGATCCAGACCAAGTTCCGTGTGTGTGTGTTTATTCGCATCAACACAGAAAGTTTTTCAAGTAATCAAAACAATTTATTTTACAGATCTTTCGATAAGCACGAAAGGTACAATGTGAACGGACAAGGTTTAGTGATGAGAAGTGATAACACGTATGTGTGTAGACCTCGCAACTGCAGAGGCCAAAACTACACTCAAAAAACAGATTTCCCACAGTTGGACAGGGTAACAACCCTAGTAGGCAGGGAAAGGTGTGCTCTTAGACTTGCGTCAGTCCAAGGCATGATGAACACATGGTGCACACAACACAATTTACATGAAACGTACACAAGGGGGGGTGGAGTTGTGACACAGGGATCGACACAGGGTGTGTTTCGGCCAAAAAAGAGGCTAGAATGGCGCCTGTCTTTGTGCTGGCCTTCGTCAGGAGATGCACCTATGGCGGTGCTGTCCGTTGTGTCTGTGAATAAAAACATATTGGTGAGGATCTCGGGAGTCAATTTACTAAGTACTAATTGGTATTTAATACGGGCATAGTGGTGCCAGAGAGGTACACCATGTGTGTCCGAAAAAAGGGCTCTGACCCCACTGGTGTGGTGGTGGTACGGTGCTCGGGGCTGCACTAGCAAGACACCTGGGTTCTGTGCTCCTGGGTGTGCCGAGTTGAGTGATGGTCGGCTAGGCTAGGCAACGTGACTAAGGGGGCCCTGGGATGACAGAGGTGTTTATTGTGAATATACATCTGTCCAGGTGATGGCTATGCCGGGCACGGGATTAATGGGCGTGGGCTGCGTGTCGGTGCCTGGAATGGAAATTGTCAGGGAAGAGGAGACTCGCTGTCGCAGAGGTGCGGTAAAGAGCTGGAGTTGGTAGCTTACCGCAGTGAGCTCGCAGGTGCTGCGCTCCGTAGTACCAGGACCTCTGAACGCCGTAGTTGTTGTGAGGAAGACAGAGTAGTGGTGCCTTATAAGCTAAACTGGGCCTGACAGGGACCAATCCAAACTGGCGGATGGCCTGGACGCGGGGGCCAATCGCGAGGGGCTGGTCGAGTGGGTCACGGTCGCGTGGTGTAGTGGGAAATGTAGTTCCCTAGTGCCACCAGGAGTGAAGTAGTGACAGGGAGGGCATGTTCTGTAGATGGAAGAAAGGTGTTTTGTTAGAAATGTTTCCATTCGACAGTTATGTTCAGGCCGTTTCGTACTGTGTCCAATTTGTGTACCCATTTTTGCTCGAGTCTAGTGAGAGCCAAATTGATATCGCCACCCCGGCGTTGTGGCTGGAGTTGTTGGACCACCGTCCAGGACAGCTGATCGTGGGTGTGTTTTGCCTTGGCGAAATGTTCAACTAGTGGCTTATCTTCGACTTGGTTTTTGATACAGGACCTATGTTCGTTGATCCTTTGTTTGATTGGTCTGATGGTTTTGCCAATGTAGACCAATTGACAGGGGCACTTGATGGCGTAGATAATGAACCTACTTTCGCAGTTCGTGTGGCTGTTCAATTTCCAAGTGAGATTATTGTGGACAAAAGTTTTGCTGTTTTTGGTGAAGCGACATGCGACACATTGTCCACAGCTGAAGTGTCCCACCACGGGTGGGAGATTCCACAAGGTGGAGGTAGGTCTGTTTGGTTCCAAGTAGGTGTGTACCAGTGTGTCTCTGAGGTTTTTGTTTTTCTTGAAAGCAAATAACGGTTTTTTGGCTAGGCTCCCCTCGTTTTTGATCAGATGCCAATGTTTATTGATGGTGTTCTTTATGAGATTGCTGATTGGGTTGTATGTGGTGACACAGACAACCCTGTTGATGGGATCTTTTTCTCTCGTGGTGAGGCAGACCGAGCGATCTGTGTTGGCTGCTCTTTTCTTGGCGCTCCTGATGGATTTTCTAGGGTAGCCCCTTTCTCCGAGACGTTTTTGTAGTTGTTGCGCATGGTATTTGAATTTTTCTGTGTCGGAGCAGTTCCTGCGGATGCGAAGGAATTGGCTGTACGGGAGGTTATACTTCAGTCCTTGAGGGTGGTAGCTCGAGAAGTGGAGCAGAGTGTTTCTGTCCGTGGGTTTTCTAAAGAGTTCCGTTTTCAGTTTCTCTCCGGATCTATAGATGTGAAGATCTAAAAAGTTGATGGATTGGTAGTCCCACTCGATGGTGAACTTAATGTGGTTGTTGCGTGTGTTGATCCATTGGTGGAAGGCTAAAAGTGTGTCTTTGCTTCCTTCCCAGACAAGTAGTACGTCGTCAATGTAGCGGCGCCAGATCTTGATGTGTGTTCTGTATGGGTTGTCGTTGTGATAGATATGATCCTCTTCATACTGAGCCATGTATAGGTTGGCGACGTCCGGAGCGAAAGTGGCCCCCATGCTTACGCCTTTGATTTGTTGATATAATTGTTGGCCAAAAAGGAAGAAGTTTTCGCCCATCGCAATGCGGATGCATTCGAGCAGGAAGTTAGTAGGTACGGAGGAGACGTCTGTCCTTTTTTCGAGGCAGACGGCCAGGGCTTGTAATCCTTCCAGCTGTGGGATCGAGGTGTATAGTGCCTCGACATCCATGGTGACCAGTATGGAGTCTGTCGAGAGCTGTATGGTATCTAGGACCTTGATGGTTTCCGTGCTATCTCTGAGGTAGGATGCCATTTTTCCGATGAAGGGTTTCATAAAGAAGTCTGTGTACAGGGATAAAGGTTCCAGTAGTGAGTCACATGCGGAGACTATGGGTCTCCCTGGTGGTTTTGTGGCATGTTTGTGTATTTTCGGTAAGATGTAAAACGCCGGAGTCCTCGGGTTGGTTTTGTTGAGGAACATCCGTTCTTCTTGGCAGATCCAGCCCTCGTCCTCGGCGTGTTTTGTGAGGTTGAGGATCTCTTCTTGTAGGCGTTCTGTGGGGTCTCTGTTCAACATTTTGTATGAAGTTTGGTCGTTGAGGAGTCGTTGGCACTCTTGGTTATAATCAGTGGTATTCATGATAACGATGCCCCCTCCCTTATCTGCTGGCTTTATAGTGATGGTGGTGTCTTGGTGAAGGTCCTTCAGGGACTTTCTCTCCGCTTGTTTCAGGTTGTCCTGATAGAAGTTGTTCTTTCTAATGCCGATATTCACGGTGTTCATGACCATTTTTTCAAATGTTTCGAATTCACTCGGGATCGTATGAGGTGGAGGCATGAAGGTGGATTTAGGTTTAAAACCTGTCGTATTCTCCTTGTCTCTCTCAGGTGCTGGAGAGTCGTTGTGAGCTCTGTCCTGTTTGTTGGGTAAATGTACCTCGAAGAAGTATTTTAATCTCAAAATTCGAAAGAAACGTCTGAGTTCTGCTTCTGTGGAAAACGGGTCTGCTTTGGTGGCTGGAACAAAGGATAGACCTTTTTCCAGAAGGGTCTGTTCTGTATGGGCCAGTGGTCTAGTGGATAAATTGAAGATGGGGATAGGTGCTAAGGCTGGTTCGAGTACCACTGGCGGGTCCTCATGTACTGCCCCGTTTGTGGGCGTCTCTTCGGTCGGCCCCGTTGACCCCCTCGTTGAAAAAACGGGTGTTGTTGGGGTGGGCCTGGGTCTCTTGTGCCTCCGGGTGAGCCAGGTGTGCTGCTGCTTGCGGATCCTGAGCTGCCTGAGAAATTCACCATGCGGTTGCGTTTGTTGTGGTTGAATTTTTGTTGTTGTTGGAGATCGCTGTAATACGCTTCTTTGAGATAGGGATATGTCTTGTCTTCAGCGTAATTATTAAGGTCCTTTCTGAATTTTTGTACTTTTCGTTCGACCGTGAGTTGGTGGAATTTCGCCACCTCTTCTTCCAGTTTCTTCCTGGGCTGTGTCGATTATTAGGATGATCCAATCTCGGCTGCATTTGTTTCCCACGCCGCTAAAGTTTACTTTGAACTTGGGGTTGTCTGTGAATACCCTGGGGATGTTCTTGATTTGTAATCCTTCTGGGATTCGTCACCGTACCACCACCACACCAGTGGGGTCAGAGCCCTTTTTTCGGACCACCTTCACCCTATGGGTTTGTTTCCGCCACATGCAGCCGGGTTTTCATCACCCGCGTTCTATATCCTTTCTCAGATTCAGGACTTATCCCGGCCTACATCAGTTGCACGGGACCCTGAGACGAATCGGCCCGTCCACCAAGACAGCCGACAGAACAAATGCCATTTGTGCACCGTCAATCCTGCATTTTTCATGGATGACCCTCATAACAGCCTCCGGCTACTACAACAGCAGGTACGCTGTTATCAAGAGACACCACATGGTGTACCTCTCTGGCACCACTATGCCCGTATTAAATACCAATTAGTACTTAGTAAATTGACTCCCGAGATCCTCACCAATATGTTTTTATTCACAGACACAACGGACAGCACCGCCATAGGTGCATCTCCTGACGAAGGCCAGCACAAAGACAGGCGCCATTCTAGCCTCTTTTTTGGCCGAAACACACCCTGTGTCGATCCCTGTGTCACAACTCCACCCCCCCTTGTGTACGTTTCATATAAATTGTGTTGTGTGCACCATGTGTTCATCATGCCTTGGACTGACGCAAGTCTAAGAGCACACCTTTCCCTGCCTACTAGGGTTGTTACCCTGTCCAACTGTGGGAAATCTGTTTTTTGAGTGTAGTTTTGGCCTCTGCAGTTGCGAGGTCTACACACATACGTGTTATCACTTCTCATCACTAAACCTTGTCCGTTCACATTGTACCTTTCGTGCTTATCGAAAGATCTGTAAAATAAATTGTTTTGATTACTTGAAAAACTTTCTGTGTTGATGCGAATAAACACACACACACGGAACTTGGTCTGGATCTCGTCATCCTGATTTTTTTGTTTATTACAGGGCAACAACAGCAGTCCATAGGGAAAACTATTCACTTCGCTATAGACATGTGGACCAGTGGTCAAAGCATTGACTACGCGATAATCACAGCACACTGGGTGGCCTTTAATTCCTCTAACGCTCATAAGGGTTTAGGAGTAATACAAGGAGGAGGTAGGCAATGACAGTGCCACCCCTCACAATGTGGCTAACAGTTCAAAGCCGTAGGTAGCACAGTGCTAGGCAGCACAGTCCACTGCAGGCTTTCTTTGCCCAGGAAACTCTGCTGATTATAATTATAATTTTTCTTTTATAACGCATTTAATTCCATAGATTGGTTTCGAAAGCACGGGATAGGGATTCAAACCTATGTTGGGCTGCGTTGTCTTGCTTCCAAGACAAACATGTTGCCCCTGAGCTATGCCCCACCCCGATGGCCTCAGCACAGGGGCGTGGCCCTCCACAATATGACAAATGCAAGGGGGCATAGGAAGCCTTGTCCCCTGCCTCTCATGTGTGTCTTAATAGAGTACACATTGACTGACAGCAGAGGGGTCCTGTTAGTCAACATGGTCTGAGGAATGGACAGGCCCTCTGGTCGTTTTCCAGTAAGGTGTTGTGCTGAGGGGGTGAGCAGATAGTAATGATGCAATGAAATTAAATGACAATTAATGTTAATTTGGTTGTATGTGTGTGTATGCATGCAAGAGAGGTTGTCTGAGTGGGTGCATGTATGAATGTTTGTGTGTACGTTTTTATGTATGCATACTTGTCTAAATGCTGTATGAATTTGCATGTGAATGAGGGTGTGTATGTTTTATATATGCGTGTTTTAAAGAGTCAGGTGTGCTATATACGTGAGTGAGTATTTCTGTGTGGGTAAACGGTGAGCAGGCCTCTAATTTGGGGATTTTGGGGTGGGCTACGGGCAACATTGATTTTTTTCACTGGACATGAAGAGTAGAGTAAATATGTTAAGTGTTATCACATGGCCATACTGGCCCACATTACTGGTGCAGCAAGTTGTGGTAAGTTTTCTAACTATGGCATGATATTTGTTACTGGACATGAAGGGTAAATCAAACATGATGCACAGTATTATGCTGTAATACTGGCCAACACTGGTGGTGCAGCTTTTCTGTCCACGTTTTCTAACTGTGACATGGCATAGTTTACTCTGCATGAAGGATAAAGGAAACACAATGAGTTTTGTTTCATGGATAGACTGTCCCACATTGGTGGGACAGCCCGTCTGGCCATGTTTTCTAACTGTGGTTTGGCATTTATTACTGGGCAGGAAGGGTAAAGCAAACAATGATTAGTGTAATTAGGTGGCTAGACCAGCCAACACTGGTGGTGCAGCCAGTCTGGCCATGTTTTCAAACTGCGCCATTGCATTTGTTACTGGCCATCAAGGGTAAAGCAAGCATGATAAGTGTTATTACATACTAGACTAGCTTGCATTGGTAAACATCGAGCCTGGATATACTTTCTTACTGTGACATGGCATTTCTTATTGCACATCAAGGGTAAAGCAGACATGATATGTGTTATTATGGGATGTATGTGATCTGCCTGCGAATGTTTTGTTCACGGCAGACTGCCAGTAGTAAAACTGCTCGGGCCCCCATGCTGACAGTTCATTGAAAACAGGGGCCCTAGCAATTTCTGTCCCCCAACTTCCTTGTTAAGGGTCTGGGACACCCCCACAACCTCCAAGGCCGTTGATACCAGAACATGTGGAGCGGGGAACACCCCTGGAACCCCGCTCCTCATGTTCAGGTAAGTAGGTCAAAGGGGAAGAAGGTAAATACATGCAGTTATAATTAGGTCAAAAAGACCTAGCGAATAAAAATAAAGGACCAAATTGGGTAATACCATATTATATGGTAATACTGGCCCACATTGGTGGTGCAGCCAGTCTGGCCATGTTTTCTAAATGTGACATGACATTGTTTACTGGGCATGAAGGATAACAGAAACATAATGAGTGTTATTACATGGAAAGACTAGTCAACATTAGTGGTGCAGCCAGTCTGGGCATGTTTTCAAACTGCGACATTGCATTTGTTAGTGGGCATCAAGGGTAAAGCCAGCATGATAAGTGTTATTACATGGCTAGACTAGCTTACATTGGTAAACATCCATCCTGGATATACTTTCTTACTGTGACGTGGCATTTCTTATTGGGTATCAAGGGTAAAGCAAACATGATACGTGTTGTTATGGGATGTATATGGCCTGCATGCAAATGTTTTGTTCGCGGGCAGACTGCCTGCAGTAAAACTGCTTGGGCCCCCGTTTTGACCGTTTATTGAAAACGGGGCCCCTGAGCAATTTTTGTCCACCAACTCCCTTGTTAAGGGTTTGGGGGACACCCGTGCCATGCCCGAGGCCGTAGATACCTGAACATGTGGAGCAGGCGACACCCCCGGAACCACCGCTCCTCATGCTCAGGTAAGTAGGTCAAAAGGGAAGAAGGTAAAAACATAGAGCTATAATTAGGTCAAAAAGACATAACAAACAAAAATAAAGGAGCAAATTGTGTAATACCATATTATGTGTTAATACTGGCCCACATTGGTGGTGCAGCCAGTCTGGCCATGTTTTCTAACTGTGACTTGGCATTGTTTACTGGTCATGAAGGATAACAGAAACATGATAAGTGTTATTACATGGAAAGACTAGCCCTCATTGGTGGTGCAGCCAGTCTGGTCATGTTTTCCAACTGTGGTTTGGCATTTGCTACTGGGCAAGAAGGTTAAAGCAAACATGATTAGTCTGATTAGGTGACTAGACTAGGCAACATTGGTGGTGCAGCCAGTCTGGCTATGTTTTCAAACTGCAACATGGCATTGGTTACTGCGCATCAAGTTGATGTAATCAGCTATATCAAATAAAAAATAAATTAAAAAATGCACAATTTTAACACATTATTCAAAAAATGTTCTTGGTGGGAGAACCACCTGGGTGCTCGTTTTGGTTTGCTCGGTCCCTCTTCCATAATCGAGGCAAGCATTTATGCCCCTCCACTTAAGGGTTTCACTAGCTGCAACTGTCAGCAGACAGATACAGTTCTTTGAAAGGCAGCATACTGTATGCAAGGGCTTATGGGCAACATCAACAGGAGAGTTTACATTTGGGAATAGGTGGAACCACAGTGGCTTAAACCACTGAGTTTGAATTTGGTCTTTGTTGCAGCAGACAATTGAACAAATGTCCTTGCTGCCTTTAACATTGTCAAGATAATGCATGGCCCCTTTCTTGTGCATGACTGTCACCTCATGGTCAAATGTTTTATCAGAAATTGTAAGTCTGCTAAATAAATAGTTGCTTTGGCCCAGAAAACCAGTTTTCATTTTAGCCAGGCTTAAGATGTCAAAAACGTACTTTCCCAAATACAAGTGTGCCCCAAGTGGCTACTGCACAACCTGAAGACCTCAGTGGCTATTAATTGGAACTCTACTTTGCACATGTTTGACGGGCTATGTGAACAGTCTGATACCATCACAGATTACTGCAACACTCACATCAGAGCTCCAGATGAGCATGTAAACACAGTGTCATTATCAGTTGTTGTCTCTGCTCAGCATTACGTTTGTTGAAGTCACCAAATGAGTAAGCCATCACAATACATTCCTGAGTATCTTCCTCTGGTGGACTTGCTTGAACTCAAACTGACCAACATGACAGGAACTGTGCTTTGGCAGTGGATGCCAGTGCTGATGCAGCACAACTGGTGAGGTACCTGCTTTCATCCTTGCTGTGATCCATGGATAGTTGAATTTAAAGCTAATATTGGGAACCCACTGGATTCCTTTGTGCATACACATTCCAAAGTAAAAGTAGTCACTTTTCATAAGTATGTGGCAGGGGAGTAGGTCTCACAGAAATATCTCAAGGTAGAAACACTGTTCAAATATGCAAGGCTGCTTTTCTTCATAGGTTGCAACATCAATTGGAGAAAAAACACAGGCAGCAAAATGTTCCAATTTACACCGGGCATGTCAATCTCAAGAATGATGGCATTAATCAATCGTACATCACTGATGCTTGTTGAAAGCTTTGCAAGAAGTGCCTCAGGCATCTTGAAAATCTACAGCTCATCAAAAGGAATAGACAGCAGAGCGTCAGCCACATAGGTGCATGAACCCTATATAGTGGTCGCTTCGCTCCTGGGAAGAGATAATGGCCCATTGCAGTATTGGTAGAGGAAGAGTTCCATCTGTCCAGTGGCACTGGTGTGAGTGGCTGTAAAATTGTTAAGTAGCCCCTGCTAATGTGTAGTCCGAGACTGGAACTGACCATTTACGGTTGCACATGCAATCGGCTATTGTTCGAGTAATATTTTTGAATCTGTACATCGCCTCATGATGACAACACTTTTCAAAAGTTCTCATGTTCTCCCAAAAGGTGCTGCCACCTACTAAGGTTCTCTTGTTCTCCCATAGGGCAGAGCCACCAAGGAAGTTTCTTTGGCTCTCCTACAGGATGCAACCTACTAATGATTTCAGGCTCTTTTACAGGACATAGCCACCCACTAGGTTTCTCAGGCTCTTTCACAAGGCAAAACCATCCACTAAGATTCTTGAGCTCTTTCAAGGGGCATCCACCTAATAAGGTTCTCAGGGGCATTCACACGGCACATCCACTGAAGAAGGTACAGAGCACAGTGTAGAGAGGTCAAGCAGTAACACTCACTTGGAAAACGTTTTTGGTAGTTAAACAAGTTGTTTTATTCTCTTTCAAGTCAAGGACATACAGTGGGTGCTGTCTTCAGTGTCCAACACCTTTAGCCTTATGCTTCCACAACATTACCTCCAAATATAGTCTTACAAGTCCTTGGCTCCCCAGGGACACCCCGATCTACAAATCAATGGTCAACAATGTGCCCAAAAGAAAGTTCCAAACTTTTTCTTAGCATGTCTTTGCCCACCACACCAAACTGTGCCCTAAGCTAAAACAAACATGTTCCAAGCCTTGGCCAATAAACAAATTCACAACTCCTAATCCTAAAAAAGCTAGGCGGTATCCAATTAAAACATGTTTCAGGGAAATATAGGCAAAACTAATATTCCCTGAAAAATGTGTGGACAATGTATTAGTATTAAATTATTAAGTAAGATTCTACATGACTTATGACTGATGCTGAACTGATTGGATGTTTTGTAACAAATATTTACATTTGGTTGCATTTATGTATAATTAATTGGTCATTATGTTCATGTTGACCTTCGAAGAGTGAGAGTTGAGGATTGAATGTGATTAGTGCATGTGATTATGGTTTAGAGTAGTGTCTGATGTTTTACCTAGGAAATGTCTTCATACGCTAGTTACTGTCCTGATTTCTGTTGCGGTTAGTATTAAATGTGTATGGGGCTTTTACCTTTTATTTTAGGCTTGTCCCTTAGCTTAATTACAAATCATAGTTTCAGGTCTTTCTACAACCTTGGTGTGTCAGTATTCACTTGGATAGGACTCACGTTGACCCATTTGCTCAGCATTGATTTGGATAGGTCCCAGCAGGACCTGGTTTCTCAGCATTGATTTGGATAGGTCTCACCATGAAATGGTTTCTCAGCGTTCACTTGGATGGGTCCCCATATGGCCTGGTTTCTCAGGATATAAAAGGATAGGCCTCACCATGATCTGATTTCTCAGCATTGACTTGTGGAGGTCTCACTAATACCTGGTGTCTCAGTGTGCAGCATACTGGTCCCCTCAGGACTTCTGGTAGTATTCACAACCTTGCAACAAGCTCTGGCCAGTCTGAAGTTCCACCAGAAAAGCAGTCACCTTGAACAAAGTTATGTTCTCCCAATTTAAGCAGAAAGTAGTACAGATTGATGCCCTCTATGTGCACACCGAGAGTGTTTAATAGTTCCTCAGTGATTTTGATACTTTTATAAATTGTTGGAATTTGTTGGGCCTGTTAGAGCTTTGCTTTCAGGTTTTGAGTTGTTCTTTTTTGTTTAGGTTTTCTCAGCGACTTTTTTAAAATCTTTCAAAACTAGCCTTTTCATATTTGCTATTTACCTCAGTGTTGCCACCAGTTTGCGTAACATCTCCAGATATGGTATGGAATATCACTGTCATCTTGGAATCTCTCCAACAACTGAATGCTTGGCTGTGACAATTCGCCTCTCTGGAAGAGCACGATGCTGCTTCCTGTGGCATACCAATCCGACAACATATCTCACTGCAGCTTTGCTTCCATACGTCAGACCTCAAGTGAGTTCAAAAAGTCTTGTCTCTCAATCCCTCATAATTCCCCAACTGTTAATGCTTGCGTAGTGCACAGTGGGGTCTGCACCTGACATTTACTGGCTGTGGCTGCTTTAGTCAACCGTGGTTTTGAGGGTTTGGAAGTCATGGTTGGTAGGGTTTTAGTTTTGGGATGTTGGACAGCTCTGAAGGAGTTTTGGATTTCCTTTATAATGGGATTGTACACACCTACAATGTTGTATTATTATGCCTTGGTAGGGGTCATGAGCCTGCAGGATACCACCACATTCACCCTCTGCAGGGCAAATTGGGCAGCGACTGGACCAACCCAGTCTCTTACAGTTCATCACCCACACACAAAAGCATGGAGAGTTCCCCCAACTCACCACAGCAGTCACCCACTACGGTTCTCTATCACTTTTAAAGAAGGGCACAGCCACTCAATAAAGTTCTCAGGCCCTTTCACATAACGTAGACACCCACTAAGGTTCCTAGCTTTTTCACAGGGTGTAGCCACCCGCTTAGGCTCTCAGGCTGTTTCAAAGGGCACGTCCACATACTTTTGACCTTGGGGTCCTTTCCATGGAGCAGCTCTCAAGCTCTGCCACAGAGTTCTGTAGGTTTTTCAAAGACTACTGCCACTGTTGCGGGTGGAGAGTTTCCCTGTGAGGCCAGTGCTCACTTATGTCTGCCTCTTTCCTTCCCCACTGCACAATGCCTCACAGGACCGGAGAGTGTCGGAGCTCCATGTGCCTTTAAGTTTGGCCTGAGCCACTCCATTGTCCAGCTCACCCCATCTAAATTGCCTTAATGAAGACAAAAGGTCTGCCCATGTTTCATTATGTAGTCCAGGGTACATTGCCCAAAGACAAATGCTAGCCCTGGTGAGATGCCGCAAACCGCCTCTTTTAGCAACAGAAACCTGATTTGGACAAAGATGCCTGTGCCAGTGGCACCAACGGGGCAGGCTGTATACCTGTGGGTTTTTGATCAGGGCATAAATGATGTCACTAGTGGGATGCACTCCAGCCCTGTGACATGCTGTGACCCTCTCCCTCCCCAACATACCAGATGGGCCGGTGGTGGCTGCATGGTTACTAGCAGCCTCTGTGGAGAGAAAGGATGTATGTTCCTGGTACACCTTCTTATGAAAGTGGCACACATTGTAGCAGGCCCCTCTCTTCTCATGTTCCATGGTGGCAGAGCAAAATATTCACACACCTAGGATGACCTTGTGAGCTGGGTGGTGTGCCTTGATGTTACCACTCCAAAGGGCTCTTCCTGTGCTTACCAAACTCCCTCCAACACAACAGGGACAGGAAGAAACTCCTCCTCCACCACTACCATTGTCCCTTCCATGGGCTGGCCCTTAGATAGAGCCTCCTCTAAATGGGCTTCCCTTCACCCTCCTCTTCATCCTCATCAGCACCCTAGCCCTGCTGGGTGGATTCCCCTTGCCCCTCCTTGACCCACACCTAGGATGGAGTCATCCTGAACTCCTCCTTCAGGGTGCTTGCTGTGTCCGCCCACTTCTCCCACAATTGGAACATGTCTTCCTACTTCCCCAAAGCTTTCCTTGACACTTTAGAAGCATCTACTTGAGGCCCTGTCTCCCTTGCCTCGGCGGGGGTGTACACACAAGGCCTTACCACTTAAACCTCTGGGTAACTTGTCACAAGGGCCTTCTCTGGTGCCCCTGTCTTCTTTCATAGGGCCAGATAAGACTGTAAATTGTTGGACAGGGTCAGCAAGACTCTTTTCAAATGTATCACATCCAAAATTCCTTAATGCAGTAAACTCAAGGGATTCTTCAAAATGTGCAACACAGCTTGCGCAACACTTTTTAATTGAGCCTTCGAGGAGCACTGCGGTTACTTATGCTGCATGTGACATATTTCGCGCACAAGAAATATGCTTTCAAATGCTGTATATTCCATGTTATGTTGCTTTTTTGTCCCAACGTCAAGAGTGGTACGCAAACAGAAGATTGACATTGCTGAAAAAGTGTAAAAGCCGTGTAAAGAACTGGTGCACCATGACAATGGTGCTAAGCAAACTGTGGAATGGCCAGTATGGACCACAACATGTTTTTTACCAATGATCATTGTTTGTTCTCTCCAACATTGCAGACTATGTGTATAAGAAGTGTTCTTATATTTATCCCACTTTTATATTCTACAAAAATCACCTCCACACATCAAATCAATATGCAAATGACAGAACTTTGAGCTAACGAAATGGGGTGTTTACTGTCTCCTTAAGTGCACTGCAGTTCTACATACTTTGCACAATGAACTAGTGATTGGGATTTGCTGTGTAACATTTTAAGATGACAGGCATCATAAACTCAAAGAAATAAAATTTTGGAGCACAAATGATGACACCAGGTTGAAATGGCTTCATGTGACAAAATGACTACTGCTTTGCAGGAGTACAGGGATGAATGGTGGATAAAACTCCTACTCAGCCTCACACTACAAGTAAACTACCAGTGATCCCAGTCATGAAGTTGAAACAGGCACAGCCAATACATATACCTCCTTTGTCTCTTGTGATAATGCGCCCGAGGGAAGGCTACGTTCTTTGGGAAAGATGTGAGCTAGCAAATAAGCATCCAGATCAAAATAAAAGGTTTTCTGAATAAAAGAATGTCCAAACAAGATTCTTTCAAAATTATAAGATGTTAATGAAACAAAAAATACAGAGAACTAATCAAAAACACTATAAACCACCCCTGTAAGAGAAGACACAGAACATGCAGACTTTAAGCTAGAAAAGTCACTCTGGGTACAAAGATAGGGGGAGACAGTCAATATTTTCAGCAGTAATGTTCAAGTTCAATGGTGACGTCTTTAAAAAAGTAAGGACTGAGGTTTTTAATCACTAGGACACTTTAAGGCAGATCAGAGGGACAAAACCACTAAAGATACCTGTTATGCTTGTTCTTGAGCCTCAAAAGTGCTGAGGCAGGCCTCTAGGTCCTTTACAAAGGGTCAGGTCAGCATCAAGAAAGTTGAGTCTTCAGTTACCAATGGATCAAGTGCTCCGAGATGATCGAGTTTGTTAGGCACAGTCCAGTGAAGCAATGCTGTTGTTTATTTATTTTTGCATTTGTAATAGTGATTGTCTTGAATCAGGAGAAGAACAGCAAGTGATGATCGAAATGACATCTCAAAGCATTCAAGGCTGTTTGATAAGTTCTAACTATATGATATATTCAGTGGCGATCAGCTAAAAAATGACTTCACTGCAGGAAGTTGATACTCAAATTGATTGATATGATAGGTTATTTATAATGCGCTTAACACCCAGAGGTTTCTAAGCACGGACCTGGGGATTGAACCTATGTTGCTCTGTGTCGTCTTGCTTCCAAGGCGAGCACGCTGCCACTGAGATATCCTACCGAGTAATTGAGTTGACTTGAAAGCAAATATAGGTGAGAAACAGAGCCCATAGCTGTTCTTTGGTTCTTGAGCAGCTGCGTTACCATCTCCAGGTTCTCCAAAGATAATGGGAGTTCTTGGTCTGACCTTCCCAGCATGTAACGTTTCCAGAGGTCAATTGTAGGGACGGCAACCTCCAGTGTTCTGGATCCTGGTTCAAGTATTCAGGCAGAAAGTAGGCCTTGTCCACACAACAGTACACCACAAATGTTCCTCTGGTACTGGTGCGGCAAGAGTCTTTCTCCCTTCTTGGAGGCCTCTATCTTCACATTTATGTCTGAGGACTTGGGTAGACTATACCCCAATAAAACTCCAGATAAATCCTTCCTCTGATGTCTAAAGATGACTCCACTAAAGGGTGGTCTCACCCACTTATACAGCCAATCAGTCACAGGGGATTGGTCAATTTGTAGCCTTCCATGAAGGTCTAATTAAGGCTTCTGTGATTAGTGTCTTTTTCTGGTTATTTCAGTCCAGAGTGCTTTGTCTGCAGAAATTGGGGAAGGGACATAAGACCTGTGGGAGCCCTATGAGATTATGAGATGGTGGAACCTTTATCTGGACTGTAAATCCTCTCTTCCTACTATAACTCCACTCTCTTCCCTGTCTGGTGTGACTTACCTCTTGCCTGTTCTTCAAAGACTAGGTACCTTTCTGCCCCCTGGGGGAATATCCAACTGTACTGGAAGATGACACTTTTCCCAGAGAGAAGCAAAAGGTTTTTCTGGGGCTGAGACAAGAAGGTCTGTTTTGGGTGAAACTCTGTCCCAGATAGGGAATACCCTGACAGAATGAGCCCCTAGAAACAAAGCTGACAATAAGGTGACACCAATGTATTTAGCCAGTATAACTGTAGATTCCCAGAGGCCACCAAATAAAAAATAGCCATGAATTAGATTTATGTATTAATCTCGTTTATTTATCTGCCACCAGTCCCATGTGTATCAGTTATATAATTTCCTCAGATGACCTATACCTGTGTTGAGAGGCTGACCCGCCCCCTTATGCTTTACAATCCACACAGGCTGCCCAGAGAGGTGAAGTCCGGCTGGAGGCAAAGGACGGATGTTTGGAGCTACATCTCCTTTTTCCTGTGACAACCCACAGCTGTGCTAAGAGGGTGACCCGCCCTTCTCTGCTTTATAATCCGCTCGGGTTACCCAGGGATGCGAAGCCCAGCTGGTGGCAAAGGGCGGCTGTCTGGAGCTGCAGCTCCAGTTTCCTTAGATGACCCACAGCTGTGCTGAGAGGTTGACCTGTTCCCTTCTGCTTTACAATCCACTGGGGCTGCCCAGAGAAGCAAGTCTGGCTGGAGGAAAATGGCGGCTATTTGGAGCCAGAGCTCCTGTTTCCTGAGATGACCCACACCTGGGCTAAGAGGCTGACCCACCCCTTCTGCTTTACAATCCACATGGGTTGCCCGGAGAGGCAAAGACTGGCTGGAGGCAAAGGGCGGCTGACTGGAGCCACAGCTCCAGTTTCCTTATATGACCCACACCTGTGCTGAGCGGCTGACCCAAACCCCTTCTGCTTTACAATCCAGAGGGGCTGACCAGAGAAGCAAAGACTGGTGGCTGAAGGCATAGGGCAGCTATTTGGAGTTGCAGCTCCTGTTTCCTGAGACAACCCACACCTGGGTTAAGAGGTTGACCCACCCCCCTCCGCTTTACAATCCACACAGGCTGCCCAGAGAGGTGAAGCCCAGCTGTAGGCAAAGGGCAGCTGTTTGGAGCCGCAGCTGTTAGGAGCAAGCATTTTTGGACAACTCCAAGGATGCTGTTGGAAGGAGCTGCAAACTTTGTAGGTTGCTCTTTGATCTTTGTTTGGGCTGTATGTAATTCATAAGGAGCTGCTTTAAGGTATGCCGGTACAGCATGAATGTTTATGTAATTTATGGCAAGTGAGTTGTGGCTGACTCTGTTTTAAAATCTTGCAGCAAAGAAGTGAAGGCAAGCCCCTAAACGCTCACACCAGAGAGAATACAACCTGCTAGGGAAGAAAGGCCCAAGTCGATCTTGTAAGGATAACAAGTTTGAATCTCACACGCAGATGAGGGCCACAGCAAAGAAGTCTGCTGCTAAGAACATTCTGCCAAAAAGCAGTGCGAGCCGAATTTATAAAGAAAGCATTGTCATAAATTACGAAATATCTGCCTGCTCCATGGGGGATTCCAGGTCATTGGCTCCAACCCAGTCTGTCCATCGTCCATCACTTGGGTGCTGCAGTGATCATCTTCTTCCCACGTTGAAGGTCAAAGAACAAATTAATTATATTCCTAACATACAGCTATTTTATCACTTATACTGAACACATTGGCAGGCCTTAAAATTGGCACAAAGGAGGTTCTGGGGCACACTAACCTTCACACACATTTTACTCCTTCCCTTCTGTGCCATCTGACTCCAACGTCTCCACCCTTGTTTTGAACTATAATTATCCCTCCCAGCACCTCGCAATACAAATCACACGATTGTTGCTCAACGATGTGCCCTGTCCGTCCTCTTTGAACATTTCAGGACTTGTTATTTTGGGGTTGGTGGTCAAAGGGCACCTGGTGCCTTGGAATTCAGGGATCTTAAAGTTTAGTCAGTTATACGGCCTATAACTCGTGGTCATCTGGGGATGGGCCGGGTCATGCTTTGGCCAGTGTGAGATAACATGCACACAATGTGCCGGTCTGTGATCACAGCCTTGTAGGGCACATTCCTCTTAAGTAAAAAACACATATTTGCAACACTGTTAGAACAATGACTAGGCGTTGTGGCAGTTGCGGGTGTGTGCTTTCCTTATGGGAGCTCGGGCATAGCTGGAGATTTCCCTTGTCTAGCAATTTGGGCCTAGTGCATGAAATCCCGCATTCACTGCGCAGGCCTTCCCTTCTACCTATGATTTCTAATATCTATACAAAATAGTACTATGTGGGTTGATTATATTTCATTATATTGAAGTGGGGTCCTTTGTATTGGGAGGGGGTCCTCTCACCACCCCCTCTCCCCAGCCCATCACACTGCTTCAAATGCATCTCGCCTCACTCTAAAGCACTTAGGGGGGTGGGATGGGGCTGCCCCCTTCCCAACATTCCCCCCTTTCGTTACTTCTACAGTAACAAACTCTGCTATTCCTCTGTGTACCTGTTCCCTCCTCTCTGCTTCAACATATGCTTGAGTTAGCTTTATTGGCACCCAGGCCCTGTACACTGACTGCAAACTCGCCCACCTATGTGTGTACTCTTCAGGTGAGCAAGTCATATAGATGCATCTCCCTCTCCCGCCAAGTCCACCCAAACCTCTGTGTAATTTTCTAGATCAGGGGCTAGAGAAATGATAGTATGGTATAGATGGTCAACTTTATCTCTATATGGGATGGGAAGCATTTCTTTGTGGAAAATCAAACTGTACTTCAATATCTTTTGTCTTGCGAGGTGCTTTTGGAACCTCAATTGATACCAACATTCTTGTGCTATTAGGTGTCACATTGGCAAAACATTGAAGGCCCAGTTAACAGGTGCCAAAAATAACAAGAATGAACACAATGATGGGCATTATCATCTGCATGATCGCTCCAAGCCACGAAGGGCCACAACTGAATGCCAAAGTAAACCGATCACTGTCCTGTACTCCTCCCTCCTTCTTCATGTGAGCACCCAGGCCATGGACAGCTGCAATGATTTCGGATAATGATGCATTCTCTGAATCCTCTGGAAATACAAATGTGCAGCAGGAATCACCACATTTTTTGTAAACCCCTCCTTCCATTGCTGTTAACATGTCCAAAACATATAGGGTTTTGCATCATCATAAGTTTCAATGCACGCAACTAAACCTTGATCACATTGATCCAGTTCTTTGTATTGTTCGCAAGTTGGACCAGCTCCCATCTCATGATCTGCAACCATTTGGCATTTGCTGTGACCTACACTCCCGACAAAAGGAAAGATGCAAGAAAGGATTCAGCTGAGTTGAAGAGCATGTATTCTTCTGGTATTTCCGCAAGCAATACAGAAGAGTCTTTTGATATGCAATTCAATCTTTTCATCCTCTTTAATTGTTGCAACTGTCCTTTTTTTCCTGGCAGGATGTGGAGCTCTTGTGCAGACAACAAACCCTTTTCTTCAATTTCAAATGCAGGGAGGCTGGTTGGCCCCTCAGCAGGCAGTGCTCCCCCCTTCAGGTGTTTTTTCTCGGATCACTAATAGCGCTGAGTGCAATGTGGCCAGCGAACAACAGCACCTCCATGATGATGGGAGGTACAAGTAAGCTTGTTGGCCACAGACCCAGTAGTAATCCATCATCACTGCTGTTCCTTTCTTCATGTCTGTGATCAGGAGAGTCTTATTGCAATGTACCCTTACTGCAGAAACAGAGTTCTTCTTCCTTGTGCACTCGCGCCAGTTTTTCCATCATTTATTTATTTATTTATTTGTATAGCGCGCATAGAGCACGAAGGCATAGAGGCATTGTTACAGGTACAAGACTGCTAGTCAAGCTTGTGTCATACAAACATAGTTTAAACACACAATATCAATGGTAATACAGGTAGATTAACCAAGTGGCAATTATCCTACATAATAACAAGCAGTTAATGGTTACAGGTACATGACGACTAGTCAACCTAGTGTTGCAGTCCATGTCAGCTTTGTGATTTGGCCTGTCCATATTTGTGCACAGAAATTTTACACCCGAGTATCCTTTCCTTGCTATAGGTTACCAGTCCTTCTGCCAAGTAAGGTAGTGTAGTGTCCTGCCAGTTATTATTGACATGTTTAAGCCCTTTCACCATCAAATATGTTAGCTCCGCACACTTGATGCCTTTTCGATCGCTGCTGCACTCTACAAGATCTGCACCCACCATTTGCAGTTGCACACTATGTGCCTGGAACATTCCTTTTATCCTGCATAGCTAAGGATGCACTAGACACTGTGCCTCTATAATTGTGACTGCTTGTGGTAGCAACACCTTGGGAGCCCCTGACATGTGTAGAATGAGTGAACACACATAACTGCTTCCATTCACATCGTTTCCTCCCACACCACTCATGTCGTAATACCATGAGTTGGTAAACTCGAGATGACGGATTTCCTCAGTCACATTCAAACCCAGCCATTGATACGTGTCATACTTTCTTCGTACTTCTCTTTTCATTATTCTATACACGCTCTCAGGTATGGCAGCTTTAATGTGCTATTGGAAATAACATTATATTGTTTCGCATTGGGAGACAATCGCCTTCTTGCTGAGATTTCGCTTTTCACTGTTTGCCCCACTGTCGTGTTGTGCCTGTTGTATTCATTTCCATTATTGTTATTACTATTCACATTACTACAAATATATGTAACTCTGATGATATTACTAACATTTATATGTACTGTCCCATTTGGATAATATGCTATCTCATCCCCCCCCTTTGTAGGACCTCCCCCTACAACATCCTCCCCCAATACAATCTCAATAGTACTATCAATGTCACACAGAGACCTGTGATAATGGTCAACCCACAATAATAAACATAGGTCCATATCCTCTCATTCATGCAGCTACACCTTGGGTCCCTGCTTAACAAATTATTTACATTAGTCACATCCATCTTCTTTTCTGAAATGAAAACACAAACACAGGGTCGGACTGGGGCACGAAATAGGCCCAGACACCTATAAAAAAAAGTGGCCCACCCCTCGCCCCAAAAAAAGAGTCCCTCACACCATCATCCATGAATCGCATCAATTCACGACTTCACAAAAAAGCTACTTAACGAGGGTTAATGGTTTAAGTATCTGGGCATATAATAACAGTGTCTGCCAAATGCCTAATACTTATGCACAAGCCAAACCGTTGGCTTTGCCAATGCTTGTTTTTAACCGGATTTCATTGAAGTACACGCATAGTGCTTATAATTTGAGAGGCTGAAGGCAGTGTCAAGGCAACTTTAGTGAGAGTCTAAGACCCCTTGCCTCACCTGACTGCACAGTCCTTAACCTTAACAAGCTAAGTGTTCATTCAAATAATTGAAGTAAGTGCCCGAGGCTTGGTAGTAGCTGTGCATGCCATGGAGCCAGATGAGCTGGCTTGGACACTGAGTGACCCTGGACACGGTCTGTGGTGGATATGCAAAACTAAAACCAATTGGGTTCATGATCTTGTAGCCCAATCACTTCTTGGAACCTGCGTTGCACCCAAACCTGGCACCAAAGCGCCCTTGCTCACAAACAATGTGGTTGACAATAGCTCTAACTACAGCATCACTATTAAATCATACCCTTTGATGACTCGTGAAATTTGTAACTATTGGGGCATAAATATTCCTCCCTGATATACGAAAGTGACCGACCGTATCGAGGGAGCCCGAATTAATGAAGAGGTGTTTGGGGGGGTTCTCCCCCTGAGAATTATTTTTAAATAATGGATTAAAATGGTGCATTTTAGAGCACACTTATTAGAAAAATTGGGTAAAAAGCCAAACAGTTTGCAATTGGTTTGGTAGGGTAACTCATGAAAAATATCAAATAGATGGAAGTCACCAACAGTGCACAGGAGCATTTCTCTAACACATTTCCATGATTCATTTGCCCACAATATGTGCCAGTATAAAACATTTTTGGACTGACTGTATAAATATATTTCCATGATGACTGCACCATTATACCTTAGTATTACCATATAAGAACATACTCATGTTTGCTTTGAGCATAATTACAGTAATGATACTATAAGAAAACATATCCATGGTTGTTCTGCCAATATATGGCAGAGCCCCCACATAAGAACATACTGCAGTTGGCTTTACCACAGAGTAAACAACATTATAACAGCCATCAAATAAAATAGATGGTGGAACAAAGCAAACTATGCTGTTTTATGGAGACCTAAAGGACAGATATGACACTGTTAAGGAAGATTGTGACAGTGAAGCCTAGCACTGTTTAGGAAAGCAGACTACGAAAAACCATAATTTGAACAATTAATGACATGTGCGCTCCTGTCCTGGCTACGTCGTTTCTTTCAAGGAGCTGTTTCGCAAGCCCAAAATACCCACATTCACCATGGAAACCGGACAACTGATCGGTTTGTGCAGGCCAGCCTAAGAATGCAATACCGTTCCTGCACGTGATTGCTCAAAGAAAATGAGTATAAAAATAAAGCTGCATTTGATGCCTAGAGTTCAAGGATAGGAATCTTGTGGCAGGCCTGAAGTAGCATTCTAGGCAGTAGGAATCACACTGGGGGTTGTGTGCCTTTTTGTAAAACTGCCCACAAATATTCAAACATGTCCATATTCTTTCATTGCTTTTATTTCAATAAGGGCAAAACAACATGCAGTCCTAAATAAAAAACATATGTGAACAATGTGCTACAGCTCTGAAAGCTTCCTAATCAGATAAACAAAACAATTTGGAGGGCTTCTGTTTCAGGAAGGCAAGGCAGGGAGCAGGGAGGTGGGTACTAGTAGCGGGCAATGCCAAGCAGATAGATGTTATCATTTTGCAGTTTTTTCATATAATGGAGGTTGATAGGTGTGCAGATATTTGTGAACTACGAAGGCCATTCATCAACACCTGTGTTCTCAAGCCTCTTACACGCCGTCAGGTCTCTTGCCTCTCCACCGCTTGCTCTACTCTCTCTCCTTGACTGAGTCGGCTTCCACGTTGTGTGTGAGGGCAGGAGGATACCCTGTGTTATCAGGTCAGCAAGGTTAGGAAAGCCTGTCAGAGGGATGGGTGATAGAATCTAAATGAAGGAATCCTCCCTCTTCGTGTGGTAGTAGTTCAACGGCCCAGCGGGGGCCCCCTTCATTCAAGTTCTCTTCTGACTCCACACCCGAGTCCTGTGAGTGACTGTGTCCAGTGCTGGCTGACTGGATTGGACGGACACAGTCAAAAACACCGAGCACGGCAGCAGACTTGAATGAGAGCCCGCCGGCCCGGCCGGACTACAAGACTTCAGTTTGCTGGCAACGCTCTCCATCTGTCTCCCGAACATGACCATTCCGTCACAGGAGAAAGATAGAGATTGCCACCTCTGAATACTGGGTCCAGGCAGGGAATGGAGGACAGGCCTGGGGGCAGATTCACGCACCAACCTTTCTTCACTTACTTTACTGGTTGGAATTGGAGCGGAGGACTCAGATTCAGTGAGGATCCACAAACAAGTTAAACACATGTGGCATGGCTGATGCTCTCTGGTCCAGGCAGCTAGCGGCCCGCTGCACCCAGACCCAGGAGCCAGGCTTACACACATGTCATCACCGGCCCACCCACCCCAGAACAAATTGTATAAATTGTTGCAACTTGCAAGCAAAAGCAACTTGCAAATTCAACGTGTCAGTTTCACAACAATGCGAGGAGCGGCTGCCTCAGCCCAAATGACTGCCTGGTGCCATGCCAACGCATGGCTTGGCTGAGTGGGCTCAGGAGGAGGGGAAGCAGCCAGGTCCAAGGCACCGTCTGCCAGTTCAGCATAGCCTGTGAACTGGATGTTGTATAGTACGTAAAACCGGTACAGGGTTGTACACCTCAAAACCAGTCCAGGGTAGATGGCTAATAAAAACGGCCTGGCCCGTGGCCAGTCTGTCCCGGCACAGACACACAAGACAACAAAAAGAAGAGATGGACAAGATGGACTTTTTATACCATGAAAAACAAAAGGTGCAATCTGTCGGCAGACACATTTAATAGCCCTAGTTAGTGTTGTCAAATAATGTTTGAACTCATCGCCTAGCACAGCTGCTGCCCTATGTGCATCTGAAGTTCTTCTTACAGGGGATATGAGGGTATGGGGGTATGCATACGCCGACCAGTGATCACTTTGTGAGGTGACAAATGGTGGTCTTTGCTGGGCTGTGTGCATAAACTGAAGAGGGCCAGGGACAAACAGTACACCCAGTTCTTTTTCAACGTGGTACATAGATTGGATAATTTGCTTTTGAGGATCCCATTTATTCTCTCCACAATGCTGTTAGCCTGTGGGTGGTAAATCGAACACATCTGGTGCATGATGCCAAATAGTGCTTTGAGGTGCGGAAACAATGCATTGAAAAAATTTGTGCCATTGTCTGACCTTAAAACCTTGCACACACCCCATTGGGGGAAAACCAAGAAATCTAGCAGCACACTTGGCATCTGGGTATGCACACGGCCCTCCTCCACCCTCCTTGAAAAAGGTCAAACCACTACAATGAGGTACAATGCTCACTGATGTCAGCGTTATCTATGTGTAATTCCCAGAACGGCCCAATAGGGGGTGACAAGGTGCCCCGTAACATCCATAGTGTCATTCTTTTACTGAAAATTGGACATGTGGTGCAATATATGACAATTTCTGTGATACTCGCCTGAATATGTGGTGTAAACCAATCTTCCTGTATATCTGCTGCTATGTGCTGCTTCAAACTGTGGGATGGGTAATGTAACTGTTCAAAAGCTACTGCTAGAAGCTCCTGGGGCATTACTCTCTTCCCCGGAGCTCTCTTTTCTCCACAATAGATCTATTGGGGATTGCTTACAACCTCTTCGTAACCACAACTCTTTCTCTCTTCCAGGTGCCCGCCAATGTAGCTCGATAATCTGAGAGATGGGCAATGCTGTGTAAGGTGCTGGATGTTCGCTTTCTATTTTGTGGGTATTTCATTTGGCAGATATGCCATCATTTTGGCTGCCGCAACGGCTGTTGTGTTCCCCAATGATATTTCATCTTTCCCGTTAGTATGGGTGGCGCATTTGACAACCACCACAACAGATGGCTGGGATAATGCTTCTATCAGTATTGGGTGCAGTGCTGCATGCTGCACCGGGGATCCAATCCGCCCTCCAAAACCCCCTTTTCTTCCAGCGGGATAGAGAGGTGAGCAGAGTTGTTGTGAAGTACACTGAGTCAAAATATATTGTGACATGGCACCCTTGAGATGCTCTCAAAGCCTCAATAAGCGCTATGGGTTCCGCTGCCAGTGCAGAATAATGCAATGTCAACCTTTTCATGACCACCGTCTTGTACTCTACTTCCTCACGTCATACCACTGCTGCCCCTGTAGGCCTTTGACACACCTTCCTGATCAATCGAGGAAGAACCATCAACAAAAAGTATCTGCCTCTCTGACAATGCACAGTCCTTTGCTTTGGAGGTATCATCCTCCTCCCCCTCGTATGTGGCACAGTCGTGCACCGTTAAGTCCTTGTAGTAGGCATGTCTGTTAGGAAGGTGGCAGGGTTCACTGTTTTGCATCTAACCACATGAATATGGAGTTTAGAAATGATAATCTCGATTCTAGAACCTGGCTGCTCCAGGAATGGCTGTTTGAGTCTGGAGCTCCTGTGTCCTGAGCTTATCTCCAATTGCCACAATGGCTGATCCTACCACTACTGAGTCTTCTCAACCTGCCGAGCTGCAAAAAGGTGGAGATGTTGAGAGTAGGGAAGATGGAAAGAGGGACGACAAATCCTGGAACTTTTAAACAAGGTTACCTCACATATAGTGGATATTAAAGCAAAACTGTTTGCTTCTGAGGAGTGATATATTGCGTTATCCACTAAGGTTGACTCTATGGAGAACCATATGACTTCAGTGAATGAAGGAGCACAGAGGATGACTGAACAGATAAGGGATTTACAGCTGCAAAATGAGAACTACTCCTCAAAATCTCTGAACAGGAATTTTTTTCTAGGAGAAAAAACATTCGGATAGTAGGATTTCCTGAAAATGCTGAGAGGAACTGCCCTGTGGATTTTCTGGAGAAGAACTTGATAACACTGCTTAAATTGGACCCCAAAATACCTCTTGAAATTGAAAGAGAGCATAGATCCTTGGGTCCAAAGCCAGCCATGGGACAAATACCAAGGTACTTTATTATAAAGTTTCTGAGATTTCCTTTAAAGGAATTGGTTCTTAAAAGAGCACGAGAAATGGGGGCTATCGCTTGGGGGGGTCACAAAATCATGATTTTGGGTAACCTAACCAGGGATATCCTTAAGAAGCACAAGACTTTTAATTTGGAAGAAGAGAAAGCAAGTAATAAAAACTTAAAATTCTACATGATTTATCCGGCAATTTTTAGGGTGGTGATTGATAGAGAGGTTCACTCTTTCAATGAACATGAAGGAGCTAAAGCATTCCTATCTGATTTGGATCAAGAGCCTATGGAAGAATCAGCAGCTACATCTGGTCACAAAAACACTGGAAAAAAGAAGAGGTGATTATTTTCACTAGTTTCTGTTATGCCATTAATTTACATCTAGTGTTGAGTTGAATATAGTTTATTCATATCTCTTTTTTTGTTTTGTTTTTGAAAACGTTACATATTGGTAAAGTATTTGTTGGAAACTGCTGGTGCATTTGCATTTATTTGAAAAATCGATATGCAGGCGGTTTCGTGTAAAGGACCTCATCGAATGTAAAGCGTGAGCACGTAATCCAGGAAGTTGCTTTGCTGATCATCCGGATGATACACAATATGTGCTGGAAGGGCCTCTATGATAAGGAGAATGCAGTGCATTTTTGGGGAACTCGTGTGGGTCCCTCGACGTCAGAAGTTTTAATTTGATGGATGACTTTTATGCAATGACTCCAGCGGTGAGTGGCGATTAAACAGCATGGGTACCTGGAGACTTGGAGTTTTCGCACGGTACGGAGAGGAACGTTGTGATAATAGATATACTGTATGCAGGCATTTTACTTGCCTATATTTGTCCATCTTCAATATTGAACATGCATTTATATCACGGGTACACTGACCTTGTTAATCTGCATTCCATGATGTGAGAGGGAATGAATGTGTATGCGCACAATATTCTAAGAAGTTACTGGTGCAAAACCAAAATGAGATGTAATTAATATGGTTTGCTTGCATGGATTAGATCATTTCTGAGCTTGTATTTCTATCGTGGGTACGCTGATTTTGCTAATATGTATTTCGTAATATGAGATGGAATGCATATATACGTGCGCAATATTCTGGAAGTTACTGTTTCAGATGCAGGTCCTGAGCAAGGGCATAACCAAGAACGAGATGTATTTAACATGGTTTGCTCAGCGTGAATTAGACCACTTGGGGCTCATTATGTAAAGGGTATGTGTTTATACTGTTTAGGCATGATTCTACCTTGGTTTTTGTTGTTTACTCCCTTTAAGTTTGGCATATTTTCTTTCAAACAACAAGATCTATGAGCAATGGCTGCTGAACGGGTATGATGGGTGACTGAACCTGCATTGGGAAACGTGGGAGAGCAAAATTTATATAAAACTGTTTCATAGTAATCCAACGCAAGTGGGTGGTTGGAACATTTGCGGGAGGCTCTTCGAATTGCTGGTTGGGAATACCCTGATACCATGCAGTTTCGAAAGTGGGTTTACATGTATGAGCACTTACTGTCTTTATGTGACTAAGGGTCTCAATTGCAAACAAACAATGAACAAATGCTGTATATGTTTTTCAAACTTCTTTGGGCAGTGTTACCAGGGAAATACTGTGCCTATTATCCTTCTTGACATATTTCCCTGGTAACACGAACAATATATCATACTGATTGGGAAAGGAATTAGTATGTTTTGGTTGGCATATCATTGGACGACAAATACACATTAAAGGGTTTATTATTGAAATTTAGAGAGGGAGTCTATGATATTTTGAGAATTTGCATAATATTAGAGATGGATTTAATGGTGGGTGGGGAAAGATTAATAGATACAGCTGAATGGAGGGGGAGACTTAGAGTGTAAACATTCACTGTAAGATATGGTATTCGGATTGCATGGTGGAAGGTTATAATGATTTGGGATTGTGAATGACTTTTGTAACATAGTTTATGAAATATAGGGATGCAGTAGGAGAAGAAATGTGAATGAGTTTCTTTCTGATAATGGACACCGTTAATCAGAAGTCTAAGATTTAGAACACAGTTTGACAATTCAGGAGAATACTCTTAGATGGTTCTGTCTTACTTGGACAGACATAGGTCAAATCATTTGCAGATGTATTTTCTTTTTTTTCTTTTTTGTTCTTGTAATGCACTGTCTAAGTTTGTTGTATGTGTTGGTTGTATGCTGTAAGGTGGAAGCATGCATAATGGAAGGCAGTGTAAATAGGATGCACATGAGGATTTCACATATTAACAAGAGATCATTCACTAACTGAGATGTTGCAAATTTGTAAGGTGTTTGTGATATAATGGGTGACTTAACGTTTGTGTCTTGGAATGTTAAGGGTCTAAATTGCCCCAAGAAAAGGAAAATAGTGATGGCTGGATTATGGAGAAGAAAGGCGGATGTAGTGCTTTTACAAGAAATTTACTTATTGGATGAATCTAGGAAATATCTGACCAACAATAACTATCCTCGTGAGATATCAAATTGTTATGTTTCACAATCAAGGAGAATTAGTGTCCCCTTTAAGAAGGGACTTATTCTTAAGATTGAGAAAGTGTATGGAGAAGGTAGGATACTTTTAGTTGACATTTTTTATAGTGGTAAGGTTATTACAATTGGATATGTATATGGTCCATGTCCTCCAAATAAATTATTCTTTGAGACTAATACGCGGATGCTACATGATATGCTGGGTGACACAATTATAATTGGTGGAGATTATAAGTGTGCTCTTGATCATGCTGTTGATGGATCAGCAGTGTGCAGATTCACAAATTATGGGATCAGTGGAGAGTTTGGTTTGTTCCTTGATAGATTCAATCTGGCAGATGCATGGAGGATTATACATTCCTCTAGTAGAGAATACTCCTTCTTTTTGCCAATGCCTGATTGCTTTTCCCGGATTGACTATATACTAATATCAGAGAGCTTGGTTGATAAGTTGCTGAGTGCAAACATTAGGGAACGTGAAATTTCTGATCACGCTTTGGTGGATTTAAAGTTGGCAGTAGGTGGAGAAAAGTCAAATTTATTGCATGAAGCAGGTATATTAAGAAATGACAATGAAGTAAATCACCTCAAAGCCTATACTGAGATGTTTTTCAAGGAAAACATAGGTCCTATAAATATTCAAACTGTGTGGGATAGTTTTAAGGCTGCCATAAGGGGTGAATTAATTAACAGTACCTCATACTCTAGGAAAACAGGGTTACAGGAGATACGTAAGTTAGAGGGTGAGTTAGCTGCTCTTCAAAGGAAATATGCACAAACAAAAAATATGGAAGATCGCCTAAAGATGTCTCGTTCACAGGAAGAACTGAAACACAACACAAATATGGTGGCTGAAAAGGGTATCTTTTTCATGAAGCAAAAGTACTGGGAGAGTGGGGATAAAAGCGGTATATTACTGGCCAATAGACTGAAAGGGCTGAGGGAATCATCATTTATACAAAATATTGAAAATGCACAGGGTGAAATTGTTATTAAGAATGCAAACATTTGCCAATGTTTCTGTTCTTATTACAAAGCTGTTTACACAAAAGATACCTTTCTATTAGAGTCATAACTAAAAACCTTTTTTTAGCAAATTAGACCTTACCAAATTTAAAATGGAAGATGCAGAGGCATTAGATGCAAAATTTGAAATAGGAGGGATCTTAAAAGCCATTGAACAACTTAATGTTGGCAAGTCACCAGGATTGGATGGTATGCCTTCAGAGTTTTATAGATCATTTGAGGATACGCTAGCTCCCATGATGTTTGATCTGTTCAATAATTTCATCTGCAAGAGATCATTTGCCGATCAATGCGGGAAGCCCTTATAACACTGATTCCAAAACCAGGAAAGGATCATAAGAAGTGTGGTAATTATAGACCCATCTCTTTACTTAATGTGGATATTAAAATGTTCTCTAAGGTATTAGCTAATAGGTTGGATAAATATATTCGGGGCCTAATACACAAATCGCAAGTAGGATTTATGAGGAATAGGTCCGGGTATGACAATATCAGGACCATTATTGATATATTGGGATTACCCAGGGATGTGCTTCAGGAAAAAGTACTTGTATTTATTGATGCAGAGAAAGCCTTTGACAGAGTGAATCGGGCATTTTTGGAGTTCACGATGCAAAAGTTAGGATTTGGGTTACATTTCTACAAAGCTATCAGATGTCTTCATGGTGATGCAACAGCTAGAATTTGGATGAACAATGAGGCTTCCGCTTCATTTAAATTGGAGAGGGGTACAAGGCAGGGATGCCCGCTGTCACTGTTTTTGTTTAACTTAGCTTTAGAATCTTTTCTTGCATTAATACGTAGGGATAATGGTATCAAGGGACTAATGTTTGGGGACACAGAAATTAAAGTCTTGTCATATGCTGATAACATGGTATTAGTGCCCTGAAATGAGCTTTTGAAAGAGTGGGTAGACTTTCTGGTCACAAAGTAAACTGGGAAAAGTCAGACATTTTTCCACTTTCAGAGAGATGTATGAGGGGTGATTTTAAGGATTTGAACTGTAAATGGTCTGATTTGAAAGTTAAGTATTTAGGGATATACTTCGCCATGGACTTGAAAGGAATTGTTGGGCTAAATGTTGAAATTTTGATTAGTGACCTAATTATATATATCAGAAAATGGGAGAGTTTGAGTCTGGGAATTTGGGCTAAGGTTAATGCCATTAAAATTACTTTATTGCCAAAAGTGTCACATTTAATCCAATCACTTATCTTGCCTTTTACTAAGAAATTATTAAAAAGGATTGATAATACATTTCAGAGATTTCTATGGGGTGAGAAGGGGAAAGCCAAAATTCCTAAATATATTATGTTGCGTAAAGTACAGGAGGGTGGATTCAGTTTGATTTGGGAATTAGTTGGCAAAGTATAACGAAGTTAAGATACTTCTCTGTCAAAGACTCGGAATGTTGTCAGGTTCACTGGGAACTGAATCTGTGTTATGTAAAGTACTGAAATCATTTCCATGCGCAGTATCTACTTATGTCAACCTAATGCCCCCCGAAGATACTAATGTTAAGTCATGGGATAGACTGAAAGAAAAATTAAAAAATGAGTTGCAGAGCCCAATTCCGGAAGACGAATGGGGGAAGATACTACAGGCGGGTTATAGGAGTAAATTGGATTTGAACTTATGCCTAGTTCATCAGAAAATTCTGGGTGGTCTGTATTGGACACCTGTACTTATGCACTGATTTGGTCTGATAGATAATGAGGTATGCTCGGGATGTGGGAAAGAGGGTGGTACTATGGTTCATGTGATTTGGAATTGTTTGAGATCAATGAGTTTCTGGGGGGATGTGTTAGATCAGTTGGATACAGTATTGTCTACAAGCTTTCCGAGGGCACCCTTATCAGCAATTATTTTATCAGATAGAGGACGATGTATGACTGCTAAAGGTATAGGTGTTGGATTAATAAGGATTTAATAGTGGCATTGAAACAAATTTTGCAATTGTGGAAAACTAGGAAAAAACCACAGGTGGAAGACTGGGTCAATGATATGCAGTTGTTATCAGATTTTGAAAAGTGTATGTGTTATAGGAGAAATCAGTAAGGGATTTATTTTGATATCTGGTCGCCCTTTAATGATTTGTATGGTGCATAGAAGTGGGTTTAGTGAATGACATCTGATAGCTGCGTGTTCATGTGGGTTATGACAAATATAAGGCATGCTGGATGAGGGGTGTGTCTATGTTTTATGTGGGGTGTTTAGTTTATTTTTTATTTCATTTTTCCTACTTCTCTCTTTTCTTCTTTCTCTTTCTTTCTTCATGTTTTCTCCTTTATTCTTGGTTTAGATCTTCTACAAATCTACTAATTGTGTATGGAGGGTTGACGACAATAGGATATTGGTATGTTTGTTGATATGCTCATTGTAGTATTATAATCTTTTAGGAATTACTCATTTAACTCATTGATAGTTTGTACTTTCTGTAAATACTAATGTTAGAACTTTTGAGAATTGTTACCTATTGTTGATCCTGTTATATGTTTATTGGAAAATATAAATAAAGTTAAAAAAAAAAGAAATGATAACCTCATATGCTGATGATCTTTGCGTTGTCAGGGTGGATTTTGACCTTTCTCGAATGGCAAACTAAGAGTGTTCCAAATACAACATATCTGAGCACCCCATTCCAATTATAGAATGTTTCTCTATTGTGAATGCAGCAGCTGCTAAAGCTTGTTGTCACGCGAACTGCCCTTGCATCAAAGCACCCACAATGCGCTATAATAGGCCACTGGCTTATGGCCCAAAGTGCTCTTCTGCGTCAGTACTGCTGTCATAAACTGACCGTCTGAATGTGAGAATAAGTAAAATTCCTGCGCGTAATCTGGGGTGGCCAGTACAGGTGCCAAACTAATGACTTCTTTGAAATGGTCAAACTGTTTGATCATGTCTTCCGTCCACTTTAGTTTATGGTCCTTTTTTTTGTGCTTCCCTAAAGGCCTGCAAAAATAGCCTTGTGTATACTGTGTAATCTAAGATCCATGCCCTACAGTAATTACACAGGCCAATAAACTTCAGCATTTCTTTAACTGAGGAGGGTCTGGGGGTGGCGCATTCTGACGCTGCACTAACTGGCAGTATTCTTTTACCATTTGCTGATATAAACTGCCCCAGGTAGAGAACCTCTTGCTGGCAGTGTTGCAACTTAACCTTGTTGACCTTGTACCCCTTAGAGGCCAGCAATTGTAGGAGTGTAATGGAATTCCTTCGGCAGTGCTGCTCACTATCTTCCCTAATTCAGCGTACAGTACTCTGTTAAAGATGCTCAGGCTCTCACAGTACCCCTGAGGTAACCTAATATGTTCAAACCGCATCTGGCCTTTTGTAAATGCCGTGAGGTACATCAACTCAAAATGGAGTGGAATCGAAAATAATGTATTTTTGAAGTCTACTACATTCGGGACGACTGGAAATTCTTTCTGTACCACATCATTGAGGGAGAATAAGTCCTGGATCATTCTCCAATTGCCACCTGTTGATTTCTTGACAGGGTATATCGCTGTGTTACATGGAGATGTCAATGGCACAATGATCCATCCTCTGGTCCAGTAGTGCATGTATTCTCTTTCTAATACCTCCTCCGCCTCCCTTGATAATGGATATTGTTTTACCCTGGGCAGCAATGCACCTGGCTTCAGTGTTATATGCACAGGGGTCACATCTTTCAGTAGTCCTACATCATGTGGATTTGTAGTCCACAACTGTAAAGGCACGTGTTGTAAGTCTCTATAAAGGAATAGAGGTGGGGTTAGTACTGGCTTCACAGGGCACTGCACCCTCTGGTATTGTACCATTATGTTGAAAGAAAAGGATGGGTATCCTCTTCATTGTGGACCTGGGGAACATTAGAAGTCAAGAACCGAACAAAGTGGCCACATGAAAATAAATAATAATTTAAACTAAATTCAATAGACTCAATTACGTGAAAGGAGGGGATAAGCTTGCTCAGTGAAAGTTATCTAGACATATTCTATTAATAACATAAGCATAGTTACACATAAAATGACACTGAATCTGAAAATTTCTATAAAATGTCCAAATCGAATCCTGCCTAAAACAGCACTAATTCATCTGTTGATAAACACATGTAGCCTTAAACATCACCATATGGAAGTAAGTGCTAAAGTGGAAAAATTGTGAACTAGTCTCGGATTCTAATTTATCTTGTCCAAATTTAATTAAGGCTAGTCACTGTATTTCTGTTCATTAGCAAACATTGCATTTATATACATTTCATAAGAAAAGATACAAAATATCGCCTATAAAACAGAGCGATTGCTCTCAAAGAACGGAAAAAGTACTAATAGTACAGTACTCATTGTAAACTACAAGTACCTTGCATATATTAAACATAATACCCAAGATATCTAATTATTCAGTAGTTTCGATGAATAGCCATATCTAATTCCACCCAAACCCAAAACCACTAGGGGTTCGGGGGAACTGATAATTGTCTTCATCAGAACAACAGCAAGCCAGCGTTCCACAGTTAATGTACAAACACATGTATATATACATGAATTGAAATCCCTTCATAGGCTTGCTTGAGTATAGATAGTCAAACATTCTTCATGCTGAAAAATTAGTGCAATCCACCTTGTTATATCCAGTGGAGAAATGAAGAATTAATCACACAAACAGCCTCCACTGCAGCCAGCAGACAATTGAAGAATATATCTCCATAATGAATAGGTGTAGCTTAAAAACACATTACTTATAGCCATGTAAATCAGGCCCCAGGACGATAGTATGCTGAAGCAACCAGCTTCCATGATGTAAACAAAGCCAGTGTCACTCGACCAGGTTGGAAAGTCTCAGATCTCTAACCGCTTAGGACCGGGCTGCCAGGAGCTAAGACGCTGTATTCATACAGCGTCTTAGCTCCTGGCTGCCCGGTCCTGGGTCCTGGGACCTCACATAAGTGAGTCTATTGAATTTAGTGTAAATTATTATTTGTTCTCGTGTGACCACATTGTTCGGTTTTTGTACCATTATGTCACAGGGGAAACAAATCTCTAATATTATTTCCCCATCCTCATCATTTTTCTCAAACAGCTCATCATCCGTCATTTCCTTTAATTGTACTGTGCCCCACTCATACCCATCCCTGTCAATTCCTAACACGACAGCCCTCTTGTCGGAGACCAACAGTCCCTGCAAATCCAGTGACAATATCGTTCCCGCCACCACCTCAGGTGATACTGCTGGACGAAAGATTAAATTTGTGGGCACTCGCCAACACTGTTTAGCAATCTGAGGCACCTTATCAACGAGCACCATAATACCATAAATGAACATGTCAGGGTCCATGGAAGTCCCACGAACCACCACCTCCCTTGTCATGGTGTGTATTATCAACATCGCTCTGATAGCGCACATCCCAGCCGTGGAGCAAACTATACCAATCTGTAAATGATATCATCATGTTTAATTTGCAGAGCAGATCCCTGCCCAGCAAATTAACAGGGGAAGTTTCGCAATATAGTAATGGTGTCCGCACTGCCTTCCCTCCCACCTTTACATCCAGCTCTTCAGTGTATGGAACCTTGGAAATAGCCCCATAGAATCCCTGTGCATCAAGAAATGTTCCTGATAAGCAAAAATGTCCCTACATGATTTATTTGCACCTGAGTCCACCATACATTTGAACTGTTTGTTCCTATCTTCACCCCTACCAAAGGTTCCTCTTCAGGGTGGATGGTCGTTGACAAGACTGGACACGTGAGTGCTCTCTGTGGATTGTCCTAATCAGGATATGTATTTGTTCCAGCGAACGAGAAGGGGTTACCCCCATCACTTCTGCTCCTCCAAAGGGAGTGTTAGCCCCTCTCGGTACCCTGCTCATCGTAGCAGCACTTTCTGTGACAGATGCCGCACTTCCATGTCAGATACTTGAGGGTTGCTGATTATATGTTTGGTTTTGCCCCTGTGGATACCATTGGTTCTGATATACTTGACCCTGTTGAGGATACCCCAATCCTTAGAGCCCTTGGCCCTGCTGCTGTGACCTGTAATTATATCCCATTACAGACCTGCTCCTACATTCCCTTGTGAAATGCCCCGACCTTAAACAGTTCCAACATTGGAATGGTCCAAACCCACCCCCTCTGGGTCCAAAACCTCCCACTCTTGCTCCTCAAAATCCCCCTCTTCCTTGCTGCGGTCCTCCTTGTTGAAACTCGGGGCCAGGATACTGTTGATCCCCACCCCACTGTCCTTGTCCCCCTTCAGCCCAGAGTGCAGCAATGGTAGTGCTCATAACTTGTTGGGTACTCTCTGTCCCCTCCACCTGTACAGGTGTCAACTCATCCGTGCTGCCAGACCATTCCTGTCCAGTGCCAGCTGCCTCACCTTGGCCAATGCCCTTGTCATGTCCAGACTTGACTATTGCAACGCCCTATACTCAGGTGCAAATAAGTCGGTCATTGACAAACTCCAGAGATTACAAAATAATGCCCTAAGAGCAGCTTTGAATATCCCACGTAGAGAGCATATCTCCAAACACCGGACTGAGGTCCACTGGCTAAAGATAAAAGACAGAATCCTCCTTAAAACTATTTCTCTCACATCCAAATGCCTCAACAATCAAGCACCCCCCCACCTAGATGAAAGATTCAACTGGAGGCCCTCAAACCGACTGATGAGATCTGCCAACACCTTCTTACTTGAAGTCCCGAGATTCAAACTTACCACAGCGGGTGGATCTAGCTTCCCTGTTAGAGCTGCACAATCATGGAACAATCATGGAACATACTCCCACCTGACCTCAGACCATTACCCTACACTAGATTTAGATGTAACGCTCTCAAATGGCTGCACAACAATGATATGTAACAATATTCACCCTTATCTAGCTGATCATGCCATACATATGTTAAGACGGCATTCTTCTACGCTTACCAATCCTGATCCTATCTGTACTGTATCATTTGTATCATTTGTTGTAAGTTACCTCTGTTTTGTAATAGCCTGTGTCAGGCACTGTAACTAAGTTTTGAGTCTACTTGTATTGTTGCGCCCAGCTGCCCAAGGGCATGGAGCGCATTATCAAATAAACAAACAAACAAACAAACAAACAGGCACCTGAACAACAACCTTTGCCAATTTCTTTTCTACCAATTTGAGCTGTTACCCTCTCCTGTTCCTTATTCCTTTAGCAATGATGCACTATTATACTCTGTATTTCCGGCCACCCCTTTGCCTCAATACCCACAATTGTCTCTAAGGCCTTCTGCACTTCCTTTGGCAATCCTCTCTTTTCAATAAAAAAGAAGAACAATATTGAATGATCCCACGGTCTTCCCGTTTCATCTCTCTGCATCTTTTATAAGTTAAGAATACATTTAGCAGGATCCTCATCATCACCCATCGTACACTGCATCAGGGACTGTAAATCGGGGGTATCCGGGAAAGCTCTCCGTAAAGCGTTCCACACTTGTGCTCTAATTCTGTTAAACTGTGCTACATCGTGTTCATCGTCCCCCAGGGTTATTCCCAGATAGCCAGCTTTAACCCACACAACGCACATATATCCACTTTCTCACCCCTGCTGTGAGCTGTGGGAGGGCCTTAATTAAATTATTCTTATCCATCTGGGGCCAGGGCACATAGTGTTCATCCCGCCCCCTTATGTATTAGGAGCATTTGCCTCTTTACCCTGCTTCCCATACCCTTCTTCACACTTCCCCTTTCTCTTACTGATGCCATCCGGCTGGTCCTACTCCTCATCCTGCCCCTGCCCCATATGCCTACTGTTTGGGGGGTACTCTCAGCCACCTCTTCACCCCTTCCTTCTTATTCACCCTGTTCCTCATTGAACAAGTCACTATCGTCCTCCCTTGATCTTCTGCGTCTTCAATCATGCGCCAGTGGTCTAAGATTTATTTTCTCTTCTGTAACTGCTTCCCCTTAGCTACTAAAAATATGGACATAAGTTCCAAGACACTCTTATTGTGTGAGCCGTGCTCTGGTCACGGGCAGGGCACCCCCCTCCTCCTGTCTCCACGATCCACTGCTTATGGTATTTCTCCAACCTTTCATGGTACAGTAGCAGGACCTTGCACATATATTCTATTGGTGTTCCTCTGCCCATGCTAATGATGTCTATCTCTTACAGACCCCACAAAGCCCTGCTAAAGTGCCGCGCACGCTGCCGCTTGCTTGTGAACAAAAAGAAAATCAACCCCCACCCTCTTCTTTCCCCCTTCCTTGCGCACACACACCACTCCACAAAACCATCCAATGCCACATCACACTGTGACACACACAATAACCGGCCCTCCTAGGGCCTGTTCCTTATCCACTAGAACACAAATACAATACACTAAAATAACAAGCTAAAATAACAACCACTACTTATTCCAGGCCTTATTATGAGACTACTACTTTTATTTTTGTATTCCTCCTTTAGATAATATACTTTATTGTGGTACCACCTTCCCTCCCCTTCCGAGGAGGGGCTCCTTCCCATACCTTTGCCTTACCTTTATTTTACCTTACAATGCCTTACCGAAATAATCTCTTCACAGTACAAAACGAACACAAATAACACAAACCTCACACACATCACAATCAACGCCCTCACTCTCCACGTGCTCACACCTCTCACACTTCCCCATTCATCTGTCCCCTACTTTTTATCATTTACAAGAGTCTACTCACATTTGTGGGCTCACCCGAAATCCTCTGTCACGGGGTTCCAACACCGGCCCACACTCTCCTCTGAGCCATGCCCCACTTCAATGAGCAGAGAGGACTTTTCTTAAAATGGCTCCTGCTAACCCAGTTGGAACATGTGTTTTTTCGGGACCGGTCGCTGTTGGTGGATGCAGCTCCTTCTAGAGAAGCAGCCTGGAAGTCTCTGCAAATACGGGGGTGCGCTGGGATCACATCGGGGTCAACAAATGAAGGCAAGCCCTTAAACACTCACACCAGGTAGAATACAACATACTAGGGAAGGACGGCCCAAGTTGATCTTGTAAGGATAATAAGTTTGAATCTCACAAGCAGATGAGAGCAACAGCAAATAACTCTGATGCTGAGAACGTTCTGCCGAAAAGTAGAACAAGCAGAATATTATAAAGGAAAGCATCATCATAAATGACACAATACATATAGTAAAAACCTGCGCGGCTGGTTGGTGTGTGCCTATACAGGATCCACCTGTTCCATAAGAGATGCCAGGTCATTGGTTCCAGCCCAGTCCAGCAGTCGTCCATCACGTGGGTGCTGTGGTGATAATCTTCTTCTCAAGTTGAAGGTCAAAGAACAAATTAATTATATTCCTAACATACTGCTACTTTATTACTTATACTGCTTACCTAGCAGGCCTTCACATGGACACAAAGGAGGTTCTGGGGCACTCTATCCTTCACACACACATTTCACTTCCTTCCTTCTGCACCATCTGTCTCCCAGGTCTCCACTCTCATTTTGAACTATATTTTATCCCTCCCAGCACCTCGCAATACAAATCACACGATTGTCACTAAATGAAGTACCCTGTCCGTCCTCTTTGAACACTTCAGGACATGTTACTTTGGGGTTGGTGGTCAAAGAGCAATTGGTGCCGTGGAATTCAGGGATCTTAAGGTTTATTCAGTTATATGGGCTATAACTTGTGGTCGCCTGGGGATGGGCTGGGTAATGCTTTGGCCCTTGTGAGATAACATGCACACCAGTCCCCGGTCTGTGATCACGCCCTTGTAGGGGACATTCCTCTTGAGTAAAAAACACATCTTTGCAACACTGTTAGAACAATGAATAGGCATTGTGGTGGTTGTGGGCTGCCCTTATGGGAGCTTGGGCATGGCTGGAGATTTCCCTGTCTCGTAATTTGGGCCTAGTGCATGCAATGATGCATTTACCATGCAGACCTTCCCTTCTACCTATGATTACTAATATCTACGAAAAAGAGCAGTGCTGCTCCCGCCCTGCTCTGCACTATGTGGGTTGATTCTATTTGATTATATTGAAGCGTGGTCCTTTGTATTGGAAGTTGGTCCTCTCACCATCCCCCCTACCCCGTGGCCCATCATAGTGCTTCAAATGTACCTTGCCTCATTCTAAAGCACCAAGGGGGGTGATACGGGGCTGCCCCCTTCCCAACAGAAGCAAAAGAGAGTGCTCTGAGTCACTGGACTTATGCTGTGCGGCTATAATTATTTCTGGTTAGAAGCATTTGTACCCGTGCCTGATTTCTTTGTGTTTCTAACATGGGTAAAAGAAAAGCTGCTAACCTGATTTCTCTGGTGGAGGGGCAGAGGAAACATTTGAAATTATTTAAGACCACTAAAGACGTGAATCTGCTTATAACGGAGATTAAGGACTTATTAGGGCACATTGATGCCATTGATGCCATGCCCACCCCATCAGCAAGTACCTCCTTCTTTAACTGTGGCTGAAGAAGGTTGCCCTACCTCAAACTGTATTGTTCATTCAGAGGCCTTGGACTTGTTAAGAGATTACTGCAGAACTATTAGCAAATATTTCTACAGCAATTTCAGGCAGGCAGACATTACTAATGTGAAATTGACCCCCTAGAGGCCTTTTGGGTGGTTAATTTAGCCATCTGTGCTGAAGGGAAAAACAATGCAATCCCTGCATCAGGCTTAGAGCCTTGCCCGGGATGGGGCACTATTGAATGTAATCTACTGCATAATTTAGTTATGCACAGGAGGTGGTGGGGGATGGTAATGGTTTAAATGCTGGGTATCAGCACATTCTTCCTGCTAGCCCGGTGTGCCTTAAGGTGGGCATGATGAATTTGGGAGTGATGGGCTATGTGGGCTGTGTGGGTAAAGGTAAGGGAGAAGAAGTGGTTGTGAAATTAAGTATGGGAATAGCTCAGCCGAGTCATATTTTGATACTAGGTTGATGGCCCCTCCAATAGTTGAAAATCTGCCAGGCGCCCACGTGGAACAAGTGGAGCAAGTAGACTTGAGTGCAGTTTCTTTGGCTATTGCAGCAGATATCTCTTTGTGGAACCGTTTAGAAATTTGGGGCCTGGTGAATGGTGATGGCCAATAGAAGAAGGGTGAAGGTTGCAAAGGTGATTTGGGGTACGCTTGGATGCATTAGTCACCCGTATGGTGGAGCAAGGTGCCCATTCTTCCCACTCTCCTACTCCCCATGATAAGGATTTGAGTGTGTGCCCTATCACGTCAAAAGTGAGCTGTCACTGCGGTTGTGGCTGGGCTGATAATTTCAGAGAGTTTATGACTGTTCTGGTTGGTTATTAGCTTGGTTAAAGAAGTGGCTTTGTTGTCAAATAATGCAGTTGTTGGGAGGGCTGGAGTCAAAGGACATGAAGTGCAAAGGGGGTAGGGTGCCACAGTTTCTCAGCGGGATATGGTACCCTCAAGGTTGGGGTAACAAGGGCAGACAAGAAGGTCTCGGGTAAAATTGTGCCAGTTGGTGCCCTGCTAGGGGAGAAAGCAGTAAGGGTGGGGACGCTATCTGGATATAGGGATAGAGTTCACAAAGTGCCCTTCGGGCATCCTGGTAATAGTAACAACATGAATAGGAACCCTACAGGCGGAGTCTTATCACCAATATCAGTGATCCCAAAAGACCATGTTTTTAGGAAACACTCACTAGAGGGGCGAAGCACGAAACTCCACTTTTGGCCTGGTGATTGGCTTGGTGGACCTTTTTGTGTTTTTGCTGGCTGTGGCTCAAGGGAGCCTCCAACAGTTGTAAATTATAACATTGTGTACATGCATGATGTCCCACATTTTAGCGCGGGATGTCTGGAAACTATACCTCATTAGTCAATAAGACCACCCACTGGCTCCGCCATGTTAGGGGCTGTAGATGGATTATTCGGGAAGACATCCTGAAAAGTGAGAGAGGGGCCTATGTGATTTCTTCAGATTTCCCTGAAGAATAAGGAGCTGATTGAGGGGCTATTGTCCATTGAGTTTCGTACGCTGCCACCTGTTGACACTAATATTACTTTACGCCTGAGTGCACCCATAGTGGACTTAAGTATAGATAGTCATGATAGTGGGGACGGAAGGAAAGGCCAGTCCAAACAGGCTGGAGAGGTGGAGGAGGAGGGTTGATTGACTCACCGGGCTGCCTGTGAACCCTTATGTGTTAAATGCTGCTGTATTGAAGCTCCCGGTGCTTACTATTGCGCCCGCAAAGCTTACACTGTTATCTTGGAATGGGCAGAGCTGGCGGGGCATATGTCAGGTATGGAGTGGGTAAGATTTGTCCACACCTTTGGTCTTGTCTGCTTTTAAGAAACTTGGGCCATGATTGATATTGAATTACAGGGTTGTAACTCTTTTTCTATTCCTGCAAAAAAGGGGATACGAGGTAGACCAAAGGGTGGTTTGGTAACCCTGGTGAGTTAATCGCTTAATTTAGATTTGAAAACAATCTCAATGGAATCTGATGATCTCCAGTGTTTGGAAGCTATTCCCTTGAGCGGAAGGTCCATTTTGATTTTTTTTACATTTATAATAGACCCTGTGGCCCTGTCTCTATGGAAAGAACCAAGAAAATGGCTGACATAGTTAAAGAACTTGAAAGCAAGCCTGGAATTATGCCTTTAATTCTGGTGGCAATGGGTGATTTTGATCTCCAGTTTGAACCTATGATTATTTAATCGGGTCATGGGATGACCAGGATACTGCCTATGGGATTCCCCCTTTGGAATCAAAAAACCTTCTAGGTTTCACCAGTATGCCACTGAGGCCCCTAGATAGTTGTATGAAGCAGGACTGGGATAGTGTGAGCATCCTGGAGGTACATCAGCCGTGTGACCATGATCACAACTCTCCAAGTGGTGTTCTGTGCTATCAGTGGAGGGCACTGCTCAGTGACCCATGAGTAATAATTGTTACTCAGATGGATAATGCGGGTCATGCAAGAAAAGCTGTGGAATGGTCCTCCATTCATTTCTGTGTTCTAAAACCAAACCACTATGCAAGAATTGAGCCATTTATTGTGGACATTTGTATGGCCTCTGTCTTGGATCCCCATATTCTGAACTTTTTAACGACCTGGCAAGGGTTTTGTGTAACTTTTTTACCAAACCAGTCCTGAATATCAGAAATGCTGCTCCAGAAAATACGAGTTGGTTTGATGAGGACTGTCGGTCTGCTAAATCTGAACTGTTAATCTATCTGAGAAGGACAATTGAGACTTAGAAAGCTGTTAGAAGAACAATGAGAGCTATATATAAAACAGTTCTGAAAACCAAGAAAGCAGAATATGCTAAGAACAAGTGAGACGATTTGGTGAGTTGCTGTACTAGGGGGATCAAGCGAATTTCTGGAAGTTGATTACTGGGAAATATTTGAACCCTGTGAAGCCACTATGTTGTCATATTTCTGCGGACTAATGGTTCCTCCACTTTAGTGACCTGTATAAAGCCTTTGGGGGGGGGGGTTGGCCCAGAACTGAAGTTGGGTGTTGACTTGAACCACCTAGTGGAGAAACCCCCCATTTACAGCAAGTTGAGGAGGCAATACTTTCTCTTGCTGGTGGGAAAGCTCCAGGCCCAGACTCAATACCTATTGATCTAGTGAAGGAGGAAATTGGTATATGGGCCCCCTGTTGGCTAGGGTGTTTGATGCTGTTGCCAGAACTAGTAATGTACCAAAATCATGGCATGAGATAGTTGTACTTCCTATTTTTAAGAAGGGGGACAAGAAAGTACCAGGCAACTAAAGACCATCTCTTTGTTGGATGCCAGGTGCAAAGTGTATGCTAACATTCTGACAACCCTTTTGTAGCAGAGGACTCCACAATTTATCATCTTCAAGCTTGTTTTCAGCGCGGGGTCAGCACAGTTTATCAGCATTTTCATCTGGGACTGATCCTGGACAAGCATGCTTCTTTAATGCACATCAAGGTTTATGCAACATTTATTGATTTACAAACAGCTTTTGACTGTGTTTCTAGAGTAAAGCTATGGGCCATTTTGAAAAGTAAAGGCGTACCGGAGCATCTTTTAGCCAGTATCCAAGCACTGCATACCTCCAATAAGCCTTTGGTTGGATGGGGGCTGGGGAGGTTACCACAGCACACTATGAGGTTGAAAGGGGGGGTCCACCAGGGCTGTCTGCTAGCCCCTCTTATTCTGTCTATATATCGATGGAATTGTAGAGGACCTATTGGTGTGCTTTCTGGACCCACCCTCCCCAATTCGGTGGCCGTAGGTTCCCTGTGCTGTTTTACACTGATGACACAGTGATCCTGTTGACCATCCCAATGGGCCTGAGGCATGATCTGTCAGTCTTTAACGATAAATGTAAGGAGCTTGACATGGTCTTAAATACTGAAAAGCCCAAGGTAATGGTGTTTGGCCACATGGCCAGTAGAAAAAACAAGCTGAAGATTCCAATTGAATGGAGCTTCTTAGAACAAGTTAGCTCCTATGAATATTTAATAGTTAAATTGCCTGAAGATTTGTCATGTACGGCACAACAACTCAATATCATAGTGAGACTTGAAAAAAATAGTGGGGGCATTTCCTGTTTCTATTACAGTCATGGTAGGAGAGCAATCTCCCCAGCCTACCGTTATTTAAGATCCGGGGCCTTTCCTCAGCCATGTACGGGGCAGAGCTATGGGGTCCTCACAAGGCTCCTTCTCTAACCACAACTGAGAACAAATTCATAAGAGGCATGCTGATGCAACCCCATGGAGCCCTGATGGCTATACTATGTTGGAAATGTGACTTTCTACCTATTTCTGAGGCTTTATCGAACAAATCCTTAATGTATTGGCTTAGCATTTGGAGTGCTCCTGAGCAGGTCAAATGCACAGAAGCTTTGAGTAACATCTTGAGTTTGTCTGGTTCTGGCTTGCTCCCCTTGTTCAAATGTGTCCACTCGAGGCTCATCGAATTGGACCTGGCAGATATAGGGCTAAATCCTGTAGGACTGGTACTGGGAGCTAAGGTAGTGGTAAAAAGGGCTTGCAATGAGGCTAGCATCATTGGGTTAAGCCCACACTCGTCAAGGGCACATCATTAACTACTGTTTTGCTGGACCTGAGAGCAGAGAGCAGAGAGCTGCATTGCATTTGCATTGAACTGTGTTGGACCTCGTGAGTGTACCCGTGCCTGTGAATAGCGGGTTGAATTGGGACCTGTTGCTTTAAGGATTGCAAGATTTTGCAGCTCCGCCCCTTCCAGGAAGCGGAATACAAAAAGAACATTGCAACGCCCTTGCGGCGTTAAGACCTCACGAGTCAAGGGCGCATCATTACCTACTGTTTCGCTGTTTGCTGCTTTGCCGGAGCAGGACGCTGCCTTAGTCAAAAGCACAAAACCATAACTACAACAAATATATAAGGTAAAGCACCGTACTATCACTTTTTGGACCTATTATACTACAAAGGGTCACTGAGAATGGACGCAGTTAGTACAGCCCGTCTCGTGCTGTCCACTGGGACTGGGCTGGGAGACCCTCCTCTTTCACTCCATATGTAAACCCTCTTGTCATTATATACATCAATAATTTTTGCCAGTGGCAGGCAGACAATTTGTTTAAAGTCTTGTGAATGCGCGTTGGGATTCTTGGTGCTTGAACATTTAGACCCACACAAAATCACACCCGCTATCCAGAAGCTGTATTGTGAGCACGGGGCCCGTCGAAAATCCGTATAGTGACTGCAGGCTTTTAGCCTTGGAGCCGCATGAGTTACTAACTGCTTATTATATGGAGCAAGTCCTTATAATGCTTTAATCACGTGGCGGGAGACTGGTGGAACCACGTTCCTTTGATTCCGTCGCCAGGGAGATAAATCAGCAATTTTCGAACCACAGAGCGTTGAAATCTAAGGCACTCCACAACCATCTAATCAGGCTCCCATTAGGTACTCGGGGGCCATTATGGCTCTCTTGAAATTGAATTAAGGGGGACAAACTTATCGACCAATTGATGTTTCGTCATTTGAAGGCAGAAGCAGCCATGAAACTGCGAAGTAACCCAATTCAGGATGACCTCAGAGCCCCAGAATGGGAGGAGCCCTACATAGCCATCAGTCGTCTCACTGGTAGTAGAGATGGACCCTTAGAGACCACCGTGAGGATTCTGCCGCCAATTGTTGGGAAACAGCAGGTGCAAGTGCAAATTCATGTAGACTTCTCCACTTCCAAGCCCACAAGATCTGCTGGAGCACAGGAAGATTAATTCACCCTGGCAGAAAACTGGCAAAGAGTGTTGGAATTTACAATCACTACAACAAAAATAAAAAAAAAATAGAAGAGCACTTTGGGGAAAAAAAAATCCCGAGTGAAGTTGACCCAAATAGAGACAATGAACACATGTCAAGTTCTAAAAAAAGACCCGAAGAAGCAGTTGTTCTGCGAGGTTATTGTTGGACCTGGATATAAGTGATCAACTGCTGGGGAAGTTGGATCTTTCTGGCACGGAAAAAAATCAAGAGCCATCAAATCTCGTCCAGGAACAAACTTCGATAGAAGCAGAAGCATATTTGGACACAAGCGATCAGCCAGCAGAAGTGGCTCAAGTTGGAGCGAACTCAAATTAAAACACTCTGAGTGCTCTTAACTATGTTCTAAACTCGCTGGTTTCTGTCTTTGAATTGTTGAAGGGTGAAGTGCAGTTGCAAATCAGCTCTTTGCTGGAATTGATAAAGGAGGTATCCTCACTGATGGGGCAGTGGTTGGCTGCTGTAATGCCATTAATACAAATGTCATGCAACAACTACAGGAGCTGAAGCTTGAATCAGTGAAGCAAGGTTTGGACCTCTCTGCTATCCAAAGATCCTTGGCACTCACAAATAAACTCGAGGAGGCAGATAGAATAATGAAACAAGATCTCTTGACGCAACTACAATTTTTTAATTAAAAAAAAACGGATACGGGCCAAAAGGATCCTGAGGAGGGAGAAAACTCACAGATGGACGACACTCCACTCTGAGAGTCTGTCTTGGAGGAATTCCGAAGACTGGCCAATGTCGGGGAAGATTTTCAAGATGAAGATCCAATAAACAGACACCCATCACTTAGCTCCCTAGACCAAGTCGAAAGCCAGACAGAAGAAGAAAAACAAGCTTGTCTGAAAAGCGTATCTCTAGGTGGAGAAAAAGAAAGAAAGAGAGAAGCGCGGAGGCATAAAACACTTAGAGGAAAAGTAGTTTTTAAAAAACGGGAAAATGAAATAATAAAAAATCGAATTAAAGCTAAAAACAAGAATTCAGATACTAATTCCCTCTTGAACGAAACAGTTAAATTACAAATACCATCAGCCCAGAGTGCAGCAATGGTAGTGCTCATAACTTGTTGGGTACTCTCTGTCCCCTCCACCTGTACAGGTGTCAACTCATCCGTGCTGCCAGACCATTCCTGTCCAGTGCCAGCTGCCTCACCCTGGCCAATGCCCTTGTCATGTCCAGACTGGACTATTCCAACGCCCTATACTCAGGTGCAAATAAGTCGGTCATTGACAAACTCCAGAGATTACAAAATAATGCCCTAAGAGCAGCTTTGAATATCCCACGTAGAGAGCATATCTCCAAACACCGGACTGAGGTCCACTGGCTAAAGATAAAAGACAGAATCCTCCTTAAAACTATTTCTCTCACATCCAAATGCCTCAACAATCAAGAACCCCCCTACCTAGCTGAAAGAATCAACTGGAGGCCCTCAAACCGACTGATGAGATCTGCCAACACCTTCTTACTTGAAGTCCCGAGATTCAAACTTACCACAGCGGGTGGATCTAGCTTCCCTGTTAGAGCTGCACAATCATGGAACATACTCCCACCTGACCTCAGACGCCCATTACCCTACACTAGATTTAGATGTAACGCTCTCAAATGGCTGCACAACATTGATATGTAACGATATTCACCCTTATCTAGCTGATCATGCCATACATATGTTAAAACGGCATTCTTCTACGCTTACCAATCCTGATCCTATCTGTACTTTATCACTTTTATCATTTGTTGTAAGTTACCTCTGTTTTGTAATAGCCTGTGTCAGGCACTGTAACTAAGTTTTGAGTCTACTTGTATTGTTGCGCCCAGCTGCCCAAGGGCATGGAGCGCATTATCAAATAAACAAACAAACAAACAAACAAACAGGCACCTGAACAACAACCTTTGCCAATTTCTTTTCTACCAATTTGAGCTGTTACTCTCTCCTGTTCCTTATTCCTTTAGCAATGATGCACTATTATACTCTGTATTTCTGGCCACCCCTTTGCCTCAATACCCACAATTGTCTCTAATTCCTTCTGCACTTCCTTTGGCAATCCTCTCTTTTCAATAAAAAAGAAGAACGATATTGAATGATCCCACGGTCTTCCCGTTTCATCTCTCTGCATCTCTTATAAGTTAAGAATACATTTAGCAGGATCCTCATCATCACCCATCGTACACTGCATCAGGGACTGTAAATCGGGGGTATCCGGGAAAGCTCTCCGATACGCGTTCCACACTTGTGCTCTAATTCTGTTAAACTGTGCTACATCGTGTTCATCGTCCCCCAGGGTTATTCCCAGATAGCCAGCTTTAACCCACACAACGCACATATATCCACTTGCTCACCCCTGCTGTGAGCTGTGGGAGGGCCTTAATTAAATTATTCTTATCCATCTGGGGCCAGGGCACATAGTGTTCATCCCGCCCCCTTATGTATTAGGAGCATCTGCCTCTTTACCCTGCTTCCCATACCCTTCTTCACACTTCCCCTTTCTCTTACTGATGCCATCCGGCTGGTCCTACTCCTCATCCTGCCCCTGCCCCATATGCCTACTGTTTGGGGGGTACTCTCAGCCACCTCTTCACCCCTTTCTTCTTATTCACCCTGTTCCTCATTGAACAAGTCACTATCGTCCTCCCTTGATCTTCTGCGTCTTCAATCATGCGCCAGTGGTCTAAGATTTATTTTCTCTTCTATAACTGCTTCCCCTTAGCTACTAAAAATATGGACATAAGTTCCAAGACACTCTTATTGTGTGAGCCATGCTCTGGCCACGGGCAGGGCACCCCCCTCCTCCTGTCTCCACGATCCACTGCTTATGGTATTTCTCCAACCTTTCATGGTACAGTAGCAGGACCTTGCACATATATTCTATTGGTTTTCCTCTGCCCATGCTAATGATGTCTATCTCTTACAGACCCCACAAAGCCCTGCTAACGTGCCGCGCACGCTGCCGCTTGCTTGTGAACAAAAAGAAAATCAACCCCCACCCTCTTCTTTCCCCCTTCCTTGCGCACACACACCACTCCACAAAACCATCCAATGCCACATCACACTGTGACACACACAATAACCGGCCCTCCTAGGGCCTGTTCCTTATCCACTAGAACACAAATACAATACACTAAAATAACAAGCTAAAATAACAACCACTACTTATTCCAGGCCTTATTATGAGACTACTACTTTTATTTTTGTATTCCTCCTTTAGATAATATACTTTATTGTGGTACCACCTTCCCTCCCCTTCCGAGGAGGGGCTCCTTCCCATACCTTTGCCTTACCTTTATTTTACCTTACAATGCCTTACCGAAATAATCTCTTCACAGTACAAAACGAACACAAATAACACAAACCTCACACACATCACAATCAACGCCCTCACTCTCCACGTGCTCACACCTCTCACACTTCCACATTCATCTGTCCCCTACTTTTTATCATTTACAAGAGTCTACTCACAGTTGTGGGCTCACCTGAAATCCTCTGTCACGGGGTTCCAACACCGGCCCACACTCTCCTCTGAGCCATGCCCCACTTCAATGAGCAGAGAGGACTTTTCTTAAAATGGCTCCTGCTAACCCAGTTGGAATATGTGTTTTTTCGGGACAGGTCGCTGTAGGTGGATGCAGCTCCTTCCTTAGAAGCAGCCTGGAAGTCTCTGCAAATACGGGGGTGCGCTGGGATCACATTGGGGTCAATAAATGAAGGCAAGCCCTTAAACACTCACACCAGGTAGAATACAACCTACTAGGGAAGGACGGCCCAAGTTGATCTTGTAAGGATAATAAGTTTGAATCTCACAGGCAGATGAGAGCAACAGCAAATAACTCTGATGCTGAGAACGTTCTGCCGAAAAGTAGAACAAGCAGAATATTATAAAGGAAAGCATCATCATAAATGACACAATACATATAGTAAAAACTTGCGCGGCTGGTTGGTGTGTGCCTATACAGGATCCGCCTGTTCCATAAGAGATGCCAGGTGATTGGTTCCAGCCCAGTCCAGCAGTCGTCCATCACGTTGGTGCTGTGGTGATAATCTTCTTCTCAAGTTGAAGGTCAAAGAACAAATTAATTATATTCCTAACATACTGCTACTTTATTACTTATACTGTTTACCTAGCAGGCCTTCACATGGACACAAAGGAGGTTCTGGGGCACTCTATCCTTCACACACACATTCCACTTCCTTCCTTCTGCACCATCTGTCTCCCAGGTCTCCACTCTCATTTTGAACTATATTTTATCCCTCCCAGCACCTCGCAATACAAATCACACGATTGTCACTAAATGAAGTACCCTGTCCGTCCTCTTTGAACACTTCAGGACATGTTACTTTGGGGTTGGTGGTCAAAGAGCAATTGGTGCCGTGGAATTCAGGGATCTTAAGGTTTATTCAGTTATATGACTATAACTTGTGGTCGCCTGGGGATGGGCTGGATAATGCTTTGGCCCTTGTGAGATAACATGCAGACCAGTCCCCGGTCTGTGATCACGCCCTTGTAGGGGACATTCCTCTTGAGTAAAAAACACATCTTTGCAACACTGTTAGAACAATGAATAGGCATTGTGGTGGTTGTGGGCTGCCTTTATGGGAGCTTGGGCATGGCTGGAGATTTCCCTGTCTCGTAATTTGGGCCTAGTGCATGCAATGATGCATTTGCCATGCAGACCTTCCCTTCTACCTATGATTACTAATATCTACGAAAAATAGCAGTGCTGCTCCCGCCATGCTCTGCACTATGTGGGTTGATTCTATTTGATTATATTGAAGCGTGGTCCTTTGTATTGGAAGTTGGTCCTCTCACCATCCCCCCTACCCCGTGGCCCATCATAGTGCTTCAAATGTACCTTGCCTCATTCTAAAGCACCAAGGGGGGTGATACGGGGCTGCCCCCTTCCCAACAGAAGCAAAAGAGAGTGCTCTGAGTCACTGGACTTATGCTGTGCGGCTATAATTATTTCTGGTTAGAAGCATTTGTACCTGTGCCTGATTTCTTTGTGTTTCTAACATGGGTAAAAGAAAAGCTGCTAACCTGATTTCTCTGGTGGAGGGGCAGAGGAAACATTTGAAATTATTTAAGGCCACTAAAGACGTGAATCTGCTTATAACGGAGATTAAGGACTTACTAGGGCACATTGATGCCATTGATGCCATGCCCACCCCGTCAGCAAGTACCTCCTTCTTTAACTGTGGCTGAAGAAGGTTGCCCTACCTCAAACTGTATTGTTCATTCAGAGGCCTTGGACTTGTTAAGAGATTACTGCAGAAATATTAGCAAATATTTCTACAGCAATTTCAGGCAGGCAGAAATTACTAATGTGAAATTGACCCCCTAGAGGCCTTTTGGGTGGTTAATTTAGCCATCTGTGCTGAAGGGAAAAACAATGCAATCCCTGCATCAGGCTTAGAGCCTTGCCCGGGATGGGGCACTATTGAATGTAATCTACTGCATAATTTAGTTATGCACAGGAGGTGGTGGGGGATGGTAATGGTTTAAATGCTGGGTATCAGCACATTCTTCCTGCTAGCCCGGTGTGCCTTAAGGTGGGCATGATGAATTTGGGAGTGATGGGCTATGTGGGCTGTGTGAGTAAAGGTAAGGGAGAAGAAGTGGTTGTGAAATTAAGTATGGGAATAGCTCAGCTGAGTCATATTTTGATACTAGGTTGATGGCCCCTCCAATAGTTGAAAATCTGCCAGGCGCCCACGTGGAACAAGTGGAGCAAGTAGACTTGAGTGCAGTTTCTTTGGCTATTGCAGCAGATATCTCTTTGTGGAACCGTTTAGAAATTTGGGGCCTGGTGAATGGTGATGGCCAATAGAAGAAGGGTGGAGGTTGCAAAGGTGATTTGGGGTACGCTTGGATGCATTAGTCACCCGTATGGTGGAGCAAGGTGCCCATTCTTCCCACTCTCCTACTCCCCATGATAAGGATTTGAGTGTGTGCCCTATCACGTCAAAAGTGAGCTGTCACTGCGGTTGTGGCTGGGCTGATAATTTCAGAGAGTTTATGACTGTTCTGGTTGGTTATTAGCTTGGTTAAAGAAGTGGCTTTGTTGTCAAATAATGCAGTTGTTGGGATGGCTGGAGTCAAAGGACATGAAGTGCAAAGGGGGTAGGGTGCCACAGTTTCTCAGCGGGATATGGTACCCTCAAGGCTGGGGTAACAAGGGCAGACGAGAAGGTCTCGGGTAAAATTGTGCCAGTTGGTGCCCTGCTAGGGGAGAAAGCAGTAAGGGTGGGGACGCTATCTGGATATAGGGATAGAGTTCACAAAGTGCCCTTCGGGCATCCTGGTAATAGTAACAACATGAATAGGAACCCTACAGGCGGAGTCTTATCACCAATATCAGTGATCCCAAAAGACCATGTTTTTAGGAAACACTCACTAGAGGGGCGAAGCACGAAACTCCACTTTTGGCCTGGTGATTGGCTTGGTGGACCTTTTTGTGTTTTTGCTGGCTGCGGCTCAAGGGAGCCTCCAACAGTTGTAAATTATAACATTGTGTACATGCATGATGTCCCACATTTTAGCGCGGGATGTCTGGAAACTATACCTCATTAGTCAATAAGACCACCCACTGGCTCCGCCATGTTAGGGGCTGTAGATGGATTATTCGGGAAGACATCCTGAAAAGTGAGAGAGGGGCCTATGTGATTTCTTCAGATTTCCCTGAAGAATAAGGAGCTGATTGAGGGGCTATTGTCCATTGAGTTTCGTACGCTGCCACCTGTTGACACTAATATTACTTTACGCCTGAGTGCACCCATAGTGGACTTAAGTATAGATAGTCATGATAGTGGGGACGGAAGGAAAGGCCAGTCCAAACAGGCTGGAGAGGTGGAGGAGGAGGGTTGATTGACTCACCGGGCTGCCTGTGAACCCTTATGTGTTAAATGCTGCTGTATTGAAGCTCCCGGTGCTTACTATTGCGCCCGCAAAGCTTACACTGTTATCTTGGAATGGGCAGAGCTGGCGGGGCATATGTCAGGTATGGAGTGGGTAAGATTTGTCCACACCTTTGGTCTTGTCTGCTTTTAAGAAACTTGGGCCATGATTGATATTGAATTACAGGGTTGTAACTCTTTTTCTATTCCTGCAAAAAAGGGGATACGAGGTAGACCAAAGGGTGGTTTGGTAACCCTGGTGAGTTAATCGCTTAATTTAGATTTGAAAACAATCTCAATGGAATCTGATGATCTCCAGTGTTTGGAAGCTATTCCCTTGAGCGGAAGGTCCATTTTGATTTTTTTACATTTATAATAGACCCTGTCTCTATGGAAAGAACCAAGAAAATGGCTGACATAGTTAAAGAACTTGAAAGCAAGCCTGGAATTATGCCTTTAATTCTGGTGGCAATGGGTGATTTTGATCTCCAGTTTGAACCTATTGATTATTTATTCGGGTCATGGGATGACCAGGATACTGCCTATGGGATTCCCCCTTTGGAATCAAAAAACCTTCTAAGTTTCACCAGTATGCCACTGAGGCCCCTAGATAGTTGTATGAAGCAGGACTGGGATAGTGTGAGCATCCCGGAGGTACATCAGCCTGGTGACCATGATCACAACTCTCCAAGTGGTGTTCTGTGCTATCAGTGGAGGGCACTGCTCAGTGACCCATGAGTAATAATTGTTACTCAGATGGATAATGCGGGTCATGCAAGAAAAGCTGTGGAATGGTCCTCCATTAATTTCTGTGTTGTAAAACCAAACCACTATGCAAGTATTGAGCCATTTATTGTGGGCATTTGTATGGACTCTGTCTTGGATCCCCATATTCTGAACTTTTTAACGACCTGGCAAGGGTTTTGTGTAACTTTTTTACCAAACCAGTCCTGAATATCAGAAATGCTGCTCCAGAAAATACGAGTTGGTTTGATGAGGACTGTCGGTCTGCTAAATCTGAACTGTTAATCTATCTGAGGAGGACAATTGAGACTTAGAAAGCTGTTAGAAGAACAATGAGAGCTATATATAAAACAGTTCTGAAAACCAAGAAAGCAGAATATGCTAAGAACAAGTGAGACGATTTGGTGAGTTGCTGTACTAGGGGGATCAAGCGAATTTCTGGAAGTTGATTACTGGGAAATATTTGAACCCTGTGAAGCCACTATGTTGTCATATTTCTGCGGACTAATGGTTCCTCCACTTTAGTGACCTGTATAAAGCCTTTGGGGGGGGGGTTGGCCCAGAACTGAAGTTGGGTGTTGACTTGAACCACCTAGTGGAGAAACCCCCCATTTACAGCAAGTTGAGGAGGCAATACTTTCTCTTGCTGGTGGGAAAGCTCCAGGCCCAGACTCAATACCTATTGATCTAGTGAGGGAGGAAATTGGTATATTGGCCCCCTGTTGGCTAGGGTGTTTGATGCTATTGCCAGAACTAGTAATGTACCAAAATCATGGGATGAGATAGTTGTACTTCCTATTTTTAAGATGGGGGCCAAGAAAGTACCAGGCAACTAAAGACCATCTCTTTGTTGGATGCCAGGTGCAAAGTGTATGCTAACATTCTGACAACCCTTTTGTAGCAGAGGACTCCACAATTTATCATCTTCAAGCTGGTTTTCAGCGCGGGGTCAGCACAGTTTATCAGCATTTTCATCTGGGACTGATCCTGGACAAGCATGCTTCTTTAATGCACATCAAGGTTTATGCAACATTTATTGATTTACAAACAGCTTTTGACTGTGTTTCTAGAGTAAAGCTATGGGCCATTTTGAAAAGTAAAGGCGTACCGGAGCATCTTTTAGCCAGTATCCAAGCACGGCTTACCTCCAATAAGCCTTTGGTTGGATGGGGGCTGGGGAGGTAACCACAGCACACTTTGAGGTTGAAAGGGGGGGTCCACCAGGGCTGTCTGCTAGCCCCTCTTATTCTGTCTATATATCGATGGAATTGTAAAGGACCTATTGGTGTGCTTTCTGGACCCACCCTCCCAAATTCGGTGGCCGTAGGTTCCCTGTGCTGTTTTACACTGATGACACAGTGATCCTGTTGACCATCCCAATGGGCCTGAGGCATGATCTGTCAGTCTTTAACGATACATGTAAGGAGCTTGACATGGTCTTAAATACTGAAAAGCCCAAGGTAATGGTGTTTGGCCACATGGCCAGTAGAAAAAACAAGCTGAAGATTCCAATTGAATGGAGCTTCTTAGAACAAGTTAGCTCCTATGAATATTTAATAGTTAAATTGCCTGAAGATTTGTCATGTACGGCACAACAACTCAATATCATAGTGAGACTTGAAAAAAATAGTGGGGGCATTTCCTGTTTCTATTACAGTCATGGTAGGAGAGCAATCTCCCCAGCCTACCGTTATTAAGATCCGGGGCCTTTCCTCAGACATGTACGGGGCAGAGCTATGGGGTCGTCACAAGGCTCCTTCTCTAACCACAACTGAGAACAAATTCATAAGAGGCATGCTGATGCAACCCCATGGAGCCCTGATGGCTAGACTATGTTGGAAATGTGACTTTCTACCTATTTCTGAGGCTTTATCGAACAAATCCTTAATGTATTGGCTTAGCATTTGGAGTGCTCCTGAGCAGGTCAAATGCACAGAAGCTTTGAGTAACACCTTGAGTTTGTCTGGTTCTGGCTTGCTCCCCTTGTTCAAATGTGTCCACTCGAGGCTCATCGAATTGGACCTGGCAGATATAGGGCTAAATCCTGTAGGACTGGTACTGGGAGCTAAGGTAGTGGTAAAAAGGGCTTGCAATGAGGCTAGCATCATTGGGTTAAGCCCACACTCGTCAAGGGCACATCATTAACTACTGTTTTGCTGGACCTGAGAGCAGAGAGCAGAGAGCTGCATTGCATCTGCATTGAACTGTGTTGGACCTCGTGAGTGTACCCGTGCCTGTGAATAGCGGGTTGAATTGGGACCTGTTGCTTTAAGGATTGCAAGATTTTGCAGCTCCGCCCCTTCCAGGAAGCAGAATACAAAAAGAACATTGCAACGCCCTTGTGGCGTTAAGACCTCACAAGTCAAGGGCGCATCATTACCTACTGTTTCGCTGTTTGCTGCTTTGCAGGAGCAGGACGCTGCCTTAGTCAAAAGCACAAAACCATAACTACAACAAATATATAAGTTAAAGCACCGTACTATCACTTTTTGGACCTATTATACTACAAAGGGTCACTGAGAGTGGACGCAGTTAGTACAGCCCGTCTCGTGCTGTCCACTGGGACTGGGCTGGGAGACCCTCCTCTTTCACTCCATATGTAAACCCTCTTGTCATTATATACATCAATAATTTTTGCCAGTGGCAGGCAGACAATTTGTTTAAAGTCTTGTGAATGCGCGTTGGGATTCTTGGTGCTTGAACATTTAGACCCGCACAAAATCACACCCGCTATCCAGAAGCTGTATTGTGAGCACGGGGCCCGTCGAAAATCCGTACAGTGACTGCAGGCTTTTAGCCTTGGAGCCGCATGAGTTACTAACTGCTTATTATATGGAGCAAGTCTTTATAATGCTTTAATCACGTGGCGGAAGATTGGTGGAACCACGTTCCTTTGATTCCGTCGCCAGGGAGATAAATCAGCAATTTTCGAACCACGGAGCGTTGAAATCTAAGGCACTCCACAACCATCTAATCAGGCTCCCATTAGGTACTCGGGGGCCATTAAGGCTCTCTTGAAATTGAATTAAGGGGGACAAACTTATCGACCAATTGATGTTTTGTCATTTGAAGGCAGAAGCAGCCATGAAACTGCGAAGTAACCCAATTCAGGGTGACCTCAGAGCCCCAGAATGGGAGGAGCCCTACATAGTCATCAGTCGTCTCACTGGTAGTAGAGATGGACCCTTAGAGACCGCCGTGAGGGTTCTGCCGCCAATTGTTGGGAAACAGCAGGTGCAAGTGCAAATTCATGTAGACTTCTCCACTTCCATGCCCACAAGATCTGCTGGAGCACAGGAAGATGAATTCACCCTGGCAGAAAACTGGCAAAGAGTGTTGGAATTTACAATCACTACAACAAAAATAAAAAAAAAATAGAAGAGCACTTCGGGGAAAAAAAAATCCCGAGTGAAGTTGACCCAAATAGAGACAAAGAACACATGTCAAGTTCTAAAAAAAGACCCGAAGAAGCAGTTGTTCTGCGAGGTTATCGTTGGACCTGGATATAAGTGATCAACTGCTGGGGAAGTTGGATCTTTCTGGCACGGAAAAAAATCAAGAGCCATCAAATCTCGTCCAGGAACAAACTCCGATAGAAGCACAAACATATTTGGACACAAGCGATCAGCCAGCAGAAGTGGCTCAAGTTGGAGCGAACTCAAATGAAAACACTCTGAGTGCTCTTAACTATGTTCTAAACTCGCTGGTTTCTGTCTTTGAATTGTTGAAGGGTGAAGTGCAGTTGCAAATCAGCTCTTTGCTGGAATTGATAAAGGAGGTATCCTCACTGATGGGGCAGTGGTTGGCTGCTGTAACGCCATTAATACAAATGTCATGCAACAACTACAGGAGCTGAAGCTCGAATCAGTGAAGCAAGGTTTGGACCTCTCTGCTATCCAAAGATCCTTGGCACTCACAAATAAACTCGAGGAGAATAATGAAACAAGATCTCTTGACGCAACTATAATTTTTGAATTAAAAAAAAACGGATACGGGCCAAAAGGATCCTGAGGAGGGAGAAAACTCACAGATGGACGACACTCCACTCTGAGAGTCTGTCTTGGAGGAATTCCGAAGACTGGCCAATGTCTGGGAAGATTTTCAAGATGAAGATCCAATAAACAGACACCGATCACTTAGCTCCCTAGACCAAGTCGAAAGCCAGACAGAAGAAGAAAAACAAGCTTGTCTGAAAAGCGTATCTCTAGGTGGAGAAAAAGAAAGAAAGAGAGAAGCGCGGAGGCATAAAACACTTAGAGGAAAAGTAGTTTTTAAAAAACGGGAAAATGAAATAATAAAAAATTCAATTAAAGCTAAAAACAAGAATTCAGATACTAATTCCCTCTTGAACGAAACAGTTAAATTACAAATACCATCAGTAGTGGAGAATCAGGCGATTGTTGCACTGGACACATCGGACAATTCACATGAAGAAATTAAAACTAAAAGAAATAAATCAGAACAAGAAAAGACCTCCAAAGAAGTTGTAGCTGGAGAAAGAAGAATGGGCCTTATGATATCAAGAGGCTCTCAAACTGTCATGAATGAGCAAGCCACGGCCATGGCCTCGCCATATCGGAAGGAGGGCACAAAAATAGCCCCTATCTTTCTCAAGACAATATCAAAAATAAGTGCAGTGTTACAACCAGTCAAGGATGTAAATACTGGAGTAGCCAAAACAAATCAAAAAATCGCCTCTATTTTCTTGAAAAGGCTGCACGCTCAATTACAGAACAAAATTCCACATCACATGGTAGAAATAAAACTTGGTGAAGGCAAATTTAGGAGTCTAGGAGCAAATGAGTCAGAAGTGGAAAAATTCAAGGACCCGGAAGAAGAACGAAACCCAGACCCCGGGTCTTCAACTGCAGAGGGAAAATTGTCTGTAAAAGAGTGTAAATCTAACACAAATCAAAAAAAGGTAGTAGGGCAAATTAAGAAAAAAAAACATGGTGACTAGTAAAAATTACTGTTCATCGAAAACTAAACAATTCATTTAAACAATAACAAACCCTCAGAAAAGTGCAGTACTGGTTTCGAATGCCATCTCTAAGAAATATCAATTACAGGCTTTGGCCCGAAAAGAAAATGCCAAGATCAACACTCCATTGAACTCTTCACCATATGGTTCCCTTGACGAAACAGTTGAGGCTGCAGTTGTGCCACCTGATAATAGAACCAGCTCTGTCCCTTTTGTGTCTTCACAAGAAAACAAAGATCAAAATAAATATGACATCCTTTCACATGGAACTTCACAGCAGATGTTGAAAACACACAGAAGAGAGATCAGGCGTGCTATTGATGCTTATATAACTGCTCAACCAATGCAAAAACATCTCACTTATTGTGAGACTGGCCACAATCCTCATCCACAGGTCCATCCAGTGCATAAAATGGATAAAGCTCCAAACTGCTTACATGTGGCCTCAAAGGAATCTCATGATCCCCCAGGACGTTCTCTAGTTCAAACATTATCAACACATAACCCTATTCAACACAGCTCTAGGATCGATGCAGTACAATTTGCGCTTACACCTACCGAAAGAGTAATAGACTTGACCTCTGAATCTGGAGACACAAACATCTTTTCGGCACTAGCCCCAGAGATTTATCGGTTAATAGAAACAGCTATTGCGAACTCTACTGACCTGAAAACTCTGGCAGCACCTCCAACCACCAACGCTAGACCGGACGTAGCCCAATTTAAAAAATCAATTACAGGAAATGCAAAACGACCAGCCCTACATTCGCTAGTCATCTCATGCCGTCCACCACTTAGTGTTCAGTATGATCTGAACCGCAAGTCTATTCTTACAATCTTCTCGGAACTCCCAGAACTGGAGGACATCAATTCTGGTGACATTCATTTGGTTGAATTTAAAGATGCACAAACACTCTCCTCGGTCAGACTTTGGATAAACTCTAGAGTTGTTCTTAATACGATAAGCTGGCAAAAAATCGTCTATATGATCTAGGATTTATTATAGATGTCAATACCTCATTTTCAAAACTTTCCTCAATAAATCCCTGACCCTCTCTAGTCAACCAAAGGAGAGGTAATATAAATAATGCTGACCTGAGTTTGAGAGATACCACTAAAAAATCCTGCGATTGTCATTCCAAACAAAACATGCATTAACTAGGCCAGTCTATAAAGCAAATTCTAGTCTCTCTCATTAGTTGGAACACAAGAGGGTTCCATCATCTTATAAACAATTCTAATCCCAATATTGAAAACATCGATGTAGCCATGTTCCAAGAGACGTGGCTTACTACAGCTCCGATTTGAAACAAATATGTTATACACCTAAATCCAGCTAAAAAATGTAAGCATGTCAGACCGACCTCTGGGCTACTCATAGCTGTTAGACAAAATGTGTTGTTTAGAACAGATAATTGGTTATCCCCCAATCCAGTTTTACAGATGATTAAGCCCAATGTTGTTACTACATCATATGCCCTGATAAATGTATATTGGAACCCTGTTGGCATTTCTGATCATATTTTTATGAGATACATGACTTGCTTAATGGATCTAATTTGTATTGACAAAACCATTTCTTATGTAATCATAGCAGGGGATTTAAATCTGCATTGTCTGGGAACATCCAATCCTAGTAGCAGACTAACATTATGGAATCATTTTGTTGAATCAAACATTCTACAGATGTTGAATGGTACTTTTGCAGATGACATTCCCCCACAACCGACATGGCATAGAGGTAACACCTCAGCAATTATTGATTACATTCATGTGAACCAGCCCCTCATTACAAACCAAAAATTACCAAATTTCGTATAACATCACAACTTTGAGTGATCATAACAGCTTGTTAATGAATTGGAATGTAACAGAACTTGGAAATGACACTAGAGCTAAATGCCCGGCAAACCTTATAACAGTTAATGTTGGATGTAATCGACTGCGATGGAGTGAAACATCTTTGAAAAGGTTTAAACAATTCCATACGCTAGAACTGCATAAAGCAAATGTAGGCCAATGTCAACAAATTGTATATCATGATCTAATGCAATTGTTTCAATGTCAGACAAACAAACCAATGGTAACTAAAGCTCCAACTCTACATGTATTTAATAAGGAAGTGGAAATAGAAAAAACAATATTTTGTTAAAAAAAACCACAAACCTTGAAACTCCCGCTAAACATCAGATGAACAGTCATTACTCAATTAAAAACCTGGCATAAGAATTGGTTACGGAATCACAAAGCAGTTTTGTATCAAAATGATGGTTCAAGAATGATGAGGGCATTAGTAGGGAAGAACACAGCACAAATCTGGGCCATCATTAATCAATCAACCTCAGGGCATCAAATTGCTTATCAATCGAAAAACCTCTCAGAACAGGCTTGGGTTAAACATTAGTAGAATTTATACTCACCGCCAACAAATTCATGCTGCCCATGCACAATACAGATCGCTGACAAGTTTTTCCTAACCTTTAATAAAGAGGACATTCTTTACTACATAAATAAAGCAAGCCAATCGAGAGCACCAGGGCCTGATGGTCTCTCAAATTTCACTTTAAAACAACACCCAGAAATATGGTTTGACATACTATGCAACATGTTTTCTAACATCACCCAAACACAATTACTACCCCAATTTTGGAAACATTCCATTATCCTGCAGATCTACAAGAAGGGCAATAGGTATGGAACCAGCCATTATATTTGGCATTTGTTGATTTCCGGGTGGCCTTTGATTTTGTTGATCGTGAATTACTTTACAAGAAATTAGCTTGTTATGCCTACCCCTCTTCTCTGATTACCATTATTAAGCAACTACACACCAATACATCCCTGCAAGTTCGACTTATAATGGAAGGCTTAGTCTCTAAATTAATCCTTACCGGCTGAGGCCTTAAACAGGGCTGTATTTTGGCATCCTTTCTATTTAATTTGTTCATCCTCGATCTGGGCGAATCATCATCAAACATCAGAAGTGATGCACCAAAACTGGGTACCTAGAACAGACTGGATGCTATATGCGGATGATCTTGTCTTGCTATCACAAACCCTTAGTGGGCTTCAAAATGTATTGAACAAATTATCTGCATATTCATTGGAAAACAATCTTATCATTAACTTGGAAAAGACACAAATTGCTATCTGTCACAAAAACAGGAACACTCCCCAAAGAAAATATAGGTGGAACCTGCAAAATGTGGAATTATTGAATGTCCCAGAGTACAAGTATCTGGGTCTAACAATGTACAACACACTGTCTGAAACTGCTTACATTATATCACTGAATCTCATATTGCAAACTTTGAAGTCAAAGGCAAACATACTAATGTTTAAATATGGCAAATTTTCATATAACCACATAATGACGTTTTATCAAGCCAAAGTGGTGCCCATCTTATTGTATGGAGTCGAAACCAAACTTCCAATGAAGCGTAATATCTGGGATTTGTGTGAAGCTCAATTCTGGAAATCTGTGTTAAAGCTACCGAAATGCACTCCGCTTCCCATGATCCGATTGGAACTGGGCTTAGTTTCGCTTTTTGTACAGCTAATATGGAAGATATGTAGTCTATTTCATAAATGCTCACGAGGCTTTGCAGATACCAACATCGCAAACACAGTTGCGTACCATCTTGTCGGTTCATTTCACACATTTCCATATAAATGGAGAAGTTGTGTACTGGATGCATTATCTGATGCATCCATACCCGTAGAAATGTTGTTAACAAACCCAGATCGACCAAAGTTGAAGTTATACCAATATGATTGGATATGTAATAGAGCCAAATGTTGCACCTATAAGGACTTTAATGATTTTAATTATTTCAGTAAAAAATATGTCGGGTTATGTCAGATTACTTGGTAAAGTTCCCTTCACCTTACATCAGACAACAATACTTGCGATTTAGACTCAATCTTTTACCAACAACAGAAATAATGGTAAGGAGAGGAATCCTTCCTAAAGAATTAAATCATTGTCGATTTTGGCATACCTTGAATTGTCAAGAAACCTTGCAGCATCTGGTAGTGATCTGTCCAGCTTTGAATTCGATGAGGAAAATCGATTTCAGCAAATTGTTATCTCTGTACATCCCAATGAATGAAAATGAAATATGTCTCAGAGTATTTAGGAGTAAGAAACTTGCGATTAGAATCGCTATAATACATTACATGGATCCCATTCTGTCAATGGACGGTAATGAACCTAAATAAGAAGTTGAATAGTAAACTTGATTAACATTTGGTTGGAATTGGGAACAGATGTATTTTAATCATTATACGATTTGTATTTTCACCGAGACAACAACAGAAATTAATGTCATGATGAAATAAGTGTGTTAGCATCTCGTACAATTATTATGGTTTTATCTAAAATAACTGTGCTTATGAAAATGACAGATGTGCTTGGAAATGTATATGAATTTATATGTTTTTTGTATTTCAAAGGTTGATTTTACCAGCCAGCCAGCCTCGGTACTTTATATACAGCTACGCAACCATACTCTGAGGTTTGCCTCATTTACTTCCCAATGGAAGCAAGACAATGTGCGATTATGTCTGGCTTGTAGTACTGCAGAGGAGACTATTGTTCACTTTTTACTATTTTGCCTGAGGATTATCTAATCCTGCATTTTATGGACTTTTTAATACAATTGTTCTATTTTATCTTATTCTAGGCTTTGTTCCAAGATGAAATGTTTTATCTATTTGTTCTCTTTTAAGTATGTTCTCTTTTAACTTTTGTATTAGTTGTTTATGTAGTGATTTCATGGTTTTAATGCTGTGTAAAGCTTTGTGCAATCATAATGGTGATCAAAGCTGCCCATGGGTAAAGCAGTCCATGACTGTTGGAACTTGGGGTTTCATCAGGCTGTTTTAGGAATTCACATGTTACTCTCTAAATGCTGTTTTGCCAAACTAAAATACTGATGCTATGGGGTATCAGTAGCCGGTCTCAGAAGAGTTACAGCAAGGAGCATGATGAAAGTGAGTCTGGTTTTAAGAGCTCAGTTTCAAAGGGAGACTTAACAGCTTAATTTTGGGTTACAAAGATCAATAAAAGCTGATGTTATCCTGCTCTCACAGATGACACTCCATCACACTCAGGATTTGTATGTTAAGCCTACCTGTAGCTAATTCCTTGGTGAAGCTTTGAACATTGATAGGCGAACAAAGGTCAACTGAATGAAAGTCACTATGGCAACAATGGTTATACATTCTAATGGACCTGGGTCGGTCATCACTGGTAGAAAATGACTGTACTTTTAATTGATTGCCATTTGTTCGTTATTCCACCTCAAATTGTAATAGGCATCAGAAGGAAATGATGATATCAACATTCAATGCAAAACAGCTTCAGAAGCCAAGGAGCAAAGATGGGGACGTGAAGTAGCCATGGAGCAAAGCAAACGGAGAATGATGAGTGACTCAATGGGAAAAAGGGTAACCTTTCATTTATGAACTATAGTAACATACCTGGGAACATACAAGCCTATTCAGATGGAAATATATTGGATACTTTTGATAGATACATTAGGCACAATAACCCATGAGTACTTGACTTGCAAGTATGCCTTAGCCAGGCAGGGCAGCTTCCTGGGAGAAAATGACAGTTTTTGAAACAGGCTCAAGTTGTTATTCTTGGCTGATGGCAGGGAATGGTAACTGGAAATAGCGCTCACCTGACCAAGAGGACGCCTATCATTGAAAGGATGATGGGACTGTGCAGGAAGAGGGTTCTTCAGTTGTATGGTGAAAGGCCTGAAAGAACAGATGGCTGCTGAGTGACTACTTGAATTTGAGGTTGCTATTCGGATGTCTCAGATCCTCACGGTTCACATTCCACACTTGATGAAAGCAAAATATCCAAATAGCAACTGATGCTGCCTCTGCCAGATACTCATCTGCCTGTGTAGTTTCTTTTAAAATAGCTCCTATCTAAAACTATGAATCGTCAGCAAGCATAGGTCACACAGCCGCCAACAAAACCATTGCCCTTTACACCAACAGCATCTGTCTGCGTTTACCTAGATGACCATGGCCCTTATCATAGCCTACCGTACAAATCAAAAATGTAAATTTGTTTCACACAGACAGGAAAGATCAGCAACTTGCCACCTGCACTCTGTGGGAGCAAACTCTGCATACTGAGGGAAGGCAGGGACCAAAGTGTGTCCCATTTGAAGTGGAACTGTACATGCTACTCGGAAGAAGACACAAGATGTCAGTTGCAGTCCACTGCTTACTGTCTGTCAATCAGCGTACCGCCACCACCATGTCCTATAACCTGATCATATATTGTGGCTGTGCAACCACTTACAATATCTACTCTCACTTACCCATTAAAATTTGTTAGATAACTCTTAATTGCGAGGAACAATCTCAAATTGCTGTTCAGTGGCATAAATCACAACTACTGAGATGCCCACTCAGTGCCAAACTGTTAGCATTGTGTGTGGATCTCTTGTCAAAATCCTCTGCTATAAAATCTAGTTTTTAGTGGCTTTTGGAAATAGTCAAGGGTCACTGTGAAATTCAAACTTGCTATTACTTTTGTTGTAGGTCTGCACTAAATATGGTTTTGTGGTGAGGGAAGCGTAGACATGTGGATCAATAGGCAAACCAATGACTTGGCTGATTGTCACTATATCCTGGTTAAAATGTTGTCTCAATCCAACAAGGGGTCGGGGGTGTGATAATGAAGGAATAACGCAGTAGCATGCTACATTACCACCAGACCACTTTCTGCATGCAATATATTGATAAAAAAGACTGTAGGGCAATTGATCACTATGGAAAAGAGCAGCAGCAAGTTTAAGAGCTGCTAAATTCCCAACCAGCAATAATGGGCTTGGTGGCATCTGATAATGGCTCCTATGTGCTTCTCAGATATAATGGTTGGGGTGGCCATGAAGAACTGCTCAAATTTCAGCAAGACTTGCAGGGCAGGAAATCTCCTTGGAATCATAGCTATACAAAATGTGTGCACATCAAGAACAGGAGAGAGCAGGTTATGCACACTAAAATGTTGCATTAAACATGCTGGAGCATGCATGTGATCTATGCATTGTGGTAAGTGAGACTCCTGGGACTATCACAGTCTAGCACTGGGTATAACATTGCTCACATCAAGTCAATGGCAGGTTCTGTGCACTCTCTACAACCATTTGAGGATGCCACTAAGCATGTCAAACAGAACACTGTGTATTCAGTGACATGATGCCAATAGTATACTTGCTGGAACTGGAAATTGTCCATTACTTAAGGGGGCATAACATAGTGAGGAAGAATTTTTGAATCTTTTGAGATAACCTCTGACAAACGTTTCTGAGAGTTTGGAAAACTGGTATTAGCATACTTGATCGAAAAAAATGAACCTTTTAAATTTGACCGGATTGTTTTGATCATTTTTGGGGGGAATTTCGGTCAAATGTAATCAAATATATAAATGTGGGTGGGGTAGGGGAATAGGTTCAGGTGGGGGAATGGTGTGGGGGGCTCTCACCCCACATTTTAGAGCAAAACAACAACCCAAATAAATTTGGTCCAATTGAAAAAGGTCAAATGTTTTCAATCAAGTAGACGTAAAACTGGAAAATGACAATGAAAATTAATATACAATATCTCCTGGTCTCATTTCTCCACCCAAAAGTCAAGTTGAAGCCATGTGGGTGAGGTTAAGAAAATAACATATTCATAATGTGTAAGGGGTACTGATTTGTTGCTTGGAAGAGTAGTGTCAAGAATTGCAAAGAATATGAAATAGCCTCCCTGCTGCAGAGCTATAAAGAACATCATCAGGCAGCACCTGCCGCTTCATCCTGCAAAGGAGACAGGTTCAGTGAACACCTTTGTTGCATGTTCTACATGCATAGAGGGAATACTCTATAACACACTCCTACACGCGTCACATTTCCAAAATGTGTCTGAATAGACAACATACGGACTGCCTATGGAACAGTAGATGGCGGATGCATATCTGCAGGACACATGGCAGTTGAAAAGGGATAATGATCACTAGAGTAATGGTTCACTAAGAGTCTGTGTAGCCAGAAGCACTTGTCAGAGTTAGCAGTCAAAACCATAGGTATTAAGGAGCAAATATAGCAACTCCTATTTACCCTCTGTTTCCCCACCGAGCTCATGTCCGCATGCCAACTGTTACTCATCTGTTACTCATCTCTAGATGGTGCACATCCTCTATCATATCAAAATGTAAACCGCTATACTTTTCGTACTTTTTCTTAACTTGCCTTCTAAAATGCTTTAGTATTCTTGCATGTGGCACATCTGATAATACATTTAGATTCATTTTCTGTAACACCATATTCTCAATTAGTGATGTATTAGTGTGAATTCCCAATATTGTGTTATCATCCCCATTCTGTTATGCACGTCCGCCCCAGGTACACCTCCCTCGGGTCTCCCCCCTTTTATATGTTTTAACCATATACAATTACACCCAAGATATACTGCTAGCCCAAGCATAAAAATACAGAACACTTTCAGCGTGAAAATCCATCATGAACAAACACATAGCCAAAAGCATAGCAGTATGAGGCCTTTTTTCTGCTTTACATTGTACATCAGAAACAGGTGCATAAGTAAGACATTTCACTGACATTCTGAGGTAAAAAGAAAATAAACAAAAATAAGTAAATACAAAAATAAATAAAATAAAACAAAATAAAAGAACATGTTTAGTCAAAATAAAAATATACTAAATCATTACTCTAAACATATTTTAACCCTTTCTGAAATTGTATATATAAGTCAAAAACATATGTACAGACTGTGAATCACTCTACAAATATAAGTTAATTCGTAATAGACCCTATTCATGTACTACTGTTTTGCTCGTTAGTGGGAGGTGCAGCAGTGGGAGCCCTTCGGGCATCAGAACGGTGTACCCAATATCGTAGCTCCTGGACCTTCACCGCATCAGAGTGGCATAGACAATGGTAAAAGGCCCATTGTATCTTGGTTCAATCCACCTGCACACAAAGTTCCTCACAAACACCTGGTTATCTGATAACAATTGAAGAGGCTCTGAAGGCATCGAATTAAATGTAGCACTGGTTTGCTCTTCAGACCGATGTGGTGCCATCTGTTGAGAGATACATTTAATCAATCTAGTCAAAACAATTAGGTAGTCTTTGAATTCCTCATCTAGAATGGATGCAGTCCTGTGAGCATCAGAAGCCTCCCTTACAGGAGATAGAGGCGTGTTCACCCACCTGCCTGTTACCACCTCATGTGGTTATAATTGGTGATCCTTACAGCGCAAACATAATAAAGCAATTGGAAGACAGTGCAGCCAGATTCTCAGAAGGGTACTACACAACTTTCAAAGTTTTGCTTTTAGCAATCCATTGATTCTCTCTACAATTCTGTTGGCTTGGGGGTGGTAAATTGTGCACATCCATTGCTTGATGTATAGCAACTCTGTCACTTCTTTAAAAGGCTAATTAAATAAATGGGTGCCATTGTCTGACTGCAGTACATCCTAGACACCCCTACAATGAAACTCACTAAAAATGTGGCAGCACATTGAGCATCTGGGTGCACACAGGGACCTGCCTCAACCCACTGGGAAAAGGCACATACCACAATGATCAAATATCTAAACTCATTGCACCGCTCTCCAATGTCAGCATAATCAATATGGGGCTTCTTAAATGTCCCAGTAGGGTGGGGTAAGGCACCTTGTATTGTTTGAAGGGTGTGGCTAGTACTGTAAGTTTGGCATGTGATGTAATTTATCACCAATCTAGTAAGAACTTCCTGGAGATTGGAAACAAACCAGGCCTCCTGTATATTTACAGCAATATTCTGTTTTGAACAATGGGATGGATGATGCAAATGGTTGAAGGCAATCAGCAACAGTTCATGCAGCATAACAACTTTACCCGTGCTGTCCTGCTCCTATAACAAATCTGTAGGGGATTGGGTACACCCTTGCTTTTGCCACAACTCTTCTCTTTCTCCTCCTGTGGGGCTTGACCTTGTAGTTTAATAATCTGTATTATCGGAAGGGAAATATACAGGGCCAGCAACTGTTCCTGCCTCCTTGCTAATGGATACTCTGTAATAACAGGCACGGGAAGATACATGGCGTGCTTGGCTGCTGCATCCGTGGCAGCATTTCTGAGTGAAACTGCATCTGTGTCATTGGTATGGGCATTAATAAATTGCATCCAATAATGCTGTATGTTGAACTGGGGACCCTTAAGCCCTTCTGAACCCTCTCCATTTCCACCTCGCATGCCCCGAGTGTACTGGCTGACTCAGAATAAATTGTCACCCGGCACCCCTGGGACACTAGATGCACCTTATTAAGCACTACAAGCTCTGTTGCTTGAGCTGAATAATTCATGGGCAGCCTTTTTTGCACTACCACCTCATACTCACCATCAACTAGGCAGACAACTGCTGCACCAGTATGTCTTAAGCCTGTCCCATGGTCAATAGTTGCTGACCCGTACAATGAAAAGCAAACCCCCTAGAAGAGGACTGTCTTTTGTTTTTGGTATGTCCTCCTCCTCCCCCTCAAATATAACACACTCATGCCTAGCGATGACTTGCTCTGTATGCAGTTCTTACAGGAAAGTAGCAGGGTTTACTGTCTTGCACCCCACCGTGTGCATGTTTTGGCTGGATAGAATAACCTCATACACAGATGCTCGCTGTATGGTCAAAGTGGATTTAGATCATTCAAGAATGGAAAATACTCCATGCTCCACATAAAATGTTACGGAACACCCCATAGTGATTGTGGTGCTTTTTTCAATTGCGAATGCAGCAGCGGCAAGCGCCTGCTCACAAGGGAACTGTCCCTGCATTATCGAGTATAGCAACCTGCTGTAATAGGCCAATGGCTTGTGGCCCAGAGCACTCTTTTGGGTCAGTACTGCCATCAACATTTGATCATTACAATCAGAGAACAAATAACACTCTTGAGTGTAGTCATGGGTTATTAACACTGGAGCAGTGGATATGACCTCTTTCAATTCGCTAAAAGTCACAAGCAAGTCTTCTGTCCATGTTATCTTATTGACTGTCTTCTGTGCTTCTTTAAGGCCTTGCAATAAGGGCCTAGTATATGCAGTGTAATCTAGGATCCATGCCCTGCAATAATTATACAGCTCAAGAAACTTTTGCATTTCTTTGACAGCCTTTGGCTGGGGAGCACTGTGCACTGGTGCAGAACGTGCAGGTATTTTGTTTCTTTCAATGGTCAGATATTAATTGTCCCAAGTAAAGATCTTCCTGTTGCATGGGGAGCTGGAGGACATGATAATCCCTTGATTTAAGAGTGCTGAAATAGTATCTCGTATCCCTCCTCTGCTTCTTTAGACAGTGGGTATTGTTTCACCCGGGATAACACTGCACCTGGTTTTAGTGTGATGCAACCACGTGCTACTCCCTGTAGGAGGCCTAAATCGTGGGCGCTGGTAATCCACAACCTCTCAGGAACCTGTTCAAGGTCCCTTTCATTGAAAGGGGGTGCTGTTACAAGGGCCATCATAGAGCATTTCACTCTATGATATTGCACCATATCTCACAAGGAATGCAGAAAGCCAGTACTATCTCTCCTTCATCACTCTGATCCTCAAACAAATCTGCATCTGTTACTTATTTTAGGGTACTTTCAGCTCAATAAACAATACAGTGTGCCACTCACACCCATCTGAATCAATGGCAACTACAAACATTATTTTCTCTGACACCACTAACTCTTGTAGGTACAGAGAAAGTATTGGCCCTGCACAATCTCTTGTGTCAGAATGGGTCTAAAGATGAAATCAGATGGTATCCACCAACATGCTTCAAGTAAAACTGTAATCCCATATACTAACATGTTGGGGTCAACAGTAATGCACGATCCACCACTTTCCCTCCTCTGACATGTATTATCACCATTGCTCTCATTGCACACATCCTTGGGGTTGCACATATTATTCTTTGATCTTTGAAGGAGATGGTCATGTTCCATTTGCTTAGGAGGTCACCCCCTAACAAATTTACTGGTGAGTTTTGTAAATACAATAGAGGTGTATGCACCACTCTCCCTCCTATTTTGATAGATAGATATATCTTTTGTAAAAGGAACCATTGCTACAGCCCCAGAGAAACCCTATGTTTAAAGAGTTTTACCTGATAACGTGAAGTTTCCTTCACTAATGCATTGTTTACAGGCACCACTGTCAACTATAAAGATGAATTGTTTATTTACTGTTCCTCATCTGGGTGGGTAGTCACGGACAGGACTGGGCACGCACAAGCTTTCTGTGGGCTGTCCTAGTCAGGATATGTATTTGTACCTGGGAATGAAAAAGGGTTGTCTGCCAGGACACTCACTCCCCGATAGTGTGTCCCCATTAGGAACGCCATTGCCGGTGGGGCAGCATGTGTTGGGGCGCCGGGTGGGGAAAGAAACTGTGTCTAAGGAGGTTGTGGCGGTATCTGGGTATTTGCTTGGTGTATTTCATATGATATTGACTTGGGCATCGGGGGCACAGGTAAGTGGTACTGCTGTGGTACCGGGCCTGCAGGAGTGTATGGATTGTTTCCTGCTCCCATCCTACTTCTGCAATCCCTCCCAAAATGACCAATTTTTTGGCATCCCCAGGACTGAACTGGTCCCGCTCCCCCTCTCTGCCCCATCCCTCCAAATCTGCCTCTGCCACCCCTTCCTCCTTAAACCCCGCCTTCCACACTGCTTACCTCCTTGGTACCACTCAGGGTACTGCGACTGAGATCCAACATTCCACTGCCCTCTGCCTTCCCAAAATGCAGCTATTCTTGTGTCTGTTTTCGGTGCTGTCTGCTCTGCTGAATCTGTTTGTGTAACTGCCTCTACAACCCCTTCAACTGCTATTTTTGCTCATTTCTTCTGAACCAGTTTTGATTCCTCAGCCTGCAACCTTTATGCCATTTCCTTTTCTCTTTCTTTGATCCACTTGCAATGATGTATAGTAATAGTCTGTAATTCAGCCCTCCCTTTCGCCTCTATACCCATGATCTCATCCAGAGCCTTTTGTACTTCCTTGAAAAATTCCATTTTAATAACCAAATAAAAAAGTGGAACTGATCGGTCCCACTGTTGCCCTGTCTCTGCCCTACACATCGTGTGTACTTTCGAAATATATTGAGCGGGCTCTTCATCATCCCCCATTGTATACTGCATTATGGACTGCGAATCCGGTGTATCAGGGTATGCTCGCCAAAGTACAGCCCCCACCTGCATCCTGATGTCATTGAAGTGTGCTCCATCATGCACATCATCATCTATTTTAACTTCTGGGTATCCAGCGTTAAACCAAACTTCCCCTGCTTGATCCCACAAATGCTACAAGTAAACTTTTTATGGACCTCATTAGAAGTTTGCCAGTCCAGAAACAAGGGTGCGGGTAAGCTCACCGTTACCCTTGTTTCCGGATCGGCAAACTCAGAGTCTGCCTGCCTTGGCTGCTGTGCCCGACAGGTCTGATCCTGCAGGCGCAGCAGCCACAGTAGGCAGACTGCTCCCAGAAGCACTCCCATAGAGTCGCAGAGGATTCTATGCGAATGGGGATTTACAATTTGCTGGCGCCTGACTTCCCAGGATGCCAGACTCGTAAAGAGCCATTGGCACCGTGAAGTCACGGGCCGGTAAATGATTACACGTCTGGCGGTAACCCACCGGTAGCACCCAGCTGTTTGTTCTTCAAAAATGTAAATTCATTCCCCACCACTTTCAGTAAGGGATCAGAGTGCTTTAATTAGGCTGTTTTTATTCATCTGGGCCCAAGGCACATACTGTGACCTTCTGGGGCCTTTATGCAGTAATGGCTGCTGCGTTCCAACTCCCCTCCTTGCCTTCTTGCCATCACTTTCCTTTTTCCTTGCCACTGCTGCCCGCCCATATCTGTTCCTCAGCTGCGGACCCCACAATCTTTCTACCCATGGGGTAACTGCTGATGCCTCCTCTTCATCCCCCAATTCATCCACTGTGTCCCACTCGTCCTCTCGAAACTCTCTATTAGTATCTCCAGCCGAACTCACTGTCCTGTAATCTACACTCCCCACTCCTTGTTCATCACTCTTCCCCTTCTCAATATGCACATCCTTGATCACAGTACTGTCTAATCTAAACAAAATATCCCTGACCCTCTATTCGTCTAGCCCACACCCCGATTTGCTTCATTCCTCCTGAACGGCCCTCAGCCATGCCAATTGCATTTGTACTGCCTTTAAAGCCTCTCATTACTCCTTCTGTCGTTTTCTATCCACCGATAGGGCAGCAATAGTACTCGTGTGATATGGGGGTGGTGGCACAGATGGGCGTGGTGCTGTGGCTGACGGGGACACATACGTTGGATTGGTATATCCTGTATCAGGAAGGGTTTAGTAACTTTCTACTGGTGGCAGAGGTGGCTGTGTTCCCCAAGGCGCTACTGTGTTAACTACACTTGAGGCTGCGCTGCTATCACACTAGGATTTGCACTCGTCATTGTCCTCCACCATTTTCAATAATTCTAAAATCTCCTTCCTCTCTGAAGCTTTTTACCTTCACATTTAGCAGCCAGAAATGTCTACATGCGTTCCAGTATCCTTCTATTATTTGTACCCTGCTCTGGCGATGGGTGGAGCATTCCACTTTGTATCTCCGCCACCCACTGCTTACAATGTTTCTAAATGTTATCCCTGTACAACGGCAATTCACTACACATGTACTCTAAAAGTGTAGCTACTGCAATGATAAAGGCATTATATAGGAAAATGTCACACAATATGAAAACTACAGTTTGTCTTATGCGTTTGTACCATTCCTTGCTCCCGCTCCCCACCTGTCGCCCCATACCCACACTCCTTTCTCTACCAGGCCCTTAACACACCCAACACCCACACTATCTCTTCCACAGCCCCTCCCTTGGTGCCCGCTCCCTGCACAATACAAGTTAAAACACTAAAGCAACAAGCTAAAACAATGAACTAAAATAACAACTACTACTTCACCTTATTCGCCCACCTGGAATATATTGGGCACAGGAATTCGAGATCTCTAATTATACAGACCCCATAGTTCAGTTTTAACTTATTTCAAAATATGGCGCCATCTTCTTCCCTACCTCGGAAAGGATCCCACTTCTCTGCTTCTCTTCTCATATACTTATAATAATATCAACAATATATAACTGCCGCGTGGTCTTTACACACTACTCAACTCAGTCGCACACCATTCCACCATACACCCTTGCCCCTACTTCTTCACCGCACCCAAACCCACACACCCTTATTCCCTGTTCCTCCAATTTCCCTCTCAGTGTCGACCCTTGTTGTTTTCACTCGCAATAGGCGTACTTACATGAGTGTGTTCAACCCAAGCTCCTCTGTCACGAGGTCCCATTAGCGGTCTGCACCGTCCTAGGTACCGCGCCCCGCTTCAAAGAGCAGACAGGAGTTCTGTCAAAACAGCTCCTGTACACCACTATGGGTTGCGCTCTTGGGACTGGGCTCTGCAGGTGGTTGCAGCCCCTCCAGATGTGCGACCAGGAATCCTCCGTCTGTGCAGAAAATCTGGGATTGCGCGGGATCACCGAATTCATAGAGAAAATAGAACCCACTAGAGAAAAAGGTCAAGCACACCTCTTGCAAGGAGAACAAGGTTCAATCTCGCAAAATATACAAGTAGGTGCCAGCAAAGAATTTTGCTGCCATGTAGCACTCTGACAAAAACAGCATAAGCAATAGGTTTTAAATGTACACAGCATCATAAGTGACATACATTACATAGGTTACAAATCCAGTTAGCTGGCTGGTGCAACCATATACACATATAGCATAGTCCATCCAGGATGCCAGCCGATTGGTCCCAACATCCTCTGTCCATTTTCTTCCACGTGGGGATCTTAGTCTTCCGTCATCAGGTACAATGGCTCTAATTGACAATTGTAGTTATCCAAGTAATTATTTCTTAGCTTCTACAGTGCACCCGGTACCAAGGCCATGAGCAAGGTGTATACTTTGGAGGTTGTAATAACTTTCTCAGAACTACGTGAACCCCCACTCCAATCCAGGCACATCAGCGCCTCAACAACTTTCCCACCCATGGCATCAATTTGTTACCTTCTCCCCTCCACCTCACAGAACAAATCACATGAACTATTGGTGGGGGCACTAGGTCTCAATTTCAAAATGGCGACTAACCTCTAAAATGGAGTTTCATTACACACGTGATACTAATATCGAAATCCACTAAACTCTACTATAATCCAGCTTCTATAGGTGAGCCCCCCTCCATTCTCTGAAGCTCCCCCCTGTATCTCCTCCTACAATCACCTCATCCTGAATCATTGTGGGGCATGGGACTTTTGCCCCTGCTTCCCAACACTACCAGTCACCTGTAGAGTCCTGCAGGGTTCCATCCTCTCCCTAGTGACCTTCAATCTATACATGGAGCCACTGGGAGCCCTCCTAGCCACACACACCATCCACATCCACCAAACACGACAATGACACACAGCTATACCTCAAGATCGACTCCATCAAGGACATCCATAGGCTCAAAACTTGCCCTTCGCTGATCCAGTCTTAGATGTCCAGTGCATACTTGAAGCTCAACCCCTCCAAGACCGAATTCCCACTCCTCACCAACAACACAGAGCATGCAGACATACTTTGCTATCAACCATGAACTCTGATGGCTTCGCAACCAAGCTCACCTCCTGCACAAAGTGCCTCCGTTCCACATCGACAAACATCTCTCCTTCAAGACACACATAGATAAGAAAACTCAGACAGCTTTCCCTCCTGCAAAATGTCAGGCCCTTCTTCCCTCCAGACAGCTTTAGATCCACTGTTCAAGCACTGGTCTTTTCCCACCTGAATGGGGTAATACACTCCTCAAAGGCCTCCTGTCAAACTCCCTTGAGCCCCTGAGATATGTCCTACATGCGGCTGTATGCCTCTTCAAGGGTCTACTCAGATACAACCACATCACCCTGGCCCTAATCGACCTTCACTGTATCCCACTGCACACACAAATCACCTTCAAGTCGTGCTGCATCATCTATAAGGCAGTTGCCCTCAAGTCACCCAGCTGCCTCGGGGAGAAATTCTGCATCATCGGCAGACAGCGCACCACCAGAAGACAGGTCACATGCAAACTTGAAATCTGCTGCTGCAAAAAGGAAAAGACCATAAAACAAGCCTTCTCTGCCTATGCCCCAAGACTATGGAACCTCCTCCCCATCGGCGTCAGACTCGCCCCCCACACTCCTACAATTCAGAAAAGAACTCAATAACCACCTCTTCAAGGAGTATCTCCTCCTCAATATCTAGGCAATTACGTCATTTCTCATGCCACCTGACTCGCTAGATGCCGCCCATCCCTCTCCTCTCCACCACCCGGTACAGCTGTACCCCTCTTCTGTCAGTGGTGGTATGAGGAATGTTGCATGGACCACAGATAAAAATTGAAAGAATAAAACAACCCTCCATGGCTTCATGGACATCATGGCAACAGTGGTTGAGGAGGCGTGGGTGTGCTGGGCTCCCCATCCTGTGGTTGATCTTCAGGTGGTTGTGGTGGTGGATCCAATCCATGCAGTGCCAGGGCCAGCCATGACACAGATGCATGCACCAGCACCCCAATGGTGGTGAGGTAACGATGTGCTTTATCACGAATGGCTACAGAGTATGTATGCACGCTCACTCGTGACGCATCGAGTTGCGGGACAGTGTCTACCTCAAAGCATCCATCTGCTCGTGGAGCTGTGTCCTTGTGGCTGAGAGTTGAACATGAAGTGCAGTCCTCAAGCTCTCCATCTCACAGTGATTGGATCTACGAGAGGCCGATATCTCATGCCACAGGACCTCTCTATGTGCCCTAGCAAATGCATGCAGGGATTCCTGCAGACACCTCAGATCAGCCTGTTAGCCCTTGATGTAGGACTCCATGCCCAGTCTGTGGGAGCTGCATGAGGACCACATGACCTGCAGCCATTGTGCATCCGGGTCACTGGTGGAGTCACGTTCCTCGGCCAGTTGATCCATGCCCTCAGCAATTCGATCTAACACATTGCCATGCCACACTGTCTCTCCAGTCTGCAAACGTCCACCATATGTGCTAGTCCCACGGCAGCATGATGCAAGGGATCAGGCCTGTTTCTGCAGTGCCCCTGTCATTGATTGCAGGTCTGCATCCCTCTGTTGGACATTAGCCCCAGAACCTGACACCAACTCATGGGAGGGTGGCCTTTCAGCCGTAACCACCATGGAGGTGGGGCCCACCACTTACTGGCCTTCTGAAGGCAGCTGCACCGCCGCAGACTCAACAGCTCCATCTGACCTGCCTGTTGGGCCACTCGCCTTCTTCCTCAGTGAGTCCTCCTCTTCTGGTTCTGCATCTGAATCAGCAGAGACAGAAGAGTCTGAAGAGGCCAGAGCAGAATGATAATGGCCTGTGGCACATGTGAATTTTCATGGTGAGGTACACCACGGCCTCCTCTGGTGGACTTATGTACCAGCACTTCTTCCTCCTCCTCCTCTTCCTGCTCCTCCTCCTCCTCTGTATCTGTTGCATCATCACCTGCGCATGGAGAGAGATTAAACATTTGGAATTATGTGTGTTCTCACAAACAAGCACTTGTGCATCAAAGGGCAGACAGACACAAAATGGCCTTGCACCCATCCATCTGACATTGTGACTTGGCCTCACTGTGAGCTGGAAGCCACGGATATATGGAATTTTCTGACATGTAACACCATCCCTCCCCTGGTCCAGTCCATGCCATTAGTGGACACATATGATTAGTAAAGTGCCAGACATAATGATGCAAGGGAGAAGGCATGTGTCTGTCATGCATCGAATGATGAACACATACAGCACTATCATGTAAGACAGGGGTATTATTTTGGACTATATGAACACATTTGTAAATCGACCATGCACTTACATGACATGCAAGCCAGACAGGCACACCCATTGGCATTATTCATGCCCTTAACCTTGTGCATGGGCTGTCTACAGACATTTCAATTGGAGTATACCTCACTGCCCACCTTGCCATGATGACTCACAATCAACTATTATTCACCATGCTTTGTCTAGTTTTGCCCATTGAATTACTCAAGTCAAGTTGCATATTCACAATGCCTGCTACATAGGGCAGTGGTCTATGGGCACTGATTTCCCTGCACGCTGCTAACACAACCAGATGTTGCTGGGGCAGATGTGCATGGGGCAGATGTGTTCTCGCCATTTCCCCGGCCGTCTACACCCTATCCCTTTTTGGGCCTGTTGGGTGTCCTGACCCACGTTTGAGCTATCATGCTGCAACATTTGGTGCTGTGGGCTTAGAAAATCCAAGATGGGCAAAAAGCCCACATGTGCACCAGAATCCAGGAGAACCACGCAGTTTGTGCGCACACCAAAATGGTTACCTAACTTGCCACCCACCAGTGTAAAGAAAGATCTTTGTTAACAAAATCCAATGTTACTGATGTCAAAAAGTTGCTGAAATCTTGCCTCATCGGACCACTTTAAAGATTCAACCCTTTTGTGGGGTTCCACATAACCATTTTACTGTAAGGAGCCCCATCAAAACAATGTTAAGCAAGGATTATTTACTACCATGTAAGAACCATTCCTGTTTGGAATGCATTAATCCAAGAAAGATCCCAAAAATTGATGCAGTACCAACAAAATCCTCAAGGCGGCGCTAGCGGTCTAAACTCTGACAGGAGAACTGAGTGCAGTTGCTGACAAAGGAATTTGACTCAGCTAACTTCAAAGGCTGCATTTTAATCAAAAATTAGCCACCTGCTGTTCCCAGAGGCCAGAAGCCTGGGAAACCCTCTCACCTCAAGAGATTCACACCACAGCCCAGGATATCACATGGTCATAATAACCAAATGCAAAGTGACCCCCTGGTCTGCTGACCTCAGCCTCCTGGAGACCACACAATAGGCTCTTGCACTTGAATAGAATATGTTGATTTTGACTGTTTACTGTCAACAAAGGCCTGCCTGCCAGCAGAGGCATGGTCACTGACCCACCCAAGTCTTGGAGGCGGACTCCAACACTCTGAGAACTGAATTGAAAGCTAAATATATATTTTACAGAAACACTGATAACTCTTTGTAATTGAATGACAGGAATGTATAACTTTGAGAGCCTTAATTTAAAAAATGTACCTTCGATTCAAGCCCAAACTCCAATTTGTGTGATGTTCTGGGGCAAAACCCTGCTATTTATTGACACGACATACTCTGTGTTTAAGCTAAAGATATGGGAATTTACTGGAGTAGGTATGGACAGCCTGTGTATATGTGTATAACTTTTAATGAAGAACCAAGGTTGCATAACTCACTAAAATCGAAAATAAGTTGCCATTTTTGAATTCAAGCCCTCAGGAAGAGCAGAGTTTGAACAGAGTATACCTCATGTGATATGTGATGGGTGCATGTACTTTTAAACAACTGTGTATCTGTGCAATATGTATTTGGATCAAATATAGATTTGTGGGCAAACTGACCAGGGGAGGATCCTCTGACCCATAAAACCTACAGCATCACTCTGACTCACATTTCCTTCCCCCAATCATGGGAGAGGGGAGAATTGGGCCAATGACAAGTAGAAAGGGGCAGGCGTAGCTAGGCCCAGGCACACACCCACTTTCAAAACACATAAAAAGAGACACTCCTGGGACAGGTAGGGACATTCAATTCCATTTGCTGCGAGCATGCTGACCGACGACTTCACATCCAGAGATCCTACACTTAGACTTCCAAGCTAAACAGAGACTACAGAACTTTGAACCAAGAAGTCCCACTGCAAGCAAAAGTATTTGTCAGCAGGCCCAAAAATCATTTGCAGACTATTCACAGCCGGACCCAGCTGTTGATTCTGGCCTGAAACCCTGTGCCAGAAAGATCCAGAAGCAGTGCTGTACCCAGAGAAAGCAGAGCAGTATCCAGAACCAGAGGCCAGAGATCCAGAGTGACCCAGACCGCTGTTAGCAGAACCAGAGAGCTGACCCAGATCACTGTGAAGTGCCGAGACCAGAACCGGAGTCCAGTCCAAAACCTGACCAGATCAGTGGCGAGGCCTTTTTCAAAAATATATTGTGAGTACCTAGCAGAACTGTGCAGAACCAATCTCTTAGTTAAAATAATCTAATCCAAACTATTTTAATCTAACCAGAACTGCCTCCTAACTGTCGCCTGTCATTTGTAAAGCTGCACCACTGTCATTTGTCAATTCTGCAGCTGCAAAGCTGTAACCTGTCGCTTTGAACTTTTAAAATTTCAAATCCGAAAAACAACCTTCACAAAATCGTTCATAACTCCGTAACCGTTTGTGCTAGGAACTTGATTTACCGTAATCTTGATTCACGCATTCGCGAATTTTGCCGCGATTTGCGATTTGGCCTGATTTCAGCCACCTGTAAAAATCAGCAGCTTTTGCCTGAACTGCTAAAATTTCGTTTGCCTCCTAAGAACCATCCCTGAATCATTGCTAGAGTGAGCCTGAACTAATATTAACTAGATACCACTCACCCTGAACCTCCTGAAGGGAATTAAAAGCATTTTCAGCATATTTCTCACCGCATTGTCACCATATTCAAAGCATTTTGCCTGTGTTTCAAAACTCCTATCTGTTGTATAAGCTGCTGGGGGGGAATTGAACTGAATACTATTTGATTGCATTCCTAAGAACTGTGTGCTCTCATCTTCATCTCCTTACATTGCATAAAGGGGGTGGTGAATTGTCCAAGAAAGTGATTACATTGTCTTTTGCTGAAATCCTATCAAGTTATTTTCTGTACTGCATTTTCATTCCACATTGCATCTATTTGAAACCATAAAAGTATTGTTGCTATCTTATCCATCCTATACCCACTCATCATTGATTATAAAGAAGTGTGCTAGTGCCAGACTATCCATTATTGATTACTGCTCAGATTAAGTGTGATATTCAATTATTAATTTATTATAAAGTGTGATATATATATATTGTTTACATTCTCAAATAAACCTTTTAAACTTGCAAAACAGAACTACTTCTTGGCTCAGTGGGGCCAGGGGGATTCTAAGAGAGGGGTGTTATATAGGGGTAGTCATCCAGAACTCATGAACTGGACATAAAGATATATCAATAAGGGTTTCCATTGAGTATCTCAGACTAGGCATTGATTTAGCTGTAGTGTTGAATTGAATCCTCTGACAGGCCTTTCCACTCATGTTGCAGATGTAAAGAATAAATGCAAGGCACACCAAGATATTGTTCTTGGCAATATGAGGAAGGGAACAGTCTACGTGATGTGCAACGTAGATGTGTGGTAAATCAAGGCTCCAATGTACCCCAAAAGGAATATGCGTACGCGATACGCGAAGGCACTCTGAAACCATAAAGTGCATATCCTATACCCGGAATGCTTCCGAAAAGTGAAAAAAGCGGTACGCGATACACAGAGGCACTCCGAAAAAAGAAATTGCATATGTGACACACCACAGGACTCCAAAAGGATAAAAATACATGCGCGTATGCACAGAGGCAACCCCCAGAAAGAAAATTATGGAACACGTTACCTGAAGGAAATTACTTGCGTAATACCCCCAAATATGTGTATGCAATACTCATCCGTCTTCATACCAGTGTAGCTCATCGTACCCCTTAAATATCACCATCATTGCTGTGAGCCACATAGGCATGCTGCATGCATCGCGTGTCACATAACTTACGTGCTAAGGGCCTTTATTCTGTTTTTGGCTGACTTTGATGCTAGACATGGAAGATACCCCTCTACTGCCTCAGTGCCAATATTCCGGCCCCCTCCTGCCATGTGCTGCCTCCCATCTTGTCATCTGCTACTACCTGTCCAGTGTGAGTGCCTGCTGCCCACCTGCAACACCTGCACCACCTGCATAACCTCTGTGCCACAACCCATCTCCAGGACCACTTTTCCCACCCACACCTGCCATGTCTGCACCATCATCCTCTGAACAGAGCAGCACCACATGGCAGCGAGGCAGATTGCTGCCAACTTCAGCTCCAGAGAAGTTGGCATCCTGGTGGATCAGGTCCTGGAGAATTATGATGCCTTCTTCGACCCTAGCAAAGCAACAGAGGAATGAAGGATGCAAGCAGATCTGGGTGAACATCTCGATTGCCATCAATGCGGAGGGGGTGACAGTCCGCTGCCCCAAGAGTACGCACAAGCGATGGGAGGACCTCATGGCCAGTACCCACACCAAGGCATTGCATGCCCTGAAAGCCGGTGCCACCATGGAGGTGCACCATGCGGACAGGTGCAAGTTTTCCTCCACCAACATGCAGTTCCTGTCAAGGTTCTACCCAGAGCTTTATCCCCAGATCTGCGAGTGGAAACGTTTCAGGAAGCTGCTGGTGAGTAGGCATGTAGTGCACTGCTCAACAGTGCATGTGTGTTTTGCAGGGGCCTGAATGTTTGTAGTTACTAACTTATGTATGCAGTATGTGTGTTTCAGTGATCCACAGTGGCATGCAGCTCCCAGACAATGCTCCCCAAGGTGTGAGTCTGACATCTGCTCATTGGACATGCGCTGGTATTTGCAGTGTGTGTAGTTGTACAGTTGTGCCAAGCGTGCACATACAATGTCACTTGATGGTTAGATGTGCTTGGACAGCAAGGGTGCCAGATGGGGATGTTGTGTCCATGTGAAGGGCACGCATGATGGGCAGGTATTTGTGTGGACCATTGAAATTCGTGGCTATCTACCCTCAACATCTGGAGGAGACATGTGTGTATGAATCTTTGGCGGTGTCAAGTTGTGGCATTGACATTTTGGGGGCATTGATGTAATCTGTCATGTTGCTGTATGTATTCTCTGAGTTGATGTGTGAGCATGCCAAGTGTATGTGCTTGGGGATATGGCATACTCACATGTGCCTCTGAAATTAGTGCATGTATGTGTTGCATGCTCACAGGTCAGGCTGTCAAGGAGGCATGTTGTTTGATCTGATTGTGTGGACAGATGCCCAAGAAGGTGTTGGCATGGCCATGCTGTGAGTAGTGCAGTCATGAGTGGCTACTGGAAGCCAACATTTCTCTGTGTGTCTTGCCGCCAATTTGTACCCATTGGTACAATGGTACATTTGTGCTTCCATCCATTCTGTGTTTGGCCAAACTACCAGTTGACTCCCTGCCCACCCCTGTGCCATGCCCCCCATAGCAACGCAGCAGGTTGCATTTGGGTCACTTTGCCATCGGCATTGTGACATGTCATATTTCTTGGTATGTGCCTGTACACTGCTGTCCTTGTGATGTGTTTACATGTGAATGTGCTGTGACTGTGCCCATCACTGACCCTGGATTGGTGTGTCTGATTTCATGGGAATTGAATGGCCATGTATGTGAGTGTGGCTGTTATGCTGGTTGAACCATGGCAACTTCATTTTACCGTAAATGTTGTGACTGCCACACATGCTTTGACACTGTACACTGATTTATATTCAATACAGGTTTGCCATGAGTTCATTCCACGCTTTATGCAGTTCATTTGTCTGTCTACGCATTTGATTGTTTAAATTTCAACCAGTGCATCTGTTCATTGCAGGTCATGTGTATTGTGGCGTGACTGTGTGTCATGTTGATGTTGTGATGTTTGCAGGTGGAGGGATGCACAGGTGCCTGATATGTGGGGGTGAGACCATCAGACCACTGGAGGCTACACTGGGTGATTTTCATATTCCATTCCGTGTGCAGCATCACTGCGTGATTGGAGTCGGTGTGGTTGGCGTGGAGGCTTCTGTTGTGTGTGTGATGATGTACATACCGGTATGGTTGTAGCGATGTGTGGATGTCATGGTTTTATTGTTGACTCTCATTGGGGATGGATTGCCACCTGTCCATGTGTATTTGCACGCTTTTGAATTGTTTTCATTCCAGGTCCACTGTTGTTTATGTGTCCCCTTTCCACATGCTTGGGATTGCGTATGTGCCCGCACTCTATTCACTGTAGTGGGTATTTATGATTGTAGGTGCTGCGGTGGGAAGAGGGCTCACTGTGGATGGGTGGCCTGGACACATCACTTGTGCATTTTATCTTCAATTGCAGTGTCACACCCATGTCATGCTCACACACCCACCAACATCTGCCGTCACACACTGCCTGTTCTCATGTCATGCTCCACCTCTGCCACTGGAATGAAGTTGTGACCCATAATTGGTGTTTCTGTGTGACAGCACACATTTCCTGTCTCACTGAGTCACACATTCTCTGAAGGACTTCCCATCACCCATGCACAGGCCTGCTATGTTTTCATCCCTGACAGGGACTTTGCTACCCCTACCACCCGAGCTACTTAGGTACAGGCTGTAATGTACCCAGTCATTATTCATGGATATGCCCAATCTATGAATCTGTGTCCTTCTATCCTCAACTCTCATTCACTTGCTGTGCTTTGAAGCCTTTGCAATGACACATGGCCTATATGCACCAGCCAATTTCCATTGCATTCATATGTCACATGTAGATGGGGCGGCCACAGTGTTGGTGGTGCAATATTCTTATGTCCAGTTGAGGGGCTGCAGATTCAGGTCAGCCAGGGAGTGACAGGAGATGATCTGCTCCTGGATTGAACACCAGTGCTACCAGTTGGTCATGTTGGTGGTGGTCATGTTGGAGGTCTGCTTCATGGTGGAGACAGACAAGAGAGGTACAGGTAAGTTGCAGCTATACATTGGGCTGGTAGGGTGATAGGCAGTTAGGGGGCTGCCTGCGGGTATTGGTGGAAGGGAGGGGGGGCTGGTGGGAGGTGTCTGGTCTTGAGGGGCTTGCCTGGGTTTTTGGTGGGTGGTATCTGAGCTTGAAGGGGCTGCCTGGTGGTATTGGTGAAGGTGAGAGGGCTAATGAGTGGTGTCTGGGTTTGAGGGAGCTGCTGTGCAGTACGAGTATATGCTAGCCATTTGGGTGCGTTGGGAGTAGGGGGCACAGTTTTCAGTTTTGCTGGGGTGCAGCCAATACTTAAGGGGGTCCTGGTGCAATTTTGCAGGGGTGCAGGCATTACTTAGGGGGGACCTTGTGCAGTTTCACAGGGGTGCAGATGTTACTTTGGAGGAACCTTGTGCAGTTTTGCAGGAGTGCAGCCGTTATTTACAGGGGTGCTTGCGCACTTTCGCTGGAGTGCAGCCTTGACTTACAAGGGAGCTTGCATGGTTTTGCAGGGAAGCAGCCTTGACTTACGAGGGAGCTCGCACAGTTTTGCAGGGATGAGGCCTTGACTCACGAGGGAGCTCATGTGGTTTCTCAGTGGTTTATGTTTATGTTTATAAATTTGTAATGCTCAACCCTGTACCCAAGGGCTTAAGGGCGCAGACAGAAAACATAAGAGACACAACACGGCACAAACTGTAAATTTGGACTAAGAAGCTAAAGACTCAAGGATAGTTTCTAAGGAGAGAGCGTAGAGCTAATGGAATAGTAAAGTCTTCAATTTTCTTTTGAAGACTTCTGTCGATTCAATTCTTCTGATATCAGGAGGTAATGCATTTCATGCCGCAATAAATGCTCCATTCCGGGTTTTGGCCAGTTTACAGTGAGGGATGATCAAGACATTTGTATTATTTGACCTAAGATACCCAATATGTTGTTTCCTTTTAATCACTTCCATTCAGTATAGGGGCATGTGACCTTTAAGGCATTTGTGAGTGAAAAGAATCAGCCTAAAGCATACTCGGGCCTGTAAAGGAAGCCAATGAATGCTTCTTCTGGCGTCCGAGACTTGATCTCCACACCCAAGTTCTTTCACTGCTCTCACCGCTCCGGTGCAGACTTGACTTACGACGGAGCTTGCACGGTTTCGCAGGGGTGCAGCCTTGACTTACGGGGGACCATGTGCAGTGTTGCTGGGTTGCTGGATGGTGAGTCAGGTGTGGACGCAGAGGTTTGCACAAAGTTTGGCGTATGGCTATGGTTTTGGTTTGTGTGCGGGCGTGTTGTGGGAGTTCTTCAGGCAACTCAGTTTTCGTTGCGGGTCAGGTTGCTTTGCGATTTGGAATCCATTAATACGTGAAGCGTGCATTTTGAACTTTGGCCGTAGGGACACGCACATTCTTTTTCGGTGTGGGGACTTTACTGGATCAATGGGCACTTTTCTGTGAATCGGGCCATTAGTCTCTATATGCAGTACGATTAATGATTACAATATTCTTGAAACTAGTGCCAAATCTGTTCACTCCAATACATGTGCTGCTTATGCTAGCAGGGGTTAAAATACATCTCTAGTCAAATAAACTGCATGACTAGAAAAGGTTACAATGGACCACTATTTACACATGCCAAAAGAGCTAATAATGGTTAAAATAGGTTTGTACAGTTGGAATGCTAAACAGAAACATCACACTTTGTTGCAAAAAAATGTGGTTTGTATAAACCTCTTCCCCTAATCTGTAACGTATGCATGTCGCACATGCATTTAAAAATGCACAGCAATGTTCTGTTTCAAATAATGTTGGTATATATCCGTAAGTGATCATGTAGTTTATTTTTAAATGTCAATGTCATTTTAGTTACTTAAGTACACAAGACAGATTAATTGTCAGAAAATCTCTCAACCACTGGCTTGGTCAAAATGCAATTTCTATGAAAAAGAAAAGAAAAGAAAAAACAAAATGTGGCAGCAATCCAAAGCTCAGTCCATTCAGACCGAAAATGAATCTGTATTGTATTCGTTAATAAACAAAATAAAGTTTTAAGAATGTTTAAACATACAATGTTGTAGCCTAGAGCCAAACTTCTCTAAAAATGTAGAATACCACCGAACGTGTTTGCTGTAGCTTCTCACTTGCTCAACTCCAACCCAGCCCTGTCAGCCCATGGCTCGCTCACCGAGTGACATGTGGTGTCTGGTGTATTTGAATGTCAACAAATGTTGATCCTTTACTACCTTTTGAATTTAGGCTGGATTCAGGGCTGTCAAAAATGGAAACGTTTTACAATGAATAACATACCTTTCCGCAAGCTAAACACTGATGTTCAGTAACAACGCATCCTCTCACTTGATGTTTATATTCAAAATGAGACATTAATTAAAACAGCTAGACATAGCAGGACTGGCTTTCTAAGGGTACAACAGAGGCACTTTATTTTGCAGAAAATTAAACAGAACAATATGTTACATTTTACATATGTCACATGAATATTCTTGGAAAACAGTATAATCAGGTTGCTTTGTGTAATTTGTAGCAACCAGAGTGTAATATATTTCAGCATATATCTGATTACAGTATGTAGTGATTTTTCTAAGTAACACTATGCTTTGCGTCATAAATCCCCACAGTACTAGTGTTCTGAACGTGCTTTCTAAAAAGCATTCCATTGTAGATTGTTTTGAAAAAGATGAAAGGCCTAAGATACTGACAGGCCGATTCATGGAATTAATGTGCGCCGAAAATTTCGGCGCATGCGTGCGAAAACGTGCGTTTTGCAGTGAAAGAGCAAAAATCGCAGTGCAAGTGCGAAAATCGCAGGGAAACCAGCGCACATCGATTCATGGAAGTCCGTGCGCGAGAAAAATATTGGATGTGCGCTGAAAAAGGGCGTGGCGCACGCCGGCGCACAGGTCATCTAACGGCATGCGCCACGGCCACAGCGAAATCGCACACAGCGCGGCGCACATAATAAAAGTAGGCGGAACACGGGGCGTAACACTCGGAATGGGGAACAACGCGTGAAAATATGGGCGTCACGGGGGAAGTAGAGGAGGCAAGTGCGCGGAACGCCCACACGCTCGCCTACAACACGTATTCATGGAATCGAATAGGGCAAACCAGCGCACGGGCAAAGACACGCACAGGCCCAAACACGTCCGCCACAAGAATGCAGGCGGTAGCGTCCCTGCGCCTGAAATAAATGTGCGCCAAAATGTGCGCTAACAAAAAGCACCTATATACAGCTAGGATGAATGTCCCATACAGTGGGCCTCTAGGAAAAATGACGTGCAAAGGGGCACGCGACAAACACGGACACCGCTGCGTGAAAAATCGCATGTGCGTGCATTTAAGGGGTGCGTGGGAAGTACCACACGTGATTGGCCTGGGTACGTGTATTTCGGGGTGCGCGTGAAGTGTCACACGCGAATGCAGCAGGGTACGTGTATCTCAAGGTGCGCGTGAAGTGTTACACGCGAATGCAGCAGGGTACGTGTATTTCAAGGTGCGCGGGAAGTTCCACACGCGAATTCAGCAGGGTACGTGTATTTCGTGGTGCGCGTGAAGTTCCACACATGATCACAGCAGGGTACGTGTACTTCGGGGTGCGCGGGAAGATCCACATGCAAATTCAGCAGGGTACGTGTATTTCGTGGTGCGCGGGAAGTTCCACACGCGAATACAGCAGGCTATGTGTATCCCGGGGTGCGCGGGAAGTTCCACACACGATTTCAGTAGGGTACATGTATTCCGGGGAGCGCGGGAAATTCCACACGCGAATACAGCAGGCTACGTGTATTCTGGGGTGCGCGGGAAGTTCCACACGCGATTTCAGAAGGGTACATGTATTCCGGGGTGCGCGGGAAGTTCCACACGCAAATACAGCAGGCTACGTGTATTCCGGGGTGCGTGGGAAGTTCCACACGCGATTTCAGCAGGGTACGTGTATTCCGGGGTGCACGGGAAGTTCCACACGCGATTTCAGAAGGGTACGTGTATTTCGGGGGTGCTGGGGAGTACTACACGTGAATTGGCCATGTGGGTCCTCCCAGGTGTTCCCTCTACACCCTCCACGGCCCCTGCAGGCAGCCCACACCACAGGGGACTACACTGCACCCCTGGTCATGTCCCACAGGCATCAAATCCACCATGGCCATGCCCCCCAGCCATCCCACATGTCACCTTGCACTACTGATCACCAACGCATGTCTCCCAGCACCCCCACCCCCCAGCATCCAGGGGCACCCTCCACCAGGACCCCACTCATGTCCCACACATGTCCCCCTGCACCCCCACCCCCCACCAGTGCAGGGCACCCTCCACCAGGCCCCCACTCATGTCCCACACATGTCTCCCAGCACCCCCACCCCCCAGCAGTGCAGGGCACCTGCCAGCAGGCCCCCACTCATGTCCCACTCATGTCCCCCTGCACCCCCACCCCCCAGCAGTCTGGGGCACCCTCCACAAGGCCCCCACTCATGTCCCTCTGCACCCCCACCCCCCAGCAGTCAGCGCACCCTCCACCAGGCCCCCACTCATGTCCACCTGCACCCCCACCCCCAGCAGTCAGGGGCACCCTCCACCAGGCCCCCACTCATGTCCCACACATGTCCCCCTGCACCCCCACCCCCCAGCAGTGCAGGGCACCTGCCAGCAGGCCCACACTCATGTCCCACACATGTCCCCTTGCACCCCCACCCCCCAGCAGTGCAGGGCACCCTCCACCAGGCCCCCATACATGTCTCCCAGCACCCCAAACCCCCAGCAGTCAGGGACACCTGCCAGCAGGCCCCCACTCATGTCCCCTTGCACCCCCACCCCCCAGCAGTCAGGGGCACCCTCCACCAGACCACCACTCATGTCCCACACATGTTCCCCTGCACCCCCACCCGCCAGCAGTGCAGGGCACCTGCCAGCAGGCCCCCACTCATGTCCCCCTGCACCCCCACCCCCCCCAGCAGTGCAGGGCACCTGCCAGAAGTCCCCCACACATGTCCCCCCAACACCTCATGACGATCCACAATCATGGTCCCCATGCCCCCTCAATACACCCCCCACGCCACCCCAGTCAGAACACACCACCAGGTATGACATCCACCCCACCAAGAAATCACCACCACATGATGCATCCCAAATGGCTAGTCTGCACATCCACATATATCCGTCAAACCCACACAATGAGAGCATGTGAATGATAAAACACACATTGTGACATGCATGAAACCAAAGAGAGAATACCACACATTGAAGTACCAAATGATAATGTATTAAACAGAAAAACAAGGGAATGAAATGGAACAGAAGAAAATGGAAATAAGAAATGAAATCCTGCATGTCCAATAAATGCAAAAGATGCATGAAATCCAAATGAAAAGCAATCCAAAAGCAAGTCTCCAAAGTGTTAGTCTGAGAAAATAAATCCAAGGTGCAAAAATAATAAAAAACCATTGATCCATGGAGAAAAAAAAATTAATAATCCAAATCCATTGTCAAACTATTTACAAAGTGAACATCCAGGGTCCATGTGCCCAATCCTTAAAATGAAACCTATGAAATAAAACCCTACCTAATGAAGAACTACATACAAGAAGTTTGGTCATTGTCCAACCGCCCCAAAAAAAAACCCCAAAAGGAAACGTAACCCTAAAGAAATATTTACAAGGGCAGCGGGCTAGTCCGACGGCTCACTTCTGGATGTTCCAGGCCAGGACATCATCGAACTCCTGCTCAATGTCCCGGAGGCGGTCCTCTTCCATGGCCCCGAGGGTCCTCAGGGACGACGACATGTTCTCTTCCAACTCCCTGCGGATTGCCTCGAGGCACTCGGCCCGCCTCAGGGCCCTCCGCATGGAGTTCTCCGCCCTGACCATCGTGAGCCATGCCTCTTCCGCCCGCTGCCGCTCCGCATCTATTGCGTGGCCCAACCGCTGCCACACAGAAGACACTTTCCGTCCTGGGTCCTCCTACCCTCCGGCCGATGCATGCCCCTCCGATGTCAAAGGCCCCGAGCCATCATGGCTCCCACCTCGTTGCTGCTGCTGCTGTGCCTGTGCCCGTGCCTGTGCTCCTGCTTCCTGCACATCCTCCTCCGGCTGGGGTGCAGTCAATGATGTGGCCACCCCTGCTGGACGTCCAACTCCCGACTGTGGCAGGGATGTGTCTTCCACCAGCCTGGCCGCACGGTCAGAGGCAGCTCCACAGGGCACCCAGGTGACAAATGGGTGGAAAGATGGCACGGAGGATGACTGCCGCATAGGGTGTTCAGTTGAGGAGGGGGTCGGAACAAGCTCCAGCAAATGGAGGAATCCGGCCTGGGTGACCCGTCCCAGTAGGCCAACGTGGTCAACGAGCCATTCGAGATGACGTGCAGTCTCCGCACGAAAAGACTGCAGGTCACCTCGCATGGCCCGTTGACGCAACGCCACACCAGTCAGGACAGGCTCAACCCGTACCTGGATAGCCACGTCCGCAGGCAGAGGAAGGCCAGTTGTTGTAAGCTCATCCCCTGCCTGAAAACGGGTCTGGACGTAGGCATCCCTGCTGGTGCAAGATGATGCAGTGACAGGATCAGAGACAGGATTGCACACAGGCACCTCCGCGGCGGCCTGTGCTGCCTCCTGTCCCTGGTCCTGCACTGCACCACTAGCACCAGTGGAATCCCCACCGCCAGACCCCGTCTCTGTCCCTTGCACGGCCTCCTCCTCCACCAAACCCCCCACCAACCTGGATGACTCTGTGCCATCTTCCCCCATCGGGCCCTGTGGGGTCCCAGCTGCCCCCTCTGCTGCCGAGGAGTCCAACTCCGACCTCCGCCTCTTGGACCTCCCCTCGGCAGCTGCGGCCTGGGACGCGGCACCGGACTCCTCACTCCCCGACGAGATGACAACCTGGGAGGGGAGCCGGGCCTTGCATCTCCGGCTGGCGGTGCGATCCCTGTCGCTGTGCTCCACAGCACCTTCTCCGCCCTCCTCAGCAGTTGACGCTGCAGACAGGGAGAAATAAAACACAGACATCAGGGCACTGTACAATGGACTCATACACACATGACAGTGGTACATGAGTGTCATTGGCAAACCTCAGACATGGCATCACAATCACCAACACACATGTCATTTCAACTCGCACACATGAGCTATACCACAGCCATATCGCAACAGCCAGCACCATCCATACACATACAACAGCATGAGCAGGCAAAGGTGAGCCCGACATCACATGCAACACAGGGAGTGGACTACACATGCACACACACCACCACACTTGCATGCATGTGTACACCTCCGCCAACTGTCGCAGTGTTACGATCGGCATCCATGTCACATCTGCCAATCAGTCTTCCACATCCCGGTGTCACATGCATCCATGTTGCATCACTGTTGCACCCATGTCAAATACACACACATGCACATGTACACGGTGCAGATACATGCATTTGAAACCATCATCCATGTGTGACCCCACGACCATGCCTACTTACATACACATTCATTCAAACATGTGTGCACACACATCTGCATTTGGCATGCACGCCTACACACACAAGCACCATCCATGTCTCACACATGAGAGCCCTCGCATGTGTTAGCCTCATGGCCCTGTACACACACCCCCATACTTGGCCCCATAAAACCACATGTGCAACCTGCACACTACTGGCACACCACCACACGCACAGCTTACAATTAGTATGCATGTCCACTTACCGCTCGACTCCAGACGGGTCTGCCTCTCAAGGACCTGGATGTGGAGCGCTGGGGATATGCGTTCCAGGACCCTCATCTGATCTTACGACAAGTGACCCCGGTGCCCCTTAGCATCCGCTGCCTTCAAGAGGCGCCGGGCCTTGTTCAGGGTCCTCGACCTGAAGTCCTCCCAGCGCTTCTTGACATGATGGAATTGTCGGACTGCCACCCCCTCCACGTTGATGGCAGTCACGATGTCCGTCCAGATGAGTCCGTCCTTCCTTGTCGGCGCGCAAACCTCCGAAGAGGGCATCATACTGGCCCAGGACTAGCTCCACCAGGACACCAACTTCGGTGGCAGTGAAGCTGGTGCCCCTCTGCCTCTCTGGTTGGGGGTTGCCAGTGGTGCCAGATGGTGTAGTGCCCGACATGGCAACCCAGAGGCAGGAGTGGGTGGGCAACTGGGTCCTGGGGCTGGGCTGTGGAGCGATGGAATCCCAGTCGGGAGTCTTCGGTTCCAGCAGGGGTGGTCACAGCAACAGCACCCCTGGCTGATGTGCAGGCAGCAAATGGCAGGGCACGTGGGCAGCAGGCAGTCAGGCAGCAGCAGATGGCAGGTGGGAGCGTGCTCGGGGCTCTGGGGGGCAGTGATTTGGCCTTCTGGGCAGGAGCGTGGTCTTCCGTGTGCTTACGCGTGGCCAGCTTGATACGGAGTGATTTGGCACGTGAAATTCCAGCACGTCTGCGTGTAATTCGAGGAAAGGCCCTTAGCGTGTAAGCGCGTCAGCACACGTACGCGAATTCATTGGCCCAAAGGCCCCCAGCGTGTAGGCACGTCTATGACGTTACGCGCACGGGCGTTTTCCATGGCGTGTGGAAAAAATAAGCACGTCCGAGTGTCAAAGCGTGTAAATGGTGGAAAGGGCCTCAGCGCGTATGCGCGTCTGTGACGTGCGTGCGCGGGCGTTACCCTGTACACGGGTGCATGTTAGACGTCCAATGACTGCACGTCAGAGTGTCAGCTCGTGTAATTGGAGGATAGGGCCTTAGCGTGTACACGCGGAAGTGACGCTGGACGTGTGGGCATGTTTAAAAGGCACGTGTAGGACACCATTTCCTTGTACGTGCTTTTCGTGGAGAGCGCGTGGGTGAAATCTGTACTTCTTGTCGGTTCACAGGCGATTTACTTCACGGCGTTTCAAGTTCGTACTCCCTGTTACCTCTGACAGCTTTTTCTATTTTTGTCTTTTTTCTGGGCCTGTTTTCTCAAACAGCGTAGACTTCTTCTGTTGTCCTGTCTCCTCAGACAGCGTACAATTCTTCTTTTGGCGGGGGTGTTGCCAGCACGCACACACGCGTCTTTTTCACGCTATTTTTCCAGGCAGACGGTGAGTCGCGCACGTATTTAACATCTGTGCTTGCCCCGTGTGTCGCGTACCCCTTCAGATGTCCTTCTAGGCTGCGTGTGACACGCATACGTTCATTTTTGTGTTTCTGGGTGACACAGCGTAGTGCAGGTTTATTTTTCCACGCACGTGGTCTAGGAGGGGTTGCGTGCATGTTATCTCCCTTTTTTGGGGTGCCTGTGCGTTGCGTGACCCGTCATCTTTCCCCAGGGGTCACATACAGCCTTGCTAGAGCACTGGGATACGAATTCCATCTAGTACCCTACCTCTTTGACCCCCAATTGCCCAGGCAGGACAATAGTTAACTGCAACTCCCATACGCACAACAACATCAGTGCCATGGTTGGGAGGCGAGCACGCGGTAAGGGTGGCAAAGGTGGCCGAGCCTCAAGAGGTGGGCGTGGTGGATATGGTAGGGGACGTGGCCGGGACTTGCAGGGTGCCCCTAGCCCCCCATGTGTGGAGGACCAGTCAGGGACACCCATGCCCCCCCCCTGGTTGAGGGTAACGTGGCTGACACCATCCCTGCTCAACCCTTGTTGGACCAGCCGATTGTGGCACCAGACCTAGCACAGGGTGACTCCCAGGCTGACTTCCAGGTCAGCAGGTCTAGGCCACGTGTGGCGGTGCACGTTGGTGTCACCAGGCCACGTGGATCAGGGGCAGCTATGTCATCTGCTGCCCCAAGTAGGCAGGGTGTGGAGGCTGCAGGGGCAGCTGCGGCTCCATCCACCCCAGCTCTCACTCACCCAGCCAGGACAGTGTCAGTCCGAGTCCATCCTGCAGACGTTCCCCCTGACTACATCACACTTCAGCTAATGCCTGCACCAAGTCCCATGCTCAGTGTTCATTACCACACTCCTAGTACACAGTCCAACGGGGCTCCTGCCCCTAGTGTCCAGAGCGGCGTAGGACACTCAGGATCCCCACCACCTTCCAAGCGGAAGAGGAAGAGTGCTCGTCCAGTACAGGCTGATGCCCCAGACACGGCTACACAGTCCGGCACCTCGAGGAAGCCTAGCTTCAGTGAGGCCGAACGTGATGCACTTGTGGAGTATGTGTCCGCACATGACCGGGAAATGTTGATTACTGCAGGGTGCAAGACGACACCTGCTCAACGTCAGGCACACTGGCAGACGATCGCGGACATTATAAGTGCCCTTGGAATCGTGAGGCGCACAGCTAATGATTGCTACAAGCGCTGGAATGACCTGAAGCGCAGGGCAAAGAAAAAGCTGGCCTCAAGTCATGCCGCTACTCTAGTGACTGGAGGTGGGTCTCCAGCAGAGGACATTGAACTCACTCCACATGAGTATGTTGCTGGGACCTACGTCACGGAGGAACAGATTCAAGGCGTGAGAGACCTGCCAGATTACGAGGCATTGTCCGGTGAGTGCACATGCATGTGTGTGTCATCCATGTGCATGGTGTGTGTGTGAGGGCTTCTGATTGAGTGCCAGGTGAGGGTGTGTGGCCTGAGTGGTTTGGGTCACCCATGTGCTTCATCCAATACACTCTGCGCACCAGGATTTGGGTATTGCTGTATCCCTTCTGGCAACAGTAGACATTTAGCCCAACATCACGCCAGTTGCCCTTGAAGTGTCATCTTGCCACAACATTGTTGCATTTTTTTCTGTGTTCATTCAAGCTGATTATTTGCATTCCACGGCTTTCACTAGGCATTTCTCAGGCCTATTGTCACATGTGTGACATGGCTATGGTACATGTCATCTGTGTGATGGCAAGTGTCATGTATGTGTATTGGACATGCCAATCACAGGCCAATGTGTGATGGCACTGCTAGCCAGCATGCAGCAAATGTGTTGATCTTCCATCTTGGTGTCATCAATGCGTGCCATTTGCCTCCCCTTCATACGCAGTGACGGTGCATGCATGGGAGGGTTATAGTCATATGGGACATGTGTCAATGAAGTACTGGTTCTGTTGCTTCTCAGCCCTAATTGTGTGCCATGGTGCTAATGCCTGTTCCCATTTCTTTTCTATCATGTCTTTGCAGGGTATGATGCACTTGATACTGCTGGGGCTGTGGAGATGGTGCAGACCCAGGAGGGGTCTCAGGGCCGACCGGGCACCAGTGAGGGACGTGGTGTGGTGGTGTGTGAGAACCCAGACTTGCTGCAGACCATTCTCTCAAGGGGTGACTCTGGGTGCACCTCCCCCGAGCTCTATTCAGGTGTCGATTCAGATGATGAGACCTATGTGCGGTCGCAGGTAAGTGTTTCTGTGAGGGATTCTGTTCTGTCCGACCCACCTGCACCAGGGGTAGAACCCTCAATGGGGATGTCAGTGTTGGTAGGTCCGCCTTTGGTGGTTACGGAAGCAGGGTCACACTCCGCAACATCTGATCCTGTTCCTGGGCCAGCAGATCAGAGGGGGAATGCAGTCCTGCAGCCTCAGGCAGAGCTGGCACAGCAAGGCGCAGTTCGCCTTGCCCCAGACAGGTGTGGTGCCCGCCGACGCGGTGGCCGGAAGCCACCTGGCAATACCGCATCGGAGCAATCCATATACGGTATGGCAAACCAACAGGCAGCATCAGCTGAGATGATGGCTCAGGCCATGGATAGGGTGGCCACTTCCATTGTCCCCCAAGAAAGGCTGATGGAGCAACTACAGCAGGCAACAGACTACATTTGCCAGTCACACAGGGAGGACATGTTGGCGTCCAACAGGGACAGACGGGCGGCACTGGAGACTCTGTGGGAAGCCATTTCTATAGAGTCCCAGGGCCACAGGGAAGCCCTGAGGGTGGAACTCCGTCACCTCAGGGTGACTCTTGTTGAGCTTCAGGCTTCAACTGACACGAGGACAGAACAGCAGCTGGGGCGTCTCACACGTACGCTCTCAGCTGAGATGCAGGCAACTCGGGAGGAGGTCCGGGCATCCCGTGAGTTGTTGCATGGGGACCTCCGCACGATTATCCTCCAGAACCAGACCTTCCACACCTGCATGCTTGCTGCCATGGAGGACCAGACAAGGGATTTGCGTGGGCTGCCTCCCATAGTGCCACCACCTCCTGATGCAGCTGCAGAGGGTGGGCAGAGTGACAGCAGCGATTCTCCCACAATAGGGTAGCAGTGCAGGCCATGAGTCCATGGAGGTGGTTTTTTTTTTGCAGAATCCACACAGGTGGGTTTTGGTGTGCACCCTGTCCTCAGACCTCCTGGGTGCCCCCCCCGGCCCATACATGGCCATTTTTGATTTTTGATTTTTGAATTTTGAATTCTTTTTCAGTGTGTTGCCGTGTGTGGCTCCCGTGGGCATCCGCTGTATTGTGACTGGGCACATGCAGGCTTGTCCTGAATTTGGGTTAGATGCTTGGGTTTGTGAGACACACACCCCTCCTGCTTCCCATTTCCATGGGCTTGCAAAGGGTGTGCCCAAGTGACATTGACTTACACAGTGATGTTGGACTCCCATGTGCTGTGTGGTCAGTCTGTAGTCAATACTGTGTATACATTCCTAGTGCATATTGTTGTTGTATTGTACACTGCATGGTGTATTGACATGTGCCTCTGCATCCATCTCATCCTCCTGATTTGCAGGTCCATTCCTTATTTATTCACAAGGCCGTCTACTTTGGAGATGGAGTCCATGTTGTAAGCAGTGCACCTACACTTTTGCATGGCGCCAACACTGTACAGTTGGAAGTGGTCGAAGTGCTGGCATTATCAGGTAGTGAGACTACACATTTTTGAAATTCGTACTGTCATGTTTATGGTAGGCTTGAGGTTGTGTAGCTGATTTGTATTATTGCTAAATATTTGCTCATGTGTGTTGTTGGTCCTGAATTACTGTGAGCATTTCATGTGTGGCCAGTTTCCATTAGGGACACTGAACTTTCTGACACTTGTGTCATGTTGTGGGGATTACTTTGTTTGATCTCACATTGCATGACATGCCATGGTGTGTTGTGTGGCGGTGCCGGGGAGGGGTTGGGTGACATGGCACTGTTCTCATGTTGTATTTTGCAAGTGGGTATTCATTTTTGCTGCATAGAAGTGTGTGTTATGATGACACTGCATTGGTGGTGTTTGTGTAGGTAGGGATGCACACATTGTAACACTTCCAGGTGAACAATCTCAGGCTGCACGTACCCAGCACAATCGCGTGTGAAACTTCCCGCGCACCCCTGAAATACACGTACCCGGCACAATCGCGTGTGAAACTTCCCACGCACCCCTGAAATGCACGTACCCAGCACAATCGCGTGTGAAACTTCCCGCGCACCCCTGAAATACACGTACCCGGCACAATCGCGTGTGAAACTTCCCGCGCACCCCTGAAATACACGTACCCAGCACAATCGCGTGTGAAACTTCCCGTGCACCCCTGAAATACACGTACCCAGCCCAATCGCATGTGGAACTTCCTGCGCACCCCTTGAATACACGTACCCAGCCCAATCGCGTGTGGAACTTCCCGCGCACCCCTGAAATACATGTTCCCCGCTTGGCGTTTGCTGTTTGGCAGCCCTGTAAACTCGTCCAGGGTTAGCGCAGCCCTTTGCGCTGAATTGGGACTTTTGATGGATTTTCCTTGCGCGAGGGCGTTCTTGGGGGCGTAACTGGTGCTGCTGCAGGGTCGCTGCGCCACTCTGCGCCACGGCTGGTTTTGGAGGCTAAAATCCATGAATACGCTGTGCGAAGAAATGGATTTTATCGCACGCGGCTGACGCAGTCTATCGCACGGGAACACTGTGCGCCAGCCGCGTGCGCCACTTTTGTGCAAATTTCCATGAATTACCTTCTTAATATGTCTATTTGGTTGAAACTCAGTTTTCCCAGCACTATATTTGAAATATATGTCGCTCTGGTCAAGAGCAGATCACAAGAATTGCTAAATTAACATTTTAAATAGTACACAAAAGGATTTTTTGGATGTTAAACGTGCACCCATTGATACATGTTAACGTGTGCTTGCAAGACAAAGCAGTGTCTACATGGAAAATAGGACAATAAAGTGGAAACAAAGTGAAAATGGTGACTGGGAGAGGATTCCATTTTTTGAAAACGTGAACAACAAACTGTTATTAATCATAATTGTTCTCACTTTTTTGCATTGATAATATAAAAACTTTTTTTATGACTAACAAGATGTAATGCTAAAATCCCTAGGGTTATATGTGGTAAAAATGAAATTAAACCGGCTACATATGCAGACGAATATACTCATTTTTTTTATAAGGAACCCAATGTCCAATCTTCTAAATTTACATGACTTCATATCATTGTTCTCTTCAATTTCAGGATATATATTAAATAAAGATACATTAGAAATATTACCTCTTAACTTGTTTTGCTTTAAACATGAATTGGATGCCTATTGGCTGACATGGGGACAGAATTTGATTAAATGTTTAGGGATCTCAGCTCATTCTCAATTATATAGTTGACAAAGTTAAATATGGAAACCCTGCTAGTTAGACTTTGTGATTCTGTGTCTTTTTGGTTTCCTTCATATTTAACATGGAGGGGTCCATCAGAATCCAATAAAATGATGCTATGCCCTATAGTTGCATACTATTTAAATAGGCTCCCTTTGTTCTTCCTACATCTGCCTTTCTATTTGTATTTATTAGTATATGGTTTTATTAAACCTTTACAAAAATATTTACAAGTTAAGATAAGAAACAATTATTTACAATAAGAAATAAAAAAAAAAGCGAACAGAAGAAAAAGCAACAAAGCCAAGCATAAAAGACGAAGTGCATACAAATTAGACAAAATAAAACAAAAAGCACCCAGCTCGCCCGCATATTCTCAACATATTCACATCAATAGTCAAAGCATATATATTAACCAAAACTGGAGCCAATCTAATAAATTATATACTGTGCTGGATATGAATTATAGCAGGTCAGATACCTCAGAAGATTATCTGGGTCGATCTAAATGAAGGCCCCTGATGAATCCAGAAAGAGCCAATCTCTCTGGCTTATTTTGGACACACAAGCAACGTTGCCAGACAAGGTAAATTAGTTGGCCAGAGTACAAATCCTTCAACAGACCCAAGTAAGAATGTCTTAAGGTATCTAATTTTGGACAAAAAGAATAAGATGTTTGGCCGTTTTAGGCACCAGATGGCAAAATCTGCACAGGCTTTCCTCCTCCTTAATTTGATTTCTTCTCAGCATAATATCGAAGGTGGGTAGGATATTCCAGCATAGCCTAAGCAAAAGAGCATGATATGTTCTATTCGGAAACAGGCAAAGAATCTTGGAGATGGATCCTCTTTTCTTATATTTACATAATAAATAGCTCATCGATTTATATGAGTGGAAGGTTTCTACAGTATGAATACAGTCACTATCCAGCAACTTCTTTTTACTTTTCATCAGATTGGTGATTAATTGCCCCAAATTAGAATTCATTGCTTGAAGAATCTTTTCACACGATTTGGAAAATGTTGTTAAGAAGCCTGAGAAATCAATATTACTTCCTACTAACTCATATAAGGTGTTTACTGATGGTGCCTTAATTTTCGCATATAGCGTGAGCATCCTCCATTGGACATATGCCCCCAATGAACTATATCCCAGTTCATATCGGATAGCAGTCAAAGGAACCGCATTAGGTAGACCGAGGATCCATCTCCAGATTCTACTCTCTATGACATGCAGTTTGAACACAGTTTGCTCGGTACACAATTCCAAACCTTAAATCAGTTTAAGAACTGATTTCCATTAAAAAAAACTGGAAGGCTGGTTTTATGGAAAATCTCCCATATTTGCGATACATTTTTAGAATCTGATTTCCCAGTAGATTTGCTTTATTAAGAAGGACTTCTATCTGCCCTCTGGAGCCCATGTATGCACCAACAAAATAGCCCAACTAAGTAAGACTACTAGAGATGCCCACCTTGGCCCCCTCCAAATTTCAGGAGTGATGCAGGTTCTTATGCGCTCCTTTTGCAAATGCAAGAATTTTTGTCTTACTTGTGTTAATTATCAAACCATTACTCTTGCCATAGTTAGCAAAGGTGCCCAGTAGCCATTGTAGCCCCACCTTTGTAGAGTCGAACAACAGAAAGTCATCCGTGTAAGCCAACCAGACGACTTTACAGAGTCCCACTCTTGCAGCTAATAATCCCTCTCTAAGCAGGTGATCAGCAGCATCCGACACATATTGATTAAAGACCCAAGGGGCCGAGACACACCCCTGTCTCACACCTCTATGTGTGTGTACAATGGTTGACCTATCTACCTGCTGATTAAGGCGAACCCTTATACCAGCATTTTCATACACCCCTTCAAGTAGGCTTAGCAGGCCTCTTGGAAGTCCCCATAAAGCAAGCTTGTGCCACAACTTGTGGCGATGAATGCAATCAAAGGCTGCTGAGAGGTCAACTGATGCCATGAAAGCCTGACTCTTCTCCCTATTCCAAGCAGCATCTTGAATGCATTTCACGACTATGCCATTAATATTAGTGGAGTGGCCTTTATGAAAGCCTGTCTGGAAGAGGCTTAATGGATGGCATCTTTTTTCCCAGTCTTCAAGATGTTAGAGGATTAAGGCAGAGAAGATTTTACAATCTGCATCAATCAGGGCAATAGGCGATAGTTCTTAGGATCTGACCTACTGCCACACTTGAAGATTGGTATCACATGCGCTATTGACCAGGATTGAGGAAAGACCCCCAACTTTAGAATGTCCTTGAATTCATAGTACAATAGGTTGGCCCATAGATTCGGGTCTGCCTTAAAAGTATTGTTACTTAACCCATTGGAACCAGGTGCACCAGATCTTTTACATTTCGAAATAAGCTTCAAAACTGTGTCAATATCAAAGGTAGGGTCCCATTTAACCAAGGGGTTAATTTCTGTCATGTCTTCATGCTCCTCGACCATTGGTGACAATTGCGGGCCAAATGTATTGCCATAGAAATCCAACCATTCTAGTTCGGAGATCGGGTTCAGTTGGATTATGGCCGTCTTTTGAATCTTGACCATTCACAAGAGACCAGAAAGCCCCCAAATTAGACCTGATTAGGATCTGCAGCATAAGTTCTGCATCTTATTGAAGGAGACGATGTTTTAATGTTTTCCACAAGTTTTTATAAGTTTGCTCAATCAATCTGATGCCCTTCAGCCCATAGATTCGGGTCTGCCTTAAAAGTATTCAAGTACTCAAACACTGAAATTCGGATCAGATAATCTAAAGCCGGCCTTGTATCTAAATCCATCACAGTATGGCATGGATTGAAGCAAGGCTACCCCCTAGCGGCTGCGCTTTATGATCTCTTCACCTCAGATTATTAAGATTCACTAACCTCTCCTTTAATCAACCCCCGAAACTGAATTCTACACTGATTCCAATGATATTATACGCAGACCACATTGTGCTCTTCTCAAAGACTCCAATAGCACTGCAACTTGCAATGAACAACGTGCACAACTACATGATCACTAATGAGCTTGAAATAAACATCAAAAAAACTATGGCTCTCGTTTCGGAATGTGGCTCCGCAATTAAGACTACCCCTTTCTGAATAGTGAAAAAATCGTCCAAGTCAAAACATTCAAATACTTGGGGATGTGGATTAACCAGTCTAAAACTGAACAACCTTGGGCAGTTCATTTAATAGCCAAAGTAAGAATGTTAGCACGTCAAGGCTCAATTATCCATAACAAATTTGGAAAATACTCATTTAAACCGATCATCCTTTTTTACAAGCAGAAGGCAGCCCCAATCCTTACATATGGCAGAGAGACCATGATCAATCTTCAGGATGATTTATGGAATAAATTGGAACGCATCTTCTGGTCAAAAGTCCTCTCATTGCCAAATGCTGTCCCTGCTGCCCGTATTAGATTTGAACTGGGCCTGCAATCCCTGAGTTCTTTATTAAAAATGGAAACAAATGGATTTGCTAAGAAAACTTTTGAATGATGACCGCATTCCTGCATGGGACATATTACATGCCAATTTAACGAATATCAATGCTGTAGCTCTGACCAAATGGAAAGATTTTGTTCAAGCACAAATGATCGACAATGTCATCACGATGGACACCCTGCTCCATAGGCCGCAAAAAGCGAAACTGCAATTACCAAGATTGGACTGTATAAGAACCCAGACTATTAAAAATCAATACAAACTAACGCTGAATTGTTCAAATGACATCAGAGCGACAAACGATCTTCCACCTTATCTGAACCTATTTCCAGATCGGTTAATCAGAGACCTATTCCTTCGTCTAAGACTGAATATTTTACCTACAAAGCAAATGAATGGGGTCCGAAACCGCTCCACGAATCACAATCTGTTGTGCAGATTCTGTATGCAAGAGGCCTCGATTGAAACAATATACCACCTCTTGATGGAATGTACTGCAGTTGCAGGAAAACGCATGGCAATTGCGCAGCTATACTTAACTTCGACAAGACCTTTGGATCCAGATGAACGATGGTCACTTATACTATCTGGAAACAATCGAAGAATGATTACTGCTGTGATTCGCTTTTGGATTGACATTATATCCCAAATATAGTTTAATATTGTTCTGTGTTTTGGAAACTTCAATGTCTTAAACTGACTTTTCTTTCTTTTCGTCTTTCCTGTTTTACCGATGTATCTAGCTCTTTCTTTGATAAATACAAATGCAAAGGTTTAATTATATAAACCAAAAAACATTTTAATAAAAAAATAAAATAAAGTATTGTTAGTTAACCCATTGGGACCAGGTGCACAAGATCTTTTACATTTCGAAATAAGCCCCAAAACTGTGTCAATATCAAAGGTAGGGTCCCATTTAACGAAGGGGTTAATGTCTGTCATGTCTTCATGCTCCTCGACCATTGGTGACAATTGCGGGCCAAATCTATTGCCATAGAAATCCAACCATTCTAGTTCGGAGATCGGGTTTAGTTGGATTATGGCCTTCTTTTGAATCTTGACCATTCACAATAGACCAGAAAGCCCCCACGTTAGTCCTGATTAAGATCTGCAGCATAGGTTCCGCGTATTGTTGAAGGAGACGATGTTTTAATGTTTTCCACAAGTTTTTATAAGTTTGCTTAATCAATCTGATGCCCTTCAGCTGCACTGCCACCTCAAGGTTTAAGGACCTAAGACTCCTAATCTCTTTACGTATGGCAGTGTAAGCCAAAGCCAAGTCATGATTGTAGCAATGAGAATGCCGGGGCGGCGGGAACGCTCTGGTGGGCCATTGTCCTATCATGCTTACCGTAGCATACACAAGGGACACAATCCCTGATGTATTAAAGGTATCCAGCTTCCATTCCTTAGTGGATTGGTTAAGCTGGGCCCTTAGATTTTGATTTAAAATCTCAATATTATTAGAGGTCCAGCTAACAGCATGACCGGTTGAGCTAGAAACAACCTGTAAATGTGTCACATATTTGCTATTAGAGACATTCAGATTGAAAAGAGCTGTTAGAACAGCATGATCACTCCAGTGGTTCGTGGTGATTTTAAATGAAGTGCATCTTTTGCTCAGGAAATCATCCAAAAAAATATAATCAAGCATGAAAGAACTATCTCCACGGTGCCAGGTATGCCAGGCCATTTCACAAGGATGCGTTTTAATGTTCCCAACCAAAGGTTGGAGACCTACGTTTCCCAACCCCATATACCAGGCAAAGCCCAACTGTTTTTTTCCGGGAAGGGCCCAGTGAATCAATATTTGTCTTACAGGTTTCCCATGGGGGACATTCAAATTTGTACTCACAGTTTAGATCGCCCGCTACCAAAACATGACCATTCTCATTTCCAGCACACCATTCAGTAATTGCATGACAAATAGATGTAACAAAAGCATCACCCGGTGACATACCACTATGCCAATAAATGTTTAAAATCAAGAACCCCAAAGCAGCATTACTGGATGAAAGATCCAGCCCCAAAAGGTAAACCCAAGAGGCCAGTGCCCCTGAGGCCAAGAGAATGGCCTACCACAATCAGGAGACCCCCTGCAGGTCTACCCCCCAAAACTTTGTCTGGCCAACTGATCAAAGATCTGATATCCATCCAAGAGGGGGGAATAGGTCATCCAGGTCTCCTGCAGGCACACAATATTAGCCTCTCTCAACTCTGACAGACAACCAAGGTTAGTTAATAAGTGAAGGTTACCTCTTGAGTTCCAGGACTTAACACATAGATCACAAGTTCTACTCAGGTCAAGCGAACAAGTCGTAAGGGTAGGGAACATGTTTCTGCCACTGGGTGGAGATGATAACAGCCCAATCAATATCTGAGCCCTCTTTCTTTACTGTTGTAACTGATTCTATCAGCCCCCTGAGAATCCCTAGGGGGTCCCAAGCATAGACTGCCCTTTACATAGTCACTGGGTTGCTTTAAATTCTCTGGTTCCATATTCGTTCTAGCCTCGACTTCAAAGCCCAAATTCCTCAAAGGACCACTCTGGGTAAGGATAAGTTCCTTAACCAGTGGCGAAGGAAGGAAAAGGAGGCTTATGTCCTGATGCTCTCTATCCGGAAAGGCCACCCTAGCAATGTCCTTAGACGAAATAAGAGTATGAGCGGGAATCTTAGCAAAAATAGTCAGAACATTAGTTCTGTTTAGGCAAATTGGTTCTTCCAAACCCAACAGACTACTTATTCTGACTAAGTTCGGTGGTTTTCCAGAGATGTTCCTATTCCCTGAGCTACCTTGGGAGGCACCAAGAGAGTATTTCTGAGAGCCTCTTGGCCCCAATCCTGATACAATAGGGGTCCTAATAGGCGGTTTATGGAGTCTTAGCAACAAATCCTTTATACCTGACGAAAATGATGGATAAAGGATTTCTGAGGGTATATTTACTTCCTGAAGCTTACCCCACCCAACATTAGTTTCTAAGAGGGGGAGGATAACTTCAGTAAGCACAGGTTCCATACTTGATGTTGCAGTGCCCTGCATTGAGCCCCATATAGAGGAAGGAACTCGCAGCCCATATTGTTCTTTACATGTCACCTTTTCGGCATTTATGGGAAGATTACACTGACGGCCCAAGACTTGAGCATCACTCCCTGGGATTGCAAGGCCTGGCCCCAGTGAAATAACTAAATCTGTTGGTAGAGACGCTATATCGAGACTTTTAGTTTTCCCTGGACCACAGCCTTATCGAGGCAACGAGGAAACCGACAGAGTATATACAGGAGATTGTTGCTTGCCAACTGATATGGGGGCCTTATCTGCCCTTCGGGTGATCGCTACATCTCGAGACATTTGGATCCTGTATAGGGCAGATAGGCACCCCATCAGTTTGAACAATTGAACCCACCAGCTTAGGTTTCATGGCAACAGCGTGAATACTGGGCCCCGCTTCTGGAATAGAGCCTAATTTTGGTCTAAATAAAGAATCAAGAGAAGCCAGATCGCTTCATTGCAAATTTGTGCTTATTCGGTCTCAGTTTACGTTGAGGAGGGATTTTTTGGGGGACAACAACCCCAGATTTACCATCAGGTAGAGAACCATTGACATCCAATAAAACACAATCAACAATGACATTAGCAAGAATAGGCTGTGATGATGTTTTAACAGACTGTAAAGAAGAAATGACATTGATCGGATTCATCAAAGTACAAACAGAGCCCTCCCAAGTATGTGGAGCAATCAACGTCCGGCCACACAGAGCTCCGATGACTCAGAATAATCCTAAATTTCAATTATGTCAGCCCAAAGACAAGGCACGGGGGATAGCAATCAGGATCAGACCCTCATGCTGACCAGCTGAAAGTCCCAAAGGAGAAGGTATGTGGCTCAGTTCAGCTCCAATCTAGTCTAGTTTATTGGTCATTTCTGCTAGTATTTCCATGCCAATACAGTCAATTTTAGTATTCTCCTCCACCATGAGTCTTTGGGAGTTCTTTAATTCAACCCATATGTTTTTGTAAAGATCGACAAATGAGCTAAGTACCACATTTAAGACGGAGACAGTCAGATGAGTTAGGCAAATCCGCTCATTAAGGTCTCTGAGGGTGTGATGTAGTCCTGGGGAGCCCCCATGCTCCTGATCATCCCCCTGACTACACCCACCCTCGGGGCAGGCGGATTTAGCCTCTTCCAACCCATCTGTTATGTTTGTTAAAGCGGTAGGTGTGTCTTGAGTTGAAGCATCACGAGTCAGTTGGGCTGTACTACCAGAATTTTCATTGACATGGGGCAATTCCATTGCTTTATCTGCACAATCAATTCTACTGATGTCTGTGATGTTATTATGGCCTCCACAAAAGTCCTGAGTCGTCATGGCAGAGTGATCCAACGTGGCACTTCCTCTGAAAACTTTGGGCAATTTAATTTCAGTGCTCGTAGAAGTTGCTTTTAAAATATAATGATCCATGTATCTTTGTCCCGAGATTCGTTGGTAGATATTTGGAACTTTGGGGTATTAAGGTAGGACTTGCCATTAGAAATAACAGATTTAGTAACAGGTAATGGGGCTTCAATGTTATGAACCAATGCCTTATGAAATGGGCCTGGATTAAACTGATCATAATGTTATTTGTTGCACCAGAGGCTGGTTGGCAAATACGTCACCCTTCGGGTCCTCTCCAATTTGCCCAGCCACAGACTTAGGAACAGGGGACAGCAAAAATAGGGAAGTAGATGTTGCTGACTGAGCATTAAGAGGTGCTCGTCCCTTCACCCCATCTGGAGGCGTGTGGTTATTAGCCAAAGAATCCAGGGATATAATGTCAAATTGCGTGTTTGTGCCCATATTCGTCCCTGCTTGGCTTCGCAAGCCAGCCCTCATATCAAAAGCCACGGTTGCAGTAAAGAGGCCTGTAAGCAGAATGGAAACAAAGACCCATGGCCTCTAAGCTGCTTTAAAGAAAAGCGGCAAACCCAGATCAAAGTACTCGTATCGAAATACGACTGCGGGGAGTGCAATAAGAGGAAAAGAAAAACAATGACGCAGGGCAGACGGCCTGAATCCCAAAAAGTCAGGGACCTGTGGCCTCAAAGCTGCTTTAAACAAAGAACAACAAACCCAGATCAAAGAACACGTATTTAAATACGGGCTCCACAGTCTCCGGGCAGTACCACGAAAAAGAAGCAACGTCATCGCGGGGCAGCAAGTTGGCAATCGCACAAGGTCAGCCCCAGGGCGCGAGCGAAGTTACAAATAACAGACCCCAAGTGGTTCGGGCAGTCCAATTGTCTATAGCCAGGAGGGACGCAAAATGTACCTGGATGAACGAGTCGCCTGGACCCACAGGAACCACGAGGAACACATATAACACACTGTGCACACTGCGCGCTCCACGTGTGCAGCAGCATATAAGTCGAACCTCCTGGCTGGATAGTGGAAAGAGTGATAGGACTCACAAAGCCTCCTGGCTGAGTCAAGCAGCAAAATCACAGCATTTCCAGCGTTTCACATAGAACACACTGCGCACATCACGCGCTCCACGTGTGCAGCAGATTATAAGTCGAACCACCTGGCTGGATAGTGGAAAGAGTGGTAGGACTCACAAAGCCTCATGGCTGAGTTAAGCAGCAAAATCACAGCGTTTCCAGCGTTTCACATAGAACACACTGCGCACACTTTGAACGTTCTAAGGGGTAGTAAAGGAAAAACTATCTCTTAATAAATTCAAAAATCATAGTAATAGTAGAGCTATACGATTCCCCAACTTCAGATGCTATCACAAAGTGTCTATCCATATACAAGCCCAAAACTGGTTTCTTCCTAAAAATTATTTGGACCCATGTTGGGATGCTGTTGCAGCGTCCAAGCACGAGAAAGTGAAGGTGCGCAGCAACAGGTAAGCAGGGATCGCAGCTGGGAGAGGGCTATATGATGAGTTTGCATATGCAAATATGGAGTATTTAACAAATGTATCTTTAAAGTAGTTATAGAGGCTTAGGTAGGCCCAGCTATAGGGCACTGGTGGTATTGTGTAGCGGTAGTGAAATTATACCTAAAGTAAGAGATGATAATGTGTGACAATGGTGGTGCAGACACAGGGCCGTAGTGAGGGAAATGCTGGAGCACCGGCGTATTGTAAGTGAGGCCTTGAATTTTGTATTCCTTGTTGCAAAGTGCAGTAGTGCGGCGCAATGAAGACTACAAATTATTTCCCTTTTCCAAGCCCTAGTGGTGAAGCGGAGAATAGTGGCATTCATGCTGAATAGATAATGGTTTAATTGTATCCAGCTGCAAGCCCCAGTGGACCAAGATTGGAATGAGAATGGCAGAGCGAGCGTAGGGCTGCAGCCTTCCTAAAGGGAAAATCCATGGGAGTCAGGTTAGAGGTCTGGAGCTGCCAACATGCTTAGATTAGATTTAGGATTCTAGCGCCCCCGAGAATATGACTGTCTTATTTGAACTAGCAGGCGGCTGGGGAATAGAGTACATGCATTCATAAGAATTGGTCTGATTAATGTGCTCGTTGATAAAGAAAAGATGTGTACTGTGGGTGGGCATCTGATAAGGGCGGAGCGAGGACCAGAGCATCCCATGATTTGTGATACGAAGAGCAAGAGGTGATGCCAACAAATGTAGTTCAGTGATGGGGAGGCATTGGCGGGGCACCTGCATGTCTGGTATGAAGAAGAGCATGTTGTTATTTCAAAGGGCCAATTTGACCTTAGAGTTTTCCACTGAGCTCATGCTAATGACCAGGTGCACACCATGTGACTCAGCGGATGGGGCTGCTAACATTCAAGGTAACTCGCCAATCCAGTAGCTGGGAACCCCGGTGATGGACTAGGTGGGATCACATGTTAGAGGGTAGGGGTGAATTAGGATGTGGCCATTCGGTCAAGGGACTATAGGGGCCTTGTAGTATCTAAATATCTGGTAGCCAATGAGGGTGGTGGTAAAACACTGTTTATTGGTCACGTCATCATTATCCTTCATAACCATGTACCAGGTTTGAACTAACAGAGAGTTCTGTGTCAGTTTGGTTCAATGGAACCTTCTGATAACTTTTTCCTTTTTGTATAGAAAATAAATCTTGTTTTCCGTGCAAAGTGGTGCACCGAGCTCTTTTCCCTAGAAGAGATTTGCTATTGTTTGATTGTCTGGAGGTATTGCCTTAAAGCCGCCAGCATGGCTCACCATCAAAAGCGTTTTATTTTATATTTACAATCATGCTTACTAAATAATACCCACAAAAATACATCTCACCATTTCAGTACTTACAGAGTTCTTCTTCCCACATAATAACAACCCATCAAGGTCCTTCTCACCTTATTTATAGTGCAACAAAAATATCAAAATTAACAGGAAGCCAGTGTTATGGAATCCTTGGCTGGGAAAAAGGGTATTAAACATGTGTCTCAATTTTTTTCTGCTACTGATGTGTTGACCTTTGAGGAATTTAAAAATAATTTCTCTCACACAAATTCTGCTTTTAATCAATATATTAAATTGTCACATATTTTTATTGATAAGCTGACTCTCCTTGCAGATTCACAATCTACCGCTTTGCACTGTACGGTATCAATCCTCTGATATGAAAAGTTTCAAAGCTTTAAACTTCAATACAGTGATAACCAACAAATGAGCACTAGATATAAAATGGTCTTCTGAGATGCAATGGGAGACGGAAAGGGAAAAGGTTTTTGATGAACTTGCATGGTCCTCTATTTGGAGAAAATGTAAAACTATTTCTAGATCAGCCTATTTTACCGAGGCTCTATTTTTCTTTATCCACAGAACTTGCCTTACCCCATTGAAACTGTTCAATGGCAAGATTGTAAATGGCAAGAATTGCTGGGCATGCCACACAAATCTAGGAACCTTTAAACCTATGCTATTTGAATGCTTGAATGCTTTTATGTTTAACATTTTTGGTCTCAAAGTGAGGCTTTTTTAAACTACATATATTCAAAGTCAATGTATGTCAAAATGTGTGTAATGTACTATTATGAAGCCTCTCCTTTAATGCAATAAATATGAATAATCACAATATATAATAAAAGTACAGATGTATGTTTGTCCGAAGCTGCACTTCGACCTATTGTCACCATTGGAGGGAGCTGCTGCCTACCGAAATATGTAGTAGTCCTACTGTGTGAATGAAAACCTAGGCGATTGCTCGAATACACAGAATGCTGGGAGGTGTTGTTCTGTGGGCTTTTGGCTGTTTCAGCAGGGATTCCAGTGGACGTTGAAGTGAAAGTGGGACCATGATTTCAAATGCTGAGAAAGAGAGCAGCCCTGTCACACCGGCGCAACGGGTCAGGTCAGGAGAAGTGGAATGACGGGCATAAGGGCCGGGTGGGAGAGAGCATCTGTGGCACTGGGGCTGAGAGCACCCGTCGCATGACTCCAAATGCTGAGGGAGAGAGGAGCCCTGTCACACCAGTACAATGGGTCAGGTCAGGAGTATACCACAAAATATATTGACACACTGAAAATTCCTTTCCTTACACACTTTGGCCCATGTACACAGGCTTTTCCACTAGTTATATATATTTTTTTCTTTTTATTCTGATGTCAATTCGCATGTTGAAGACAAACTCGAAAGACTAAAAATAAAATCAGTATTTAGGCATTGTGTAATAATAATATTAATATCATAGATTAGAAACATGCTTGGCTAATTCACCCACATTATTCATGAAATATGAGCTGAAATGGCAAATATTAATGTGTTACCTATCTTATCACAACTCCACCAGTTCTGACTCATTAATATTTATAAACATTGTAACAGTTGCTAATGCTATGACTATTCTTCTTCCCCCACCTTATCTAAATGCCAAGGTTTTGTCATAGTTCTAATGCTTAATATTTGTTTCATCCATCTCCCTGTTGTTCTATCCCCTCCCCTGTGTTTGTCTGTATTCTCACTGTAAGTGTCATGTACATCGTGCCTATTTGTCCACGTGGTTATTGTAACAAATTGCCATCTTGCCAGGGAGAATGAAAGCCCTGGCTGTTTTCATTTTTATTAAATATTAAAATGATGACATAATTGAAAGGGAAATCTGCTAAACAGTCTCCCCTTTCATATGCTCCATGCCAAAAGCATAGCATGTACTTGTGCCTTGCTTCATCAGTTTCCTGGATGGAATAACCTGCTCTACCCATGGCACAGAGCTTGTTCAGAGGCCACAGGTGCCCTTTTGACAGCTTCAGTGACACCCAAGTCTATGCAACCCTGTTCCAAAAACTACATAACTCTGAAGTTGTTGTCATGGTGGCACATAAAACTGTAAATATAACCCACAAAACGGTGATAGGGTATGGTGGCCAGCATATTTCAGAGTTATCCAGCCACATTTATTGATTTTGCACATGTGTCAGCCCCTGTCCACTGACAACACTAGCTTTGGGGGATTGCTTCTCTTTGTTCTTTTTTAAGGGTATGTAACACCCTTTCCCCCACGACAGCCACTCCACAGGTCCTTGGCATGGGAACAGAAACCAAGAGGCACACACCCATTCATAGAGAGCCAGGCCTCACACCATGGGGCTTCATTTCTAAAGGCCTTTGATCCCATTGAGAGGGGAGGGGGCGGAGTCAGGGTGAGCCAGAGAGGCGTCGGGACAGTTTTGGGAGGGTCCTGCCATCCTGATTCGCTCTGCCTCTCTTTCTCTTTCCTGCCTGTCTGCCAGTCACCGTGGTACCCAGAGTTGGTTTCTTCTAGAAAATGATTTGGGCCCATGTTGGGATGCACATGCAGCGTCCAAGCATGGCCAAATGATTTAGGCTGAGGAAAATCTTCTAGCGCATGAGAAAGTGAAGGTGCGTGGCAACAGGTGTGCAGGGATCGCAGCTGGGAGAGGGACATGTGCTAAGTTGGCATATGCAAATATGGAGTATTCAACAAATGTATCTTTAAAGTAGTTATAGAGGCTTAGGTAGGCCCAGGTATGTGGTGAGCCAGAGAGGTGTCTGCACAGTTTTGGGAGAGTCCTTCCATCCTGATTCGCTCTGCCTCTCTTTCTCTTTCCTGCCTGTCTGCCAGTCACTGCGGTACCCAGAGCCTCAGTGTGTTAGATGACTCCTCCAGTTGTGTGCCAGCCTCCCCCGTGTTTGGGAGCTCAAGAACAAGGACCCATCTTGTTCCTGAGTCCCTGGATTGGGACTCACATCAACCTGAGAAGTAACCTGCTGCTGGAGCAAGACCACCTCTCTATATATTGTAATGTTGTATAGGAAGGTTGCACTTTGGAAGGGGTGCACTAAAAGTATTTTACATTGAAGCATTGTTTTCATTGTGCATGTATGTATGTATGCAATGGTTGGATATATTGTATGTTATTATGTATTATATGTTTGATATGCGTTAAAGGTGTTTTATATGTGATTTAGATGATTTTATGTGATTTGTATAATGCACAAAGGTCACATTGTGAGTTATACGCATTAAAATGTTTTCTTTTTAAAAAGAATGCCTCTGCCAGCCACAGCGGTGTGCAGGACCTCACCTTGTTGGCAGACTCCTGCAGTTGTGTGCCAGCCTCCCCCGTTGGGAGCACGAGAAAAGGACTCATCTTGTCCCTGAGTCCCTGAATTGGGACTCACTGCACCCTGAGAGCCAAAACAGCTGGGATCATAGTGTTTTTCTAAATTAAACTGAGTGGACCATGTTTCATGAACCTTTCAACACATTTGAACCAGCAGGACCCCCCACTGATGCCTTTTGTTCTCTCCCAATCTTCTCACAGCACCAAGAAGTCTTGTTCGGTGCAGCGGAACCACCAAGAACTGAACAGAAGGTACTATTGACTGCTTACTGCCCACTTGGTCCATTTTAGGCTATAGTGACTGGTTAGGGCGCTTTGAACCATTTTTACTCACATGTTTGTATCCTTTCTCAAGAACATTCTTGCTTTTGCTTGCTTTTCACCCACCCTTGATTCATTAACCAGAATGTTGCATGTACAATATTTGTTTATTCAGGGTTCTTTCCATACGTGTGAGTTTTGTGCAGTGTGTTTCTAGTTAGTTATTATTGAACATGGAGTGTTTAATTAAATTGTATATATTTTTATAAAACATTGATTGGACATGCCTTTATTTTGGACTGTTATCGTTCACTGTTTGGGTTGCTGCTGAACCACATTTACACCGCTCTTAAGAGTATAGCCTTCCCTCGGCCCACGTTACCACAAAAGGCGAAGGAGGTATATCTGTTGACTGAGCCTGTTTTACCTTGATTGTGTTGGCTCTTGGTTTTTAGAAGTGTGAGGACTGAGTGGGAGTTTTAGCCTCTACTCACCTTTGTACAATTTGTCACAGTCGTTTTGTACTACTCCATTATGACTCATCTTTTGGTAGTTTTCATTTCATCTTTCAACTCCCATTACATAGATCCTATTTTGGTCCTATACATGTCATCTATATAGTGGGTTAAACAACTCTATGCATAACATTTGTTGCAAAATAGATTGTAATGCATTTCATCTGGATACAAATGTTTAGTGTATTTTGTCAGATACCTGTAACGATATATATTTTAGATACCATGTGATTAATACAAACATAAGTAAACATAAACAAAAGGAATGCACAATGTAAGACTGGCATCTTCATATACTATAAGAACAGTAGCAAGAAAAGGCAGGTGAATAATACAAAATAATTCTGAGTTTGAATGTTGGACTTTTGTTAATGTATATTCTTTAAAGCTAATTGCGATTCATTAGTGTTTGATCTTTGTTACAGGATTATTAAAACGTACAATTATGGCAAAGAGGTCTTTTGGATACTCCAGTGGATGTAAAAAATGTGTACTCTACATTTTGAATTAATGTAGCTTTTAGAATCACACATTAAGGGACCATTGGCATGACTTGAGGTGGGGCAAACTTTGGCCAGTAACCATCCACTGTACACTTGGTGTTGGATCAAATTACACAGTAAACCATTCTACCTGACACCATTTACATGACCAGAGGTTTCTTCAGGATCCTTGCAAAAGGCGCTGCCTTGAATATTTTCAAGTTATGTTACAATATCTGTAATAGACAAACAGGCAAAATAGAATAAAGTTACTACACTGGAAACTTTGGAGTGTAAGTCACATTTGGTCCAAAGTGAAATTATATATTAAGCGATCATTTAAGTAAATTTGAATTTTGGAGTGACATTTGCGCTGTGCATCAAGAGACTGAGTTGACAATGCAGACAAAACTATAAATGATCAAATTGGAGTTTGAATAAAGATTATTGAAGGGGTATTCAATGCCCGCACCACCGCCATTAAAATAGAAAAGGAACTTGGTTTCTTTATGGAGGACAGTGGCCATTTTGGAACATGTTTTCCATGGCCACCATTATCTAAAAAGGGACCTAGTCCCTTTTCCATTTTAAAAGCAGCGGTCATTTTGGGATTTTTTATTAGATTGGCTCGTGCTAAGATGATCTCTCCCCAGACGAAAAATATATATATCCGCACCCCGGTAAATCCCAGGGTGCAAATAGCTTTCACACCGTGGTGGGGGGCAGACATGGGCTTAACGGCCCGCAGGCCAAGCTGAGGCCATCGCCTCACTCAGACCGACCACAGCTCGTGCTGGCGGGACTTTAAAGCCTATGTCCGCCCCCGCTGGCCATGAAAGCTATAGTTGTTGTACTGAAAGGTCACATCATGCTGCAAGGTATAAAATGATATGCAGAATTGGGAAAATTGTAATATACTAAAAGCATAGAATAACTGGATGGTCGATTTGCTAGTTATGATATCTGGGCCGGTCCCAAGAAAAACACGTTCACTACAATTGTTGTAGTGAAACTACACTCCAATATCCTGCATGAAAAAAGACATTGAAAAGACGTTGGGGCCACACAGAGAGTACTGCATCAGAAATGAGACTAAGGAGTGCATCGTGCATTTTTCATTACATGGCTAAACACTTTATAAAGCAAATTAAAGTGCCTCAGTGGTTAAAATCTGTTAATGGAAAGGTTGGAACATAACGTATACTTAATCTAAAACATGAAAATATGGTGACGCAGTGTGAACACATTTATATTGTCTTTTAGTATACTACAAATGATTTCCAGGCATTTATTAAATACATGAACCTGATTCTTAGAACAATACAATTCACTTTATTGTCAGTCGTACACGTGTAAACCACTTAAACAGCAAAGTAGATATTAGTGCTAATACTATTAAATAGCTTATTTTTAAAAAAACGACAGACTGCCAGGGACTTGCTACTTCGTGCCACCACCATGCAACCACAAGCCACCATACAAGCACATCCAAATTCACAATTCCTTCGCACAAAACGCATTACTAGCAATCCACAAGAATATGAACAATTCAGACTGCATGTGATTACATCTTTCATGCAAGGCTGATATCAAGATTGAAACATTAATACATCTTTACAGAAAGTGGAGATGGCCAAACGGATTGAAGTGCTTACAATACAATCTAATAAATGCCCACATCAAATATTCATCACATATTAATAACTCATGGACCTTTAATTGTGGCCATCCAAAATAATGTTCATAGACATTGCATTCTATTTCATATGGATGCTGAATATCAAATCGTTTGCAATCATTTTCCTAGATTTGCTTTTAAATACAAGGAATAATATTTCAAGTAATCTGAGAGCAGCACACATGTAAAAAAGTGATGACTCCGAAAGGCCTGGCCAAGATCATCCAAATGGGCACATTTCTGTACCTCAATCATTCATTCTTGTTGTAATGACGTAAGCCAGGGACATTCCTTACTTGATTTCCTAAAAGGTATTTTTCATCAAGGGATATTTATTACTTTAAAGATAGTTCTATGTACCTAAATGAATATGTGGTGTACATTATGAAATGCCAATGTGGCAAACTATACATTGAGTGACCCAAAGAAAATGCGTATAAATTACATATACAACTCTCTCTCCCATGTCTATGACAGTGGCGACGGCGAAATCCCAAAATGGAGGAGGCACCCCGATAACCCGGGCGGTGTTCTCCTCCTATCCTCCCCCTCCCCTGCAAGAAGTGCGGCAAAACAAAGGAAAGCCTGCGAAATGGAGCAGCGCAGCAAAACGGAGAAAAAGCCAGCAAAGGGCAACAATGGAAAGGGGAGGGGCTACCCCCTTTTTAACAAGCAGGTTTCCCACTGCAGGCAACATCTAGCCTTGGAAGTGGGACACCCGCCCGCCAGCAGAGGACTTCGTTTTCCCACCCACCCACCCTACAAACAGGACAAGCAAGGAAGCAAGGAGGCCTGATCGTCGACGTCGCAGGACGACAGGCGGTGTGGCGGTGTTTATGCAACTAAACACAAGAGACAGACTCCGGATGAGCCAGGAGAAAGCCGGAAGGGTCTTCGCCCTTCTCAGACCAGCGCCCCTTGGGAGCCTAAACGGCAGGGGCGTCTGGGGGGAACAACAAGGGCTCAGCTTCCCCCAAGGAAACGGCACTCTCCCCGCCCAGGAACACCTGCATGGGCAGGCGAGGCTCAGGCGCAAAGGGTTGGGAGAGTTGGGCCTATAATGGACTTTTGGAAGGAAAGGGGGGAGCAGGTTGTTGGACACGGAGCAGTCACCGCATCTTCTGAGTTATTTCCACTAATGTGTGCAGTGTGGTTTTATGATATTGTGGAAAATAAATCTGCAGCCTTTAATGCCAAAAAACAAAGCATGACTCATTCTACACATTTCTTGGGGGGAAAGAGGAATGGGTTATTGCTATGTAATGGGTCCAAAATGGACGGATGCACGGGTTATGCATAGCTCTCAACTTACCCGCTTTTGGCGGGTGTCACCCGCCTTGCAAAGGGCTCACTCACCCACCAAGCCTCCTGCACGCCCATTCATTCCAATGGGCGTGTCACCTGCCAGAAACAAATTCGGGTGATTTCACCCGCCTTTGTGAGACAAATGGTTGAGAGCTATGTCTATGTGTCAGGAAGGAATGAGCAAGATATTTTGTGTATGTCCAGGATGACACTCAGGAAATGGTCATCGAACGCCATCACTAATTCTAACAGTTAAGACCAATATGGCGCCTCTGTCAGTTTCTGATAGTATTGTTTCAGAACATGAGCAAGGGGAATTGTAAATCCATTAGTCTATGATATTTATTTCTTAGAAACACATTGCATATAACATGGAGCACTTTGAAATACTCATTACATTATAACTCTAGAGAGTAACAAAGTGTTAATAATCCATAATATTATGTGATCACACAGGGCAAAGAAGCCACTGTATCGCATTCTACTTAATAGTATTGGCACTGTCCGCAGTCCATGTTAGTATGCAACGCCGGCTAGAGAACTGGCCGGCAACAATAACTGGCGAGAGCACTGTGCCTCAGGCATAGAATCAGGCCATGTCCTGTGAGCACCTCAGATTGGGTTACAACACGTAGAGGTGCATTGCCACGGGAATGTCCAGTACTCATAAATCTGCCACAATACCCACAGGTCATAACTGGAGAACATTCAATGTACACACTGTGGCGAAGGGCACCAAACCATTGGCATACTTGCTGGACATGCCACTGTACAAGCTGTGTAGAGCCCTAAAAGTTAGTTTCAGCACAGTGCTCAAAATTAGATGGCCTGCGGCCATACCTATCTACAGTTTCTAATCTATGCCATACAATGGATACAGTGCCCTCAGGCTATTAGCACTTTCTGTACCTTGAAATCAGGACTGCATGGGGCATCGCAGACCCAGTTAAGACCACTGGCCATGTTAAGTAAGCACTACAGATAGGGGCTCCACACTTTTGTGGCTGCAGGCTATGACCTGTGGCTACTGCGTTTAGAGGAATTGCTCATAGGGCATTATATGATATGATATGTTATTTATAACGCGCTTAATACCCAGAGGTTTCTAAGCGCGGACCCGGGGATCGAACCTGTGTTACTCTGTGTCGTCTTGCTTCCAAGTTGAGCACATTGCCACTGAGCTATCCTCCCGCATGTGTAAGGTGCACACCATGCAGGCTCTTCATATAAGAGAACTATGCCCAGTGAATGGTCTGAGGTCATACACATTATACCCGGACTACTATACTGAAAGCACAAGGCCTGCAGCAATTATCTGTAGGTACCGCACGTAGCCCTTGGCCAACAACCTTGAGCTGTAAGGTTCTGAGCATGGGGCATGGCCCGTGGCAACGCCTGTGGGTATTCTGCCTGCGGCTATGCCATGTGGGTTTTGTGTATGCCCACAATGTAGAACAAGCGGGGTATGTTCCCACCACCCACCCGAGGAGCAGGAGCTCCGGACCATGTCCCTGCAGGAGCAGAGGACCAACGAGGGCATCAGCTATCCCCAGGGCCAAGCGTAGCTTTTTTGGTAAGCGCTTGATTTCTGCCGAAATCCGCCCGAAATTGCGCATTTCGCCGCGCTCCAGCTGCCTAGGAGCTTATTAATGTTATTTCGATTGTGGAGGTATTGCCCACACTGCCCCACACCTGAAGACTACAACTAAGCCATTCGCCGCCATTGCAGCCCACGAGGCTCTCCCCCACTCCAAGATGGCCGCCCCCTGAAAGCAGCATCCACAGCCGACTGAACCAGGCCCCCAGCAGCCAGCTGATTGGCTGCCGGGCCTACCTCTTGGCCCATTGGCCGCCGGCAGGCGAAGCCGGCCCCCTCATTCCAAGGCCCATGAGAGGCAAGGCCAGCACCTGTTTTGTGCCTGTTCGGTGCCGTGGCTGCCGTCTGCCAGACCCCCTGGCTCTCTTCACACAAGGTACTTTTACTCCTCTTGACAGCCACAGCAGTCTGATTCTGCCCATACGCATTAATATGTTACCAAGGCCCTCTCCACATACACTATGGTCCTGCTTATGCCCACACAGCCTGACCACCACAACCATGCCTTTACAGAGCCACGCGCAGTACAAGTTCTGCATTTAGCCTCTCCTTTGATTGCTTTTGCCTATCTTTAATCGCATTTAGCCTACATATGGTTGCTCTGACTAGCCTAGAGGCACCCTGCACCCAGATTTGCATTTAGCCTGTCTCTGACTGCATTTAGCCTATCTCTAACGGCATTTAGCCTATCTCTGATTGTATTTAGCCTGTCTCTGATTGCATTTAGCCTGTCTCTGACGGCATTTAGCCTATCTCTGATTGTATTTAGCCTGTCTCTGATTGCATTTAGCCTGTCTCTGACGGCATTTAGCCTGTCTCTGACTGCATTTAGCCTGTCTCTGATTGCATTTAGCCTGTCTCTGACGGCATTTAGCCTGTCTCTGACTGCATTTAGCCTGTCTCTGATTGCATTTAGCCTGTCTCTGACGGCATTTAGCCTGTCTCTGACTGCATTTAGCCTGTCTATGATTGCATTTAGCCTGTCTCTGACTGCATTTAGCCTGTCTCTGACTGCATTTAGCCTATCTCTGATTGCATTTAGCCTGTCTCTGTTTGCATTTAGCCTGTCTATGATTGCATTTAGCCTGTCTCTGACTGCGTTTAGCCTATATCTGATTGCATTTAGCCTGTCTCTGATTGCATTTAGCCTGTCTCTGATTGCGTTTAGCCTATATCTGATTGCATTTAGCCTGTCTCTGATTGCATTTAGCCTGTCTCTGACTGCATTTAGCCTATCTCTGATTGCATTTAGCCTGTCTCTGTTTGCATTTAGCCTGTCTATGATTGCATTTAGCCTGTCTCTGACTGCGTTTAGCCTATATCTGATTGCATTTAGCCTGTCTATGATTGCATTTAGCCTGTCTCTGACTGCGTTTAGCCTATATCTGATTGCATTTAGCCTGTCTCTGATTGCATTTAGCCTGTCTCTGATTGCATCTAGCCTGTCACTGATTGCACTTAGCCTACATATGATTGCCTTGTCTAGCCTAGAGGTACCTGACTCTTGCAAACCAACTGCTCGCGCCTAAAACCAGGTCACAATGATACTAACTTTTATTTACCTGTCAGCCTTTTGGACCACAATGCCAAAAGTAAACCACCAACCGAGGCCTACACTACAGGGCATACCGCCCGTGGATGAAGGACTCTTAACTCCCCCCTTAGAGCCCAGCCATCAATCCTCACACTCACTGATTACCCACCAATCGCTAACATACCTCCCCTGTGACATTGCAAGTAGAAACGCAAAACTACGTTCAAGATTACCTAGAATTTACGAACCATTAGCTAGACTCAATACCTCTTGCAATAGAAGTAACACTAACATCCGAAACACTCCTCCTATAAAGATTGACCTCCATCGCAATAACCGCCCAAATAAGCAGCCCAATGCTAATAATAGCATACCTAAAAAGAAAAGTAATGCCACCCAGGCCACAGCAAAGCCGAACATCCAACTGAAGTGCGCTCTTATTAATGCCAGGTCACTAATAGCACACGCTACCGAAATTGCGGATCTCATTCAAATAGGAGACTATGACATCCTCGCCATAACAGAAACTTGGCTGCACCAAGCTGCAGGACCTGCCCTAATGCTTGCCTTACCCCATAATTACACCATACTTAGAGAAGATAGAGTCAACTCTCGAGGAGGTGGCCTAGCTATTATTGCTAAAAATAATCTCACCCTAAAAATTGAACCAAGTTCAACGACTAACTCCTGCGAATCATTAACTGCTAAACTCCTCGCATCTCCCTCTCAAACTATTACTATTCACCTTATCTATAGACCACCAGGCCCTATTGGCACGTTCGAGGAGGACATTTCCACGATCCTCTCAAACAACCTAAAAACTTCATCCCAAGCTATCCTTCTAGGAGACCTAAACCTAGGCTACAATGACCCTAAAGACCTGCAAGCAACTAATGTCACTAATGTCATCTCAGAACTAGGCTTCTCCCAAAAAATCCTACAACCCACACACGAAAAAGGCCGTATACTTGACTGGGTTGCTGACTATAACTGCAATACAACGATTGTCGATATCACCCCACAAATCTGGACAGATCATGCACTGATAACTTTCCTCCTAAATGTTAACTTGGCCCTACCTATTGAAATTGCTCTGGCTCCCCCCTTGCCAACCAGAAACAAAAAACTTATAACTACAGAAAAACTGCTACCACTCATCCTCCCCAGACTAAACTCTCTAACTGACTTATTGGACACCTCATCACTAGTAAATGAATTCAACTCTTCCATGGCTACAGCTCTAGATACTATTGCCCCACTGAAACTTAGAAAGAGTAAGCCCAGAGCCCACCTAAACACCTGGTTTACTCCTCACCTCAAATCTCTAAGACTTGAAAAACGCAAATGCGAATCTGCCTGGCGACTAACCCCAACAGAGACAAATAAAATTGCACTCATCAATGCCTCCAAGATTTACAAAAATGAAATAAAGAAAGCAAAAAGAGAGAACTTCAACAACAGAATACTGCAGGCCAAATCTGGAACGAAAGAACTATTCCTTATACTAAAGGAACTAGAAAACCCCATTCCTGTCCAGGATAACTGTGACAAAAATAAAATATGGTGCTCGAACATCCAAAAAGCACTAAATGACAAAATTGCCACACTCCAAACAAAAATTGAGATAAAGAAACAGAATATTCCACCCTCAACCAACCTAAGAGGCAAACCACCAACCAGCACTAAACCAGACCATACATTTAACTTCTCGAAAGTAACTATACTTGAAACCGAAAAGATAATACTCTCACTCAAGCCATCCAATTGCCGAGGCGACCTATGCCCAGCCCAACTAATAAAAGACGCGGCCAGAGACCTCTCCCCATTCATTTCTAAGCTTATTAATGCCTCCTTTGCTTCAGGCACTATACCAGATAACCTCAAGCAATCTTGGGTCCTCCCCCTCCTAAAAAAACAAACATTGGACCCATCCATCCCGACTAACTACAGGCCTATCACAACGGTACCCTTCCTATTAAAAATCCTAGACAGGGTAGCCTACCTGCAGATCCAAAAACATCTGGAGCTGCACCACCTTCTAGGCACAAGACAATCAGGTTTCAGACCTCAGCATGGAACTGAAACCGCGCTCATCGATCTTAAAACTCAGGTCGATGAGCTGAGAGACTCCGGAAAGATGGCCCTACTCCTCTTACTGGACCTCTCTGCAGCCTTCGACCTGGTGGATCATGATGTGCTTTGCACCCACCTAGAAACAGCTGCCCACTTCTCCACACATGCCATTGCATGGATCAAATCATTCCTAACCGGTAGAACTATGAGAGTCTTCTCTACTTCTGCTGCTGCTGACCCTGTATCCATCACATGTGGAGTCCCACAAGGTTCTTGTGTCTCCCCCACTATGTACAACATCTTCACGAAGCCCTTGTTCGATGATCTAGATAATCTGGGTGTCACCTACACTAACTATGCGGATGACACTCAGATTCTCATACCACTCTCAGGGGATTATGAACAAGATTTGGCCTTGGTGAATAAGATTTATCTCATCATTCAGGCATGGATGGCCATCCACGGGCTATGCCTGAATGATGACAAAACGGAACTCATGATACTGGGGAACAAACAAAACATCAAAAGATTAAAAGAAGAATACTCCTCCTTCGTCATAGACGGTAACACTATCAAGGTAGCAAAAGAGGTAAAAACATTAGGGTTTTACCTTGATTCCCACCTCTCCCTAACCAAACAGGTGAGCGCAATGGCATCCAGCACCGCATATACCTGCAAGCTGATTAGAGCCGCAAAACCATACCTATCCACTGCCAACTGCCTAACCCTTGCTCGAGCATTAGTGCTGTCGAAATTGGACTACTGCAACGCACTCTATATAGGGGCCAATAAACATACGCTGCAAAAGATTCAAACACTACAGAACAATGCTCTTAGAGCTGCCTTAGGAATTCCAAGAAGGGAGCATATTTCAGAGGCTAGAAGACAATCCAACTGGCTCTCCACAGCGGACAAAATCAAACTCAAGACAGCTTCTCTAACTTTCAAAAGTATCAACCATCTAGCACCCAAATACCTAGCTGTTAGATTCAACAGAAAAATCTCTACTAGACCCACCAGAGAAGCATACTCCAACCAGTTAGTGATACCCCCATTTAAACTAAGTACGGCCGGAGGAAACAGCTTCCCGGTCAAAGCTGCCCAGCTTTGGAACTCCCTCCCGTCCGGCTTGAGATCTCCCCAATCCTACGCTCTCTTCAGATCTAACTGTATCAATTGGATCAAAGAAAATGACCGATAGTCCTGCCCTACACCAACATAACCACTGTTCTACAGACGTACTATGTACATAATTATATACTCTCTATCTTCCTACTGCATATTTCCTGTATATATTATGTTATATGTATATATTATGCACAATGTATATTCTCCTTACTGTCCTGCATTATGTAATTTCTACCATGTATAACCACTACTTGTAAACATGCGTAACCTGTAAAGTTTAAAGTATCCTTGAACAACGCGCCCGGTTACCTTTGGGTCTGGCGCGCGCTATAAATAATAAACAAACAAACAAACAAACACCATTTGCTGTCAGCACTGCCAGGGCATGAACTGAGGAATGGGGCGATCAATCTCCCTCTGAGTCGCTCCCCCACGAGTTGTTTATACATTCCCAAGTTCTGTATTATCATAAATTGTCAGGTATGAAATGTTTGATTTAAATGTATTTATTGTCCATTAGTAACCGGCGATGGGGGGGTGGTGCCTCCCAGCCAATGGGGAGGCTCAGAACGTGGGCGTTACCAGACAGTAATCCTGCCGCCCTGAGCCTCAACAGGGCTGGCAGCCGCCATCTCCCCTAGTCGGGTAATGTGATATCAATTGGCCCAGATAAAGCACTGCACTATAAGCTAGGCAGGTCTCAAAGTATGATATTTAGGATGACATGGAGAGAGCACTTTTAAGACTGGAACTGCTCATTACTTTTTTTCCAGGGCTTTACCAGGAAGAGTGGTACAGAATTTCAGTAATTGCCCTTTATCCCTGTTGTTGACTCATCCATGCCTTTCATCTGTGTTTCAAGGAATACATTATAGCAGTAAACCTCTTATGGGGAAACATTTTCAACATACCGAGTACCATAAAGTTGATGCCGGATATCTCCTCCTGCAATTGCTCTTGACACCCTACAGAAAACCTCAAAGGCCAGAGGACAATCAGTACACATTCAAACATGCAGCCTCACCAAGCAGGTCTTTCGAATCCTGAAAGCAAGATGCTGCTTCATCTAGAGAACCAGTGGGGTCCTGATCTATGCACTACAGAAGGGTGGCCATATCAGCATTGCATGTTGCATTCTCCATAAATTGTGCATAAAGTGCAATGTGCCAGGGCACCACAATGTGGACATTCCAACTGAAAATTATGAGGATAATGATGTGGAGGAACCACCCTCAGGACATCACCACTGGGATGTGTCGGAAGGACTGCTCATAAGGCTGCGAATGGTGGAGGCCTTTTTCTGAGCATTCCAGGGAGGTCCAGAGAGGTCCAAAAGATACTTCTAGCACATAACAGACCTTTCAGTGTTATTGCAAGCCCCCCTTACATAGTTGTACACCCAGCAGAATGAGTGCTGAGGGTGAGGGAATTGCACCAAAGTGGATATGGTTGGTACCACTGAGATAATGGGGTTGTTGTTGTGCACAGGAGTCAGATGCCTGCCTATGCATGGTATGATCAACTCAATCCTGTGAATTGGGATAATATGTATTGCAACAAGTCTTGCCCCCTTTTAGATGTGCCATATGCTTTTTCTTGGTTCCACACATCTGTGCAATTCAAGCTACCTCTCCCAGAAGTGAACCCCTGCACAACTACCTCCTCCTTCCCCAGATGTGAACCCCAACACAATGATGTAATTACCATTACCACATGCTTGGTGGTAAACTGTTAATAATGAGAATGCCTTAAAGTTACTGGATGTAGCAATGGTTTGTAATCAAACTCATATTGTATGCTACCAAAGGAAAAATATACACTTTAAGTCTGTCAAAATGTACTACACAAACTACAGTTTCTCTTAAAAATAGAAATCACATGATTTAGTACACAACTACATCATCTTCGCCTGTCCTAACAAGCTGTTTTATATCAGATGCTCACCTTCTCAGCTAGTACAGACAGTCCCAAAATCTGGTGGGTTTGTCCAGATAGCGAAATTATTTTTTTTTTTTATAACTCTGTTTATTGAGTTTTAAAGCATAACAACATAACAAGCAACATAAATCATCGGCATTCAACAAATGAGAAGGGCATAGCATGGCAGCAACAGAAACATTGCCCAAGGCAAGAGGGGCAACACCAGGCCAGGGGCCACAGGCAGTTGCATGTCAAGGCAGGCAGGTGGGGTTAGGCAAGATGTTGAGTTGTATCGACCGGCGGGGCTTACTGCGCGTCAAGCCATTTGCCCCATATTTTCTCAAATTTGCGGGGGCAGCCTCGTGCATTGTAGATCCGGCGTTCCGAGGCCGCACACCTGTCCAGGTCGTTCCTCCATCGGTTCAGGCACAGTGGGTCAGCGGAGCCCCATTTGGCCGCGATGAGTCTCTTACCGGCCCCAAGCGCTATCAACAGGAACATTTTCCCATGTTTTGTCAGGTCTACTTCTCCCCAGATGCCCAGGAGTACCATTTTGGGGTCCCTAGGGATTGGTGTTCCCATGGCAGCCGAGATCCTATTAATACAGTCCCCCCAGAAGAGCTGTAACACTGGGCATTCCCAAATCATATGGTAGAAGGTGGCGGGCTCGATTTGGCATCTAATACATGTCCCATCATCTAGTCCCCCCCACCTGGCCATCGATGCCCGTGAGTGATACGAGCGGTGGAGAATTCTCAATTGTATTAGTCTGAGTTTGTTATCTATCCCAATTTCCCTGGGGGACATCAACGCATCTACCCAGTCTTCCGGCTCCAGTTGACCCACATCCCTTTCCCATTTCACCTTGAGCCCATCAAGTGATAGCGAAATTATTGAACTATAAAGAGGACATGACAGGAGCAATTCCTCTCGACCTCAGCCATCAGCCCCCTCTCTCAACTGTCTGCTTTCTCTCTCTGTTCTCTCCCTGGGGAATTCTCTTCTCGTTTAAAGCTGAAGCACCACCACAAATTCATGGATCAATGTTTAGATGTGGACCCTCAAGTGTTGCCTATAGGCATGTGCAACACAATATCTCTTCCTCCTTATCACCATTGTGGTGCAAAGGTTGTTACTCCCATATCACCGGCGCAACACTTTAGCCATACAGATCCATCACTCAGACACAGAGCAATAAGAGGATCTTTCTTACCCACCATTTTGCCCGGAAACCTGGGTTCCTCACTCTTACTTGCTGCTTTGGGTCATTTTATATTGAACATAGTGCCAGGCATTATCCTCCTGCTCTCCATTTTCCTTTTACTATTATGTCTCACTTTGTCCTGTTAACCCCTTCTTGCTGCCCTTCTTCTAATAGCTGCATAACCCTTGAGTGACGTCCTATTATCTTGAGTGACAGCTAACTCGCCCAGACTGAGCACAACTTGGAATTCAGATTCCTCCTCTTAAACAATTGAAATTGAGAGACATCTAATGAAGCATGTCTGGGTAATCTATACTGCCCATTACTCCCAACCTCCAGGCTTTACCAGAAGCCACTGACATGCAAATGACATACATGACCATGCAATTGAATATTTCTACACATCCACTCCCTCCCGGGTAAATCAATGACATCTTATCATGTGTTATTCCATTATCATGGAGATACGTCTTCACCTCCCTGGGCACCATTTGGGGTTCATTGTCCATGAGCAATTTCTAAGGGCGCCCTTTCTCCAAACCACTGACCGCATCAACTTAATGATCCATCCCATGATTATGACATCCTACATGCTGACTTCAGGCATTTAAATCTGTTAAAGATACACTACAACTACAATGTAAGCACTCTTGGTTCCTGTAGATGTAGGTAACCCAAAATAGGGGGCAGCAAATCTGCCAAGTAACTGCATGTGGCTTAATCTGGTGATCATAATCCCCTTACCACTTTCCTTTCATTCAATGCAATCACAACTAGTCACGTCAATCTCTGCATCAGTTCCAGTCAACCAAAAGTCTTCCCTAATCAGGTCCTTGGTCTTTGTTATTCCAAATTGTTCCTCATTTCCTATTTTGATGACCCCAAATCTGAACATCTCGTACTATCAACGTATCCTCTCTTTTACGTAGGCCTTCTTGGACTCATAGGTCACCCTTATCCCTCCTTAAGATCCTAGCTCTGATGTCTGTATCTTGACAAGACCACCCATTTACCACGCACTGGGATACTAACCCATACACCTCATCCTCCTCGCAACTACGCAGCCACACTTCTCTCTTTGCACAATTGGTGGCTGGATGCACCAGGCCTTCGTCCATTTGGGTTAGATTCTTATTAAATAATTATTGTCTCTTCCACTGGTCTACGTGACAATACATCTGCTACCACTTTCTTCTTCCGCATGACGTGTTCCTCAATCTATACCATGTAAGTGGAGATTCCGTTTATAATTCTACTAGAGATTCCATTCATGCCTCTATTGTGAAACACTGCCACTAAGGGCTTGTGGTCACTTTTTTTTTTAACTGTCAACCCCATATGTACAGTTTAAATTTCTTGGCACCCCAGTGGCATGCCAATGCATTAGTCTATAGTAATGAATAGTTTTGTTCGGCTCCCCTGAGTGGACGGGGGATGAAGGCAATAGTGTAGTCCTCCATGTCACCTTTGAGCATGAGAACAGCACTTAAATCCATGCAGCTGGTATCTGAGTACTGGGAAGTAAAGGACCTTATGCCTTTGCTGTTCAAAAATATATTAGCGACAAGGGGTGGAACAACCATTGTAGTAGCATGTCAGTAGTAAATATCCTGTCAACACATGCAGTTTAATGGTCAGAATTGGACTTCGAGGTGCCAGACTTGATACTTGTGGAGGTAAACCTGGATATATCAATGATGTAACCTGTTTCTTCCTGTATGTATCAGGAATCCCAGCATCCCAGCACTATCCATGTGCAAGAATGTGAGCTCCAGGTTCTCCTGGTGGCATTTACCCTGGAGAGCATGAGAAAAGTCTTCTGTCTGAATCCTCAATACACAACTGGCCCTATTCCTTTAGAAAAATGCCTAACTAAAATGAAAAGGGAGGCTTGTATAATAGCCTCTGTGTGGGATTCTGTTTGGCCCAATTGTATTTGACTTGTTCTGAGTCTCACAGTTCTTGCACATTGTCTCACAGCTTAAGTATCAAATCTTTTAGGAAGATTAACAAATATTGTTGGACTGGGTTTCCCTCTCCCTTTGATAATGTAACAGTTTCTGAAAAATGTTCCAATCCCTCCAGGATGCCCTGAAATTACACTTTTTCCTTTCACACCTTCGTGCCATTGGCACTTCTCAAAGTCCTGGTAGCTCTGTGGTTAAGTGTCTTATTTCTTGGGTACAAACTGAGCTTAGGCCTTCTGCCCAGACGGGGAATACAGCTTCCCATGTTTTCATGCACTTTACAGTCAGGGTTACAAAGTATTCACCTTACCTTCACTCTATTTTAACATAGGCCCTGTGGCTGTGCTTCCTTGATACCCTTAGCAGTTGTTACAGTGTTCATATCCCTTTTTTCGCGATCAGTGGGGGATGGGTGCCTGTTACATTTTCATGATCTTTCATAGTTTGAACGCTATTCCAACCTTGCATAACATTGTTCGTATCCCTTTCTCTCTGGGCTAGTGGGACCCTTACATTCACTTTGTCTTTCATATCTGTGTCGATTTTGCTCCTCCTGGAAACCTACAGTATTGTGCTTGCTCGCCTTCACGAGTATGCGGCGTTGCTTTCCCTGTCCGTACCCCTCATGGAGGGAAATGTGCTCACTGTGAAGGAGCTTGGGACCTTGGGCTCCTCTCTTCTTCTTCTTTCGCATCTCTGTGTTTGTTTGCGGATGCCAGGCCCACCACTGCTCTTCAGTGGTCACGCCACCCATGAAGACAGCTGGCTTTCCATTCTCATGCCCTTGACCGGAGCTGCTTACTCGGTCAAGGTACCTGCCTGTCTGCCTCCATCTAGTAGTTTCCTTGCCCAGCACGTCATCGCTGGCTCCATGGCTCGATGTGGCTCCACTCCTCCAGGACAACAGTGCTCCAGGGGCTTGCTTTTGCATAGCACTTAATCTCCCCACAGTTCCTCTTGCATTCACAGCTCGTTCTCCTCTTACATACGTCATTAGAATCACTGAAATTATGTCCATCTTCCTTGATCATTGCCCTATGGCGAGGTTCACCATCACCTGAAGCAAATAGAGACAAGGAAGAATCTCTGTGCATTATAGTTGTAACAGGGAATGCAACCGTTACGACACCCATATATGCAGAAAGGATGCTTTGGGCATGGAGTTCCATGCTGGAATGTAAGTCCTTGTTCACAAGAGGAGTCACTACCAGTCACGTCCAACTTGCCCAGATCCCTAGGGAGGGTCATCTGTAGCAGGCTCACCTCCCTAGCCTCAAAGGGGGCGGCTCCCCTCTGGGGAGAAGGATGAATTGTCCAGATGATCACAGTACCTACTACATTGAGCCAATAAAGTACATTACCTTTTTTAGTATGTCTCTTTTCCTTCCATAAAACTTGTGAGTAAAAGGGCTTCCTTGAGTGCCATCTTGACATCTTTGAATTCATCCTCATCTATGGCCAGTCAAATGCTACATCTTTCCTCTTCAATTTCTTGACATTTATTGTGTGGTTGGCAAGATTCATTATACATTTTCAATAAAATTCCATAAGCCCAAGTAAGGACATAACTTCAGCCCTGCTGGTTTTTTGAAGCATTTAGTGACCATCACGATTTGCTGAATATGTTGGCTTTATTCAATCAATCAAGACGTCATGACCTAAATAGAGTACATTGGAGACCTTGAAGTTGCAGGTCCATGCAGTAATTTTGAGTCTGACATATCGTATTGTTTGTAAAACCAACTTGAGAGTGGTGTCTTATTTCCCAAAATTTCTGCCCCAAAATAAGATGTCATCCTGGTAGAATTTTATTCTTGGTAATCCTCCAAAAAAGCTGGGCATTAACTTTTGGAAGACACATTGCATTGAAACAGTCCCATTGGTTCAATAAATGTTGTTACATCCTGCGATTTCAGATGTAGACTGATCTGATTGTAAAGTCAATCAATGAAAATGCAGAAAATAGACTTACCTTGGGGGTGGCCAAGATAAACCCCCTAACCCAGACTTGAACACTGTATTCACACTGCCATTGGTGTTCCCTGGTGGCAATGCACAAGAACATGGGGTGGTCTTAAGGAATATATGAAAGTTGTACTGTAGGAAATACCACCCAGTTGGGGGACACAGGGCCAGATTTCCCAGGGCAAGTCATCTAATGGCAGGAGGAGGGGGTGCATAAAGAGGGCAACAGGGAGCAGGACGCTGTGGGTTGTTCCCGTGAGGTCAGGCGAGGTGTAGGTTTCAGAGCAAGAGAAAGGACTGTGATTTTGGGACAGGTGAGGCATTGGTTCGGTAGTGCATGTGGTAATGCATTGTGAGTGTGTATGAAAGGCTAACAAGTGTGGCTAGGAGAGGAAGTGTGGAGCGGTAGCAGTAATGTGGAGGGGAAGCAGGAGAGTGGAGGGGGAGTAGCAGTGTGGAGGAGTAGCAGTGTGGAGGAGGGAGCAGAGCAGTTTTATCAGGGAGAGGGTAGTAAGATTTAAGAGTGGAGTCTAGTCTTAAAGGAGTGGGAGGCATTAGATGGACATAGGAGGAAGACACAGGTGTAGAGAAGTTGATAGGTGGGCAGAGTTGGAAGTAAGAGAGTAGCGAGAGAGGATTAGGTAGTGAGAGGGAGAGGACTATCAGGGCATGATAGAATGGGGAAAGTGTCAGTTAGAGTGCCTATAAGGTATATTCCAATAGCCCTTTAGATCACTAATCTATCGATAGTTTAGGGACAGTGCTTGGAATTCCCTGGGGGAATGAAGATAGAGAAGGCATCTGCCTTTATGTTTTCACATTCAACGTAGGGTAGAACCTAGACAGTAGTGGTCAATGATCAGTATCTACAAACCTGGGATTAAGGATGCCTAGATTATGGAGTAGGTGCTTTTCCAGATGAGACAGAAAGCAAAGGTTATAGGGCCCATTGAAATCTTAATAAAACCCCTTGAACGGTCTGTGAAACTTAGATCGTTTCTTGAGCTCAACGTGATAGATGGTGTCATCTTGAAATCATATAGACCCTGATACAGAGGTCGCCCACTGCCATCCAGAATGCTACGAGTAGTGATAATGTAAAATATGGATGAGCCCTCACAAGAGCAAAACTGGGAGCATCATGGTGTGAATAATTATTTTTTAAAACATATTTTAATTTATAAAGCACCTAAAACCAGGGACATCAGGGCGCTGTTGCGAACCAGTTACACAAGAAATAAGCTTCCTCTGGCAGTGGAATACCTTGCCACAAACATGCAGAACATAACAATCATCTATGCAAGTTATTTACATAACAGATATTTTTACTCAGGTGCTGGGGTATAGAAATTGACACCAGGGGCCCCATTAGGTAAATAGCCATGTTTTCAAGGCCTTTCGGAAGGATCTGTAAGAGTCCTCTGGTTTTAGTTTGGGGGCTGGGGGGGTGTTCCAGTGGTCCACAGCCACTGTAGGGAAGCTATCCCCTCCTCCTCTGGCTCTTTTCACTTTTGGAAGAGCTAGGGGATGAGCCTGGATAGACCTTACCGGTCTGGTAGTCTTGGTTCTCACAATTGTCTGAGACAGGTATTGCAGGGCTTATTGGTTAGGCATTTGTGGGTAAAAGTCAAAGTTTTGAAAATAATCCTTTCCCAAATTGGTAGCCAGTGAGCCTTTTTTTATAGCAGCTGAGATGTCGTTTCTTTTTGGGATGTTCAGCGCTGCTCAGTGTCAGGCAGAATTATATGCAGTACCCTTTGGGAACACCACACACAATTAAGACTACAAGTGACAGTACAAATGCACCTTTGGTACAAGCCTGTACTACACAGTAAAGCGGTAGCGATGGCTGAGCAGCCAGACCTATCTCAAGAGTAAAGTGAGGAGTATCAATAGTTACACAAAGGACAGCAGTTACTATGGTTCAAACAAACACTGACTCGAGGTTTCTGAGTAAAAGAATATACATTTATTTATGCATCAGTTGTGAAACAATTCACCAAAGTAAAGCAGTAGAAAAATCACATTCTTATTATACTACACCCTACCCAATAGACACTGGACAAGTTAAGCTCAAAATGAAGTGTGAGCAAAATGGCACTCCAAGCATCTAAGTTTTTCAAACATTCACAAACCCAGGTAGCCCAGGGGTTCCATCATGTTTTTGAGGGTCCTAAACCTCTTAAGGTACTGGGAAGGGGTCTTCCCAAATCTAGCAATTAAAGCTAGCTTCACACACTCATAATCCATCCTATCCACCTCCCCAACTCCATCACAGCAGATGCAACAGTGGGTAGTCTAGAGAAGAGCGAAGGAAGCAACTGATTCCCTGTAATGTCTTGAATTCCATGGTTATATTCAAACATTGCCAACAAATCCAAAATATCAAGCTTAGCCTCATACATACCAACAATTTCTTTAAGCCCACGGGGTCTCTTAGGACTAGAAGACCTAGAGGACTCTGGGAGAGAAGCATTTTCCAAAGACAACTTTTCATTTCTAAGGCATGATTCCTCTCCATTTCTCTGAGTTTAAGTTATTGATGCTTTTGTTCAGTTTGAGCATTTAGACGTTTAAATTCCAATTCAAGCCTCATCTTTTCTAGAGCAATGTATTCAGGACTGAGTGTAGGACCTGTATGGGTCCCAGTGGACAAAGGTTGAGGTTGTTGAGCAGGTAAAGGAGCAGTGAGGCCTACATTGTGAGAAACATCTGCCTCATCTAGCTCATCAATAACAGACACATTATCATCCTCATCATTTTCCACATTTGCTGAGGGGTTAGGTATTTCAGACCCACCCTCCAGACTTTGCTTGTCTAACAACCTTTCAATCAACTCTGACTTTTTGCCTTTCACAGACAGATTCCTATCTCTACACAGATTTTTCAGATAATCCACAGTGTAACTAAGGAGGGTCTCCTGAATGTAGCTTTCCATATCAGACACGAATAATATTGCTTTTTAGTGATGTTTAGCCTTGTGGTTAGTTGATCCAAGGTAATAGTGGCACTCTAAGTGCAATTACTATACTTGATCCTCACCGCTGTACAACAGTGTTAGGCAGAACCATACGCAGTACCCTTTGGGAACACCACACACAATTAAGACTACAACTGACAGTACAAGTTCACCTTTGGTACAAGCCTGTACTACACAGTAAAGTGGTAGCGATGGCTGAGCAGACAGACTTATCTCAAGAGTAGAGTGAGCAGTACCAATAGTTACACAAAGGACAGCAGTTGCTATGGTTCACACAAACACTGACTCACGGTTTCTGAGTAAAAGAATATACATTTATTTACACATCAGTTGTAAAACATTTCATCAAAGTAAAGCAGTAGAAAAATGACACTCTTAATATACTACAGCCTACCCAATAGATTCTGGGCAAGTTAAGCTCAAAATGTAGTGTAAGCAAAATGGCACTCCAGCAATTTAAGGGAGAGGGAAAGACAAGGTTAGACAAAAGTTGAACAGCACCAACAAGTAAGTAAGCAGGGCAATCTAGAAAATGTAACTACAGTGAGGAAATCAAATCAAGAGGCCTGGGACAAAGTCAATGGTCCAAAGTCTTTGCAGAGGATCACACAGTTCAGGGTAGTTTTGCGGTTAAGTCTTTGCCAAGAGTTCAGAACGAAGTTGGTCGGACGAAAAGTTACTTTAAAGAATAGAGAAAGACAAGCTCTCGGATTGGCGAAGGATTTCAAACATTTTCACCGCGGTCGGATGGAACGAACAACCGGGTTTGAACAGTACCTTAAATGAAGAAGAAGGCTGTAGCTGAGGCAGATGTTCCTGGCAGGTCCCGCAGGCTCACGGTTCCTGAAGCGACTGTCGGACTGACACGAAGTAGGAAGACTGGAGGGTCCTCCACTGCCCAGGGAAGAAACCAACAGACGAGCAAAGCAATGAATAAAAGGTGCGCCCCTTAAACCCTAGCAGGGTCTGGTCCCCCTGGCTATCCGGTTCGCTGTAGCTGTGCACAGCAAATTCAACCAGAGGAGGGAGGCCTGGCTTGCAGTTTGGCGAACTGGTTGGTCCCACCAGCTCAAGGGGAGAAGATTCCCTGCAGATCTTCCCTGTCGTCGAAGTTTGGAGATTCAGACCCGCAGCAGGGCTTCACCGGGAGGTTCAGTCATGGTAGAGGTCCTCTTCTGTCAGCTTCTCTTTGGTTCTCTCGATCAAGTGGCGACTCGGCATTCTCAGTCCCAGAGACCTGCTTTTTATGCAGTTTTCTCCCATTCACACAGCCTGGCTGTCAATCACACAGCAGGGTGGCTGTCCCGGTGGGACAGTCACCACAGCCAATCATACAGAGTGCGACATGGTTGTACAGGGAGGCCATGTGCAGGGAGTTTCAAACCCCTCCCTCACCACCTGTCCCCCTCTGACATTTATGCGCCTAAGTAGAGCTTCTGTGCAGAAGCCCGCCAAAGGACGGCGAACAAAGGAACCAAAGCTAGTTTGGCGCACAGAGTAAAACACGAGAAAGACCTTTACAAAAAGAAATGGCAAATAAACCCAGCCGGAACCAAATAAATGTAAATGGGGTCCAGCGGGTTTAAGTTCGAGGCTACTATCTTAGCCTAAAACAGAACCAAGGCTATTTTAATAGACCGCGGTAGGAAAAATAGGGTAGATACCACTGGCACCAGGCAAATCTTAAAGAAAGGGGACCGAAATAATGTTCCATGAGAAACAGACAAAAAGGGATAACTATAAACCCTTTCCAGAACTCTATGTAAGATAGTTTGTACTGGGTCTGTGAATTTAAAAAGACTAATAAAGTGAATGGAAACTTTACATGTTCTGGGAGACAGTAGTCAGTCCCAGAAAATGGAGTTTAAAAGTGGGAAGTCTGAAAAAGACAACCCTGTGTCACTGCACTAAAGGTGCTGTGTAACACACAATAAAAATAGGATGCATATGGAGTAGGTGAGGCTCCACAGTCTATGAACACAAAAATGTTAAACACACACAGCAAAACACATGTAAGAGTGGGAAAAAAAGGCTTACACTCTTGCCAGGTGAAGAAAATGACTCCTAGAAATCCAGCAAATCTGCTGAGGGACTCAGTAGGTAAGGGCAATTAGCCATTCTGGAGAATTATCCCTAACACTCAGAGAGCATTGTTCTGGGCTATCTGTAGTTTGTTGATGTTCTGTTTGGAGGTCCCATCAAAGAGGACATTACAGTAATCCAATCTCGCACCGATTATTGCTCGGACGATAAGGCAACTATCTGGTGTCAGAAATTGTCATGCTGTGTTGATGAGCTTGGCAGTATTTGCTGCTGAGTAAGCAATCGCATTCACTTGTTGGTGAGAAAGAGGGAGGCATCCAAGTGGACACCCAATGTTTTTAGTGACGCTGAGATGGGGATCTGAATCCCATCTTTTGTGGAGGAGGTGAAATTGGGGCAAAGTTTCTTCTACATAGCAGGAAAGCCCGCTAGCAGGATCTCTGTCATGTCGTCATTCAGACACAGGTAGTTGGTGGCCATCCAGGCCTGGATTGTAAAGTACATTTTCTTGATGGTGAGTGATTCTTCATCATAGGAGCCTGACAAAGGGAGGAGGATTTGGGTTTCATCGACATAATTAGTGTAAGGTATTCCGATGGCATCCAAGAGGTCAAATAAAGGTTTGGTGAAAATGTTATAGAGGGAGGGAGAGATGCAGGAACCTTGAGGAACGCTGCAAGGAATTGGGATAGGTGGGGCAATCGCAGTGTCTGAGAAGACTCTCATGGATCTACCTTCCAGGAAGGAGGCTATCCATGATGCTGCTTCATCGGAGAAGTTGGCTGAGGTTGTGAGGTGGTTGCACAATGTTTTGTGATCTACTAGATCGAAGGCAGCTGATAGATCAAGCAGCAGGAGGAGTGATGGTTTGCCCTAATTTCTGAAAGAGTCGAGCTGGATTTTTCAGATCAAGTAGTGCTGATTCTGTGCCATGACCTGGCTGGAAGCCTGAATGACATGGTACGGCGTCCTTTCATCACCAGGAATTTCAAAGCCTGCATTTTAAACATGTAAAGAATAATGAAAAAGTACATCACATTTTTAGGGGGGGCAGATAGGTAGTTGGGTGGGTCGGGTATAGTTACAAATAGGTAAGGGTTGGGGGGTTAAATTCGATGAACATTTTCATTATTTTATGCATGTTTAAAATGCAGGCTTTGAAATGCCTGGTGATGAATGGACATAGAACCATTGACACATCCCCAGGATTTCATTAGTTTCAAGGTATAATTGAATTTGGTTGTAGGCTGCCCTATCCAAAATATTTAGCAAGTATGGCACTGTTGTGCTAGGGTGGTAGTTGTTTGGTGCAGATGGGTCGAGCAATGGTTTTTTTCAATAATGTGAGGACCCATGACTCTTTTAGACTGGCCGGGAACAGGCTTGAGGTGAAAGAGACATTAAGGAATTTTGTGATGAATGGGACTGGGGCATCTGAGCAATCTTTGATGATGGTAGCTGGGCAATTGATCCCTTTGCATCGTGATGGTTTTAGATTTCCAAGAATGTTGGGCGTTTCTAATTTCGAAACTTCTCTGAAGTGGAATGAGGGTGTGGTGTATACTTTGGTGGTGGAGCTGGTGGGTTGTGAGTGCTAGCAGCTGCTTGTTTTCAATGTTCGGCTGTAGGGAGCTTATTTTCTAACACATAGCATTCTGAATATTAATACACCACAGTCTTGTCTTTGTTGATGGTGGTAAGGGGCGTGGAGGGAGTTTCGAACTGTCTGTGAATGCCAAATATTTCTTGAGAGTTGGAATTGGCCTTAGCTATTCCAGTGTTTTATGCTTCCGCTTTGACTGCCGTAATGACCTGCTTGTATTCTTTAGCAATCATGTTAAATGCTGTTTTAGTGTGGTAAGTGGGATCTTTCTTCCAGATAGCTACTGCCTTTCTTTTTTTAGAATGCAAGGCTTGGGGGCCTGGGGTGAACAACGAGTTGATATGACTTGTTGGTTTAGCCTTTCTGGGGAGTAGCAGGGCTACTATGTTTACTGCTTGGGTCAGGATGCTGGAATAGATGTCTGCTAGGAATTTCATTTCTGTGGAGTCTAGGTGTTCTGGGCAGAGGGGTGAGAGGTGTGGGGAGAGTGACTCTTTTGACATTTTCCTGCAGATGTGGGCCAAGGTAGGTGGTAAAGCTGATGGGGCCTGTGGATGTTGTTTCAGAGGGGAAGGTGAAGCAAAGGATATGATGGTCTGACCATGGACAAGGGGCGTTGGAGGTGATGGTAATCTGGCTGTTCAGATCTGCTACCCAGTCCAAGGTTCTGCCTTTGTTATGGGTTGTGGCAGAAACACAGTGTTTGAAGCTGAGTTCTGGGAGAGCATTCACCAAGGCTGTGGCTGTGGTGTCCACAGGGTCATAGAGGCCTAGATTCATAGAGGCCTAGATTGACGTCCCCCAAAAGTATAACTCTTGAGGTTGGCTTAACATTTTCACCTATTATGTGAATGAGGTAATCCTCGAAAGCAGTGGTGGGGCCGGGCTGACCGTAGATGGTGTGTATAGTGATGGAGTCTGAGGGGGCGGATGTCACTTTAACAGAGTGGAGCTCACAATTTCCATCCATAGAGTTACTGAGCGGTCTGATTTGTAGGGATTCCCTATAAATGACTGTGATGCCGCTGCCTCTGGTGTCGGTTCTATCACATCTAAGTATGGTGAAGCCCTTGGTAAGAGCTAGAGACAGAGCTGGGCCTGATGCTTGGTGGATCCAGGTTTCTGTGATGGCCAGTAAGTCTAGTTCTTGGGTGATGATCAGATCATTGATATCTAGAGCATGGGCAGGGAGTGACCTTGCATTGATGAGGGCTCCATAGAGGAGGGTGGAGTGTTGGACTTCTTTGTGTGATATTAGGGTTAGAGGAGAGGAGGGTGCCTTCGGTCTCAAGGGCTTAGTGCCTGTGGGTGTGCTCCCATTAGTAATATGATTAGGCACATGATTTAGAGGCAGTAGGCATTCCACTGGGAGGCCTGCCATGAGCATGGACTGCTGGGACCTTACTACTGGTAGCGTTGACAGCCTCTAGGTGCCCAGGCCACATGGGAAGACCGAACGTGACTCCGGGAAAGGAAAGGGGTTGGGCATGGAGTAGGGAAGTGTTGCAGGCAATATAAGCATGCTTAAACATTTCGGGCAGCAATATAGGAGCGGGCCGTACAGCGATGTCCGGCTTGCCTTTCAGTTGATGGCGAGTAGGGCCTTCTAGGCTGGGCTTGTCCTGGGTCCACAGCGGTAAGCAGTGGAGAGCTGCAGAGACCTTGTGGAATGGCCTTTGGGAGCGGCCCGGTCCACCATCCTACTCCTTTCACGGGATGCTATTTCTTCTTCCAGTAGCCAATCGGCTTGTTCATAGGAGCGTGATGGGGCACAAAGGTTGTTCTCATTGCAGGTGGCAGCCATCTTATCACAGGTGACTTCTCCTGTATTGCATACGGCTTCTGCAGACTTCTGGGGGTCCAGGGGTCCCACAGTGAATAGGAGGCACAGCAGAGCCGCAGAGAGCTCCCAAGGCTTTGTGGCACGGCCTTTGGGAGGGGCCTGCTCCACCAACTGGCTTCGTTCACAGGATGCTATTTGTAGGAGGGCGAAGAAGTAAACAACCCTCCCAGAGGTCAAGCCAAGGCTCAGTCCGATTTCCGAATGGAGTAGCTGCAAAATCCAGATTGACCCACAAGTATTCCCTTTATATAGGTGACAGAGATATTGACAGAGATTACCAAGGTGAGGTAAAGGAAATACTGTTGAACCTATGGAGCACCTCATACCTTGTGAAACCTGGCCAAGTCATAGCGCATACCTGAGAAGATCCTGATCCTAGATGTTGATGAGGTGGAAACGCTGGAACCCACTGAAAGAGATGAGGCAGGATTTGGAGAAATGACAGAAGTGTGTGAAGGTGACCAGTCCCCTGAGGTGCCTGGAACTACTTCAATTGAGTTTGCAGAGCCCCCAAAAATAGATTTACTTCTGGAAACAGGCTCAAAAGAACTTTGTATTAGAAACTGAGAAAAGGGCCTAAAAATACCACATTTAATAGACAAAGGGGGACTCTTCTTTTGAGTCAACATTAATCCGAGAGGAGATTTCACAAATGACCATTAACTACTGATGCCAAAGCAGTTCAGGAAGGCAGTATTAGAACTAACCCAGTCCAATCTGATGGTGGGACATCTTGGGCTGGAGAAAACCCATAAAACCATACTCAGATGATTCTATTGGCCATATGATTTATGCTAAAGCTAAAAGGTGTTGTGCATGCTGTCCAATCGGTAAGAAAACATCTCCTGTTACATACCCCAAGCACCAGTAGAACCTTTACCAATCATTGAGGTCCCATTCTTCAGGATGCGCATGGACATAGTTGAGCCTTTAGATCCATCAAAATCAGGAACTCAATATATATTGGTAATCGTTAACTATGTGACCCGATATTCTGAAGCATTCACATGGAGAAGTAACACCGCCAAAGCTATCCTAAAGGCCCGCACACCTTTCTTCACAAGATTGGTGTTTCTAGCTGAAATCTTCATGGATCATGTAAGCAGTTTCATGTGGAAACTGAGGAACGAGATGAAGGTATTGATGTACATCAAACCCATCCAGGCCTTCATTTATCACCTCCAAAGTGGTGGCTTAGTAGAGGGATTTAATCAAACTGTGAAACGTATCCTTAGGAAGCTGGTCTCCGAAGATGAGCAGAACTGGGATTACCGTTAGTCCAGAAAATTTCACGATATCCACTGTGTTCTCGCCATTTAAGTGGGTGTACCACATAAACCATTATGAGGGAAGTATGGGAAGGACCTGACAACTGACAGATAAGTGACCATCCCATGATAAGAAACACCAGAGATTATATGGAGAAGATGTGACCACTTGTTAGAACCCATCTGCATGAAGTCCAGAGAAATCAAGAAAAGACGTACAATAAAGACTTGTACTTCAAGTGGGAGACCAGAGCATGGTCTTAATACATACTACACAGAGCAAATTACTGGCAGGGTGGCAGGGTGGTATGGACCCAATGGCCCTCATTCCGAGTTTGGAGGCAGCCATGGCGCTATTAGCACCATGGCTGCCTCCAAAATCGGTCCGACTCCGGTCTGGTGAAGGGACTAATTACCGGTCCAGTCCGATGTTGGCGGGACCGGTAATTCCCCATTCACCAGAGCCATTCCCCATTCCCATTTGAGCCCCCATAGGGCTCAATGGGAAGTGTTAAGGCGGCAATAACGGTACCGCAAATTGCAGTACCGTTATTGACCCCGGTATCCCTTTGCGGGTCCCGTCCTTAACGCCTGCTAAAACCAGGCATTAAGGGAAGGACCCGCAAAGGGACCTTGGAATAGTGCGCAAAGGGATTACCGGCACCGGTGTCATTACCGGTGCCCGGTATCCCTTTACGCCCATGTCGTAATAACCCCCAATGTCCTTACAGAAGTTGTTGTATCTCTACATACAAGGTTCAGCAAGCATGCATGAAGTAACCATCCCAGCTGTACCATATAAACTAGCTCAAGAGCTGGAAAGTAAACAGCATCCTGTAACTGCTCCTAATATATGCCAACAACACAAGGCATACACCCTTGACCATTGGAGAACATGAGGTTACTCTGCTGGTAGAGCTTAACAACTAAATATCAAGAGTTAGCCCAGGTGTTTTCCCCCATAGCCAGGATTGGTGCAGGGAATCCTCCATAAGGTGCACACTCCTCCCCCAAAGGATAGTTAATCTCAAGCATTACAGATTTCCTAAAGCCAGGAACAAAATAATACACAAAGAACTGAAAAAGATGCCCGATCTGTGGGCCAATCAAAAGGTTGTACAGTGAATGGGCCTCACCCATCTTCTTCATCCCGAAACCTGATAACGCATGGCGGTTTTGTGTTGAGATTTGATATTCCAATCAGATATCCAGTTTTGATGCTTATCCAATGCCAAGGATAGATGAGTTGGTGGAGAATCGAGGGCCAGAAAACATTATTTTTACTCTTGATTAGACTAAGTGTTACTGGCAGGTGTCTTTGGACAAAGTGGCTAAACCCAAAAACCACATTTTCAACACCAAAAGGACTGTTTTAGATTTCTGTCTCGCCTTTTAGTGTACATGGAGCTCCTGCGACCTTCCAGAGACTGATGGACTGAGTCCTGGATCCCTGCTACTCCTTTGCAGGGGCTTACCCCAACTGCATCATCATGCACAATTCTAATTGGAAACAACAGCTTTAGAATATCACTGCCATTGATGTCTAATAGCAGAAAACCAACTTAACCACCAATCCATCAGAGTTTCACCTCGCCCAGTCCAGCATTAAATATCTGGGGTTCCAACTGGGGAACAGACAGGTTTAGCCCCAAAGTATCCAGTCCAATCACAAGTAAGTACCACTGATCTTTCCTGGGCCTAGCTGGATACCTTTGACATTTTATATCAAGCTCTCAGAGAAGGCTAGTCCATTAACTGACAGATTGGGGAACGACAGGTAGAGTCTCTGTAAGGCACATTCCAATGGCCATCTAGATTACTAACCTCTGGATAGTGTTGGGACAGTTTATGAAGTCCCCATAGGAGTTAAGATGGATAAGGCTTCTACCTTTAGGTCTTCTCTTACAGCATAAAATAGAATCTAGACAGTAGGGTTTAATAATCAATATCTACTAATCTGGGGTAAAGAAAACCTGGGTTAGTGAGGAGGTGATTTCATAGACAAGAGGGAGAGAGAGATATCCTTAGCACCATTGAAATCTTAATGAAAAAGCTTGAACTGCATGTACAACTTGGAGTGTTTCTTGAGCAATTTGTGACAAGTAGTAGTGTGGTGGAGGGAGTTTTAACATTAAAAGTTGGAGACAAGTAGTAGAAGGAATGAGAGAAATGGGATGAACAGAGAAGGAAGACATAGAACACAAAGGGAGAGACAGTGGGTGGAGGTGGATGCAGGAGAGTAGAGATGGGAGCATAACATTCAGATACAGGTAGAGTTAAATCAAGGCATGAGAGGAAGGTGACTGAGCTGGGTAGAATGTGTGGAAGGCACATAACCTAACATTGTGTCACACTAACAACATTTATAGTGTAGGGTTAGTTTAGGATGTCCCAGAGGGAGCTTACATGAAGAAGGCTATTGCCTTCAGGTTCCCCTTTTGCAGCAAGCTAGAGCGGGGAAGTAGGGGGTTATTGTCTCTATACACTAACCCAGGGAGTAGGGGCTTGGGTTACGGTGGAAAAGCTAAAACTAGACGAGACGGACAGACATAGTGTCCTGTCAAAGAAAAAAATGAAAATGCTTGAACCTACTCTATGAGTTGGAGTGTTCTCTAAGCCATCTCTGACATATAGCATCAAACACATCCACTGTTGTTATCTCCATAAGAATTAACTTCTATGTTACTCTCTCATAATATGCAATTCAGAAAGTATTTCCTCCACTTCAGTTTTTCTACAAGTGCACCGTCTTCTCCACTATCCACCAACATTCTTATCAAAACATTTTTGATCTTGAGGGTGGCATACTGATTACTCTCTTGCCCTGGCCACCAGTGGCAATTATAGTGAGAATGGTCCATTTCATTGATCTATATTGTAGTATATGATTCATTGTCACTTGTATTATTTGTTTCTTGAATATTTATTATGTTGCCCATCTGCAACAATAAGCTAGATGGTCTTTGCCCCCACACTTACAGCAAATCATGCCCAAGCAAAACCTTCCCTGTCATTTGCTAGATGACTCACTGACCCACACCTGAAAGAACTTTTTGTGACATGATTAAGTAATCCTTCGACACCATCCTCTTCAGATATAGAGACCTCGAGCGACAAAGACTTACCTGAAATCAAATCTATTTCAGCATCATCAGCCTAAACCAGTGACTTAGCACTTGAAACCAATCAAATCCCTAAACCAAAAGCATGTCCTTTTTTGGAAGAAGTCTTAAGACACAGAAAGAGCTCCCACACAAACCAAACTACATAACATGTTTCACCACAAAACCAACAACAACCTCAGGGTACCTCTCCCCTAAACGCCTCAGAGGCAAGAGAAGAGGAAGCACAATGCGCAAAAGAAAACCAAGGAGTAGAAACCAGAGCTCAAAAACAAGGGAAGAGAAGATAAACCTAATAATAAATCTATCAGACTTTCAAGTCACTACAGCTTTGACCTCAGCCCTCAGTAAAGGGCTTTCCTTCAGCCCGACATACAGAGGAGACTACTTTGAAACACAGTTAGACCTCTATAGGTTCTGCAGGAAATTGAAACTCAATTTTTTTTCCCAAGAAACTCCAAAAACTAAACAATGACTGCTAACACCGACTCCATCACCACTCATAGATAGAATGGTTGAAGATACAGTAGATTTACTTAACATTGAAGAAGATCAACATTACACTAAAGCATTTTTTTGGGAAGAACAAGGGATATTAACATGCCTATCAGAAGAAACCAATCTCAAACCCAAATCAGTATTCACACCTATTTTTTCTTCTGAAAATGTAATTGAAATTTTTCAAAAAGCAGTCAGTAATAATGTCAGAGATAAAGGGGGGCAGGAAGGGGTACCCTCTTTTTTTGTTTACGGGGGGCCTGACTCGAGAAGGTGTGTCATAGATAGAGCAAGAAACAAGAGTCAGCAGCTACCCCTGTTAAAAGACAAAGGTGGGGGTTGCAGCAGAGAACTAGGTTTAACAAATACTAGTCATAAGCCATGGTCAGAAAAAAAGTATATACAATATTTATTATTAGAACACACATCTAAAAGTTAGTAGGCCACTAAATCACGCCTTAAAAGAGACATACATTATCCCAATAGGGCAAAGGTATAGAATGATATGCACGACTCTGCATTGTAGTGAGGGTTAGTAATAATACTTTTTTGTGCAAAATGCTGTACTATTTAGAGATAATAATACACCAGTATTGACAATACTAACTTTTAGATGTGGGTTCTAATAAAAAATATTATATATATGAGACGGTGAGGAATCTATTCAAGGTACTTGTGAAACAGAACTCTGCACCCTATGTCTTGATTTTGGCACTTGATATATGAGGTCGCATTGACCCGGGTAACAATGGAGTCCTTGATTCCTCTACTCCATTAGGAAGGGGCAATTTCTGGAAAAAAGTTACCCTTCGGGTGTACTCATGCGCCCAGTGATATAAGTATTTCTGAAATTATATTTACTTCCACACAATATCAATTATTGAGAGATTTATTGCCCTATGTTGATGACACATGTTTCGACGTCTACAACGTCGTTCTCAGATCAGGGCTTCAAAAATTCGTATGGAATGTAATATATACAATTTAGGAAAATAAAATAAAATAGTACCATAGTTGGTTGCAAATAGCACAATCATTGCCATGTTGTTTGGTAAATAGACAAACGGAATTTCACAATGCCATGTTTGTTATTAAGCAAAACAAGTATTAAAGCATACATTGTATAATGAACAAAATTAGAAAAAACAACATGGCCATGTTTACAGGAGGGGGAGAGGGGTAGGAGGTTTGTGGGAAAACAAAGAAAAGAAAGAAAAAGAAAAGAATACAATTATATTTCCATTCATAAGTGTAGTTCAGAAACTTAGAACCTTTTTATCATCTTCGTCATAATGGCTTGTTTCCTCTTCATTATATCCTTACCCGATAGTTATTACGGCTTGAAAATATCCTCACAGTCTTTTTTCCAGTCATGGGATAATCCCTGTCCTATTAGTAAATACATTTACACTCTCTCAGTCAATGAGTCTGTGTTTCAACATTAAAAATCAACAAAATTGTTGTAATTCCCTAAGGGCACATTCGTTTGTGTTTAAACTGAACATTTCTACTTGGTTGGCTCTTGTGTAGTATGCCTATGTAATTGGCCTGCGTAATGCATTTGTTGATAATGAGCATTATTGTGTTAGTGTTCTTATTCTCTCTTAACTATGGTTTTGCACGGGCAAAATTATTATTTAACTTTTCTGCCATGGTTTGCCACATTCCGTACGTGGCAGAAGCCTTGTTTATATTTATTATGCACCGCGAGGTTTACTTTCGTCTCGCGTGTCTATTTGCTCTCAGTGCGGTGCTTCTGTTCATTGTTCGCCGTAGGGCTTAACAGTGTGTTACAACTCAATGCGTAAGCAGAGACCATGAGGGTCCACGTGCCTTGTGTTGCTATTCTATTTCAGGGAGTGCTGGTGGGCTAGTATTGTTGTAGAACGTACCTTCGTCGTCTGCGTGTTGTGCCTTCCTTGTCCTCGTATTACTCTGTCTGCCCGATTGCAGTTTGTTTATAGGCTTACGTTGCTAGGTGGCGTTAGTCCTTCTGCTCTTTCTATTATGGCCGCCATGTTATGTGCTGATTTCAATATGTGATAAAGTGTTTTATGTTTTCTTGTCCCAAATCGCTTGGTTTAATGAAGCACGTCAATAAAAAACAATTTAGGTTGCTTGTGGTATTATTTATTTCATTTATTGTCGATGCTAGATGTCTTATTTCAAATATTTACAAATACTTTTTACCACTAATTCTTTCTTGAAAAATACATGTTCCTCCCTCTCATGTTGTGTAATAATCTTTGTGTGAGAAATACAGTTCCAATTATCTGGAAATATTTCATTATCACCTAAGTATAGTGGGGGTACGTTCCCTTATAGATGTCTGCTTACTTGGTTGGGCTTATTTTTGAGTTTTTCAGGACCCGTGAAAAATTACCATTTGTTTATTTGCTCTGATTTAGAGATGATGTTTCATGCCACGAACATTTTCAGTCAGTTTTACAGCAATTTATACAGATGTAATCATCAAAGACAATCTACAGAAAAGAGTACATCTCATTATCTGAATTTAGACCTTTCTCGACTGTACGAAATCTGCAGATCATTTTCGCTTCTTCCTGTCTCAGTTTGAGTTCCTGATTTCCTCCCCTTGGTCCTAGGGTTACTCTTTTCAGGCCTGCACATTTTAGAGTTTTTTTGTCCTTACATTGGTGTTCTTTTTGCCAGTGTTGTGCCAATGGCGAAGTGGAATGTTGGTTTCCCATAAATGTTCTCTTATCCACGTTCTAAATTCTCTTATGGTACTTCCTATGTAGATCTGATGACATTCACAGATTATGGCATATATAACATATTTTGTTCTACAATTGATATGTTCGGAAATAGTATGCTTAATGCCATATTTGTCTTCAAAAGTTTGTGTACTGTTCATTGCATGTTTGCACATTGTGCAAGTCCCACATTTCATAAAACCCTTTATATGTCTTGGTAACCAGGTTGTTGTGTTGTCTGTTTTTAAGTGAGACAGAAGGTTGTTTGCCTGATATCTGCGCACAAAGACACAATTGAACTATAATTAGCATAAAGTTTAATTGAAGAATTCTTGAACAGCTTTTGGGGAATTCATAAAACAGCCTGACACGTGTTTCGAGCTGAGGTGCTCGTCATCAGAGGCTGGTGATTCTATACATGATTATACAAAGATCCAAAACATCAAAACAAAGCAAGGATCAACAAAAATAAAACATAAAGGGTTGGCATTGTTATGCCAACAGCCACAGTTCCAACCAAAGGGTACATGTGTGGCAGCACCCGCAAAATGTTAAATCACAAAAATCAACAAAAACAACAGATAAACATAATATGCCAACATTTGAGAGCATAAATAAAATTATAAACAATTAATCAGGTTGCATATTTTTTGAAATAAAGGATATAGTAAGTGCATCCATAATTGCCAGAGTCGTTGCAAGATAAATGGTTTGGAAGAGAAACAAAAATAAAAACGAATTGACATCAATTAGTAGTCCAAAGAAATATTTAACAATAGCATAAGAGGTAATGTCTCTCCCACTCAATGGGCATACCAAAAAATGAATTAACTGAAAAAAGGAGTTACCTTATTTTCCTTGTGAATCAGCCTAGAGTGAGGAATTTGTTGGAAAATCTAGCATGGAGTTAGGGAAAGTCCAAGTAGGGTAAGACACTCATAAAATTCTGCTATCTAAAAAGGCATTACTGAGAATAAAAGTGCTTACCAATAAATGATTGGTAATCCAGATCAATAAATAACGTGGGCTCGACTGTTGGAGAAAGGTAAATAGATCCCATTCAATATGACTATTCGTCATTGCATACAACTGAGCACTGTAAAGTTCATGATGCGAACATACAAAGAGTAGGTGAAGCAATGCATACCTAAATTAAACGCTTCCGATGCGTGAGAAATCTGCATGCCACGTGAGTAAGCAATTTGCGCAGAGACGATTGGATGGGGCAGAAAGGAAGAAAAAAGAAAGGCTAATTAGCAACAATGTGATATATAATGAGGATTGATTAGTCACATGCGTAGCCCCTCGGACTGATAGTAAAGTCTAGGGACATACGCGAAAGACCCGCACTCACCAGCGTCTCCGCCGATGTAAAGTGAAGCCGAAGCTCTGCGGCCGACGCCGCCAAAAATAAACAGTGCGGCGCTCTCGCCAAGAGCTGAAGCATACGCGGTTGTTCGCGTGGCTGGCTCTTGATAGCCGCCATGTTGTAGTATGTTTACTCGCGCGTACCACGCTCATTGTTCTGATGTTATATTATACCAGAGGTCCAACGATACAGTAAAAACCAATGGCTTGTGAGTGTATACTCCGATCACCTAAAACCCTTAAGTCTTAAATTGTGATTTATAATTTGGAGGGAAAGTCACTGAAGATTACACATAGTGGGACAAGTAGTAATATCTGAGAATAAAAAATTAAGTAAGAACCCATTGATAGCTATAGTGCAAATAATTAGTGCAAGTTTGTTTAAACACGAAAACAGAGTCGTGTATATATGGCCCAAAAAAAGTACAAGACTTTGGGAGAAAAGGACGGGGGGGGGGACCAAGTCTGGCCTGCTGCAGCGGGCTATTTTAGGAGCCCAGCAAACATACTCTAATGTACCTGGGAGCCTGTATCCCTTATGCCCTGAAAACAAAAGTCTAATGTTGAAACACATTTCTGCATGCCAAATGGACAAAGGAACAATTAATTCTGTAAAAGAAAAAGTGATAATGTTTGCATCGGGCAGGAGAGACATCCTTGCATGCGAAGTACATTTGCATTGTTAAGTAATACCAACTGATTAATTCCTTGCAGTACTGTGTGTAGTCTAGCATCTATTAGAGGAACACAGATAGTTCATGGTCAGTGTTGAGACCGTGTGCGACCGTGCGATACTGGCAAATAAGTCTGGCTTCCAATTGTCTTAATTTCAGCACTAGGTTGCCTCCCCGTTGAGGCAACGTAACTTTCACCATGCCCACAAATCTGATATTGGACTTGTCATCAAGTTGGTGTTCCCTTTGCCAATGTGTTGCCAATGGATATTTCGAGTCCTGATTAGAGATAGTGGACAGATGTTCCTGTATTCTTATCTTTAGTGGTCTGATAGTACTGCCAATATAGCGCTTGCCGCACACACATAAAATGCAATATACACAGAATTTAGAGTTGCAGTTAATGAAGGAGTTAATTCGGTGTACACCCAGTTTGCCAAAGTCAATTGTACTAGTTACTAGTGCATAGTCACACATCGAACAGTTCCCACATCTGTGGAAACCGTGGCTGCCTGCCTGCTCTAACCAGGTCTTTACTGGTTGTTCATTAGTCATGAAGGATGGTGACAAAATGCTTTTTAAATTTGCTGCTTTACTAAAGATAAAACTGGGTTGAGGGTCTAGCCAAGATATAATATCGTGGTCAAGTTGAAGTAAATGCCAGTGTTTTTTGACAATGGTGTACACATCTGAACTATCTGCATTACACCTCGTAATAAATTGAAGTTTCTTACTGTATGGAGCTTGCGTTTTGGCTTTGGGAGTAAGCAGATCGCTTCTCTTCAGACCCATGACTGATGCTTCAGCTTGTTTGACAGCATTCTTATCATAGCCTCTTGTCCAAAATTGACTACATATGAATTGACATTCCTCTTGAAAATCACCATTATTCGAACAGTTCCTTCTTGCTCTTATGAATTCACCTTTAGGTATATTACGAATGACAGACTTCTTATGGCAGCTAGAAGCATGCAATACAGAGTTAACAGCTGTATCTTTACGAAATGTTTTGGTAACAAGCTTATGATTGATTATGCTGATTGTAAGATCTAAGAAGTTAATACTGGTGCCACTGTATTCATGAGTAAATTGGATACCGCATGTATTGGTATTCAAAAAGGAGACAAACTCATTCAAACAGTCCACTGTTCCTGTCCATACCAAAAGAACATCATCAATGTACCACTTCCAAACATGAATATATTGGACAAAAGTGTTGTTAACAAGTGCAAACTGTTGTTCAAAGTGATGCATGAAGATGTTCGCAAGGGCCGGGGCATAGCTCGCACCCATTGCTACGCCAATAAGTTGTTTATAATAGACATTGTTGACTATGAATACATTGTTAGATAATGCAAAAGATAGAAATTCTTTTACCATTGCTATGTGATCAAAAAATGATGCTGAATGGCCTCTATATATGTACTCAACACTTGAAATTGCTTTATCATGGTCTATTGAGGTATACAGTGCCTTGACATCAAGCGTTACCAAAAGTAATCCTGATTTGATCTTTAGTTCCTCAAGTGTTTGTAATGTATGCATAGTATCTCTTAGGTAAGTAGGTATAGTGATAACCAAAGGAGACAGGCATTCATTAATATAAATGGATAAAGGTTCCAGTATGCCACCACCACCACTGAGTATTGGTCGACCTTCAGGTATAGTATCAAAGGACTTGTGTATCTTTGGCAAGAAATACGATGTTGGCATAGTTGGACCATCCACTACAAGAATCTGTTTCTCTACATCGGTCAGTAAACCCTGTGAGTTCCAGGAAGAAAAGATCTGGCAGGCTGCTATTTTCAGCTGTGGTAAAGGGTTAGAGGGAAGGTGTTCATAGCAACCTGGGGATGTAAAATGTGTTAAACCCATTATAATATAATCCTTTTTGTCCATGATTACTACGTTTCCCCCTGTATCTGCCTCCTTGATAATAATTGAGTCAATCGATGCTAATTCTCGTAAGGCTTTTCGTTCAGAGTAGGATAAATTGTGTCTGGAATTAGTATGCTTAATGCCATATTTATCTTCAAAAGTTTGTGTACTGTTCATTGCATGTTTGCACATTGTGCAAGTCCCACATTTCATAAAACCCTTTATTTGTCTTGGTAACCAGGTTGTTGTGTTGTCTGTTTTTAAGTCTGGCAACATAGATGGGCTTAAAATGTTCTTAATAGTTCTTGCTTTTTTGAATATAATTGTTGGGTTGTCTTTGATGTATTCTCTGACATGTGGATCCAGTTGTAGATGATGCCAGTTCTTCTTGGGAATATACCTCAAAATACTGTTATTCCTGCAATATGTCGTAATAAAACTGACTTCTTCCGTTTGGTGATTGGTTTGCATTTTTGAAGTTAAAATCTCTGTTCTGTTCAAGCTTTTAGCTGATAGTTTGGGTCCCATATCCTCTGTCTTTGAACCTCCTTCAGAGTAAATGACATTCTTCCTCTAAGGTCTCTTTTTCTGAGCAGTTGCACCGTACTCTTGCGTATTCTCCACTTGGAATGTTCCGAATAACTGAGTTATGGTGACAGCTGGTTGCATATAAGGTTGAGTTTGCCTCTGTCGGTTTTCTGAAAGTTCTGGTCATCAATTTGTTATCTTTCACGTAAATATTGAGGTCCAAGAAATCTATTTGTACTTTGCTGGAATTTTCAATAAATTCTATCCCCATTAGGTTGTTATTTGCTCTTGTTCTGAACTTTTCCAAATCTGCATTGTCTCCTTTCCATATTAAAAGAACATCATCTATATATCGAGTCCAGAGTATCACATTTGATTGATATGCTTCATCTTTGTACACATGTTGATCTTCATACATTGCCATCATCAGATTGGCAAGTAAGGGGGCAAATTTAACCCCCATCGCAACTCCTTTGGTTTGTCGATAAAAGTCTCCATTAAACATAAACACATTGTTTTGCAAGGTTAATAGTACCATTTCCTTGAGCATACTAACCGATTGAAATTTAGATGCTGATTCTTTAGAGAAAGTATAATCAAGAGTTTCCATTGCTATGTTGTATCTGATAGAAGTGTATAATGACTTTACATCCCAAGTGGCTAATATGTAGTCAGATCCCCATTCGATTGAAGTCAATTTTTTAATTGCTGAAGTAGTGTCCTTAAGGTATGCCTTTGTTGTGTTCACCAGAGGGCTCAAAATGTTATCAATGTACTCTGCCATGTTCATTGTTGCCCAGTTGATTCCACTAACAATAGGTCTCCCCTCTGGTATTTGGTCAAACCCCTTGTGGATCTTCGGTAGGAAGTATATCGTCGGTAAAGTTGGTTTTTGCATATCTAGAAATGATCTCTCCTCATCTGTGATTAATCCTTGTCTATGCCAGTTTGTGATTGCATCTTTTAGTTCTAGTAGAATTTCATGTTTAGGATTCCTATCAAGTTTTTGATAGCATAAAGGAGTATTGAGGTGATTCGTGGCCATTGTTACATAATCTTCTCTATTCATGACAACAATTTTGCCTCCCTTATCCGCAGCTTTCAAACTCAAAGACTTTAACTTCAAAAATGCAAACCAATCACCAAACAGAAGAAGTCAGTTTTATTACAACTTATTGCAGGAATAACAGTATTTTGAGGAATATTCTCAAGAAGAACTGGCATATTCTACAACTGGATCCACATGTCAGAGAATACATCAAAGACAACCCAACGATTATATTCAAAAAAGCAAGAACTATTAAGAACATTTCAAGCCCATCTATGTTGCCAGACTTAAAAACAGACAACACAACAACCTGGTTACCAAGACAAATAAAGGGCTTTATGAAATGTGGGACTTGCACAATGTGCAAACATGCAATGAACAGTACACAAACATTTGAAGACAAATATGGCATTAAGCATATTATTTCCGAACATATCAATTAGAGAACAAAATGTTTTATATATGCCATAATCTGTGAATGTCAGAAGATCTACATAGGAAGTACCATAAGAGAACTTAGAACGTGGATAAGAGAACACTTAGCATCCATAGGAAACCAACATTCCACTTCGCCATTGGCACAACACTGGCAAAAAGAACACCAATGTAAGGACAAAAAAACTCTAAAATGTGCAGGCCTGAAAAGAGTAACCCTAGGACCAAGGGGAGGAAATCAGGATCTCAAACTGAGACAGGAAGAAGCGAAAATGATCTGCAGATTTCGTATAGTCGAGAAAGGTCTAAATTTGGATAATGAGATGTACTCTTTTCTGTAGACTGTCTTTGATGTTTATATCTGTATAACATGCTTTAAAACTGATTGAAAATGTTCTTGGCATGAAACATCGTCTCTAAATCAGAGCACATGAACAAATGGTAATTTTTCATGGGTGCCGAAAAACTCAAAAATAAGCCCAACCAAGTAAGCAGACATCTATAAGGGAACGTACCCCCACTATACTTAGGTGATAATGAAATATTTACAGATAATTGGAACTGTATTTCTCACACAAAGATTATTACACAACATGAGAGGGAGGAACACGTATTTTTCAAGAAAGAATTAGTGGTAAAAAGTATTTGTAAATATTTGAAATAAGACATCTAGCATCGACAATTAATGATATAAATAACACCACAAGCAACCTAAATAGTTTTTTATTGACGTGCTTCATTAAACCAAGCGATTTGGGACAAGAAAACATAAAACACTTTATCACATATTGAAATCAGCCCATAACATGGTGGCCATAATAGAAAGAGCAGAAGGACTAATGCCACCTAGCAACGTAAGCCCATAAACAAACTGCAATCGGGCAGACAGAGTAATACGAGGACAGGAAGGCACAACACACAGAGGACGAAGGTACTTTCTACAAAATTACTAGCCCACCAGCACTCCCTGAAATAGAATAGCAACACAAGGCACGTGGACCCTCATGGTCTCTGCTTACGCATTGAGTTGTAACACACTGTTAAGCCCTACGGCGAACAATGAACAGAAGCACCGCACTGAGAGCAAATAGACACGCAAGACAAAAGTAAACCTTGTGGTGCACAATAAATATAAACAAGGCTTCTGCCACGTACGGAATGTGGCAAACCATGGCAGAAAATTTAAATAATAATTTTGCCCGTGTGAAACCATAGTTAAGAGAGAATAAGAACACTAACACAATAATGCTCATTATGAACAAATGCATTACGCAGGCCACTTACATAGGCATACAACACAAGAGCCAACCAAGTAACAATGTTCAGTTTAAACACAAACGAACGTGCACTTAGGGAATTACAACAATGTTGTTGATTTTTAATGTTGAAACACAGACTCATTGACTGAGAGAGTGTAAATGTATTTATTAATAGGACAGGGATTATCTCATGACTGGAAGAAAAGACTGTTAGGATATTTTCAAGCCGTAATAACTATCGGGTAAGGATATAATGAAGAGGAAACAAGCCATTATGACCAAGATGATAAAAAGGTTCTAAGTTTCTGTACTACACTTATGAATGGTAATATAATTGTATTCTTTTCTTTTTCTTTCTTTTGTTTGTTTTCCCACAACCTCCTACCCCTCTCCCCCTCCTGTAAACATGGCCAAGTTGTTTTTTCTAATTTTGTTCATTATACAATGTATGCTTTAATACTTGTTTTGCTTAATAACAAACATGGCATTGTGAAATTCCGTTTGTCTATTTACCAAACAACATGGCAATGATTGTGCTATTTGCAACCAACTATGGTACTATTTTATTTTATTTTCCTAAATTGTATATATTACATTCCATACTAATTTTTGAAGCCCTGATCTGAGAAAGACGTTGTAGACGTCGAAACACATGTCATCAACATAGGCCAATACATCTCTCAATAATTGATATTGTGTGGAAGTAAATATCATTTCAGAAATACTTAGATCACTGGGCACATGAGTACACCCGAAGGGTAACTTTTTTCCAAAAATATTATGTATACTTTTTTCTGACTATGGCTTTTGACTAGCATTTGTTAAACTTAGTTCTCTGCTGCAACCCTGACCTTTCTCTTTAAACAGGGGTAGCTGCTAACTCTTGTTTCTTGCTCTATATAGTAATAATATCAGAACAAATTATCTAAGCAATAACTACACAAAATCGACGAATAATTTAACCAAAGAAGAAAAATTTGCCATAAAAAAATTGGCAGAGGACACATCTGTGGTAACCAAGGCGGCTGACAAAGGAGGGAAATTGTTCTATTTAACAGAACAGACTACATCAAGGAGGTCTAAAACATCTTCGCATGGTAGATTGTTATGAAGAACTATCCCATAACCCTTTACCAGACCTAGAAAATGAATGGAACGACAAAATAAAAACTTGCCATGAACAAGATCTTCTCAGTGAAAAGGAATACTATGGCCTACTGAGCAGGAACTCTATCAAGGCAGCAATGTACTTTTTACCTAAGGTACACAAGGCATATAAAGATTTTCCAACACTTCGACCAATTATTAATGAAATTGGATCTAAAACATCTCACAATATATTGACACACACCTCCAGCCCCTGACAACTAATTTAGACTCATTTGTAAAAGACTCTAAGCATATAATTCAACAAATCAATCGCATCCCATGGGAGGAAAATTATCTGTTTGTGACCTTAGATGTAGTCCAACTATATACCTGCATACAGCACAACACAGGTCTGGAAAGCATGATGTGTTTTCTGAAAACTAGGTCAGTCTCCTTCCTAGAACAAAACAAAATGATTATTGAGATGCTACATTTTTGTCTTCACAACAACATTTTCGTATTTAACAACAATCTGTATAAACAACTTCCAGGCACCGCAATGGGGTCAAAATTTGCCCCCTACGCAAAACTTTTTATGGGTTTCTTCGAACTACAGCATGCCTGGAAACATCCACTCTTCCATAATAATGTCAAGTTTTGGGGTCGCTTTATTGATGATATTTTGATAATTTGGGAAGGCGACACCCAACAACTGGACACCTATGTCACTCATCTAAACAACAATGAATACAACCTTTCTTTCACAAAATCAGCCAGTGATACCAATATAGAATTTTTGGATTTAGAACTATTTTTGGAAAATGCACAGATCCAAACAAAGCTTTTTACAAAACCATCAGCTGGCAACTGTCTCCTCTTTGCCATATCACATCATCCTAGAAATACCATCCAAAATATTCCTTATGGGGAAACCCTCAGGATAAACCGAAATTGCAGCACACCTCTCACCTTACAAGAAAATCTCCAAAAAACTTTCCTAAAATTTAAACAAAGAGGCTATGGATCAAGAAATACAAAAACTGCTATAAATTAAGCAGTGCAAGTTTCAAGAGAATCTCTACTCATTGACAAACCAAAAACTGATACCTCCAGACACAAAACCCAGTTCATTACTACCTACAGTATTGAAGCCAAGAAAATTAAATGGATATTGTCCGAACATTGTAATATTCTTCTCACAGACTCAAGCCTACAGAAACATTTGGACAACTCTCCAAGTATTTGTTTTCGGAGAGCACCAGCCATAAAAAACCTTATTAGCGCAAACTTTCTCAGCCCGATACCAAATGCAAGAAAGACTTTCTTTCAAACATCCATAAAGGGCATCTATAAATGTGGGCATTGCAAACTATGCCCATTTCTACATCAAGGAAACAGGGAAATTAACCTTCCAAATGGCAAAATAAAACAAATCAACCAACTAAAAAATTGCAATTCAACATATGTTGTTTATGGAATGGAATGCATTTGTGGTAAACTGTATATTGGCAGCACCATAAGAAAACTTAAGGTGAGAATCTTTGAACACTTAAGAGCCATCCGAAACAAGGACCTCAGATTCCCAATCTCAGTTCATATAATAGAAAATCACCCAAATTCTGATATTTCTAACCTGAACATTTTTGGCTTGGAGAAAGTTTGTTTACCCCATAGAGGGGGCAATAATGAGGACCTCCTAAGCAAACAGGAATGTAAATGGATTTGTATCATGGATACATGCATTTCAGGTTTGAATTGTGACACAGAGATGTATAATTGGTTGTAACTATTTTTTCTTGTTTTGATTTAGGTATGCTTAACCAAACAGAATCTTTCTTTGGTACACATGTGTTTGCTTTGTAGAATAAGAATGAAAATGACTTAGATTGTATATTAAAAAATCTGCCTTTTTTAGTTCTCTATTAGAAGTAACCAAATGTTATTTGTATACATCCTTTCTTGTTCTTTATCAGAAGTAACTTAAAAAGAATCCAAACATTATACACTAATTACTAATTTTAAACCATTAAGATCTTGGATATTGGATCTATGTAAGTTAGAATACACTTAAACATCTACAATAGGACAAACTATACATCTATACCAAGATTATATTGTTTTTGAGCGGCCCGCTTGAAAAATGGCCGCCAAATGTGTTGAAAATGCAATGATGTCATTGTGTCGCGTTAAATAACGTTACGCCTGATCTGATTGCGTCACCTCGCATCTCTTAGGGTATATAAAGCCCATTTGTAGACACAAACACTGCGCAACCAGCTTAGCCGCTTACCCCACTGCTTATCATGGCGAAAAGGACCCTTTTAGTTCCATCCAGGACTCTTACAAAACAAAAGGTAAGCAAATTTGTTCAGCAGTCATGTCATAAAACATGCTTGTCTCCAAGCCTTTAACTCCATAAATACCCTAATATAAACCTTATACAGTCTTCTTTTCCCAACAGTTGAATCAGACAAGAAAGTAATAATTGGAAATATTGAAGTCAAAAAGTAAAACTAACTGGAAATTGGAAAAGCTCATGGCATCTATTTCTGAATTACATACCAAACCAGGGTGAGTCAGAATAATGAATATGGCACCATTGTTTAATTATTACTAAAGTGGATAAAAAGATGATCTTAAAACTCAAAAAAAATGTAATAACTATGCACCCCTTTCTCTTTTTCTATCCCTTCCTGTCAGAAATCATTCTCTCTCCTGATGAAACATTGATACACTCAATGGGGAAACATGTGTCGAGTGAGACCCTACTTTGAAAGCCACTAGGTTGATGATAACACCAGGGTAGACATATTTTGTTTGTTTCTTCAATTAACAACTAAACTAAAGAATCTTTGAAAGCATCATCTAAAAAAGAGTGTTAACCGACTTGTAAGCCACTAGGTGTGATGACAACACCAGGGTAGACATATTTTGTTTGTTTCTTCAATTAACAACTAAATTAAAGAACTTTGGAAAGCATCATCTATATTTGAATCAAGTTTTCTCCTTTTTTTTTTAACAAGAACCTAACCTTTATTTGTTCACTGGATGTTCATTTAACTCACCAATATATATTTTAAACTTTGAGTTGGCGCATTTGAGTACATCTTTTCTCATTTCTATATATTTTTGCATGAATGTTTGTGTAGCAGCCACACAAAGATTTGGGAACTACTCATGCTGACAACCACCCTATTCTTAATTGAGTACTATACTTGAAATTCAACTAAACCGTATGAGAGCTAGCACCAAGAGAGAGCTTTGTTGGTTGCAACATCTTTTTTTCTCTCAGTGATTATATTTCTACTCAACATTTCTTTTTGGGGTTACTTATTTATTTGTTTATTGTTGTTTTTAGTTCATAAGAACTTCTACAACAGTACAAAATATGTTTACATAAATCATCACAGATATACTTCAATTCTTCAAACATCTACATAAATAATTAATTGTTAAAATTGTTACATCAAAAGGACTATTAATTTATCCTCAATATTGATATTCACTTAATTACATCATATCAACAGATTTACATTCATTCATACTAGTTATCCAAACAAAATATCAGTTTTCAACAATAAAGTTGTCTTACCGTATTTACATTATCTATCCCCATGTATGTCGAACATAATTGACATCTACACACATTAAATGGTTACATCATCTTCACAGGTCTGACCTGGTGGCCGTAGTGGCACCCAAGAGCAGAGCATGTCGGATGCACCAGCACCATATTTCCCATTCCCATTGAGCCCTATGGGGCTCAAGTGGGAATGGGGAAGTATATTTTCCGGCGCCTGGGAATGGGCAATTACCGGGGCCTGCAAGCCCGTAATGACCCGGTAATTGCCCATTCCCGGGAGCCGGAAACTATTTTTTACAGGCATGGCTACCGCCAGTATCCTAATGAGGCCCATTGTATCTTCCACACTTGGAGCGCTCCAGTGACCAATTTAGCTCAACATAAGAGGACATACACAATGCATCATAGGTGTTGGCTGCTACTTTGTTAGATTTAAATGCAATGACATCTTTCCCAATAATACTGAACAATTGGCTAATAGGATGACTCAGTGCCTGCAAAGGTAGTAAAGCTTGTTGCCTTTGTATCGTAGCTTTTAGAGACGTTAAGCCAAACTCAGTTCTTATATATTGCATTGGACACGTGGGGGGGGGAGGGGACTCAGCATGGTCTTCCAAAAATAGCCTTGGATCTTATCCAGCCAAGACACATTTTTGGGGTTACTGCAATTTGTGTGCCTTGCCTGTGCATATTGGTGTCCAAATTAATTTGCGATGCAGAATTCATGTTTTGTCCAACCACTTCCAATTCAGACACTTAAATGGTATCCCAATTTTTCAACTGCGTCATGCAATGCTTCTGAGTTAAATTTCTGTTGCAAGGTCACTAGTTTCTTCTAAGTCTGATTTGAGCCATAATTCTTTTCTTGCTTTATTATCATTACATTTTATCATAAATTGGTCTCGCAAGTGGTCTTCATAACACGACCCAAATGTGTACTTGAATGAAAAAACGTGCAGTGCTGTAACAAATTCTCTGATCGTTTCACCTGGTTTTTTATCCCTCTTGGCAAAGTGGTACGGGGTTATGATTTTCTTTTCTTTTTTTCCAATATATTTGTCAAGTTCACGTATGCTTATTTCAAAGCGATTGTTTTGATACTCATCATATCCTCTGGTAGAATCTGGCAATCTGGTCAAGATCCTTTTGGCCTTCTGAGCCTAAACAGTGAAATAACAAGGCATACTTGCTTTTTTAAATGCTGCAGGATGGTCAATAAACTGCCAATAAATATTTAAAAAATCCCTTTTTCCAGTCCAGTCGTTTAACGTTGGGTTCCTTGGGTGATATTACAAATGATGTCAGTCCTGGGTCATTTGGCCTGTTACTTTTGCTTTGCAGAGGAAGTATTGTATTATTTGCTCTATGTATTATTTTCTCTATAGTAGTGGATACTATGTATCACCGTTTGGTAGCTGTAGCCCTGGAGCCGTCCAAATAAATCTGTTGTGATACAGTGTGTGGGAATTGGTGAACCACAACATGCATTTTGGTTGTTCAGTGCAGTTTTGTGCATTTGTTTGTAACATTGCGTGTGTGACTTGAGGGATAATAGAGGCCCTCCTTTGATTTTAATGCTTCCTAGTTAATTGCAATACGGCAAATCAGCTGCAGTCTCTTCTTATTTAACTGCATGTATGTTTCTCACTGTGGTGGCACTGATGACCTTTTAATTGTATGGCTAGCTCATCGCTTGATTTCACTGCCTGGCACTGACTGTTATCGATGTGAGTTTGCATTGCTGGGTTTGGGCTTGTCATCACGTTTGTCAAATCCTCATCTTCTGCTGTGTAAAAAACAAGATGGCCACTGCCAAAGCAAATAGAAAAAAGGACCAAGTCCCTTTTCTATTTCTGGAGTTGTGGCGGCTCAACAGGAAAGAACAGTGGTGCAGGGAGCCCCAACAAATAGGTTGTGAGGGGTTGGAGGATGATGTGGGGCTGGGGTAATGGGGCAGGGATTTGTGGGATGGGGCATGCATAGGGGCAGGAGCACCAAAAACAAATGGCACCACCTAGAGATGAGATTAGGGTGGCTGGTGGAATGAAGGTAGCACACCGGCAGTTCTCGCTGTCGTGTCGAGCCACTTGATTAGCTGAGAGCCATTCCCTGGGTGTCAATTCTTGGGGATTGACGTTAACCTGTCATATTACAAAAGCATTACCATTTTTCCCCCAAAGGGTGTACATTCCCCTCACAGGAACAGCCATTCAGCTGTGATTTTAAAAACACAAAGGGACCTAGTCAATTGTTCCTATGCGTTTATGTAACCATCCTTCTGTGGAATGCTGCAAAGTACACTGTGCACAACCTTTCACCATCATTTGAAAGAGTACGGTGTGGACATTTTAACATGTGGCTGTTTCCGCATAGACTACCTTTTGACATATCTTGAGGGCCAAAGTTACAGCTTTCCAGATCATTTGAGTTTGTAACTTAGTAGAAATGGCTTTCATACACTAGAATCACTTTAAGAACATAGGGGTTAAAATCACATAATTTCACTGGGATTTTTTTGATTGGGATATACTTATCTATTGCTGTCTTACTCAGGACTGATAGAATAAGATTACTAAAAAGAGACATTTATTTGAAATACGGGTGCTCAGATGTGAAATTAAGATAAACACTTGTGTCGCTCTATTTGTTCCTTTTTTTTAAGTGTATATTAATATGTTTCTTTTAAACATTGCACATCTCACCTTTAATTGCACTTTGCACTACCAGTGATGCCACCAATCATAACCTAAGTGATGTCATCGATTATGACATAAGTCATGTCATAAGTCATGCCATCATTGATGTCATCAGTGTGCTTAAGGGCTAGGTAACGGGCGGCGTAGCCTCCAACACCTGCTGAATGTCCGGGATTTTGCTGCGTTATCTGACAAATGAATGTCACTTCAAGGTTTTTTAATTTCAATGGTTTTGTTGTGTTGACCCGTTACCCGTAACTGTTTCTTGACTGAAGATTGCTCGCTGGATTTCAAAGTTTTTGCTATTCTATTTTACACCCCCTGCAGTACTAATATTTTTCATATTGATATCACAATGAGTGTCATATGCAAAGTTAATCGTTTTTTTTTCCCTATGGAGTAAAGGATTGAACGGTAAATATGGATGCGCTCCTACTAATTTATAATACACAAATATATGAAATATTTATATCTACAATCTCGTCAAAAATCTCCATAAATTCAATGACTCAAAAAATAATATCCAAAATGCATACTCTATATACATTTGGACAGATAGCTTTGTGAAGTAATGGTTCACTGGTTCGGTTTGCGTTCACCAAAGCCAGTGTCAGGTGGCCAATTTTGCAATTGGAGGGTCATCAATATTTCCCACGAATGTGCGTGAAAGATGGAGCATAGTCAGGGAGCCCTAACCAACCAATCCTGTACAGCAGAGCTCACCTCAGACATAGAAACCATTCAAAATAATACTTTAAAATTGTACATTTCACAGCAGCATTTTATGACATTGTGTTTAAAAAGATGTACAATGCATAGACTGTTTTGTAGGGTAACACATTAAAACGCCCAATAGTGGGCAGGTCACCTACAGTGGACAGCTGCATTTTACAATTAATTGTCATGATGCATTTGCCCTCAGTAAATGCCACTATTATGTCCATGTACGAATACATTTGCATGCTGTCTGTGCACACTACTACCTCTATTGCCACTGTAATAAAACATGTCCATGATGTCTACATCAATATATGCCGATTGTCTCTGCCATGTGCTTGTGACAATGCGGACACGATGATCCGCCACCAGTTGATTCAAGGGTGCTCATCAGGAAAGCTGTGCAGAAAGGTGCTGCGTGAACCGGGAATCACGCTACCTCGCATTTTGGAATTTGGGCGTTGCCAGGAGGTGTCCAAGGTGAGAGCATTCAGAATGGAGGCAGTGGTGCGCCTGGGAAAGTCGGAAGAGGTTTGCACAGTGGGCCGTGGCCAATGGGGCAAAGGCTTGAGATGTCCAGGTGGCAACCAGCATGATCGCGGATATGACCTCCCTCACCCTACAGAGTGCCCGGTGCAAGGGAAATCATGTGGCCGGTGTGGCGTGTCAGATCACTATGCCTGGATGTGCAGAGCTACATTGCCGGTCGTAGTCCCGAGGGGACCTGTTAGAGCGGGGTTCTTCAGGCAACAGCACCTGCCTAACGTCGCCCAGGTCTATCAAGGGGCGGAAGGTGCCCCTCAGGAGGACGATGATGAGGAGGAGGAGGAGAATGTCTTCTTTGTGTCAAGTGTTGGCGCTCTGCGGCCCAAGAACAGGAGACAGCCATGGTGTCTGGTACAGGTGAACGAGACCACAGTCCTGGTCGACACAGGGGATCAGTGAATGTCATGGCACGGGAACACTATGATGCCATGGAACACCTGCCAAAGCTACAATCCCCTAAAGCACATATCTTTACATCTGGAGGGGAACAACCCATCCCACTAGAGGGGGCCTTTGTGGCCAAAGTAGGACACAAAGGGTCGTCTATCTGGGCCCATTTCTATGTCATAGCGGTCAGCAGTAACCCCTTGCTGAGCTGCACAGCTGCGGAGGCACTCGGGTTTTGCCTACTCCGTCTACGTGGAGGATGTGCAGGAGCTCCTTGAGAAGTACAGTTGGCTGTTTGAATGCATCGGCTGTATGGCAGGTGATCCGTTGAGGCTTCACATTGATGAGTCCATCCAACCGATCGCATTGAAGCACAGCCGGGTCTCGTTCCATCTGAAGGATTTGGTTGGATAAAGAAATGGATAGCTTAGTTGAGTTGGACATCATTTAAAAGGTGGAAATCCCCAAACCCTGGGTTTCTCCGATTGTCATCGCCAGGAAGCCCAAGCAGCCGGACTCAGTGTGCATATGTGTGAACATGCGGCTCCCAAACAAGGCCATCAAAAGGGAGCGCCATCTCACCCCCACCATAGACGACATCATTGCAGAGCTACAAGAAGCCCGGTTCTTCTCCAAGCTGAACTTGAGGGCCGGATATCATCAAGTGGTGTTGCACCCCGAGTCGAGGTACATCACGACATTCACCATGCACTGCGGTCTCTACCGCTACAAGTGCCAAAGTTTTGGGGTATCGTCTGCAGCAGAGGTTTTCCAGAACATTATCCGCTGTGCCCTTGCTGACTTGGAGGGAGTGTTAAACATAAGTGAAGATATATTGGTGTTTGCACGGTCAGAGGCCGAGCACTATGTCAGGCTGGCAAGGACACTCGAGCGACTTCAATCCCTGGGACTAACACTGCACAGGGACAAGTGTGAATTACTGAAAACTAAGATCAAGTTCTTTGGCTTTGTGTTCAAAGAAGGGGGCATGTCGCCGGATCCTCCAAAAGTGAAGGAAATTGTCGAGGCATGACCCGCAGGGAACGTGTGAGAAGTCAGGAGCTTTTTGGGAATGGTCACAAATTGTGGCCTGTTCATCAAGAACCTGGCGTCCCGGTCAGAGCTGCTGTGGGCTCTGACTAAAAAGGATGTCACCTGGCAGTGAGGATCCTTGGAGCATGCCACTTTTGAAGACGTCAAAGGGGCTTTGACAGCTGAGGACACCATGGCGTTCTTTGACCCGTCCATTCAATCGGAAATCGTGGTCGATGCCAGCCCATTTGGACTGGATGCGGTGCTCACTCAAACCGATGCCAACTCGGAGGTCGGGCCAGTCGCTTATACCAGCAAGGTGTTGTCATAGACAGAGCAAAGGTACTCTCAAATTGAGAGAGAGGCCATGGCGGTACTGTGGGGATGTTGTCACTTCTGGCTTTATGTCCTGGGAAGGCCAGTGATGGTGGTCACGGATCACACACCCCTCCTGGGCATACTGGCGGGGTTGTCCTCAAAGCCGCCAGCAAGGATTGAGAGGTGGATTCTGGCCTTGCTCGAGTATGCAGTATCCCTGGTATATCGGCCGGGCAACAACAATGCGGCCTATTATCTGTCCAGAAACCCTTGGGGTGAACCAGAGGGGCTGAAGAACATCAGTGCAGAGGAGGCCGGTGAGCATGTCAGACTGGTGGTGGAGGCAGCAACTCCTAACTCGGTGCTGATCCATGAGCTGGAACAAACGGCAGCAGAGGACGAGTGTTTCATCATCCTGAAGGCGTCTCTACAACAAGGCTTGCGGAAATCTGCCATGAAAACATTGGCGCTGAGGACCCACGAAGCGAAATCGGCCCTTGAACAGCTATTCAGGGTCAAGGATGAGTTGACATTCTACGAGTCAGAACTGGTCCTCAGGGGTGACGGAATTGTGCTCCCTCAGGTCAAGGTCACCAGGTGATTGAACTGGCTCACCAAGCACATCAAGGTACCACCAAGACCAAGGCCCGCCTGCGACAGAAGGTGTGCTTTCTGGATCTGGAAAGGTGGGTCAAGGAGTTTGTGGCTGCCTGTGTGTGGTGCCAGGCGGTGACCCGACTCAGCGGGAACCCATCATAGAGACCATGGCGAAAGGTACCAAGCCCTGGAAGATCGTCCACGCTGACTTTGGGTCCACAGGCCGTGACACACACTTTCTCATGGTTGTGGATGAATGGTCCAGGTATCCGGAGGTGGAGTTCATTGAGTCGGTGGCCTTCGAGAATGTTGCTATCACAATGGAGAAAATCTTTGCTACAAACGGCCTGCCCCAGGTGCTGTGTTCGGACAATTGTCCACCTTTCCAAGGGGAGAGCTTTGCCCAGTTGATGGAGGAGTATGGGGTCCATCACCGCAAGATCACGCCTCTGTAGCCTCGGGCAAACGATGAGGTGCACCGCTTCATGAAAATACTAAACAAGGTGTTCCATATCACTCAGGGAAAGGGGCACAGTCTGCAGAGGGCCCTATACCAGTTCTTGCGGGAATACCGGGCCACTCCACACACATCCACGGGTGTGGCTCCGGCTGAAGCACTGTTCAAGCGGTGTCCGAGGGGCCTCATCCCAGAAGTAGGAGAAAGATAGCTGGCAGTCATCAACGACAAGCAGGTGGAAAGGGAGAGGAGAATCAGGACTGAGCAGAAGAATATCAGGCGAGGACTCCGCCCCCAGCAGTTCCTCCCCGGCTATGAGGTTCTAGTCAAGAATCGACATCTGCAAAGGAAGCTATCTTTGACATATGAGCCTGGTCCGCTGCACGTGGTAGCAGTGCACGGCTCCATGGTAACAGCGTCGGATGGGACTGCCTCTGTCACCCGCAACAGCCGTTTCTTCGAGAAGCTTGGAGAAGCGAGGTCAGAGGCGTTGCAGAGAAAGGAACGTGAATGACATACCAGATGAGGGTGGTGGCCTGGCCCATCCGCCAAGATCCCCGACTCGGGGGAGCTCAGGTGAGGAGGTGCCCGATCTGGGAGTCGGGCAGGAGTTATCCCTAGAGGGTTGGGAGGGGGAGACCTGCCCACCTGAGTGACTATGTGCTGGACCACTGAACTGATGGGACCACCCCGTGGACTGGGATTGACGCTTAGGACAGGGGTGGCTGTGAGTAAAGCGGTCTTTTTCTTTGTTGCAGTGTGTTCTTATATTGTGTGTGTAGTTAACCTCTGTTCTTCGTTTGTTATGAAAAAGGAGGAGTGTGGTGCTGCCCCTTTAAGGGCACATGCGCGCGGTGGAGTGAAGTTGCACATAAATAAAGTGGGTGTTCCCGGCTGCCTCCGAGCGACCGGGAGCCAAACCCAACTACAAGTGTGTGTGTGTGGTCTTTGTAGGAGGGTAGATGGCTCACGGACATTCCGGGTGCAGAGCATGCAACCGGAGACACATCACAATAGTGGTTTGTTTAAAGACTTTTCTCCAAATCAGGAGTACTGTCACATCTCACGTGGCTGTGTGACTTTCAACACTGAAGCCGCAGAGTGTTCGCTTTTAGAGACGAAGACTCATGTGTTTAGCCTGCCCATCAGCTTGTTGTGTCATTTCCTTAGCTTCCCCGCTATCCTCTATGACTGCGGGTCGCCCATGTCAGTACTTAATGGTGGTTTCTAATCTTTTTTCAGTCTTCCCAGCCTTGTACGCAGGCCAGGGAGGAGGCTATGGCGGGTGTGTCTGGATATCTTCAGTCTCATTCTGAACTCAGCAGAAGCAGCAGCTGTAATGCCTCTGGCTGTGCTCCATTGCTACATCGAACCCCGCTGGTGAGTGAGGGGGCTGTTGGTTTTTGGAGAAGGCAATAATTATGTGTTACTTGTGGGGGAGGGATCCTTTCTGATGTTGAAGGGAGGTGGTATTCCAGTGGCTAAATTAAATAGTGAGTTGTGATTTGTTTACAGTGGAGGTTGCTGCAGAAGAGTTTATTTTTAGGAGCCAGACATGGGGGTTTTCCCTGTGAGGGTTCATGAAGAAGGACTGGTGCACCAAGTTGTTGGGGAATCCGAGGAAGTTGGGCTGTGAATTTTGCAAGGCACGGGTCACAAGGAAATCTGGATGTTGTAGGCCCCATAAGAAGCAGTGTGTGTTAGACGCTGCAGGAGAGTGGAAGCTGTAAGAGGCCCAAGGGGTTGTGTGGTGATACTGCAAGGTGGACAACTATGCAGTAGGTCCAACAGGAAGCTTGAGGTGGGTTCTTCTCTTGACCCGTTGGAGCTGACGCATGAAGTAAGGGTGCTGTTGTGGGGTAAGTCAGCACAGACAAGGACCGTAGTGTGGGGTATAAGATTGTGGTGAATGGAGTGACAGTGGGGAGTCTTATAGAACTGTAAGAGTCAGGAAGGGGACTAGTTCCTCTGGCAGCAATATGAAGAAGCACGTGTTTGGGGGCAGTGAGAGGATCCTGTGAGCTGTACAGTAAGAGGCAGTGGGAGGGTGTGTTGCGTGGTTTACAGGAAGGGCGTGCTGTGGGCTATTGGAGGCACCGAGGGAGTACTGCCGAGGTGTAGGAGAAGGGGGTGGGGAGAACTTGGCCTCTTGGTTGGGAGACGTGTTGAGAGACGTGGAACCCAACTTGTCTTTCTATCTGCAATGTATCTGTAAAGGAGCACCATTTTGGTTTCAATATATTTTGCACGTGTCAAACCTTTCCATTTGACTGCCTTGTGTATACGTTTTTTGTTACCTTGTGGCAAGTGTGGTACTTATATTTTTATACATGCAAGTGGGATATTGGAAAGTTTCCCGAATCTAAAACCATGCTGTATGCAGTGTTGTGAAACACATTACTTGTTTTGCACTGTCGGTGTATGCAGCCGAATACCTGCTCTAGATTTGTGTTTTGGTAGCATACATTGAACTCTGCACTGGGCCCATATGAAATTGGTTGGGTGTGTGTTTGTGGGGGTGGTCTTTTTTTCTTGTAATGTGATGTGAACTCCGTCCTTTTTCTTTTCTACAGGGTAAAATCGAGATGACCTTGGAAATCCTGAATGAAAAAGACATGGGAGGAAAGGTCATGTCGCAATGGGTGTGATGACCCCAGCATTAACGTCAAGTTGGATCCACCAAAGTGGGCCCCTTTTCTTGCTGTCGTATAGTACACACACACATACACACCCCTAGGAGCTTTGAAGTGTAATACCCTGCCCATGGAAGTGCACCTTCCCTCCAGTAGCTCCTGTCCTGTGTCCCAGGTTGCCAGTACACGTGTCTGCATTAAGTCTATTGGGGACTCGGCAGTTCATATTTGTGCGTGTTTCCCTATTGCTCTGTATTTGCGGCCTCTCCTTTTTGCATATGGGCGTAACTTGAGTTGGCGGATGGTGTGTCGCCCCCTTATGGTTATTTATTGACTGGCGGACCTTCTACACTGAGACAATAGTGTACATCTCTTGCTCTGAGTTTGTGTAAATAGTGTTGTTTCTTTCCGAAGGCAGCCGACTTGAAATCTCTTTCTTTTGGTTCACGAACCTATGACATTTATTGTGTGGCGCAGATTCAAGTGGATCTTAAACGCCCTCATCGGCCTGGTGTTTGTGCGTCTCTTCCTCGCCATGCTCTTCTACTCGTTAACAATTAGCATTCAAGGGGCTCATTCATGTTAGTGTTTTATAATGCCAAAACACCATTGGAAATGCTCTGTGAATCAGGCCCTTAAGTCTTCTACCATGTTTCTGCTCCGTCCATCTTTTCTCCAGCGCTTTGTGTTTTCCCTATTCATTGTATTTAAACCACAGCGCGCTTCTGAATGGGCAGCATTTTACGGCAGTGGCCTGGTCTAAACTTTAAAGGTTTACTGTCCCCATGCCATTCAAGAAAACCTGGTATAACGTGCAGCATCTGCTATCGGGACTGCCCTCCCATCTCTGCAGTTTCTAGCAATATTTCGCTCTCAAAAGAACAGCTGCAATGTTTATTTTTTAAATGAGCTGAAACATTTCAAACATGTCACTACAAAAATATAGCATTGCCCCAACCTAGCGGCTCATTGACATTAATCTGAAGTATTCAAATTCAAATTCGTGTCAAATTTGGACATTTAGTGCTTAGAAGACCAGGTCACTCACAATATGCTCATGAACTGAATGAAGGCACTCCTTGAGTAACAATTTGGTTTCAGAAAACGGGTACATATACACGCAAATGTTTTGTTCATTTTGCCCAGCATCCCCATTTCGGTGAAGCATAATTGCTGCAATGGGCACTTTTGCTCTGTCATTTTTTTTTTTAGAGCCGGATGGGAGTGGCTGGGCGAACACTTCTCCCGCACTATTAGATTTCGTGTTATCGGTGCCCCTTGCCGTGCATGTGCATTGCAATAAAGGATGACAGAGCAAGATGCGCACCAGTGCTTTTTTTAGTTATGTGGTGTGCACAACAATAGTATAAACACACATTAATATTAATTATCTCATGTTTATGTTCTGTGTCAAAATGAATGGCATTCTCCTAGATGTTGCCACCGCAAAGGCTTCTATTCTTGCTGCATCATCTATTTTTCCAACAATTGTGCTCTCTCTGCACGTTGTCACTCTCTCTTTACACATTCTGTCGCTCTCTCTATCTCTCTCTCTCTGCATGCTGTCGCTCTCTCCTCGCATTATTGCTCTCTCCCCTGTGCACTGTAGCTCTGTCTCTCTCCCTGCACGCACTGTCACTCTCTCTCTCTCTCTCACCCTAGAAACGAAATTTAAGTGTCTACTTGTAGCTAACATCCTAAGCTTTCTAAAGAACCCATCTCAAGTCCTTATAGTTGTTCCGCAATCGCGTTTACCGCGCATGGAAAGTTTGCCGCAAATTTTTCATTTGGCTAAAATCTATAAAGTGTAAAATAGCTTTTCATTGCACCCGACCTCAAAATTAAGTTTTCAACTTGCATGTTACTCCCAAATCATTGCTAGTGTTTGTCTGATACCATACATAGCTGCTCCCATGAGAATTTCAATAATTTCAGTGAATTAAAACTATTTTCAGTGTTTTACCCATTCATTCAAAGCCAACTTTAAAAACATTTTTGAAAAGTTTGCCAATCAATTCTGTTTTTCTCTGGTGTTTGCTGGGGGGAAATTGGGATTGATATATTTTGGTGAATTCTGCATTCCTGAAACCTGTTCTCTCTCCTTCTATCTCTTTACATTTCATTTTGGGGGGATTGAAGAGTGTGCAGGGGGAAATAGTAATCACATTATTTGATTGAACACACAAAAGTATTATTTCTGTGCTGCATTATTTTTTCCATCATTGCTTCTTGTGATTAAAGAGATTGTTTAGTGTAACATCACCCATTGGTGATCATTGTATAACCAATAAAAATAGTGTGATATATATATTGTGAAATCCATAAAATAAATATTTTAACTTTGCAGACCAGCCTAATTTCTGGTTCAGTGGGACCGGGGGAGGGGGTTAAAAGAGTGGGGTGTGATATAAGTGGTACAACGTTCAGAATAAAAGAACTTATAGACACAAATAAATAATTAAGGGTTTCAGTTGTGCATCCCACGCTAGGCATTGACTTAGGTGAAGTGCCGGATTGAAATCACTTTCAAGATTGGGGGCTTGTCGCAAGATTTTTGAATTAGACATACCACTTGTGACAGTCTAATACAGTGTGCTAACTGACGGGGTACATAAACCCTGTTGGGCTACCACGCTGTGCTACACTCTGAAAAGCACCCTTCAATAGGAATGCTCTAAGGAATTTGGTCTGTTTTGCAAAAACAAAATAAACTCCAGTAAGTCAGAAAGGAAATTAATATTTCCGGAATGGCGACCTTGGTAGAAATCAATATGGCAAAAGAACACCCACTGCACAAATTATTTATCTGGGGTGAATGGACAGAGCAGGATCAGAATGTGTGGTTGCAGGGAATTAAGGGACCGGCCACTGCAACAGGATTAAATATATGGCAAGATCAGGGTCCATTACATATGGCACTGAGTGAACTGTATATGGCCCCTAAGGTAAAAGAAGAGCAAAGTAAGATTGCCAAAATAGCAGCATATCTGTACCTCCATATTGGCAAACAAGCAACTACAACCATTAGAAAAAGCCCAAACTGATCTGGACTCTGCAGAGCAAAGGCTACAAAAGAGCCATGAATCAGAAAATGAAACCAGGCAGTAGCTGATAAAAATAAAATAAGATATGGATATCCTGCAGCAGGATAAGGTAGAGCAGGATACCAAAGTGCTGGTGCTGCAGAAAAAGTGCCAAGAAAAATTGGACCCTACTGTAGAGCCAGAAAAAGCTGGAACAGCAAATACATGTTAACAGGGCATGCGCAGAGCAGGTAGTCACCCTGCAAAACCATCTAGACCAAGAAAAAGAAGAACATAATAAATTAATTCTCAAAGTCCTGGACACTCAGGCAGAATTTGATGAAGAGCGCCAGAAAGCTGGTGCACTCCAAAAACAAAGAGACGACCTGGCTGCACAGAGGGGTACTCTTGTTCAGGAAAGGAACACCTTAGGCCAGGAGGTCAGTTATTTAAAAGATAAGATGGAAGAAAATCACCTGGCCCTCCAGGGACTGGGTGAGTTCCCAAAAAATTATACAAAACTGTTAGAGCACTCCAGGAGGATGGAAGATGCTCTGGCAAAGAGTGACCAGGCCAGTAAGGACAGGACTCAGGAGGTCACCCTCCTGCAGCAAAAATTGGCCCAATATTCAAAAGTGACACAGGAAGCACAGAGAGACAATGAGGCTCTCTGTGAGAAAAATGACAGGCTCTGCATACAGGTATCTATGCAGGAACAACTGATCGAGACTAGCAAGGCCTTGATAGAGGAACAGAAAGGTCAAGTTCTTGCATGGCAACAGGGAGCAGGGCATGGGCGTAATTTTAGGGGGGACGGGGTGTTTGTCCCCCCCAACTTTCATGGCACACTATTTTGTCCCCATGCATTTGAATGGGGCACCTTTTCTTCAGAGGTCATGTCCCCCCCAACATTTTCAGCAAACTTTCTCCACTGGAGCAGGGCCTGAGAGAGATGCGGTCCGCTGGGAGAGGGAAACACCTGAGCATAACCTCAGGAACCCTAGTATAAGAGGCCTTCATCTCTTCCACTCCATGGACTCTGCCACCCCCATGTCCACTGGCGCACATGAGCCAAGGGCCACAGGGATGGCAGACTTCAATCCAATGAGGAATATGGGGCTCATAGGTCAGCACCTCCCAGGAATGGATGGGTGGGCATCTGGGTATGGGTTCCCAAGTGCTAGGGCCATATTCTCGGATCAGGGAGACTCCAATGAGGGAAGGGTCAGAGACATGGATCCTCAAAAATACCATTTACCCAGAGACCAGATGGTAAAATTTAGTGGGGAACTCCATGAGGGTAGGCCCACTAAGGGCATCCTGAAAACCTCTGCCCAGCTCGGACAGTGGGGGTGGGGGTACTCAGCAAATCCTGGGAGCAAGGAAGAATCAGAAGACTCCTCTGAGCGCCACAGGACTCAAGAAACTAGGCCCCCACATTCTGCCAGCCATTCCCAAGCTCGCAGAATCCAGGAGTGCATAGAAGACCAGACATGCACCTCTGGGAGAAGTACCTCTGAGTCAGAGGATGAGTGGACAAGTTCACCCAAACCGAAAAAGCCAACAAGGTCAAGAGGGCCTTGCTCAAGGGTGCCCTAAAACAAATAAAGGACATTAGGAGCGTCATCACGCCCTACCACAAGAATGCAAAGTATTCGGTTTGGGAGCACCTTGAGCTCTTTGAACACATGATGGAAACTTTCCATTTGAAGGACAGCCAAAGCTGTATTCAACATGTAAAATGGACCTTTTCTCCCGAGTACTCCAGCTTCTTTGCGGGGCGGGAGGATCAGAATCATTCTAGATGGTCCACCTATAGGGTGGCCATCTTGAAACATTTTTCTGTGCACCGGATTCCTCAGGAGGCTTGCAAGGCAGCCTACAACTTGCAATGTGGGCAATATCAGGCCCCACATGAATTTGTTCAAGAATTGAAGCATGTCTTTGCGCAGACCACTAGAAGGGTGCGCACTGACGGCAAAGAGTTTGTAAATACTTATTTCCATGCTCTCCCCAAGTACATCATGACCCAGCTAGTGAGGGGCTTTCACGAGAAAAGATCACTAGACTGGATCATTGAACAAGCCACATGCATTTATGAGGTGCAAAAGCAAGTGGAAAACAAAAATACTCCCAAAAGCCCTAAGACAACTAACACCCCTGCTGCTGCTAAAGTGGCGGAGGTGAAGGTTGCCCCCATTATAGATTTAGAGATAGGGGGCCTAATGATCTACCTGCACAGAATCAAACCAACCCCAAACCCCGAAGGCCCTAGAGCCAATCACAAACAGGGAGCCAGGGAGGTAATCCCACAAATGGGGCCCCTAACTCCCCTGACTACATAAGCCCACACTACAAGGGCAATATACCCATCCTGGGTTATGTATGGACTCCTCCAGCCTAAGGGGGGGATCCAACCAGACAGCAGCTAACCCAGGGAACTTCCCTCACTTCCCCCAGCCAGGAGGGTAATAATTCCCCAAATATTGGACAGAATTTCTTCCCAAGCTACCCACAAAACCTTAACCCCCAAAACAATCCATCCTTCTTTCCCCACTTTCCTGAGCCCAGACAGCCCAATCCAGGAGAGGGGAGGCCAAGGGTGGAGGGGTATCCACATTTTCCTAACCCGGGGTATTTTGGGAGAAGGGATAGCTACCCTTCCTGGGATCAGCCCAGGGGAGATATGAGGACCCCATACCAGCCAGAGCGGGTGTCCCAACTAGAGCCCCAGGTCCAGACCATGGCACAGGATCTGGATCACATGCTGAGGGCTCAACAGAACCCTCAGATGAGCATGGCGGTGCAGAATGCCTCAAACCCAGGACCTGGTGCTCCAGAGCAATGATGGGGGAAGAACCCCGACAACCCACTGGTTCCCAGGGAGAAGGCACAAGGGGAAGGGGGGGTGTAAAACCTAGGAGGAAGCTTCCTTCCCACTTGTAAAAAGCCCCTGGAAACCCAGGAACCGGAACCAAAATCTCCTCCCCCTGAAAGTCTGCCACCCAAGGAGCAGAGGGGGGGTAGGAGAAATAAAGAGCCCAAAAAGACCCATTTTGAGGAGGAGGTACAAGCCTTCCCGTTTGAAGGAGAGGGATCCTCAGAGGATCCTGGGAAAAGGATCTTCTCCTTCAGAGATGGGGGAACTCCTCCCAAAGAAAAATGGGTTCCAAAGGATCCAAATCCAGACTGGATAGATGTGGGGACCGAGTTAGCACCGCCCATCATCAATCCCCAGAATCATCAGCATGAAAATCCCCTGGTTCAAACCCATCCTGGTGACTGCCTCCAAAAAGGGGGGGGGCAGCTCAGAACCAGAACCAGGGGAACCAAAAACGTCCCCTGTATCTCGCTGCCACCTTTTTCTTACAGATTCCCAAGACACCAGAGAGAATCCTGCCCAAATCACCTTCCTGTCAGTGTCCAAAACCAAGAAACTAACCGACCAGTTGTCAAAAAATGTACATTATCTTTGCCCCCTTGAGGAGAAGGAGGGAAGATTCTATGCCCCCATCCAAATACAGGGGCAGTGTACAATTTTGGCACTGGTGGACACTGGATCCCAAACAACCCTTCTGTCAAAAAGGGCCTTTGACCAACTGAATTCGGGAAGGGAGGAGAAATACCAAATTCCTCTCAACCCGCTTCCTGGACAACTTCAGAACTTTGATGGGAAGGAAATCCCGTCGAAGGGACTGCAGATTTGGATATTAAAATTGGGTGACACAAGGTGAAGCACCCGGTCATAGTTGTGACTCCAGAGGGCACACCTTGTTTACTAGGGGATGAAATCCCGCGTAGGTTGTCACCCCTCATAGACTGTGTGAACAAGGTCCTCTGGACCCAGACTAACCGACCAATAAAATTAAAACATAGTGTCAACCATGTTAGTTTAAACGGCACATGCCACATGGTTGAACAAAAACCTGACCAAATAGAATTTCACTTCCAGAACAACCAAATCCCAGATGTGACAGTAATTGCAGTAGGACAACAAACTTGTGATGGGGAGTACTCTCTATTTCTGAAAATCAACTTTCCTTCCAGTCTAAGGTGGCATTCCAAAATGGAAGGAAACAGTCTGAAATTCTTTACAAATTCACAATCAGAAAATCCCACTCCTATAGTCCAGAAAGATGAAAAATCAGCGCAAAGCCTGGCTGATATTCAGAAAATTGGAGAGCAGTTGTTCATCCCTATTCAGTTAAATGAAGGGAAAGACTCTGTTCTCGCCTAAGTGTGTGTTAACAACGGTAAGAGCTTCATCAGCAAAGCCATGTTCCGCAAACTCCCAAAAGATCCAGCCATTCCCACATTTAAACTGAAGACAAATGGGAAATGGACCTGGAAACACCCAATTCAAAACATCTCCTGCCTAGCAGGTGTATACTCAGAATTTCCATAGGCAACAAGAGCATAATCCATAATTGTCGGGTCGTGCAAGATGTCCCTGCCGCATTTTACTTAGGCAGTGACATTCTCAATCGCTTTGCCATTAGTTTGGACCTGATAAACTTCAAAGCTTGGTCCCGATTAGCGGGTAATCCCATGGGCTTTGATGACCCAGAGAAAGCATTTAGGTCAGCTCAACAGCTGCCTTATGCAGTTGAAATTCAGATTGGAGAGGAAGTCACCATCCCAGAAAGGACCCGACAATTCTCCCTGGAACGGAAAGTTAAAAGAGGACAGAAATTAAAAAACCCTGACGCCTATATTCATCTTAATGCTTACTTCCAACAGCAAGGGTGGGGGTAAACCCAACACCACTAGTCAATATAGAACATGACACCATTCCAATAGAGGTGTATAACAGCGACTTAAAGAGTATCACTCTAGCCGCAGGCACCATTATTGGAATGGCGGTTTATGACCGACAATTTTCCATAGATTTAGGTAATGAACTGTTAGGACTCATCCCCAAGGACTGTCTTGACAGTGATAGTGATGATAACACAACACCAGACAGGATCTTCACCCAGCATGGGGGGAATTTCCTGGTGTACACTTCCTGCCCTTATGGTAAGGAAGATGTGACCTGTGACTTCAGGAGGGATGAGGTGATATTCCAAGTCCGCGAGGACTGCCTTCCCCACCTGAAGCCACCAGTTCAAATCAGCACTTTGTCCAGGGACTACGCCAACCAGCTGGAGGAGGCCGCTTAGATAGCAAAAACGGAAGTCTTTCCAGGCTTCAGGCAGATAGTTGAACAGAGAGTCAACCTAGCTGATGCCTGTGAGACTCTGGAGCAAAGGCAAAAATGTAAACAAGTTTTCTTAGATTTTCAAGATCTCTTTGCGGGGAACTCATATGACTGTGGTCGCACCGACATCCACACAACAATTCCCACGGACCCTGGCATTACTCCAGTGTTTGTGAAGCAATATTGCTTGCCTGTCGCATCAATGGAGTCCCTTACTGAAATAATTAAGAACCTTGAGTCCTGTGGGATAATTCGTCCAGTCCACAGCACCTTCAATAATACGGTGCTGGGGATTTTGAAGCCAAATGGCCAGTGGAGACTTTGCGCTGACCTAAGGAAGCTCAACAAACGGGTCCATACTTCCCAATGGCCTCTTCCCTACATTGACCAAGGGCTGTCCCAGATCCAGGGGTCACAGGTATTTACTGCCATAGACCGGACCAATGGGTACTGGACTGTACCTGTCAGTAGAGAGGACCAATACAAGCTGGCCTTTACCTTCGGTGGGCAGCAGTACACATGGACCCAGACTCCCTTCGGCAATGAATTCAAAATGTTTCTACACAAGGCCATGCCGACCTGGGTGAAAGGGGTAACCTGGCCTATGTAGATGATGTTTTAGTCAAAAGCTCAACTGTGGAGGAAGACATAGCAGAGATCCGTTATGTTCTGACACAGTTGAGGGTAGCGGGGCAAAAGTCTCCTTTCAAAAGGCACAGTGGAGCAGAACCTGTATCAAATTCTTGGGGCATGAGATTACTGCTCAGGGTCTCTGTCCCCAGGAAAAGAAAGTGGAAGCACTCCAGAAATTAAAAGACCCCACAACTCTGCGGGAACTAAGGAGCCTCCTTGGACTAACTAATTCAAGCAGAAAGTTCAGTGAGGACTACGCAGAGATCACAAGACCCCTGATCCATCTATTGAAGGGGAGTCAAGGGGGTGTGGGGTCCAGAACAAGCCGAGGCAGTAAGATAACTCAAAAGAAGCCTCTCACAAGCACCTTGCCTAGCTTACCCTGTCAAAAACAAGGAGTTCTTCTTGGAGACAGGGTACTCAAATACATACTTGAGTGTGGTATTATATGAAAAGCATGACAAGGTGAATAAAGTAATCTCCTATGCGAGGAAAACTTTATCCTCTGTGGAGGAAAAATTCAACGATTGTGAGAAGGCACTCCTGGCAATGGTGTGGGCATTGAAGAATTACTGCCCGTTTATCCAGGGGGAACACATCATAGTGGAGACTCCACACCAGCCTCTGCAATATCTCCAAAGTGACAGAATCCAGGCCGGAAATTTGAGTAATTCCCGAATTACTTCCTGGAGTCTGTCAATGCAAGGCTTTCCTGTGAAGGTCAGATACGGGCAAAACAAGAAGAGTCCCCTCGCGCAAGGTCTGGCTGACTTGCATGATTGTGCCAAAGAAAACTGTCTCGAGGACGAAAGTCTTTAAATCCAGGACAACATGAGGTATACCTCAATTCCCCACACAAAGTCTTTGAAGAAGATAAGTGTGAGGGAATGCCCACTGTCTATGTGGATGGATGCTCTTACCATGTTGACAAGAACAGGGAAAAATAACTTGTGGCCGGCGTAGGGAATGCATGGGTGAATGATGCCCCAGAACAAAATGCTGGGTACAACATCGGTCCCCGAAGTAGTCAAGTGGCAGAATTGATGGCTGTGCATTAAGACATCCTCACTGATGTCCAACACCAACTCCACGAACTGGTCATAATCACAGATGTGTTAATAACAAACAATTGAAACATGGAAATGTATTGAAAATATTGATGATCTGGTCGCCTCGAATGGGATGACCATCTACTGGAAAAAGATCAAGGGTCATTCTAAAGTAGAGGGACCAGACAAAAATGGAAATGACCTAGCTGATCAGCTGGCCAAATCTGGAGCCATCAAAGGGGATCTACTTGAGATCGAGTGCCTGTTGGGGGAGATCCAGGTCGCTGCTATCACTAGGTCCCAGACAACTGCTCACAATGAACTCTCAACTGCACAATGGAGTAAGGAGACCCCAGATGCTGATTTGATTACGGCTCAAAAAGGGGATCCAATAATTGGTAAGTTTTATCAACACATTGAGGACCTTGAGAACTTTCCCCTGACGGATACCGATTACATAGGGAAAGAGGACCTCAGAGTGTTGATGAAATGTCCAAAAATGTTCCAAATCCAAGATGGTTTGTTGGTGAAGAGATCCCTAGCTGGCCATGATCAGTGGGTTGCCCCTACCGCATTCTGAAGCCTGATGCTAAGTCACACCCATGATGCGGCCACCGCTGGTCATCGGGGGTTTCATACAGCACTTGAAACCTTAAAAGAGGTTGCATACTGGCCACACAAGGAGCCGGACCTCGACCAATACCTGAAGGGGTGTCTTGTGTGTGCACAATTTTAGCCAACATCCCTCACACACCGTGTGCCTCTCCAAAAGAGGGGGATGACACTGCCTTGGTCAGATTTACAAGTCGATTTTATTGGGCCCGTGATTCGTTCCTCTAGGACGAACAAGTACATGTTGACCGTGACATGCTTGTTCACTAAATGGGTGGAATGTTTCCCGGCCCCAAACTGCAAGGCAGAAACAGCAGCTGCCCTGATGATCAACCAAATCTTCTCGCGTTTTGGACTACACCAAAGGATCGAGTCAGACCAAGGTAGCCACTTCACTAGCAAAGTGATGACAAAGATGTGGGAGATGCTTGGGGTCAAAAGGAAACTACACATTGCCTACCAGCTAGCCTCTAGTGGTGCAGTGGAGAGATACAACAAGACAATTGTGAGCATATTAAAAATGTTTGTGGCAGATTCTGGGCCAAGTTGGGACATTCGATTACCTCTTGTCCTGATGGCCATCAGATCTACCCCTTCTTCTGCAGCTAAAATGTCACCGTTTGAGCTGATGACTGGATGAAGGATGGTGCTTCCCCAGCATCTGCTCTACGGAACCCAAGAGCAGACTTTGATAAATGCCTCCACAACTCACGAATATGTTGAAAATCTGATAAATCACCTTCAACATGCTTTTGCCTATGCTGAGCGAAATCTAGAAAGATCTGCAGACAGTATGAAGACCCACTATGACCTTAAGACTACTAGAAAAGAATACCAAGTAGGAGACCGGGTCTACTGGTACAATTTCCAAAGGAACCAGGCCAAACAGTGCAAATTTCTACCTAGCTGGCGGGGACCTTTTGAAATTTTAGACAAAATCTCACCAGTCGCCTACAAAATCTGTATCCCCAGGCAGTTTGTCAGAAGGGGAAGATAAGTGGGTCCACATCAACCAACTAAAGTGTTGCCATTGTAGGCACACTCTGCAGCAACTAGATGATTCATCTGGAAACCCAGAGGGGGACCTTCCAGACGCCTAGAATTCCAACTATAAAACTATTCCACCGGTTGAAAATGAGTAATAGATTGCAAATAGAAAAGATTGTCATGATATGTCAAATGTATGCGTCTGCCCCACTACATGAATAGTGGTGGGGAAATGTCTACAAATATGCTCTGTTTTGTCATCCTAGAATTTGAAACCATGGATCCTAAGTACCGAGGAGGACCACTTAGGGACCGGAAGGAAGATCCAAGGGGCCGGGGGTATCGCTCCATACTCTCATCCAGAACCGGCAACGAGAATCTGTCGATCCAGCACTGATGGGAGAAGCAGATGAATTTTGCCATTTGGACCAGAAAGGAAAAAACGGAACATCCCAATCCCGTGACTTCCCCTTGATGGGCAGTCAAAAGTCAGATCGTGAGATGGGGCTTGTGGGATGTTTTAACCCACTAGGCTCTGCCCTGCGACATCCCTGTGTGCTGATGGTGAAAGAATCATCAAAATGGCCACAAAATCTCTGGGCATGCCAAAACCTATGAACAGTGTCCTTTGAAACCAGAAAAGAGGGCTGCCAATCTACTTTGCCTGTTGTCAGTGGTGGAAGGAGACCACACTGCTGAAACATGCCACTGGGCTACCTACCAAGTAAAAATGAACACTGCAGGAAAGGCAGTGCTTTATTGCAAGAAACCCAGAAATTGCTCTTAAATCCCATTTTCTTGGTTGCTGAAAATATAAAATGCCGGTCCAAAACACCAGAAACCATCCAATATCTTTGCTGGGTGTTACCCGCCACTTCATTTAAGGAATCAATATGAACACACAATATCAGGAAAAGCAGAATCTATCATCAAAATATCCACAGTAAAAAGTGTTCTTGCCTGTGAAAATCTGTGAAAATCTGGGCACAGTACCAGCGGCCGCCTGCGACTGTTTCAAAAGCCTGCATTTAAACTGTAAATTTGTACCATTAAGATCTAATGTCTCAAATCTAAGTGACCTGTCATCAAGAGGAACATAGGTTTTAACTATTTAATCTCCATGATTTAGAAACTGGAATCAGAGTCCTAGTTGCCTGTTTTAAAAATTACAAGTTTTATTTTAAAATAAGAAAAATGTTATAAAGTGACAGTGGATTTAGCTGAACTCAGAGTCACCAAACCAGCTTTCCCCAACAAAATGCATCTCTCCTGCTTCCCACCAAAGGCCAGGAACTCACATTCAGGTGTTGAGTAAGAGGGGAGGAGATTTTGGGCTGCTGCTCCTGGGAGAGTCAATTAACCTTCCTTGACTGAAAGGATATGCAGATTGCAAATGTCAACAGTGGCCTCTGCCAGAGGAAGAAGGCGGAGATTGCTCTTGAGCTAAAGAAACCTTTTGAGGCGGAGATAGACATTTGTGTTGATTGTCAGTGGACAGAAAGCATATTTTTGGAAAGGACTGATAAAGGACTGGGCAAATTGTAAAGTTTTTAAAATTAACAGCATTGTGAATGTGATTTTTTTGTGCACATTTTAAAAGGAGCCAGAACTCTGTGCTATGTTCTGAGAAGGCGCAGTGAAAATTATGGTTTTGTAGCAATTGTATTTATGTCAGAAGCATGAAACTTCATATGATTATGCCCAGATATCATGCGCACATATGTACAAAATTGTGGACGAATCAGATGTTGTGTCCCAGATAAAAAGTGTGAATAATTGTCAAATCCAGACCCAAGACCTCGCAGCTACGGGGCTTGGAAGAATATTTGCTCCACAAAATATGTGATCTATGTATGTCATTGTATAAAGATTGTACACATGTAAAGATGTATTATATCAAAAATTGATTTTATGTGCAAAAGGCAAAGGGGAGGTTTTCCCTGTCTCATAAACCGCATCATCATGATGACACTCTGTTTTCCCCTCCAATCAAGGGAGAGAGCAGACTTTAGCCAATAGACTACCTAGGGGGTGCGCTTAGGATAATTCAGCTTACCCACCTCTTTATCTAACACATACATAGAGACAGCTTAGGGCCTAGAAAAACACACTGATCCACCCACCATCTTGGATTTGGCGAAGCACTCTGAAGGAGGTCCATCCATAATCCTTGTTCCAGACTCCAAAAAAAAAACTTTGCAAGCAGAAACGCTCAGAGCATAGCTGAACCACTTTCAGCTGGGCCTAACTTCCAGAACCCATCCCTCAACTTAAAGTGGAAACCAACTGTAACTGCTTGCCTGCCAAAGAATTATCTTCATAACCAGATGGGCAGATTAAATCCCAGTCTGGTGCCGTGCTGTGCTGTGCAGACCAGAGAGCCATTGCAGATCCAGATTGCAGATCTAGTCCAGTCGTGATGTGCAGTGTAGACCAGAGAGCCTTGCTGATCGCTGAACCAGAGCAGTCTGGTGTGCCCAGCAGTCTGTCCCAGAAAAATCCTTGACCAGAATCCCTGATGGTTCCATTCAAAACATTGGTAGTGAGTATCCATAGCATAGGATTGTCACTAGCCTATGGACTGTCCATAGTCATCCCTATCCAAATCAAATCTCATACCCAGAACTGTATTGCTAGAAATCCTTTTTGTCTTGCCTGAACTCTTTCTCTTATCCTATAGTAATAATATTGTTAAAATCATCTTTGCGCTGATCTATTTTATCTGAAGAAAGGCAAGCATCTCGGCAGGCAAAGACCATTCAGAGATGTCCTGGTATGGTGGCTGTGCTGTCGTGTAGTTTGTATCTTCATAGTCCATCCCTAGTGTAAAGAAACCTTGTTTGTACATTTAAAAGCGCATCCTTGTTTTACATTTTTCCTCTATCTGAAAAAATGACCTCCACAAAAACTTTCATAACTTCTTCATACTTTATGCTTGTAGCTAACATCCTAAGCTTTCTAAAGAACCCAGAATCGCATCTCCTTATAGTTTTTACGCAATTGCGTTTACTGTGCGCAGAAAAGTTTGCAGCAAATTTTTCGTTTGGCTAAAATCTATAACGTGTAAAATAGCTTTTCATTGCACCCAACCTCAAAATTAAGTTTTCAACTTGCTTGTTACTTCCAAATCATTGCTAGTGTTTGTCTGATACCATAGCGGCTCCCATGAGAATTTCAATAATTTCAGTGAATTAAAACTATTTTCAGTGTTTTACCCATTGATTCAAAGCCAACTTTAAAACCATTTTTGACAAGTTTGCCTATCAATTCTGTTTTTCTCTGGTGTTTGCTGGGGGAAATTGGGATTGATATATTTTGTTGAATTCTGCATTCCTGAAACCTGTTCTCTCTCCTTTTATCTCTTTACATTGCATTTTGGGGGGATTGAAGAGTGTGCAGGGGGAAATAGTAATCACATTGACATTTGATTGAACACACACAAAAGTATTAATTCTGTGTTGCATTATTTTTTCCATCATTGCTCCTTGTGATTAAAGAGATTGTGTAGTGTAACATCACCCATTGGTGATCATTGTATAACCATTAAAAATAGTGTGATATATATATTGTGAAATCCATAAAATAAATATTTTAACTTTGCAAACCAGCCTGATTCCTGGTTCAGTAACAAGGGGGGTGGGGGAGAGACAGGCGTGATATTAGTTGTACATGGTTCAGAATAAAAGAACTTATAGACACAAGTAAATAATTAAGGGTTTCAGTTGTGCATCCCACACTAGGCATTGTCTTAGGTGAAGTGCCAGATTGAAATCACTTAAACCCCTAAGCCGATCCAAACACATACCTAATAATGTTGGACAATGGCCTGCAATTATGAGGGGATGTGCTCAAGGCTCAAGGGAAGATTCTAAGATTTTAAAAGAATCAGACATTCCTGTCACAATTTGGGTGTTTGGAGAATGAGACAGAGGGGTTTTGGTAAGTGCTGGAGGCAGAAGCTGGAGAAGGGTAAGCTGGAGCAGAATAACTGAGGCTGTAGAAAGGAGGGAGTCAGAGGGCAGAAAAGGTGGTTGTAAGTGGTGACGATCAAGCAAAATGTGGTGAATAAAGGGTTGGTGAAGATAGAGGAGGATGTAAAGAATAAAGTATTGAAGAAAGGGGACCCCTTGGATCCAGCAATTTATAGGATACCTGCCATTCTGGATTCAAGTGGTAAGATCTTCGCCTCACTTTCGTTACGGAAGCTTCAATCCTGTGTAGATGAAAAGAGGCTTCTAAGTGAGCTGCAGACAGTATTCAGGTGGGATGATAGCACTTCTTTCAACATTCTTGCTTCAATATGTGAGTGCAGAGACCACAAAGCACAGCGACTATTCACTCTATATATGCTTTATAGATTATGCTTGTGCATTTGACTCTGTCTACCGAAACTTACTTTGGGCAAAACATTTTAAATGGGGAATTGACCCCCTTTTATTGTATTTTATTGAAAGTTTATGTACTGATACTACAGTCATCGCCAGAACAGACCAGACAGGGCTGCTAACAGCAACCACTTTAACAAACAAAGGACTTAAACAGGGGTACGTTTTAGAACCCCTTCTCTTCAATTTGTATGTATAAGATAAGGACCAGTAAATATGTGCTTGCTGCAGTTTTCCACCTCGTTTTGCTGGCGAGCATGTGCCCAGGTTAGCGCATGCTGATGATACAATTCTATTTGACCGCACGCCTATTGGCTTTCAGCGTTCGTTGGATACATTACTTGAGTATGCAACTAACAACTATATGCTGATAAATGATAAGAAAACCAACATTATGGTCATGGGTGCGCAAAGAAGAGGAAAGTCTAGTTTCAGGTGGCGGATTGGGAAGGAGCCATTGGAAGCGATGGCGACCTACATATATCTGGAGGTTCCTATCACCCCATATCGCAGTCTTGGCTTCTATGAAACGTGTATAAAACAAAAAGTCCTTACAAAATGGTCTTCATTTTAAGCAAGGGCAGCAATAGCATTGCGGGCGTTCTTGAAATGTATAAGATGAGCGTCATCCCTGCAGTGCTATACGACATTGAAGCTTTACCCTCAAAGTATTTTAGGTGGCTAGACAAAATTGAGGGGAAACTCTTCCACTCCATCTTGGGCTCGAGGGGTGCCGGTGGAGGTGCTTATTTGTTAGCTGGGTGTAACTTCACTTAAAACACTTTGGCAGCTTAGGCAAAGCAATCTTGGAATCAAGCTTCTGGTAAATTGTCCTATATTAAGCTTGATTGTCTCAGCCATTGAGGCTAGCCTGCAAAATAAACGTTATGCTGACCTGGAGGTAACGATGCAGGAACATTTAAAAGCTATCAGATTATTTCCTCCTCTAGATGAGTGTTGTCCCACTTATCTCTGCTAGCTCAACGTAAAAACTGCGGATTGGGACTGCTTGATAAATCAGGATAGGCTGAACAAGAAAAGGCAATATGCGGAATTTGCCAAATCCGTCTTTACTATTGGAAGCCTTCTACAGTATCTTGTTAAGCCGTCCTACTCTTTTATTATATGTTTTATCATGTATATGCCTTTTAACATATTGAATATCATGGTGCATGGGCTGGCATTCCAAAATAACGTAGAAAATGCCGCCTATGCAGTCAAGCGGTTCAGACTAGCAGGCTCTTACTATTAGAGTGTCCTACACTGGGGACCATTACTGCAGAACATACCAAAAGCTAGTTTCATCCTTGAATCAACTCCATACAGATCCATTTTGAAGCATTATATTCACTGCATCATCAGTGGTAATGAGTGGGGCTGCAGCATATGTTTGGGAAGAGGTGCTTATGAAGAGAGAAAAAAAAATGTCTTAATGATACTCCAGTTGATGCATATTGCTCCGTTATTGCCTAGTTGTTACTGTTATGCAAGTGATCATGATATACCAAATACGTTGATGAAATTATTCTCATTTTAGCTGATGTTTTAATCAATTGGTATTTTATTAATTTCAAGAGATTGACTTGTTATTGTGTAATTTAAATGATTTGTATCTGTTTTTTCTATGTGAAAATGAGTAATTAAACTACAAGCATGTAATAAAAAAACTGGCATTAAACTTCAAGGAGGAGGTGGAAAAGAAACATTTGGTGACTATTAAGTAGGGGTTGGAGGGTGAACATGTGGTAAAGATCAAGGAGCAGAGGAGAATAAGTTGGCATGAATTTCAATAAGGAGCTGAAGTGTATAGAGTATATGACACCCAAGGAGATCGTGAAGAGTAAGGAGAAGGCATGGAAATTGAGGTTGGTGAGCAGTATACAAGATAAGAAGGGAGCTACAGTGCTAAACGGAAAGTAAGAAGAAACACCCATAGAGGATGTTGGAGGTAACAAGAAGAGAGAAGGAATCCCTGTTGTGGGACGTTGGAAAGAGCAGTGGAGAGGGAGAATGTTGGATGGAGTAGGTCTGAGGTGGAGAACAGAAGTTGGAGGAGAGGTTTGACAGCCGAAGATAGGTTGTAGGAGTTAAAATGAAGATAAAGGACTAGGCAAGCTAAGAGCCTCACGCGAGGGATTTATAGATGAGTGTATGTAGGAATACGTGGCAGAGCAGTGAGGAGGTGCTCCTGGACTTGAGGGTGGAGTACAGTGGAGTGGAGAGGAAAGTAGAAGAAGGTCAAGTCCCCTTAGTTTTGAGACTGTATAAAATCATTGAGGAGGTAGAGAAGGATGGGGTGTTTGGTACAAGAGCCAGGACTCTGAGGGAGTAAGGAGTAGTACATAGCCTGAACGAGCCTGTAAACTAGCACAGGTAGACAGCTTTGTGGTGGTTGCTCTGGGGCTTAGTTTGCTGTTACGCAGTCCTACCTTCCATCACTGTGTCGGACTAATGTGCAAGTGCATGTGAGTTGTCAAAATACTCAGCCAAAAAGGTCTCCAGGGAGTCTGGAACAATAAGCAGAGGATCAGACAAACAGAACCAGGTACAAAGAAAGAGGTGTGGGGGCACTCAAACCCAAGTATTATGAGTGACTGAGAAGCAAAGATGTTTCCTAGGGACGTTCAGATCGAGGATTGTTAAACTAAGAGACCTTTGTTAGAGTTACACGCCCAGAAACATTTGTTTGTTAAATCAGAAGGCAATAATAGTTAGTTATTGAATTGCACTTCCTCAGTGAGAAATAAGGATACCTCTCATGAAAGGAATGCATAGGCATGGAGTTGCAGGGGGACTGGTCACTGCTAATGGTTGCCGCTGTACAGGATGCGCAGCTGGGACACCACCGACCTTATGGAGAGTCTGGAATCATATTGGGGTCACCAATTTGTAAAGAGAATAGCAACCCAAAACCCATACGATAAAAATAATCCAAATGAACACAGCACCATTTTGCAAAGAAAAAAAAGGTTTATTACATGCAAAAAGGTCTCAGATGTCCCTGTAGAACCTAACTGACGCAGAACTCATCACTCCCCAAGGAGTTACAGGTTATATAGCGGAAAACCACAAATTGGCATACATAGGATACAATGTTATCCCACCACCTTCATTGGCTACCACCTATAGAACATATGAATGCCCCCTATATACCATGGACCGATTGGTCACACCTTATCTAAACCCATTCCCCTATTCACGTGGCTAACTAGGCTGCCACTGTTTAATCCAGGTATGAAATTGGCTAATAATTAAATTGTAAAAATAATAAATCGTAACCGTCACATGATGTGCACCCCTCCAACCCAAACATGTTCAAGGGAAGACTAGCAAGGCCAACTATGCTTTGATAAAACAATGGTCCTTCTCATTAACCCAGATGCTGTGGCGCACACAAACTGAACCCCCAACCTTGTATTGAATTTACCTCTGTTCCTCCTATCCCAAATCACAGAATGTTCCAGACACGGCTCTCCCTTATTTCCTTTAGATCCAAGGTGTCCAGTAATAATGTGGCCACGGCAACACTCTTGAGTTTGACTTTCAAGGATTTATTTGCTTTGGTGATGTGTCTACTTTTTATTGAAATGGGATGACCACACCTTGGGTGGGGGCAGGAGTGCTCTAAATCTTTGCCTGGACTTTTGGCATCACACACCCTCATGTCCTAGTCTCATGAATTTGTCCTGTAAAGGGTGCATCCCTACCAACCCTCCCCACAGCTAACATTCCATTCCAACTGTGTTCAGGCCCTGCAGATGGATACAATTAGCATTTATCTGTGCACTGAAGGTGCCTCTGACCTCAGCTTCTCTTCTGGGGGATGGAAAAGGGATTTGTCTTGGGACTAAGCTAAACAGACCACATCTCCACACCAAGGTCTGTGTTCTATTCTGTTCATTGTGCACTGGTCCTTAAAATCCAGTGTGGTGGTACACCATCATTCAGTATGTAGATGGCCTTCTAGTGTGCAACACAACAGACAGAGTTCTCTGGGTCAGGTGGGGATGTGGGCAAGGTACCCGGGGACCCAAAATCCTGCTCTACTTTCACCATCCTTGTTCTTACAACCCCATCCCATCTATCAGTCAGGTTGTACTTGTGTTTTGTGAGAGGGGGAGCTCTGCCTGTTGTTATTGACACCATCATAGTTGCGCTCTTCGGCAGGTTCTTCGTGTAACATCTCAGGATAATCTGACATGAACAAAAAAGCACTAGCAGAAAAATCACAATAGGAACCAATATTTTTACAGCTATTTCCAACCATGATGCGGCAACAAGGACTCATTGTCTGCATCATTTGGGGGGAGTGTACGTACAACAAGACATACCAATTTTCTTGCAGATGCCCTCTTCCATAGCCATGAGCAAATCCAGAACGCATATGTTCTGGAAGGTCATGAGCCTGATTGCCCATAAGTCAGTCTTTATGGAATTAAGACCCTGATCAGTTTTGTACATCAATGAAACATCTCCCACCTGGTGATCTGCAGCCCCTTGGCATTTGCTGCAGTCTGGATACCTAGCACCAGGAGGGTGGTAAAACATGTTTCGGTTTTGGTAAACAAGTTGATCTGGTCTGGGATTGCATTCAATTTATCAGTGGAGTCTTTGGACATGTAATTGGGATCTTTTTTGATGACAAAGCTTTGGTGAGCAGCGGGTGCACTTATCAAGTGGGGGCTCAATTGTTTCTGGGGCAGCACACTTATGACCATCAGATGGGTGTCAGGAACTACCAGAACTACTGAGTGCAAGGGGGTTCAGTGAACATATGCCCCTCATGATGGTGGGAGGTGTAGGTATGCAAATTGTCCACACACCCAGTAAACATCCATTAACGCTGATGTGCCTTTGGTCAGGTCAGGGATGAAATGTATCTTGTTACAATTAATGTTCGTACCTACAGGCATAGTACCATTTCCTGTGAACCAAAAGGAATATTGCACTGGCATCTGTACTTTTGCTGACTTCTCACTTAACTCAATCTTTGTCGATTTTGACACATAAATTCCCCATGTCCTACCACCGTTCTTATTGGCACGTGCTACTACATCCTCCAAGAACCACAGTAATCTCACTGCTGCACAGATCACTACTACTGCCACCCATCTAATATTGGAAAACCACGTTCCTTCCATTTTGATCAATGGTCTTATTTTGCAACAGGCGTTTTCTTTCTTCTTGGCACAATCTTCATCACCTTAATCCATTATTACTGCCTGGATCGTGTTCACCTGGAAAATACTTTGTACTCTGCAAAGGGCCAAGTGTACTAAACATTGGGCTATAAGAGGTGGCATTTCTTGAGGTATAAACAGCTTAGATGCACCCATTGCATGAGGTAACAAAGAGCATACATAGCTACTCCCTTGTTTGTATCAAACAATCTTAAGGACCTTTGTATGTAACGCAATCATGCATTTCCTCACCCTGTTGGACAGGTATTGCAATAAGTATGGCAGGGTTCACTGTCTGACACCACACAACATGAATGGACAGGCTTGAAAAGATTACTTCATATTCAGAGGCCCTCTGTGTGATCAGAGTGTATTTGGATTGCTCGAGAACTAGAAATACTGCATGTTCTACATATAGCATTAATGAGCAACCCATAGTGATTGTTGATGATTTGTCAAAGGCAAAGGATGCAGAAGACAATGCTTGTTCACAAGGAAATTGAACCTGCATCACTGAATCTAATATGCCACTATAATATACTTGGTATTTGTGTCCCATGGACGTTTGTTGAGCCAACATTGTGGTCATGACCTGGCCATTAGAATGTGAAAACAAACAAAATATTTCATGCAATCTGGGGTTGCTAGTAATGGTGCATTACTTATGGCATTTTCAAGTTTTTTTTCCTTGCTGTGTTTCCATAAGTCCCTGCAGCAGAGGTGTTGTGCAACTAGAATAGTCAGAAATACATGCCCTACAATATTTACACAAACCCAAAAACGGTTGCATTTCATTAACTGTAGTTGGCTGTGGTGTGTTCTGTACTGTAGCTACTCTATCAGGTGTTACTAATTTCCCTGCAGATGATATGATCTGTCCCAAATACACCACCTCCTTCTGACAATATTACATTTATTTATTTTCCACTATGTATCCTTTGTCTGCAAGCAGTGTGAACAATGTTACTGAATCTGCTCTACATAGGTCTTCTGTTGTGCTGCACACTAGAAGGTCATCTACATACTGAATGATAGTACTTAGTATGTTTATGTTACCCAAATCCACATGGGGTACTCTGCAAAAAATGCTGGAGACTCACAGTACCCCTGAGGACGTTTAGTGTGTTGGAACATTTGCCTGCAATGGGTAAACACAATGAGATATTGAGAATCAGGATGCAAAGAAATGGAGAATAATGCCTTTTTCAAATCAATGACAGTGAAATGTGTTATGTTTTGTTACGGAAATGTATGTAAGCACACGCACGCCCGAAGGCATCATGGTGCTGAGGAGGCAAAATGAATTCCATAGCAAAATTAGAAAAGCAGAGTTTTAAGACTTCGACGAAAGGCAAGGTGTTCTGGGGTATTGCGCAAGGGGATGGGAAGGTTGTTCCATGCCCTTGCAGCTGAGAAAGCACAACTTCCCTTATGAGCGAGCTTAAACCGGGGTACAGCCACCCGCTGCATTGTTAGAGAGCGAAGAGTGCGAGTGGGTTGGTAAGGAGTAAACTTTACTTGCAGATATCCTGCTCCCATACCATAAAAGGCCCGATGTACTATACACATGGACTTGTACAGGATCTGCTGGACAACAGGGGGCCAATGTAGTTGTCTCAGCAGATGAGTCATCTGGAATCCAAAAGGCGGACAGATGATGGAACGAGCGGCTGCGCTCTGAAGCAGCTGCAGACGTCCAATAAGATAGCCAAGTTGTGCCAGATATAATGAGTTACAATAGTCGAGTACACTGAGGACTAGGGCTTCCACCACTGTTGCTTGACTGGCAGTGGGGATAAAAGGAAGAACTTTCCTGAGAACCCTAAGTTTAAAATGGGCAGATGTGCATACTGCGCCAACCTGCTCATCCATAGTCAGAGTAGCAGAAAATCGCAATCCCAAATTCCTAACTGATGGCACAGGTATAGGGAGAGGACCTAATGACAGGTGCCAAAAATCAGCTGTCCAGAACACTTGAGGCATGGAAGTACCAACAACCAGGACTTCCGTGTTGGCACCATTAAGTTTAAGCCAATTCAGTTTCATCCATGTTCCAAGTTCCTCCAGGCATTTTGTGTGACCTCATATTGCAAAGGATCGAGGTGGGATTCAGTACTAATGGGAACTCAGCTTCTACAATATTATTCAACAGCCGTAAGTCCTGTATCATCCTCAAATTTGATAGAAAAACAGAGTGTAAGTGCACACCTTCAATTCTAGTTATGTTAGAAAGAACACTTTTAAAGTGTAAAGTGTAATTTGGGTGCAGAGGAGGCAACTCAACCTTGGCACAAGGTTTGCAATACAGTTTAGAGGAAAAAGAGTATCCAAAGGTATTGGACTCTCCCGTCCCATTCACACCTTGGAGGTGGAAATTCAACCAATATAGTTGTGAACAGTTTATAAAACTTCACATTTTCGTATTACATTCATTGGTTTAATAAAAAAGAATGAACAAGTGATTCAGAACACGATGGTCCAGTAGGTTAAACATTCTTTATGTTTTATATCATAAGCACAATGCGTTTTGGGATTCTGTTGCCCTTCATCAGGTGCAGTTCAAAAGTCTACAATACAACATAATATAACAATCCATCAGTATAGTATTTAACTGTATTAGAAAGTTCTAAAGAAATAAGAGAGAATCGCTTTCATATTTCACAAAAGAATATAAATGCATGCTCCAATCGACCTTGTCGGATAACCATTAAGTTGAGTGTCTGAAAGCACTGGTGATATATGTCCAAGATGGTAGGGTATGGTAATGTTTATTTGTAAAGTGCCTATACACAAAGCAAGTGTTTCAAAGTACTCAATGAGGGAGGGAACAAGGGGAAAAACAACAGTCATTCAGAGCCCTTGATTTTCTGAATGATACAAGTCTGCACAGGCAGAGTACGTGCATATAATACAATTAACAGTGTAGATAACAGCAAATAGGTCTGACGACGGTTCTGCAGTTTTTCCAAGTGCATTGAGGCACCACCATGCAAGGAGGGGACACAGGGAAGATAGATAGATGATCTTCAAGGCATGGTATGTTCAGATCGTACAAGTGTACAGACGGTACAGGAGAGGGGAGAGGGAGGACAAGTGCAAGGGGTGGAGTCCAAGTGCCACCAGTTAGTCAGAAACAGGGGTAAGTCCTGAGGGATGCCACTCTCATGGGTCATTGACCAAGTACAGTAATGATGAGGCAAGTACAGGTCCAGAGGCAAGTGTGAGAGGACTGGCGGGGGTGCCAGGGACCTGTGTGACACTCAGGTGCACCCGGCAGCCAATCAGAAAACTGTGTGGAAAAGGAGGGAGGGGTAGAGCAGAGAGAGATGTTAGCGGGGTAGAGGGAGAGAGAAGGAAGAGGAGAAGAGGAATGTCTTAAGGAGTTTCTGGAACTTAAGGAGAACAGGCTCACGACAGAGGGTGGCAGGGAGGCTATTGTACAGGGATGCCCCTAATATGATATAACATGATATTTTATTTCTAGCGCACCCATACACAAGTGTTTATTCCCTGCTGAGGATAAAGATCTCCCACCAAATCTCTGCTTGGAGAACCGGCTCACTTGCAGAAGTTTGGAGGTAGATGAGTGGAGGGCTCGGGAAGGACAGTATTTAGGTAGGCATCATTCCAGATAGGTAGGCCCAAGAAAGCCTTGTAGACAATGCACAGGGTCTTGAACCTTCTCCTTGCAGCCACAGGGAGCCAGTGGAGGGATTTCAGTGCCAGAGAGATGCAGTCCCTGGGCATGAGGCCAAGGATAAGTCTTGCTATTCTATTCTGGATGAGTTGCAAAGGGCGCAAAGCCGAGGCAGGGAGGTTAAGAAAGAGGCTGTTGCACTAGTCATCCTTGAGAGAGCAAGGGCTCTGGAGACAGTGAGCTTCTGAGGGAAGGTTAGAAAAGGAAGACTACCTCTGAGGAGGTGCAGCTGGTAATTGTACTTTTTAGAAATGTCCGAAATGTGAGTGGAGAAGAAGAGAGCAGAGTCGAAGATGGCCCCAAGGTTTTTTGCTTTGCAGGTGGGTGCGGGGGTAAGGCCAAGGGAGGCCAGCCAGAGTGAGAGTGGGAAAGTGGAAGCAGGAGTCCCAACGCAAATGATCTCAGTCTTACTGGCACTGATGCAGAGGTCGTTTGCTGCACACCATCACTAAATTAAGGACAGTCAGATATGAGCGAGATAGAGGAGGTGGCTGAGGGTAGCCTGAAGGAGATTTGCGTGTCATCAGCATAACACTGGAAGTTAGAGATGAAAGTGGCAATCACATGTGCCAGGCAGCCATTCAGGCATTGAAAAACCAGGGGGATAGGTTAGAACTATGGGCAATGCCAAAGGTTGAAGGAGTGATAATAGAGAGAAAGGACCCAAGTTCCACCTGGGATGGGCGTTCGGAAAGGAAGGAGGTTAACCATGACAGAGCTTGACCTGTGATTCCCATGGTATCATGGAGACGTGCGATTTGGATGTTGAGGATCATCATTTCTAAGGCAGAGGAATGGTAAAGAACAATGAGGACAGAGGGAGTGTTAGTGCCAAGATTTGAGAGCAGGTCTTCATGGGTGTTCATTACAGCGGTTTCTGTGCCTCTGGATGCTCTACAGTCAGACTGATGGTCATAGAGGCAAACAGAAGATTCAGTGTGGAGGGTGAGCTGAGAGATAGCCAGCTTCTCCAGGAGTTTGGCCAGGAAGGAGTGATAGAGATGGGGTGGTAGTTTGCCGGAATGGAGGAGTCGGCAGAGGGTTTCTTAAGTAGAGGGTGCACAAGGAAGTGCTTAAGATAAATTGGAAAAACTCCAGTGGCAAAAGCAAGATTGCAGAGATCAGCCAAGGCTGGAGTGAGAGAGTCACTGTTGTCCTTAATGGTTTTGATGGGGCGGAGGTCCACCTGTTTGGATGAGATGCATTATAATGTGTGCTTTCATGCAGCGGAGAGCAATAATTGCTCACAGCATTTTTTGTGGGAGCAGTGTCGCTTTTGTGTATATGTGGTTAGACATGCATCACATGCATAGAGAAAGTGTGAAGTGAAAAATATATTACCTAGTACCTTCACACATAAGATTCTGTTGCACAGAATTATTCAAGGATTAGATGCGTGAAGAAATCACTTCAATAGGTAGAAGAATATTCCATCTTAAATTGAAGTCAATGGGTCTCATTACGACTTTGCCGGTCCGGAAACAAGGATGCCTGTGCCCTTGTTTCCGGACCGGCAAATTAAAAGTTTGCCTGCCGGGATCGCTGCACCCGACAGGTCTGACCCTGCCGAGTGCAGCAGCCATGCTAGGCAGACTCTTTACAGAAGTGCCAGCACCATTAGCAACGGTGCACCTTAAGCCTGTGCCGGTGCTTCCGTCTCCCCACTCCCATAGAGTTCTATTGGACTCTATGGGAATGGGGAGTTACTGTCATGATCCCAGCAAAGGAGCACCGTTCCCATTCAGAAATACCAGGGAAGCAAGGAGCTTCATATCAGTCAGTGGGTCAACAGTGGCTTCAAGCCTGGCACAAAAGGCATTTGTCTCATTCATAGCATTGCACCCACAGGCTCACATAGCGCTTACATTGGTTTTTCCTACACTCAACATGGCTGCCGCCAAGTCCATTGTAAACTCACAGCACATACTACACCTATTGCAGAGGGAGCTGCTTAAGCCCCGCCTCTGCTGGAGCACTCGCTTTGCGTCTTCTCCGCTGATAGCGGATAATGCTACCAGCGATCTCCTGACAGAACCTGTCAAAGGGAAAAAGAAGTTAAGAGATATTAGTTTCCACAGAAAATCAACAGAATTCCATAGTTTACTGAAAAGACTTACCAAACCGAAGTATTTCCGAAGCGTTTCTTCTGTCAGCTGTTTATTTTGTAGTCTCTGCATCTTCTATCAGAAGTTCTGTCGCAGCTGCAGCATCTTCCTCACAGCAGTCTTTGTTCGCGGTCGCAGTGCCTTCATTCAGAAGTTTTCCTCAGCAGTCTCTGCTTTGCCTGAAGGTGCTTCATCTACAGTTTTCTGAAAACCTGCAAAACAAAAGGTATTTTCATTAATGAATGAACTTTGTGAATAAGAAAGAGGAAGTTTTACATATGTTGCTTACCTGAAGTCCCAGCAAGTTATTCTTCGCTTAGTTATTACTGCGCGCACCTCTGAAGGCTGCAATTACTCAGTTAAGATGAACTCACATTTATTTAACATTTCCTCAAACCGAGTACAGTCACAGCCATATCGCAGCATCTAACCTTTTCTGAAAATCAATAACCTGCAAAATAAAAAGAGGACATTTAGAAAGAGAGAACCCTCCAATGTAAGCACTTGCCAGAATCTGAAGAACTATATATATTTTTTTCACCAAAGAAACCACCCAAGATAACTCTAAAAAGAGGCAAGACTATTATTCTGACAAGAATCTTTTGAACACCACAGCCTCTCAAGTTAAAAGTTTCAAACCAACGCGCCCCTGTGGAAAACATAAGCACAGGTGAGGAGGGAGGGATTTATCAAAGGCACACTTCAATACTGTTTTTTCCAGCCAATAGAAATTACAGTAATTCTATTGTTATTATTGTTGTTTTCACAGAATGAGAACCCAGATAACAGATCCTCTAGCTGAGAAGGCATTACGCTCCCATGGAGTCCAAGGTAAGCGTCACAGAACGCGAAACTGTACTTAAACTACTCCACCTGAGAGCAATGGAAGGCATAGGAATAGATAATTTATCCCAGCTTTTGAGAGAGTTAAGGGCAGAGGTCCATGCAGCTAGGTCTGAAACGAACTCTCTTAGGAGTGAGTTAGTGGTTAACAGAGAGCACACTGAGGAATTGGGTCTCCAATTGCTAATGTCCCAAGTAGAACAAGCACCACTTCCTAGTGGGGTTTCACAGGGTCAAATTTCCACTCCCAATCCTCCTCTACAAGTAGTTTTATTTGGGAATATTTTTACGCTCACCTGGTATCCACGGGGATGCCACCCAACCCTGGTTGGATGATTTGCACTCTCGAAACCTCTCCTGGTCCCTTGGTAAGGCCTCTGGTTAAAGATGGGTCTTAATATTGTAAGAGGTGGATTCTCCGTCCTGCTCCTCGTGGCAGGGGTGCTTAGGTGTGGGGGGCGAGCAGCGACCAAGTTACTTCACTGGTGCAAGCCCCCCTGTGGGAATCCAGGCCTGCTGCGACTCAGTAGGTTTGCTGCTTTACAGTCTTTATATGCAGTTCTTATGTTCCTCTTAGTTCGAATAATACAGTCTTGCTTGTTTCCTTTTAGGTATGGAAAGGTATTTTGGTGTTGTCATGCAGTTTGAAGATGAGCATGGGCCGGTAGGCGAAAGCGTGGTGTGCGCGATGCTGTCCGGTGAGTAATGCGCGATGTGCGGCGCTGTTTTACCTTTTATATTGCTAACCTGTGTCTTTTCTCTCTTTGCAGGTTGCCATGTTCCTCACCGAGCGCTGTTATGTTCCAGCAATGATACTGACCAGGAGATGACTACCCAGGTAAGAATTGTGTGGCTTTCTTCATTCGGGAGGAAACATGAGTAAACGCTTACTAATGCTGTCTTTCTTTCTTCGCTTTCACGATTATGGTATTCCAGGATGCATGCGGTGCCGGATGATGGAGTTCGTACCTTCAGGTGAGTGGAACTAAAGTCAGCGATGGATTGAAGACAGGATACTGTTCCAGGTAAGTTTTGTAGTGTTCTTTCTCTCCCTGTAGGTCCTTGGTTTCAGATAAGCTGGCATCAAAGAACTGGACACGGTGAGCATTACGCTGCCCACAGCAGAATAACGCAAAGCATGTTCTGCTGTTTGGGTGTGGTTTAAATAGTCTCAGGTAAAGTAGTCCAGGTAAAATAGTCCCAGGCCTGCCACACCCAAAGTAGTCCAGGTAAAGTAGTCCCAGGCCTGCCACACCCAAAAGACTAGAATGCATAGCTCAGTTCCTTGTAACTGAGCTATGTGTGTGCCTCCATGTTGGCTGAACCCCCCCCCCCAAGTTAAATAGTCCCAAGTAAATAGTCCCATTCTAATGTTGGTCTTCATGATGGTTATGAGCCTGGCACCAAAGGCGCCAGGACTGACTTCAAGAGAGTCTTGGATGAGGTTTTAAGGCCTTTGACCTGGCCCTAACTGGAAGGCTGACTTGCCAGTGAGGGCCAGGGGCAAGGGCCATGACAAATATTCCCCTAGCAGCCCCAGAGTGATTTACAGGGGACCCACAGCATTTTGCAGTTTTTATGAACCAATGTAATTTACACTTTCTATGTAGACCTGGGGTCTTTCCTTCGGATCAGGCCAAGGTGGCATTTGTGTTGTCATATTTGGGGGGACATACTGTGGACTAGTCCCTAGCCTTAGAGAATAGAGATGATCCATTACTGAGGAATTTTCCTGGATTTCAGCAGGAGTTAGAGAAACTTTTTGCTCATCCTGCTCAGGGTCAGGCCTTAGACAACGAGCTTCTCTCTTTACGCCAAGGTGACCAAGAATTGTTGGCTTACATAGCCTCTTTCAATCGATTAGTAGCAGAAACAAATTGGCCTGTTTAGAAGAGAACCACAATCTTTCTTCAAGGATTGAGAGGAGAACTCAAGGATATTTTAGCATAAGTCATGAATCCCCCTACAGGTTGTTCCAAATTCATAGACCTGACCATACAGCTGGATTACTGATTGCAGAACCGGTGCTGTGATCAGGCCAGATCAGAGGCTAAATCATTTTATGTTCGTTCAAAAGAATCTGGAACTCGTCCAATGACTGACAGTCACCCTGAGCCCATGCAGTTAGGGTGTGTTCGAGGTCTCATCTCTAAAGAAGAAGGAGACAAGAGAAGACAGCAGAACTTATGCCTCTATTGTGGTTCAGCAGGTCATCAATTAGGAAACTGTCCATTGAAACCACCATGGAAACCAGTGGGAGCTGTAGACAAGGTGGACATAAATATTGCAGAAAACGAACAGCCGGAAAACTCCAAAGCCCGACAAGTGTAGAGGTCGACTTGTCGAGCAAAAATAAGGAAATTCAGATCTCTCATTTTGTTGTTCCAGTCATCCTAAGTATGCTCTGGAAGCATTTGTGGACAGTGGTGCGATTGGAAACTACATAGATTACGAACCAGCAGGCAAGATGGGTATTAGTATACATCCAAAGGCTGTGGTAGGAAATGTCACTGCGGTAGATGGAACTCAACTAATATCCTGTGACGAAGTGTACTGAAGTTTGCACCTTGCTTTGCTAGGAAGGACATTGGGAAAAGATATCGTTTGACCTAATTAGTGCTCCACAGTTTAAAGTGATTTTAGGAATTCCATGGCTAGAGAAACATAACCCACAGATTGATTGGCGTGCCAAAACCATAGTTTTCACTGAGGAATGCAAGACTTCCTGCTATGTTCAAGGTGGAACCCTGAAGAAAGAGTTTCCAGAGATTTCATGTAAAAAACCCACCTTAGGGTTGATAGGAACCCTTCCCCCGGAGTGTCAAGACTTTCAAGAAGTATTCGAAGAAGAAAAGGCTAACGTACTACCACCTCATTGGCCATATGATTGCCAAATCGATTTGATCCCAGGCTCAAAAACCCCATGCAGCAGAATTTACGCCCTAACAGAACAAGGAAATTTCCATTTAAAGACCTATTTCGATAATTGCCTGGCCAATGGGTTCATTCGGCCCTCTAAGTCCCCCATGGCATCTCCTCTGTTTTTCATGCCCTAGAAAGAAGGGGACCTTCATACCTGCATAGACTACCGTGCCCTCAACCAGATCACAGTCAAGAACCGGTACCCTCTTCCACTCTTTTCAGTGTTAATGGATCAAGTTAAGGATGCTAAGATTTTTACTAAACTCGACCTTAGAGGAGCTTACCACTTAGTGAGAATCAAAGAAGGAGATGAATGGGAGACTGCTTTCCGCACAATGTACGGATTGTTTGAATATCAAGTCATTTCCTTTTGGCTTATGTAACGCACCAGCAGCCTTCCAGAATTTTATGAACAATGTTTTGTGTGAAGTGCTTGATGTCTGCACCGTAGTGTACCTTGACGACATTCTCATTTACTCGAACTCGGTCCAAGAACATATAACCCATGTAAGAGCAGTACTCCAGAAACTGCGACAACACAAGCTCTTTGTTAAACTGGAAAAATGCTCGTTTCATAAGACCTGAGTGGAGTTTCTGGGATTCATATTGTCGTCTATGGGAATCCAAATGGATAACTGAAAAGTCGATTTAGTTCTAAATTGGCCTTCCCCTACATCAGTGAAAGGACTCCAACGTTTTTTTTTAGGATTTGCAAATTTCTACAGACGCTTTATTGCAGGATTTTCACAACTGATCCACCCAATAACTTTGTTGCTGCGAAAACACAAAACCTTCACCTGGACCCAAGAAGCAGAAGAGGCCTTCCAGACATTAAAGAAAAAATCTACCACTGCTCCCGTTTTGAGGCCCCCACAACCCGAGCTACCATTTGTAGTGAAAACCGATGCATCCAGTGCAGCAATGGGGACAGTACTATCCCAGAAAGACACTGAAACTGGACAACTACATCAAGTGGCCTTCTGGTCTAAGAAGTTCTCAACAGCTGAATTAAACTACAGCATCACAGACAATAAACAACTAGCAATCAAACATGTGTTCAAAGAATGGAAACATCACTTGTTAGGGGCCCTGCATACTGGTACTGTTTTTACAGATCACCGAAACCTGCAATATTTGTGCAACGCCAAAGCCCAGTCATACCGACAACTCCGTTGGGTGTTATTTTTCATAGAATACGATTTTGTCATCACTTATCACCCAGGGATACGTAATGGCAAGGCGGATGCCCTGTAAAGGATTGGAGAAAGGGAAGAGATTCAAGGCACAACAGAACCTGTAAACATAATTCCAGAAGAGAAGATGCTGGGAGTCACTGGATCCTCCGAAGAAGACTTGAAGGCACAAATTCTACTTAACACGACCACTTCAGAATTAGAGGCTTGGGAGTCAAGAGGACCTATGTTTTGTCTTCAAGAAGGTCTACCTTATTTCCAGAGTCGACTTTACCTACCCCATCAGGAGTTGCAAAAGAAAGTTATGGCAGACTACCATGGAGCCACATTGGAAGGCCACCCTGGAATCGCTAAGACCACGGCCAAAATCAAGAGGCATTTCTGGTGGCCAACATGGTGCAGTGACATCATAGATTACATTCAAACTTGTGGTATTTGTGCTCAGAATAAAAGCTTAAAGCAGAAACCAGCAGGACTGCTTCAACCGTTACCCGTTACACCAGCGACATGGCATACCATTTCTATGGACTTTATTACGGAGCTACCTCCTTGTCTGGGTATAACACAATTCTTGTCATAGCGGACTTATTTTCCAAGATGGCGTAATTCATTGCCCTTAAGGGACTTCCTACTTCCTCAGTCTTAGCAGAGGTATTCCTGGAACAAATTGTACGTCTTTGTGGATTTCCATCTACTGTGATCTCTGATAGGGGGAGCCAATTTGTATCCCAATTCTGGAGAAAATGTTGCGAGTTGGCTAAGATTGAAGTGCGTCTATCTACCAGTCACCACCCACAGACTGACAGTGAAACAGAAAGAACCAATCAGACCCTTCAACAATACCTTCGATGTCTCCTCCACCAGATAGATTGTTCTTGGGTGGACGTCCTTTGGATCGCAGAGTATGCTTATAATAACTCCGAACATACTTCCACTGGCTATACTCCTTTCGACATACTGAACGGTTTACATCCTCGGACCTCCACCTTGGATCCCACAGAGTCTTTAGAGTTGCCAGCAGTACAGAGTCTTTATGATAACATTACCACAGTACAGGAAGAGGTTCTATGACATTTGGCTACAGCAAAGGAGGACCAAAAGAAATTTGCAGATAGACTTCAAAGTAAATCTCCAGAGTATAAGGTGGGAGGCAGGTTTGGTTGTCTTCTAAATACATTGCACTGAAAGGCCCACGTAAATTACAACCTAGGTTTCTGGGCCCATTTCCGGTGGAGACCATTGTCAATCCCGCCGCAGTAGGACTAAAGTTGCCATCCCAAATGCGAATCCATCCAGTATTCCACGTTTCTTTGATCAAACCTCGGACCAGATTACAGCTACCACCAAAACCCCTAATCATAGAAGGTGAACCAGAATTCATAGTAAAGGAAATTTTAGATTCCAAGATTGTCAAAAGGAAATTGTTCTACCTAGTAGATTGGAAAGGGTTTAGTCCACAGGATAGGACTTGGGAACCTAGCTCAAATATTCACGCCCCCAGATTACTTCAAATGTTTCATCAAAACCACCCTACTAGGCCAGGACCGGAGGGTTTATCCTTGGCAGGGGTCTTGGGGGGAAAAATGTCTGGCAAAAGGAGCACCATTCCCATTCAGAAATACCAGGGAAGCAAGGAACTTCATATCAGTCAGTGGGTCAACAGTGGCTTCAAGCCTGGCACAAAAGGCATTTGTCTCATTCATAGCATTGCACCCATAGGCTCACATAGCACTTACATTGGTTTTTCGAACATTCAACATGGCTGCCGCCAAGTCCATTGTAAACTCACAGCACATACTACACCTATTGCAGAGGGAGCTACTTAAGCCCCACCTCCGCTGGAGCGCTCGCTTCGCGTCTTCTGGACTGACAGCAGGTAACGCTACCATCGATCTCCTGACAGAACCTGTCAAAGAGAAAAAGAAGTTAAGAGATATTAGTCTCCACAGAAAATCAACAGAATTCCAAGACTTACCGAACCGAAGTATTTCCGAAGCGTTTCTTCAGTCAGCTCTTTATTTCGTAGTCTCTGCATCTTCTGGCAGAAGTTCTGTCACAGCTGCAGCATCTTCCTCACAGCAGTCTTCGTTTGCGGTCGCAGTGCCTTCATTCAGACGTTTTCCTCAGCAGCCTCTGCATTGCCTGAAGGTGCTTCATCTACAGTTTTCCGAAAACCAGCAAAACAAAAGGTATTTTCATTAATGAATGAACTTTGTGAATAAGAAAGAGGAAGTTTTACATATGTTGCTTACCTGAAATCCCAGCAAGTTATTCTTCTATCTGAAGGCTGTAATTACTCAGTTAAAACAAACTCACATTTATTTAACGATTCCTCAAACCTAGTACAGTCGCAACCATATCCCAGCATCTAACCTTTTCTGAGAACCAATAACCTGCAAAATAAAAGGGGAACATTTATAAAGAGAGATCTCTCCAACATAGGGACTGCTCAGAATCTGAAGAACTATATATATTTTTTTACCAATTAAACCATCCAAGATATCTCAAAAAATAGGCAAGGACATTATTCAAACAAGAATCGTTTGAACACTGCAGCCTCTCAAGTTAAATGTTTCAAACCAACGCACCCCTGTAGAATACAGGAAGGAGAGCACCACATAACATAAGCACAGGTGAGGAAGGAGGGATTTATCAAAGGCACTCTGCAATACAGTTTTTTCCCGCCAATAGAAATTACAGTAGTTCTATTGTTATTATTGTTGTTTTCACAGAATAAGAGCCCAGATAACATATCCTCTAGCTAAGAAGGCATTATGCTCCCGCGGAGTCCCAGGTAAGGGATACAGTTACAAAATTCGGCGCCTGACTTCCTGCACCAACAGGACTCGTATTGTCCCAGAGGCACCGGGAAGTCAGGCACCGGTAACATATTACAAGTCCGGCGGCAACAATGAGGCCCAATGTTTCAAAAATGGAGAAACACTGGGCCTCATTACAAGTCCGGGGGTAGCCGTGCCGGTAAACCCGGCAGGCTGCAGCCGGACTTGTGAATTTTTCTGGTGCCTGGCTTGCGGGTAACTGCAGGGGATTCTAACCCTGCCGAGCCGGAAAGTAAGGCGCCAGAAAAATGGTGTTGCCAATTATCATAGATTCCCATGTGTTCAAGCCACCTTTCTCTTGCGTACATATAGGTGACCACATGGGTATTTAATTGCATATATCACTCTGGTGCTGTTGAAGGTAGCAAAGACCCTTAGTGCAATCTTCCGACCTGTATGTGGGTGCTGGATGGTATTGCCCTTAATAACATTGTTGCAGTTACTGCATCTCAAACATGGGAATGTGGCTTTCTTCTTGGTGGATAGAGTTCTTTGGGTGTCAGGGTGAATTCTTTCTGCTCTTATCAATCTGTCTCTAAAGTTCCTCCCTCTTCTTTAGGCCATCAGTGGGGGCTTTGGGAACAGAGTTCGGATCAATGTGCGGCGATCTGGATACCTGGTCTGCTAGTCAGATCGGCGCATCGCCATGCCTTGGAACAAAGACGTTACCATGGTAGCGGACGTGCAAATGTTTATACAGGTTGCCGAGGGCGGCCTTGCACCTTAGCGTGGTGACGTAAATGTGAGGCACCATGGGGACGTTGTGCCATCACCATGGAAACAACTGCTTGTGGGAAAGTTTAATGTAACAAGCATTGTTACGTGAGCCTATAGCAATGCTGTTAATAACTTGGATATAACTAAGTGAAAAATTGGGTACTGTTAGCGAACTACCTTAGAACTCCCTTAAACTACCTTAAAGTACATTTTAGGTAAAATAGCAATGTAACACATACAAAATAATAATACTTTTGAAGATCTGTGTGTTTGTATGTTCAGTAAACAGTCTTGAGGTCTACAGTTTAAGCCAGCAGTTATATAGTCCACATTGACAACTTGCGTTGGAGAATCATGCAATATGTATTCACATGCTCTCTTCCTAACATTCAACAAAATGAAAGATATATTCCGCTGTCATGTGCGGTGTAGAATCTTGCATTTATTCAATGCTGAAAGCTTATAAGGTCATCGTTGAATAAAGTTTATTTTGATACACCCAATGTGTTTTAGTGCAGTGATTCATATTTTGATGTCGGACTCACCAGGTGGCCACAGGAATCTCATAATTCATGGTTACATGTCAAAATAGGTCCATCTATACAACTTTAATCTAAACCATCAATATTCTTGCATCTCAATCCCTTAATCCTTTTTGGTGTTCTCAAATACATTGGATTGTAACAGAACATGGTGGGCAACATTTGTGGACATCAGTAGCAATGCAAATCTCATAATACATTGTTACATGCCAAGATAGATCCCTGTGTACACCATTCAACGTAATGAGTTTGTCAAGTTTAACTTGCTGAGCAGGTCCCTGCCTAACAAGTTCACTGGTGTTTCAGATGAAAACAATAGCAGAGCTAACACTTACATAGTACCTACCTTGATGGGAAAGTCTTCTGTAAATGGAACCAATTTCATTGCCCCAGAGAATCCCTGCATGTCCATTACCTTACCTGATAAAGAGAAGCACACTTTCTTTGTGCATGATTTGGTTGCACCTGTGTCTACCATAAAAATGAATGATTTGTTGCCTATCTCAATACCTACCAGGGGATACTCTTTTCTGGGTCAGCAGTGATTGACAGGATGGGGCACATCAGGGCTCTCTGTGGGCTGTCCTAATCTGGATATGTGTTCGACCATGGGAATAAGAAGGGTTTACCACCCACCACACTCGTAGCACCATACAGCTGTGTTGTGCGGCAAAGCATTTTTGTCCCATAATTGTGGTGCTGACTGTTGTATCTGTTGCTGCACATACACTGGTGTGCTATTGGGCACTGGGGGATGCATCTGTCGTGGTACTGGTTCTTGATATTGATACTGGGACTATTGCCCCTACTGGGGAATCTGCACGGGACTGTACAATACGGGGCGCTTGGAGGCATCATTGCATACTACTGTGGATATGTAATGGGAACCGCCTGTCCACTAGGATAAGTGCGAGGAGCATATGCTTGCTTTCTCCGACGCCATAATGCGAGATGGCCCATTGGCCCACATGAACAACACGATCCTGGTCCCCCTAATCTTCATCCAATCCCTCCAAATCCTCCTCCTCTACCCCCTTGTCCTCCTTAGAATCCCCATCTCCCTCATTGATAACCTCCCTGATAACCTTGGTTATCAGGTTAGCCCTGGTACCCTTCTGTGCACTCTGGTGTCATTCTCATTTCTACTGGTGCCACCATCGTTTCTCTCTGCCCAACAGGCACGCCCATAATCACTGCTCCTGTGCGTTATCCACTGCTTCCTTTTCTTTCTCCTGCCATCGCCTACAATGGTGTACTATAATTGTCTGAATCTCTGCCCATCCCTTAGCTTCAATCCCTACTACTATCTTACTGTACTGCCTTTGGAGTCCGTTCTTTAACATATGATAAAATATTGCTATATTCTTGTCCCATGGTTCATCTGTCTCCGTCTTCCACACCCCTTGAATTATTATTATTTATTGTGCTGGGTCTTTGTCTTCTTTCATCGTACATGCCATAATTTAATGTATATCCGGTATGTGAGGATAGTCTGCCCTTAAGGCAGCCCATACCTTTGCCCGACAATCTTTAAAATGTGTTCCATCATGATTATCATCGCTCATTCGTACCCCTGGGTAATCTGCTTTTCTCCAAATTTGATCCTCTAGTTCTCCTAATAATGCAGTGAACAACCTTTTCAAATCCCCTACCTCTAGGGTAATGCCTGCTGTCTGTTTGTCAAGTGCATATATCCACGTGACTGCTCCTGCTGTGAGTGATGGGAGTGCCTTCATCAAACTTTCTATCCATGTGTGGCCAGGGTACGTACTGTGCCCTTCCGGGACCTTTAACACCTGTTTAGCCAGTGACCCCCCCCCCCTTCCACTTTACTGCTGTGTGGCCTGGTCACACTCTGAGTCTTGGGCTCCACAAACTCTCTATCCTTGGTGTCCCCCTGTGCGGCATCTCTTCTCCCTTTTCCTCATTTATTCACCATCTGTCATCCTCTGCTACTCCTGAATCTGTATCTGATCAAATTGACTCACAATCTAAACTTTCAGCACACTGTGACCTCAGTCGAAGCCTCTCATTGTTGTGGCCATTATCCTTTTTTTCAATGTGTACATCCCTAATCACAATACTGCCAATTTGAAATAAAATATCACCTGCTCTCCACTCATCAGTACCTATTGTCTCTCTTTGCACTTCTTCTTGTTCTGGCGTTACTACGCAAACTCTGTCTTCGAAGTGCCCTGTTCTAAGTCTTCATCACTAATGGGTCACGCAATGCATTTGCTGCTGAGGGCTGCAGAATTTTTTCATAGGTGGCGGGGGCTCTGTGTTGTGGGGCAATATGGGCACATACCTGGGATTAGTTTAACCTGCAGCTGCTTGTATGGGATAACACCTCACTGGTGGAGGCAGAGCTCTGGGGGTTATTGGTGTATCACAGGATGAAGGGTTAAACAGTGGGGAGTGACACAGGGCTCTGGTATTACACTTTCTTTCCCTGTAGGCTCCTTGGGAACATCTTGCAAATCCTCAGCCATTCTCCAAAGTTCAAGAATGCTCTGCCTAGACTTCAACTTCCTCCCCTTACATTTCTCTGCTGAAAAAGTATGCATATGGCCCAGCACATACTTATTATTTGTTCCTTCTTCGGGCCAGGATTTATACATCCCTCTTCTTGTGTCAATGACACACTTGCGATGGTACTTCATTATCTTTTCATGGAACCGCGAATGATCAGTAAACATGTATTCAAGTGTGGTAAGGGCACTCATAGTTACTTCAGACTATGCCGATCTACCCGCCCTCCCAACACTGCCTGCCCTCCCTGTTCCACCTCCCCGTTCTTCTCACCACCCCACACACTTATTACACCACACACCACTCAACACTCACCTCTCCACACTATACCAGTTCCATAAACACCATAAACCACAAATTAATAAAACACAATTATATGCACATTAGTTCAGACCCTTCCTCAGCCTCCTCTTCGAGGCGAGGGAATTTATGCGACCTTATGCCGGGCGAAGGAAACCCCAGGCCCTCCATATAATGGACCTAAACAATATAATCATACTTATTTACACAATGGTTTAGACCCTTCCCCTGTACCCTCGCCTTGGGACAAGGGAATTTCTCCTCCTCACACTCCCTTTTGCCGAGTGGAGGGATCCCAGGTCCTTCATATACTGGCCCTCTACTTTACTTACAGTGCAACCATTCCTCTGCAATGGAGGTGATCTAGTTTCCCCTCTCTTCTTTTTTACTCACACTATATGCTGTGACGTCACCTTTCCTCTCAATGGAGGAGATCCCTCTGTGTATATGTGTATATGTAAGTAATGTATGCCTCTTTATGTATGTATTTAAAGAAAATGCGTACCTTGGTACGCTTTTGGGAAGGCACTCCTGGACCAGCGGACCGCAGCAAATCCCTCAGTCTGCAAAAAATCGCAGTCTCAATGTCCACAAAAGTAGAATTTTAATTTGCAAATTGGTGAACAGGGAAGCACACAAAAAATGATACATTTTGCGGTAAACAGACCGCTTGTTCATGTGTATATATATATATATATATATATATTCAGCTAAAAAAACTTTGTTAAAGGGACGTTATGGTTAAGTTGCGCTAATAAAAACCTATGAAATTCAGTGAAAAAACTTTGTTAAAGGGACGTTATGGTTTCAAGTAAAACCGAAAACCCCCTGAAATTCGCCAGTTATGGTAATCTAAGCAACCATAACTCGCGCCACCACCGTGCACTGCTAAGACTAACACCCAGGACATCAAAGATGACATCACATGTCTGGCTCCCTCTTTTTTCCTTTACTGACATATCTAGGCCAGATGGTTTTCTTCAGTAACAGTCAGGAACAAAAAATTTTACAGGTACTATATTTGTAGACTTATCCTTCAAGTATGTTCTTACAGTAATTCCCTTATGGTCCAGTCATATCATACGAAACATATACATAGGGGAAGACTCAAGCTTGAAAGACAACAATCCTTTCTGTGCATGAAGATAATCAGTAGAGTTATCAGCACTTTCTGATAGATCTGTTGTTTTTTTATTACTGTATTTTCCCTGTTTATGCTCATATTTGTATACATTGTACTCACACTACTTTCCTTAGGATCCAGTCACATCATGTGACACATATACATAGGGTAAATAGCAGCTTTGAAACAGAGCAATCATTTATTTGCATAAAGATAATCAGTTAGGTTATGAATTGTTTCTGCTACTACCTCTGCTTTTTTGCTTACTTCACTTTCCCTGTATATACCCATATTTGTAAGTGTTCTTGTCTCTTTGTGTTTTGTCTGTAATAATGCAATTATGTAATACGTGGGTTTTATTAGATACTTATTACATATTTCACAGTATGCAAAACTCTAATGAGAAAACAGTTATCATTTCATTATTCAACATATCAACATTATGAATATTGTATCTTCATCATGTATGCTGCACACAATGCCTATGTTTCTGCATGAGTAGCTTAGTATACTGGATAGAACTTCATAAGAGAATGCTATTTATATCAATGCATTGCTTAATGCACTAATTAGCTCATGATATTTATTCCAATGATCCTTGACACTTTTTCTCAATATTATAATAAGAATCCCTTGTACAGACATTTCATGAAAAGTAAATGCACATGTGATGTCATCAGTGATGTCATCAATGACATTTGTGATGTCATCTTTGATGTCCTGGGTGTTAGTTTTAGCAGTGCACTGTGGTGGCGCGAGTTATGGTTGCTTAGCTTACCATAACTGGCGAATTTCAGGGGTTTTTTGGTTTTACTTGGAACCATAACGTCACTTTAACAAAGGTTTTTCACTGAATTTCATATGTTTTCAGCAGCGCAACTTAACCATAACGTCCCTTTAACAACATTTTTTTCACTGAATTTCATAGGTTTTAGTAGCGCAACTTAACCATAACGTCTATTTAACAATGTTTTTTCACTGAATTTCATAGGTTTTTAGTAGCACAACTTAACAATAATAACTTTGACTTTATGTACATGTAATATGGAACATACTTACCCCCCTCTACTGAATTTGATGTCTGTGAACTTTTTGGATGTCAGCGGACATGTTCGGACAACAGTACCACTACCTAAAAACTCTGGGGGGTATGTTTAATTGTTATAGCATAACATAGGAACATTTAACAAATTCACAAAGCAGCACACATTCACATTATATGTAGTAATACATAAGAAATGTAACCCATATATGTAACACACTAACAATTCATTTAAATACAATATGTTCTAAAATGGAATATACCAAAAGAAGATAAATTGGCTTCCAACATAATTACCTCACAAACACTCCACAACTAAAAGCAAGACCAAACCTACAGAGTACTCAGAACATATCTTACCTGAAATAGTAAGTGTACTTCATTTTACTCATATATTTATAAACTTTCTGTATTAGATTAAAAAAAATATATTATCTTTTTTTTTTTCTCACAGAAATGTCTAGTACGCTGGAATGGCTAGAGGAGCATTTCCCACATGAGGAAATGTCAGAAGATATTGAAACTAATGGTAGACACTTTACAATATAAACCATTTCATTATTATTATTTTATATACATTTAACATATATATTTTTTTTTTGTACAGAGCATACCAAAATAGAAAATACCTCTGAAGAAACTGTTACGGACTACACTCTTGACAGCATAAAAGAAAAAATGGATTTATTGTTGACCAATTTTAATAATTTGAAAACTTTTGTTGAGGATCATTTTAAAACAAAAACCTCATACCATTGTCCCACATGTACTTGTCCCCCTCACCATATCACAGTCAAACCCTCTCCATAACCCAAAACGTTTTGATGAGACTTCCATCCCTTCTTCACCTGATACCAATCATGTTGAAAATGCTAAGTCTCCTGTTTTTGTTTCTGTTTCTGCCTCACCTTCTCTGTCATAAATTGTTAATATATGTTAAATAAAGTTAAATTTTTATATTTTGTTGTGATTAGTTTCAGTTTAAAAAAATCAATTTAGGTGTCCGCAGACAGCACAGTTGTTCTGAAATGTTCATAAATAAATGAAAATGGAGGTGTCCTGAAGAACACTATACCTGTCCGTACTGTTCACTACCAAGTTGAAACTGTTCTAGGACACACGCAGTGTCCTGAAATGTTCTTAAAGAAATGAAAATGGAAGTGTCCTGAAGAACACTATACCTGTCCGTAGTGTTCACTAGCAAGTTGAAACTGTTCTAAGAACACACACGGTGTTCTGAAATGTTCGTAAATAAACGAAAATGGAGGTGTACTGAAGAACACTATACCTGTCTGTACTGTTCAATAGCAAGTTGAAACTGTTGTAAGAACACAAGTGGTGTCTTGAAATGTTCGTAAATAAACGAAAAATGGAGGTGTCCTGAAGAACAGTGTACCTGTCCGTACTGTTCGCTAGCAAGTTGAAACTGTTCTAAGAACACACGCGTTTTTATGAAATGTTCGTAAATAAACGAAAATGGAGGTGTCCTGAGGACGCTACATCTGTCCGTATTGTCCATAAGGAAGTTAAACTGTTCTAAGAAGAAACGGCTTTCCGTAACTGTTCTTTTGACGTGTGACACACTTTTAATTAGTTCAGGACCCGAACAGTGTCCGTAGAACATCAACCCCCATGCGCAAACCAATGTCCGTGCATTTGGTGTCCTGCGGACAGCCGCTTCCTTCGCGAACATGTTCCCAAAGCGATCATATGACCGCGCCCACGGTGATCACGTGTTCTGAATGCGGACACTGTTCATGTCCCCGAACAATTTAAAAGTACTTTTTCAAGTAATCCATAATATTTCTCAATAAAAACTCACCATAGCACAAGTCCCACATACTAATCTTGAGTTTCTACATACTTTTTGAAACTTTTTGAAACTTTTTTTGTGTCCGATCTGTCCGCGGACAGCGCGCATGTCCGCGACCGCGTACAAGCACCCCTATAAAAGACCACGCCGTAGAACTTATTCTCATTGTGTTTCTGGCTATTCTTCAGAGCACAGCTATTTTTCCTGCAACTTGCAGATTATACCATCATTGAGATGGCATCCATGGCTGCACTACTGCCACCTGGTGCTGCACCTGCTTCAGCACCACCCACACGCCCTCCACCACCACCACCTCCCCAAGGGCCTGAAGAGGGGAACAGGAGTGAGAATGCAGAGGAGGAAGAAGAGGGTGACGAGAATGAGGCAGTGGAAATCCCTACTACCCGCACTCGGCGTGAGTCTTGGGTGTGGCGGTTATTTACCATTCATGGGAATGGTCCTAAGGCCCGTGCGAACCGAGTCACCTGCAATGAGTGCAAAATGGTACTCAGTCGTGGGAGGCATGGTTCGTATAGCTTTGGGACCACCACCATGAAGCGAAACCTCAAGTCATTCCACACGTGGGCCGTTCGCAAGGTTGTACCTTGTGAGGAGCGTAGCAGGTTGATTTCCTCTACTTCATCCTCCGTTTCTGATCCTGTCACCACAAGGAACACTCCTGTGGGACAGCGTCTTCCTCAAGCTGCCTCACAGGCCATACGCAATGCTGATGACCCTTACCTTTCGAGGGTCACAGTTGTGTGTATGTACTGCGACGCAGTACTCTGCAGGGAGGAGCGAGTTCGCAGTGCTTATGATACTATTGTCTCAGAGCACGAGAAGACCTGCTCACTACCCAAATAAAACCCACTCTACATTTTCCTCTCTCAGCTCGCCCTTTCTTATCCCTGTGGTTGGTGTCCCCCCTTTACCCTCCTTTACCCTCCTTTCCCCTCCTCTCCTAGTGTGTCGTGTATAAAAAAAACGAAATAAATATAAAATAACAACAAAAAAAAATAAGGCTCTTTTCAGAGCCGCCTTTCACAGTAAAAAAATAGAAGTGAAAATAAATGAAGCAGGGCCCTTTGTATTTTTTAGAAGTCCATGGACAGTCCACGGACATCTAAAATTTTGGGGGTGCTACCCTATCATAACCATTGCAATTTTCTCTGGGAGGAAGTGGTGGCTCTGAAAAGAGCCTTGGGGAGGTGTTGGTGTTTCAAAAATTATAAATACTCAACACCTACTTCAAAATGGATGCTGTAATTCTAAAAAAGGTTGCAATGCATTTTGTATGTTTCTGAGAAAAATCTGATTGCCAGCAGAAGTTAGATGTACTCCATCTCTGCGAAAAATGTATGTACTACGAAACATAATATTTTCATTGTGAAAAGAGGACATGCCAAAATCTCTTAGAAAGGCACAAACAGCCTTATTGACATTGCGCCTTGCTTTTTCCATTTGTGGACCAAATGAAGAAGAACGAAGCCACATTTGTCTCTGTGCAATCTGTGAAAAAATTACTTGAGAATTTGGAAACATGTCCATGACCTTCCCAAGTCCTTCTTTCATTGCAAATTGCAAAGAAATTCCAGACACATGTCCTAAACTGTTCCCTCCACAATGAATTATAATTATATCTGGATGTTGCTCTGTCTCCAAAGTAGCACAGAGAAGTAACAAGTCCAACCACTTCATTCCATGTACTCCATGCCAGTGTACTTCCACATGTGGGAATCCAAGATCTACAGCTACTCCACAGGTTTCTGCATGCACCTTCAACCAATGTATCCACGAGTCTCCCAAAATCCAAACAATCTGTTTTCTGAAACACACAGCCATAGCTATCTGTTCTTCTCTCAGCAAAAAGAGTATCTGAGAAACTCTCTCCTGGCACAACACACCCACTAAACTTTCCTAACCAATCCCTTTCTGTGCTCATTCTCATTTGCATGACTTCCCAACCCAAAAATTGCCGGATGTAACACCCGATGTCCACGAACTACCACCATGGACATATCGTAACATGGACAGCCCTTCTACCATTTCCACTTCACTCTCTGTGCCATTCCCTCATTGGATGTAGCTAAGAAGTCACATGACCATCCACCAATCACATTCAAGACCTATACATATAACTGCATCATCATAGATCAGCACTGCAAATGTACTGTGAATCTCTCTGAGTACAAGTGTCATATCATTGGCAAGCACCATCTACAAGTAATACTGTGCAAGTCTCCAAGATTTCTACATGCAGCTCCATGCATATCCATATGCATGAACACAAACTACAGGTATGCATATTTTCTGTACAGTACATGAACACATTTTATAACTGACTTTTAGCTTGTATAATCTGTAAAATGAATCTACTGTCTTTTTTCAATCTCCTAAAATCAACTGTCACTTACAAACCTTTATACTATTTAGTTTCTTTATACACACACACACACACTCAAATCATGTTAAACTAACATTTTTGAAATAAAATATATAGACCGCATATAGTGAAACAAAATTGCATGCACACTCTATGTTCAAATCTCAAACAATAATACTTGTACAATTACATATTTTTATTATTTCTTTATTTATTTAATTACTTACATTTATATAGGACAAGCAGCCCATGACATTGACGCACTATTACTTGGAAGAGTTAGTAACAAGAATAGTGGTATTCAGTGGTACATTATGAATTTCACAAGGCATAGTAAAGTATTTTGTTTGCTACAGTTAGTCATTGCAATACAATTTATTCATTAAGATCATATGATATGTATTCAACTGGTGCGACGTATCTTATGTAAACAAGATAGTTTTAATGGTTTTGAGGAAGGCGCTGAGGATTTCAATTTAAAAAATCAATGTCTAAATTAAAAACAGTGCCATATACAAACAAAATTACTAATTTGTTTCTTTTACAATTGCAGTGAATACCATTCTCCTGAAAAGAAGCAGCCGAATTTAAAGTACAAAGAACAATTAAGAAGTAACCTGCTAATTTTAGACAAAAAGTAAGTAGAATATCACCATAATATTTGTATTATTACTCAAACACACTGTAAGGTTAATTCATGCTATTTCTGTGCCTAAAAATACGGATTCTGCACCATTCTGTCCAAAAATCCCCATGTCTTAAACAGTGTTTACAGCCAGAATGGCCCACAAATTCCTACTTTTCGACACACAAATTACCCAACTCAGCCGCTAGAATTTATATGTTATAGAACAAACAACTGTTTTAATTGTATAGCATTAGATATACTATTTTTACTTCTCCACACCACTAGCTTACTTTTTTCTGTCATCTGAACCCCAGTTTAGTAACACATTAATTCAAGAACCCCCATCCCTACTAGTTGTAGTTCCCAATGCACAATCACACACCATTACATACATCTTTATCATCTTACTAAAACACTCATGCACACAGCGCACACATACATTGCAGAACACCCCAACCCATACCTTCTTTATTTTTTTCAACAGACCCTAAAGAATGCCTACCAAAAATCAAGTCCGTAGAAAGCAACGCAGAAGTAGAGCAAATGAAAATAAAAGTGTCCAACATAAGCATCCATCTCTAGCAGAATTTATAAAAAAAAGTTTAAACAAAACAGCTAATACAGTCATTTAGTGAAACATAAGAAGTTTCAAGTACAAAAACTTTGCCTCCTCTATCAAAATGTAAAACAAACCAAAAAACAATGAACAGAAAATCAGCTATCAATACAGATAAAACTGCTTCTTTAAATCTTGATATAGTGCAAAGAAAGCATACCAAGAAAAGTATTTTAGCCAAAAGAAAGATATTTATTTTAGTGTTAAACAAAATGAAACCACTAACAAAACTAATAACTAAATTACAACAAAAAACTTCTGAATAAACGAAATGTCAACAGAAAGAACTTCTTAAGTATCTGCGGAGGTGAATGGAGTCACACTACGAGCACAGAACCATACTTTAATGAAGAAGCGTACAAACAAAAGCAAACAAATACAATTGCCATACATAGCAGTGGTCGAGGTTATGAAAAAGTTAATAATACCATAATGGAACACGAAGTACTCCTTACAAAAATATGCCCTGAAAACTTAGAATTACCCCTCCATTCAACTGAATCAGAACCTGTAGTGTACAAATGGCCATGCACGTCAATGTGTAACATTCCCAAACAATTTTTCAAATCTTTACGCCAATTCCTCAATCAATATGTGAAAAGCAAAGACAAAATCAAAATTAAACTACTGCAAAATATGGATAACTGTCCAGTACGCAAGTACACAGGACTACAAGGACATTCATTGGCCTGCATTACAGGACCTACTTGCAAAACCACCTTCCATGATATCAAACGGATATCAACACATCATTCAACCATAAGAAATCTAGTTTATAAACTGTATTATGCTAAAAGTACTGCTTTATCACTAGCCAATTTAAATAACATTCGTCTACATGGTATAGCAAAAGACCTACTAGAAGAAATCGACTATATCCAGAAAAAAATATTTTGGAATTGAAACCCACTTACAGAATGAAATAGCTGTAAACCAAATTAGTAATAATTCTACACATGGCAACCTTTCACTACACACATACAAAAAAGAAATACTAACATTTAAAAGTACATCAGCTGAAGTACCAAAACATGTGTGTGTATGTTGCCGCAGAACTTTTTATAAAAGTAACACAAAAACTGTAGACCTATTATACAAAATAGAAGACAATGAAGATTCTAAATGGTTTGAATTAGCTCTCTACCTTATAGCAGAAAATAAATATGAAATAAGTGACCCCGTAATACTTTACAGTTACTGCACTACAAAACTTGACAACAACCAAACTCCTTCACATGCTATCACAAATAATTTGGAATTATATCCACTACCAAAACCCCTTCAACAACTTAATTTATATGAGAGCATCATAATTCAAACATTTCAAGCAATAACACGCCTTCAACCAAAAACTGCAAAATTACCTCCCTCTGAATTAGTGAAAGGTATTCGTGGAAAAGTAGTGTATTTACCATTAGATCTAAAAGAAAATGTGCACACTCTAGGAGTGCAACGTCCAATGCAACAATCTTTAATTATCTTGGTAAATGGAGTACCCACAAAAGACAAAAAAATTTGGCAACAGCTGGTAGATTTACATAAAGTTAGAGAAGCCTTGCAATATCTTAAAGAGAATAATGAATATTACAAAGAAATTAATATTGAAGAAAACTTGAAGGATACAACTGAAATAATTCAAGAGACACAAGAAGCTGGTCAATTTGAGCTCCTAGATCCTGCTACAATATCAAACACTTTAGACCATTTTACAATTCATCCATTTCACTCTAATGACACCATAGAAGATGCGCTGGAAACGTACCAAATGCGTCAAAGAAAAGGATCACCAATCAGCATATGGGAAAAAAGTATAGAAGCACGTGCTTTTCCTCTACTCTTTCCTACTGGCAAAGGAGGAAGGTACGATGATAGACCTATTCAAATATCAGCATCAGAATACCGCTCATTACGGATGTATTCTGAAGATACCAGATTTAGACAAAATGTGGAATACATATTCCACCTACTTTTTGAAAGTGAACTAGCAACTTTATGTCACGGAGTTGCACACATATTAAAATCAGGATCACACTTTCAAAATATGACAGCTACACAATTATTACAAAAAGTGAAACAAAAAGATGAGGTTTTACAATCAAATATTACAAATCTATTAGCAAATATGCGTGGTACTAAAGAGTACTGGTTTCGACATCACAGATATGTACGTTGTATGATCAGAAACCTTGGCCCACCCACTTGGTTTGTTACATTAAGTTGTGCAGAATATGCATGGGAAGATTGACATGATTTCCTACGCATATCAAACAAAAACAAATCAAACATAGATATACTAACACCTGGAGAACTTTGTTCTCTGGATCCTGTTAATGTTTCAAGATATTTTCACCATTGCTTCATTGCCATGCTACATTTTATTTGTAATACAACTTTTCCTCCCCTTGGAGAAGTGCAACACTTCTTTTGGAGAAAAGAATACCAAGCCAGAGGAGCACCACATATCCACATGCTTTTATGGATTAAAGATGCTCCTAAATTTGGTCAAGACAGTGATGCAACTGTTTTACAGTTTATTGAAAAATATGTCACTTGTGAAATGCCATCAGAATCCACAAATAGTGATCTTCATGCACAAATTTTACAATTTCAAAGACACAAATGTGGCAAATATTGCCGTCGCAAATACAAAAACAAAAGGAAATACTACACCAAATGCCGATTTGGTTTCCCTAGACCACTTACAAATACAGGTCAAGTGAACAACCTCATGTCTTCAGTTAGACATAGTGTTAAAGGTAAGTCACCTAAAAATACATATTACATAAAAAGAAAAGAAGAAGAAAAATATATCAATGATTACAATGCAATCATTGCCCACTTATGGAATGCAAAAATAGATGTGCACTACATTGCAGACAATTCTACTGCAGTTGCACGATATGTCACAGCATACTTAACCAAAGCAGAAAAGACAGAGCTGCAAGACCTCTGGAATGACCTGTCATCAGATAAAACAGTGTCTCAGAAATTATACAGCTTTGGCGTAAAAATGCTATCCCATAGAGAATGTGGATCCTATGAAGCAGCTGATCGTTTAACTGGTACTGCATTGTATGGTAAATCTGAAAATATAGTATGGCTAAGTCTTGGTCCAGCTAAATCTAGAAAAAGAGTTCTAAAATCATACGAAGATATAGAAACAATAGCCAAACATGATCCCAACAGCCAAGACATTTTAAAAAACAATTTATTGGACACATACTACCCAAACAGGAGTACCACTTTGGAAACCATGTGTCTATACCACCTAGCCCAAAACTACACATACAATAATAATATAAAACCTGATGAAAAAAACTGTAAATACAGAGTGACAAACTGTGAAGGCAGCTTAGTAAATCTCACCAAACCAAATTTAATTAATCATATCAAATTGTTATTAAAGACTCCTCAACATAAAGAAGTATATTACATGTCCCTGCTACAACTCTTTAAACCATGGAGAAAAGAAGAAGAAATACTAGATAACTATGACTCAGATGAAGATGCTTTCAAAGCAAATGAAAGCACTATAAATCATGTAAACTTTACACAGTACAAAACAATGTTGCACAAAGAACAGCAACACGAAGAAGAACTCCAGGCCCAACTAGATAAGGACACTCCTGACAGTAGTCAACCTTCTGTAACAGGAAGCCAAGAACCACTGGGAGAACCACTAATAACAAATGAGGCATAATTAGCTATGATAGAAGTAGAAAACACCATGTGTCACTATGAAGATAAAGAAGACTTAACTATACTACAATCAAAACTAAACAATGAGCAACGTAGCATTTTTCAAGAAGTAACAAAAGAAATTGCACATGGTGTACAACATGAAAACAAAGAATGCATCTGCCAAAATTACAAACCTATACTATTGTACGTCAGTGGTGAAGCTAGTTCTGGCAAAACATTCCTAATCAAATCATCAGTAAGTTCCTTCAACAATTGACAAACAACAAACTGTCAGCTGTTGTCACTGCTCCCACAGGTTTAGCTGCCTACAACATAGGTGGTGTCACTTTACACCGATTACTACTCCTGCCAGTAGAACACCAAACAAATTAGATTTTAACAAACTTTCTACAGCAGCTGCAATGGAACTACGCAGAGCATTGAAACAAATAAAAAAATGCTACTGATAGATGAAGCGAGCATGGTGTCCAACCTAATGTTGGCTTTGATTCACCTCAGATTACAAGAAGTACTCAAAACAAACTATGAAGAGCTCTTTGCAGCAAAACACATTATTGTTTTCGGAGATCTTCAATTGACACCAGTAAAAGGTGAGCCTATTTTTAAAACATTAGGACACAAACTCTGCCGTAATACTGTTGACAGCATTGGAAATGTCACCCTTTGGCAAAAACATGCGGCAATCTGCAGATCTCACTTATGCCAACATCTTAAAAAGTATCAGAGTTGGTATACTTTCTAAAGAAGCAGAAGCAATATTGAAAACCCGGCACATTCATGCACTTTATGGTGATAATGCATGTGCTACAGGTGTTATGGAACAATTAGCCCACAAAAATGTCAATTGTATGGCCTTAATGCCAACTCTTGCAAGCTGTTTCAAATTCAATGAAATATTGTTAAGTAAATAAATGCAACCAATAATGGAAATTAGCACCACAGACAGACTAGATGTACATGGTATGACACTACCCATGTGTGACCAAGCCACAACAAGACTAAATAGTTTAGAAAAATCAATCTCAAACACAGCAGGCTTGGAAAAGATATTAAAATTATCCCTAAATTGCAGAGTAATGCTTAAATGTTACCTTGACGTGGACCAAGGAATAGTTAATGGAGCACTGGGTATAGTTGTTGGCTTTCAAACATACCCACGTGACAACAAAATTCAGTTTGTCAATATTCTCTTTGACAAACTTTCAGAAGTAAAAAGGATAGGACGCTCAACAGCTCGATTCCTTCGCTCGCTTCAAAGACATGTATGTACGCAGAGAACAATTTTCTCTAACTCTTCACCATTCATAAATCACAAGGTCTTACCCTAGACGAAGCAATGCTAGACATTGGTAACACAGTCTTTAAAGAAGGCATGAGCTACATAGCACTATCACGCTTACGTAAACTTGACGGTCTATTTCTAATCAACTTTGATGCAAGTAAACGCTGATATTCCTTGCATTTTAGAATACAATAGACTTCGCTCAATATACACCCCCCATATAAACACATATTCTGTACCACAAAAAGTAAAACGTTGTAAAAGAAAACTAAATCAAACAGAAATGCAACAGGATGTCACTGCAAATCCTCCAAAGAGAGTAAAAGAAACTAAAACTTCATCAAGTACCACAAACATAAAAGAACCCATTAGGGAAAGTAAACCAGGTACGTCATCAAGGAAGGAAGACAAACTAAAAAAAAAATCAATCAGATACAGAACTACCTGGACCATTTAAACTCTCAAATATAGTTGGAGTAAGTTGCTACGCAAATGTAGCAATGAATATTCTATTTCAATTGCCACCAATTGTTGACAACATTTACTTACACAATACAGACCAATTGTGTTTTCAAATGTTAGTACTTCACAGAAATGCAACAAACAATCCTGACAACACGTATAGTGTTTATGGAATAAGACAACAATTGGACTACTGTGCTGGAATGGTTAAATTCACTATAAACTCACAGGAAGATCCACAAGAATTTGTAATGTACTTACTACAAGTACTGGAAAACAGAAACATACCTATAAATGAAATCTTCCAGATTTCATACTTGTGGAAACATAAATGCACTCTCTGCAACAATGTGACACAAGAAGAAATCCCCAATGAACACTTCATATATATATCAATACCTAATTGTGAATCCATTCCATTTCAGCAACTTGTACAAAATGCAAACCAGGGTAGATTATATACTACCTGCAATTCGGATAAGCCCTCCACATTAGTAATACAAACAGATAGTAAATACGTAATACCAATGCTTCTACGTTACAATGCAGATGGTACCAAAAACAACTACAAGCTGACTGGATTCACACATGGTCAAATATCATTTGGTAAGAAAACCTTCACAACAATAGGTATAATCTACCGCTCAGGAGCCACAACCAATTCAGGGCAGTACACTGCATATATAAAAAAGAAATGTGGATGGTTTGAATGTAATGATAGTACCATTACTCTAAAGCAGAGATTACCAGCAAATCTTACAAATGCTTATTTAATGTTCTTAAAACCAAAATTTGATAACTAAACTGTACTTAAACCTTAAGTAAACTTGTAGTAAAAAATATATAAACTGTTAGAATATTCCAAAAGCTACCTAACTGCCCAAAGATTCTACAACAACTAATCAGATAAATGAATACCACTAAATTAGATCAGAAAATAGACAGAATACGCCAATTGGTATCTAACTGTCCCAAAATTTAACAATATCCAAACAGATAAATCAATACCACTAAAATATTTAAAAAAATAGACAGAATATGCCTACTGGTATCCAACTGCTCCAAAATTGTACAATATCCAAACAAATAAATAATATGTTACTGCTCCAAAAAACTTCAACAAGCCAATGTACAAAGCATTAGCCAGAAACAACAAGTGAACACTGAAGACAAACAAACAAATACATAGCATAACAGAAAAAGGTTTTTTTTTAATCGAACATGGATTTTTTTTTTCCCACAGACCCAATGATATTAGCAACAAACACAGAAACTGAGCAAATTGCACAGTACTCTGGTTTGTAATCTACTAAATATGAGGGTCAACTGTTGGGTAGTGACCTTCTGTGTGTGTCTGGTAAGGAAAGGAGATGTGTTATGTAGTGGCTGTCTGTGTAATGCTGTCTTGCTGTGAGCCTGTGATGTCACATGGAATGTCACTGTGTGGATGGTGGAATGTTTAGCTGAAGGTTCCATACTGAGGCAGTTAGAGCTCCCCTGCCTGGGTGATGGGGCCAGTGCTGATCAGTCCACACTCTCATGTACTTGTCTTAATGTAACTGTAACCTAAGTTCCTGTAATAAACCTAAGATGTAACCAAGAAAGCCTGGAAGTCTCATCATAACAATGGCGACGAGGAGTCTTTAAAGAAGAATCTGCGCACAAGGAGAAGCTGAAGTTTGAAGGAGCCTGCTGCGGGGGGTGCAGGAGAGAGGAGGACAAAGCAGAGATCAGCACTGCCCCCACATGACAAGTAAGACCCATCACCCAGGGCTAAAGGGGGGGGGGAGGAGGAAGAAAGCCCCATATCCTGAGGGATCAACTGTCCACTAGCCAGAGGGAGAGGTGGATCAAGAGGGGCTGGAGAAAGAAGAAGGGCCATTGAAGGAAGCTCTGGTGGAGCTGGGCTCTTAAGGGTCCCTTGAAGTGAGAAGCCGGTTGGAGAAGGAAGTCATAAGGCGGTTGGAGAAGATGGGGACTGCCATTTCACACGCTGCTCCTTAATTGAAGGGAAACTCCATGGGCTAACTAATACTGCAGTATAAAGGGAACTTTGCCAGTCACTTGGGGAACATGCCACTGTCATTCCATTTGCTTAAGTTCCCTAAATGAAAGAATCACAACGGACTTAATATAAGGAAGAGTGACATGTGGAAATGGAAGTTGTCTAAGAGGAGAAATGGCAGTGTGTTTACGTGGGGTAAATGCTCCTTTCAAGTGCGAGATGTCCCATGGCTGTGTCTCACACAACGGGGATAGTCGAGAAGTAAGGGCTCCTCACCGTGTGTATGGATGGCAGTTGGGACCACGTAGCTCTGTTAAGTGATCTGCCTGTTGAAGTAGTGATGACGTCACAGCTGGCTCAAAGGAGTTGGCGATGCTGTGGAACACCATCTGAGTTCGTGAGAACAAAGGTGTCGTCAGAAGGTGCGCAGTCGCCAGCAGTCCGACGCTCACATCCTCAGAATGGGTATGAGCGGTTGAGCTGTGAGTAAAGGACCTGTTCAGAAATGGATGGCGTGACGTGTCACGTGGCAGCGTTCAGTATGGATCGTAATCAATCAGTTCCGTGTGTATGGAAGACGCACAGGATTTCGTGGCGATTAATGGAGGCGATCAGAGTCAGTGTTTTCCGCGTGGGGGAGGACTCGCAGCATCGCAGGTGCGCGGCGTGGCGGCGGGTCTTGCTGTCGTATGGAGTGGACTAGCAGTATCTGGAGAAGGATCGGATGAACTTGTTGCGCACAACAGATCAAGCCGTTCTCTCTCTCCGGGGCGTCTGGTAGCAACCAACGGATGTGGTAGGATGACAAGTCTACTGTATTAAAAAAGCGTCTCTCCCAGCAAACTGTTTCTACGCGCAACAATGAATGGTTTGCATATGCAGCGAGGAAAACATGGCGAGTGATAAGATTGAAGCGTTGAAGATATGGAACTGGTTCTGAGCACCGTATAAGTAGAAATGTATCCTTTGAGCAAATTCATTTAGATGTCATAGTGAAATGTGGTTTAGTATCGAACCTGCATGAGTTGTAGCTTTTATTTTTAGTGAATGCTGTGCCATATGGTGTGAGATAGTAGTTACGATTGGAGGATTTGCAGGTTAAGGGTGTTCAACCATGGACTCCTAGGAAGTTTATGCTATTTTAACATGCAGTTTGAAGTGTGCCGTGTTAAAACCTAAGTGTGTAGTGATTGATGTGTGCTGGCAGTGCTAACGAAAGAATGAGCTAGCATAACATTTTGAGGATTTTCAGGCATGTTAGTCGCTCTATAGCAACATGGACTTTTAGGTTAATGTGGTCACATTAAGGGTCATAAAATTGGCCATGGACTTGTAGGGAAAAGATGTTGAAACTTATGTTTGTTCTACATTGAGTTGCATTTTCATATCTACAGTCACAACAATGCATTTAATACCTGTGTAATGCAAAGTGTTTTTGTGCCTGATTTAAGGTTGACTGTGTAAAGGATGCACAAAGAAGGGCATGAAGGTAATATGAGGCAGGTTGTCACCCAGAGGTAGCGCCTTTGGTGTGAGTGACGTTGTGGGAATAATGAGAGGTAGCGCCTCTGTTGTGTGTGACGCTATAGTTATAGTGAGAGGTAGCGCCTCTGTTGTGTCTGTGTCACGATTGGTATTAACATGAGGTAGCGCCTCTGGTCTGAGTGACATTGTAGTAGTGCGTAGAGGTAGCGCCTCTGGTATATGGGTCACAAGTGAGAGAGGTAGCGCCTCTGGTGAGTGTGGCTCAAAAAGGGTATTTGAGGGAGGTAGCGCCTCCGGGTAAATGTGGCAAAACAAGTACTGAAGTGAGGTAGCACCTCTGTTGAGTTGTCAACAGGGTGTTTGATGGAGGTAGCGCCTCCGGTTCGTATGCGAAGAATTGTATTGAAGAGAGGTAGCGCCTCTGGTGAGCATGGACCCTAGTGTACGCAAGGGAGGTAGCGCCTCCAGCGTGTGGAACATTCTGTTGTGCGAGAGGTAGCGCCTCTGCCATTTTGGGTTGGGGCTGGTAACATTGTAGATTAGTGTCGCGTTGGATTGTTACATACGTAACATAGTAGATTAGTGTCGCGTTGGATTGTTACCAGAAATAATTAAAGGAGGTAGCGCCTTCGTTGTTTTTGATATTTTTCCTATATTTTGCTGTGCCAAAGATTGCGTTTTCTCCAGACAGTCTGTTTGGCATAATACTCTTTTAATGTTGTCTTGGGTCGTCAGTGGTCAAATGCATAGTACGCGGATGGACTTGGGATGTCTGGCCAGTGTCCCATGTGATCTGTGGTATTTGGTCGTTTCGACTAATCTGGTTACACCTGATAGGCTGCATCTAATTTGGAACTCTTTATTGTTTTGCCTCTGTGTGTGGGTGTGTTTGGTAAGGCAAGGAGACGTGTTGTGTAATGACCTTCAGTGTGTATGTCCGGTAAGGAAAGGAGATGTGTTGTGTAGTGACCTTATGTGTGGGTGTCTGGTAAGGAAAGGAGATGTGTTGTGTGGTGACCTTCTGTGTGGGTGTCTGGTAAGGAAAGGAGATGTGTTGGGTAGTGACCTTCTGTGTGTGTCTGGTAAGGAAAGGAGATGTGTTATGTAGTGGCTGTCTGTGTAATGCTGTCTTGCTGTGAGCCTGTGATGTCACATGGAATGTCACTGTGTGGATGGTGGAATGTTTAGCTGAAGGTTCCATACTGAGGCAGTTAGAGCTCCCCTGCCTGGGTGATGGGGCCAGTGCTGATCAGTCCACACTCTCATGTACTTGTCTTAATGTAACTGTAACCTAAGTTCCTGTAATAAACCTAAGATGTAACCAAGAAAGCCTGGAAGTCACTTCATAACAATTTTTAATCGAACATGGATTTTTTTTTTCCCACAGACCCAATGATATTAGCAACAAACACAGAAACTGAGCAAATTGCACAGTACTCTGGTTTGTAATCTACTAAATATGAGGGTCAACAAAAAAAAATGTTGATTATACAATGTAATAAGTCATTACAAAATACTAATACTAACGTGCTATTTTCTTTTATCACAGAAATTAACAAGAAATACATTTACTCCAGTTACTAAACCAAACAGTAAGTATATTATAATAAGTACATCCATCGCAGCATATCACACCCATAGTGGGTTATAACTTTGTTCCAAAGTTATAAGCCACTATGAGTGTGATATGCTGCGGTGGTTGTGGCCAGGGCATAGAGTCTTGGGCCATGGCCATGCACCCAAGACTCTATGCCCTGGCCACAACCACCGCAGCATATCACACCCATAGAGTCAAACTTTTCAACTATGGCCTGTGGAAACTTTTAGGGGGTAATTCAGCGCACAAGTGGCGCACGCGGCTGGCGCACAGTGTGCGCGTGTGAATCCCTGCGCCAGCCGCGTGCGCTAAATCCATTTCCGCGCACAGCGTATTCATGGATTCCTGCCACCAAAACCAGCCGTGGCGCACAGTGGCGCAGCGACCCTGCAGCAGCGCCAGTTACGCCCCCAAGAACGCCTCTCGCGCAGGGAAAAGCCATCAATATACACAATCCAGCGCAAAGGGCTGCGCTAACCTTGTACCAGCACGGCAAGCGGGCTACGTGTATCACTGGGGTGCGCGGGAAGTACCTCACGCGATTGGCCCCGTGCGAGCAGGGTATGCGTATTTCATGGGTGCGCGGGAAGTTCCACACGCAATTTCAGCAGGGTACGTGTATTTCAGGGTGCGGGGGAAGTTTCACATGCGATTTCAGCAGGGTACGTGTATTTCAGGGGTGCGTGGGAAGTTCCACACGCGATTGGGCCCGTGCGAGCAGGGTACGCGTATCTCAGGGGTGCGCGGGAAGTGCCACACGCGATTTCAGCAGGGTACGTGTATTTTGGGGTGCGGGGCAAGTTTCACACGCGATTTCAGCAGGGTACGTGTATTTCAGGGGTGCGCGGGAAATTCCACATGCGATTGGGCCCGTGCGAGCAGGGTACGTGTATCTGAGGGGTGCGCGGGAAGTGCCACACGCAATTTCAGAAGGGTACGTGTATTTCAGGGGTGCGTGGGAAGTTCCACACGCGATTTCAGCAGGGTACGTGTATTTCGGGGTGCGGGGGAAGTTACACACGCAACATCAGCAGGGTACATGTATTCCAGGGGTGCGCGGGAAGTTCCACACGCGATTTCATCAGGGTACGTGTATTTCAGGGGTGCGCGGGAAGTTCCACACGCGATTGGTCTGTGCGAGCAGGGTATGCGTATTTCAGGGGTGCGCGGGAAGTTCCACACGCGATTCCATCAGGGTACGTGTATTACAGGGGTGCGCGGGGAGCACCACACGTGAATTGCACGTGTGGGTCCTCCCAGGTGTTCCCTCTACACCCTCCACGGCCCCTGCAGGTGGCTCACACCACAGGGGCCTACCCTGCACATGTCCTGCAGGAACCCCATCCACCATGGCCATGCCCCCCAGCCAACCCACATGTCAACTTGCACTACTGCCCACCAACGCATGTCCCCCTGCACCCCCAGCCACCAGGGGCACCCTCCACCAGGCTCCCACCAATGTCTCCCACCACCCCCACCTCCCAGCAGTGCAGGGTCACCCTTCACCAGGCCCCCACCCATGTCTCCCACCACCCCCACCCCCCAGCAGTGCAGGGTCACCCTCCACCAGGCCCCCACCCATGTCTCCCACCACCCCCACCCCCCAGCAGTGCAGGGGCACCCACCACCAGGCCCCCACCCATGTCTCCCAGCACCCCCACCCCCCAGCCACCAGGGGCAGCCTCCACCAGGCCCCCACCCATGTCTCCCACCACCCCCACCCCCCAGCGGTGCAGGGTCACCCTCCACCATGCCCCGACCCATGTCTCCCACCACCCCCACCCCCCAGCAGTGCAGAGGCACCCTCCACCAGGCCCCCACCCATGTCCAACTCATGTCTCCCACCCCCCCACCCCCCAGCACTGTGGGGCACCCTCCACCAGGCCCCCACCCATGTCTCCTACCACCCCCACCCGCCTGCACTGTGGGGCACCTGCCAGCAGGCCCCCACCCATGTCCAACTCATGTCTCCCACCACCCCTACCCCCCAGCACTGTGGGGCACCCTCCACCAGGCCCCCACCCATGCTCCCACCACCCCCACCCCCCAGCAGTGCAGGGTCACCCTCCACCAGGCCCCCACCCATGTCTCCCACCACCCCCACCCCCCAGCACTGCAGGAGCACGCTCCACCAGGCCCCCACCCATGTCTCCCACAACCCCCACCACCCAGCAGTGCAGGGGCACCCTCCACCAGGCTCCCACCCATGTCTCCCACCACCCCCACCCCCCAGCACTGTGGGGCACCTGCCAGCAGGCCCCCACCCATGTCCAATGCATGTTCCCCACCACCCCCACCCCCCAGCACTGTGGGGCACCTGCCAGCAGGCCCCCACCCATGCCCAACTCATGTTCCCCACCCCTCCACCCCCCAGCACTGTGGGGCACCTGCCAGCAGGCCCCCACCCATGTCCAACTCATGTCCCCACCACCCCCACCCCCCAGCACTGTGGGGCACCTGCCAGCAGGCCCCACCCATGTCCAACTCATGTTCCCCACCCCCCCACCTGCCAGCACTGTGGGGCACCCTCCACCAGGCCCCCACCCATGTCTCCCACCACCCCCACCCCCCAGCACTGTGGGGCACCTGCCAGCAGGCCCCCACCCATGTCCAACTCATGTCCCCACCACCCCCACACCCCAGCACTGTGGGGAACCTGCCAGCAGGCCGCCACCCATGTCCAACTCATGTTCCCGACCCCCCCACCCGCCAGCACTGTGGGGCACCTGCCAGCAGGCCCCCACCCATGTCCAACTCATGTCTCCCACCACCCCCACCCCCCAGCACTGTGGGGCACCCTCCACCAGGCCCCCACCCATGTCTCCCACCACCCCCACCCCCCAGAAGTGCAGGGTCACCCTCCACCAGGCCCCCACCCATGTCTCCCACCACCCCCACCCCCCAGCAGTGCAGGGTAACCCTCTACCAGGCCCCCACCCATATCCAACTCATGTTCCCCACCCCCGCCGCACCCCAGCACTGTGGGGCACCTGCCCGCAGGCCCCCACCCATGTCTCCTACCACCCCCACCCCCCAGCAGTGCAGGGGCAGCCTCCACCAGGCCCCCACTACTGTCTCCCACCACCCCCACCCCCCAGCCACCAGGGGCACCCGCCAGCAGGCCCCCACCCATATCCAACTCATGTTCCCCACCCCCCAGCACTGTGGGGCACCTGCCAGCAGGCCCCCACCCATGTCCAACTCATGTCTCCCACCACCCCCACGCCCCAGCACTGTGGGGCACCCTCCACCAGGCCCCCACCCATGTCCAACTCATGTTCCCCACCACCCCCACCCCCCAGCACTGTGGGGCACCTGCCAGCAGGCCCCCACCCATGTCCAACTCATGTTCCCCACCACCCCCACCCCCCAGCACTGTGGGGCACCTGCCAGCAGGCCCCCACCCATGTCCAACTCATGTTCCCCACCCACCCCACCCCCCAGCACTGTGGGGCACCTGCCAGCAGGCCCCCACCCATGTCTCCCACCACCCCCACCCCCCAGCAGTGCAGGGTCACCCTCCACCAGGCCCCCACCCATGTCTCCCAGCACCCCCAACCCCCAGCAGTGCAGGGGCACCCTCCACCAGGCCCCCACCCATGTCTCCCACCACCCCCACCCCCCAGCACTGTGGGGCACCTGCCAGCAGGCCCCCACCCATGTCCAACTCATGTTCCCCAGCCAACATGTCATCACAATCTAGATCCCTGGTCCCTATGGTCAGCCTCCAAATGCAAAACACCCACCCAAGTATTGCATCCACCCACTCATAATTGGCAATTACATGACAGAACACCAATTGCAAGTTCCGAAACAAACACATTTCCCTCACATACACCCAATGGGTGTCAGTGAATCTCAAAACCCATATCATGAAATGCATGAAACCAATGAGATGATACTACACATTGAAGTATGATAAAAAAATATGTATTAAAGCAAACATAAATAGAATCAAAAATAAAGAAACATAAATGTGAATGTACAAAAATGAAAAGAAGCATGTCTGTGAAAAAAAGCAAAACCAAAAATCAAATTCCAAAGTAATGGTGTCCAAAGTCACTGTCCACAAAACAAAATCCAATGGGAAATAAAAAAGAAAGCCATTGCCCCATGGTTAAAATGTGAAAGAAATATACAATCCAACAGTGAACTATGTACATGGGAACAAGCCAGGGTCCATTATCCCAACAAAAGAAAGGAAACCTATCTAACTACACTAACTAATAAAATAAACTATATACAAAAATGTGGCCGATGTCCGAAAGGTCAAAAATAAATCCAAAAAAAAATGAAACCTAACACTACCTACATAACTATGTACAAGGGCAGCGGGCTAGTTTAACGGCTCACTTGTGGATGTCCCGGGCCAGGGCATCATCGAACTCCTGCTCAATGTCCCGGAGGCGGTCCTCCTCCATGGCCCCGAGGGTCCGCAGGGCCGTCGACGTGTCCACCTCCAAACCCCTGCAGATTGCCTCAAGGCACTCGGCCCGCCTCAGGGCCCTCCGCATGGAGTTCTCCGCCCTGACAATTGTCAGCCGTGCCTCTTCCGCCCGCTGCCGCTCCGCATCTATGGCGTGGCCCAACTGCTGCCACACGAAAGACACTCTCTGTCCTGGGTCCTCCTGCCCTCCGGCCGATGCCTGCCCCTCTGATGTTGAAGGCCCCGAGCCTTCATGGCTCCCACCACGTTGCTGCTGCTGCTGTGCCTCTGCCCGTGCACTGCCTCCTGCTGCCTGCACATCCTCCGCCGGCTGGGGTGCAGTCGTTGATGTGGCCACCCCTGCGGGATGTCCGACTCCCGACTGTTGCAGGGATGCCTCCTCCACCAGCCTGGCCACACCGTCAGAGGCAGCTCCACAGGGCACCCAGGTGACTGATGGGTGGGAAGATGGCACGGAGGACGACTGGCGCGTAGGGGGTTCAGTTGAGGAGGGGGTCGTAGCAAGCCCCATCATACGGAGGAATCCGGCCTGGGTTACCTGTCCCAGCAGGCTGACGTGGTCAACGAGCCATTCGAGATGACGTGCAGTCTCCTCATGAAAAGATTGCAGGTCACCTCGCATGGCCCGTTGACGCAACGCCACACCACTCAGAACAGGCTCAACCCGGACCCGGATAGCCACATCCGCAGGCAGAGGAAGGCCAGTTGACGTGAGCTCATCCCCTGCCTGAAAACAGGTCTGGACGTAGGCATCCCTGCTGGTGCAAGATGATGCAGGGACAGGATCAGGGACAGGATTGCACACAGGCACCTCCGCGGCGGCCTGTGCTGCCTCCTGTCCCTGGTCCTGCACTGCACCACTAGCACCAGTGGGATCCCCACCTCCAGACCCCGTCTCTGTTGCTTGCACGGCCTCCTCCTCCACCAAACCCCCCACCAACCTGGATGACTCCTTGCCATCTTCCCCCGTTGGGCCCTGTGGGGTCCCAGCTGCCCCTTCTGTTGCCCAGGAGTCCAACTCCAACCTCCGCCTCTTGGACCTCCCCCCGGCAGCTGCGGCCTGGGACGCGGCACCGGACTCCTCACTCCCCGACGAGAAGACAACATGGGAGGGGAGCCGGGCCTTGCGTCTCCGGCTGGCGGTGGGATCCCCGCCGCTGTGCTCCACAGCACCTTCTCCGCCCTCTTCATCAGTTGACGCTGCAGACAGGGAGAAATAAAACACAGGCATCAAGGCACTGTACAATGGACACATACACACATGACAGTTGTACATGAGTGGCATTGGCAAACCTCAGACATGTCATCACAATCCCCAACACAAATGTCATTTCAACTCGCACACATGAGCCATACCACAGCCATATCGCAACTGCCAGCACCATCCATACACATAGAACAGCATGAGCAGGCAAAGGTGAGCCAGACATCACATGCAACACAGGAAGTGCACCACACATGTACACACACCACCACACTTGCATGCATGTGTACACCTCTGCCAAGTGTTGCAGTGTTCAGATGGGCATCCATGTCACATCTGCCAATCAGGCTTCCACATGCCGCTGTCACATGCATCCATGTTGCATCACTGTTGCACCCTTGTCAAATACACACACATGCACATGTACACAGTGCTGATACATGCAGCTGAAAACAACATACATGCGTGACATCACGGACATGTCTACTTACATACACATTCATCCAAACATGTGTGCCCACACAACTGCATTTGGCATGCAAGCCTACACACACAAGCACCATCCATGTCTCACACATTCCAGCCCTCGCATGTGTTAGCCCCACGGCCCTGTACACCCCCACCCATACTCGACCCCATACAAACAGATGTGCAACCGGCACACTACTGAAAAATCACCACATGCACATCTCACAATCAGGATGCATGTACACTTACCGCTCGACTCCAGACGGGTCTGCCTCTCAAGGACCTGGACGTGGAGCACTGGGGATATGCGTTCCAGGACCCTCATCTGTTCTTCCGACAAGTGGCCCCGGCGCCCCTTGGCATCCGCTGCCTTCAAGAGGCACCGGGCCTTGTTCAGGGTCCTGCACCTGAAGTCCTCCCAGCGCTTCTTGACATGTTGTAAGTCGCGGACTGCCACCCCCTCCGCGTTGATGGCAGTCACGATGTCAGTCCAGATCTGAGTCCGTCCTTCCTTGTCGGCGCGGGAACTTCCGAAGAGGGCATCATACTGCCCCAGGACTTGCTCCACCAGGACACCAACTTCGGTGGCACTGAAGCTGGTGCCTCTCTGCCTCTCTGGCCGGGGGTTGTCAGTGGTCTCAGATGGTGTTTGCCCCGACATGACAACCGCAGAGGCAGGAGTGGGTGGGCAACTGAATCCTGGGGCTGGGCTGTGGAGCGATGGAATCCCAGTAGGGAGTCTTCGGTTCCAGCAGGGGTGGTCACAGCAACAGCACCCCTGGCTGATGTGCAGGCAGAATGGCAGGGCACGTGGGCAGCAGGCAGTCAGGCAGCAGCAGATGGCAGGTGGGAGCGTGCTCGGGGCTCTGGGGGGTAGTAGTTCGGCCTTCTGGGCAGGAGCGTGGTCTTCCGTGTGCTTACGCGTGGTCAGCTTGATACTGAGTGATTTGGCACGTGAAAAATCTGCACGCCAGCGTGTAATTCGAGGAAAGGCCCTTAGCGCGTAAGCGCGTCTGCACGCATACGCATTTTCATTGGACAGAAGGCCCCTCAAGCGCAAGCGCCCCTGTGACGTGACGCGTACAGGCGTGCATGGGCATTTCAGCGCGCGTGAAAAACTGCACGTCCGCGTGTGATACGAGGAAAGGACCCATGCGCGTGAGCGCGCGTGAAGAACTGCACGTCCGCGTGTGATACGAGGAAAGGGCCCATACGCGTGTTTCTCTGCATCGCGCTAGTCAGACGGTGAGTTGCACACGCTCTTTTTCCCACTGCGGGTGCGCCTGTGTATCGCACCCATTTTCGATGTCATAGTAGCCTGCGTGTCCCACGCGTACGCGTTATTCGTGTTACTGGGTGCCACCGCGTACTGCGGGAGGTTGAATCCACGCACGTAGGCTGCAGGGTTGCGTGCATGGTTTTACTGCAGTTTTGGGGTGCCTGAGCGTTGCGTGACCCGTCACCACATCACCGGGGTCACATACAGCCTTACAGGTGCAGGGGGGCTGTTAACATCTTGCTTCCCACCCCCTTCACCCCAATTGCCCAGGTCAATTGTGGTGTACACCTCCCATTGGCACCACTCCATCTGTGCCAGCACTACTACATCTGTGCCATGGTTGGGAGGGCACCAAAGGTGAGGGGCGCCTCAGCTGGGTGTCCTCCTCGTGGCGGGCGTGGTCGGGGACGTGGCCGTGGTGACCAGGGAGTAGGGGGACTCCAGGGTGTCCAGGGCAGCCACAGAGGGGGAAGAGGCAGGGGTGCGCCACTTGAGCACAATGTTGTGCCATGTCTCGGTGCAGTCATGCCACCACCCCCTGTGGTTCCGGGGGATGCAGCTCTTGCATCTGGCACTGGCACCCGTACGACCCGGCAGACCGTTCCATCGACTGCCACGGGCCCAAGGGTAGTGGTAGCTGCAGGTGCAGCTGTGGACACCGCCACCCAGGCTCAGGGTCTGCCAGCGCAGGCTGCATTGGCACTTGAAGAGCCCTTGGTAGATCTCCAACAGGCCAGGGGGGAAACCAAAGGGGCACGCCGGGCTGCTCAGACAAAGACATGTGTCCCTGGGGCAGTCATGTCATCTGCTGCCCCTAACAGCCGGGTGTTGGCAAGTGCAGGGGCAGATGCACCCAACAGCAACCCGGTTGTGAGTCTGCCAACCAGGACCGTTGCGGTCAATGACCCTGCCACAGCTGATGTTGCTGCGCAGGGTCCATTAGTGGGCACCCAGCTGCCACTGACACAAGTCAGGCCTTTGGTCATCCCTCCGCCTGCCACTCCCTTGGCTCAATCCACCGAACCCGCTGGCCATACTGGTCATGGCGGCATTAGCCAGCCAGAGTCTGCGCCACAGTCCAAGAGGAGGAAGGTTGCACCTGCAGCACAGGCTGGGACCCCACACACAGCCACGAACTCCTGCACGTCGAGGAAGAAGCCTTTCTGTAAGCAGGAACTGGACTTCCTCGTGCACTACGTGCGCGGCCACAGCCGTGACATGCTAGTGGGTGCCAATAGTCAGACTACGACTGCCCAACGTGACACCCACTGGAAGCATGTTGCGGAACATGTCAGTTCATTCGGCCATGAGGTGCGCACGGCGCAGGAGTGCAAAAAGCGTTGGAATGACATCAAGCGCAGCACTAAGGCTAAGCGTGCCTCTAATTACAACTTGACTCTGGTGACTGGCGGTGGGCCTGCACCAGAGGAGGAAGAGCTCACTCCGCATGAGGCTCTCGTTGCGGAGTTCATACCACCTGAATTGGTCGAAGAAGTGGGAGAGATACTGGACTTTGATGCGCAGTCCAGTGAGTGTTGATGCGTGTATGTTGAGGACGTGTGTGTTTCACTTGTGGGATGTGTTGTGCATGATTGCTGCTACATGTGACGTGTGCATGGTTCTGATGTGTAAGTAATGCAATGCTTCCGTCATGCATGTCTCCTCTGCCTGCATGCGGGACTCCATGTAGGCATGCTCCCTTGCGCCTCCTCCACCACTCTGCACCCCAGTTCCACCTTTGCACTGGTCTGCTTCAATCTTGCCAATGTGTAGTTTCTTGTTCATGTGTCCTGTGTAGATGCTAACTTCCAGTGTAGAATCTGCTAGACATATGCCGTGCGGTACAGCCTTAGTACTCGATGCAGGGTATCTCACTTGTACTGTGCATGGGTCAGATGTCCCGCAGGGACATGAGTGCCCATTCATGCTCCATGTGCATTGCACGCATGCCCCTATGTGTCCTTGACTGGATGATCACTGTAATATAAGTCCTTGGTTACATACATTGCCTGCCATCTCATCAGCCTTCCCATGTCAACTGTGGCTCAGTCCTGCGTTGCACACATGTTTAGGCTCTGACAATCTGTGTGGCTCACAGGCCTCAGCCTGTTCAATGGCCAATGACTCTGTCCAACTGTTGTTGTGTCTTCTTCACACGTGGGCGGCCTCCGGAGTTTTCAACATGTGTCCTGCCTGTCATTTGAATCACATTAAGCTGTTGATGCCAGTCAACACTACCTGTCAATACACAGGTGTATGGTCAGCCTTTTGATACCATGCTAGGCATCCCTGCTTTGGTACTGGGGTGGAGGGGTGCTTGGCTTCTAGATATGGTACACATTGAATGCACAATGCACGTGATGTGTGAATTTGACATTGCACTGCCTTCACATTTCCTGGCACACACCCTGGAGTGCTTGTACATGTAGGTAGTGAGTGGTGTACACATTTTCTGCACTGCATAGACCCACTTCCATGGAAACTGCCACCTTTCAACAGGTCTGATCACAGAAGCTATTCAAAGTAGACCCAGCATGCATGCCAGGTCATATGTTGTGTGTCACATGTCTGCCGGATGCCTTTGCTGTCGGTGTGTGTGTGTGTCGTGTGCTTCTGACATGTGTAGTGACCTTTTTTTCTCTATTTTTCAGGTGATGACGCAATGGAGGCGGAGGATGGGGTTGTCATGCCAGACACAGGGTTGGTAACACCACATCAACCCGGCACTAGTGGGGGTCGTGGGGTGGTAGGCCACGAAAACCCCCAAGTGCTGCAGTCCATCTTGTCTCTGGCTGCCTATGAGTCCAGCCTTGATGACGACTCTGACGTCCATGTTGAGTTGGATAAGCATCAAGTCCATGTGTCAGGGGTGAGTGATTCTGATGTGGACACTCCTCTGTCTGCGACACCTGCACTGAGGGATCAGACAGTCTTGGTTCCTCCGCCCGTGGTGGATCTGGACGCAGGGTCACACTTCACACCAGTCACTGATGTGCCTGGGACATCACGTCGACGGGGGCATGTAGTCGTGCAGCCGCAGGTGGTGCCAACACAGCGAGGACCCCCGGTCCTTGGGTCCCGCAGGGGTCAAGCCCGGCAACGCGGTCGCTGCGCGCAACCGCTGTATACTGAGTGGGAGCAAGACATGACTGCCAATTCCGAACGGCAGGGGGCAGCAATGGAGAACATCGCTGAGAGCATGGAGCGTGTGGCCCGATCTGTGCTCCCCCCTGCTAGGCAGGTGCTTCTCCAGGAGCAGGCGGCACGGTCCACGGCCCGCTCGCTCAGTCTGGGCATGGCGGCCTCAGACAGGGCACGCCAGGCTGAAATGTCGTCTCTGTGTCAAGCAATTGCTGCTCACGCAGAGGCGCACATGGATGCCCTGAGGGAGGAGTATGCTTCCCTCAGATCCACTCTGGGTGTCCTTATGATGCCCCAGAGGCAGCAGGCAGAGGAGAGGTTTGCACAGCTTGAGCGTACCATCTCGGCTGAGCTACAGGCTTGCCGGGAGGTGCAGCGGTTGTCCAGCCAGGCCTTGCAGGAGGAACTCCGTGTTACACGTGCTACCTTGCAAGAGGAAGCACGTGTATCACGTGAGGTTCTGCATGCAGACCTATGCCACATCGCCACACAGAACCAGGCTCACCCGTCCGGCAGACTTGCTGCCGACGAGGGGCAAGCTGCGGCTAGGCGTGGCCAGGCTACTGTGCCACGTCCTCCTTTCCAGGATGAGCCAAACTCGGACGACCATCTATCTCCCACATAGGTCGGGCTGTGCAGGCGTTGAGCCCATGGAGGTTTTTTTTTGGCTCAGCATCATCGCATGTGGATGTTGAGCAGCACCCTGTACCTCCCCCCTCCTGGGTGCCTCCCCTCCCCCCGAGTCGTATGTGGCCATTTTTGATTTTTCTTTTAGTTTAGTTAGTTAAGTTTCTGTTTGATAGTTAGTTTAATTAGGTAATGTAGGTTTTCCATTGTTAGTGTAATTAGTTAATAGTTGATTTAGTTTAAAATTGCTAGTCTATTGTGCTTTCATGTGACGGTGCGGTGCTTTGTGGCTTTTGAAGGCATCCACTGTCTGTTCCAGCTGGGCCCTTCAGGCTTGTCTTGTGTATGTGTTTGCTGCTTGGGGTCCTTGACTCACATATGCCACTCCTGCCTCCCTTATCCATGGGCTCGCAAGGATGGTTCGGTGTTACAGAATATTACACAAGGGCTTTGGACTGTCATATCTGTGGCAAGTCTGGTGCTGTGTGACTTGTGTTGACACCCCTAGTGGGGATGATTTTGGTGTTATTGTCCACTGTTCAGCTTTTGCTAGATGGGGTGTGTCATGATTAATGTGTACATTGATTGCTATGCATTGTGTAGTATGTTTCATATCTTTCCTGTACACGTGCTTGTTGCAATTCATGCTGTAGATAGTGTTCCACACTTTGGATGTGAAAGACGGACTGATGGTGTGATTTATGATGTGACTCTCTGACATGGTCAAGTAATGAGATGCCTGATGAGACACACACAGATGACTTTGAAGCATTAATCATGTGTTTCATGCCCTTTATGCAGGGGGATGAGCCTCCAGAGCACCTTTGCCAGCAGACATGGCCCATTGGACGACGGAATTCTGGACCCGTTTGTTGGTGCCCACATGCACATGTGTGCACAAGCAGAGGCACAGGGATTGCAGACCCACATCCTAGAACTGCTGACATGTTCCAAGGAACTCCAGGCAAGGTGAGCATCACAGGGGGGCCACGACACAGCAAAGCTTGCACCAGGCGAGTTGCATATGCAGGCTTAGTCACAGCACTGAGGGTGAGCTTAGACGAATATTGGTGTTGAAGCACACAATGCAGCTCAGATGTGTTTGTGGACTGATGGCTGTTGATAGTAGGGTTGTCTGGGACACATGCAGGGGCAGTGGCACAAACCCTCTGATACACCAAGGTCCATTGAGGCACTTGTATCAACCATGTAGCCTTCCGAGACATGGAAAGGGGCAGCTCACAGGGACATACAGCAAGGGACATACTCGGGTGCAGTGCATGTCTTTTCCATGTACTTTATGATAAATGCACTGCCAACTTTGTTTCGGTCATGGTGGTACGCAACTTGCTCTGTAGTCATGGCTTGCTATATGGGTCTGTCTGCTTACCCAGGGAACATTGCATGTTGTGTGAATTGTGACACATTGGTGTTCCATTTGCCACGCACCCACCAGCGGCTGATTTACTGCAATGACTGTGTATGACCCGTCACAGGGGTGATGTTATATATGGGTACGAAGCATTGACACCAGATTGTCTGTTTGTAGAGTAGTTTGTTGCTATGGGGATGTTTGGTGTTGTGTTTTTGTGTAATTGGAACATACAGGCTGTTGACTGTAGCTCTCTTTGCAGCATTGCAGTGCTCCTGTAACCGGACCTGAGAGTGCGCAGGCAGGAGGCCAGCACTCAAAACCAGAGCTAAGTGTCTTGTTGTTTTTCTTTCGAACTGCTCTGCATAGGCTTGCTGGGGAGTGTACTAATGCATGGATGCATGTGTAGTTCAATTTGGTATGTTTTTTCTCCCTAATCACCCGTGATCCTATGCAATTTTGAACCCTGTACTCTCTACTCGGTGTTCCTGCTTCCCGTACCTATACAAGCAACGTTCCCTGACCCTCTTTCCCCGCTGGGGTTGCGGATGCCTGTGTAAGCCCCGAACTTGCAGGCACCAAAACCCTAGAGGGGGTGGTTGGTTCGTACCACCCCTGAGCCTGGACTACAGAAGGCCATGACAATGATGTCCAAGTTTGTTTGGATTGTGTATGTGTTCATGCAGGTAGTACATTTTTGTGCATTCCCTAGTTTCATGTGTCATTCCTCCTCCCCTCTCCTGCCACTCATTCCAGTCATCCAGTGTGTCAACACCTGTCCCGACTGCATATCCCTGAACCTCCTTCCCCACCAGGGTCTCAGGGGCCTGTGTGAGTTTGACCTTGCAGGCACCCGGGACATGGTGGGGGTGGTTGTTTCATGAAACTCCCGCGCCTGTACAGGGGACCTGTGACAGTACACATCCGTTCATGGTGCATCATCCTATGTCATGTACCACACATGTTTCACATCCTGTCGTGACATTGTTTTGCTGTGCTACCTTGGTTGTTGCATCATTGTGGTAGTACTTGGCCTTTGTGAGGTACTGCTATGTCACGTCATCTACTGGAGGGTGTTCTGGTTCGTTTTTCTGGCTTGGATTTTGTGATTTTGGACATTGATTATGAGGGTGCAGGCACCTTTTTACACACAAGGTGGGAGATGGTGACGAAGGGTAAAGGTGATCCTGTGCCCCGGTGGAATTGAGGTTTGAAGGCTCCATGACCCAGGTGTAGTTATTCAGTGGGTCATGGTCATTTGTGAGGGAGGGGAGGGGTTGTTTTTGATAGTTGCCTTGCCCTGCAGTGTGATGGGAACTCTGACATTGTAATGGTGGTATCCTAAGTACATGTTGTGTTCTGCTGATCAATGACTGTTCATGTGTTGTATTTTCCTTTCAGGTGCGAGGGGATAGTTGTGGTTTGACATGCTGGGGTGTACACATGGTGAATGTTCACATGTGATGTGTAAAGAACACTAATGGTCACGAGTGCACATGCATATGTGGAGTGCATGTCCTTGCATAACCACACACTTGCACTCTGATGCACTACATGTACTCCCACCCTTGCATATCCACGTGCACACTGGTTGCCTTCTGGTGCCCACTGTGTCCCTGCAGCACATGTTCTGTGACCGATTATGGATCCTGTACATGCCTAATTTGCTGTTTGATGTGGTCTGTCACTTAGATGTGATGCTCAGGGTGTGCATCACACACAATGGTTGTTCACTGTGCTGTGCGCTGAGCAGTGTGTTGCAGGAGTAGGACACTGCACACATGAGCTGCAGTGTTGATTTCGCAATGCACAATGTGCATGTAGACAGGCATTCATTGTTATGTTACGTCTACGACTCTTGTAATGCATTTGGAAATGACTTATTTTGGGTGGGAGATTTTGTTGGTCTGTCATTTCATCTGATTCCGGGTCAGGCATCATTGTCTGATGCCACTGTACATTTAGGACATGGCAATGTGTACCTTATTGTTACTGTGTTGGTGTATGGGTATTGCTTGCCATGTCATGTTGTGGTTTGGGAGGGTTTGAGTGACATGACAGTGATGGCCATGGCCTGTTTTGCAGGTGTGTGTGATGCACACCTTGCATGTCAGGGTCATCCGCTTCTCAGAGCAACTAGCTGGGGGTAGATTTCTCTCCGCGGCAGGGCCCTCCCCCTGGAACAGACTTCCTGCCTCACTTGAACTTGAGGGGAACCATCTCCAGTTCTGGAAGCACCTCAAGACCTTCCTCTTTGCTTCTGCTATCTCTCTGCCTCTCGCTTGCAGAATTCTTCACTGGAACTGCACTGGAGCTGCAACTGGGCCACTCTCAACGACCTCGGTCCCTGGCCCAGCCACTCTCCACTTGCATTGCCTCCCTGGCAACCCCTGCACTGCGGTACTGTCTCTCTATCCCTACAGCCCACCCTTCCCAGCACTTGTCTGCACTTACCTTTGCAGTTGCCACCAGCCGACCTATGTATTTTTTTTTTTGGGCTACTTCCCCTGTACTGCATTCCCCCCCCTTCCCCTAGCACTTTTCCCTTCCCCCTACCCCTGCACTTGCACAATCTCAATGACACCTGGCCTAGTAGTACCGTTGTCTGTCTTCCCTTGTTGCCCCCTCCCTGCCTCATTGCGCCTTGAAATACTTGTGTATGGGCCATATCATGTCATATGTCATATGTGTGCCTTTTGGTCACACAGGATAGCTTGTGTTTAAGTAGCTAGGGATGCAGACGATGTGGCACTTCCATGGCAACTATCTCAGGGTGGTAGGGTTGTGACAGTTGACTGTCTCTTTGTCATCATCGATTGTCACCTGGTATGTGCCAGGCCTGTGTGCACTCCGCAGGAGTGGGAGTTTAGGTGAAAAATGTGGCCACAAGCTGGGTCCGGGCTTCCTCTCCACGTGCCCTGTCCCCTCCCATGGGCAGCGCCTGTGCCTGTGGTTGGGGATGGGGGGCCACCACCATGTCCACCGGGACACCCTGCCGTGTTGCAACATTGTGCAGGACACATGCTGCCACAATGATCCTGCACACTACTGGTGGTGCATAGAGTAGTTTCACACCAGAGCGGTCAAGGGAGCGGAAACGTGACTTGAGCACTCTGAATGTGCGCTCCACTATGCCCCTGGTTGCAATATGGGCGGCGTTGTATCTTACCTGGGGTGGTGTGGTGGGGTTCCGGATTGGCGTCATCATATGTTTGCTCAGAGGGGAAGGCACTGTCCCCTGGGGAGGTGATAATAGTTGAGATTATTAGGGTTTGGATATTTGTCTGTGTGTGACTTGCATGCATGTGCAAGGGCATTTGTACTGACCTAGGAGCCATGTGTCTCCATGCTGCCCAGCTTCCAGGGCCCGGCTCAGGGCAGACATTCTGTATATGAAACTGTCATGGGTGGAGACAGGGTAGTTTGCATAGACAGAGGTGATGATTCCCTTCGCATCGCATACCATCTGTACATTGATGGAATGCCAGTGCTTGCGGTTTCGGTAGATGTGCTCAGTGGCCCTAGGTGGACGTAGGGCCACATGGGTGCAATCTATGGCACCGAGCACTTTGGGGAAGTGTGCCACCCTGAAAAAATCCAGGACAATGGCCTGCCTTTCTGCGGGTGTTCTGGGCATGTATATGTGCCTGCGGACTGAGGGGCGCGCTGTCATGATTGCCAGTACCTGGTGTAGGCAGCGTGACTGCGTGGCCTGTGAGACCCCCCCCCACTATGGCAGTGATCCGCTGAAATGACCCAGTGGCCAAAAAATGCAGGACATTGAGCAGCTTCTCCAAGGGGCTCAACGCTTGGGAGCAAAGGGTGGGGGATGTAAGGTCATCTTCCCACTCCCTGACCAGGTCTAGGATGATATGGGGTGAAAGCCTATACCTGCCGTAGACCTGGTTGTCAGGCATCCCAAAAAGGCTTGTCCGTGGTGTGAAAATGCGTGCCCTGGCTATTGTCCTCCTTCTGCGGTGTCCCACGATCAGTGCTGCGACAAATGGGGCATTCATCGTAGCTGTATATATGCGTTTGTTGTTTGCGCGCACTTTTATGCTGTGCGCAGGGACGCTTCCGCCTGCCTTTGTGTGGCGGACGCGTTGACGCCTGTGCACATCTTTTGCCGTGCGCGGGTTTCCCGTATTCGGATACGTGGTAAAACTGTACGTCCGAGTGTCATCGCGTGTAGTTGGAGGGAAGTGAGCGTACACGCGATTGGCCTGGGTGTGTGTGTTTCAGGGTGCGCGGGAACTTTCACACGCGATTGGTGGAAATCCATGTGTGCTCTGTCATCACGTGTAATGAGGGGAACACCCGTGCGCGTCACGTCACAGACGCGCTCACGCGCTAAGGGCCTTTCCACGTATTACACGCGGACGTGCAGTTTTTCACGCGCGCTTACGCGCATGGGCCCTTTCCTCGTATCACACGCGGACGTGCAGTTCTTCACGCGCGCTCACGCGCATGGGCCCTTTCCTCGTATTACACGCGGACGTGCAGTTTTTCACGTGCACTGAAATGCCCATGCACGCCTGTACGCGTCACGTCACAGGGGCGCTTGCGCTTGAGGGGCCTTCTGTCCAATGAAAATGCGTATGCGTGCAGACGCGCTTACGCGCTAAGGGACTTTCCTCGAATTACACGCTGACGTGCAGATTTTTCACGTGCCAAATCACTCCGTATCAAGCTGGCCACGTGTAAGCACACGGAAGACCACGCTCCTGTCCAGAAGGCCGAACTACTGCCCCCCAGAGCCCCGAGCACGCTCCCACCTGCCATCTGCTGCTGCCTGACTGCCTGCTGCCCACGTGCCCTGCCATTTGCTGCCTGCACATCAGCCAGGGGTGCTGTTGCTGTGACCACCCCTGCTGGAACCGAAGACTCCCGACTGGGATTCCATCGCTCCACAGCCCAGCCCCAGGAACCAGTTGCCCACCCACTCCTGCCTCTGAGGTTGTCATGTCGGGGCAAACACCATCTGAGACCACTGACAACCCCCGGCCAGAGAGGCAGAGGGGCACCAGCTTCAGTGCCACCGAAGTTGGTGTCCTGGTGGAGCAAGTCCTGGGGCAGTATGATGCCCTCTTCGGAAGTTCCCGCGCCGACAAGGAAGGACGGACTCGGATCTGGACTGACATCATGACTGCCATCAACGCGGAGGGGGTGGCAGTCCGCGACTTACAACATGTCAAGAAGCGCTGGGAGGACTTCAGGTCCAGGACCCTGAACAAGGCCCGGCGCCTCTTGAAGGCAGCGGATGCCAAGGGGCGCCGGGGGCACTTGTCGGAAGAACAGATGAGGGTCCTGGAATGCATATCCCCAGCGCTCCACGTCCAGGTCCTTGAGAGGCAGACCCGTCTGGAGTCGAGCGGTAAGTGTACATGCATCCTGATTGTGAGATGTGCGTGTGGTGATTTTTCAGTAGTGTGCAGGTTGCACATCTGTTTGTATGGGGTCGAGTATGGGTGGGGGTGTACACGGCCGTGGGGCTAACACATGCGAGGGCTGGAATGTGTGAGACATGGATGGTGCTTGTGTGTGTAGGCTTGCATGCCAAATGCAGTTGTGTGGGCACACATGTTTGGATGAATGTGTATGTAAGTAGACATGTCCGTGATGTCACGCATGTATGTTGTTTTCAGCTGCATGTATCAGCACTGTGTACATGTGCATGTGTGTGTATTTGATAAGGGTGCAACAGTGATGCAACATGGATGCATGTGACAGCGGCATGTGGAAGCCTGATCGGCAGATGTGACATGGATACCCATCTGAACACTGCGACACTTGGCAGAGGTGTACACATGCATGCAAGTGTGGTGGTGTGTGTACATGTGTGGTGCACTTCCTGTGTTGCATGTGATGTCTGGCTCACCTTTGCCTGCTCATGCTGTTCTATGTGTATGGATGGTGCTGGCAGTTGCGATATGGCTGTGGTATGGCTCATGTGTGCGAGTTGAAATGACATGTGTGTTGGGGATTGTGATGACATGTCTGAGGTTTGCCAATGCCACTCATGTACAACTGTCATGTGTGTATGTGTCCATTGTACAGTGCCCTGATGCCTCCGTTTTATTTCTCCCTGTCTGCAGCGTCAACTGATGAAGAGGGCGGAGAAGGTGCTGTGGAGCACAGCGGCGGGGATCCCACCGCCAGCCGGAGACGCAAGGCCCGGCTCCCCTCCCATGTTGTCATCTCGTCGGGGAGTAAGGAGTCAGGTGCCGCGTCCCAGGCCGCAGCTGCCGGGGGGAGGTCCAAGAGGCGGAGGTTGGAGTTGGACTCCTCTGCAGTAGAAGGGGCAGCTGGGACCCCACAGGGCCCAACGGGGGAAGATGGCACGGAGTCATCCAGGTTGGTGGGGGGTTTGGTGGAGGAGGAGGCCGTGCAAGCAACAGAGACGGGGTCTGGAGGTGGGGATCCCACTGGTGCTAGTGGTGCAGTGCAGGACCAGGGACAGGAGGCAGCACAGGCCGCCGCGGAGGTGCCTGTGTGCAATCCTGTCCCTGATCCTGTCCCTGCCTCATCTTGCACCAGCACGGATGCCTACGTCCAGACCCGTTTTCAGGCAGGGGATGAGCTCACGTCAACTGGCCTTCCTCTGCCGGCGGACGTGGCTATCCGGGTCCGGGTTGAGCCAGTTCTGAGTGGTGTAACGTTGCGTCAACTGGCCATGCGAGGTGACCTGCAGTCTTTTCATGAGGAGACTGCACGTCATCTCGAATGGCTCGTTGACCACGTCAGCCTGCTGGGACAGGTCACCCAGGCCGGATTCCTCCGTATGATGGGGCTTGCTACGACCCCCTCCTCAACTGAACCCCCTACGCGCCAGTCGTCCTCCGTGCCATCTTCCCACCCATCAGTCACCTGGGTGCCCTGTGGAGCTGCCTCTGACGGTGCGGCCAGGCTGGTGGAGGAGGCATCCCTGCCACAGTCAGGAGTCAGACGTCCAGCAGGGGTGGCCACATCAACGACTGCACCCCAGCCGGCGGAGGATGTGCAGGCAGCAAGAGGCAGTGCACGGGCAGAGGCACAGCAGCAGCAGCAACGTGGTGGGAGCCATGAAGGCTCGGGGCCTTCAACATCGGAGGGGCAGGCATCGGCCGGAGGGCAGGAGGACCCAGGACAGAGAGTGTCTTCCGTGTGGCAGCGGTTGGGCCACGCCATAGATGCGGAGCGGCAGCGGGCGGAAGAGGCACGGCTCACAATGGTCAGGGCGGAGAACTCCATGCGGAGGGCCCTTAGGCGGGCCGAGTGCCTCGAGGCAATCCGCAGGGGTTTGGAGGTGGACACGTCGACGGCCCTGCGGACCCTCGGGGCCATGGAGGAGGACCGCCTCCGGGACATTGAGCAGGAGTTCGATGATGCCCTGGCCCGGGACATCCACAAGTGAGCCGTCAAACTAGCCCGCTGCCCTTGTACATAGTTATGTAGGTAGTGTTAGGTTTCTTTTTTTTTTAATTTACTTTGGACCTTTCGGACATTGGCCATATTTTTGTATATAGTTTATTTTATTAGTTAGTGTAGTTAGTTAGTTTCCTTTCTTTTGTTGGGATAATGGACCCTGGATTGTTCCCATGTACATAGTTCACTGTTGGATTGTATTTTTCTTTCACATTTTAACTATGGAGCAATGGCTTTCTTTTTTATTTCCCATTGGATTTTGTTTTGTGGACAGTGACTTTGGACACCATTACTTTGGAATTTGATTTTTGGTTTTGCTTTTTTTCACAGACATGCTTCTTTTCATTTTTGTACATTCACATTTATGTTTCTTTATTTTTGATTCTATTTATGTTTGTCTTAATACATATTTTTTTATCATACTTCAATGTGTAGTATCATCTCATTGGTTTTATGCATTTCATGATATGGGTTTTGAGATTCACTGACACCCATTGGGTGTATGTGAGGGAAATGTGTTTGTTTCAGAACTTGCAATTGGTGTTCTGTCATGTAATTGCCAATTATGAGTGGGTGGATGCAATACTCGGGTGGGTGTTTTGCATTTGGAGGCTGACCATAGGGACCAGGGATCTAGATTGTGATGACATGTTGGCTGGGGAACATGAGTTGGACATGGGTGGGGGCCTGCTGGCAGGTGCCCCACAGTGCTGGGGGGTGGGGGTGGTGGGAGACATGGGTGGGGTCCTGGTGGAGGGTGCCCCTGCACTGCTGGGGGGTGGGGGTGCTGGGAAACATAGGTGGGGGCCTGGTGGAGGGTGACCCTGCACTGCTGGGGGGTGGGGGTGGTGGGAGACATGGGTGGGGGCCTGCTGGCAGGTGCCCCACAGTGCTGGGGGGTGGGGGGTGGGGAACATGAGTTGGACATGGGTGGGGGCCTGCTGGCAGGTGCCCCACAGTGCTGGGGGGTGGGGGTGGTGGGGAACATGAGTTGGACATGGGTGGGGGCCTGGTGGAGGGTGCCCCACAGTGCTGGGGGGTGGGGGTGGTGGGAGACATGAGTTGGACATGGGTGGGGGCCTGCTGACAGGTGCCCCACAGTGCTGGCGGGTGGTGGGGTGGGGGGGTGGGGAACATGAGTTGGACATGGGTGGGGGCCTGCTGGCAGGTGCCCCACAGTGCTGGGGGGTCGGGGGGGTGGGGAACATGAGTTGGACATGGGTGGGGGCCTGCTGGCGGGTGCCCCTGGTGGCTGGGGGGTGGGGGTGGTGGGAGATATGGGTGGGGGCCTGCTGGCAGGTGCCCCACAGTGCTGGGGGGTGGGGGGGTGGGGAACATGAGTTGGACATGGGTGGGGGCCTGCTGGCAGGTGCCCCACAGTGCTGGGGGGTGGGGTGGTGGGGAACATGAGTTGGACATGGGTGGGGGCCTGCTGGCAGGTGCCCCACAGTGCTGGGGAGTGGGGGTGGTGGGGAACATGAGTTGGACATGGGTGGGGGCCTGCTGGCAGGTGCCCCACAGTGCTGGGGGGTGGAGGGGTGGGGAACATGAGTTGGACATGGGTGGGGGCCTGGTGGCGGGTGCCCCTGCACTGCTGGGGGGTGGGGGTGGTGGGAGATATGGGTGGGGGCCTGGTGGAGGGTGCCCCTGCACTGCTGGGGGGTGAGGGGGTGGGGAACATGAGTTGGACATGGGTGGGGGCCTGCTGGCAGGTGCCCCACAGTGCTGGGGGGTGGGGGGGTGGGAGACATGGGTGGGGGCCTGGTGGAGGGTGACCCTGCACTGCTGGGGGGTGGGGGTGGTGGGAGACATGGGTGGGGGCCTGCTGGCAGGTGCCCCACAGTGCTGGGGGGTGGGGGGGCGTTGAACATGAGTTGGACATGGGTGGGGGCCTGCTGGCAGGTGCCCCACAGTGCTGGGGGGTGGGGGTGGTGGGGAACATGAGTTGGACATGGGTGGGGACCTGCTGGCAGGTGCCCCACAGTGCTGGGGGTGGGGGTGGTGGGGAACATGAGTTGGACATGGGTGGGGGCCTGCTGGCAGGTGCCCCACAGTGCTGGGGGGTAGGGGGGTAGGGAACATGAGTTGGACATGGGTGGGGGCCTGGTGGAGGGTGACCCTGCACTGCTGGGGGGTGGGGGTGGTGGGAGACATGGGTGGGGGCCTGGTGGAGGGTGACCCTGCACTGCTGGGGGGTGGGGGTGGTGGGAGACATGGGTGGGGGCCTGGTGGAGGGTGCCCGTGGTGGCTGGGGGTGCAGGGGGACATGCTTTGGTGGGCAGTAGTGCAAGTTGACATGTGGGATGGCTGGGGGGCATGGCCATGGTGGATGGGGTGCCTGCAGGGCATGTGCAGGGTAGGCCCCTGTGGTGTGAGCCACCTGCAGGGGCCGTGGAGGGTGTAGAGGGAACACCTGGGAGGACCCACACGTGCAATTCACGTGTGGTGCTCCCCGCGCACCCCTGTAATACACGTACCCTGATGAGATCGCGTGTGGAACTTCCCACGCACCCCTGTAATACACGTACCCTGATGGAATCGCGTGTGGAACTTCCCGCACACCCCTGGAATACATGTACCCTGCTGATGTTGCGTGTGATACTTCCCCCGCACCCCGAAATACACGTACCCTGATGAGATCGCGTGTGGAACTTCCCGCGCACCCCTGGAATACACGTACCCTGCTGATGTTGCGTGTGATACTTCCCCCGCACCCTGAAATACACGTACCCTGATGAGATCGCGTGTGGAACTTCCCGCGCACCCCTGGAATACACGTACCCTGCTGATGTTGCGTGTGATACTTCCCCCGCACCCCAAAATACACGTACCCCGCTCAATCGCATGTGTACCTTCCCGCGCACCCCCGAAATACACGTACCCTGCTCAATCGCATGTGTAACTTCCTGCGCACCCCCAAAATACACGTACCCCGCTCAACCGCGTGTTTAACTTCCCGCGCACCCCCGAAATACACGTACCCCGCTCAATCGCGTGTGTATCTTCCCGCGCACCCCCGATATACACGTGCCCCGCTCACACAGGCCCAATTGCTGTATGTTGCCACTTTTGTAATGCGCAGGGACGCTACCGCCTGCCTTCGTGTGGCGGACGTGTTTCGGCTTGTGCGTGTCTTTGGCTGTGCGTGGCTTTACCCTATTCGATTCCATGAATACGTGTGGTTCGAGTGCGTGTGGGCGTTCCGTCTGCTTCCCTGCAGTACATCCCCAGTTACGCCCTTATTTTTGCACGTTGTTCCCCATTCCACGTGTTACGCCCCGTGTTCCGCCCACATTCTGGTGTATGCGCCGAGGTTGTGCGCTTTCACTGTGCGCACGTTTGTTCCATGAATCGGCCCCGTTATGTCCGCGGACAAATGAGTGTTCTTAGAACACTTTCAACTTGCCAGCAAAAAATACGGACAGTGTCCTCAGAACACCCCTATTTTTTTATTTGCAAACATTTCAGGACACTGCGAGTGTTCTTAGAACACATTCAACTTGCCAACGAACAATACGGACAGCGTCCTCAGAACACCCCCATCTTGTTTATTTGCGAACATTTCAGCACACCGCGAGTGTTCTTAGAACACATTCAACTTGCCATTGAACAATACGGACAGCATCCTCAGGACACCCTCATTTTGTTTATTTACGAACATTTCAGAACACCGCGAGTGTTCTTAGAACACATTCAACTTGCCATCGAACAATACAGACAGCGTCCTCAGGACACCCCCATTTTATTTATTTACGAACATTTCAGGATACCGCGAGTGTTCTTAGAACACATTCAACTTCCCATCGAACAATACGGACAGCGTCCTCAGGACACCCCCATTTTGTTTATTTACGAACATTTCAGGACAGGCGAGTGTTCTTAGAACACATTCAACTTGCCATCAAACAATATCCACAGCATCCTCAGGACACCCACATTTTGTTTATTTATGAACATTTCAGGACACCACAAGTGTTCTTAGAACACATTCAACTTGCAAGAGAACAATACTGACAGCGTCCTCAGAACACCCCCATTTTTTTATTTGCGAACATTTCAGGACACCGCAAGTGTTCTTAGAACACATTCAACTTGCCATCGAACAATACGGACAGTGTCCTCAGGACACCCCCATTTTGTTTATTTACGAACATTTCAGGACACCACAAGTGTTCTTAGAACACATTCAACTTGCCATCGAACAATATGGACAGCGTCCTTAGGACACCCCCATTTTGTTTATTAACGAACATTTCAGGACACCGCGAGTGTTCTTAGAACACATTCAACTTTCCAGCGAACAATACGGACAGCGTCTTCAGGACACCCCCTACGAACATTTCAGGACACTGCAAGTGTTCTTAGAACACTTTCAACTTGTCAACGAACAATACGGACAGCGTCCTCAGGACACCCCCATTTTGTTTATTTGCGAACATTTCAGGACACCGCGAGTGTTCTTAGAACACATTCAACTGCCCAACGAACAATACGGACAACGTCCTCAGGACACCCCCATTTTGTTTATTTATGAACATTTCAGGACACCGCAAGTGTTCTTAGAACACATTCAACTTCCCATCGAAGAATACGGACAGCGTCCTCAGGACACCCCCATTTTGTTTATTTACGAACATTTCAGGACACCACGAGTGTTCTTAGAACACATTTAACTTACCAGAGAACAATACGGACAGCGTCTTCAGGACACCCCCTACTAACATTTCAGGACACCGCGAGTGTTCTTAGAACACTTTAAACTTCACAACGAACAATATGGACAGTGTCCTTAGAACATCCCATTTTTTTTTTTTTACGAACATTTCAGGACACCACAAGTGTTCTTAGAACACATTCAACTTACCAGAGAACAATATGGACACCGTCCTCAGGACACCCCCATTTAGTTTATTTACTAACATTTCAGGACACCGCGAGTGTTCTTAGGACACATTCAAATTGCCACAGACCAATACGGACAGCGTCCTCAGGACACCCCCATTTTGTTTATTTGCGAACATTTCAGGACACCGCGAGTTTTCTTAGAACACATTCAACTTGCCATCGAACAATATGGACAGCGTCCTCAGGACACCCCCATTTTGTTTATTTACGAACATTTCAGGACACCACAAGTGTTCTTAGACCACATTCAACTTTCCAGCGAACAATACGGACAGCGTCTTCAGGACACCCCCTACGAACATTTCAGGACACCGCGAGTGTTCTTAGAACACTTTCAACTTGTCAACGAACAATACGGACAGCGTCCTCAGGACACCCCCATTTTGTTTATTTGCGAACTTTTCAGGACACCGCGAGTGTTCTTAGAACACATTCAACTTCCCAACAAACAATACGGACAACGTCCTCAGGTCACCCCCATTTTGTTTATTTACGAACATTTCAGGACACTGCGAGTGTTCTTAGAACACATTCAACTTCCCATCGAACAATACGGACAGCGTCCTCAGGACACCCCCATTTTGTTTATTTACGAACATTTCAGGACACCACGAGTGTTCTTAGAACACATTCAACTTACCAGAGAACAATATGGAGAGCGTCTTAAAGGACACCCCCTACGAACATTTCAGGTCACCGCGAGTGTTCTTAGAACACTTTAAACTTCACAACGAACAATACGGACAGCGTCCTCAGAACACCCCCATTTTGTTTATTTGCGAACTTTTCAGGACACCGCGAGTGTTCTTAGAACACATTCAACTTCCCAACAAACAATACGGACAACGTCCTCAGGTCACCCCCATTTTGTTTATTTACGAACATTTCAGGACACTGCGAGTGTTCTTAGAACACATTCAACTTCCCATCGAACAATACGGACAGCGTCCTCAGGACACCCCCATTTTGTTTATTTACGAACATTTCAGGACACCACGAGTGTTCTTAGAACACATTCAACTTACCAGAGAACAATATGGAGAGCGTCTTAAAGGACACCCCCTACGAACATTTCAGGTCACCGCGAGTGTTCTTAGAACACTTTAAACTTCACAACGAACAATACGGACAGCGTCCTCAGAACACCCCCATTTTGTTTATTTACGAACATTTCAGGACACCACGAGTGTTCTTAGAACACATTCAACTTACCAGAGAACAATATGGAGAGCGTCTTAAAGGACACCCCCTACGAACATTTCAGGTCACCGCGAGTGTTCTTAGAACACTTTAAACTTCACAACGAACAATATGGACACCGTCCTCAGGACACCCCCATTTTGTTCATTTACGAACATTTCAGGACACCGCGAGTGTTCTTAGAACAGTTTCAGCTTGCTTGCGGACAAAACGGACACATATTGCGTCCTCAGAACACCCCCCATTTAGTTTATTTAGAACATTTCAGAACAGCTGTGTTGTCCGCACACAAATCGAACACGACAAGAGCGTCCACCACATAACAAAACACAACATTTAACCAATCTCATACTCTCCCACCCTCCCAAACACTCTTACACACCAACACACTCTACTAAATACACATTTTAAACCAAGTTTCACCGCGCTGTCCGCGGACGTCCGCGAATCCAAGATGGCGGGCGCTACCGAAAATCTGATGCGCTTCACGCTCCACGCCGTCCAATCAGTGAACACGTTGCATGTCCGCGGACATCACGCAAGCCGATTGACCAATCAGGACACTGTCAGCAAACACAGATATCACTAATTTTTTATGACCTACTTTTTGGTCATTTTAAAAAATACTACTGGACTTGCAAAGATTGGTGAGGATTCGTCCAGGGGGAGCGAAGTTATAAGCCGCCTAACAAGTGCTCTTCCTATGGAACCAGCAACTTAACCATAACTACATGGCCACTACCGTATATATATATGAGGTAAAAAAAACATCGTTAAAGGGATGATATGGTTAAGTTTCGCTACTAAAAACCTATGAAATTCAGTAAAAAACCTTTGTTAAAGGGACGTTACGGTTCAAAGTAAAACCAAAAAACCCCAGAAATTCGGCAGTTATGGTAAGATAAGTTAAGCAACTATAACTCGCGCCACCGTGCACTGCTAACACTAACACCCAGGACATCAAAGAAGACATCACAAACAACGTCTTTTTCAATGGAGGAAGACCACTAGCATCCTAGGTTCTCAAAGTGGGAACCCGGGGTGGTAAAAAAAAGATTTTTCTTCCCAAACCAGGACACCGCAGGCAGGCGCCCCGATGTAGGAAGGAAAATCTTTTACCAAGATGGACACCAGGGAAAGGGAAGGCAGGGTGTATAAAGAGAACACAACAGGGCATCGGCAGGGGGTCGGGAAGACCAGGAGAGAGACACGGGGCATGAGTGGGGGGTAACACGAGGGAGACACGGGACATGAGCAGGGGGTGGAAAGAAGGGAGACAAGGGGCATGAGCGGGAAAGAAGGGAGACACGGGGCATGAGCGGGGGGTGAGGGTGAACAGGGGAGACACGGGCCATGAGCGGGGGGGAAAAGGAGGGAGACAGACACGGAGCATGAGCGGGGGTGGGGGAGAACAGGAGAGACATGTATATATATATATATATATATATATATATATATATATATATATATATATATATATATATATATATATATATATATGCCACAAGCCTCAGTAGTGGCTGTGTAGTTATGGTTAAGTTGCTGTTTCCATAGGAAGAGCACAAAGAACAATCGTGGTGTCCTGAAATGTTTGTAAATAAACAAAATGGGGGTGACCTGAGGACGCTGTCCGTATTGTTCGATGGGAAGTTGAATGTGTTCTAAGAACACTCGCGGTGTCCTGAAATGTTCGCAAATAAACAAAATGGGGGTGTTCTGAGGACGCTGTCCGTATTGTTCACTGTCAAGTTGAAAGTGTTCTAAGAACACTCGCGGTGTCCTGAAATGTTCATAGGGGTTGTCCGGAAGACGCCGTCCGTATTGTTCGTTGTCAAGTTGAAAGTGTTCCAAGAATACTCGTGGTGTCCTGAAATATTCGTAGGGGGTGCCCTGAAGACGCTGTCCGTATTGTTCGCTGGCAAGTTGAATGTGCTCTAAGAACACTCGTGGTGTCCTGAAATGTTCGCAAATAAAAAAATGGGGGTGTTCTGAGGACGCTGTCGGTATTGTTCGCTGGCAAGTTGAAAGTGTTCTAAGAACACTCATTATGTCCACGGACATTAAAAGTTTCCACAGGCCATAGTTGAAAAGTTTGACTCTATGGGTGTGATATGCTGCAGTGGTTGTGGCTAGGGCATAGAGTCACAACCACCGCAGCATATCACACTCATAGTTGCTTATAGCTTTGAGTCAAAAACAAATTTATAAGGAACAAAGTTATAAGCCATTATGGGTGTTATATGCTGCGATGGTTGTGCTTATTATAATATACTTACTGTTTGATTTAGTAACTGGAGTACATGTATTTCTTGTTCATTTCTGTGATAAAAGAAAATAGCATAATAGTATTAGTATTTTGTAATGACTTATTACATTGTATAATCAACAATCTTTTTTTTTACCCTCATATTTAGTAGATTACAAACCAGAGTACTGTGCAATTTGCTCAGTTTCTGTGTTTGTTGCTAAAATCGTTGGGTCTGTGGGAAAAAATAAAATCCATGTTGGATTAAAAAAAAAAATTCTGTTATGCTACAGTTTATTTGTTTGTTTTCAGTGTTCACTTGTTGTTTCTGGCTAATGCTTTATACATTGGCTTGTTGCAGTTTTTTGGAGCAGTAACATATTATTTATTTGTTTGGATATTGTAAAATTTTGGAGTAGTTAGATACCAGTAGGCGTATTCTAACTGTCTATTTTTTTATATGTTTTAGTGGTATTGATTTATCTGTTTGGATATTGTTAAATTTTGGGACAGTTAGATACCAATTGGTGTATTCTAAATGTCTATTTCTATTTTTTGCTCTAATTTAGTGGTATTCATTTATCTGATTAGTTGTTGTAGAATCTTTGGGCAGTTAGATAGCTTTTGGAATATTCTAACAGTTTATATTTTTTTACTATAGGTTTTTTAAGGTTTAAGTACAGTTTAGTTATCAAATTTTGGTTTTAAGAACATTAAATAAGCGTTTGTAAGATTTGCTGGTAATCTTTGCTTTAGAGTAATGGTACTATCATTACATTCAAACCATCCACATTTCATTTTTATATATGCAGTGTAGTGCCCTGAATTGGTTGTGGCTCCTGCGTGGTAGATTATACCTATTATTGTGAAGTTTTTTTACCAAGTGATATTTGACCATGTGTGAATCCAGCCAGCTTGCAGTTGTTTTTGGTACCATCTGCATTGTAACGTAGAAGCATTAGTATTACGTATTTACTATGTGTTTGTATTACTAACGTGGAGCGATTATCCGAATTGCAGGTAGTACATAATCTACCATGGTTTGCATTTTGTACAAGTTGCTGAAATGGAATGGATTCACAATTAGGTATTGATATATATATGAAGTGTTCATTGGGGATTTCTTCTTGTGTCGCATTGCTGCAGAGAGTGCATGTATGTTTCCACATGTATGAAATCTGGAAGATTTCATTTATAGGTATGTTTTTATTTTCCAGTACTTGTAGTAAGTACATTAGAAATTCTTGTGGATCTTCCTGTGAGTTTATACTGAATTTAACCATTCCAACACAGTAGCCCAATTGTTGTCTTATTCCATAAACAGTATACATGTTGTCAGGATTGTTTGTTGCATTTCTGTGAAGTACTAACATTTGCAAAAACAATTGGTCTGTACTGTGTAAGTAAATGTTGTCAACAATTGGTGGCAATTGAAATACAATATTCATTGCTACATTTGCGTGGCAACGTACTCCAACTATATTTGAGAGTTTAAATGGACCAGGTAGTTCTGTATCTGATTGATCTTTTTTTAGTTTGTCTTCCTTCTTTGATGAAGTACCTGGTTTACTTTCCCTAATGGGTTCTTTTATGTTTGTTGTACTTGATGAAGTTTTAGTTTCTTTTACTCTCTTTGGAGGATTTGCAATGACATTCTGTTGCATTTCTGTTTGATTTAGTTTTCTTTTACAATGTTTTACTTTTTGTGGTACAGAATATGTGTTTAGATGGGGGTGTATAGTGAGCGAAGTCTATTGTATTCTAAAATGCAAGGAATATCAGCGTTTACTTTACTTGCATCAAAGTTGATTAGAAATAGACCGTCAAGTGTACGTAAGCGTGATAGTGCTACGTAGCTCATGCCTTCTTTAAAGACTGTGTTACCAATGTCTATCATTGCTTTGTCTAGGGTAAGACCTTGTGATTTATGAATGGTGACTGCGTATGCAAGAGTTAAAGAAAATTGTTCTCTGCGTACATACATGTCTTTGAAGAGAATGAGTCGAGCTGTTGAGCGTCCTATCCTTTTTACTTCTGAAAGTTTGTCAAAGAGAATATTGACAAACTGAATTTTGTTGTCACATGGGTATGTTTGAAAGCCAACAACTGTACCCAGTGCTCCACTAACTAGTCCTTGGTCCACGTCAAGATTACGTTTAAGCATTACTCTGCAATTTAAGGATAATTTTAATATCTTTTCCAATCCTGCTGTGTTTGAGATTGATTTTTCTAAACTATTTAGTCTTGTTGTGGCTTGGTCACACATGGGTAGTGTCATACCATGTACATCTAGTTTGTCTGTGGCGCTAATTTCCATTATTGGTTGCATTTCTTTACTTAACATTATTTCATTGAATTTGAAACAGCTTGCAAGAGTTTGCATTAGGGCCATACAATTGACATTTTTGTGGGCTAATTGTTCCATAACATCTGTAGCACATGCATTATCACCATAAAGTGCATGAATGTGCCGGGTTTTCAATATTGCTTCTGCTTCTTTAGAAAGTATACCAACTCTGATACTTTTTAAGATGTTGGCATAAGTGAGATCTGCAGATTGCCGCATGTTTTCTGTTATTTCTCTGTATTGGAAATGTTGCCAAAGGTTGACATTTTCAATGCTGCCAACAGTTTTACGGCAGAGTTTGTGTCCTAATGTTTTAAAAATAGGCTCACCTTTTACTGGTGTCAATTGAAGAAGATCTCCAAAAACAATAATGTGTTTTCCTGCAAAGAACTCTTCATATTTTGTTTTGAGTACTTCTTGTAATCTGAGGTGAATCAAAGCCAACATTAGGTTGGACACCATGCTCACTTCATCTATTAGAAGCATTTTCATTTGTTTCAATACTCTGTGTAGTTCCATTGCAGCTTCTGTAGAAAGTTTGTAATAGTCTAATTTGTTTTGGTGTTCTACTGGCAGGAGTAGTAATGGGTTTAAAGTGACACCACCTATGTTGTAGGCAGCTAAACATGTAGGGGCAGTGACAACAGCTGACAGTTTGTTGTTTGTCAATTGTTGAAGGAACTTACTGATGATTTTGATTAGGAATGTTTTGCCAGAACCTGCTTCACCACTGACGTACAATAGTATAGGTTTGTAATTTTGGCAGGTGCATTCTTTGTTTTCATGTTGTACACCATGTGCAATTTCTTTTGTTACTTCTTGAAAAATGCTACGTTGCTCATTGTTTAGTTTTGATTGTAGTATAGTTAAGTCTTCTTTATCTTCATACTGACACATGGTGTTTTCTACTTCTATCATAGCTAATTCTGCCTCATTTGTTATTAGTGGCTCTCCCAGTGGTTCTTGGCTTCCTGTTACAGAAGGTTGACTACTGTCAGGAGTGTCCTTATCTATTTGGGCCTGGAGTTCTTCTTTGTGTTGTTGTTCATTGTACAACATTGTTTTGTACTGTTTAAAGTTTACATCAGTTACAGTGCTTTCATTTGCTTTGAAAGCGTCTTCATATGAGTAATAGTTATCTAGTAGTTCTTCTTTTCTCCATGGTTTTAAGAGTTGTAGCAGGGACATGTAATGTACTTCTTTAGGTTGAGGAGTCTTTAATGACAATTTGATATGTATAATTAAATTTGGTTTGGTGAGTTTTAGTAAGCTGCCTTCACAGTTTGTCACTTTGTATTTACCGTTTTTTTCATCAGGTTTTATATTATTTTTGTATGTGTAGTTTTGGGCTATGTGGTATAGACACATGGTTTCCAAAGTGGTACTCCTGTTTGGGTAGTATGTGTCCGATAAATTGTTTTTTTAAATGTCTTGGCTGTTGGGATCATGTTTGGCTATTGTTTCTATATCTTCGTATGATTTTAGAACTCTTTTTCTAGATTTAGCTGGACTAAGACTTAGCCATACTATATTTTCAGATTTACCATAGAGTGCAGTACCAGTTAAACGATCAGCTTCTTCATACGATCCACATTCTCTATGGCACAGCATTTTTATGCCCAAGCTGTATAATTTTTGAGACACTGTTTTATCTGATGACAGGTCATTCCAGAGGTCTTGCAGCTCTGTCTTTTCTGCTTTGGTTAAGTATGCTGTGACATATCGTGCAACTGCAGTAGAATTGTCTGCAATGTACTGCACATCTATGTTTGCATTCCATAAGTGGGCAATGATTGCATTGTAATCATTGATATATTTTTCTTCTTCTTTTCTTTTTATGTAATATGTATTTTTAGGTGACTTACCTTTAACACTATGTCTAACTGAAGACATGAGGTTGTTCACTTGACCTGTATTTGTAACTGGTCTAGGGAAACCAAATCGGCATTTGGTGTAGTATTTCCCTTTGTTTTTGTATTTGCGACGACAATATTTGCCACATCTGTGTCTTTGAAATTGTAAAATTTGTGCATGAAGATCACTATTTGTGGATTCTGATGGAATTTCACAAGTGACATATTTTTCAATAAACTGTAAAACAGTGGCATCACTGTCTTGACCAAATTTAGGAGCATCCTTGTTCCATAAAAGCATGTGGATATGTGGTGCTCCTCTGGCTTGGTATTCTTTTCTCCAAAAGAAGTGTTGCACTTCTCCAAGGGGAGGAAAAGTTGTATTACAAATAAAATATAGCATAGCAATGAAGCGATGGTGAAAATATCTTGAAACATTAACAGGATCCAGAGTACAAAGTTCTCCAGGTGTTAGTATATCTATGTTTGTTTTGTTTTTGTTTGATATGCGTAGGAAATCTTGTAAATCTTCCCATGCATATTCTGCACAACTTAATGTAACAAACCAAGTGGGTGGGCCAATGTTTCTGATCATACAACGTACATCTCCGTGATGTCGAAACCAGTACTCCGCATATTTGCTAATAGATTTGTAATATTTGATTGTAAAACCTCATCTTTTTGTTGCACTTTTTGTAATAATTGTGTAGCTGTCATATTTTGAAAGTGTGATCCTGATATTAATATGTGTGCAACTCCGTAACATAAAGTTGCTGGTTCACTTTCAAAGAGTAGGTGGAATATGTATTCCACATTTTGTCTAAATCTGGTATCTTCAGAATACATCCGTAATGAGCGCTATTCTGATGCTGATATTTGAATAGGTCTATCATCGTACCTTCCTCCTTTGCCAGTAGGAAAGAGTAGAGGAAAAGCACATGCTTCTATACTTTTTTCCCATATACTGATTGGTGATCCTTTTCTTTGACGCATTTGGTACGTTTCCAGTGCATCTTCTATGGTGTCATTAAAGTGCAATGGATGAATTGTATAATGGTCTAAAGTGTTTGATATTGTAGCAGGATCTAGGAGCTCAAATTGACCAGCTTCTTGTGTCTCTTGAATTATTTCAGTTGTATCCTTCAAGTTTTCTTCAATATTAATTTCTTTGTAATATTCATTATTCTCTTTAAGATATTGCAAGGCTTCTCTAACTTTATGTAAATCTACCATCTGTTGCCAAATTTTTTTGTCTTTTGTAGGTACTCCATTTACCAAGATAATTAAAGATCGTTGCATTGGCCCTTGCACTCCTAGAGTGTGCATATTTTCTTTTAGATCTAATGGTAAATACACTACTTGTCCACGAATACCTTTCACTAATTCAGAGGGAGGTAATTTTGCAGTTTTTGGTTGAAGGCGTATTATTGCTTGAAATGGGTGCACTGTTTGAATTATGATGCTCTCATATAAATTACGTTGTTGAAGGCGTTTTGGTAGTGGATATAATTCCAAATTATTTGTGATAGCACGTGAAGGAGTTTGGTTGTTGTCAAGTTTTGTAGTGCAGTAACTGCAAAGTATTACGGGGTCAGTTATTTCGTATTTATTTTCTGCTATAAGGTAGAGAGCTCATTCAAATGATTTAGAATCTTTATTGTCTTCTATTTTGTATGATACGTCTACAGTTTTTGTGTTACTTTTATAAAAAGTTCTGCGGCAACATACACACACATGGTTTGGTACTTCAGCTGATGTACTTTTAAATTTTAGTATTTCTTTTTTGTATGTGTGTAGTAAAAGGTTGCCATGTGTAGAATTGTTACTAATTTGGTTTACAGCTATTTCATTCTTTAAGTGGGTTTCACTTCCAAAATATTTTTTCTGGATATAGTCAATTTCTTCTAGTAGGTCTTTTGCCGTACCATGTAGAAGAATGTTATTTAAATTGGCTAGTGCTAAAGCAGGACTTTTAGCATCGTACAGTTTATAAACTAGATTTCTTATAGTTGAATGATGTGTTGATATCCTTTTGATATCATGGAAGGTGGTTTTGCAAGTAGGTCCTGTAATGCAGGCCAATGAATGTCCATGTAGTCCTGTGTACTTGCGTACTGGACAGGTATCCATATTTTGCATTAGTTTAATTTTCATTTTGTCTTTGCTTTTCACATAGGAATTGGCGTAAAGACTTGAAAAATTGTTTCGGAATGTTACACATTGACGTCCATGGCCATTTGTACACTAGACGTTCTGATTCAGTTGAATAGAGGGGTAATTCTAAGTTTTCAGGACATATTTTGTAAGGAGTACTTCTTGTTCCATTATGGTATTGTTAATTTTTTCATAACCTCGACCACTGCTATGTATGGCAATTGTATTTGTTTGCTTTTGTTTGTACGCTTCTTCATTAAAGTATGGTTCTGTGCTCGTAGTGTGACTCCATTCACCTCTGCAGATACTTAAGTAGTTCTTTCTGTTGACATTTCGTTTATTGAGAAGTCTTTTTTGTAATTTAGTTATTAGTTTTGTTAGTGGTTTCATTTTGTTTAACACTAAAAAAAATAACTTTCTTTTGAGAAGAATTGAACTGTCTATCAACGCTTCTAAGATTAATTTCCTACGATAGGTTTTAAGCGCTGAACCTGGTTTCTCTCCTGTTTTTATAAGATTTTGAAGGACTTTGTGACGGAACATTTTGGCTAAAATACTTTTCTTGGTATGCTTACTTTGAACTATATCAAGATTTAAAGAAGCAGTTTTATCTGTAGTGATAGCTGATTTTCTGATAATTGATTTTTGGTTTGGTTTACATTTTGATAGAGGAGGCAAAGTTTGTGTACTTGAAACTTCTTTTGTTTCACTAAATGACTGTATTAGCTGTTTTGTTTCAACTTTTTTTACAAATTGTGCTAGAGATGGATGCTTATGTTGGACACTTTTATTTTCATTTGCTCTACTTCTGCGTTGCTTTCTACGGACTTGATTTTTGGTAGGCATTCTTTCGGGTCTGTTAAAAAAAATAAAGAAGGTATGGGTTGTGGTGTTCTGTAATGTATGTATGCTGTGTGCATGAGTGTTTGAGTTAGATGATGAAGATGTATATAATGGTGTGTGATTGTGCATTGGGAACTACAACTAGTAGGGATGGGTATTCTTGAATTAATGTGTTACTAAACTGGGGTTCAGATGAAGAAAAAAAGTAAGCTAGTGGTGTGGAGAAGTATAAATAGTATATCTAATGCTATATAATTAAAACAGTTGTTTGTTCTATAACATCTAAATTCTAGCGGTTGACTTGGGTAATTTGTGTGTTGAAAAAATAGGAATTTGTGGGCCATTCTTGCTGTAAATCACTGTTTAAGACATGGGGATTTTTGGACAGAATGGTGCAGAATCTCTATTTTTAGGCACAGAAATAGCATGAATTAACCTTACAGTGTGTTTGAGTAATAATACAAATATTATGGTGATATTCTACTTACTTTTTTTCTAAAATGAGCAGGTTACTTCTTAGTTGTTCTTTGTATTTCAAATTCGGTTGCTTCTTTTCAGGAGAATGGTCTTCACTGCAATTGTAAAAGAAACAAATTAGTAATTTTGTTTGTATATAGCACTGTTTTTAATTTAGACATTGTTTTTTTAATTGAAATCCTCAGCGCCTTCCTCAAAACCATTAAAACTATCTTATTTACATAAGATATGTCGCACCAGTTGAATACATATGATATGTTCTTAATGAACAAATTGTATTGCAATGTCTAACTGTAGCAAACAAAATATCTTTGCTATGTCTTGTGAAATTCATAATGTACCACTGAATACCATTATTCCTGTAACTAAGCTCTTCCAAGTAATAGTGCCTCAATGTCATGGGCTGCTTGTCCTATATAAATGTAAGTAATCAAATAAATAAAGAAATAAAAAAAGAATTTATGTAATTGCACAAGTATTATTGTTTGAGATTTGAACATAGAGTGTGCATGCAATTTTGTTTGACCATATGTAGTCTTTATATTTCATTTCAAAAATGTTAGTTTAACATGATTTGAGTGTGTGTGTATAAAGTAATTAAATAGTATAAAGATTTGTAAGTGACAGTTGATTTTAGGACATTGAAAAAAGACAGTAGATTCATTTTACAGATTATACAAGCTAAAAGTCAGTTAGAAAATGTGTTCATGTACTGTATAGAAAATATGTATACCTGTTGTTTGTGTTCATGCATATGGATATGCATGGAGCTGCACGTAGAAATCTTGGAGACTTGTACAGTATTTCTTGTAGATGGTGCTTGCCAATGATATGACACTTGTACTCAGAGAGATTCACAGTACATTTGCAGTGCTGATCTATGATGATGCAGTTAGATGTAGAGGTCTTGAATGTTATTGGTGGATGGTCATGTGACTTCTTAGCTACATCCAATGAGGGAATGGCACAGAGAGTGAACTGGAAATGGTAGAAGGGCTATTCCTGTTACGATATGTCCGCGGACATGGCGGTAGTTCGCGGACATCGGGTGTTACATCCGGGGATTTTTGGGTTCAGAAGTCATGCAAATGAGAATGAGCACTGAAAGGGATTGGTCAGGAAAGTTTAGTGGGTGTGTTGTGCCAGGAGAGAGTTTCTCAGATACTCTTTTTGCTGAGAGAAGAACAGATAGCTATGGCTGTGTGTTTCATAAAACAGATTGTTTGGATTTTGGGAGACTAGTGGATGCATTGGTTGAAGGTGCATGCAGAAACCTGTGGAGTAGTTGTAGATCTTGGATTCCCACATGTGGACGTACACTGGCATGGAGTACGTGGAATGAAGTGGTTGGACATGTTACCTCTCTGTGCTACTTTGGAGACAGAGCAACATCCAGATATAATTATAATTCATTGTGGAGGGAACAGTTTAGGACATGTGTCTGGAATTTCTTTGCAATTTGCAATGAAAGAAGGACTTGGGAAGGTCATGGACATGTTTCCAAATTCTCAAGTAATTTTTTCAAGGATTGCGCAGAGACAAATGTGGCTTCGTTCTTCTTCATTTGGTCCACAAATGGAGAAAGCAAGGCGCAATGTCAATAAGGCTGTTTGTGCCTTTCTAAGAGATTTTGGCATGTCCTCTTTTCACAATGAAAATATTATGTTTCGTAGTACATACATTTTTCGCAGAGATGGAGTACATCTAATTTATGCTGGCAATCAGATTTTTCTAAGAAACATACAAAATGCATTGCGACCTTTTTTAGAATGACAGTATCCATTTTGAAGTAGGTGTTGAGTATTTTTAATTTTTGCAACACAAAGACCTCCCAAAGGCTCTTTTCAGAGCCACCACTTCCACCCAGAGAAAATTGCAATGGTTTTGATAGGGTAGCACCCCAAACTTTTAGATGTCCGTGGACTGTCCGCGGACTGTCCGCGGACTTCTAAAAAATACAAAGAGCCCTGCTTCATTTATTTTCACTTCTATTTTTTACACGACACACTAGGAGAGGAGGGGAAAGGAGGGGAAAGGGGGGACACCAACCACAGGGATAAGAAAGGGCGAGCTGAGAGAGGAAGATGTAGAGTGGGTTTTATTTGGGTAGTGAGCAGGTCTTCTTGTGCTCTGAGACAATAGTCTTAAAAGCACTACAAAGTCGCTCCTCCCTGCAGAGTACTGTGTCGCAGTACATACACACAACTGTGACCCTCGAAAGGTAAGGGTCATCAGCATTATGTATGGCCTGTGAGGCAGCTTGAGGAAGACGCTGTCCCACAGAGGTGTTCCTTGTGGTGACAGGATCAGAACCGGAGGATGAAATAGAGGAAATCAACCTACTACGCTCCTCGCAAGGTACGACCTTGCGAATGGCCCCAGAGTGAAATGACCTCAGGTGTCGCTTCATGGTAGTGGTCCCAAAGCTGTACGAACCATGCCTCCCATGACTGAGTACCATTTTGCACTCGTTGCAGGTGACTCGGTTTGCATGAGCCTTAGGACCATCCCCATGAATGGCAAATAACTGCCACACCCAAAACTCACGCTGAGTGTGGGTAGTAGGGATTTCCACTACCTCATTCTCGTCATCCTCTTCTTCCTCCTCTGCATCCTCACTCCTGTTCCCCTCTTCAGGCCCTTGGGGAGGTGTTGTGGTGGAGGGGGTGGGGGTGGCGCTGAAGCAGGTGCAGCACCAGGTGGCAGTAGTGCAGCCATGGATGCCATCTCGATGATGGTGTAATCTGCAAGTTGCAGGAAAAATTGCTGTGCTCTGAAGAATAGCCAGAAACACAATGAAATAAGCTATAGGGCGTGGTCTTTTATAGGGGTGCTTGTACACGGTTCACGGACATGCGCGCTGTCCGCGGACAGATCGAACACAAAAAAAGGTTCAAAAACTTTCAAAGAATATGTAGAAACTCAGGATTAGTATGTGGGACTTGTGCTATGGTGAGTTTTTATTGCCAAATATTGTGGATTACTTGAAAATGTACTTTTAAATTGTTCGGGGACACGAACAGTGTCCGCATTCGGAACACGCGATCAGCATGGGCGCAGTCACATGATCGCTTCGCGAACATGTTCACAAATGAAGGGGCTGTCCGCAGGACACCAAATGCACGGACATTGGTTTGCGCATGCGCGTTGATGTTCTATGGACACTGTTCGGGTCCTGAAGTAATTAAAAGTGCGTCACACATCAAACAAACAGTTACAGACAACCGTTTGTTCTTAGAACAGTTTAACTTCCTTGTGAACAATACGGACAGACAGCGTCCTCAGGACACCTCCATTTTCGTTTATTTACGAACATTTCAGAACACCGCATGTGTTCTTAAAACAGTTTCAACTTGCTAGCGAACAGTACGGACAGGTATACTGTTCTTCAGGGCACCTCCATTTTTGTTTATTTACGAGCATTTCAGGACACCGCTTGTGTTCTTAGAACAGTTTCAACTTGGTAGCGAACATTATGGACAGGTAGAGTGTTCTTCAGGACACCTCCATTTTCATTTATTTACGAACATTGCAGGACACCACTCAGGGACGTCATTTGGGGGTCGCCAGAGGTCGCAAGTGCGACCTCTGAGGTCTCCCTTGCGACCTCTGGGGTCTCCCTTGCGACCTCTAAAAAAAAAAAAAAAAAAAATTTTTTTTTTTTTTTTTTTTTTTTTGCAATGCAAGCTCCTGGGCTGTGGCCAGCACCATGTGGCTCTTTAATTCTGGAGTGGCTGGCTTTCTTGTTCAGGTCCCTTAAAAAAAGAAGAAAAATAAGAACATGAGGGCCACAGGTCTAACACTTTCAGCACTGAACCCAAATAAGAAAGAATAGGAATGACAAAAAATGTGTCTTTCTGGAATTCTATACAATAATTGCTACACTCATTAAAGGTTTATTTCATGCACACTTCAGGGGGTGAGTCACTGATTTAGTCTATTCTCAAATGCATCAAGTCATCCTTTCATCCTTCTGAGGTCGATAAATGGGTACCAACACAGGTTGGGTGATATTGGGTGTATATTTCTTATATGTAAAGCGCTTAAGCTTAAGTGCTATATAATAACACATCGTTATCATTTGGTCATGGACGTCTGCTTGCAATCACAGTAATTTTGTAATATGGGCCTATACACACTGTTCTTAACGATACATATGGCGATCCATTCAGGTATGAAATGTACATCACATTATTGTGATATCGTAACAATATTTTTCGTAGTGTACAATGCTATGTGATGCCACTTCCTGTTTTGTCAACGGGTGAAAGGTTGTGTTGCATCGCTTCCCGCGATATCGCTTTGGGGCGGGGGCAAATGACATCACTTCCTGTGATGTCATCAGGGGGTCAAGGGTCGTGTAATGTCACTTCCGCTACCCCTGGCATTTTGGTGAAATGACGTCCCTGACACCACTTGTGTTCTTAGAACAGTTTCAACTTGCTAGCGAACAGTATGGACAGGTATAGTGTTCTTCAGGACACCTCCATTTTCGTTTATTTACGAACATTTCAGGACACTGCATGTGTTCTAGAACAGTTTCAACTTGCTAGCGAACAGTACGGACAGGTATAGTGTTCTTCAGGACACCTCCATTTTCATTTATTTACGAACATTTCAGAACAACCGTGCTGTCCGCGGACACCTAAATTGTTTTTTTTTTTTTAAACTGAAACTAGTTACAACACAATATAAAAATGTAACTTTATTTAACATATATTAACAATTCATGACAGAGAAGGTGAGGCAGAAACGGAAACAAAAACAGGAGAATTAAGGGTTTCAACATGATTGCTATCAGGTGAAGAAGGGATGGAAGTCTCATCAAAACGTTTTGGGTTATGGAGAGGGTTTGGGGATAATTGACTGGGATATGGTGAGGGGGGACAAGTACATGTGGGACAATGGTGTGAGGTTTTTGTTTTAAAATGCTCAACACAAGTTTTCAAATTATTAAAATTGGTCAACAATATAACCATTTTTTCTTTTATGAGTGTTATCCGTAACAGTTTCTTCAGAGGTATTTTCTAGTTTGGTATGCTCTGTACAAACAAATATATATATGTTAAATGTATATAAAATAATAATAATTAAATGGTTTATATTGTAAAGTGTGTACCATTAGTTTCACTATCTTCTGACATTTCCTCATGTGAGAAATGCTCCTCTAGCCATTCCAGAGTACTAGACATTTCTGTGAGAAAAAAAAAGATAATATATATTTTTTTTATCTAATACAGAAAGTTTATAAATATATGAGTAAAATGAAGTACACTTACTATTTCAGGTAAGATATGTTCTGAGTACTCTGTAGGTCTGGTCTTGCTCTTAGTTGTGGAGTGTCTGTGAGGTAATTTTGTTGGAAGCCAATTTATCTTTTTTTGGTATATTCCATTTTAGAACATATTGTATTTAAATGTATGGTTAGTGTGTTACATATATGGGTTACATTTCTTATGTATTACTACATATAATATGTATGTGTGCTGCTTTGTGAATTTTTCAAATGTTACTATGTTATGATATGACAATTAAACATACCCTCCCAGAGTTTTTAGGTAGTGTTACTGTTGTCCGAACATGTGCGCGGACATCAAAAAAGTACGTGGACATCAAATTCAGTAGAAGGGGTTCAGTATGTTCCATATTACATGTACATAAAGTCAAAGTTATTATTGTTAAGTTGTGCTACTAAAAACCTATGAAATTCAGTCTAAAAACTTTGTTAAAGGGACGTTATGGTTAAGTTGCGCTACTAAAAACCTATGAAATTCAGTGAAAACTTTCTTAAAAAGACATTATGGTTCCAAGTAAAACCAAAAAACCCTGGAAATTCACCAGTTATGTTAAGCTAAGCAACCATAACTCGCGCCACCACCATGCACTGCTAAGCCTAACACCGAGGACATCAAAGATGACATCATATACATACCATATTACCAAATTAGTGCAAATTTACCATAACGTCCCTTTAACAAAGTTTCATTGAATATATATATACATAAATACATATAAACCACTTTATACTGTCACATGGTCTTTTACAATCCACACACTCCCAATCAACTCACTCCACTCACACTCCCCTTTAGTTGTTTTCTCCCACAAAGGTGCACTTACATCTATGCGTTGTTCCAAGCTCCTTCAATGTGGGTCCCCATCAATGGCCTGCACAACTGGGAGCAGCTCCCGCTCAAAGGGGCAGGCAGGCCTTCTGGCAACACAGCACCTATGAACCTCTTCATGTCGTGCATTGGGGACTGATCACTGAAGATGGGTGCTGCACCCCAGGATGCATGGCTGGGACATCTCCGACCTTACAGAGAGTCTGCGATTGTGTCCGGGTCACCAATTTGTAAAGAGACTAGCAACCCAAAACCTGTATGCTAAAAATAATCCAAAAGACCAAATGATCACTGCACCGTTTTGCAAAGGAAAACAAAGGTCTCAGATGGTCCCATAGAACCGAACTGACGCAGACGTTGTCACGCGCCAAGAAGTTTTAGGCTTTGTAGTGGAAAACCACAAATCAGCATACATAGATTACAATGTTATCCCACTACCCTGATTAGCTGGTGCCTATAGATGCACTGTGTGAAGATCGTAGTTAGATAGTAGTTAAGATCAATGTTACTCACCCAGGGCCTAATTTACAAAAAAGCACTAAATCTGCGCTAATTAGTTAGCGCGAGCAAGAATTCAAGGAATTGAATGCGGTCAGAAACATGCAGGGCAAAGAATAACCAGTTGCAACTGGAATGCCCACAACATGCCCCCATTGGCATACCGAACATAGCACTGTCGAACAACCTTTGCATCGGACCAATGTAAAAAAAGTAATCAAGGATTAATTACCAGCAATCACCATTACTTCCACTTCTCTACTGTGACCGACAAGTCCTCGTCCCAGTGCCCCCACTAATCTGCACCCCAACCCCTTACTTAAGGCAGCACCCACAAGTCTGTCCGCATCCCAGTACCTCCACTAATCTGTGCCCCTACCCCCTTACTCAAGGCAGAACCCACAAGTCCTCCCTCATCACAGTACCAACAATAATCTGTGCCCCAACTCTCTAACTCAAGGAGCACCCACCAGTCCACCCATGTCCATGTACCTCCACTAGCCTGCACCCCAACTTCCTAACTCAAGGCTGCACCTACACTCGCCCTAGTACCTCCACTAATATGCCCACCAACCGACTAACTCAAGGCAGCACCCATAAGTCTGCTCTAATCCTAGTACCCCCACTCATCTGCACCCAAAACCCCTAACTCAAGGCAGCACCCACAAGTCTGCCCTTGTGTCAGTGCCCCCTTTAATCTGCACCCCAAACCCCTAACTCAAGGCAGCACTGACAAGTCCACCTCATACCATTACCGCCACTAATCTGCGCCCCAAGCCCCTAACTCAAGGCAGCACCCACAAGTCCGCCCTTGTTCCAGTATCCCACTAATCTGCGTCCCAAACCCCTAACTCAAGGCAGCACCCACAAGTCCACCCTTATCTCAGTACCCCACTAATCTGTAATCCAACCCCCCAACACAAGGCAGCACCCACATGTCTGACCTTGTCCCAGTACCCCCACTAATCTGCACCCCAACCTCCTAACTCAAGGCAAGACCCACAAGTCCACCCTTGTCTCATTACACCCACTAATCTGCGCCCCAACTCCCTAACTCAAATAAGCACCCACAAGTCTGCATTTGTCTCATTACCCCCCACTAATCTGCACCCCAACCCCCTAACTCAAAGCAGCAAGCACAGGTCTGCCCTCATCCCAATACCCCCACTTATCTGTGACCCAGACCCCAAACTCAAGACAGTACACACAGGTCTGCTTGTGTCCCAGTACCTCCACTAATCTGCAGCCTAACCTCCTAACTCAAGGCAACATCCACAAGTCTGCCATTGTCTCATTACCTCCACTAAATCTGCACCCCAACCCCCTAACTCAAGGCAGCACCCACGAGTCTGCCCTCATCCCAGTCCAATGTGAAGCACTAACCTACCTCAACTTCTGTGGCCAATGTCCACCATGAAGTAGACCTTCCAGACATCCTCGTCCAACATGAACACCTAGAAGCAGGGCTGTTGAATCCAGGACAGTCACCTTTTCCATGGCCCCCCGTTGGATCACACTCAGCTGCACAACAGCCAACCATAGGATTACTGCAGCTGCACTTTGGTCCCTTGATCTACATGTGGCATAGTGAACATATGATGTGTGTAGGCCAGTGATTCAGAGCGAGGTTACATCCCCTCTCAACATCCCCAATGGCAATAAGCCATACCTGAGAATTAATTATGAGCACATCCACATTGACAAACAATTGGGACACCAAAACATCAGTGGACCAGAAAGGAACACAAAGTTCAATAACCTAAACCTTTAATAGTGAATAGTGAATTGGTAGAGGTGAATGAGCTGTCACCAGATACCAAAAATATCTATACCTTGTGGAACATCTGGCAAGACACATAAGATATGAGTACCCATCCCAATGAGAAACCCCAAAAACCATCATGAAGCATCTCACTCACCACCCAATGCATCCCCATATTGATACCATTAGACACACAATTGCAAATGTACTCAACCAACACTAAGACACCGACACCAAACATGCAGTGCCCCTGCACAAGGAATGGCATCAGACAAGCAGCCATTGTCACCTGCAGCCATCAGATGGTCCCTCCCCTCCACGTGAAACACATGTCCACATGTCCAGGTCAATCAAGGTAATGCCATCATGCCCACCACAAACAACCCACAACATTACTCAACACCCATGAACATATTCACAAATGTAGAGCCATGTCAACCACAGGATATATGTATTGCACACCCACGCATGTACACACTTGGCCAACATGCTTGTACTGCAAAGCACAGAGGAAGGCAAGCAACAGATGCGCATGACATAGATGTAAAACATGTGATTCCCAAAACATATCAGCTTCCCACATATGCAACAGACCATATATGTTTATCAACCATGAATGCAACATACTAAACATCACACACACATGAACCATGCACACATAACCCCAACAAACAGCACAGTAACAACATGACCCACAGAGGGTACCCTAAACCCACATAACAGTCATAGGACATACTCAATCTGAGGACATGGTCAAACAAAAGGTGCACATGGACAAAGAGACAGCAAACAGGGTGGTTGAATCATGAAATAAAATGAATGGAGGACAAACCATGAACAAACATGGAAAGGGAATAATTGTCCAGGAATAAATGAATAATAAAAAAGGAGGCCTGCAACTACTGAACTATCTACATGAGTCAGCGGGCTAGTTGACAGAGATCTCTGACAATGCCTCAGCCAAGGCAAACTCCCCCTAAACCTCTGCTGCTTGCAGGCAGTCTTTATTATTTCCTGGTGGGCAACCAAGGCTTTCATCATCTGAGATTCAATCTCCTCTGCTGCCCTGCAACACTCCTCCAGGATGGCAGCCTGCACCAACCTGTCTTCTACCTCAGCCCTGGCCATGACTATTAACACCTTGTGTGCCCACTTCCTATCCTCCTCCTGCCTCACATATGACACCTGGGAACACACCAGTGTCTGTAGTCACTGTCATACCTCCTGCCTGATTTCAGCATATGTGCTCCTGCTTGCCTCTTCTTGGTAGCGATGCCATCCATTACCTTCCTCATCAACATCACCATCTCCTGCGGCTTGGCAATGTGTCTTTGGCGCACATCAGCTGGAAGTGCTGCCTTTGTGTGGCGGAATAGGTGAAGATGGGCAGTACTGCTGCAGTTGGCCTTGGGATATGAGGTTGTGCTGACCCCTCCATAGTAGACTGCGCAGCCTCCTGTCTCTGAGCCAGGTGTGCATCCTGCAAATCCCCCATGGTACCACCACCTTTCACGATGGGCAGGCCTGCAATGGCCTCCTCCTTCTCCTCCATCAACCCAGATGCCTCTAATGAGGTCTCCATGCATTGTGGCACCTGTGTATCAACCTCACCACCCAACCTTTCCCCCTGCTGCTGCAGTGTCCACCACAATGGTGGTAACCTGGGACTCCTTTCCAGCAGCAGTGCCATCAGAATGAGACACTCCCCTAGGCCCACCCCTTGGCTCAAGGCGCTTTATAAAATACATATAAAATACAAAAACAATACTTTGCCTTCAGAGGAGACAATATGGCGTGCCCGAGGCATGCGCTTATGCTTGGGGGCCTTCCCCCTGGGATGCAGCTCCACGGCACCAGTGATACCCTCTTCTTCTACTGATGCAACTGTGGAAAAGGGAAAAAAGGAAATAGGTATCAATCATTAGTGCCAATGCATGTGTACTTCCATAAATTATATCAGTGACATGCTGTTTGCATTAATCACCAACTATCTCACAAACACAGGCCCATGATCTGGTAAATCATTGCTTCTCGCAAGTGTAAGCAAAATGAGAAGTCACAATGATGAGACTTGCATATGTGAACATAGCACATTGACGTGTGGCGACATACACATGAGAACACCTCATCACACATCACCATCACATTGAAGCAGTGGCCCAAATGTTTCCTGCAGGCATGGCCATGGAAAGACCACCTGGCCACATGTGACCATAGCATCATATGTATATCTGCATTAAACCAGTCTTGCAACCTGCACCCCTGACAGTCTGACATGAAAGCATGTAACAAGTACATGCATCTGTTGCTGAGGATCAAGCAGCAATGCTCCTCCTTACAACACTAACATATGTCATGATGACATACCATGTATGGCCCCTCATGCTGTGCCCTGACAGGGCACAATGTTGATTAGGATAGTCAGATGAACAAAACTTACATGACCACACATCCATGCTCAAGTGTCAGTCGCAGCTGTTGAGTTAGATGATATAAGCATCATTTGCAATAGAACAGCCTATAGGGGTGCCTGCATGGTTGTGCCTAACATGCCTCAACATCTCGATCTGGCAATCGTACCTGCCAGAGTTCTTGCCACCAGCATTACACAGTGCATGCACACCAGTAAAGTATGTACCCAATAGCTGACAGTGCTCATACCTACAGCAAAATAAAAGAGGTGATTGCTGGAAAGTTTTGAATTAATCTTAACCTCTGGCATTGCTCTGGGCAACCCTCCAGACCATCGTTCTTTGTCTGCCAAGCCATTACAAAAGGGGAAAGACCATATGCAAATCAGACTTGGTCCCAACACAAAAGGGGCAATTCAGCCCAAACTGCTTGGTCACATCCCTTCTTCACAAGACCACAAGCATCTCCAAACATGTTTCAGTCTTGTTACACCTCATCAGTGAGGAGTAGCTTGGGTCTCTAGGGCCAGCAGGCCAGGACACACATCAGGGCATACCTGTCCCACTCAGGGCGAATACAGTAAAACAAAAGAGGTGATGGTACCTACACCGGTCCACTTCACAGATGTGTGCAATCTCATACTTCCATATCATACTTCCATTGTCAGCAAGTGCCAGCATGCCAATGAAGCATTGTGCAACCAACATGCCCTGAAAAGAATTAACTAGCTGAAGTATGCATTCCCATGCAGAACATACAAAAGTCTTGGGAAATGTTTAGACTGTAAATACTCACCAGCAGCTTGAATGCATGCCTACAAAGCCTTGAAGACTGAGCTTTTTGCCTGACTTGCCTCCCCCCATCGCCTCAGTTTATGACTGTCTCTGCTTATTGCACCCAACTTGTAACCTTCTGTAATCGATGTAACTGTTTTATTCACTGTACTGGGCCGCTATCTTGTAACCCTTAAGCAAGCCTGCATATATATTCTTCTCAGCGCCTCTATACCCATGGGTTGCAGCGCGCTATACAAATACTAAAATAAAAATAAAATAAAAATAAAAGGACCTGGGCATGGACTACTGGGTTTATCCTCTCCAGGGTCCAGAGGTGAAAGGGTGACACCGGATCATGGCCTCATTATGTACCCCAGCAGATGCACGTGTCTCAAGGGGAGCCTATGACTAGCTCTGGATCCTGAGATTGCTCCATCACTTCTTCATGTGGTCCACTGTATGGAGTGCCACCCCCTCCACATTTATGGCAGCCGTTATGACCTGCCAGATCTTCTGACAGCCACACATTCCAAGCTGCTTCTCAGGAATGAAGAGGGCATCATAATTCAACTGCACCTGCTAAACCAAGATGCCAACTTCTGCAGCTGAGAAGTGGACAGTGCTCATCCTCGCCTTCTGGGTGCTGGTGATATTCCAGACAGGGTGCACCCAAGGCCAATGGTGTGATGCTGGGCCCTGATTATCGGTACTGTCGAGCTGTGGTGGTGGTGTAGATATGTGAATGTCCTAATATGGCAGATGAGGTGGTGACAGAGCCCAACAGGAGAGCTACAGGGGAACAGGCTATGTTGGAAAACCAGGCACTCCAAGGCAAGGCTAGTGGTCAGCAGCCAGTGACACACTACCAGGCAGCAGGAGATGTTGTGGAATGGAGGAAGAATATGTCTGGAGGAGGTAAGATATGATACGAGGCAGGAATTGCAACAAGGCATGGGTGTCTCTACTCCACGCACAAGGCAGCAGTGACAAAATCAGAGGAAGGGCCCTGTGCGCTTAACTTCCACGCCGCATGCAGTGCGCCTACGGCTGTAATGCTGTACATGACATGCCCTGCCTTGCGTGCGATAAGACAGAGACATTTAGGGAGTACACTGCAGAGTTTCTGGCATGTGCGGAGGTGGCGACATTTAGGGGGTACACCGTGGAGTTCCTGGTGTGCAAGAATGTTGCAATATTTAGGGGGTACACAACAGGGTTCAAGGAGTGTGCAGAGACATTAAGTGGGTACACTGCAGATTTTTTGCTGAGATTTGCAGGTACCTTGCAGGAATGCTGCTTGCAGCATGAGTGGGAAGGCTCCGCCGGCGAAAAGGGAAATGACGGGGACGGGAAAGTGGGTAAAAGAAGGGACCACCTGCTAAACATGGTGGTGAGCCTACAGGTGCTAGGTGTGACAGGTTATACTTTCTAAAGTAGCAAATAGCAACAATCTTTCATTAAAAAAAAACAATTTTATTAAATTCAAACAGTTGTTAAAATATCACTGTCCATTCAACTGCACATACGTGCTAATAACTTGGTAAAAGAAATACTATAGGAATGCAACAAAACCAATAAATGGATCTTGTTTGAAAACAAAGTGGATACTGCAGAACATACCATCTATGCATATAATCGTCACTTAATTGGTGTGTACTGTTAATTTAAGCCTCTATTGGAATCCAGGGGTTTAAAGTCTCAACATGTTTCTCTTCTAAGGAGTTAAGTACTGAACATTCTTCAGGAGGGTGGGTACAAATCAGATTCCTATTCAGCAAGTCTGACTGGAGGAGAAGTTAAAACAAGTATAACCTGTGGGGTTAAACGAGAGATGGGGAGAGTAAGCTGTTGATAGCTTAGGTTCTCTACAATAGTTCAGTAATAAGACTTAGAAATTCATACCATAGGTTAGTTTACCTTAGTAGGTTCTTGTGGGGGCGAACAACTTCCTTATTCAGTTGTTGGAGGGCTTAATAATAGTCTCACGTTGCCAACTTCAAGAAAAGTGAAAAAATGGCCTTTCAATTGCATTGATAGTGCTACCGCACTCTATTAGCTAGTAGTAGGAAGATAATGATTCAATGGATTACAAACAGGAGGGGAACCCACCTGTGTAACTTAGTCCAAAGATACTGGAGCACTTCTCAATTCAAAGAAGAGTAGAGTATTGATTGCAAGTGGGATTGGAGCACCTCTGGAATAGGTGAAGAGTGCAATCAAGGGAGAGTAGCCTGTATTCCCATTGTCCGGTCATCCAGTAAAATGGGGAGCCGGGTGGTGGATGGGTCAAAAAGCCTATAACATTAATAAGCTGTTACGGAGAATTCTCAGAAATGTGCAAATTCCCTCCACCTCAGAGACCCCCAGCAACTTTGCTGGATTTTTAGGACTTGATTTTTTTAACCTGGAGAGAGTGTGACCCTTTTTCACACTCTCTCATGTATTTTAATGTGAATTTTACCTCTGTGTTTCTTTTGGTTGTGGAGTCTGACAAACTCCATAGGCCTCATCTTTTACATTGTGTCACACAGCACCTTCCGTGCTGTGACACAGGGAAGTCTTTCAGATTTCCCAAAGGTTTAAATACCTTCTCTGGGATAAACTACTGTTTCCCAGAGCAGTAAAGTGAAATTGACTTTCTAGACCCAGCACACACTATCTTACAATAGAGTGCTGGAGGGGTTACCTAGTATCCCCTTTGTCTAGTTTCTCATGTAACATTTATTATGTTACCCTTTTCTCATTGAATGGCTGGTGGCAGTGGTTTTGTTTGAACAACCATGATATGCCTTTACGCAGGCTGCATTTGCAGCTACAGTAAAGCATATACGGGAGCCATCTTTGTCAAAATGGCTCCCGGTCTTCTTTTTATCAGCATTTCTTTGTGGAAAGGACCTTCTTGAGATTTGCTTTGCGCGCCAAACCAGGTTTGGTCTCTTTGTTCATTTCGCCTTTGGCGGGGTTCACAAGTGAACCCCGCCTCTGGCTCCAGAGTGTCTGGGGAAGGAAGGAAGTGAGGGAGGTCCCTGAAACTCCCTGTGCTTAGTCTCCTAGGAGACCCAAATGAACTCTGTGGTGATTGGCTGGCTGACAGTCCGGCAAGGACAGCCACCCTGCTGGGTGATTGACAGCTAGGCTGGAATGAAAGGTAGTGAACTGAATAAAAGTCGATTCCTTTGGCTTGGAAGGCAGAGTTGACCACTGGACGAAAGAACCGAAGATGAACTTGAAGAGGGCACCTGCTGCAACTCCTGGACTGTTGGTTTTCCCAGTGAAGCCCTGCTGCAGTGGCAAAATGCCAAGTTCGCAACAACAGAGAAGCTCCTGCAAGGACGATTTCTCCCCTTGAGTTGGTGTGACCAATCAACTCCAAAGTAAGCCACCTGGACATCCATCTTGGAGCTGGTTGAATTTCCACAGAGTTGCTGCTGGAAACCGTATAGCCAGGGAGAGGAACACCAGATTGTGTGCACTGTGTTTAAGCTGGCCTAGAGCTTTTGGAAGATCCTCTGGACTCCCAAGAGTTTTTACCATCCAATGCATTGCAGGAGTCCCCCGGCGTCCTCCCTCTTGTCCCCACGACTGAGGCCCAGGAACAGTGAGATCTGCAGAGCTACACAGCAACAGAAGTCATCAGCTGCATCTTTTCTTCATTTCTAAGGTACTGAAAAACAAGCCTTAGAGAACTTACCTCTTAGTGTAGAGTTGCTTGACTCACAGGTCTAATCAGCTTGTGGCCCTACATTTGATTCTTCTTTTCATCAAAGACTTCTAAGAACTTGTGCAAAGACTTTTCCATTTACTTACCAGAAGTACTTCATCCTATACAAGACTTTTGCCCATTGACTTTGGCTTATCCTATTGAATTGTACAACTCTTCTGGGAGATTCCAAAAGCATTTGCCTGCTTAAGAATATTTGTGGTCTCTTGTGTTCTAATAACCTTTGCCTTTTACCAACTTTCAAGAGTGTTATGAATGCCAACAGTAAGATATTAATGTCCCCAGCACCCTAGTTATTGAAGTCACCTGAGGGTGTATGTTGTGTCTGAGGGCCATCCCAAAAGGGTCTTTTCTGATTCGGACACTCAGAGTGTATAGTATTGAAGTGTATTTGTGCGTTACCATTCTATTGCTCCCTTCTGAAGAAGGTAAAAGCACCTTTTCTTTTACACTTTTCTCGGGATCACGTATACCACACTGACTCTGTACTCCCACCTCAGATGAATACTAGTCCTAAAACGGTGGCCTTTTGCTTCTTGCTGTTATAGGCTTTTTGAACCATCCACCACCCGGCTCCTGATTTTACTGGGTGATCGGACAATGGGAATTCAGGGTACTCTCCCTTGATCACGCTCTTCACTTATGCCGGAGGCGTTCCAATCCCACTTCCAATCGAGACTCTACTCTTCTTTGAATTGAGAAATCCCCCAGTATCTTCGTACTAAGCTACAGAGGTGGGTTCCCCACCTGTTTCTAATCCCTTGAACCATTATCTTCCTACTACTAGTTAATAGAGTGCGGTAGTACTATACATGATATTGAAAGGCAATTCTTTCTCTTTTCTTGCAGTTGGCAACGTGAGACTATTATTAAGCCCTCCAACAACTGAATAAGGTAGTTGTTCGCCCCCACAAGAACCTACTAAGGTAAACTAACCTATGATATGAGGTTCTAAGTTCTATTACTGAACTATTGTAGAGAACCTTAGCTATCAAGCTTACTCTCTCTATCTGTCTTTTAACCCCACTGGTTATACTTATTTTAACTTCTACGCCAGTGGGACTTTCTGAATAGGAATCTGATTTGTACTCACCCTCCTGAAGAATGTTCAGTACTTAACTCCTTAGAACAGAAACATGTTGAGACTTTAAACCTCAAGATTCCAACAGTGGCTTAAATTAACAGTACACACCATTTAAGTGACATTATATGCATGGATATTATGTTCTGCAGTATCCACTTTGTTTTCAAACAAGATCCATTTATTGGTTTTGCTGCATTCCTATAGTTTTTCTTTTACCTTGTTATTAGCACGTATGTGCAATTGAATGTACAGTGATTTAATACTTTTTAAACAACTGTTTGAATTTAATAAAATTGTTGTTTTTTATGAAGAATTGTTGCTATTTGCTCATTTGGAAAGTATAACCCGTCACACCTAGCACTATCTCATTTATAATAATAGTCTACTCCCTCCTGGAACTAGATAGAGTTTACACTCCAGACGGATGTTTGTTTAGTGTTACCCGGGATTCCTCTCATATCACTAGTGAGCCTACAGGTGCCCCTGTAACACCAAAGCCCACTAGGGGCAGAAGGGGCTAGCCTGCAGAGCAGGAACAGGCAGCACCCCATGAAGAGGCACAGGTGAAGGAGAAGGGGACACAAGGAAGATGTGCTTTACATATGAGGACTTGACAATCTTCACTAATTATGTCAATGATCACCATGACGACCTGTACACTTGGTCTGGCAGTACCCTTCTTGGGACCCAGCAGTGAAGGGTGTCATAGGAGGTAAAAGATCATATCAATGCCTGTGGTGTGCAGAGGCGCACTGCGGACGTGTTCCACACGAGGATGGGGGACCTCATGTGATGGACCAAAGAGAAGCTTGGCAGCAATGTGGCTTCTGTCCAGTCTACTGGAGGTGGATAATCACAAATGGATGAGCTGACTCCATTTGAAGAGGTCACCAGGGAATTCATCAGAAGTGAGCAGGTGGTTGGCATGGCGGCAATGAACACCTATGCATCATCATCGGGTAGGTGCAATGTGTGCATGTCATGTATGCCTCAATCTTCACATGATATGCTGTCAATTGTTGTTGAACAGGGGGATCTCTTCCCATCAAGCTTTCTGGCATCTGTGAATTCATCTTGAGGCAAGAACAGAAGCAAAAGAACAGGCACCCGAGTGGTGCTCACAGCAGTCTTTATTAGAGGTTACAAGACACGTGTGGAAAACCACACAGCAACATTTTGCCTTCAACCTGCTTATATAGCCTTATTTGGATGATGCAACACCGTCATGCAAATGATTACTTGGTCAAAGTATGCTTCTGATACGTTCTCTTAGCCAGAGGAAAAAAACTCACTTCTCTGTGATAGGGTGACTTATCTGGTGCACCCCAAGCCCACATTGGCATACTTGGCCTTAACACTTTCTGTCTGACGCATAGATTGATAGGCTATTTTAAACCCGGCTGAACACAATTACAACATTCTTCAACTTCTGCCAAAAAACAATTTCATCACATCACTGTCAATACCTTATCTGCTTCTCGAGGCCTTGCCAAGTTTAGTTAGGCCTTATACTGTGGAGAAATACATATAAGCTCAATTATGATGCCAAGTAATGCAGCTATTCTGTTCAAACTGGTAATTTTCCCTGCCTTTATCTGACTCCATCATCAATCTTGTCTGCTTTTCCTACCAACTTGCAAGATTACCTTTCAGACTTAATTATCTCAAAGTGAGATGCTGCCAAAGACTTTCTACTGTTTCAGTATGAGTCACGGTTTTCCACCCCGGTCCTTAACACTTAGCCACCATTTTGTGCTTGGGCATCCATTTGGATGATGCAACACCCTCATGCGAATGACTACTTGGTCAAAGTATGCTTCTGATACGTTCTCTTAGCCAGAGGAAAAAAACTCACTTCTCTGTGATAGGGTGACTTATCTGGTGCACCCCAAGCTCACATTGGCATACTTGGCATTAACACTTTCTGTCTGACGCATAGATTGATAGGCTATTTTAAACCTAGCTGAACACAATTACAACATTCTTCATCTTCTGCCAAAAAACAATTTCATCACATCACCTTCAATACCTTATCTGCTTCTCAAGGCCTTGCCAAGTTTAGTTAGCCCTTATACCGTGGAGAAATACATATAAGCTCAATTATGATGCCAAGTAATGCAGCTATTCTGTTCAAACTGGTAATTTTCCTTGCCTTTGTCTGACTCTATCATCAATCTTGTCTGCTTTTCCTGCCAAGTTGCAAGATTACCTTTCAGACTTAATTATCTCAAAGCGAGATGCTGCCAAAGACTTTCTACTGTATTATTATGAGTCACAGTTTTCCACCCCAATCCTTAACACTTAGCCACCATTTTGTGCTTGGGCATCCATTTTGAAATATCTCTCAGTCTGCCACTTTGCTACCCTTCAGGGAGCCATTAATTATTTATTCAAGCATTCATCACTCTGTATCTCTTTTTCATAATATATGTGTATATATTCGTGACATATGTGTGATATCTAAAGCACCCTTCACTTCCTGAGTCATTTTGAACCAAGATATTGCAGCGCCATGTGCACTTTTTAGCTTTAATAAAGGTGCTATAAGCTTGATTTCTGCAACAATAGGACCATTGATCTGCCTATCATGCCTGACTCATTTGGAATGTCACCAAGCAGCGGACGATGTCAGAGTTATCCATTCACTGGCCCTTTTGGCCAGTGGACATGGATGAACTACATTGCCAGTGAAAAGTCGAATGAGGGTGTGTTCCATGCAGGAGTTGCAGTGGTTGGACATGGGATGTTTGAGTGATGTTCATTCCACATTAGGAATGTTGATTGATCAGTGATCATGCACGTACACACTGCTCATATCCATGTTGCACTCTCGTCACACATAGTTGAGATGCATGTAGGCGTGGGTAAGCACAAATCTGGTCTTGAGCAATGTGGCAAAGGGCATGATGGGGATTTTGGCAACACTAATGCATGGCAGAAGATTTGGTCAGCAGAAGTGCATGTGATACTTCCACATGCTGCAAGTAGGCATGGTTGAAGTAGAGAGGGGCTCAGCAATGAGGCATGGACTTCCATTCATCTACTGTTAGGCCTTCCACTCTCACACATGCCCGTGTGTATGTATGCTCACCCACTCCCCCAATCCATGGCTTAATGCAGGACAGATATGAAATGGCATGATTACACAGAGCATTGAATGTCAGGCACCTGTTCCTTTCTCAGTCTCAATGTGTGATGTATGCATGGCTAGCCCTATTGTGTCTGTATGCATTTGAATCCACATATGTATGTTCAGCCAGATAGGTAGGGCTCTGAATATTGTTGTCTGACTTTGTGCAGGTGAGGATGCAGCAGATGAGGGGATGGAGGAAGAGGAGGAGGCAGATGAGGTACAACCATCCACCAGTGCAGCTTTGGGCTGATGTGCCTGGTTAGAATCACCTGAGGTTGCAGGCCATTATTAGCCGGCCAACGACACTTCAGATAATGCTCCCAAATCTGATGTGGAGGGCATACAAAGGGACATGGTGGAGGGTAAAGCACTGTTTAGTCTGGATGCCATGGAGCTCCTTGAGTTCCTTGAGGCTACTGAGTCTTAGGAGGAGAGCCACGAGTCCCTGAGCCTGGCAGTGGGGAGCACTGCACCAATGGTGGTTTCAGTGTGTGCAAGATGGCCTTCGTCCATCATGGAGCCAGCATTGGAGGCTGGTGTCAGTTGGAGGGTTGCGGACCACCAGCAAATGACAGAGCACTCACTGCAATGGGACCAGGCCTCAGCATTCAGCTTGGTATGCCCCACAGATGTGGTGCATGTGTGCTTGATAGACACTCCAAGTGAGAGGAGGAGTTGCTGCATGTAAGTGCCCAATGGGGTGAGGTCCTGCTGGAGATGACCAGGCACACCCATAACCTGGCAGAAAGGGCCATCTCATCAAATGATGTACACACTGCTGAACTCAGCCTATTGTGGCAAGAGAGGAGAGAGGATATGCAAAAACTAAGGCAGGCGAGTTGCGATGAGGGATCAGCCTTTAGACTATCCCTGCATGATGAGTTGTTGGCCTCAAGAGACCACCAGTGGCAGGGGCAGGAGCTGGACACCTTGAAGGAAACACTGCATGTGGAGATGTTGGACTCAAGGGAATCCCACCATAAAGATGCAGAATCCCAGAGTAAATGCCTACAGGGGGAGATGTTGGCCTTAAGTGAATCCCGCCATCAAGACATGGATTCCTTGAAACAATCTCTACATGATGAAATGTTTACCACAACTTGAGCTCACAAATGGGCTGAATAGACTCTGAATAAAACAACACCAAATATCAGAAATAGTCTCAACTTTTGAAGATACGCCAATTGAATATAAATAAAAATTGAATTATGGTTGGATCTTAGAAAAATATCAACGTGCGGGATCAAAGCAGAAACAAAAACAAACACATGCACATTACTTCAACGTGGAAATCCAAACGTTAAAAAAACAACATTACAAACGCTTGCGAAAATTGAGAAAAAATAGGGAACTAAATTTTGATATTGAAATAAAAAAAGAATAAAATCTATCAAAGCCTCTGTAAAACAGAACGATGCAGAAGCGATTTTGAAAGCATTGAATCAGAAAAATGCGCACCAACTGTGGTAGTTACTAAATGCCACATCTACATCAAAGAATATGATTCAAGAAGTTGATGCAGACAGATGGGTGAATCATTATTCAACATTATATAAAAACACTGTACAATCAGACACAAAGGATATAGAGAAAGACGATGATCCTTGGGTCCTTAATTGGGACCTAGAAGATGTCATCAGTACCATCAAGTCACTCGAGTCCTCGAGAGCGCCAGGCCCAGATGGCTTAGCAAACAGTAATTTAAAAGCGGCGCCAGAAGATTGGGCTAAATTCTTTCTTTTCCTTTTAAGACTAATTGAAAAGACGAAAGAGATCCCCCTAACTTGGACGACTGCAGTTTTGATTCCTATTTACAAGGCAGGAGATAGAAAGGATCTGGCTAATTATAGGCCGATAGCCTTATTAGATCCTCTAGGAAAATTATTTGCAGGTTGCCTCCAAAAAAAATTGAATCGATGGGCAATAGACCATGACAAAAAAGCTAAAAGACAAACAGGCTTTGTGAATCAAATAGGCATCAATGTCAACCTTTTGTTGCTGAATATGCTGAAATACGAACCAATAGCAAAATCACATCAAGTATATGCTATATTTATAGACCTAAGGACTGCTTTTGATTCAGTCAACAGACAACTATTATGGTCTAAGTTAAGAGCCTGGGGATGCCCCTTGAACAATCTGAATCCAATAAAACAACTATATTCTAACACCTCTATATGTGTCCGGCTCACGAAAGATTGAAGAGTGACAGAATCTATACCAACTGGGAATGGGCTAAAACAAGGTTGTCCATTAGCCGCGTGCCTCTATAATCTCTTTACTTATGACTTTGGAGAGAAAATTCAAAATAACATGGCAAATCCACCAAAACTCAATAGTGAAACCATTCAAACGCTAATTTATGCAGATGACATTATTATTCTAGATAAAACATTGAAAGGACTTCAACAATCAGTGAACAAAGTGCAAATTTATATGATAGAGAATAATCTACAAATTAACATCAATAAAACCAGAATAATGAAACTCACCACTCAAAAAACTAAGATTGAACATAATATGAAGATTCAACTAGAAAATAAAGTGATCATTCCTACTAAAACAATTAAATATCTAGGAGCTCTAATTTATCCATCAGCGAATGAAGCAGAATGGAAAGAACATATTGAGGAGAAGGCGAGATCTTTGGCAAAATAAGGGTGCTTCTTCCACTTAAAATATGGGACATATTCAGCAAAAGCCACAATTCTGCTCTATAAAAAAAAAGTAATTCCAATCTTGACATATGCGACCGAGACACTCATTAATCAACAACTATTGAGATGGCCATTTTACGAAGCATTATTTTGGAGGAAAACACTTGCATTACCCAAAACATTTCCCATCAATAGAATTAGATTTGAACTAGCTTTACAATCGGTACAATCCATAATACTTTGGAAACAAATGGATTTGTTAAGAAAAATCATTTCTGAGGAAAAAATACCAGCATTAGAAATCCTAAAGGAAAAAAAGGAAACATTTCAAACATCAGCTCTCTTGAAATGGTCCACTGAAATTAAATCGAAAATGAGAGCTGAAGATATCAAAGAGGAAATGTTGCTTAACAGACCGCATTATGCAAAGTGGAAGGTTTAAACGAATGACTGGATTAGAAAGATAGAAGTGCAGAAATAAGTACAAGCGTCATCTTAATGTGGGAACTGAAGTTAGAGCACTCAATGAACTACCAGCATACCTGGCACAGTTTCTGTGTTGTAATACCCGTGATCTGTTCTTGCGCTTTCATCTTAACATATTGCCCACCAGAGAATACCATGCTTTGATAGATAAAACAGCCAGCAATTCAGCGGCTTGTCGATTTTGCAAAGATGAAACGAGAATAGAAACTCTATTTCATGTGATCATGGCTTGTCCAGCTTTGAAAGCAAAAAGAGACTTATATAGAGACTTTTTTAAAATCGCTGAAAAACAGCTGACAACTGAGGAACGATGGGCAGAACTCCTTGAAGGCAAGATTCAACGCCTTATATTTACTGTGATCAAATTCTGCAGCGAGATTACTAAAGAATTTTAGATGAATTAATAAGAATAGAAATGTCTGAATATTCTGTAAAAATGTATGTAAATATAAATGAAAAGTTTGTTAATTCAAACAAAGCATTTTAATAAAAAGAAAAAAAAAATAACAAGGGATAACCACCGCCAAGAGATGGATTTCATGAGACGATCTCTTAACATGCAGTTGAACATGTCAAGCGTCACCATGCATGATCACTCTTTGTCCACTCGTGACATCCATCACCATTACCTTCTAGATCTGTTTTGTCCTTGTCCAAGGTGGACTGTATTTGTTTTTTATACGTGTCCAAGGTAGACTATATTCTTTATTTTTGTCCTCGTCCAGTGTGGACTGTATTATATTTTTGTGTCCTCATGTCAGGGCCATTGTGCTCTCGAGGACAGTTAATCAACTGCTCATGGTAGTCGGCACAATAATGCACTGGGGGACTGGCCATGTGGCCATGCTCAGAGAAGTCAACTGATGTTGTGTGTTGGACCGCTTCAGCCTCTCACATACAGGTGAACATTCCATTGAACATTGAGGTGTATATGTGCAGTCTGACAGACTCCTTTAGTTGGTCCAAACAAATGTCCAATGTTATTTCACATATGCTGCCTCATCCAGTGCCCACACTCTCTGAGAGGACCCCCTAGCACCTGGTTATTTGTACCCAAGTCCCCATTCCCTCTGCTTGACACTAGCCCTCCTAGCACCAATATGGAGGTCCAGTGTTAGGTGGAGATGGTGAGGGATTCACTGAAGCACAGCTGCACCACCAGATAAGGTTGTGCACTGTCATTCATTTTCATGGCTGGTGACATGTGCATTCCAATTGTGGCATGATAAAGCACACATATGGTTTGCATGGATGATGTGATTTGGTGATGATTGGGTGATGCTCACTGTCAGTGATGATGTGAGTTGTCCTACATACTTGTGTGTGTGTGCATGCTTTCTTGATCAGCTATGCATGTGCTTTGTGTTACTGGAAGCAAATCCATGACTTGATGCTTGGGGTCAGTCTCCTTGGGATGTTCCTGTGCACATGTTTTGGGTGAGGGCTGATGCAGTAGCTTCATGTACAAGGCATAAATTAGTTTGCAAAAATCGATTAGCAGAGATTGCTAATTAAAATGTTTTTGATTAGCAAAACAATCTATTTGATTAGCAAATTTGTACTATTTTTAATGTCACCATAGGTTATTTGTGCCAAACACATAACATGAGCAACAATACAGCATGTTTGTGTAAGGCTGAAGTAAAACATCATTGATCAGAGTCTGTAAAATGGAAAGGTTAACTGTATTAATGGACACACATAAATAAATGGAATTGATAAAAAGGTTCTGAAGACAGTTTTCAGTGCATGGCTCTGTGCAGTTGGGTGCAGTCGGTGTTGCAAGGAAGTGACTCATATATATGTATTGTATGCTTGGCCCATCATTTGCAGTGTATGAAGTTCTGAAGATTCATAAATCAAAAACAAAAATGTTAAGGGAAAGTCATAGCCTGAGACCAAGTGCTCAGTATATGCTGTTGTGTCAGGTAGCGCAATTATCAACTTCAGGTGGACAAGATGGCCCTTGGCTGTCGCTGATATTGACTGTTTTTAAATAATGTTAAATACATATTTTGCACGAGGACAGGGCTGCTAACAGTCCTTATGTCCAAGCACAGTAAACTCAAGTGCAGCATTCCAGCCCTGTGCACCCATGAAATGTATCGCTATTAGCACTCAGAGACGCCCTATGGGGTGCTGATACTTTTTTGTTAGTTTTTAAGGCATTGCGCAATTCATGATTCAGTTGAAAAGCAATTAAATATGTCTGCTATTGGAAATGACTATTTCCAGGATATGGAGGTGTGCAGGTAAGTTTGCAGGGGGGGTCGAGGTGTGGCACTCCAATGGAGACTCGGCCTGGAGCACTGCCTCCAAGGATAGTGTAAAGGCTGGGCAGATGGGCAGTGGGCCAGCATGAAATGTGTGCGTCTACTTGCAGATTCAGCTTGCGTTCCCAGCCTCTGTATTAGCCAGCTTTCTCCTGCAGGTGCTAATAAACGATACAATCATAATCGTAGAGTACAGCAAGCTCTGAAGGCTTACATTGGATGGTATTGCAGTAGATCTGTAGCTGTACAGACTGGATGGAACTAATGATCACAACTTTGTTGTAAACATCAGCTTTTTATATTCATTATGTAAGAGGAACGAAAGTAAGAGTCACAGTGGAGTGGGCCGTGTAGCAGGCAGACAACTGGGCAAAATAGATGGAATATTGTAGTTTGTTGCCACCTCGATTTCAGACTAGCAGGTATCAAGCAACAGAGTGATAAGAGAGAATGTCAAGGAATTTGGGATCCGTTCATGGGTTGAGCAACAGTTAGACAAATGTATGCAACTAGCAAGTCACAGAACTAGGTTTGCCATTAAAAGCATTTGGCCGTGTGATCATGTAAGGTTTCAAAAGCGCTCACTCGTCAATATGATGCATCTTCCTTAACAAATGAAATCTAGTTGACACTATGATATTTAGGTACACTAACCTTAACTTTACTGAAAAAAAATGATACAATGCCGTTATATTTACAGTAGCAATACTGCAATTATGCAACAAACTTACATTTTTAGAAATGGAATTGCAAGACTGCCTTTAAAATAATAAAGTTCACAAATACTGGTCTTTGCCAAACTGGATATAATTAGGTTACTTCTGGTTTGAAATTATTGAAAAATAAACACCTTCTCTTGCCTAGCACTCCTACACAGGCCATTGACCGTTTTAAGAGTGAGGAGATGATTACTGCTGCACTACCTCTCTATTAGCTCCTTTGAACTTGCAATGAACAGAGAAAAGATGGTGGAGAGAGCCCCAAGGGCAAGAGAGGAATGCAAGGTGAGCTTCCATTGAGCAGTGGAATTTAAATAGCTAACTATGCTACACAAGTGCCAATTTAATTAGTAAAACCTACAGAATTGCATAGCAAATTGCTATGCGACACTGCTTATTTTATGCCTTGATGTATCATGTGGCATTACATTTGCACTCCTGCCATGCCAGCCTTGCATGCCATCTCCTGACATGTGTCATGCTGAGTAGCCATTTCATGGTCAGGAGTGGACTGGCGTATTTTGGAACTCTGCTTCTTTTACAGTAGGACTCTGCACCCTGTGCCTCTTTTGTGTGGTTTTTGCACATATTCTCATGGGTATAGTGTTGGCCTAGTAGTAGGCGTGTGTTATGGGTGAACTTTCATTCTTATTTCCAGGGCCTCTTTTGGTTCCCAGTTCACCCCTGTTGTCCATGTTGCATTGTCATGCTAAACACCTGATTGTCATGATCCACATAGGTGGACGATCCAGTTGACAAGTCTGCATGTGGGTGATGTGTGTAGTATGCAGTGCATTTCTGGTGAAGTGTGTGTGTCGGAGGTCATGTGTCATGTGTAATGTTCCTGATGTGTTCCCATTGATATGGTCGAGGGATGTTGATGGAGAGGGGTGTGTTGCCTTGCCTTTTCTTTCCATGTTTGTGTATCCTGTGGTTGGCTACTTTCATTCCTGGAATTTCTGGAGGGCATCTTCATAATTGGACAAGAGACATGTTGAGGGATCATAGACATGTGCGTAGAGGCGGTGGGTGGGCAGATGTTGATTTTCCCCATTTCAGTTGCACGAACATGGCAGTGGTGATTGGAGGTGGCCAGGTCCAGCAGAAATGGTGCGGAGGGACACATCATCAAGATGGCAGTGCGATGCGTCCTTTTTTGCACTAGATGCATACCACTCAGGGGAGCACATAGTATGGGGGCATTGTGCCTGGTGTTGGTGTTGCTTATGTTGTGCATTTTGAGACTGTGACATGTTAACTTTTTTTCCTCTTGAAATGGCAGTGGCAGTAGATTGTGCACTTCTGTTACATGTGATTTTAATGAATGAAATTACAGAAAATGAATATACAGCGAAACCTTAAGCTATAAGAAAATAAATCACACTTTTTATTTGGAGGATCCAAACCCCTTCCCACCCGTTTTAACCCGTTAACCCACCCCATATACATATATTTTTTAAATTCAATATGTTTTCATTGTAAATGTTTTCCTTGTAAATCCATTCTCTGTTTTGTATTCTCTATTATCACTGGATACAGTGCACTTCATGTGATGGGTGTCGATGGTATGGCATTGTGCCTTTCATGTCATGTGGCACACACAATGTGTCATTCCAAGAGGCGCATTTTCATGGTGTTGTTATGGGCAAGTTGGATGAGACCGATTGCATCATTGAAGGCCATCAGGGAAGTGGATTTACTGTGTGTGTTCCACAAGGATTGATATTCATGTGAAGTAGGTTTGTACTACCTGGTTGTGTGTGTCCACTCCCTGTGTCCGTTGGCCTGCTGTTGGAATGGGTTGTGCCTATGGATGAGGGCAGAAGCCCTCCTGCAGCTCTAATGCTGTGCCACGACGTGTGGCAATGTTATGCATGACACAACATGCCACAATGATTTTGCATACTACAGGGGGTGCATTTAGCAATAAACCACCTGAGTGGTCCGAATGTGCGCTCCAATCTGCCACCAGTTGCTATGCATGCTGGATCGCAGTGCTCCTCACCTGGGGTGGATGTATTTCTGATGGGTCTTAACAGGAATGGTGACAGCGGGAAGGCACTGTCCTCTGAAAAGGAGTAAATGGTTGTTAATTGCATGAATTGTCATTCCATGCGTTTCTGTATGTCATGTGACTGCTTGGGTGTGTGAAATAGTTGATACTAACCCACAAGCTAGCTGTTTCCAAAGGCACCCAATGCAAGGGCCTGGTATATGGGTGAATGGCAGGAGATGTAGCTACCATGCATGGATCCTTGTTAATTAGCAATGACATGCATGACGTGTCCCTTGGCATCACAGATCACTGTGAACTTTCATTGTGCTTTGTGCTTTGCGATGGGTAAAGGGTGGCCATAAGATTGTGAGATGAGCGTTCTCTTTTGGACTCCAGGTGATTGCGCAATAGCGTCTGTGAATAGGGTTTCCTTAGCGCTTGATGGGGCATGTTTGTTGTTTGCATGGTGCCTCCCTCCCCATGCCCATGTTCATCCTCGATTTCTTCCTTGAATGACGATTTTGCATGTTCTGCCCCCTATTTAGTTCTTTGCTCTGGCCCTTCGAGCTCTCCTGCACAGCGCAAAGGGAGAGGGGCCAGAGCAAAGTCTGAGTTGTGAATCAGATAATGACATTTTGTGTGGCACAAAGTGTATTTTTGCAGCGCAAAGTCACTTTGCTCAGCACTAAGCCTTTTGTAAATAAGGCCCCCAGTGTCCTCTAAATCGTATTAGTTGCCTGCATTTGTGCCCCAAAAAATGTACTCAGCTACTATTGCAAAGGTTTATTACGAAAAGTCACTGATCACATTTCGTGAATTTCGTCCTCTTTCTTGTCGTGCCAAGACTATTTTTTGTTTAGTCTGAACACAGCTTTCAGGACCAAATTTAAAACTGCGCAAACTATTCCACAATAGTCCCCAAAATAAGTAGACGCATGGGTGAACCAGTTTGGTGAAAAGTCTAACGACTTCAATCAGGTCGAGATCCTCAAATATCAAAGGGAATTTGACAACACATGTTTAAACCAATTCAACAGTTGCAATTGTGCAAAACGTGACACAGCTGAAGCTGCAGTAAATGTGCCATATATTCAGAACTTTATAAGTAATTAACTAAATTAAGCTAAACATCGCTCTCTCACGGTCAGATTCGTCCGAGTTAGACGCCCTTAAGTCAGAAACATGCTGACTACAATCAAATGTTGGCATGACAGAACGTTGACAGATGGTGCAGTGTTCAAACTGTAAAAATAAAAGTCGGGGAACGATGATCCCTGGCCCCCACCCTTTTCCTCCCCATCAATACACACAGACCCCATACTCACTGCCACTCCCCTCGCCCCAATTCAAATCCCGTACCTGGTTCCTTCCTTGCCTACACTCAATCCCACGATGTTTCACAACAGTTCAATCTGTTGGCTGAAAAAAAAAAAATGTATTTAATTTACCACCATTACTCACACATAGTGCAGCTTTATGCAGCCTCCCTTGTCCATTCACCCACCCATTCGCACCTCTCAAAGGACACACCCATGACTGCAGCCAAACACACACATACACAGGCCTTCCATTAGCTGCAAAGACCACTGTGATTAGCAATTCAGGGGAAAATCTCTGCGGAGCTGGTCTTTTTGGCACCTCGGGAATGGGCATTAGTTATGTCCCAAGCAGTTTATTCAAATGAACAAGGAATCCGAGCACCTGTGAGATAGTGCAGTGGGACGTGACAGTGGTTTGTCACTGGCAGGTCACTGCTTCGAATCCCCCAGCAGGTGAAATGTAAGAAACAAATGCAACAGTGGCATACCCTGCAGTCCTGGAACGGTGTGCCCTGTCACAAAAAGTAATGGAACGATGATGGCTACTACAGAAACGTAAGGGAACGTCCTACCCTTTAGTTCCCACCCACTTGGACCTCTGAGCTGGTGTGATCCTTGTGGAGTGTGGGCTCCTGCACTATACCAGCTGCAAGGTGTTACATGAAACACTCAATCTGTAGCTCACAATAAACAAATTCCACCATCAATGTATCACGCCAGCTCTTGATGCCTTGCATGTGCTGTGATCAATTCTGCGCTCAAGTAGTAGTATAGAAATGTTCACTGTACATGATGTGCAGTCATGTACACACGAGTGATATGATGATACTGAACATAGTTTCATTCTGCTGCCACGTGCACTCTCAATGGAATCCTTGTATTATTGCCTGCACAGTTCATGTGCAAGACTTTTCTTGGGCCACAGACCTTTTGTAATACTGCTGAAAAGATCAAAATGGCCGCTTACAATTACACAAAGACCTCAGAGCATTATTTTTCAAACAATCCTTTGATAAATTCATCCCACTTGTTAACTGTTCCTACTTGATATGATATGATATTCCATTTATAACATGCCTATACACAAGTGTTTCTTGTCTTTTAAGAAACACATCTTGGGAGTCAAACATCCTTAATGCATTTTGTGTTGTATATTATTGCACAACACCTACAGCTTTGGGCTAAACTGCACAAAAATCTGCAGACCCCTGTGTAGTGGAAAAGGTCACTTTAATGTGGCAGGCCACAACTAACAACAACACGCTAACCTGGCTCTTTGGATTTACAGAGTACTGATCATTAACAATTAACAAAACCATTAATTAATTAAATCCTTCAATAAGTATTGTCCCTTATCCCCTCCCTCACCCTCAATTCCTCTCACCCTTTTTCCTCACCTTGTCCCCTATCCTCTACCTGAGGCCACGCCCCTCCTTCTTCCATACCTCTTCCCCCTTCTTGGACCGCCGAAGCTAGCCTGTCAGTGCAAACAGCGCTACTCCCCTCCTTTACTCTGCTCATGCCCCTTTTTGCTTCCCCCAACCACCCTCCAAAGGACCTTGTCCCCGGCTCCTGTTACTCTCATTCCGCCCAAATGCTCCTCTCGACACCATTCTCTCTCCTACTGCTCTTGGCCGCACAGCCTGCCTGCCACAGCAGCAACAACAATAAACCATTGAAGACATCAAAGTGTGCCCCTAATGCCCCAGTCTGTCACACCAACGCCACCATCCCCCCCTTTGTAAGCCGCCAGCCCCTTTTTCCCATGTCCCCAGCCCAAATTACAAACCCTCATTGCAACCTACAAGCGAGCGCGGGGTGGGAGTGTGGGAAACGTGACACCACTTCCAACCATCACTTGCTCCCGATCCTTCCCTGCCCCTCTTTATACTGGGAGGGGGCACTCTGTTCCCGGCCCCACTCACTGACCGGTGTGCAGATCCCGAATCAACACGGGGGAAACGTGTAGGCCTACACCCCAGGGACACCCTTCCTAGGCACGCACACTGGCCTGGTGCCTCTTAAGAAAGACCATCATGATAAAGTCATCTAAAGAAAAAGGCTTTCAAAATGAGCAGACATTTTGACTGACGCGATTCCTTTTTTCGGCACTTCGTTCGGTTCGGTTGCCTCATTTCCCGCACAAGAAGCAGTTTGCTTTGTAAGCATTGCTGAAAAGTTAATATATTTGACTTGTGTCTGTGCCTCGGTCGGATATTAATTTTTAATCCTTTTGTGCCCAGAGCGGGGCTGTCTGATACTAACAATTCACTGAAGTGCAGAAGGCAACAACATTGGATGTTAGATCAGGAAAATCCCAAATCCCTCGGCACCAACCCTGCAACACTTGGTTTGCTGAATTTTGTCTTGCTATTTTTCACTGACAACTTTTTTTCATTTATATCTTTCTTAGTCGTAGTCGTTGTCATGGTGTTTCGACATTGATTTGAAAATATAGGAGGAAAAGGAGTAGCATTTGCTCTACTTCACAACTCTGCAGTTTAAAAAGTCAGGTTAAACATGACTCTAACATAAATCTATAATATTTGGTTCCACACTACCATATCTGCATTTTCCATAGGTGTGGTATTACAGAAACTTTGCACTAGTCCAAGGCCCTCATTACGACCCAGGCGGTAAGTTACCGCCTGGGTCGTAATGAGGCCAATTGTTCCTCTGCACTTTTGCACCAGTATAATGTTTGCCCATGTCGTAGCGGTGGTGCAAACTCTGGTGTAAAAATGCATTGACAGAATTTTGTTTGCACCAAGGCAATTTTTCCTCCTAGCGGTAAACCAGTGCTGTGTTTCTGTAAAATAGCCCATAATTGAGTTTGCATGTGTATAATGTGTTCCTGTGCTATTAATATTTTTGTCATGTTGCTTTTGCAACACATGCAGTGGTCGAAGTGTACAAAAAGTAGTGGAGCTATGTTCCCTGCTGACCTGCCCCCGCTCCCCGCAAACCCCATCGCATGCACCCTCCACACACAATCCAAACCCCCAAACAAACACACCTGCTATTTAAAGGAATTTTCAGTGCAGTGCACTGAAGTGCAAGCTTCAACTTCTTCCTACACTTTTATTTTAAAACTAAATTATTCCAGAACGGTTTCTTTTTTAAATAAAAGTATAGGGACAGTGAAACTTAAAAATAAAAAGTACAGGAGCATCTCTCCCGCCCGCTCCCGCCCATTTCGACCTCTGACCATACATGCTAATGCCATATTGGGGTCACCTTACCTGATTGCCTAGGGCATTTCTTTTTCAAAACCTATACAGTTGGATGATTAAAAATGTAAACTTCATCATGAGTTTAGTTCAGGATTATTGTTTTAAGTGCTGAAATTACACATATTTCTTAAATTACACAATAAATAAGATAAATAAGATTATGGTTGACATTCAACATCACTTAAAAGCACTCCCATTTTATTGGGGGCCCAATATTCCAATCGGGTTGTACAAGAACAGCAGGGTCTGCATTACAGAAACTTTGTGCTAGTGCAAGTGTAATTTTGCACCCTAGGACAAAAACTGCCCTGTTGAGGCTAACCTATTCTTTCGAAATATTTTTGCATCAATGTTTGACCTAATGTTAAAACCATTTCCTAATAATACTGGAGCAAACACTGCCCTGGTGTAAAATACACATTATTTCAAAGTGTCTTTCACTAGTGCAAAGTCTACCTTAGTGCCAACAGCTTTCCGTATTAGCACTTGGGCAATGTTTGCCCTGTTGTTATCACCATGCAAAATTGTCACTTGCATTGGTGCAAAATTTCAGTAATACAGACCCGGGTGGCTAAGCTACACGTTGTCTGAATCAACGTCCCTATAGAGCATGGGCCTCATTACGAGAAGTGCGGAATGGGTTTAATGCCGCCGGTAATAGTGCCGGCGCCATTAAACCCACTCTGCACTATTACGAGGTCCCCTCGCAGGACCGCTGTGGCCGTCTGTTTTTTCCAGACGTCCATAGCGGGTCCCGGGAGGGAACCAGGGAGATAATAACGGGCCCATAATTGACGGGCCTGTTAGCTCCCTCCCCATTCCCGTTGAGCCCTATGGGAGCTTGAATGGGAACGGGGAAGGACTGGGCCCGGGTTCCCTGAAGGAGGAAATACCGGGCCTTCCAAAGTCGGAATGGCCCGGTAATTCCCCATTCAGGGAACAAGGACCCAGACACGATTTTGGAAGCAGACATGGCGCTAATAGTGCTATGGCTTCCTCCAAAGTCGTAATGAAGCCCCATGTGTCATTTTACAGTGGATTAGAGTTTACGGGCCATGTTACATACATTTTGCATTGGTACAAGTGAAATTATTTACCACTAGAGGAAAGATTATGGGTAGCAGGGCGTGACAGATGTTGAGCCAGGCCAAAAAAGCAATCCTGACATTTTCTCAGAGCGTGTATAAAAGCAATCCCAGCATTATATTTGTGTACTTACAAAAGAAGAGCAGATTTATTTTATCCTTCAGTGCAAGACGCAAACCATTGCCACCTGTGAATTTAAAAAGAGAAATCCTGTCATTGGGCCTCATTACGAGTATGGAGGTAGCCATGCCCTTAACAGCTCTGGGTTCCTTCAATGGGGAATTACCGTGCCATTCCAACATTGGAGGACCCGGTAAGTCCTCATTGAAAAAACCCATCCCCATTCCCACTTGAGCCCCCATAGGGCACAATGGGAATGGTGAGGGAGCTAATAACGGGTCTGTTAATAACAGGCCTGTTATTGGCTCCCTGGTCCCCTTGCAGGACCCGCTAAGGACGTCTGGTCTGACCAGACGTCCAAAGCGGGTCCCGCAAGGGAACCTCGTAATAGGGCATCCCGTAATGAACGGTGCCGGTCCCGTACCAGCACCCTTCATTATGGGAGAGCCACGGTCGAAATGAGGACCATTCTCTCTGTGGGTAAATAAAACAATCTTGGCATTACCATTACTGTGCTTATGAGGTGCCCTTTCACTGTATATTTCCCAGTACGTGACTTGGTATTATCAGTTCTTGCATTCCATCTTTGAAAAATCTGCCATAGTGTTTTTTTTTGCCTTGGTAGTGTTAGTACTGTTGTATTGCATCTAAATATCATACTGTTACCCCATCCTCATGCTTGCCATTCCCTTGCTTTGTGTCTATCATTCTATTAGCATATGTATCTCTCTGATGAAGTGTTGTTGTTTTTTGTGTAATTGTTTACCACCCTTACGCCCTTATTTCTCCTTTTTTTCTCCTCTGTACTCACATAGATCTTAGTTACAGTTGTCTCCCCAATCTGTAATACTGCTTTACTATTGAGTACTCTTTAGATAATGGGCCTCATTACGACCTCAGCGTAAAAAAACTCAGAAAATACATTCTAAAATGCAATCCTGGGCTACCAGTTGCATATATTTAGGTACACCTATTTATGTATGTGGTTTATAAACCAGAAACCTAGCTGGGAAGCAATGGAGAGCTGCACACGTAGAAGCAGCTTAGGAGTTACAAATAAGGGTTTATGAGGTAGCAGAGGAGCTGGGGTGAGGGGAGCTAAAGATGGGGAAAACTAGGGTTGAGCAGAGCAATCAACGATTGGCGAGATGTTCCTTGAAGAGAAGGGTTATCAGTCTGTCCTGAAGTGTAGGATAGACAGGGCAAGCATTATCTGCATTTGGTAACTTGTTACTGAGGCAGGGTGCATAGCATGAAATGGGGGCATAAGATGGGATACCCTTCTTTCCTCTTACCCTTGCATTAAAGTGACTATTGCCATATTCAAAAGTGGCACCATTACGATACACGGAATCCACCAGGACCTAATTGCATTTAACTCTTTCATCCCTTCATTGCCTTAGGCTCACTCCTGACCAGACCAAGGAAACACAGTCAGCCACAGAACACCTTCCTCTGTCCATCATCATCCCTCAACAGGCAACACCCATATATCTTTGTTCTCCGTGGCCTGTTGCATCCCTGATCAAAGCACCCTACCAAACATCTTCCTAAATAAAGCTGTGGTGAATATTAGTCTTTGCAGAACCGAAGATGATATTTATAACAAAAAGCAATATTAATGAGCTAAATGATTTTAAATTTGAATATGACCAAATTCATGGACCTATAATATGCATCCGAAAAAATGCTGGATGATTCGGTTGACTAGAACTTGTACAATTATGGGACTTTACACAAATTTTAGGATGCTAATCAACTTTTAGGGATGTCATCATCCACCAGACCCGACCAATGTGCTCTACGACCATAGACCCGTCTACACAATAAGGCAGCAGAATTGGCTGCTATGAAGGATTTCTTTCCTTTAATTGGTAGGTATAGTCGCTTTGACTTCAAGGAGTTTGGCCTGCCAGAGAGTGATGATATTACACGTAGTTTTGTGATGACTTCACGTGACAGTCTCCTGCCATTTCAGTTTTTAAAATTGAACTCTTCCTTGCAATCAAGTAGGAGTAATGGGTCCCATGCAGGAATCTTTTCACCCCATGGGTACGTTAAATTCTGTTACTTACTAAAAGGGTATCAGATTCTTCGGCCTTGCGACCAGTTTCACTTTCTGGTATGTCTGTGTCGCGTGTGTGTGAAAGAAATCGGAGGACCCACTTCCCCACTCTGTTATCAATGAGTATGGTTGCTGCTTCCACACAAGAACTGTGTCACAAGTTATAGTTCAAATTCAAATATTTTGATTTATAATTTTTAGAATTCATCATGTCCCCCGAAGGAGAGCCCTTTTGGATGACACGTGTTCAGGCACGTCATGTGCCCTTTTCTTTTTTTATTTTAATGATTTTTATTGTTAAAATATTGATTTTGATACAGATATCAACAGGTTACAGACTTTGAATAAAACAAGAACAACAGAGAAATGACATAGTAATTGATTTTGATCCTTTGTAATAGTATTTCTATAAGGCTAAATCATTTGTTAAATTCACTTGCGAATGTAATATGAACTATAATAGATATAAACCGCATTAATATAACATGTAGTTTAGAATTAATTATATCACAGGTCTGCAACGAGTGATTTATATATAGTGAAAATAGAGATTTGGGGGGAGACGTACAGGGAGACAGACTAGAGACATATAAGGATAAGGAGGGAAGAGGATAGGGGGGGGAATGGGTATATTGGATTATTTCATCAAAATAATCTAATCATTTCAAACATTATCAAGTTCTAGCATTTTTGAATAAGTATGGCAATATGAATAATGATGCTAATATAAGAATGTAAATTTATGTACCATGAGCAGTTGCATTAAAACAGTTAAGATACCTGGTGAAAAAATACCATTTAGCATTATATTTAGGAATTGTGTTGTGATTATTGGCCATGCACATCTCTAGTTTATGAGTGTTACAAATGGTGTTCCACCAGATTTTGGTGGAAAGTGAACTAGAGTCTTTCTAGTTAGCCGTAATACATTTTAAAGCAATACAGATGAATAAGTCATAAAGTCTTGCAGAGTCAGATGGGAAATAAGTTGTAATGGCTATACTTCCTAAAAATATGTTAACAAAGGAAAAGGGCACATCAACACAGAAGATACATTTAAGAAGCTTCCAGATTTCCTGCCAAAATTTAACAGTAAATGAACTGTTGCCTCTGCTGGGCCATGCCCATTTGTGGGGGTGTCACAGAGGGGCTGTTGTCCTCATGTTGCCTTGCCACAGGGCTTGTGGGGGATGGCCAGTCGTTGTCTTGTGGGTGCCCCTGCGTGGTATCCTCATGTTGTACGGGATGGGACAGACAGGGGGATTGGGACAGGTCATGGATGGATCTGACTTCGACATCCCCGTTTTCTGTGTCGGAGCATGCTGCCATCAATGGGGTGTCACCTATGGTGCTGCTGCCACCAGAGGCAGTGCCTTCTGTGGCATCCATTGGGGGGACCTGTGGTGGTGGTGTTGTGGGCATGCTGGCTGCTGGGGTGCCTGTTGATGTTCCCTCCTCTGTGCTGCCACCTGATTTGTGCTGCTGCCGTGTCTTGATGCGTGCAGCTGAGGTGGAGGGTCTCTGGCCGTTGGTCTTGGCCCTCTTTGCAGGTGTGCTGGTAGGGGTGTCCTGTAGCTCGTCGTTTGGATCGGACCCTGTGGTGGAGTAAAGGAGGGCGAGGGTTAATGATGGGTCTGTGGGAATTGGAATGGCATTGTATCACATGCTCTGGGGTGGTACCTGAGGGTGATTTGGGTCGGGTCCTTGGAGGTGCTTTGATTTGTGTGTGGAGTGAGGGTGCAGTTGTTTGGCAGCCTGCAGTTAGGGTGTGCCTGCTGCACGTGTAGTGCGTGTATTAGGGGTTTTTAATTATTTATGTATTTATTGTGGGTTTTAACGTGCGCTATCAGGCCGATGTGTGTGGCCGTTCTCCTGGACATGTGTTTCTGTTGCACTATGTGGACGCATGGTACTTCACATGGATGGACTGTGTGGATTTGGCATTGTTTTATCTGGTACACCTACCTGAATCTTCGGATGTCTGCACTCCTTTCTCCATCCCTCCGACTCCCTCTATGCTCTCCATTCCGATGGTGGAGGCACAGATTTCTTCCCAGGGGGTCAACTTGATGGGTGATTCAGGACCTCCCCCGGTGGCTGTGGCAATGTTGCGGTTGGCAGAGAGTATGCTGCGGACGCGTATCCGCAGGTCGTCCCATCGCTTGCGGCATTGCTGTGGGGTGCGGGGTGCGGTCCCCACCGCACTTACCCGCTGTGCCACCAGAGCCCATATGGTCTTCTTGTTTGCAAGTGCCGTTCTGGTCATTTGCGTGGAGAAGACGACGGCAGCATTCTCCTGGAGGGTCTCTGTTAGCACGGTGAGTTCCTCGCGGGAGAAGTGGACCTGCCGCTTGCGGTCGCACGCTTTCTTCGCTACTTTTCCCATTTGTCTTGGTTTCGCTAGGGTGGGTGACGGGTTGGGGTGTGTTTCAGGGTAGTGATTTTGGTGGTTGTGTGGTTTTAGTGGTTTTATAGGTGTACGCCGGGATGTTTCCCGTTCCGGGCCCATGTTTTAACTTCCGTTTCCGTATATTTCCGGTCACCGTACTTTCCGGTAGGCGCACACTGCGGTGACCGCTAAGAGGGGTGGCGGTATTGCACCTAGGGCGCCGTACGGCGGCGGTGTGGGCCGTTTTGGGGTCATTTCCGCCATCGCGGACTTTGCACTTCCACCGTGGCGTGGTGCTCGTGCCCGATGGGTCGAAATGGGCCGCACTTTGCTCCTTCGTGCAATGGCGGAAACGCTATTTACGCTGTGGCGCTCCGGTCAGTCGCTTTCCGCAAGGGTCGTAATGAGGGCCAATATAATGATTTGTTCACCAGAGAATCGAAGGAATTCAAGAAAATTAAAAGACAAGCCTAACTCCAAAGGCAAAATAATCATTGTGATGGACACAAATTACCTTGTAAAGAACATAATAAAACTTCGAAAAATGCTATTATTAAAACTAAGAAAAGCATCTTCGAACAGAAAATAGCAAATGCTAATAATAGTGTTAAGCAACTATTTAGTATCTTAAATAAAATTGAAAAATCACGCTAACAGCCTTGCTCTTTTATTCCTTCAGCTGAGGCTGCATTAGAGACCAAAAGGCGTTTGCTGATAACGTTCTGGCCGCTCGTGATAAGATTAGAGCCTAATCTTCTGATGATTCTTCAAAAGTTATACCTACTTGGAAGACTCCTGTGTTGAAGAATAAACAAAAGGTAAACTTAGAAGAAGAAGAAGAAGAAGAAGAAGAAGAAGAAGAAGAAGAAGAAGAAGAAGAAGAAGAAGAAGAAGAAGTCTTCTCTTTTAGAAATATAAATATACCAGAACTGACAGAAACAATGAGTGGTATGCAGCCTATTTCTTGTTTAGGAGACAGCATTCCATCTAAGTTATTTCTTACACATAAACATATCTTTGGTCCTTTTCTTGTCCATTTTATTAATGCCTGCTTTCAGCATGATAAGGTTCCTATAAGCATTAAAAAAGTCACTGTGACTCCTCTTGTTAAAAAAGCAGATACAAGTTCGGAGGATATTACCAATCTACGTCCAATTACTAACACACCATTTCTATCAAAGACACTGGATAAAATGGCCACTAAACAATTTCTGAATTTTTGGGATAAAAATAAAATCCTTCACCCAAAAAAAATCTAGGTTTAGAGCACAACACAGCACAGAAGGTGCACTGCTAGACTTACAATCTACTGTGTTGGATATTGTAGATTCTAGTAGATGTGGCATCCTTGTCCTATTGGAACTATCAGCAGCCTATGATTTATTAGATCATGATATTCTCTTGGCCGCATTGGAGAGAGTGGAACAACTGCTCATCTAGCGCAATAAAGTAGATTCATTGCTTCTTGATGGATAGAGCCTGCGCCATTCATTGGGAGATATGTCCTCGGACTGGGAGCTTGCTTATCACTAGCTTTGTTTAATCTTTATATTGAACCTCTGTGTGAGCTGCTAGAGGAAAATAATGTAATCTTTAGAAATTATGCTGACGATACTCAGCTTTCATTGGAACTAAAGGGGGACTATGACCAGGATAACTCCAAATTAAATGCTATATCCAAGATAGTAAGCAATGGATGTTGAAGCACTGGATGTGCTTAATTGAAATTGCCAAATGAAGTTAGCTTTTTTGAGTCTACTTATTTGAGAAATAAATTAGAATCAAGGTATGACAACTTCCTGCTCGATGGATGCATCATAAAAACACAAACAATAGTTAAAACACTCTGTACTTTTCTGGATTGTTCCGTCAGCTCTGAGACTCAAGAGAATGGAGTTGTCCATAACACCCATTATTACTTGAAGCTTTTAAGAAAAATTAGACCACTGATAGCTGATAAAACTGCAAAGGCTTGGCTACAGCTGCAATTTTATCTAGAATGGACTATTGCAATGCCTTTCTGAGAGGTGCTTCCAAAAAAGACTTACATGCCCTCCAAGTAGTCCAGAAAGATGCTATTCGCATCATCAAGCAACTGCCATGAAGTGAACATATCAATGGCCATCGAAAAGCCCTCCATTGGCTGCCAATTAGAGCAAGAGTACCTTTTAAGATGTTAGTCTTTGTGCAGAAAGTTGTTCATGGCATAGCTCCAAACTACTTAAAAAAGAGAATTACTGAGTATAGTCACAAATATTTGTGACTACATGGACATTGGGGAAAGGTTGAAAAGCACTGAACCCTGAGGTTACTAGCCATGCACTTAGGCTATGAATAGAGTCATCTGGTTAAGTGGTAGAGAGGATGCTATGGGCCTAGCCAGTAGGCCGTATATGCTGGCCATGGCCTTGGCTAGTGGGCCCTGAAGAAACTATATTATAACAAAACCTGTGGTATTTAGTGAAAAACCTTTAGTTAAGAGAGAGAGCTACGTTGATCTGATTCCTCACAACAATAGCTTATGGCATAGTCTAACTGTAATGTGTTTAAGTATACATTTAATGAATAATGTTGTTACTTTGTTTTGTGGAAGAATTTTGTGTTTTAAGGTAGTTAGATACCCATTGGTGTATTCTAACTGTAACAATATAAATAGTATACATTTGAGGTATAATTTAATGGTTGAAGAAAAATGAAGTATGCAGGTTTGCAGATAATCTTTGTCTTTGAGGAACAGAACTGCTGTCGCATTCAAACCAACCACTTGAGCATTTGACATATGCAGTATAGTGGCCTGATGTCATTGTGACACCACTATGGTACATTATGGCTACTGTGGTGAATGTTTTTTTCCACCAAGAGACATATGTCCATATGTGAAGTTAGCGAGTAGAAAGACAGTTCTTGTCCCACCTGCTCTATACCTTGGAGCAGTGAGACAAATTAGTCATGTGTGTCTATTTTTATAGTTGAAAGATTGTCTGAATTGCAAAAAAGAGCAAAACATGCCATGACTTGCATTATTTAGAAGCTGCTGAAATGGTATACTACGATACTTTGAATAAATACGTACACAAATTGTTGATTTGGATCATGGTCTAGTGAAACGCTTGCAGAAACTGCATGTATTAAATTAAGTACATGAGAAATTCTTGGTGATCCTCTTGAGTATTTATGGTGAAATGCATCATAGACCCCCAAATATCCAGAGAACTTTGGAAGCTCAAAAAGGGCCTTTCAATGTGTCCTAAACCCCTGAAAGTCCAGAAAACGTTGGCAGCCCGAAAAAAAGTCCTAAAATTATGCCCCGGATGCCTGAAAGTGGGGAACATTTTAGAGACCGATACAGTCCTTTACAAGTTTCCTAGAGCCCTGAAAGTCCAGAAAACATTGGCAGCCTGAAAAATGCCTCAAAACGTGTTCCAGACACCCGAAGGTTCAGAAAACTCTGGAGGCCCGGAAAAGCCCTTTAAATGCATCTTTGACCTTTGAAAGCCCAGAAACTATTGGTAGCCACAGAAAGGCCTGTCTGCACATGAACCCACTACCTGCCTTATACCTGATGCAGTGGAGATGGTGTCTGGATTTTGTGTCACTTCTGTGCAGGAGAAGATAACTATAGCTGTTCTGAACCATGCAAGTAAACATTATTCACAAGTGGTGAAAATTTGAACATAAGCTCAATTGTTACATTTGTATAGCAGTTGATACCAGTGGTGTTCTGACATTTAAAGGACCAGAACATTTGGAATGTGATAAGTTTGAGGTCTGAGTGATTGTTTTGGTTTTTTCATGCAGATTTCATGTGGATTTCAGGATGGTCTGGTGAAGTTTCATTCAGCTCTTTTTCTCTTTTTGCAGGTTTTATTTTTCAGGTGGAGTCTACATGTCCAAATGTGGATGGCACGATGTACATGGGCTGTCATATTTATGAATGCAAGGGATATCTAAATTCACTTAGTTTGCATCAAAATTCAGTTAAAGAAAAGATCATTGAGTGAACATATATGTGAGAGTACTTTTTTGCAATGTCTAGAAGTGCATGGCCAAGATTTAGACCTTGTGACTTGTGAATCGCTACAGTGTATGCAAGAGACAGACAGAATGATTCTTTTCATACATGCATGTCTTTTTAAAAAAAGGGACATGTGCTGTAGTTTGAGGCATAGTTTTTGCTTCTTCAAGTTTGGAAAACTCAATGAGAACAAATTGGATATTATTTTCATTTAGATATTATTATAGGCCAACACCTGTTAGCATGGCTCCATTAACTAATCCCTGGTCTACATCAAGGTTGTATCTTAAAATGACTCTAAAATTGAGGTCGAGAGGAATTTCTTTTCTAATCCATCCTTGTTGGATACATATTTCTCTAGGTTATTTTGGTATGCAGTGGCTTGTTGACACACATGACGTGTCATGCTGTGAAATTCTAACTTGTCAATAATGTTGATGTGGGCTATGGGCTTCCTTTAATTTTGAGGCATTGTTCTATTAAATTGGGCTAAGTCTGCAAGGGCTGACATAAAACACATGCATTGTTAATTTTGATTATAACAGTAGTAAAGACACTGAAGAAAGTTAGAAAACTGGTAACAGTGGTTGGGAAGACATAGACAATAGCAAAGAGGAGCAGAAAAACCTATATGTTGAGAAAGATATTGAGTCAAAATAAACCCAAAGGAATAGAGGTAAAGACCCTTGAGTAGGGAAACAAGGAACTTTAAATAAGTCAAGAAAGGTGATACCTGAAAGAAGGTGGTAGATTCCCCTTGAGGAATTAAAGGAACTGATTAACTACATTACAGAGGACTACCTCACTATAGTCTATTAAGGCTCAGAAGGCTTGTCCAGGAAAAGGGAGCCATTCTCCTGGAACCCATTTTTGTTTTGTTAGTTGGTAGGGTCAGAGTAGGGTAGTTTTGGACAGAGGACAGACTATTTTTATTTGAACAACCTCAATGATGATGAGCACCCTAGTTAGTTTCTGTTAGGTAGGGAGAACCCTGGTTTGGTAGGGATAAATAGGCCTTTTGTTTATGTCTTGAATAAGATTTAAAATAGAAATGCGACCTCTTTGTCCACCTGCTTCTTCTGACCTACCACAGTGTCCACTTGCAAAGTGCAAGAGTACCGAACACTTCTTTGACCTTAACTTCTGTTCCAAAATGTGCCTGCAGATCTACAATGCTTTGTCCAGATAAAAGATATACAGAGCGACCTCAGTGCTCTGGCTTTCTGTTACACCTAAGACATGTAAGATTGTCTAACACATTTGTACTTTCTCCTCCATTTGCATTGCAAAGTTCACATAGTTTGTCCGCGCTCCTCCGTCTCCTTCACCTCTAAAGTTACTCAGGATTCTCAGTGCTTTGGTCTTGTCCTACCCCTATTATATTGAAGTATCCAAAATATCAGGTATTAGTGTTATAGCACATCCTGATGCAATGCTTTTTTTCTAACATGTAGTATTTGTACAAAGGCATGCATGTCAGATACAATCCATATTTACTGGACTTTAAAAAAGCCACTACCACTGATTTCCTAATAAAGTCTACACTTATTTAAAGTTATCCACAGTCCACAACAGATAGAGAATCCTTAGAGAATGATTTAATTGATCAATTATTAGATACCTGTCAAAGCAGAGCCGAGTCACTAAAAATGGAAAAAGGTACAGTCCCACATACCTTCCAAATGCGGATGATAAAATAAAGAAGTTGTGGGGTTTTATTCATATTATTATGGCTCTTGTTTTAATATGTATTATTATTATGTGTTTAGGACTCTGGAACCTTATGCCCAGAAACATCAGACTTGCCCCATCGCTTCTACTGTTCAGGAAAGAGGTCAAGGCCTTCCTCCTCATAGAATGGCTCCTCCCTTACACCTTGGTCAAGACACCCTGCATTCCCACCCTACCTGATACTCAGTGATCTGCTCCCCACTGTCTCATCCCCTGCTTACTTGTGGCCCGGTTGACAATTGTCCACCCTCTCCCTTCCCTGTTAGCTCCCGCTCCATTTTTCTCTGCTTCCCTCACACTGTTCTTCCCCCTATGATTGTAAAGTGATCTGTTGCTTCCTGAAGCTAGGTCCGTGCTCAATCAATACCCTAATGACATTATTGTTATAATATTATGTTTTAATGACCACTGTTGTGTCCCCATGCTGCCATTACAGAACACTAGGGCATAAGATCTAGAAGGATTTTTTTATTGTTATAAACAAATGCACTCATGCAAAATTTCCATAAGAACATGTGATGGAATATTTCATATAATACAATACATCACAATAAATATACAAATCCACAGTATGTTACAATAATTGAAAGCAATGATGTGTAAATGTTCGAACAAATATGTTATCTGTAAACCACAGCAGATGAACTATTTGAATCTGTGCTTTGTAAGGGGGGCATGGTATCAAAGTATGACACTGACACTTTAATTAATTTCTTGGGGTTTGGAAAAACTCCTACTTTGCCCTATAGCTACGATGGGAGTAGTGTCTACCATCAAATAATAAGAAAACACAGTCCTAGTTAGTCTCAAATCAAAATGGTCTATACTAAAAAAAAAAATGAATGCCTGCCCTATCCCTTATACAAAAATGGTGTAAAGGGGAGTGTGTAGGCAAAGGAGAGTCAGTGTTATAACATAAAGGATCAAGGTAGCTAAGTCAGCCCTCCTCCCCACTTCGGACAGCACCAAGACAGGATGAAACACTGTGGCTCAGGTTATCAAAAAAAGGCATTTTAAAACGTGGGTTGAGGCCCGCTTGGACTTCCACGTTAAAGTCACTTATTTTCAGTTCACCAAAAATGTGTTCACAGTTCAACAAAAGTTCATGTAGGTCTCACTCGGTCGGGCTCGGACCTCTCAAGGCATCAACAGTTCATGTAGGTCTGCCTCAGTCGGGCTCAGACCTCTCAACAAAAAGTATATGATTTAAAGTAGATCTCCCCTAGCCGGGCTTGGTCCTCGAAATCACAGCACTTGCAGGGGTTCCCTTCCCAAGCTTCATTCACATTCGTTAGGGGTTCCCTTACCCTAACTTATTTCACTTTCCAGGTCTCCCTCAGTCGGGTTCGGACCTTCCACTGTTGAGGAAGACAACCAGAGGCAACCAGAGTTCAATCACCCTTTCTGGACTAGAAGTAAAGGTTGAAGAAGAGAATCGGGAAACATTGATTGACAATCCTGGAAAAGCAAAGAAAGCCTTGGAAGAGATGGACTGGATAGAAAGGATTGATAATATGCGATTGTTGGCTCCAGCTGATCTGTTTCGGATAGTGAATAAAAGACAGGGGCTCCTAGCCAGATATTTAGTAAAGTTCCCTGATTGGAGAATCCGGAAGAACTTCATGAGAATGTGTTTAAATGTGGCCCACACGGGGGAAATTCTGTTTAAAAGGGACTTGGGGGGGGGGGTCGACCACTATCTTGTGTAGAGTCTGCACTAACCCAGCCAACCAATCCCTCAAACATCTGTTGCTGGACTGTGAAGGCACCTGGCCTACCAGACTTAGATTATTTGGCAGGTTCGGGTGGGTAATGAGAAACATCAGGAGAACATGTTCTGGGATAGACTTGTAGCGGGTCATGAAGTAGCTTTGACAATCGCAGTGGTGCAAGTTCTGGAGAAAAACATTCTAATCTAGGACACCAATTGTTGTGCATGGGGTCAAGAAGGAATGTGCCCATCGAACCTGGTTGAATACTCCTTAAAGGGGATTCTGAAAGTGTAACGTTTGTTGTATCTACAGCATTGTCACTTTATTCAGTGCTCCTCTCTCATTCATTTGGACGAAGCTTTCTTTTTGTATAACAGTGGGTAGTTTTAGCAAAGAGATAAATACCTGAATTGTTTAAGGAGGTGTTACATTGGATCATGGGAAGTAGATCATTTTAGTTTAATTTCTCTTCTTTTGTTGTTTTGTGTTATTGGTTAAACTGTCTTTTTGCTCCTACCCCTTTGTGTATCATCATATTTTATTGTGTTAATGTTTTTTCTTTAGGTTGTATTTTTATTTAGCTGCATAGTGACTAAGTGTGTGTGATTGTGGACTGTAAAAGGTTTCTTTCTAACCATATACAATAAAAATAGAATCAGGAAGACTTTCGAGTGTGCATGGTTTTTTTCACAGACCTCCGCAGGACCACTTTGACTTTCACTTCAGCTCTCCCTTATGTTATTTGCCAAAGTGTCTCTTGGTCTTGGTAATTTCATAACACAATCAGAAAAGTTAAAAGAAATCTTTCTCCTAAAGCATTCACCTTTTAACTTGACCTTTGCGCATTTCAGAGTTCACTCACTTTATTACTTTATAACAATACATCAAACATTTTGCAGAGAATTTCGAGTGGGCTATTTCCTTTTGCCGTACCACTCTGCTACTCCGTATCACTGGTTTCACAGTTATTGGTAAGTTTAAAGTATGCTATGGTTAACTTTCTTTTGCGTCTCATCAGCACATGCGCAACCTTCAACTGTGGAATACGCTGTTGCAGCTTCAATCTTTCCTTGACTCAAATCGGCCTTTCGTGTCTTTTGCTAACTCACCAGTTGTGTGCATTCCTTTCTTTTCTTTATGGCTTTGATTCACAAGTCAAACTTGATACCACAGCATGGCATCACCTCCCAACTCTGCTATTCACTCGGGATACTCGCTGGTGTCCTTCAAACACAATGCAGGCTTCTTCTTGTCTGGGATTTGGCTTTCTGCGTGTATCCATCACAGTTTCCCAGAGGCAACAACCTCCTGCTGGGATCTTCAGGGTTTCCCTACCCCTCACTCTGGTCCCTCGATTTGTTGCCCTGCTCCAGTGGGTTCTCCTTCGCCCCGGAAGATCTGCTCCTTCTCGTGTCTTACCTTGCTCAGAGTGTCACATCCCCAGGGGCACTGTAGTGCATCTCTGCAGCTCCGTCATCAGCCCGACCTGCAAGCGCTGTTGGATTAGACTGAGGCCTACCCAAAATGGCCACCCGCGTTGGAACGGCGTCCTTAGCAACACCCATTTCCAGAGGAATCACTGCCACTGGCCCGGATAAGCTAACATCAGCTTATCCAATAAATGCAGAGCATGGTGGCAGGCAGGCAAAGACGTTGTCAAGCAAAGGCCATGTGCAAAGTCCTCATATGCTCTCTGCCACTCCGCTGCAAGGCTCACAAGCCAAGACATCAGCAGGGGCACTGGAGTGCATCCCTGCAGCTCTGTCATTAGCCCAACCTGCAAGCCCCATTGGATTAGACAAAGTCTACCCAAAATGACCACCCGCGTCGGAACAGTGTCCTTTGCAACACCCATTTCCAGAGGAATCACTGCTGTTGGGCCGGATAGGCTAGCATCAGCTTATCCAATAAAGGTAGAGCATAGTGGCTGGCAGGCGAAGGCAGCATCAAGCGAAAGCCGTGTGCAAAGGCCTCATATGCTCTCTGCCACTCTCCTCTGCTCAGAGATGCCGCACCACTATGCCAGCCAACCCTGTGCTACCAGTGTGCAAGGTAAGCCTCCTATCACTGCAATAACAAGCTTCCCCTTTCTGAGGCTCAGAGCTCTCCCCTCTAAAGCCAATCTTTGCTCCGCTGCCTCTCCCCAACAGACCAGTACGCCTCCATGCGCGCACCTACCCAACCCTCATTATGTCCATTCCCCTGCCCACCCATGCCCGGAATGTCCGGCTTCACACAAGGCTCAGAAATCCATCCTCGCTCTCAACTTTGCAGTCCCTCGCACCATGACAGCATGCACACTCACCCTGCAGCCCCATGCTGGCCGATGAAGCCTCCTATGCACGCCCACATGCAGCGCTTTCCTGGATCACCAGATCCAGGCAAAAGGACCCGACCGCCAACGATCAGACTGCTCCTCTACTTACCTAAACTTCCACCATCAGTCATGTTGTCAATGTGCATGCGGCTCCAACTCTAGCCACAACTAACACTGTTGCGTCAATGCCTGTTAATAGATGCATGCAGGATTTGTACTCTGCTGATTTATATTTCGCCTCTCCTACCAGTGCAACTTACCCACCCACAAAAATGCTGCCCAAACCAGCTGTATCCACTAGCAAGCAGGATGTTCCATCTGAGCCACTGCCAGCATGTCCACATGACCATGATATTGGAAAATATTCTGCTGTTTCCCTCGGTTCCTTCTTCTGCACGGCCTGCTATCTTAAGTGATGACAATGTAATGTATTCTGATGACAATTATGACAATGTAATAATAATGTATTCTGCTACTCCCCATGTACCCGATGACACAGCAATGTATTTTGATCCCCCTGTACCCACTAGCAAGTCTCTGAACCTGTCTGATGCACTCACCTCACCTCGCATTGAACAAACTATTATGCAGGCTGCCAATCCCCCTCACTCCCACCCTTAATAATCAGCGAAACCTGGCTCCACAAAGCTTCCGGTCCAGCACTAGCCCTAGCAATTCCTCCTGGCTATACAATATTCAGGCAAAACAGAGGGGGTGGGGTGGCACTCATACCAAGATAATCCATCCCAGTCAGAAAGGTGGACAGTGAGATAGGTAACCACAGTGACCATTTACTCCTCAAGTTAAACCCATCCCCCAACTGTACCATCTACCTCCACATTTTCTACTGCCCCCCAGGTCCCACCACTGACTTCCATGCCTCCTTATTGCACCTCCTCTCCGACAACTTAAAAAGAAACACTAAGGCTATTCTCTTAGGGGACCTCAATCTTGGCCTAAATGAACCCAATGACTCCTCAGCCAAATCTCTAGATAAGCCTTTTGCAACTCTAGAGTTCAAACAAGATATCACGGGTCCCACCCACATTAAAGGTTGCACCCTCGACTGGATAGCCCACCACAACTGCCACTTCACAATCAACTCTAACTCCCCCCTTCCTTGGACAGACCACCACATCATTCTCTTTGATCTTATCACTACTAAGACTACCACCAGCCAGAGACTCCCTTTCCCCTGGCACACAAAGGGAGCTCCCGTCTGCTAACCAAAGAAAGGCTCCTACCCCACCTCCCTGTGCCTGCCCTCAAGCCCCCATTCTCCAATGACCCCGAATCTCTAGCACACACATTCAACATCATCATTACCCAAGCAGTAGACTCCATTGCCTCTTTCACTTCAAGGAAAGCTAAATGTACTAAGCACACTAATGCCTGCTACGCCGCCGAACTCCTGGATCTAAGCACCAAGAAAAGGGAAGCTCACTCCATTTGGAAAGCCAAACCGAGCGATTCCACAAAACTAGAGTTCAAGAAAATAGCCAAAGAATACAGAATGGCCATCATTAAAGCCAAAGCCACCTCCTTTAACACTAGAATAGCCAATGCCAAGTCAGACACCAAAGAGATCTTCTCTATATTCAGGAAGTTAGAATTCCCCTCCACCCCCCACAATCCTTCACCAAAGACAAAGCCTGGTGCAACATCATCCAATCGGCCATGCTGGGCAAACACGACACCTTTCAGAACAAAATCCAAGCTCACCAACAACCAACATGAGCGAATCTCCCCTCTTCTCCTTTCAGGAAGTCAGTGAAAAGGAAGTCATTGATCTTCTTAACTCCATCAAACCATCCAACTGCAAAGGGGACATCTGCTGCAACCATCTCATCAAAGAATGCGCCTCTACCCTTGCTCCCGTTCTCACTGCATTCATCAATGCTTCATTCTCTATGAGGCATGTTCCAACCTGTTTTAAGGAAGCCTGTGTATGCCCACTCCTAAAGAAAACTTTGCTTGACCCAACCAACCCAGGGAACTATAGACCCATCATTACAGCTCCATTTCTACTAAAGATCCTGGATAAAGCAGCATATCTGCAAGTACAAAAGTTCCTAGAAGACAATAACCTTCTCGGTCTCTGCCAGTCTGGCTTCCACCCAGGCCACAGAACCGAAACAGCCTTGTTAGACCTCAAGAATCAAATGGATGACATTAGAGATTCAGGCAAACCAGCCCTACTCCTCCTCCTAGATTTGTCTGCAGCTTTCGGCCTCGTTGACCATGATACCCTCTGCCATCACCTATCATCTGCTGCCAACTTCTCCTCTAATACCACAGCATGGATCACCTCATTCCTCCAAGATAGAGCCATGAAGGTCTTCTCCAACCAAGCCTGTGCACACCCTAACATCGTCAAGTGCAGAGTCCCGCAAAGTGCATGCATTTCCCCCACCCTGTACAACATATTCACCAGGCCACTGTTATTCATCCTTGACGCACTAGGAATCACCTACACAAATTATGCTGACGACACACAGGTCCTCATCCCACTCTCAGGCAACTACAAATATGAAACTAAAACCCCCAACTCAGTCTACTCTACCATCAAACCATGGATGGCAGAAAACTGGCTTTGTCTAAAAGGGGACAAAACTGAACTACTTCTAATTGGCTCCCCAGAAACCCTAAGGAAACTCGACGACCAATACAATGCCTTCACCATCGACAACTCTCAAATCTCTGTCTACCAAGCCATCAAAACACTTGAGTCTACCTGGACTCCAACCTATCTATGACAAGACAAGTCAACGCCATAGTATCCACAGCGGCCTATCACTCCAAATTACTAATCACAGCCATACCCTTCCTCTCTGAGCAAAACTGCCTAATCATAGTTAGAGCCATAATTGGATCCTGCCTTGACTATTGTAATGCCCTCCTTGCGGCACCTCTGCTAAAAACATTGAAAAACTCCAGGTTTTCCAAAACAATGTGCTCAGGGCGGCCATCGGCATCCCCAAAGAGACCACATAAAAGCAGATAGGTAACAAGCCCACTTGCTCTCTATCAAAGAAAGGGTCATCTTCAAAACATTGGCCCTCACACACAAATGCTTCCACAGCACAGCCCTCCATATCTCTCACAAAGAATCTCAAGACAACACACAGCTAAACCCACTGGAACCCCATACACCAACCAAATCATGGTGCCTAAGGTCTTGAGAACATACGCGAAGGCTCCAGCTTCCCCCTCATTGCTGCCTCCCATTGGAACTCGCTACCACCTGACCTCAGAGGTATAACCTCCCACCTAGCCTTCCGTAAAGCGATCAAGACCATGCTTTTCATATGAACATACCATCACCCACTTTGACCGGGTGCTCACTATTCACAATTACTAACTGTATCCATAAATGACTCATGTAACTAAAAGAAAGTAATGTACTGTCTCATCCTAACTGCTACACTGATTGTTAGCAGTAGCAATGTATGTACCATGTAACCAAGACATATCCTTGTACCAGCACCTCCATGCCTCTGGGCTGCTAGTGTGCTATATAAATGTAAAAAATTAAAACATTAAAATAATGTTCTGTCTTTTATCCGTGTGGGGGGATCTAATGGGTATCAGATGTATGTAATTAGGTCAAGTGTCTGACTTTTCCTGACCTTATTAATGAGAAATGTTCAATGAGATATGCAAGTGTTAGCCTCTTTACTCTCAGTCCTCCTCTTCCTCAGCCATTTGTTTGTGTATAAAGGGGGGCTTGGAATGTTGGAGAAGCCTATAAAGTAGGATGGGGTATGGGCACGGGAAAGGGGGGATACCGCATCTCACTATGGGTTGTCTCACCCCCACTCCTTGAAGATCCCTCACTCAGGTGATCCTCCCGCACTGGTCCACCCCCAAGGTATGGATCCAAAGGCGATGGCCGTGCCCTGGCCACCTGAGAGAGAGATCCTTGGGTACTAGCAAGCGAGACACCCTTTGGTTTCTCACATACCCTTCCCCTGCGCAATATAGCCGCATCTGTTTTGCAGTGAAACCCGGAAAGGAAATCAACGTTCCCCTGTCCTATACCTTTTCGGAGTTCCACAGCGAAACAGTACAGTTGCAGGTTTAAGAGCTAATGCATGACTCGAGGTTTAGAGTCCTTTCATTCACTTATCCATACCAAAGTTGAGTGGTCATTGATGAGTGTGACTTTTCTCCCTAGAAGGTAGTATCTAAGATGGAGTACTGCTCATTTGATTTCAAGGGTTTTCCAGTTCCAACACAGAGTAGTTCTTCTCTCGGGGAAAGAGTTTACGACTTGTGAATAGGATGGGGTGTAATAATCCATAGTGTATTTGAGATAAAAACTGCTCCTAACCCTGTGAGGGTGGCATCGGTCAGTATTACGAATTCCTCTGAGAAGTCTACTACGTTTAATATGGCATTCTGGGATAAGGTTTGTTTCAGGTTACTGGAACAAGCATCATCCTCATGAGTCCAACACATTTCTGGGGTTCTACATTTCTTAATTCATCTGTCAGTCTAGCTGTTCTATCTGAAAGATTTAGGATAACCTGTGATAATATCCAATCAAACCTATGAATGCCCTAAGATCTCTCTTGGTCTTGGGGTGTGGGAGCATGTAGGACGGCTTTCACTTTTTCTTGCTGAGGATGTACACTACCATTGCCTAAAAAGAAGCCTAGGTATTACACCGCTGACTGAGCCAGCTCACATTTTTTTAGGTTGGCAGTTAAGCCGTCCTCTGAGAGGGTTCTCATAATAGTGGAAATATAGAAAAGATGGTCTTCCCAGGTTTTACTATAAATGACTATTTGGTCAATATAGGGCCCACAGAAATCTAAATAAGGCTGTAAAATCCTGTCCACGAGTCATTGGAAAGTCGCTGGATCCCCATGGAACGCAAAAGGAAGGACATTGGATTGGAATAGCCCTATTGGCATTGAGAAAGCTGTTTTTTCCTTATCAGGTCAATGCACATGGAACTTTCAATATCCTTTGGTTAAATCTAGGGTTGACAAGAATGTGCCATTTCCTAGTTAATTGAATCATTGATAAGTGGCATAGGATAGGCATCGAAGGCAGAGATGGCATTGACTTGCCTAAGGTCTATGCAAAACCTGCAAGATTGATCAGGTTTAGTCACCAACACAATAGGGAGGGCCATGGGCTTGAAGAGGATGCGATGATATTTGCCTTTACATTTTTTTTAACGTTGTCAATCACTACCTATTTTTGTGCTTCTGGGAGTCTGTATGGCTTCAAATGGACCACTTTCCCCTTTGGGGTTCTGATCTGGCAGTAAATAGCATGTACTCTCCCTGATTTTTCACAAAATACATTGGTGTATGCAGTAATAAGATCGTTCACATCCCTTTGCTTATCTTTAGGTAGTTCTTGGGGAATCCGTTCTAGGTTGTCAATCTCCTCAGGTACCAGACAGGATAATATAGAGGAGGTAGCAGCAGAAGGATTGTCTTTCCACCCTTTCAAGAGATTTACGTGGTAGAGATGGGTCTTTTTCCTTCTATCTGGTTCGGCTCTTTTATAGGTACAACCTCATAGGGCCCATGCCACTTTGAAACACGTTCATTTTCAGAGGTAGGTAAAAGGACTAACACTTTCTGACCTACTGAAAATTACCTTAGATTGACCTTCTTGTCATAGATAAGTTTTTGTTGGGCTTGAGCTTTCTCCATATGAGTGTGGACTAGACTTCGGATGAGTTTCATGCGCTCTCGCAATCCGTTAGCTGTCTGTGAGAGGGGTATTGTCACCTCTTCTGGTTCTTCCAAGGTTTCCCTGAGCATATCTAAGACATCTTTTGGCTCTCTACCATAGAGTAACTTGAAAGGGGAGAAACCAGTGAATGCTTGAGGGGTCTTTCTCACTGCAAACAGGGCCCAAGGGATCAAATGATCCCAGTCTTTCCCATCCTTGCATACCAACTTTTTGATAATCATTTTGAGGGTTTTATTACATGTCTCCACCAATACGTCCATTTGGGGGTGGTAAACTGAGCTCCTTAGGGTAGTAATGTGCAGTAATTCCTTAACTTCATCGATGAGCTTATTCATGAAATTGGATCCCTGATCCGTTAGAATTTCCTTGGGGAAACCAACCCTAGAAAAGAAGGGTAGCAAGTGTTTTAAAATTTGCTGTGTTGCATTGCTCCATATGGGGAAGGCTTCTGGGTTTCCGTATAGTGTAATCAACTATTACGAGAACAAATGTATTGCCCAGTTTAGAAGTTTCCAACGGTCCAATAATATCCATCCCGATTCTAGAGAAAGGAGCTTCTATTATTGTTAGTGGGTTTAGAGGGGCAGGTAGAAGAATATGTGAGCTGGTCTTTTGGCATATCTGACATGTCTGAATGAAGTTCTTTATGTCAGCATGGATACCTAGCCAATAGAATTGCCCACTAATGTGAACTTGGGTTTTAGATTGTCCCAAGTGTCCCCCTATCAAGTGAGAGTGTGCAATCTCTAGCACGATCTTACAATGGGTGTTGGGTGTTACTAATTGAATCTTAATTAGGCCTTCCCTGGAGATATCCCTTCCATAGAGTCATTCCTGTTTCAGGAAGAAAAAGGGACTTCCCTTTTCTTGTCCTTCTCCCTCAGGAATCACTTGCAAGAAAGCCTCTGCAAGAATTGGATCATTTTGCTGGGCGAAGACTAGGTCAGGAACAATGGTAGGCTCATCTTCCCCTTTTACTCTGGTTGTACGTGTCTCATCGTCCTCTCCAAAGCCTAAGTTACCTCTCCCAGTTTCCTCTGGTTCAGTTTCTTCCTCAAAAAGGGGAAGTAGAGCATTCTCAAGAATTCCCTGTGCAATTTTGTCCCCATGATGCATTTCAAAAGGGGTCTCACCGTGGTTCTGTAAAAGAACTTTTATGTCTCCCCGAAAGTCTAGCTCTATAACACTTGGTAGTACATCCAGACCAAATTTCCAGGCAAGGCCAGACTTTAATCCGGTCTAATATAACAACCCGAAGGGGTATTACAACGAAGTCAGTAGGAATCATCCTTTTTTTCACGGGAGGGATAGTGGCCTCTCTGCTGCTACATATATCAAAGCCTATGGAAGTTATCTCAATTGAGTCGTAACCCATGCCTGAGACCATATGTAAGGGAGGAATGATATCACAAGTATGAAACTGACACAAGAGTCCAAGTGACAAAACCTTTATTACATTCTTGGGGTTTGGAAAAACTCCTACTTTGCCCTATTGATGTTAGTCTCTACCATCAAATAATAATGAAAACACAGTCCTAGTCAGTCTATGTCTAATCAAAATGGCCTAACCTAAAGAAAAGACTAATGCCTGCCCTATCTCTTATACAAACATTGTGTAAAGAGGAGTGTGTATGCAAAGGAAAATCAACATTATAACATAAAGGATCAAGGTGGCTGAGTCAGCTCTCCTCCCCATGTTGGACAGCACGGAGTAAGGCAGCTCCGGCAGACAGGATGACACACTCTGGCTAGGATATCAATAAAAGCAGTTCCAAACGTGGGTCGAGGCCCGCTTGGCTTTCCACGTTAAAATCACTAATTTTCAGTTCACCAAAAATTCTTTCACAGTTCAACAAACGTTCACGTAGGTCTCCCTCTGTCGGATTAGGACCTCTCAAGGCATCAACAGTTCATATAGGTCTCCCTCAGTCGGGCTCGGACCTCTCAACAAAAAGTACCTGATTCAAAATAGATCTCCCTCAGCCTGGCTCGAACCTTGCAATCACAGCAATGGCAGGGGTTCCCTTCCCTAAACTTCATTCACATTTGTGAGGGGTTCCCTTCCCCTAACTTATTACACATTCCAGGTCTCCCTCAGTTGGAATCGGACCCTTCACTGATGCTGAAGACTTTAGAGTGTGCAAGGTTTTTTTCCATAGACCTCCACAGGACCACTTCAACTTTCACTTCAGCTCTCCCTTATGTTATTTTCCCAAGTATCTCTTGGTCTTGATGTTTCTATAACACAATCAGAAAAGTTCAAAGAAATTGTTCTCCTAATGCATTCACCTTTTAACTCTGCCTTTTGTCAGGATTAATCTTGACCATTGTGCATTTCAGAGTTCATTTACTTTATTGCTTTATAACAAGACCTGAACCATTTTGCGGAGACTTTCGAGTGGGCTATTTCCTTTCGCTGGACTATTCTGCTAATCTGTATCACTGGCTTCACAGTTATTGGCAAGTTTAAAGTTTACTACGGTTTACTTTCTTTTTTTTCTCATCAGCACTCGTGCAACCTTCAATTGTGAGATACACTGTTGCGGCTTCAATCTTTCCTTGATACAAACTGGCCTTTCATGTCTTTGGCTAACTCACCAGTTGTGTGCATTTCTTTCTTTTCTCTGTGGCTTTGATTCACAAGTCAAGGTTAATACCACAGGCTTGGCCTCGCCTTCCCAACTCTGCCATTCACTCGTTAGGGTCGCTGGCATCCTTGAAACACAAAGCAGGCTTCTTCTTGTCTGGGATTTGGCTTTCACTGCATATCCTTCACGGTTTCCCTAAGGTAACAAACTCCTGGCGGGATCTTTAGGATTTCCCTACCCCTCGTTCTGGTCCCTCAATCGGACGTACTGTTCAAGTGGGCTTGCCTTTGCCCCGGACGATTTGCTCCTTCTTGTGTCTCAACTTGCTCAGCGTGTGTCTCAATGTTCCACCTTTCATCTGTGTGTGGGGAGCTAATGGGTATCAAATGTATGTAATTAAGGTCAAGTACCTAACTTTGTGTGACCTTATTAACGGACATGTCTGTTGAGATATGCAAGTCTTAGCCTCTTTATTCTGTCCTCCTCTTCCTCAGCCTTGTGTTTGTGTAAAAGCGGGGAGTTATAAAGTTGGAGAATCCTATGAAATAGGATGGGGTATGGGCACAGGAACAGGGACGATACCCCGTCTCACACCGGTTTCCTCACTCCCACTCCCAGAAGATCCCTCTCCCAGGTGATCCTCCCACACTGGTACACCCCCAGGATCTGGATCCAAAGGCGATGGCCTTGCCCTGGCCACCTGAGAGAGAGATGCCCAGGGACTAGCAAGCGATACACTCTTTGCTTTCTCACAGCTTGCTGAGAACTCCTCAAAAAGCTAACTGTTTAATTGCACTCATTTGCAAGTTAATGATGTAATGCAAGTGCCTCAACCGTGAGTGTGCCTCCTCCACTTGATTTATAAGTAACATGTCACTTAGACTGAATTCTTATTGCACTACTGCCCAAATATAGTTAAACAGTTACACCTTGAGTGGACCCTACCCAGCTCAATCATGATCTGACCTTCATTTTCCGTCATTTGTAATGAATTCCCAGTAGACATAAACACTGCCAGCGGACGTCCCACCCAATGAACCTCAGGAGCTCATGACAGCCAATCAGTCAAACACCAGCCAACCAACATACATACAAAAACAAACGTTCAAACAAATCGGCTTGCATTTACTAAGTGCACGAGGGATTTGAAGATTATATGATAACGGGGACTACTTATTCAAACTTAATATTATTGCATTCAGAAATGATGCCAATTACCTATAATCAATTTACCAGTCTATTTATCAGTGTTAATGTCCTGTCAAGTCTTGTTTCCCTCCCCGCCACCTGCGCCCTGATTGTGCATGCAGATGGGCTTTTCCGAAGACTTTTGTTTCACTCACTATTTTATTATTAATCTGTTGTCATTAATGAACAACCAGTAAAAGCATTATTTCCTAAGGCAAACGAAATTGAAGCAGTCATAAAGATAGAATACCATATTCTGCTAGCAAGGCAATTTCAGATTTAAGAATATCATCTGGCATGGAAGTGATCATTTCCATGTAAGATAATAATTAGGACAGAACAAAAGCATTTTGTAAGATCTCCTGTTCTATGTTGACATCGTAGACATTACTCGCGTCTATTGTAATACGTTTCATGAGATGTTTATGGTGTTAAATAACATATATCATATATCTTCAACAGCCTAAGTGATGTTGAGCTTTCATATTTCTTTCCCTGTGGCGAGATATTATCCCAGAATTTATCAGGGAGCCTATAATCAATGTAAAACTCCCATTTCTGACAGATAGGTAAAAGGTTGCAAGTCATTGATAGACCATTGTCTTCATTACATTTTGGAAGATGGGCATTTTAAAATTCCTGACTATGGGCCTCATTCCGAGGTCAGCAGTAACCCGCCGGTGCCACCAGCATTTTGCCGCTGACCCAGAAACACTGAATCCACCACTTGACTTCCTGCTGCCACGGGAACATTACAAGTCCCTGGGGCGTGAGAAGTCAGGCGGTGACTGTTGACCTCGCTGTGTCACACCTTTTCTGTCCAAGGGGTAATGCTGCTGAGCGCTCCTCAGTCCTTCTACTGCCTTGCCTGAAATCTGCTGCCTTCTTGCTGGATCGCAGCTCTTGTTGTCCTTCCTGGCTTGCCAGCTGGTATCTGCATTCTCCTTCTTACCTGGACCTCTTGGCTGGGTGCTGGGGCTCAGTCCTTTACTTTCTTCTGTTCTTTTGATTCTTTTCACTGCTAATTTCTGACCACCCACGCCTTGCACTGCCTGGCATCACGTTAATCATGGGGAGACTTTCATTCATGGTGCTGGGGAACTGCTTCCTGTTTCTTACTAGTTAACACCTTCTGGTTTGGGGTCAGGAGGCGGACTCCCACATCACACTACCTAGAGGACTGGATGGACACCACTTCCCAGCCCTATCCTGGGCCGCCATTAGCACTTACATGCTGGTACTTGGAAATCACGGGGGGCTCACCTTGATAGATTGTGACGCCTGACCAAATTGACTGTGCCAGATATGGAAGCCATGCAAGAATTGAGAGACAAACTGTACGACTTGTGTTCTGAAGTAGCTGCTTTATGATCCAAGAACGTCACTTTATGAGGGGCCTTAACTACTACTATTTCCCCTGAATATACTCAAAATATAGTCAGCCTAACTAGCTTCATGAAATAGGATGGGGATCCCCAAAATTACCTGAATTCTGCAACCACAGTACCATTCAATGTACGCTCCAAACCACCTATTTTTCTACAGATCAAGACAAAATAGGCTACATTATCAGTCATCTGGCCGGAAACGCCTTAGCTTGGGGTGTTCTGTGTGAAGGGTTTTGACCCATGCTGAATCAATAGACTGGGTAGATGTGGGTATGAGCTGTCGCCGCCCATCATTCCATCCCAGAGTCCAGGAGAACTGCGCAGTTGTGTGCATACCAAAAGCGCCAGGGGTGAAAGGTGGTGCCAAAGGAAAAATAGCAGCACTTGTCAGAGCAAAAGCGCTTTTAAATCACCTCTGTTTCTTTGAGGGCAAGCTCCAAATGTCAAGTTCAAACATTGCAAGATAGCTAATACCGGAGACAAAAATCCGTTTTACTGATGTCAAAAAAAGCTGCTGAAATCATGGGCACAAGACCACTCTAAAGATTCAACCTTCTTGTGGGGGGGTTACACATCACCACTCTACTGTAAGGATGCCATCAAAACATTGTCAAGCAAGGGTCCTATTCTATCAAGCAAAAGACCACTCTATTGAAATGCAAATTCAAGACAACTCAAAAATGGATGCAGTACCGACAAATTCCACAAGGCGGCGCTAGCGGTCTAAACTCTGACAGGAGAACTGGCTGACAAAGGGACCTGAGTCAACTGGACTTCAAAGCCTGTGGGTTAATTAAAAAATCTTAGCCACCTGCTGTTCCCAGAGGCCAAGAGGCTGAGAACTCTTAACACCCCAGAGACTCAGAACAGGAGGCAGGATATCACATGACCCTTCTGAGTGAGAGGGAGGAGGTCTCCCCTTCAGCCTGGAGGAGAGAGACAATAGCCCCTTTCAGTTGAATGGGGTATGTTAATTTTGAGTGTTTCCTGTCAACAGCCCTCTGCCAGCAAGGAGAGACATGTGATCACTGACCCACCCAGACTTCTGGAGGCGGACCCAAACACTTTGGGGAGTTGAATTGCAACAAATATATATTTTATAGAAACTGTGATAACTTATTGTAACCAAATGACAGGAATGTACAACTTTGAGAGTCTTAGTATGAAAAATGCCCTCACGATTTGAGTCTAAACTCCAAATTGTACCATGTTCTGGGGCACAACCCCACTAATTATGAATATTGTAGACACTGTATTTAAGCTAGAGACATGGAAAGTTACTGGGATATATGTGGAAGGGAAATGTACCTTTGTATAATTTTTGATGAAAATCCAATATTGCAAAACCCACTAAAATCGAAAATAAGTTGCCATTTTTTAATGCAAGCTCCTAGGAACGCCACAGTCGGAACAGAGACTACCTTAAGCAAGGTGTAATATGTACATGTAATGTCAACCACTTGTGTAGCTGGGAAATATGTATTTGGATCAGAAATAGATTTGTGTGCACATTGACCAGGGGAGTGTCATTTCTGTAGGTCATAAAAATGACATCACTCTGACACACTATCCCTTCCCAAATCAGGGACCAAAGAATCTATTGACCTATCAAATCAAGAGAGGGACAGGCTCAGTTATGCCACGCACACACCCACTTCTAAAACACATAAAAAGAGACTGCTGGGACAGGTAGAGAATTCATTTCCATTTGCTGCAGAGCGTGCTGACCGACGACTTCACATCCAGAGATCCAACACTTAGACTTCCAAGCTAAACAGAGACTACAGAACTTTGAACCAAGAAGGCCCACTGCAAGCAAAAGTATTTGTCAGCAGGCCTCAAAATCTTTTGCAAACTATTCCACAGCCGGGCGAGCTGTCTGAATTCTTTGCCAAGAACTTTTGCCAGTACCCAGAAAGCAGTGTTACATCCAGAATCCACTTGATCCGGACCGGAAAGCAGAGCAGTATCCAGAACCAGAAGCCGCTGTATCCAGAGAGGCTAGACCAGCAGAGCAGAGCTGACCCAGATGCTGTGAGCAGAACCGCCCGAAGTCCAGCCCAGTTGACCAGATCTGTGATGAGGCCCATTCATTTCAAAATTAGGAGTGAGTATCCGCCAGAACTGTGCAGAGCCCAATCTCTTAGTTAAAATAATCTAATCCAAACTATTTTAACCTAATTAGAACAGCCTCCTAGAAATCGTGTCATCTGTCATTTTTAAAGCTGCACAAATGTCACCTGTCAATTCTGCAGCTGCAAGCTGTCACCTGTCATTTTGAGTTTACTTCCTGCTCCTTATACTTTTACCTCAATCGCGATTTACGCACTCGCAAAATTTACTGCAATTTGCGATTTGGCCTGATTTCATCATCTGTAAAAAGATAGCTGCTTTTGCCTGAACTGCTAAAATTTGTTTGCAACCTAATAACCATCGCTGAACCATTGTTAGGGCTGACCTGAACTGATTTAAAGTGTCTACCACTCACCTGAACCTCCTATAGGGAATTAAAAGCAATTTTAGCATTTTTCACTTCCTTGCCACCACATTACAAAGCACTCTTGCCTGTGTTTTAAAAAGCATACCTGTTGTCTAAGCTTGCTGGGGGGGAACTGAATTCCGTATTGTATTTGATTGTATTCCTGAAGACTGTGTGTGTTACTTCCATCTCCTTGCATTGCATATAGGGGGGGGTGAATTGCCACCAGGGGAAAAGTGAACATATTATCTCTTGTGAAACCATATCAGTTTATTTTCTGTACTGCATTTATTCCACCTTGCATTTCCTTGAAACCATAAAGCATTTCAGCTACCTCATCCTCTATACTACTTCTAAGTAACCAAATCAGTTTACCAGTAGAACATTATCCATTGTTGATCACTGTCATATTTTAAGTGTGATATCCAATATTAATTTATTATAAAAGTGTGATAGATATATATTGTTATATTTCTCAAATAAACCTTTTAAATTTGCAAAACAGACCTACTTCTTGGCTCAGTGGGGTCAGGGGGATTCTAAGAGAGGGGTGTTATATAAGGGTTGTCATCCAGAGTACATGAACTGGACCTAAAAATATATCAATAAGGGTTTCCCTCAGCTTCCCAGACTAGGCATTGACTTAGCTGTAGTGTTGAAGTGAGGCCGCTTACCATCTGTATGTCTGGTCTCAGAGTCTGTTGCTGCATGATTTTGTAGGATTCGAGAAGGCCTTCTTTGATGTACTTAAATCACTTAACCAAGCAGCCACTGCACTGAGTCTGCTCCTGGAACTTTGACAAGATGGGTCGCCAAGTCTGAGGACCCTCTCTGGACAAAATGCCACAGCGGAACCTCTGTGCATGCCAGATGCAGTCATTATATATATTCAAGAGGCTATCATTTGACTTGGGGTTGTACCTTGCTCTCGTTCCTTTATCCTGTCCCTTGTTTTTCATTTTTTTATGAACTGTGGATTTATCTGGGAAAATATAGTTGTTTGCCAAATGAAACTGTAGAGGTCTCTTCCTTCCTGTCTATTTTGGGATGTTGTCCTTGTTTCTTTAGTTAACAATATTGGCTACTAGTGCCCTTTGGGAGGTTCCAAATAATGGCCTATTGCAGATGATGCAATGGTACTCTCATTATTATGAAAACTAATTATAAGCATCTGGAGCTGATGATGTATTTTATCTATTCTTCCATAAATTACTAGACTCTGCTACCTTTGGCTCATTTTAAGCATCTAAATAAGAGATTCCCTCTCCTGGACTGTACCTTCATGTCTTTTGAGGTGGCTTCAAGTGCTGTTGCCCTCTCAAAAATGTCAGTATATGTTCTCACTACTAACTCCTGATGTTTGCTTCCAATACCCTTGAGGTAACCGTATGGAGGTCCTCCAGATAAAGGAGACATCCAGGTCCACCTAGTTAATTTTAGTTTCAATGGACTCACCTGAGTCAGCTATGGCTATTAACGCATCACTGTTTGTTACTTGATTTTGCAAATTCGTAACCCCCATTTCTGTTAGTGACTTTAACTTCTGCAATGCTCGTGGAATAAAGTTTGTTATTTCTGTGTGGATTTGTCAAGCTGTGCTTTATTATGTATAGTAGTTATGGAAAACAGGTCGGTAATACATTAAGTGTGTGTGTGCGCATTCTCCCTTGCTGCCTACCTTGCCACTTGTCTATAAGGCAGATTCCATCCAGTCAATGGCCATGCCTAGGTATGGTCCTTTCTGCGCAGGTAGTCATTGACTGGTTGGACAGTGGCCCTGGACAAAGGCTGGCCAGAACACTTTCTGCTCTTTTGTGTGCTCAATTAACTTAAACATGTTGCTTTACTGCTTTACTGTGAATTTCTGGCTCTCTTGACATGGCCTCTGTTGAATGGATGTGGGTAATGAGTCTTGCCTGATTTCTGTGCCCCAGGTGATGACCCACTCAAGGTCAAAGGTTTTTGGTCTGTCATTTATTTTTGTATTCTTCATTTTATTTGTCCAATTGTTTGGGTACATAAATTGGAGTGATAAATATACTAATTGGAATCTGATATATTTTTTTTCATAAAAGATACTGAATGTTTTCAATATTTTAGCCATGTCAAGGTTATCTATGTACATTTCTGGCGATATACATGCTCTGCGCAGTGCAACATGGGCCATGCCATTGGTATAACCTTTTGGCAGATGTTAATTTATGATTCTCACATTTCTCGAGTTAGCACAACGTATTCAAGGAGACTCCACAAATTGGCATTGGCAATGCGTCCTGTAGTTATGGTGCTGACTTTTTTTGTGGTCATTGGAAGTATTGGTTGACCATTGACTGGCATTAATTGGCATGGATCTCCAAATTCAATGGTAGGATGTCCTTAAAAAAAGGTGTGGGTCATCAAATGTTAGGCTCACTTTACATCTTAGAAATACGATAACAAGCATAATGTTGATCTCCATTTTCTTTTATGAATACTTTTTCCGTTTAGTAATTATTGGCCAAATCTTGAGAGTTTGGCCATGTATCATTGTGTATAATTCTGCCTTGTGTTCTACTTGTGACATGAATAGCATTTGCCATGAAGCAAAGCCTATGATTTAAACGGTGAGGCTTATTATTATATATTTATAATTGTTTTTTTTAATAACTTCTTAATACAGAAAAGGTTTCAAAGCATGGACCCGGGATTCGAACCTGTCTTCTTGCTTTCAAAAGGAGCACGTTTCCACTGCGTTATACTAACCAGGCCGACTTTGTGAAGTTACTACTCAGGCTATGGAATAATTCAATGTTGGCTGTATGAACATTGTTATCACTTTTATTAGGTAGATTTTGCTGGTACCAGCTTGGCCACTGATATATAGCAGTGTTGGTGTATGATCAGTAGACTTTGAAGATCACATAAATATGTATTTTCATTGTTATTTGTACATTTGGTGAAGACCAGTTTCTATTCTATACTGAACTTGATGTTTATTTCTTCTACTGCTGTGTCTTGATTTTGCCTAGTGTAATGGCTGCAGTAATATTGTGCATGTATTTGTGCCGCGTTACTTGTTAGGTTCACCTAAAGGAGATGGTTCATTGGACAGGGAACTTGCTCAAGCGGGTTGAGTGTCTTTTTTGCTGTTCAGTTTCAGGAAGTTTATCAGATTCCGTTTAATCATTGTAAAGTGTGGTCATCAGAGTAAATAAAAGGTAACCCGTTAGTCAGTCCTGTTAACATGGTAAATATTTATTTTTTTATGAACAGGACTCTCCATGAGAGGACAACTTCAATGCAGTAGCCCCTCGTGTTACCAAGGGTGACCCCCTATTATTTAAAAAAATAATGCGATTGTATCTCAGACAAAAGGATTAGGTCAATGTGGTTTATGGTACTGAATGACAATACTTAGCTTTTTAACTTCAAATCAAATTCATATTATTGTAAATCAGTAAAATACATTTGTCTCTTTTTTTAACAAACAAATACACAATGGGCCTCAATACGAGTGTGCCGGTCTGGGAATAACGGTGCCTGTAAGCTACCAGCACCGTTGTTACCGGACCAGCACACTCCGCGTTCTGCGTGTGGGTGCCGATGCTTCCGTCCGGCCCATTCCCATTGAGTCATATGGGACTCGAATGGGAATGTGGAGTTTCTTTTTCCGGCGCCTGGATCCAGGGACCACCGGGGCTGTAATGCCCTGGTAATTCCCCAAAGCCAAACGCTGGAAAAAACACGACCCCGGCAGCTACTGCCAGTGTCATAATGAGGCCCAATGTTTTGTTCCCAATTAATCTGACGGGGTAAACATTCCATGAACACTAAATCAATCTTAGTCTAATGGTAGTATATGCACTAAATTAATCACAAAACAGACATCAACTAGATGACAAAGTACACGGGTTGGTATTTTGAAGTATAACACACTTTTAGACATGGGAGTATGAGGTGAAACGCCTCAACCTGGCACACAATAGCAACCTCATTTGTGTGTAATTCATAAATGGAATAGACAACTCATCTGTGTTTCAGCCTATTTTGTGGTATTCCAAAGTGAAAAGGAAAAAAACAGTATCACAGCTATTAGGCCTGCTCCAGGAAATCCATCTACAGTAGTCAAGCCTATGGGGTGGTTGAAAGGGTTGTTAAGATGTGAAATCAAACCATGTAGCCATGTCAAGGGTGGCTTTTTGTTTTGAAGTGGCACCTGGTAACAATCCCATTAGTATCCATCCATTTGAAATGTGAACCATGGCGGGCTACTTGATGTGTGCGCAACATTGTCTGTATCCAAAAGGAAATATTCATAATGGTGTGTTTTTATAACCTGAATCCCTGCTGGAGAAATGAAGAAGGAAACGGTCATCCTACCTATGTAACTAGATAGGTGAAGATAGAAAGGGGAGTTTATATCATTTTTCCTGCTTCAAAACTTTACCTGGGCTCCATGGCGATTCCAATGAGATTACATAGTTCATCTCATGATTGGATATAATAGTAATTCATTTTCGTATTGTGTGTTTGGTTCAAATAAGTGAAATGTATTGAAAACAAAGCATGGTCCGGAAATTGTGTTAATCCATAGCTGTGAAACTAACCACAGCCAATAATCGTGTCACTGTATTGGAGCAGAGTCACACAGGGAAATATAGACAGAGAGGTGATGGAGACAAAAGTAGAGAGGAAATGAGTGCTGGGAGGGGAAACTTGAATAGGAGGAGTTGGGTGACACTTAAGTGCCCTGTTCACCTGGGCTCTTGGTATCTACAATGGGACAACTGAAAAAGGTGAGAGCTGCCACCCTTCAGTATGCTGTCAAATGCAACATGAAACTGGGGACCTGGGTGAAATGGGTACCCTTAAGACTGATGCTTCCTCTGCTTAAGAGGCACCTATACTAGCAATGGTCATTGATGTCATTGTATATTTTCTGCTGCCATTTCTTATTCTAAAATGACATTCTTATCAACCAGGAATGTGGGAATGCAAGCAAATGTATGCACAGGTGTACAGAAAAAAACTCATAAATAAGCATTAAGTATGTCCCATAGAACAGAGCTATGTAAGCACTGTAGGTTTTCAAATAATATTTAAAATAAAGTTGTTAAGACATGATTCTTAGATCGAATTAAATCAATTTACTCAACAAAGGGCTACATTTTGTCAACACTAAAACAGCAAATTCCTTTGAAACAGAAGTCAAACTAAGCTTGTTTTTCAGATCTAGAAGACTAAAATATAACTTCAGGGATAACGCATCTGAAATTAACAGAGGAAGTGCAGTGCTGAGACCACACTTTACAACCCATCCCCCAATGATCTCCATTCCCCCATAAGTCTTGACCTTTGAGAAGCGAGTGAAGCCCTGTATACAAGAAACCGTAAAACACAAATTTATCATAGACAAGTTGGCTAAAGGGGAAAGTGAGGTTCTAAGGAGCCTCAAAAGAGATAGCCGCAGTGGTCAAAGTGCACGAAAAGAAGTAGTGGACATATGTTCCCTACTGGCCTTGCTCCGCTCCCCACAAACCCCATCGCCATGTCCCTCCCATGCACAATGCAAACCCCCAAACACATGCGCCTGCTCTTTAAGGGAATGTTCAGTGCAGTACACTGAAAGTGCAAGTTTCAACTTCTTCCTACACTTTTATTTTAAAACGAAAACCATTCCGGAATGGTTTCTTTTTAAAGTCAAAGTATATGAACAGTAAAACATAATATAAAAAGTAGAGGAGCACCGCTCCCAACAGATCCCACCCACTTCGACCACTGGCGAGCAGGACCGCTAACAAAACAGCAAACAAATGCAGGGCAGTCATAATAATAATGGATGGCAAGTACCATGATGCCGAAGATCAATGCGCACTCAATATTTCACCACACTATGAGGAACTCCAGGAGAATCCAACCAACAGACTGACATATGAGATCAATTATCTGGAAGAAAATACACATAGATTTGAATGTGCCAACCCGCGCCTGATTTAACCTTGAGGTGTGAGTAGGCAAAAGGACATGTGTAGCCTGACCCAGAAAAAAGTGTTTGCTACCAGATAAGTGACTGCAAACAATTTCTACATTTATCATTGACACCAGGAGCTTTGCCATACTTTGTTCAAAGTAAGTCTAACTTTGTGATCAAAAATTGAAACGTTTTCAAAGAAATATACTGTAGGACCGCAGGCATTTGCAAATATTTCAGATGACTATTGAATTCATAACCTGCATTAGGTTTGCCCTGAAGAAGCTCGTTTGATCGAAACATGTGTTGGCACAATTAAAAGGTATGTTCACATGAGCCACAACAAGTCTTATTAAGCAAAGTATTGAGCTATTGGAACACTTTTTTTAAAAGGATGGCTATGTAGGGTTTTTATTACACAACATTAATGGGATGTTGATTGAATCAATATTGCCTATATGTAGTGGTGAGCGGGCACTCAACGTGCTCAAGCTGGGTACATTTGTCTTGGATATTTAGAAGACAGTAGGTGTTTTGCCCAGACCTGAGCTAGAACCATGCCCGGCAGAATCCTGCGTCCAAGCCACAAGGCAATAGCACATGTTGTCTTTTTAGTGTTTAAACTCGACGAGACAGGAATGCATGGCTTCTCACGATTCAAGGGAAAACAATCACCATTGACTCTGAAACACTTGACTAGATAGTTTAATACCACATCTTAATAACCATTATAAGACTCATATTCTTCACACACAGTACACGGCTGTAACCTCAATGTTTCCATGCATTGGGCTGAATAGTTTCTGTCCTGATGATGGCATAATAGCAGGGATATTAGGGAAAGGTCATTTTGCAATGATAGGCGGAAATGTAGTGTTTCGACAATCCATTCATTTGAATTGATGCTGTGTTTATGTAGTCAGCACTCATGTGAGGTTGCAGGCATGTGGTGCCAGGTGCTATGTTTAAGAGACACTGGTGTGTTAGGCTAAAGTGGGTTTCACCAAACGCTGGCCCCAAATGACCAAAACAGCGATGTACTTTCAAATATTCACCCATCATTGTGTGCATTATGACATGTTCTCCTTGCCCAATGCTATGACATTAAGTTGGAATGCAACATGTTTCGTTTTTGTGAAGAGAAATTAGGTTAAATGTCTTTTGCGTAGTTAGGATAATAGAATTTGAAGAGTGAATAGTTATTGACATTTAGTGCCATACACCGTCATTATTTAGTACTGTTTGTGTGATTAAAAGAGAAACCCCTTAAATATTGCATCACATTTTTTCAGTGCTGGCATATCCTGTTTTGCAACAGTTTTGAAATTACAGATATTTTGTGGTTGAATGATTGTTATACGTTCCTAATAGTTCTTCTTCATTTCACCACAGTAAGAATATGGCAGAAGGCAGCAATCATCTTATGTTTCCCATTAGCATTTGACGAACGCTTTTTAAAATGATTGTAGATATTTAATTAACATGTGGTGCAAGGAAACCACTAAACCTTTTGCTTTTCCATTGATCACGCTCTAGGTTTTCTGTTGCATCTTCCCTGTAGGTGTAGGGTTGTCAAATATAAAAGCCTTCCAGCTCATAGGAGCTTCTTGGATAGGGGTCATCGACCATAATATCTCTCACTATGGCAATACAGTTTACGTCATTGTATGCTAACATTTCTATTTCATGACATGCTTTGAGGGCCTTTTTCTATTCTCAGGGTATCCTTAGCTTATATATATAATATCAATTTGTTTACCCACAATGCTATGGCCCACTAACCTATCAGTTGCATCATAAATGCCACACTCACAAGTAATTTGTGTTTTTACTTCTAAATAGATCAAACTTGCAGAAAAACATGTTTTCAAGTGGCAATTTCCTCCCACAAATCATACAATTGGCATATGTCTGCTTTAGGTTTATTCATATTCTCACTGCCATTAATTTTTCAGAAATATAGGTACATCTACGTGTGTGTCCTAAAACACAAAGTCATTAATACATGGTGATTTTGAGTTTCATTTCAATTCATTTGATCTTTTGCCATTTTCCTTTTCACTTGGTGACTGATTGCAGAGAAATTATCATTTATTATGGTTTCAAAGCGTTCTTTTCTTGGAAAAGCTGAAACAACATTTTAGTATTTTTGCTGTTTTTTACATGCTGTTTTCCAATTTGAGGCACATTTGTCTATAGTGGTCATTGTCCCTTCCTGATTATGCTGGATTTAACCACAGCCCTCGAGACAGTTAACTTCTAGATGCTTCTGTCCAGATTATCTGATTTTAGAGGTGCATCTGATCATGCCCGGTCCTGGTTTCATTCTTTTCTAGACAGTCATACTAAAGAAGGTGTCTACGGCAAATGTCTCTATGATCATCTTTCTATTTCCTCTGGGGTTCCACAAGGTTCTTCCTTGTCCCATTTACTTTTTAACATTTACATTCAGCCACTTATATAATCTTAGCTATGACTCGTCTGCAAGTGACACACAGATGTACCTCTATGTTCACAATCCTGTAGCCACCTCGCATGATACTGTTCAAAGAATCACTCATTTGAGTGATGAGGTAAGATCTTGGATGATCTCAAGTGAAATCCAATTTAATCCATCAAAAATTGAGAACATCTTGTTTGGACCAAAATACCAGCTTGCATTCCCCATCTCCTTCTCTTTTTGAGCTTCCTACTAACTTTCCACCGAATGTCAAAAATCTTGGCTGTATTTGGCAACACAATATGGGTTGTGGACAAGAGGTGGGGGACATAGTCACATCTATTTTCTAGTGAATTTGGCTGCTTTGTCAGATGCTTCCTTTTATCGGATTATTTGTCACTAGTCGGATTCCACCAATTCTTTGCTCAAAGGTATGCGTAAAACTTAAGTTGCCAAAAATGTGTCTGTTAGACTTATAGTTTGTGTGCCAAAAGGTGTTTCTATCTCACATGCTTGCATCTCACGTCATTGGCTGCCTGGCAGACAGAGGATTGGATTTATAATAATTTGCCTGGTTTCCAAATACATTCATGTTTGGCACCTCTTTTTACCTGTCCGAAAAAATTCAACTTTTCCAATCTATGATCTGCCAATCACCTTTGCGTTGCCTATAATTTGCTGTAGTTACAAAGGCCACAGGCATGTTTTCTGTTTTCGAGCCCCGTCTGTGGAACTCACCCCCTACGTCACTGAGAGAAATGTCTTCTCTATTATTATTTTGGAAATTGTTCAAGACATAACTCTTTAAATAATTGCTTACCGCCATTCTTCTATTTCTGTCCGGACTATTTATTGTACAATCTGCGCCCAGATGAAGTTTATTCTGCTAGTTTTTGTGTTCTATAAGTACAAATGTCATTAAATGAAAAAACAATGTTGGGAAGCAAAAGTGTGGATTCGTGTGTCCTTGGGTTTTTCACTCGTAAGTTGTTTCCTGGACCTGTGGGACGTTTTCTAACCTATATGCATCAGATCAGGCTACCTGCTTAAAACTAAGAGCACCGAGTGGGTGTGGGTTCCCACAAATTGACTGTTATCTTTTTACCAAAAGCAGTGTGTGCCATAACTCAAAGACTGGAATGTTGAGTTTAGTATACAATTCAACATTCCAAGAACCAGTGGTTGAAGTGTCTGGGTACATTTTGTGAGCCCATGGAATATTTTTCATGAAGGTTATGAGCCCTCATTAGGAGTTTGGTGGTAGTTTGTCGGTATTCCTGCCAAACTACTAGCAAAATTGATTATCATAACGGCCACTTGGTTTCCATGGGATTACAAGTGGCAGCATGGCGGTGTAAATCCCCATTTTTGGTGTTGATAGCACTACCTGGGGTTTACGGCGAAACTGCTGCCGGCAGTATTTCTGCAGGAGTAATTTGGTCGAAAATTGGTGGTAGGGTCTAGATTTAGCTACAGTTTATTGCTGGAGGTAAATCTGACCTCTTAATGCCAATCTCATGATTCAGCAGTGCGGGAATGCGGTGTGAATGCACGTTAATGGGATTACCACAGCATACCTGCCGATTGGGACCACACCGCTGACCTCATAATGAAGCCCATAGTATGTATGTTTATTAAGTTTTTATTTGCAAAAGCTGGGAAATCAATACGCTTTTTCCAGGCACATTTAGTATGACTAAGTGCCATGTTGGTGGTTCTTGGTTGAGTAACATGCAACATACTTCTGGGTAGCATCCTAACCAACATCGTAGTGTGCATGAAGTTAAGTTAATGTGTAGTATTAATAGCACTTCGTCTTCGGTTTCAACCATTTGTGCTAACATTGTGGCTGACATATTCCTGTTCTGTTTGCCAGTTTTTAATGGGGATACCTCACTTCCACATAGAAGGTGATATATACTATTGGGATCCAGTCTGAATTGTGGATCAGCTGGAAACATGTGAGTGGCTCGGTATTTGGATGCTAATATTTCTATTTGTCTGCCATTGAACCTGCCAGGTAATCATTGTGTAAATCATGTTTTTACAAAGATCTTTCCCACAAGCTTAACCATAAATCTCCTGCTCGTTACATTATGTGTAGCAGTCGGTAGTCAGCCATTTTCTCACGAGAGTGAAGAGGATGAATGATGAATTTCTACTATACGTTCCCTGTCAACTTTCTCAAATTAAACATATGCAGGGGCCGGTTACAGACCCTTTGCGCCAGTGCAAAGTGTAAAGTTGACCTTATTAGCACTAGGGCAAAGTCTGCCCTGGTGCATACAACAGTGGGGCCATATTAGACCATGACAAGTGCAATTCTGCATGGCATAAGCACTAGGACAAAAATCACCTTAGAACAAAAATCATGCACCTTCACTGCCTTTGTGCACTAGTTTTTCACATTATTTGCCATATAGCAGTGACCGTTCAAGGGAGTGGAATGAACATTCCCCATTAATGAGCGTTGGAGGTTGAGAGGGGTTTCGCACTGAGCAATTGTTCAAAACAAAGTGCTAAAATGGTTCATTTTACAGTTCGCTTTCTTTGACAATGTAGGTACACAAATCATGTTTTTCTACTGTAAAATATGGAACATTTAAAAAAATGCCAAGTAATCAAACGTACATAGGAGCATTTCCCAGTGCCCATGAAACATGTGCCCATGATGTGTGCTAGCCTTGCCACTGCAAGTATACGCCCATTTCGCTTTGTCCAACAACTGCAGAACTCCTACTGTAAGTACATAGACATGAATTTCAACCATATAACCAGTACTGCTACTGTAAGAACACACCCATGATGGCTTTTCAGAATATTCCCAGTACAGCAGCGGTAAGGAAAGACTCTAGATGGCTTTGGCAAATAAGGTCAGTATGTCTCCAGCCCAAAATGTCCAGTACTACTACTGTAAGTACATGTTCATAGTGTCTTTGACCAACACGGACTGTACTGCCACTGTAAATACACACTCATGCTGGATTTCCCATACTCCTCAGTATTTCTATTGTATGTTCCCAGTCACAGTGGCATTGCCCAATAATCTCGGTCTTGTTGCTGTAAATACGCACCCACAATGGGTTTGCCCAAAATAACAGTAATACTGCCATGGTTTTTCCCAATAACCCCATAACTGTATCTGCAAGTAAGCACACATGCCAACTTTGCAAATAAATCCAGTATTACCATCAATAATGCAAGTACATCAACTGTTACTCTTGTGGTGGCATTGTCCAATAGGCTAGTACTACCACCGTGACCGCGCAATCCCCAAGGCAGTGCCGAATTATCTCAGTACTGCTGCTGTAAGTAACACACGCATGATGGCTTGGCCCAGTAAGGCCAATAGAGCTACTGGAAGTACCCATTCATGATGGCTTTGCCAAATAATCCCAGTACTGCCACTGTTGGCAGGCGCAGGTGTTGGCATTTGGCCAATGATGGAATTCGTGTAACAGTAAGAAGTCAGTGTTATGCTGCCTGTGTCAAAATATGTCAGGACCAAATTAGGTGACCATCAGCGGGAATAAGGGTCTTACCAGCCCCCCATCGAGGATACTTCTTTCTTCCCCCACCATCACTTGCCCTCCTCCCCCAGACTGCCATCTCTGCTGCGCACACAGGCACACACTTGCCCAGACACACACACACACACACACACACACTGCACTCACACAACTGTGCATACACACTTGTACACACATTCGAAAGATCACACATTCACAAGCACACATATACAGACACAAGCAACCCCTGACATGCATGCTAGCATTGCCACTGCAAGTGCACGCCCATTTTGGCTATGTGCAACAATCCCAGAAGTACATACTTATGATGAATTGTGACCATAAAACCAATACTGCTACTGTAAGAACACACCAATGATGGCTTTTCACAATAAGGTCAGTATTTCTACTGCCCGAAATGTCCAGTACTATAATGTAAGCGCATCGTCATAGTGTGTTTGGCCAGTAACTCCTGTACTGTCACTGTATGTGTACACTGATGCTGGATTTCCCAAACGTCTCAGTATTGCTACTGTATGTTCCCAATCACAGTGGCTTTGTCCAATAATCTCTGTGTTGCTACTGGAAGTAGCACTCATGATGGGTTTGCCCAAAAATTACATTATTACTACCGTAAGTACAGACGCATGGTTTTGCCTAATAACGTCAGTACTGTATCTGTAACTAAACACACATGTTAACGTTGTACAGTAAACCCAGTATTACCATCAATGATGAATGTACGTCACCGGTAAGTACGCTCTAATGATGACTTTGTCGAATAGGCTAGTACTACCGCCATAACTATGCAATCAGGTTGGCCTTGCCGAATTATCTCAGTACTGCTGCTGTAAGTAACACACGCATGATGGCTTTGCCCAATAATGCCAGTACTGCTACTGTTAGAAGACATGTCTGTTGGCATTTGGCCAATAATGGCATTATTGTAACTGTAAGAAGTTAGTGTTATGATGGCATGTCAAAAAATGTCAGCAGCAAATTAGGTTACCATAAGTAGGACTAAAGGTCTTGCCAGCCCCCCGCCCATGAAGGATACTTCTTTCTTCCCCCACCATCACTGACACTCCTCCCCCAAACTGCTATCTCTGGAACACACACCCACACACACACGCGCGTGCGCGCATGTGGACACACACACACACACTGTAGTCACGCAAATACACATACACACTTGTACACACATTGATAAGAGTACGCATTCACAAGCACACAAATATAGACTCAAGCAACTCCTGGCATGCATGCATACATAAATGCATACACAAAGTTTTATTGTAACATGCCCGTGCGTGCCTCAATCGCATGAGCAGGCTGTGTATTTGCCATCTGATTTTCTCTGGATGGCCTGACTTATGCACTCTGCATGTGGGAATCAAGAATCAGGGCGGGGGGGTGTGACAGTCTTAGTTCCTATTTCATTTGACTTTATTTAGCTGTTTGTGTAGCGCTGGCCCTACCCAGAGGGTCTTGCAGCCCCTTACATGGTTCAAAGTTTGAGTATGTGGAGTTGAGAAAAGAACTTACAAAACGTGTTTAGGAAAGGGGAGGAAGATTACGATAGAGAAGTGATAGCAGTGGAAGAGGGCAGGTTCATGTGTGGGGAAACATGAATGTTTTGAGGCTCTTTCTGACAGTAGTGATAGAGGATGCAGCCCGTGTGTGACTTCCTACAGCACAACCACTATCTACAGGCTCCCAGTGCTCCTCGCAGGCCGTTAGAGTATGGATGCGCAGGAGCACCCCCTGCCGCCAAATGGCCACAGACAAACCAGGGTTCCTTCGCAGCATGGCCCAGGAGTAGTTCGTTAACTGCTCACTTCTGCTTAGGGCCTGCTCAGGTTTTCCCTGGCTCTGTTGCTTTGGCTGATTGCAGCCTATATAATGGGCGGACGGTTGTCACTCTGTTTTTATTTATTTATTTCATTTATGTAGAGCCCAACCCCAGAGGTATCACGGCGCTTGTACAGCGTATTACACATACATGTTGTACATATTTGTTGAAGAAAGGTTTTTAAGAGTTTTTAGAAGATGATGTATGATGGTTCATTTCTGATGTGTCCCGCGAGGGTGTTCCACTGGGTGGGAGCGGTGACACAAAAGCTGGTATCCCCCCAGCTCTCCCGCTCACTGGAGATTGAATCTAGCCATTAGCAGAGTGCGGCTGGAGGAAGAGCGGAGGGATTGTGGCACTGGTTTTACTGAGATGCGGTGCATTCTAGTGCAGGTTGCTCAATATGTGTGTGCTAACCATTTTATAGAGCGTTTCGGGAGATTGTTGTATCTGATTTGCCTGTGGAATTCATTCTTCAAGGAGAAAATGAACAGTTAGATCATGCCACATGTTCATGCTGAGATCACTTACCTTTTATCCACATTGAGGAATTTGAGTTTTGCTTTTTTGGCAGAACGTACATTGGCAACATTCTCAAAGGTGTAGGCGGTAATGTTCAATTTCACAGATGTATTTGCCAATTTGTTTTATGTAGTTGGTATTTATACATATATTTGCGGTTCAGTCTTCAGCTGTTATGTCTGTTTGGTGAGAGTGTGGGTTTTCCTCCTGCTTAACTCCATTAAAATGGCGTTAAGTGTCTTCAGTAATTGTAGTGATGTTTTAGGCCGTGTAATAATTCATAGCGCATTTTAAATCCTTTAAAATTTCCATTTTTTAGGAATGTACTGTTTCCTGAATAAGTCACATATCAATGTGTTACGGGGCGCAAGGTGTCTTACGTTGTGTAATGCAAAATTGCACAGCTCAATGAGACAACAAGACATTGACATCCCTGTCATTTGGTGTACTCATGCATATAACCAGGATATTTATTCTGGAAAATGTTCATTTTGTACGTATTTTTAGTTGTTGAGGAGTGATAGAGAAATGTTTTAAAAAATTTGACTGTGTGCTCATTGACATTTGATATGTCTAGTGTAACGACGTTGGGCCAACGGGATACTTTTGACAAAGAAAATAAAGTGTACCAACCATATGGCGCACAAAACAGCAGGTTCTTTTGGATGAGTGCTGTCCCGACATGGTAATGTCTTGGGAATGCACAGGACGGTGCATCTGTCATATACTAATCAATTCAGCCTTTAAAATGGGGCTGGATAATACAGTGACAGGATTCATTACCTGCTTGATACCCGAGGCTCACTGATCTCCCCCTTTTATTAGTGGCTGCTATCTCTCACCTTTCCCTCCATTGTCCATTTTGGGTAGAGTTGAATGTATTCAGAATCTTGTCATGTTCCCTACAACACAAAATGGGAACACCTTACCCTAATAGTAGCAGGATGGTGGGTAAACAAAACAAGAGTGAGGTCCTAAACTACAAGGACCTAATGGTCAAGTCCAGTTAAAAACTCTACTTATCACAGCTCTGGTAATGTAACCCCTTATAACTTCATGTCTCAGTGGCAGTCTCAATTATATAGTGGCCATGACGCTTCTTGGTTCACTTGCAATCTCTGGGACATAGAGCCCAGAATGCTTCTTGGTTCACTCACAATCTTAGCAATATATATATCACCAAATACATTTCTTGAAATCTCAGCCCCAGGCATATGCCACCCAGCCCATTTGATAGTCTCTTGTTCTCCTTGGATCTTGTCTCTGATAGGGTATAGGATTCATCTGAAAGCAAGCTCTCTGTTAAGCTCATTTTCGGGCTCCCTTCAGCCACCTCTTCTCCTTCCCTCATCTCTGATTGTCTGTCTGCTATCCAGGAGTGGTGTGCCGCCAATGATCTCTTCCTTAATGCCAGTAAGACTGAGATTCTCCTCTTCGGCACACCCGCTCCCTGCTTTCATGTCACTCTCTGGTTGGTTTCTCTTGGCCCTCTTCCTGATCCCACCTGTGAGGCTAAAATCCTTGGGGTCATCTTCAACTCCACACTCTCCTTCTCTCCTCACATCTCCGACGTCTATAAGAAGTCACACTGCCAGCTGCACCTCCTCAGAGGTATTATTACTTTCCTCTCCTTCCCCCAGAAGCTCACTGTCTCAGAGCTCTGGTTCTCTCTAGGCTGGACTACTGCAACAGCCTCTTTCCAAATCTGCTTGCCTCTACTCTCCGCCCTCGGCAACTCATCCAAAACAGGACTGGGAGACTTTTCCTTGGCCTCAAACCAAGGGATTGTATCTCTCCAGGACTGAAATCTCTGCACTGGCTCCCAGTGGCTTTGAGGATTAAGTTCAAAACCCTCTGCATTGTCCACAAAGCCCTCTGTGGCCTGGGGCCCCAATACCTTCAACTCTCTCTTCCTAAATATCTTCCTTCTAGAGCGCTTTGCTCATCTGCCTCCAACTCCCTCAGGGTCAGTCACTTCTCCAAGCAACGAGGTGGTGGTAGATCTCTTTCTTCGACTAGGACCTCCCTACAGCTCTAAAAATTCAGGAGAACCATCTCCGGTTGCGGAAGCACCTAAAGACTTCCTCTTTGCTTCTGCTTTCTCTCCTCCTCTCCACTGCTGAACTCCTGGCTGAAACTGAAATTGCACTGGTCACCTGGCTACCCTATGTACTCGGGCCCAGCTCCCCTCCCCAGCAGTTGCACACCTGCACTGCCCCTCTGGCAACCCTTGCACTCTGGGACTGTTTCTGTATCCCTACAGCCCACTTGACACCTGATGTTTGCACTTACCCTTGCACCTGCCACCACCTTGTCGCACTTCTTATTTATTGTTCTTATTTATTTACTGTCTATCCTATGTACTGCACTTCTCCCATCCCCCCTTCCCCTCCACTTGCGCGATCTCAATTTCACCTGGCCTAGTAACATTGTTGTCTCTGTCTCTCCTATGTGCCCCTCCCTTGCCTCGTCGCGCCTTGAAACACTTGTGTATAGGCGCGTTATAAATGCCATATCATATCATATCATGTCTCTTCCCCTATATGCTTGACTTGGCCATTGTATGTGATATGGACAACCAGCAAGCGCTGATCTTTGTTGAGGTCTATGGATCCTGCCAAGGTCTAAGATACTTTTTGTAACTGGAGGGACAGCCCTGGTATAGGACAGGATATAGTGGGCTGGGGTTCAAAATATATATACACAATGGGTGGTCCTGTCCTCTAAAGTGTAGGGTACTGCACGTATTTTAGGGCAGTAAATTCTTTAACCTTCCTAGGTTTCTTATGTCAGGCTCAGTGGATCCCTAACATGAGTTGAGAAAACAACCTTAAACAATTTTTAGGTTTTTGTAAAAGTAGCCTTTTTTATTTCTTAAGTGGCTTTTTTTGCAATTTTTTTAAAAAATATTTCTAAAAAATACAAGGAGTTGGGACACACTGTGTATACCGATCTATGTAAGGTTGAATTTGGAAAATGTATATCTCCTCTTTTGTTCTAAAAACACAGTCCCAGACCAGCATTTTGACTGAATTATGTAAATGTTAAATCCTGGTTCTTCACTGTGCATTTCCATGCCTTTACATGCTTATTCACTTTAATTTTTGAGTTGAATTGAATGCTTGTTTTCTCTATATAAAAAAATTACAAAAAAGCCACTTAAGAAATAAAAAAGGCTACTTTTACAAAAACCTAATAATTGTTTAAGGTTGTTTTCTCAACTCATGTTAGGGATCCACTGAGCCTGACATAAGAGACCTAAGAAGGTTAAAGAATTTACTGCCCTACAATACGTGCAGTACCCTAAACTTTAGAGGACAGGACAACCCATTGTGTATATATATAAGGTCTAAGATACAGCAAGACATTCAATGTTATTTGCACTTTTACATTGTCCTACATTGTCCTATGATGTGTATGTTATTATTCTGTGTGGGCCCTATTATACATGTGTTATATTTACATGGATGTGACGCTGTTTGCTCCATGCCTATCATTATGTGACTTCATGTGCATCTTTGTCACTTTTACACTTACCTTTGTGTCTGCATGTGGTGTGTTACATAAGTGATGTAGTTAATGTTACATGATTATTTAAACACATCACCTTTTGTGGGGGTTGTGGTTGTGGCTCAAGCCTCTTTCTCTCTGTCATCAAGGTTTTCATGGATTTTGTATTTGGACACATAAATAAAAGAACTTCAAGATTTTTTGACAGACTAACAGCCTCATTATGACCCCGGCGGTAGCTGTGCCGGTAAAAACAGCATGGCTGCCGCCGGAGTCGTGTTGTTTTCCGGCGCCTGGCAATGGAGAATTACCAGGGCATTACAGCCCCGGCAGTCCCGGTAATTCCCCATTGGCAGGCGCTGGAAAAAACTACTCCCCATTCCCATTCGAGTCCCATGGGACTCAATGGGAATGGGGAGGACAGAAGCACCGGCACCATTAATAATGGTGCCGGTGCTTCCGTCAAAGTCTGTGGCCGGGTGCCGTTCCGTCCCCGCCAGGTCAGACCTGGCGGGAGGGACTCCACCAGCCCGCAGAACTCAGAGTTTGCCGGTCCGCTAACAATGGTGCCAGTAGCTTTCCGGCACTGCTGTTACGAGACCGGCATACTTATAATGAGGCCCTATATGTTTCTAAGGAGTTTAGGTGTGTGTGTGTGTGTGTGTTTGGGCGGGAGTGGGGGTATGACTGTACTTTGTCCTTACCATGGTGTCAATCTGATGTTCTATGTTGTTCCAAAGCTCAACATATTATCCCAGTGTTTACAGTTTGTGTTTGAAAGGTTGCAAAGGGAAATGGTAGGCGTAGTTACATTTTAACTATCTTACGAGCTATATGACTTGTTCCGCATTTGGTGAGCATGATATATCTATTTGAGGTATGCATTTCTACATGCATGGCATGCATCTACATTGTATGGCGTATAATATTGCCTAATGCAGCACAACTGGGATGCTTTTCGTTGACAATGTGATTTGTTTAGAACTGTGTCCTTGTGGTACACTTTTTGTGCAGGTAAGCATGGGATGTGCACACTGGATGATTCCTGGAATTTCTGGCTACATATCGAAGGGTAACATACCACTACTTTGAATTGGATGCCTCAATTCATGTGATTCCCTATGCTATCATGCTTCATGCACGTGGCAATGCTACCATGATATGGACCCGTCCCAGAGCAATAGCAACAAATGCATGACAGAATGAAAGTGTAATCAAGGCATGTACAGCATGAACATTATAATATCAGGAGAAATGTCTGTAATATGTTTCACCATGATGATTTGGACGAAGGTCATGGCTGGTGGCTTGGTAGTGTGATAAAATATACAGTGGGCAAGCCGTAGGCCGTGGCCAGAGGCACGGAAAAAAACTATGGTATAACAACACCCTTGAAATTCACAGAAAAAAACGTTAAAGTTTACTTAAGGTGTCCACATTTATGCTAATAGAACCCCTGAAATGTTGACAGCTACAGTGAGATAGGAGGTGAAAAATCACTCGCCATGGCCAAGGGCAAACACTGATATTCAGCGCATTTGGGAAGTCATGACCTCAGCCCATTCCTGTTGCAAAGCCCATGAACACATACATATTATAAGAGAAGGGAGTCACAATGACATCCAAAATGGTGTTATAGGGGACATCAACGGGAGCGCACTGAGTTAAGCTGGTCATGACTTCCCAAATGTGCTGAATATACCTTCTGTGCCTGGGACCATTCTTTTAATGGAAGCAAAATACACGTCTGATAAAGTGATGATTGCTCCTAAAATGGTGTGTTATAAAATACAAAACATGAGCACAACATGACTGATTGACCTCCACAATGCTCATGAGCGACACAGCTACAATGTTGGCCTTGTAGCCGGAATTCTAATTCACTCAAAACATCAGAGATGCAAAGGCATCAAAGATGAAACCGGTGAAGAGCGCCCCAGTGCCCTGCATTGCTGACTTCCTTTGATGACCGCAGGGACTCGAAAGGCATTGTGTTGCTTTTTTCCTGTGTTTTTCTGTGAAGGTGCCCGGCTTAGTTCCGGGGTTCTCATTCCGCATGACGTGTTTTTTTATTATCTTTGTTCCCTGCTTGTTTTCGTTCCGAGGGTCCCCTTTCTGATTGCCCTTCATATTTCCCTCGGCTCGTGTCTCGATTTGTTTACATAAACCTTCACTGCCCGTTCATTTCCGGCAATGGGAGGGGGGGCATCTGATTTGAGCGAGGATGAGAAATAGGTGCAAATCAGCGTGAAGATAACAATTATTCCTGTCGCCTGGTGGGCGCAATCTCAGACACAGGTGCGATCATCAACTTGCACAACAGAATCAAACCGAGGCAGTAAAGCAGCTGATGGGGAAGCAAAAAGAGGACAGGGCGCCTTCTTGCTTTTACGAACAACAGAAATGGGTTCATAATCCACTAACGGCCTTAAGGAAATCACATTAAATCCGGTGGCACACCCCTGGTGAACGCACGTGCGTCCTTCGGGCACACAATGCTCAGAAAGAGACCAACTCAAAAAACGGACTGGACATAATGTAGATAGACTACAGCTGCCACCTGCTCCCGTGTGCTTTTTAGCCCCCGCCATAATGCAGACTGTGGCTGGTCAGTGCTTTTAATGCCTACAATTGGAGCCAAAAGTATATAAGCTGTTGGCTGGAAGAAGGTAGCGCCAAGTTATTATTGTATTGCTTATGGCATGTGCCTAGCTCAGGAGCAGCAGAGCACGTACAGCAGGAGGGTGCCAGCGTTGGGCTTGGCATTGTATACAGTAGCACAGTACCGCTGGCGCGGAGAGGGAGGGGTTTGTATTCATCCAGCAAGTATTGTTGAAAGAGGTGCGTTGTAGGTGTCTTGCGGAACCGGACCGTGGTGGTGGGATTTCGCGAGGAGATAGACCGAAAGGCCAAGGTAGCGGCCACAAAGTGAAAGAATAATAGATTGCGAGTGTGCAGAAAATCAATACATCTCTTATAGGGAATGCCTAGTCTCTGGAACAGCGCTGCACTTGCCAAACACCTGAACTAAAAAAAAAAAAACAGGGGAGCCGAAGCCATCTGTTTATGTGTAACTTTTGGTTGCAATTTAAGTTAACATTGTTATGTGCCGAGCCCCACGGCCAGGAGCGCGCGCGGGCTGGCTTGGTGAGAGTAGGCCGCACGGCCTGTGGCGTAGCTCCAGCCGGAGCTCAAAGAATACGCAGCACACCTAGCGAGGGTATGCCCCTGAACTGCCTCCCTGTGCTCGGGGGCGGGGCTTTTATTAAGACGCCCTGCGTCACCGCGTAGCGGGACGCAGGGCGGATGCAACATTCCTCCTTTATTTTAACAAAACAACAATAACACTAAACGGTAGCATAAAGATCACAACAACCTAAGCAATATTCAAGAGACCACCCAGGCTCTACCAGCCATACACTATGGGCCACATTGCCACACATAGTCATTTAGTCTGGCGGGCGGTTTTGTAGCAGTTCTCAGACCGTACCGCCCTACTCGGGGGCTAACCCCCACTGTCCCACTGGGTGGCTCACCTTCGCTATCCGGGTCCCCCAGATTCAGCTCGCTCTCCGGTTCCCAGGATCGATCCTCCACCCCTGCCTCATCCTGGATGGACACGGGCTCTTCTTCGCTGGGCTGACCTCCTTCGTCTTCCTGGTGGCACTCGCCATCGGTCCACAGATTCCGTGGCACCGCCTTAAACCATGACGCATTTCTCGTCACCTGGCGACGTCCTCTTGTCACCGTCACCATAGTGCCTTGCCTGCTACTCACGGTCCATGGGATTTCTTCATATCTGGTGTCCAGTTTAGACTTCGTTGGATTTCGCAGCATGACCACTTGGTCATCCACTTGATGATTGGACGGCCTCGCCCTCCTCTTGGCACTCATGTGGGCGTTGACGCTCCTTCTCCTTCTTTCGGTGTGCTCTTCGTTGACCTCATCCGGGGTCCTGCTAGGATGATGCGGAATGGAGGATTTGATGACTGTTCCAAACATGAGGTCCGCCGGCGGTATGCCTGTCGTGCTGTGAGGGGTTACACGGTACTTCCATAAAAAGCGGTAAAGGTCAATCTTCCACGGGCTGGCATTCGCCTTGGCCACTCTTAACACTTTGTTAATGGTCCTCATGAAACGTTCAACATCCCCGTTTGCCTGGGGCCACCTCGGCATGATGTGATGGTATTTTATATTGAGTTCTTGCAGGTACTGTTTAAATTCCTCCCCCGTAAAAGGGGGTCCATTGTCACTTTTAATGGAGGTTGGCAAACCATGGGTTGCAAACATTTTTTCTATGGCAGGGAAGACGACCTCCGCTGATGTGGATTCAACTATTTCAACCTCTGGGTAGCGGGAGTGATCATCAATTGCCACCAAGAGGTGGAGGCCTTCCCGTAGTTTACAGAAGTCAATGCTAATGGCCTCCCATCGGGCACGGCCACGTTCTGCTGACAGGATTGGTTCTGGTTCCGGTGGGCTCCCAGTTATCTGGCAGGGCAGGCACATGCTTATGAGTGTCTCGACCCGGTCATCGATTTGTGGGAACCATACCCTGTGCCTGATCTGGGCTTTTGTCCGTGCCATCCCTTGGTGTCCCTCGTGGGCCAATGCCACTATCCTGTCTTGTATGCCCAATGGGATAACGATGCGATTTCCCCTTAGCAGCAGTCCACTCTCAGTGATCGACAGATGCTGTCGGACGGTGAACATGCCAGACAGAAACGTCTTTGCCTCTGTCGTTCTGTTGTGCATATGCTTCATGAACGTCTTCCAATCACCTGAAATGATAGCGTCCTTCACCAGGTCACAACAAGGATCCCGGTGTGTCTCTGACTCAATGTCCTCGATGCTGACTGCTTTTGGCCTCATGGCGCGTATCACCTGGCATATATGCTCCTCGGTCTCTTCGGCCACTTGGACTTCCTGTGGGGTTGCTGCTCTAGGATGCCTTGAGAGAAAGTCTGCCGGGTTTCCACTGCCCGGCTGATAGACCAGTTCGAAATTGTACTGCTGCAGGTGGAGCAGCCATTTGGTGATCCTTTCTGGCGGATGTGACGATGTACGCATGAAGATGGGTAGTAGGGGTTTATGATCAGTGACCGCCGTGAATCGGCATCCATACAAGTATAGGTGAATATGCCGACACCCCCAGAGCACGGCAATGGCCTCTTTCTCAATATGAGAGTACCTCTGCTCTGTCGCTGTGAGCGCTCTTGAGGCATATGCGATGGGTCTTTTCTCCCCTTCTTTAGTCACTTGCATTAAGATGGCTCCGAGTCCTACTGGGCTCGCATCGACAAACAGTTCTGTAGGGAGTTTGGTGTTGTAGTACGCCATCTTTGTGTCGAAAGACAGGGACTCCTTGTGTTCTCGAAGGCCTCTTGGCACTCCTGTCCCCACTCCCATTTTGTGTTAGCTTTGGTCAGGTCACGTAGGGGCTCCGAAAGAGTAGCCAAGTTTCGGATGAACCTGACGCAGTAGGTGGCCATGCCAAGAAAACTGCGTGCCTCAGTGGGAGTCGTTGGCGGGCTTGCGGCTTGTATGTCTGCGACCTTCTGGGGATCAGGAGAGATGCCAGTACCTCCGAACTTGAAGCCAAAAAATGTAATTTCAGGTTTGAGAAATTCGCACTTCTCCCTGTGTATGGTTAAACCAGCATCTTCTAGCCTGCTCAGTAATGCCTGGAGTCTTTTGAGGTGTTCTTCCCTGTCCGGCGTGTGAATTAGAATGTCATCACTCATGTTCAGGGTGCCAGGTATGCCTCTAATGACCTCTTGAATGGTTTGTTGAAAGACTTCGGCCGCTGATGATATCCCGAAGCTCAGGCGCTTGTACCTTCGCAGACCTAGATGTGTTGAAAATGTCGTAATATATCGAGAGTCCCTATGAAGTTTGAGCTGATGGTACCCCGCCTTCAGATCGACTTTGGAGAACACACACGAACCCGTGAGGTCGGCCACAATTTCATCGATCGTCGGTGTGATGTGACGTTCCCTTTTAATGGCTGTATTCGGGAGGCGCATGTCGATGCAAATCCGGACTTTTCTGGGCTGTTTTGGCTTTCTTGTTACCACCATTGGGGAGACCCATGGTGTGGGCCCTGTGACCTCCTCTATGATGCCGGTGTCTTCCAGTGCTTTAAGTTCATTCTCCACTAGATCCCGCATGTGGAAAGGTGTTCTCCTATGCCTTACTGCTCTGGGTTGTACCGACTCATCGATATTCAGTTTGATGGTTTTGCTTTTCAAACAACCTATTCCGTCTTGCAGCTTGGGGTGTTGGCTTAGAATGTTTTCCACCTCTGTGACCTCATCAACATGGCAGATGAATTTGACCACACCCAAATCTTCCGCAGCGTCGCCACTCAGAAGGCTTTCAATTCCTGCTTTTACCACATAGACCTTCGACCATAGCGTGTTTTCACCATGGCCCAGAGTAGTGCGGAACCTGCCCACGACTGGTAGAGGCTTCCGGCTGCCGTATGCAAACAACAGCGTGTCTGTGCTCTTCAAATCTGGTTGTGGGTTTAGAGTCTGAAATATGCTTGTGGCATAACGTTCACTGAGGCACCTGTGTCGATGGTCATCAGAACTTGCTGGTTTTGGATGGTGACCACGCACTTCCGCCTTCGGACAGATTTTTTCTGTGGTGCTTGACCCTGGTTCAGCGCAGACACCAGGTATACATTTCTCCCTTTTCTGTCGTTTTCCGTACCAGGGTCACGTTGTATGCCTGAGACATCATCACCCTCTTCCTCCGTTGAGGAGTTGGCAGCAGCGATCCTCCTTGCGCTGGCCTGCTTTTTCTTCTTGGTTGCGTTCTTTTCATGAAGGTTCTGTGATGGCTGTGTCGTCGTGCCTGCAGACCTGCATACCTTCGCATAGTGGTCCTTCCTGCCGCATGCTCCGCAAGTGGTACCTTGCGCGGGGCAGTTTCGTCGGCCATGTCGTGGTCCACCACACCAACCGCATTCTGTGGGACCCGGGCCGCGTGGTTGCCACCTGTTGTGAGCATAGCCCCCACTGACCTCGTCTATTGTGACTTGTCTGTTGGTGATCTGGGACACCATGGCTGTGGTGAGAGCGGGTTGCAATTTGTGTAGAGTGGCCTCCATGTTGGCAGCCCTGGTGTGTGCCAGTTCCCTTTGTCGTCCCAATTCAAGGATCCGTTGCAGGGGGGATGCCTTTCTCACTAAGTACCAGCCGCCTTAGCTTTTCTGAGTGGAGGCCATTAATGATTTGCCTCCGGATCTCTTTCTCCACATTTGTAAATTCACAGGACATGGCTAACTTTCTTAATCGTGTGTGGTAGGCATCAAGAGTTTCATCCACTGCCTGAACGGTGGTGCAAACAATAAACATCTCATAGTCCGGGTTTAGTTGTGGGAGGAAGTGTGCTGTTAAAGCCTCTTTTGCACTCACATATGCATCTTGGCCGTCATCAACGTTTAAGGAATTAAAGATGCGTAGTACCTCATCGCCCACACTGAGCAGCAGGTGTGCCTTCATCTTTCTGGCCGTCGTTACGTCCTTGCATTCCATCGCCATTTCAAACTTTTGGATCCATAACTGCCACCTGGGCCCGCTCGATGATGGATCTGTGAAGGGGTGAAAAGGTTGGACCAGTGCTGATGAACCTCCTTGTGGGCGAGGCTGTGGTGATGCCATTGACAAGTTTGGCGCGATTCTTAACGGCGTGCTGGGCCCAGGAGTGGATGTTCCGGCCGCCATGTTGTCATGTACACGTACCGTCTAGGTGTGAGTCCTTCAGAGTTGTGCCACGACCCCGTGGTAGTCAAAGGTCCAGCACACCTCAGCTGTTCCCCTCAGATGATGCAGGTGCAACTTGTTCTGGGCCTTACTTGGAGTTTGCTGCAGCTTCCAGACTCTGGGGAGGTGTATGTTGGGCAGGTGGCTCCACGTCGTGGCTGTGGCAATTTGGAGCGTTGTGATGAATTTATGGTGAATGGATGGCACCAACGGAGAATAACCGTAGTGTCGTGCGCGTGTTGTAATCAGCTCCACCTCGTCGCCATTGTTATGTGCCCAGCGCCGCGGCCAGGAGCGCGCGCGTGGTGGCGTGGTGAGAGTAGGCCGCACGGCCTGTGGCGTAGCTCCAGCCGGAGTTCAGCACACCTAGCGAGGGTATGCCCCGGAACTGCCTCCCTGTGCTCAGGGGCGGGGCTTTTATTAAGACGCCCTGCGTCACCGCGTAGCGGGACGCAGGGCGGATGCAACAAACATTGATCAGTTTGTCGCTATTGTCTTACAAGATTAGGAAAAAGACTCATTATAACTTGCCTTTTGAGATAGCCCACCATATTGCACTATAACTTCTAAACCACTAAGATTCCCAGTGTTGATGATGTCACTCACACTCTGAGTTAGTTGGTTTGAAGTTTGTATAAATAGCTGGGAGACTAGCTCATTGGAATGTCTTGGGAGGATAGCTGAGGGGCAACTCGCTCAAGCAAAACGATGCAGAGCAAGACAGGTTCAATCCCCGGATCCGCGCTTAGAAACCTTGTGATATAAATAAAATAACCAATGTACAATCATCTGGGATGCTTGTGCTACCAGGTATACAATACAAGCAAGTTATGCAGTCACACAGAGATGTTTTTTTTTTCTTCTCAGTTGTACCGTAGGGTATTTTGGCCTTTAATTGCGTTGCAAAGTGTGAACTGATTTTAGTACGAAGAAACGCATCCCTGCCTACCTATGCCGTTCATGCCTGTTTCCGGATTTTGCTTTCAGACAGTCGCTCTGTCATGGCATGTCTGATACTTATTTGTATGAGTATATACCAGCGGTAAAAGGCCCCGAGTCATGCCCTTGGCTGTCAAGCCTTCCAGTCTTTGAGAATGCAAGACTCGTCTGAGTCTGTCAATTGTTGTACTGCAGGAGGCATTGACTGGGGGCAGCCTAGAGTCATAAGGCAATGGGCTACTCCCAGAATAGCCGCTGCAAGGGAATGTGAAAGGAAATGGCAAGTAGAATTGACTTCAACATCCCGTAATTAATCTCAGAGTTCCAATTGAGTCATCTCATTACTGCCACCGCAGTCCCTGCTGCGAACATTGTTTTGTTTCTTTCTAGCAAGGACTTTTCCTCTGGTATTTTCAATATAGTAATTGGGCCTGATTTACAAACGCGTTTTTCAATGGGAAAAACGCTTCCTAAATCAGGCCCATTGTCTGCTTTGAACACACACCATTTTGCTTTTTAAAATGTCAGTAACACATGTTTTTACTAATGCATGCAAACCTCCAATGTTTATTCCTTGACTTTCTTCATGCACCCTGGCATGCAGTTGGTGACATGTTGTCTCTATAAAACTAAAAGTAAATAAATACAAGCATTGGCAATGCCAACAGTTTTGGCTTTTCTGTAGGCATGACAACGGCATTGGCAAGGCCCTGAAGCAGTGGTATTAACTAAGCATCAATTGTAGCAGCTGCAAAATGGTGCGAGTACCTGGGCATATAATAGCAGTTGCTGCAAATGTCTAATACGTAAACACAGGCCAAAACGGTTGGCTTTACAAATTGTTATTGTTATTGTTATTTTGCATTTATATAGCGCCTTATATACCATTGGTATGGTCTGAAGGTGCTGGTAGGTTGAACGCCCTTGGGAACCGTGGTTCTGGTCAGTGGAGAGATTAGAGAGGGTCAAAGGTGCGTGTGCGCACCAGGTATGTGTGCAGCTGGTGCGGAATTTTTTGTGGTAGCTGCTTCCTAGCGATAGGTGTGGTGGTTGAGGAATCAGGAGTATGTGTTCGGTCTGGCGGGAGTTATCCAGACCGATTGAGGCAGCGTTAGACCTGACGAGAACGCTTGGCTGGGGGTGGGAAACCAGCAATGTTTATTTAGAGTGATGGGGAGTGAGCGGTGGATGTTGATATGAGAACAGTTATACCGAATGGTGTCATAGTATCTCTGTGTTCTACTTGAGTGGTGGTGTAAGGAGAGAGTAAGCGTGGAGTGTGAACTGAAGTATGTTCTTACAACGATTCCTTGCGTTCGACATCAAAGACTGCACATCACGCAATCCACAGGGGTCAGGTCCGGTCCGTGCGATGTGTTTTGTTTCTCATCTGCTCTTGTGCTCTATTCATCGGGTCAGCGGATTCATCCGTATAGCGTACTCCTCCATCTAGCATAATCATGCGTTCTGGTCCATTCATTCATTTGTTTCGTGCGTTCACCCGCTCCCCAGGCTCATCTGTTATGCACTCATTCGCATCAGATGCTCATCCGCCACTTTGTCAGTTCTGCATTCGTCAGCTCCGTTCACTCTTCCGTACAATGTACTTATCTGTTTTGTGTACTCGTTTTCTCGCTCTTATTTCTCGTTCGTTTGACGCATACGCGTTCTCTCGCCATACTCAGTCGCTTACTACACTCGGTCGCCCGACATACTCGGCTGCTTGCCATACTCAGCCGCTCGCAACATTCCGTCGTTCACTAGATTCAGCCGATAGCTGTATTCAGTCGTCCCCTAAGCTCCTCCGCGGTCCATGTTCATCCCCACATTACACTCGACCGTTTTCTACATTCATGTGCTCTCCAAATTCACTCAGTCGTATTCTACACTCATGTGTTCTCCACATTCATCTGTTCAGCACATTAATTGGCTCTTCGTATTCGTTCGTTCTGTACGCTCACCGTCCTTCCGCAGTCATCCGCCCTCCGCAGTCATCCGCCCTCCTGCAGTCATCCGACCTCCTGCAGTCATCCGACCTCCTGCAGTCATCCGCCCTCCGCAGTCATCCGCCCTCCGCAGTCATTTTCCACAGGCATCCGCACTCCACAGTCTTCCGCCATCCACACCCATCTTCCAAGGGCATTCGCCCTCCACAGTTATCCGCCCTCCACAGTCATACGCCCTCCACCGTCATCCGCCCTCCACTGTCATCCGCCCTCCACCGTCATCCGCCCTCCACCGTCATCCGCCCTCCACCGTCATCCACCCTCCGCAGTCATCCACCCTCCGCCGTCATCCGCTCTCCACTGACATCTGCTCTCCACTGACATCCGCCTTCCACAGACATCCGCCCTCCACAGTCATCTTCCACAGGCATCCACCTTCCAACAATCATCCGCCCTGCCCAGTCGTCCGCCCTCGACAGTCATCCGCCCTCACAGTCCTCTTCCACAGGCATACAACCTCCACAAGTATACACCCTCTACAGTTGACCGCCCTGCTCAGTTATCCGCCCTCCACAGTCATCCGTCCTCCACAGTCATCCGTCCTCCACAGTCATCCGTCCTCCACAGTCATCCATCCTCCACAGTCATCCGTCCTCCACAGTCATCCGTCCTCCACAGTCATCCGTCCTCCACAGTCATCCGTCCTCCACAGTCGTTTGCCCCCCAGGGTCGTCCGCTCTCCGCGGTCATCCGCCCTACGCGGTCATCCGCCCTACGCGGTCATCTGCCTTCCGCAGTAAACCGCCCTCCGCGTTGATCTACCCTCCACAGTCATCCGTACTCATCGTTCATCCGCTCTCCACAGTCATCCGCTCTCACCGGCATCCGCCCTCCACAGTCATCCGCCCTCCACAGTCACCGTCATCCGCCCACCACAGTCACCGTCATCTGCCCTCCACAGTCACCGTCATCCACCCTCCACAGACATCTGCCCTCCACAGTCATTCGCCCTCCACAATCAACTGTCAGCAGCGTTCATCTTCTACTCGCATTCCATTCGTCGGAACTCAGTCGGTCTCCCACTTCAGGCCTCTCACCCTCCACATTCCTCGGCTTTCCACATTCTTCCGTTCTCCATACCCTGTCGCTCACCCAATCAGTCGCTGCTACTTTTCTTTACTCATTACGCGCATCTGCTTTCCACGTTCTTCTGCTCTTTGTTCTCTCTTCGCACAACAAGCTCCTTCGCTCTGCATGCTCTTCCATTCTCCACCTTCCTCCACTTTTTACCCATGGCCGCTCTCCATACTCGGACCGCTTTCTACAGTCAATTGGTTTACACACTCATCCGTTACCTCTATTGATTTTGCTCGTATTATTCATCGGGTCTCCAGACCCAAACGTCTTCTAGACGTACTTGACAACCGCTTCCATCCTCCAATTCATTTATACTTGTCTAGTTTCGTCTTTATTCATTCGCCCTTTTCATTCATCCGTTCAACACACTCATCGGCTTTCCAAGCTCGTCCACGCTCTATATATATATTTTTTTTTTTTCAGTGATCAATTCGTGTTGTTGACTTCACTGTTTAGATCTACATTGCTCGTTTTGATTTCATTTTGTGAATATTTGATACAATCGGTTTTTGTTATTGCTTTAGGTGCTTCGCTGGGTCGGTGTTATTTTGATGATGCTAGAACGGAGTCTGTTGGGTTTAGGGAAAGAGCCAGGTTTTCAGTAGTTTGCGGAAAGCTGTTAGCTCCTCGGTTAGCCTGATGTGGGGTGGGAGAGAGTTCCACAGGGTTGGGGCTAGGGCTGAGAATGATGCTCCGCCTAACCTGACTGAGTTAGTCTTAGGAATTACTAGGAGGCCGGCTGTGCTTGATCTGAGGGTGCGAGTGGGGTGATAAGCTATTAGCTTTTCTTGAAGGTATTGGGTCCAGTTTTATGTACTGCTCGATGGGTGAGGCATAAGGTTTTGAAAGCTACCCTACGGGCTACTGGAAGCCAGTGCAGTGTCTTGAGGGCTGGGGATACGTGGTCTCTTGGACCAAGCGAAAGTAACACTTTGGCCGCCGCGTTTTGTGTTCTTTGAAGTTTGTTCATTTGGTAGGCATGGATTCCGAGGTATAGGGGGTTGCCGTAATCGAGCCGTGAGATGACGATTGATTGTACCGCAGAGACTCTGTTAGGAAATGATAGATATGGAAAGATGCGCCTAAGGTTTTTGAGGTGGTAGTGGCAGGACTTTGAGACATTGTTGACTTGGCGCGAGAGTGTTAGGTCAGAGTCTAGGGTGCATCCAAGATTTTTCACAGTGTTGGAGGGTATCGGTGAGTTGCCCATGGCGGTTGGCCAGGGTAGGGGGTGAGGGAGAAGATCTGGGTTGCCGCATATCATTATTTCTGTTTTGGAGGGGTTTAGCAGGAGGTGGTTTAGGGTCATCCATCGTTCAATGTTAAGGAGGCAGGTTGCCAGGTCTGGTCGTGAGTTAGGATTCGTGTTCAAGAGTTTTAGAATTAGTTGTGTGTCATCGGCGTAATTGTAACATAGGATGTTGTGTGCACGAATTATCGGTGGGAGGGTGGTCAGGTAGAGATTGAAGAGGAGGGCAGATAGACACGCTCCTTGTGGGACTCCTGTGTTGACTGGTCGTGCTTGGGAGGTATAGTTGGAGAGTGTCGTTACTTGGTGCCTGTCCTTGAGGAAAGAGGCTATCCATTTGAGGGCGGTTCCACGTATTCCTAGGGAGTTGAGGCGATCAAGGAGTATTGAGTGATTGATCGTGTCAAAGGCGGCTGATAGGTCGAGGAGGATTAGAGCGGCGCATCCCGCGGCGTCAGCAGTCATTTTAAGGTCGTCCCAGATAGAAGTTAGGGTGGTTTCAGTTCCGTGACAAGTTCTGAAGCCTGATTGGGCGGGGTCTAGGAGTTTGTTGGCTTCAACAAAGGCGTTAAGTTGAGAGTGGGCGGTTCGATCAATGAGTTTGGCGAGGAACCTGGTGTTTGATATGGGGCGGTAGTTTTTGGGCTCGAGCGGATCGAGCGAGGGTTTTTTTATCAGGGGTTTGACGTGCGCCAGTTTGAATGCGTCTGGAAAGGTACCGGAAGTGAGGGAAGCATTTATGATAGATCTTGCGTGTTCTCCTGCGCAGGTGGAGGCAAAGATTTCTTTAAGGGTAGTGGCTGGGCACGGATCCAGTGGTGATCCGGATGGTTTGCGGGCAGATAGGAGTTTGAGAAACTGTTCTGTTGTTAATGGACTGAAGGAATCGAACGTTGGTTGCGTGGGGGTTGCAGCTGATGGATTGGGTGGTACGGGCTGAGGATTGTCTGGTGGCTGTAAGAGTGCTAGTTTGGAGGTTAGAGTATTTGTCCTTTCTATAGCCGTGGAGTAGAAGTGGAGGGAGAGTGAGTCGCAGAGTGATTGTGATGCAGTCTGGATGGTTGTGTTACAAGCTGGATTGGTGAATTCGGAGATAATTTTGTGGAGTTCTTTACTTGGGTTTTTGGAGTTTAGGATTCGGGAGTTGTAGTGGGCCTTTTTTGTTTTCCGGATTTCGGCTTTGTACCGATACAGGTGTCGGGCCAAGGTGGTCCTGCTCTCATGGGTTTTCTCTTTATGCCATTTGCGTTCTAGTTGTTTGTATAGTCGTTTAGTGGTCTTCAGCTCAGGAGTGAACCATCTGGGGAAAGGGCCACGGCGGGTTGATGGTTTGTAGGACGGGGTGAGGCGCATCAGAGATGCGCTAAGCCAAGAATCAAGGGCCTCAGGGGTGAGATGGTTGTTGAGAGGGCAGGATGGTGGTGGGGACTGGAGGAGAGCCTCGGCTAAGTCTGGGGTGATTATTAGTTTCTTCCAGCATTTGCCTATATTCGGAGGTTCGGATATGAGTAGGGGGAGGGGTTCGGGTGAGTGGATGGTGAAGGGGAGAATGAAGTGATCAGACCAGATGATAGGGGTGGGCGGCATTAGCTGAATCAGGTTGTTGGAGCTAAAGATGGCATCGAGAGTGTGTCCTTTATAGTGGGTTGGTCCGTTTATGTGGGGTTGGAGGTTAATTGCATCTAATCCGTCAATCAGGGAGTATGTCATAGGGTTGGTGGGGATGTCAAGCCATATGTTGAAGTCTCCAAGAAGGGTGAGGTTGGGATGGTTTAGTTGGAGGGTGGCAATAGAGTCGCAAAGGTTATTTGCGAAGTGTCTATCGTAGCCTGGGGGCCTGTAGATTATTAGGAAGCTATGTGAGAGCGATGGGGAGAGGGATAGTTTAACAAGGAGAGATTCGCAGGATGGAATGGAGGGTTGGTTATCGATGATTGAGGCGCGGAGGAGAGATTTGTAGACAAGTGCTACCCCTCCTCCCCTGGACGGACGGTTCAGTGGGATGAGGGAGTAGTTGGGGGGAAAGGCTTCATTGGCGATTGGGCCGAAGTCGTCAGAGAACCAGGTTTCGGTGATGAAAACTAGGTCTGGTTTGTCAGAGGTGAGGAGGTCAAAGATGGCATGTCTGTTTTTTGCTATTGATCGGGCGTTAAATAGGATGCAGTTCATAACGGCAGTCGGGGATGATCTTTGTGGTGGAGGGGGAGGGTGCACTGGTGGAGAGTTTGGGGGGGGGTAGGTTGGGTGGTGATAGATGGGAATAGTGGGCGAGCAGAGAGATTGGCAGGCTTCGGGAGGGGTTGGGAGGCTGCGTGTGATATGATGGACGGGTTTTGGAAGGGGGATTTGAGGGAGGGATGTTGCCGGTTAGGAGTTTCAGTTGCAGCTGATGAGAAATCGAGGGAGAGGGGTTTCAGGCGGGGGGAAGCCACGGGGGAGAGGGGGGATTGTAGGATAGATGTGATTGGTCGAGATAGGGGGGGTGAGGAGTGCTGTGAGATTGAGGGGGACCAAGAACGTTTCCTCTTTAGTTTCCTTGCTGCGACTGGTGTGTGGGAGAGGGTGGGGGGGTCGGAGGGTGATTGGGAGGCAGCTTCGGTTCTTGCTAGGGCTAGTCGTGCAGTTTTTAGGGAGGGGAAGGGGTGAGGTCGAGAGGGGATGATGGCAGGGGTATAAGGGGAGGGCGGGAGTCGGGTGATTGCAGGGTGGGGTGTGTCAGGTATGATAGAGAGGGGAGCGGGTATGGGTAATGCAGGTGGGTCGGGGGTGGGGTTCAGGGGATGAGTGGTCTTGGGGTGGGTGGCTCGCCATCGTGCCCCCCTTGCTTGGTGTTTGGATAGGGGAAAAGCAGGGGGTGCGAGAGAGGGAGGGGGGGTTTGGGAGAGGTGGGAAGGGACGGAAGACAGATCGGAGATGGTGTTTCTGACTGATCCTGGTGGAGTGGGTGCACTCATGATTGGTGCGAGTTTTATGATTGGTTTAGGAGGGTTTTCTGATTGTAGTTCTAAGGTCGGTGGTGACACGCTTTTAGGCACACTTCTGGGTTCAACTGTTCAAACCTGAGATCCTTCCTACAACATGGGATGTGACATCCAATTCCCCCCCACTCCAGATCGGAGACCCCTCCCACAGCATGAGATTTTCAGAGAGGATTTAGGGCGCAGCTTCTAATTGCAATTTTGGGGAACAATTTTAAATCCTAGTTTCTTAGAGAGGCTATTGAGGCAGCTTCAGAATACAATTGGAAATATTTCTAAATGCAGTTTTCTTAGAGAGGCTAATTGGCACAGCGCCTAAATGCAGTTAGGTTTAGGATTCTTAATGGAATTGGGGACACTTCTAAATGCAGTTTTGTTCAGGGAGGCTATTGGGTGCAACACCTAAATGCAGTTGGGAGCACTTTTAAATGCAGTTGTTATTAACTGGTATTAGGAATATTTCTAAAATGCTACTTTCCACAGAGAGGCTATTGGGCGCAACACCTAAATGTAATTTGGAGGCACTATTAATGCAGTTGTGGACACTACTAAATGGTGTTGGGAACACTTCTAAGATGCAACTTTCCTCAGAGAGGCTATTGGGCGCAACACCTAGACGCAATTGGGAACATTATTAAATGTAATTGAGGACACTTCTGGATGCAATTTTTATTAGAGAGGCTAATGGGCGTAACTTCAGATTGCAGTTGGGATCACTTACTAAATGCAATTGGGATTAGGTGAGCGGCTATTCTAAGAGCAATTGGGAACACTTCTAAATGCAACTTTCCTGCGGGAGGCTATTGGGCGCAGCTTCAGGATGCAATTTGGAACATGGCTAGATGCAATTGTGAATACTTCTAAATGCAACTTTCCTCAGAGAGGCTAATGGGCACAATACCTGAATGCAATTGGGAACACTTCTAATCCAATTTTTCCTAAGAGAGGCTAGTGGGCACTATACCAAGTGCAGTTGGGAACACTTCTAAATGCAATGCAATTTTCTTCAGAGAGGTTATTGGACGCAATACGTAAATGTAATTGGGAACACTTCTAGTTGCAACTTTCTTCAGAGAGGCTATTGGTCACAATATCTAAATGCACTTGGGAACACTTCTAAATGCAATTTTCCTCAGGGAGGCTATTGGGCGCAACACTTAAATGTAATTGGGAACACTTCTAATCCAATTTTCCCTAGAGAGGCTATTGGGCACAATATCAAATGCAATTGGGAACACTTCTGAATGGAATTTTCCTCAGAGAGGCTATTGGGCGCAAATCCTGAATGCAATTGGGAACATTTCTAATCCAATTTTTCCTAAGAGAGGCTAGTGGGCACTATATCAAGTGCAGTTGGGAACACTTCTAAATGCAATGCAATTTTCTTCAGAGAGGTTATTGGACGCAATACGTAAATGTAATTGGGAACACTTCTAGATGCAACTTTCTTCAGGGAGGCTATTGGTCACAATACGTAAATGCACTTGGGAACACTTCTAAATGCAATTTTCCTCAGGGAGGCTATTGGGCGCAACACTTAAATGTAATTGGGGACATCTGAGGAGCAGGTGAGTGCGCCCCCCTCCGCGACCCTTGCCGCGTATATTTTGTATTTTCTCCCCCCCCCCCGGCCCCGCGTTTCCCCGTGTTTCCCTGCCTCTCCCTTCCGCAATCTGTTTCACCCGCCCGCCTCCCAGCCCGCCCCCCACCCCTGATTGGTCACCAAGGCTGGCCTTGCTGGGTCTAGCGACCCGAGCCACTGCACCTACTCCTCTTTCCATCTGAGGAGCAGGTGAGTGCGCCCCCCTCCGCGACCCTTGCCGCGTATATTTTGTATTTTCTCCCCCCCCCCCGGCCCCGCGTTTCCCCGTGTTTCCCTGCCTCTCCCTTCCGCAATCTGTTTCACCCGCCCGCCTCCCAGCCCGCCCCCCACCCCTGATTGGTCACCAAGTCTGGCCTTGCTGGGTCTAGCGACCCGAGCCACTGCACCTACTCCTCTTTCCATCTGAGGAGCAGGTGAGTGCGCCCCCCTCCGCGACCCTTGCCGCGTATATTTTGTATTTTCTCCCCCCCCCCGGCCCCGCGTTTCCCCGTGTTTCCCTGCCTCTCCCTTCCGCAATCTGTTTCACCCGCCTGCCTCCCAGCCCGCCCCCCACCCCTGATTGGTCAACAAGTCTGGCCTTGCTGGGTCTAGCGACCCGAGCCACTGCACCTACTCCTCTTTCCATCTGAGGAGCAGGTGAGTGCGCCCCCCTCCGCGACCCTTGCCGCGTATATTTTGTATTTTCTCCCCCCCCCCCGGCCCCGCGTTTCCCCGTGTTTCCCTGCCTCTCCCTTCCGCAATCTGTTTCACCCGCCCGCCTCCCAGCCCGCCCCCCACCCCTGATTGGTCACCAAGGCTGGCCTTGCTGGGTCTAGCGACCCGAGCCACTGCACCTACTCCTCTTTCCATCTGAGGAGCAGGTGAGTGCGCCCCCCTCCGCGACCCTTGCCGCGTATATTTTGTATTTTCTCCCCCCCCCCGGCCCCGCGTTTCCCCGTGTTTCCCTGCCTCTCCCTTCCGCAATCTGTTTCACCCGCCCGCCTCCCAGCCCGCCCCCCACCCCTGATTGGTCACCAAGTCTGGCCTTGCTGGGTCTAGCGACCCGAGCCACTGCACCTACTCCTCTTTCCATCTGAGGAGCAGGTGAGTGCGCCCCCCTCCGCGACCCTTGCCGCATATATTTTGTATTTTCTCCCCCCCCCCCGGCCCCGCGTTTCCCCGTGTTTCCCTGCCTCTCCCTTCCGCAATCTGTTTCACCCGCCCGCCTCCCAGCCCGCCCCCCACCCCTGATTGGTCACCAAGTCTGGCCTTGCTGGGTCTAGCGACCCGAGCCACTGCACCTACTCCTCTTTCCATCTGAGGAGCAGGTGAGTGCGCCCCCCTCCGCGACCCTTGCCGCGTATATTTTGTATTTTCTCCCCCCCCCCCCGGCCCCGCGTTTCCCCGTGTTTCCCTACCTCTCCCTTCCGCAATCTGTTTCACCCGCCCGCCTCCCAGCCCGCCCCCCACCCCTGATTGGTCACCAAGTCTGGCCTTGCTGGGTCTAGCGACCCGAGCCACTGCACCTACTCCTCTTTCCATCTGAGGAGCAGGTGAGTGCGCCCCCCTCCGCGACCCTTGCCGCGTATATTTTGTATTTTCTCCCCCCCCCCGGCCCCGCGTTTCCCCGTGTTTCCCTGCCTCTCCCTTCCGCAATCTGTTTCACCCGCCCGCCTCCCAGCCCGCCCCCCACCCCTGATTGGTCACCAAGTCTGGCCTTGCTGGGTCTAGCGACCCGAGCCACTGCACCTACTCCTCTTTCCATCTGAGGAGCAGGTGAGTGCGCCCCCCTCCGCGACCCTTGCCGCGTATATTTTGTATTTTCTCCCCCCCCCCCGGCCCCGCGTTTCCCCGTGTTTCCCTGCCTCTCCCTTCCGCAATCTGTTTCACCCGCCCGCCTCCCAGCCCGCCCCCCACCCCTGATTGGTCACCAAGGCTGGCCTTGCTGGGTCTAGCGACCCGAGCCACTGCACCTACTCCTCTTTCCATCTGAGGAGCAGGTGAGTGCGCCCCCCTCCGCGACCCTTGCCGCGTATATTTTGTATTTTCTCCCCCCCCCGGCCCCGCGTTTCCCCGTGTTTCCCTGCCTCTCCCTTCCGCAATCTGTTTCACCCGCCCGCCTCCCAGCCCGCCCCCCACCCCTGATTGGTCACCAAGTCTGGCCTTGCTGGGTCTAGCGACCCGAGCCACTGCACCTACTCCTCTTTCCATCTGAGGAGCAGGTGAGTGCGCCCCCCTCCGCGACCCTTGCCGCGTATATCTTGTATTTTCTCCCCCCCCCCCCGGCCCCGCGTTTCCCCGTGTTTCCCTGCCTCTCCCTTCCGCAATCTGTTTCACCCGCCCGCCTCCCAGCCCCTCCCTAGCCCAGCCCCCGACCCGCCCATCCCTCCCTTCATCACTGCTCCGTCCAGGGCAGCCCTCTGCCCGGCAGCCCCCATCGGCTAAGGACCTGAGGCAAAGGACGGCTCCTACAGAGACGGCTCCAGGTTGTATCTGCAGGTATCAGCAGGAGAAGCAAGAAGAAAACATCAAGTAAGTGCGGAAAGGGCGGGACCAGAAGCAAATATTTCACACCTTACTACCCTACCGTCCAACTAAAAAAGCATCACCACTGTAAATCCAGTATATTTGTATTCAGAAACTCTGCCCCCTGCATGTAAAAATTGCATTTTAGAAGCGTTTTACCCTTTTGCCTAAGTGTGTATTTAGAAGCTGTGCCCATTAGCCTCTCTAAGGAAAATTGCTTTTAGAAGTGTCCCCATTTGCATTTAGGTGTTGTGCCCAATAGCCTCTCTGAAGAAAGTTGCATCTAGAAGTATTCCCAATTGCATTTACGTATTGCGTCCAACAACCTCTCTGAGGAAAATTGCATTGCATTTAGAAGTGTTCTCAACTTCATTTGATATTGTGCCCACTAGACTCTCTCCTAGTCCCTGGCGCTGCTTAACGTCCTCCCTGGGAATTCCTAATTACATTGTGTACATGTGATGGTTCTTCTCTGTTCTGATGTGCAGGTGATATTCACTCGTATGCGCAATGCAGGACTGGCCCACGTGGACAAGGAGAGGCTACTAGAGATCCTTCTCCTAGAGCCTCAATGCTTGTTTTTAACACGATGTCAATGAGGGACACACAATGGAGCTCATTTTGCTCATTAACGTAATTTGATGTCAGGCAGTCATTACGTTTACACTGTAAGGTAAGCGGCTCCCCTCTGCCAAATTTTCACTTGCACTGCGGGATTCAAATGTAAAGGGCAAAAGGCAGCCTACAAGCGTGCACTCCGCCTTTTGCCCTTCACATTTGCACCCCACGGTGCAAATTACAAAATGCCTGTGAGTGCTAAAATTGCTGTGCCATGCCTCTGATCCCTGTCTCTCAGACAGGCTGGGGTGAGGTCAGTGGGTTCCTACCCCAACTCTAGATTTATAGGGGCAAGCCAGGAGGAATGGTCATTGGAGGTGACAAGTTTACAAATGAGAGAGGAAAAAGGTACAGAATGGACTTCAAGCCCAGCCTCGGCCTTCCCTCCCAGAGATCACAGCCCATGCGTCATCACTCAGTGCGTAAATGTTCTGCTAGCCTGGAGTGTTCCATATAATCTCCAACAGCTGGGGCCCAAATCATTGCAAGCACATGCACACTGCTTTATCATGACAACTTTGATTTCAGCCAGTCACCCAAAGGAGAAGGAAGGTGATGAATAGCCATCGAAACCACTTACTTTGTGAGGAATTTCCCACATGTTATTATCCTGCTGGTGGTCTTCCTTGGAACATGAAAGCTTGTTCTTTCCATTCTTATTTCTTTTTTTCTAATGGAGGGGTTCTCGCCCGTACCCTCCTGACCACAACCCCCCTCCCCAGTGATCAACAAGCCACCTTAATTCTCATTGATCCTGTCGCTCCGAATGCCGCTATCATCCCATTCAAACCATCCACCCATAATGGTGGATGATGTAGTGTGCAATGGCAGGATCTCCAGCGGGCTTATAGGAATACAGGAGGTACTGCCGAAGAAAACGAGACCAAGACGGATGATGGGTGGAAGAAAGGATGGCATACCAGAGGCGATGAAGGATGGAACAAAGGAAGGAACAGCAGAGGCGAGAAAAGATGGAACATCGAAGGTGAGGTGATCGAGGTAAGGAATTTCAAGATAAGAGGTAAGGCGAAATATATTATTTCAAAGTAATTAAGGAGAAGTAATTTGCGGCAAGTGCCCAACAGTCAACAAAACGGCAGTGGACACTGATGAGAGAAGGAGCAACTCGGAGGCGGGTGGATGTGGCAGAGACATTGTGGCAGACCAATGGAGAGTGTGCGAGATGGATCCAGATTGGTCTCCAGCCGTAGCCCCCCAGGATCTCTCTGAGTGTCTCACGTTCTGACACCCATCCACCCTGTTAGATACATGGTCTGGGCTCTGTACCCAGAACAACATGTCCCACTCAACACACTAACACTCCATTCCTCCGAGCCCAGCATTGGACGCCAAGAACAGTAAATCCAGTAGGGCCTCATCCCTTCCATATGATATTAGAAGATTCGCCCATGTTAGAAAGCTCCCAGCCAAATCTCTCTCCCAAACTCAAAATAGGACATCTGACTAAATTGTTTCAATTCATCTTTAGTGTGACATTCTGTTTTTATTTTGGGTGAAAAAAAGGGGAGTACATAAATCTTGGGCTTGCTGAGGATGTATTTTGGGCTCACTACTGTGTATCACAATGCCCTTGTCCTCACACGTTCACAATCTTTGAGAATTTTACAAGATGATTCAGTGCACTTCTGAAGGACAGAGGTAGCCTTGTGGACAGGATCCAGGGCATCTCTCCTAGTCCCTGGCGCTGCTTAACGTCCTCCCTGGGAATTCCTAATTACATTGTGTACATGTGATGGTTCTTCTCTGTTCTGATGTGCAGGTGATATTCACTCGTATGCGCAATGCAGGACTGGCCCACGTGGACAAGGAGAGGCTACTAGAGATCCTTCTCCTAGTCCCAAGAATGAGCCTCAATTTTATAAAGGAACACAACTAGCATATTTATTGCATTGTAAATATGATGCCAGTGCTAACAATGTGATTCTTTCTAATAATTCATAGTTCTTCTAGAGGCCGAGGCCCTGATGGAACTGGTAAACCGAATATAAATCACACAGAGATCCACAAGGTGCAATGGGTTCAAGAGGGGAAGACATCCATGTGGCAGTCAGGAGCAGAGAGAGAGAGAGTGTGTGTGTGTGTGCGCGTGGGTGCGTGCGTGCGTCTGACTGCGCGCCTGCATGCATACATGCATGTGGTTGTGTGAGCCCCATCCTTGGAGATGGTAACATAACTAATTGGGATGATGCTGCAGTGATTTGCAAGCAGCCTCACGTCATTATTCTTTGCTGGAGAAATCTGCTTGTGAATTTTACACTTCACAGGGAGAATCTGAAGTTGGATGTGTGTTTTGGTTGTGGTTGGTTGTTTGATATGGTTGAAAGAACAACCTGATCATAAATCTACGGTTCACGTGATCTATAAAGTTAACATTGACTATTTCCTGCCTCTCGAGTAGGAGTCTTCATGATCCAGAAATTGCATTACCTCACCTGATCCTTCATTCCAGGCCATTTGTATGATTAATAAACGTTGGCCCTTGTTATGAGTGTGGCTTATTTATGATGGAAACAGGTGCATGATTTAAATGCCATTACTTCATGGAGAGACCCAAGTGTCACAGGCATATTGTAGCTTTACAAATGGCATAGCGGTAACTCTAATTTCCACATGTGGGAAGAAAGGAAGGTCTGCATGGGCCCTTACCACATGTCGAAATACTGTTACCCCAAGTTGTGGAATTATTATTAATTTGAGAAATGATGAATTGCCCCAGTCCAGAAACCATGCATCGGACATGAGTGGGCAAAGGTACTCTTATTGTGATGGAGGAGGTGCTTGGTTCAATGGCTTCCAACAAAAAGTTAGTTCTGATTCGAAGCTGGATGTACTGGCCGAGTAGGCTGGTAAGGAGGCACACATGTGGATTGGCTACCTCCAATCCCAAGCCCCTGCACAGAGGTGCACTAGATTTTGACAGTCATCGGGAAAAATATTGAGGCTGTTTTCTTCCACGCCCTGTTGCAATGACACAGAGTGCTCTGCACAGGACCTTGTCACAGAACACTGGAAGGACTATTGTTGGGTTAACGCGTAAGGGTGTTTGTTGTTTGCGTAAAGATAGTGGGTGGGTGAAATTGGTGTAAATTGGTCGGACTTGGGATTAGTGTGCTACGGGAGGGATTGGGTTCTACGGTGGTAAAGGGAGGCGATGGGTGAAGTTGGGGAGAGCTACTGAGTGGGTGATGTGCACCTTTAAGGAGGTGATAGGTGTTTGTGATGGAGATTCACCTTAGTTTGTTAGCTTAATATATAATAAATAAAGATGGACATTGTGTACCTGGTTAAATGGACAGTGAGAGGCTGTTGTGGGGGGGGGGGGCTAGAAAACCTATTGGTCTTGCATTATGTGTGTCCATGGATGCATTTTGTATAAGAAATAGCATCCAAACGCCACTGGTGCACAATTCACTCGTACCTTCCATCAAACTGGCCAGCTGGATCTTTGTCTTATAGGACGCTGCCTAGACCCACCGGCACCTAATCACTATACTGTTAAACATGTTGCACAGGTTGACAATCTTGCCAACTTTATCAGGGATGTACAGCCGTGAACCACCTGTATGACGCAGGCACTTAAATCATGACTTCAGGAGCCCAGATGCATACCAAGTTCAGGAACATTTCTGAATATGTGCCCTGTTATAGTTCTTCTCATGCTGTACAAACCATGTCAGTATCACATGTAGAGATTAAATTAATGGTCCCATGATGATGCAAGACACAGACATTGGAATTTTATCAGGGGCATTGGGTATGCAATGATTGTGTATGACCTACCTTACAACACCTATCCCAGTGCACAGGCATCACACTATTATAATCATTTAATTCAATGGGAGCAGGTGAAAGTGGAGGCAAGAGAAGGAGTGTGGGAATGTTAATGGGTGGGGTTGAATGTGTGTAAAAATTCCAGTGGATGCGGTGGGGTAGAGGTGCAAGTGTGGATTTAAAAGAATTGGCCCAGTCAGATGCTTACTAGTCAGATCAGTGTTTGGTTGGCTGTGTGACCCAATGAACATGGTAAAGGTTCTGTTCGACAGGATAATGGAGTCAGGAGTTGATCAGGGTAAGTGGTCACAGCAGTGCGTGATTTAGAGGTTGGAATCTCAGGCCATCTGTTTTTTGAAAGTGTGCTGTTCTGTGTTCTGTCTCATCTAGACCTGCTCCCTTGAGTATGGCAGGTTCAAGAATAGTCCAGTGTGCCAAAGCATTAACATTGTAACATAACATGAACTATCTGCATAGTAAATCTGACACTCCAAGCACACAGGTTATGCGGGTTATCCACTCCTGTCATGGCTGATTACTCCATACAGTAACTCCCAGAGGCCTCAGAAGAGGAGATACAGTCTTGCACACATATGCACAGGGGCCATAATTGAGTGGGTGTTTGCTATTTTGAAAGCCAGTTTGAGATGAATACAAAGGAGTGGTGCAGCCCTCATGCATTCTCCTCCGATGGTTGCTCATGATATCTTTGTCTGTTGCATCCTGCACATGTGTGCATATACGGAAATCTGACCATTCCCCACAACATAGTCATATGACCAGACCTTGATGATGGGGAATGGACAGCTGCCCAGAATGGGATGTGCAAAAGGTTTGATTATGAGGTATCATGTAGCGGCAGATTCCTTCTGACAGAAAGTGTAGGGCCTTCCACACCACCTAAGGGCATTGAAGTGTAAGATCTCATTTCATACATGTGACAACAGTGCTGTGTAGTGCTAGCAGCACTAACTGTGCACATGTGCATTGCACATTAGCATTAGCAGAGGCAGAATTATGTAAGACTAATACGATCATAGGTTTGCGAGTGGAATAATCACATACAAACTGATTATGGGCCTCATTACAAGTGAGGCAGTAAGGGGTTAACGGCGCCGATAAAGGTGCCAGCGCCGTTAACCCGTACTGCCTCATTACGAGGTCTCCTCGCGGGACACGTTCTGGGCGTCTGGTCAGACCAGACATCCTTTGCAGGTCCCGCGAGGGGATCAGTATGCTAACAACGGCCCGTCATTAACGGGCCTGTTGTTAGCATGCTCCCCATTCCCATTGAGCCCTATCGGGGCTCAAATGGGAATGGGGATGGTCCGGGTCTGGGTTCTCTGAATGGGGAAATACCAAGCCCTCCAAAGTCGGAATGGGCCGGTATTTCCCCATTCAGGGACCACGGACCCGGACCCGAGTTTGGAGGTAGCCATGCCCTTATTAAGGGAATGGCTGCCTCCAATCTCGTAATGAGGCCCCATGTCTCCTATGGGTGCTCAAACAACTCACCTCTCCATCTACGAAGTTACGCACTCCTGTTTTCCACAAACCCACCTCCTCCTTTTCCCCCCAGCTTACCGTCATTCCTCTTCCCCCAACTCACCTCTCTTTCTTCCTCCGACTCCCAGGCAACCCAACAGTGTTCGTATCACATGACAGAGTTTCACTTGCCTTGCCTCTCTCCACTGCCTGGCAGACTGACAGGCGGATGCTCAGACACTCTGCGAGAGCACTGTGGTGGGCTTCCCGTTGGGAACTCATTCGCTGTTGGGATCGAGGTAGATGGAGTTGTACATTGTTGGGATGGAGGTAGATGGAGTGGTACATTGTTGGGATGCAGGTAGATGGAGTTATACATTGTTGGAATGAAGGTGGATGGAGTTAGATGATCAATGTCTGCAAGTGAGACAGGGATCTTTCATACTCAACTGGATTAATGATAGAAAGTGAATCATCCCTGTGTAGATTTGTCAGTGCATTCTTGCAGCACTCTTTGACCCTGTATGGTGATGGAATCCATAAGACAATCTACTCTATGAGCCAACCATGCAAGTTGTTGGCCGGCTTTGTTGGCATGTGCAGCAATATCCCTGTAGATCACCCTGAACCCTTACATGTGCTCTGTGGACCGGTCCTCCTTTCTTAAGAATTAGGACTCCATCTCCAATAGGCAGAGGGGGAGGGCGCGGTGCTGATCCTCTTTGATTAGATCCGGTCAGCCTGAGGTTGTACCGGCAGCAGGCCCACGGGCAGGTTGTTCACGTGGCATTACAAGCCTAGGCATGATAGGGTTCACATGCCTGGCTGCACAGGAGTGTCAGAGAACCACTGTCCCGTAACACTGTCTCCATTATCAGTGTCACCTACTGTATCTGCAGTTAGGGAATGCCCCACTATGGCAAAGTCACCCACCCTACCAGCACCCCCAGGGACAATAACATAAATGCCTGCAGGGTGATTAGCTGCAACACTGCCTTGGTGACCTGTTGTGGCTGGGCCAGAAGGATGGCCTATATGGTATGCTAGCTTGAATGGCTGTCTCCGATGTTTTTGCGTATAGTGCCAGTAGGGGATCCTCTCCAGGCATCTGCAGTAGCCTCAATTTTTTTGACTGGGCATGTGGCCACTTAGCTTTGCTGGTTGAGACGTGAACCTTCTAGGATGTTGCTTCTTGTACTACAGCTGTTCTGTTCTGTGCCAGATTATGATGTACTCTTTATGACGTTTGGACGAGATGGGAAACCCAGGAAAACAAAGTCGTGTACTATATCCATCAGAATCGAGCTCACATGCCACATATATTTTGGGGCAATCTCACGCCTAGTGCACTGCATCACATTCATCTTATTTGGGTTCACCTTCAAGGAGTATGCTTCTGCAAATTTCAGACATGATGTGATCAACTGCTGAAGCCCTTTTTGGGTGCAGTCAAAGATGATAAAATCGTCCGCATAGGCCAGCCATAAATCTTTCATATTACAGATTTTAGGGGAGATAAACGCAGCTGGGGATAATGTGTCACCAATATCAGAAATATACAGGTTGAAAAGAATGGATGCCAACATGCGGCCCTGTCTCCACCCCGATTCATCATAATGTTCCGAGAGAGAGGGTGCCTTGTTGGTTCAATCTGACTTGAATGTTTGAGCCTTGATGCAGAATAATAATCAGACACAAAAGACCCTATGCTATTCCCCAGTTTGTTTAAAATTTAGACTTAGAGACCACAATGCATAGGGAAAGCATGCATACACATGACACAGCACATGTCTCCTGTGCAAGACGACGGTGCAACAGTGACAGGCAGGTATGGTATGATGTTTGAAACCGATGAATGTCATTTCCCAAAAGCATGAGCACTGCCACAAAGTGCACAAGATTACCAGGCAGCCCATCAGAGCACATGCATGAGTTCCCAGTACTGAATATCCACAGGCAATGTGTTCATTGGCAACCCGCTCACAGTGCATGCCTGTTATCTCTTGTGGGTCAGTGATGAGGGAAATAGGGGATTCCCTTTGTGACATTAAGAATCTCCCCCTTGTTCCACGAGGCATTATATAATGTAGAGAGAGAAAGAGACAACTTGTGTATTTCATATGTGTCATATGTACAGTAGTTAACATATTGACCTGACCAATTGTCATACTTGCGTATAGTTCTGTAACTGACACGTATCCCTGTTCCCTTTGCAGGTGACTGCTACTATGCCTAGCTCCTTCGGATGAGAACACCCGATCGGAACCCACGAACAGCATAGGAGGAGGCGTACAATGAGACACACATAAGGACTATACACTTGGCAGAGCGCACCATTGGCAAGTTCAATAGATGATTCTGGGGCCTCCATCAGACATGAAGTGCCCTAATGCACAACCCAGAGAAGGTGAACAATAATTTTGTTATGTATGCCATGCTGCCCTTTTTTTGTATTGAGAGACATGTCTCCCTGCTCCCTGATGTTAACATGGCACCCCCAGAAGGGGTTATTCTGCAACAAGGACGTTTTGAGAATTTCTTTTAAGGACATTTGATTTTTCATACCTCACACAATCATAGCGAGAAAAAGAGTGTCACCTCTGTTTCGTTGCGCAACCCAAACATAAGTTAATGGGCCTCATTACGACCCAGGCGGTAAGTTACCGCCTGGGCCGTGACTTTACCACCATGGCGTAAACTACGTTTACGCCATGGTGGTTGGCGGACTTACCGCCCCATTCCGACCTTAGCGGGGCGGTAAGTCCCCAATCCCCATTTACCCTTCCCCATTCCCATTTTTGCCCCATAGGGCATAATGGGAGTGGGGAAGGCGTTAATTACGCCACCGTAAATTACGGTGGCGTAATTAACTCCATGGTCCCTTAGCGCCATGGATTTTAACACCTGCTAAAAGCAGGTGTTAAGTCCGCCATGGCGCTAAGGGACCTCGTACTCAGGCGGTAAGGGTCGGCGCTGTTTACGCCGGCGTAAACCCCTTACCGCCTGGGTCGTAATGAGGCCCAATGTGTACATAAATATACCAAATCAATGTCAATACTAAGGAACAATAGTCCAAATCAAGCTGAACAATAAAGTCATCAGCCTAGGTTTTTTATGCAAATGTTTATGATGAAATATGAAACAGAACTGCCGAAACGTGTTTTGACCCTGAACAACGGGTCCTTTTCAAGACAAAACTGTTAATGATGTGGAACATACTTGCAAACCAAAAAGTAGAAATCAAAAATAAGAATGATTTTCCCAAAGCATGGTTGAAAAAGGAATGGGGCCAGAACCCATCAGAAAAAACCCACACAAAGGTACATATAAATAATAAACATTAAACACACATAATGTGATTCCATATTGTCAAAATAAAATGTTACCATTGGAAAACAGACATTCGACAGCCAAGGTCCAGAGACGTGGCATCCAATATTGCATACATGGAGAAAGAACAAAGAATATAGAGCAGACAGTGAGCTATGCATCCTAGTACCACCCATCAGACAAACTTATCACATGGCATGGGTCACTGGTAAATGGATTGTCTTTTAAGATCACTGGTGCCACCATCAGAGAAATATATTACCCAAGTGCAATATGTCAACTTAATGTCATACTAATTTGATGACTGAAAGTGAGTGCCAGAATAGGAGGAAAAAAAGTGCAGTGTCTAGATTCTGACTGTCCATCCCCTATTCACCCCGGTAGTCTCATGCAGTGGTCTCAAATTAGTTGGGTTGCCATTTATCCCAAGGTGCAATAGAGAGCGTCCAAAAATTAGGGAATTACCGTAATGTTGCAGAGAAGCAGATTGCAGAAAGAACAAATTGCGCATCCAGTTAGGCAATGCTGTTGGGCGCAAATTAATAGATGGCCTGATCGGCCGTGGTATTATGGACAACACGGTACTGTTGTAGCAAAACACAGACTGTGGAGATAAGCCCAAAACGAGTATATCACAGCAAGCGTGTACTCTGACAGATAAAAAGTAAGTAAGATGCTGTTTCTAAAAGATGTACCTGAACAAATATGTATGGTGTGAATAAGGAAGATTGGGTCAGTCACAGGCACGGTCTCAAAACGAACCCTGCAGATTTACACAAAAGTAAACTGTAATGACGCTTAAGGCGAACGGATGAAGATCCCAACCTGGTAGAATTCCTGGCAGTCCACGCTCAAATCAACGGTAATCCCATACCTGCAAGTGCTGGGGTTAGATCCCCTGTGAAACGCAGTGTCCCAGCGTGAGCTGCTTGTTAAAACACGGCTCGCCTCTTCCGTGTATTGAGAGGAAAGGACCTAGAGACGCATCACGTGACAAAGTCACATGCTCGTTTGTGTTCCTATGATACTATGGTGCAATGTAAACATGTAATGTTTAGATAATAAACTTCTTTTGATCTCATGTACAACTTATTCCAGATAAGGTGCACTAATGTCTGTAAAGGTTCATATGTGAGTCTGAAATATGGGTGCAGCATGAGAGTTACATGAGAATTTCTATGGTGCTGCAATATATGGTAGACACGTAAAAGAATTAAGGACATGATAGTGCCATTAGATATGTTATGAACCTAAACAAGAATAGCCCAAACAAGTACATGCGGGAGCTAGTTGATGGAACGGAAGAGTAGCAAAGGGGAAGTCGACCTGGATGGACAGATCCAAAATGTGGCACTTGCATGAAGAAAAAGTATTGCATGAGTGTGAAATGTTTGTAACAAAAACACACAGTATCTATTGTAGGCATGTCTGAGGGTAGAACGTGCAAGAAGGAGGTTAGAGAGAAAATTAGGCAGACATGTCGAACAAAAGGGATACATTTAAACAGATATTTATTTTGCATATGTAATATGAAAGTAAGAGCGAAAAAGATACTTGATACTAAGTAGTCAAATAAGTATTTTATGTGAAGACAAGAGGTAGAGCGGGGTGCAAATGGAGGAAAAATGAACCAACGCTAGGAAAGCATATTAAAGAAATACATTCAGTTCTGTGTCTGTGTTCAATCCCAGACTGGTGCAATGAAGTTTGGCAATGGTCCGTGCCTCAATTGAAAGTTGGCGGTCACCGCCTCTTGGGTGAGCATGGGCTTGTATTAGTCCAATGAACTTGAGGTCATTGACTGAGTCCAATTGATGATATTCTTGCCAGTGCATGGCAAGTGGTAATTTGGGATCTTGGCTTTTCAGGTGGGCAAAATGCTCCCGGATGCGTACTCGTAGCTCTCTGATAGTAGAACCAACATATACCTTACGGCATACACACTGGATTGCATACACTTTTAGACTTGCAGTTGATGAAATCAGAAATCTGAATTGTGAGACCTTGATGACAACTAAACACATTCTGATTCAGAGAGAATTTACAAAAGTTACATGAACCACACCTTGGGCCTGAGCCATGTAAGAGACTGTTTGTGAGCAGGCTTTGGTTCAAGGAACGAGGAGCAAAGTTGATTTTGCAAAGTTTTTTTATGAGTGAAGATGAGTTTAGGTGTCTTGGAGATATATGGTTGTAGATCAGGATCAAGGCACAATAAATGCCAATGTTTGTTCAAAAGTTGGTAACCCTGCTGTTGTCCTGTGAATACTTAGTAATGAACTTCACATTGTCAGATTGGTTAGTATTTTGAGCTTTATGAGTAACCAGGATCGAATCTCTGGTCATTTGGTTGATGCGATCAAACCCTTTGTTAATGGAATATTCAGTGTAGCCTCGTTCCAAAAACCTCTGCTTGATCATGACACACTCTCATTCAAAAGCTGCCTGAGTACTGCAGTTGCGTCGTGCACGATGGAACTCCCTGAATGGGATATTAGTGAGATGAGATCTTCTATGGCAACTGGAGGCATGGAGAATGGAATTAACAGCTGTTGTTTTACGGAAGGTTTGAATCTGTAACATACCATTGGTGATGTAGATCCGAAGATCAAGAAATTCTAATGAGTCGGGACTCACATGTCCAGAAAATTCGATACCAAAAAATTGTTAAGATTCAGATAATTTGAAAATTTTTCACATTTTGGTAGCGTCCCGTTCCAAATGACGAGGACGTCATCGATTTATCTTTTCCATACAACAAGATTGTGCTTGAATTCATGATTACTAAAGATATATTTCTCCTCAAAGAAACTGATAAAAAGGTTGGCCAGGGATGGGGCATGTCTCGCACCCATGGCCACTCCTTTCGTTTGCAAGTAATATTGCTGGTTGGATAGAAACTGATTTGTAAATAATCTTTGATCATTTGGATATGTTGAGTATGTGATGCTGAATGCTTGTGGAAAGTGAAGTCAATGGTTTTCAAAGCTAGATGGTGTTGAATTGAGTTGTAAAATGCTTTTACATCAAAGCTGGCCAGAAGAAAATTAGAACACCACTCTATGTTTTGTAAGATTTGCAATGTTTAAGTGTAATCGCGTAGGTAAGCAGGTAGCGTTGGTACAGTGTCCTTTATTGCAGTGTCAATGTATTGGGAGAGTCCCTCAGTGGTCCATCCTAAGCCACTCATTATTGGTCAAACCTGGGGAAGTGTGGTGTAATGCTTGTGGATCTTGGGAAGAAAATACATTGTGGGAATAACTGGATTAGGACGAAAAAGAAAACGTTTTTCATCATCTGTGAGTTTTTCCCGCGTGAATGCCAGTCCTGAATGAGAGTTTTGAGTTGAGATACTGTTTCTTGATTGGTATTACCTGGTAAGAGTAGGTAACAACCTGGAGTGCTGGGATGATCATTGGCTATAGTAATATAGTCTGCAGTATTCAGAATCACAATATTGCCGCCTTTATCGGCCTCCTTGATGATTATACTTGTGTCTTCGGCAAGGTCTTTAAGAGCAGCTTTTTGAGACAGTGTAAGGTTAGATTTGGAAGACAAAAACTGGGGATGATCTATACGTTTATAAATGTCCTGATTACTGCCTGATAGGTATTAATAACACTTTCATTTCAAATTGCTGGTACAAATTTAGATCTTAATTTGTGTTCTACCAATTTCAAATTTTGTTCGTGAATACCAAGTTCCTGTTGCAGAGATGTCGAAGTAAGTTGTGCGTCATCAGTAAGTGACATTAGTATTCTTGTGTCTTCAATGTCTGCTATAGTTAACCGGCTCACTGGTGGTGGTACCACTTTGGGAGTGTATGTTGTAACCTGATTATGGAAGAACTTTTTTTATTCTGAGCTTGCGAATAAACTTAAATAAATCAATCTAAAACTCAGACAATCATAGTCACATATAAAATCAGCCATGTCCACTCAAAGATGACTGCTTGCATCTGTTCAAGTGTATTTCATTTGCATTTCAGAAACGCCTGTGCCATCCCGCCTCCTCCATCTCGTCTCGAACACCATTGCACTCCCACCTCTCTTGTGCCCAGCTTGAGTGTCACAGGTTATCCAGTCTCATTTGCATGACTTTTGTAGCATGTCAGCTTGAACTATGGCAAGAGCTGTCAGGCATTGAGTCTTCTGTGTGGGGTGACAGAGGTTAAAGGTTATGACTCCTTGCCACAGGTATGCTGCAATGTGCCGAGCAGGCTAGTTTCAATGGTCTGTGCACCAGCCGAGTTTGTCCCCAGGAGCTCTCTGACCCTTTGGCCTGCTGTAAATAGTTGGTGGCAGTGCCTGAACATAGTCCTTGCCATATGGTGGCATGATCCCTGCACGACATCCCTAAATGTCATCATTATCCATCCCTGTTTCTGTATCCTGATGCTGGTGGCATTGGATTGATGGAACAGGTGAAGTCGGGGAGTGAGGAGCCAAGAGAGTGGTTGTCAGTGTCAGCCTATGGGTGGCAGTTGTGGTATTGGAGTGGTTACTGGTCTCTGCAGGCTGGTGGTGTTGCAGCAGGTGGAGCTGCAGCACCCATAGCAATGCCATTTGTGGTGCTGCTGGTGGCTGCAGTGTCAGAGGTGGTGGCGTAAGTGCTCACAACTTCTGGCATGGAGGCAGTGGGGCTAGTGGGGCCAGCTAGCATGCTGGTGCTGGCACCATATGCTATTTTGGCAGGGTACTTCCTCCAATGTCATAACAGCGGCTGCAGGATTGGAGGCAGAGATGCTAGCTTGTTGTTGGCCCCTCAGTGCTCTCAGTGGCTTGTCTCATTAAGCTCGATGTACTGGGCCTGACATTATCTCCCCAGGTGGGATGTGAACCTGTTGGGTGATCAATGATACACAGTGACACGTCTACCGCCAGTGGATGAAGAGTGAAATGATGCTATTTCTGCCTGAAGGTAATTCCTCCAGAGGAATTATCGTTTGGTAGACTATCCAACTTTCCAGCGTGAATAGTAATTCTGTCAGAAATGTGAAGATTTACCAATCAGAGTTGTTTATCAGTTAGCATTACCACCAATGGTTGGTGGGCACCTCCTTCAATTCATAATTTGCCCTTAGTTCCTTCTGGCACCATGACGGTAACAGTAATTTCGTCTGGCCGAATTAGCGCCGATTTCATCGACCAACTCTCATTTGCACCCATTGTGAGTTAACATGAAGCTTCTTTTTTTAAATACAGTTATATAACTGCCAATGCAGTTTAGCTTTACGAGACTCTATAAAATCACACGTTCCCAAACTCTAAAAAGTTTAGTTTGTAGAGTAAGGGGTGTCAATAGACATCAGTATGAAATCATAAGGCCTCATTAAAAAAATTGCCGGTCCGGAAACAGCAGTGCTGGTAAGCTTACCAGCACCGTTGTTTCTGGACCAGCAAACTACGAGTCTTTTGGCGGGGGCTGTTTCGCCCACCAGGTCTGACCCTGGCAGGCAGAACGGCACCTGCCAGCAGACTTTGACAGAAGCACTGGCACTGTTGCGCACAGTGCCGGTGCTTCATACCTCCCCATTCCCACTGAGTTCTATGGGACTCGAATGGGAATGGGGAGTAACAATTGTCGCCGCCTGACTCACAGGACCACCAGGGCTGTAATACCCTGGTTATTCCAGCAAGTCAGGCGGCGGTAATTCATCACGAGTCCGGCGTTAGCTTGCCGGTTTTACCGGCAGGGCTACCACCGTAGTCGTAATGAGACCCATTGTCTTCCCCTGGTGCCACAGGTTTCTAAAATAAGTACCCATTAAAATGTCTTTACATTTTGATATGCACATTGTTTCAGTATTTTCTACACATAGATCGAATTTTGCAGCTACTACGGCTCTGTTTGCAGGTATGCTAGACAAAACAATATAGCACTGGAGTATTCCCTTTGGGCTTTACTTTCAAAATATACTTCATTCTGCTCAGCATTGTTTGGGTCTGAGTAGTCATTTAAAGTACATTTTATACTCTAACTGGATAGTAGCTTGGGCACTACCACACCAGAGGGATCTAAGACATTCCATTGGAAAGGACATTTTTCTGCATTTTATTGCAGTGTTTTTGTGGGGGGTCATCCCCCAACAACCCCTGTTCTAACACCCCTCTACCACGATAATCCTCTTTTCACTACCCCCTTAACTACTACCCCCTAAAAAAGTACCAGAGTTAAATGCAAGTGAAATGTTCTGCAGGGAAATGTCTTCTATAGATGTTTGGGAGGATACCCACCAGGGGTGCCATTTAACAACTCTTTATTACTAAGGGGGTCATTACGAGTTTGGAGGTAGCCATGGTGCTATTAGCGCCATGGCTGCCTTCAAACTCGTGTCCGGGTCCGGGTTCCTTGAATGGGGACTTGCCGGGTCATTCCAACCTTGGAGGACCCGGTAAGTCCCCATTCAAAATACCCGTCCCCATTCCCATTCGAGCCCCTATAGGGCTAAATAGGGATGGGGAGGGAGCTAATAACGGGCCCATTAATAACAGGCCCGTTATTAGCTCCCTGGTCCTTTAGCGGCTCCCGCTAAGGGACCTCGTTATGCAGCGTTAAACCCTTACCGCCACACGCGTAATGATCCCCTAAGTCTCTGATCCTAAAGGGAGTAGACATTTTAAAGTACAGTAACATGAATGCTGTTGTAAGCTTTTGTGTGCACGTTCTCACTTTTTGCAACTTTTCTGTTTAGTATCTATGCAGCCTAACCGATGCTGGTATGCTAAATAAACAGTGCACAACAGAACGTATTTGTTTTTAATTTTATTTAGAGTTTTGTAATGTGGTGACTTGTGGGGTTTCTGATTCAAAGAACCAGGAAAAAAACATGAAAATCTATAAGATACGATGCAGAGTTATGGCATTTATACTCAGAATAGACAGAATTGGATTGTGTTATATACCCACATTGGGCCTCAGTATGAGTATGGCGGCAGCCATGCCCTTCAGAAGGGCATGGCTGCCTCCATACCGTGTTCCAGCACCGGGTTCCTTCAATGAGGAATAACCGGGTCATTCCAACATTGGAGGACCCAGTAATTCCTCCTTGAAGGAAGCATTCCCCATTCCCATTTGAGCCCCCATAGGGCTCAATGGGAATGAGGATGGAGCTAATAACGGGCCCGTTAATAACGGGCCCGTTATTAGCTCCTTGGTCCCCTTGCCGGACCCGGAAAGGATGTCTGGTTTGTAAAGCAATGGAAAAAAACAGTCTGGTTTTACTTTAGACAATGGGCCTCATTCCGAGTACGGCGCTAACCAATGGCGCTATTAACGCCTTGGTTGACGCCGTACCCGGACGGGCAGCGCCTTGGTGGATGGCGGAATTACCGCCCCATTCCAAGGTTGGCGGGGCGGTAATTCCCCATTCACCAAGGCTCTTCCCCATTCCCAAATGAGCCCCCATAGGGCTCAATGGGAATGGGGAAGATGCAAATAACGGTGACCGTTCATTACGGTCACCGTTATTGGCTTGGAGGCCCCTTTGCGCCCTCGACTTTAACACCTGCTCAAAGCAGGCGTTAAGGGCGAGGGCGCAAAGGGAACTCGGAGTATGGCGGTAAGGGATCACCGCCACCGGTCTCGTTACCGGTGGCCGCTATACCTTACCGCCATACTCGGAATGAGGCCCAATGTTTTCAATAAAATGTCTGAATTTTCCGCTAAAAGGCATTTTCTGAGTAGAGCACAGAGGCGCCATTGGTATAATCCATTTAGAGAAATCAGCCCTAATTCACATGTAAGCCAAAAAACAGGTATACACTGAGGTAATTTTAAGACTTGTCTGCAATATTTTCCCTCCATATTGCGAAATAATACTTCTGTTAAAATGTCTCTACAATAATACAGGAGTGACCTTTTGGTTATAATAAGCTATGGCAGGACTTAATGACAATTTACCGTATTTGGCAAGAACGATTTTTGTCTGTGATATAGCCGAAATTAGTCTTCTCTCCAAGGTCAGTAAATGGGCTTTATTATGCGGTTCACTGTCAATAATCATACCTAATTATGTGTACAAAGTAACAACATCTATCCTTACATTTTTTAAGGTCCATGCAAATGTGCTACGAGTGGTTCGCTTGCCAGGGCAGACCAAGATTTTGGTTTTCTGAAGATTTATTGTTAACTGATTTGTGTCTCTGTATTGGGACAAAGAATCAATACGTTTTTAAAGGCCCATAGGAGTCTTGGAGAGTAGAACCCCCTTCTACTAATGTCACTGTGAAGGCAGTCTCCTTTGCCCAACAGTGTTCTCCTGCTTCAGCAATCTTCAATATAATGTTCTCTGACCATATTACAGACCACCACAGTTCTGTTAGCTCTACTTCACTTGATACTTTTAAGATTGTTAGGCAACTTAAAGGCAAGACTCTTCGACCTCCATAGGTAGGCAAGGCACTCTTCTTTCCTATATGATCCAGAAAGGGCAACCTCTTTGCCTCTTTTGTCTGCCTTACCACAGTAATCTGCCTTTGCTCCCAGACTACTTCTCTGTCAGCTCCAACAGCATTACAGAATATTGATTTGTTCTTTACAAGAACCCTGCACCCTTCCCCAGCTTTAGGCAAACCTTCTTAGTTCCAGCAGTTCCGTCAAAGCTGTATTGCCACTCTTACAGCTTTTAACAACCTTGTCACCCTTGTATTAGAGGACAATGGAATTTTAACAACTTTGACAACTTGAAAATATAGGTGGTTAGATTTTAATAGGGCTGGTTTTACTGTAGAAAACACTTACCTACTGGCTTGGATATGCTTGCTCTTCTCTTTACTTCAGCAACTTCTACAATTAAAAAAATGACTTGTTCTGGAATTTACAATATTCAGGTTTCAAAAGAGAAACAAATTTATGTATATGCGACCACTCTTTGATAAAGATTTTCAGTTTCAAAGAAATGTAAGGACTTGCGTTCCATTTTATTCATTCAGAGTGATACTTTGACTCACTCGGGAATCACAAACATCACATGCGACCTTTGTTTGATGTAATCATTCTTGTAACGATTTGTGAAAGTCAGCTTCTACCTTTCGAGTGATTAAGAACAGCATTCTCCTTCTTAATTGGAGATATGCGACCACTTCAGCAAGGTTAATTAATTCAACAAAGGGAAACGGCAAGCTATTCATGTTCGCAAGCACTTTGACTTGCTTTAAAAGTGCATTTGATACATTTTCTTTGTTGTAAGGACTTCTCATGGCAAAAAACAACTTTTACTTGCTCCTACTTCCATGCAAGTTCTAATTGAGCTGGTTACAGTTGCCAGCAAGGGGTTTTCAGTGTATTGGAGTACAGAGCTTCACTCTCTAGCTTCAAAAATACTACTGTTGCAGGCGGATTCCACTTTCCACTTTTCTTCATGCTACTACTACCCACACCCATCTGCAGCATGGGTATCTCCGGTCCGGGCTGGACCAGAGAAAGTCTCTGTCTCTCCTCTGTCCCTTGGCTTACTTCTGCACACGGGGCCCGGGTTGCAGCACGTTCTCAGCTCTGCAGTCACAGCTACTAGGCACACCTGGGAAGACTTTAATCTTCAGCATGTCTTTCTCAGTGCAGCCATGGCTAGACAGGGTTTGTGTACACAGGACCAACTCAGAACCTGCAGTAAAATCTTCTCTCTTGTCTCAGCGTCCCTTAAGTGGTCATTTTTCCTCATGTACTTCCAGCCTTGTGTGCTGCTTCTTCTTCCACTACTGCCAGCCTTCCAGCTCATGTTCCTTCCTGCTGCAGCCTTTTATGCCTCTCAGGTGCAGCAACTGACTTCGGGTGCAGGCCCTCAATGTTTATTGTCTGACCCTGGCAAAGGCTGTTAAGGCCTACTTGCCTGTCCTTTACTTGGACATTCCCCCTGAGATCTATTCTTTGTCACAGTCCCTGAAGTATTCTGGCACTCGTAGTTCATTTCAAGGACATTACGTTTTTCTGTTTCTTAAGATTGGCAAAGTGCCATCAAAAGAGAGGGATGATGGGGAAAGTTATAAAGGGGTTCCTCCCAGTCTTCCTGCTCAGATTCCCCCCTTGTGATCCTCCCGCAGTACACCACCCCCAAGGCTGGGATCAGAGAGTGTCTGCCTTTCCCTGGCCACATGAGAAGGGTCCCAGACCAGGTTCCTGTGGGAGATCCCATTGGATTCTCCACAGCTGCCATTTCTTCAACCTGGTGGACTCACGTACGTGAAAAGGCTGGAGAGGAGGGAGTAACACTAGTGTGGAGAGGGAGGAGTAGTTTTAGTGGATAGAGGTGGAGTAGTATTAGTGGGAAGAGCAGAGAATAATAGTGTGGACAGTGGAGGGAAGTAGTAGTATGGAGAGGGGTGAGTAATGGTAGTGTGGCGAGGGAAGAGTAGTACTAGTATTGTGGAGAGGGAGAATAGAAGTATTGTGGATAGGGAGTAATACTGATGTGGAAGAAGGAGAGAACGAGTAGTGGAGCATGATATAACAGGGTGCAGAGAGTGGAGCAATGGTGGGTAGATTAGTAGGGAGGAGAGTAGAAGTAGGAAAGGGAAAGCGACAAAGATATATAGAGTGAAAAATACCAGGGCATAAAAGGAAAGGATAAAGTTGAGCGTGAGTGTCTGGAAGGCACCAACCCTGACAATATACTACACTGGGGAAGTTAGACAAGGGACCACCTAGATTGTTCCCACAGGGATTTTAGATAAAGAATATGCTTGTCTTTTGACCATCAATTCCAGACAGACAGATTTATAAATGGCAGGGGTTATCAATCTCTAGTGACAATCCAGCGGTTGAGGGACACCTGGTTTGATGGGGACATCCAACATTAGACAAGAAAGAGAGATGGGTGGCCCTTAGCAGGCACCTTGACTATTCTTTTTCTTCTAAAATAAAAACCTTGGAACTGTCTTCGAGAGTTGGTGTGTTTTTGAGGCCATCTGTGAAGCCATTATTGAGACAAATGGACAAAGGGGGTGAAAAAAGACATCTGAATGTGCACAACTCTAAACAAAGTTTTAAGAATGTGCTCTACACTTTGTCCAATTCTACATGGATATTAAAACTTTTTTTAAACCAATTTGAGCCATAGAGACCTATGGCTCAAATTGGGTCAAACGGATTAAAGCCGAATCATACATTTACCAACTTGGCTTTATTTGAATCACAAGTCATTTCTATGGTGACTCGAATGGCTCGAACTGAATTAAATCTTTTCTTCAAAGGTTTGAACCTTCATTCAAGTTGAGCTCTTTAAGGCTTTCCCATTCCTAATATGGATGTTAGTGATTCAGTTCCACACCTCACGGTCTGGCAGATTTATCTGGCTAGAAACCACCGCTGTTTTATTAAAGTGAGGCTGATTAGTAGACCCAACTTTCATGCAGAACACATTTACTTGACATCCAGAAATTTCAAAAACATCCAGAGGTTTCCCTAGCAGGTGGAATTCATCACACTCACTGTTGGACAGGAACAATGCGTGGCCTTCATTCTCACCTTTCTAAGCTTCAGTCTCCTCTCTCTGTCCCCGGTGATCATTAGCAAATCTCTGTGTGGCCATCTTGCACATTTCTGGGGCTCCCCTTCCTGACATCCATGTACGTTGCAGGCACAAAGGGAGTGAAGCTCTCTCCTAAAATGTCTGCCACCTCCCAGGTGGTAAGGGACTGTGCAGAAATCATGAAGCCCAAAATGGTATGAAGAAACTATGGGTAGGGTATCAGTTCCTGAAATACAACATTACCTTATCCTACCCCCCAGATTGCCTGGATATGGAGGGTGCATGGAAAATGAGAAGTCCTACCAGTGTCAGTCTTGGCTCCGGCAGCAGGCTGGGTACAGACTCTGGGCAGTTTAGCCCTTCCTCCTCTTCATTGCTGTCAGAGGAAACCAGTCACTGCCTCAAGGCTACAGAAGTGTTCCCCTCTGATTGGTCGATTCAGATGTGCGTCCCAGAGAATGGACGGAAGAACACCCTGATACTGTAAATGTCATCCAAAACCATCTGTGAAATAACGATTGCACTTTCTTGAGTGAAGCATACATGAATGTGTGATCAATCATTTGCGTTTTTGCAAAACCTCTCCAAAGAGTGGGCACTAGTAGTCATCAGATGCTACATGTTGTGACGTCTGCCAACTTGCAGTTCATCTTGGACGGAATGCCTGACTCTGCTCTGCCAACAGCACCATACAGTTTTTCCAAAGAAACAGACGACTCTATGATCCCATACGTGGAACATGCCTACATTGATGGGGACTCATTTAACCACAGCCTCATCTGCCATGTCTAGTGTGCAGACCAGAGTGAAGGTGACATTGAGAAAAGTGTCCTTGCATGCCTTCAGAGTGCAAATGAAACTCTCTTTGGGGTACCTCTCAAGCTTTGCCCAAAAGGTAATCATATTGATATTAACCTGCCTGTTCACAAAGGCACAGGCAATAATTTCTAGCAGTGACAGCTCTGCCCTCATCATCGTCTTCCATTTCTTAGCCAGCTGGTGCCTCGGGGATGCCCTAATATAATTTTCCATGTGCGGCAGAAGTTACCAATAATTAGTCCTCAAGTTTTGAGTCTCCTGAGGACAGTACATGGTGTCACCCCTTGCGTCTCTGATCAACTTGCCTTGAGCATAGCATACGATGGAGGTAGAAAACCACAGCCACCTCAGCAAGGCCTGCTCCTGCTTATCTTCATAAAAAATGTGGCCATCATCAGGGAATGGCGTTTATAATGGCCCAATTCCACCTCCATCTCATCTCCATAAGTTCCTCTGAATTCATGGCAATTGTGGAGAACTAGGACCACCATAGCTGGCAACAGAGACCATAGGCAATTGGTGGATTACACACTTGTGACTGCACAGTGCATTTGGTGGTCCTAAGCTCTTGCTTTTCCCCAAGTATATTATATACACATATACCTTGACCCTTTTTATCTGGAGCGGTGTCAGGATGTGAAAATGACAAAAACGTGAGACCTCAGGAACTATGGTCAACACCATTATTATTATTATATTGTCAGAGGAAAGGTTGGACAATTCTCTAGGGTGTAGGAGGGTCTTACCACATCAGAATGGCCACATGGCTTCACTTATTTAGGACTATATGGAGTTACATAGTGTTCTACTTTTGTTCTGTGCATGCCAGTGGTGAAGTTGTTTTGTCTGCATTGCTTGTTTAGCAGATTACATTTTCTGACAATTATCTTTCTGGTTACAAATCATTGCACACATGCCGGTCTATGATGTAGTTCACTAGTTCACAAAATACATTGTGCTGAAGAACTGATGAGCATAACTCCATTTGAGAATGTTATAAATTGCCAAATTGCATTTAGCTGAAAACAAAATAAAATGCATACTAGATTCAGCAAAGTTTATTCATGCAAAGCATGCATGACACAGGCAGAACCGCAACAGTGTGATCAGCCTGGCTACTGCTTTCTCTTGGTGACTCTTCCTGGGAGTTTGATGCTTGTGGTTTGGGAGATGGCCCCCGCTAAGAGCACAAACCTCAGTGAGGTTGAAGTGATCTGCTTAATGGATGTAGGTGGTACTTCACATGCCACATTTGCTGGAGTGGGGTGGGAGGGCATGCACACTCCCAGTAAGGTAGGCACTGTGATAGATGAGGTCTCCAAGATGGAGATGAGAACTGGCTACAGGCCCAGCTCCAAAGAGTCGCCTCAGCAGTGAGATGATGTTTTGCACTGGGAGCTAGACTTTCCGATGATCCTGGGCATGACCGTACGGTAGACAGTGAAACCCAGGCAATATAATGATATCTATCTGCATGTATGTGATATATATATACTCTTCTAGCGCTTCATTTTACAAAAGAATGACACACAGTTCGACAATCTCACTCCACAATCTGAGAAAAGAAACAGTCTCTAGTGATATGAATGCTTCATTCTATTTATAATAAGAAATCAAGATATTAAAGGTGGTCCCCTAATTTACAACACTGGGGAAGTCACCAAAAATACTTCAAAACGAATGGAGGCAGCTTGTGTACAGAAAGGAAAACACAACCTACTTGCTGCTAACTCACGAATGCTTTCAGTCAAAATAGAACACTTATCCATACATAGAAACATCAATATGAATAACTAATCTAGAAAATTGTCTCCTCTACGTATACTTTGCTTTGTAGATACACAATGGGCCTCATTACGACCCTGGCGGAGTGGGTTTACGCCAGCGGTATTCGCGGCAGACCCGTCCGCCCTACTACGAGTTCCCGTAGCGCCATGGAGCGTTTTCCGCCTGGTTTTTCCGGGCGGAGAAATCCATGGCGCTACGGGACCTTGTTGTTAATTACGCCACCGTATTTTACGGTGGCGTAATTAACGCCTTCCCCACTCCCATTGTACCCTATGGGGCAAAAATGGGAATGGGGAAGGGTAAAATGGGGAATGGGGATTTACCGCCCCGCCAAGGTCGGAATGGGGCGGAAAATCCGCCAACCCCCATGGCGCTATCGGCAGCTTTCCGCCGTGCTCCATGGTGCATTTTGCACCGCCATTTCCGCCAGGGTCGTAATGAGGCCCAATGACATTCTTTTTCCAGAAAAGTTGCTTTAAAAAATGTTACAATATGGGATGATTCGTGTCGATCTGAAACCCATCTCCCTTTGAAATTTGAAGGTGAAGCAGTTCTCAGAATACTGTTGGAAACAAAAAATAAATGTCGTTTTCTCTGAAGCCATTAACAAGTATTGCCAAATGAGAAATATATTCCTTTAATATACATTTCACCAATTCCTGGACTGATTTGCATCTAAAATGTTGGACACTATCTGAGATAAACGACTAGATCCTAGCTTATTGCATCTATATTTTTTGACATATGCTGTCATGTAATTTAGGGTTATTTACATATAATTGTTAAGGTTTGGGTTTCCGTTAAAGTGTTTCTTTTGGAATGCTGGGCCAGCAGGGGCTAACCTTTTCACTACTCTCAAGGAATCATATTCACCCTCACAACACCCCTGTTTGAAGTATTCATTAAGTCATAGATTTCAATTATTTCAATGACAATGGTAGATACCAATCAAAGGACGTTTAATTTGTGACAGGGTCAGGCTCATGACCCTATCAGGGATAACAGAAACCCCTCCCGACTTGAGGTAGGTGGACTACCAGGGCACATGCCAGCGCGAGTTCTACCACAGAGGCAGGGTGAGTTAGTGGAGGGGTCACAAGTCACTGCCCCCCTGAGCGTACATTGTATATGACTGGTGTACCACTGTCCCTTCCTAAATACCTGCCAACCTCTCTTCTGGCCAGAGTTCTCTTTTGTCTTTTCAGAACAGCAAATCCCAAAATGAACATGCATGCAACCAAGAAAACCTGGACAGGAACCAGAGGAATGGAATCGAAATCCAGCATGGAATAGACTGGGATTTGTTTTAGCCAAGAGAGATGAATCACCTAACCCCTGACTTGATAGCTGGACCCCTCGGGAATGGTGAGGCAGCATAAAATTAACTGAGAATGAAAAGGAACTTTAGGGGAACGGAGGAGACACAGAAATCCTTCCCAAACCCAAATGGGAATGAAACCCATCACTACATGGAGAGAGCAACAAGGAAAATGAGCGGCCTGAGCACGTGGATGCCAGTGTGAAACTGGATATTGAAAAAGGGGCTGCGCTAAAACCTTTCTAAAAGCCTTTCCAAGGAAGTCCCAACCCCCTGAGGGACAGCTAAGCCAGAGATTGGACAAGGTGAGCATGTGGCCAGATGAATCAATGGAAACAGGAAGGAATGTTAGAAGAGGGAAGGCTAGGCTATAAAAGCACAGCCAGCGCTGAAGAGTTTGAAAGTGTTTCCGCTGTGGTCAGGTGGAGTGATGGTGAACTTAGTTCCCAGGTGGAGAACGGCAGAGGAGCATAGTGCTGAGTAGAATGTGTCAGTGTTTTTTGAGACTGCAGGTGAGTAAGTGTGTGTAGGAGAGAGTGATACCAGTTGTGTGCAGTGTATGGAGGGGGTGTGAAAGGCGAGAAAGAGAAAAAGAGAGGGGGGGAGTTTCAGGGGAATAAAAGAGAGGATGATAGTGAATTGAACTGATAGAGAAAGTTTATGGTAGAAAACTGGTTAGCGGTGCATGGTCGCAGCAGGAGTATTCGTGATAGTGGAGGGAAGCACAATGAAGATATTTGGGAAAAGATAGGTAGAGAGCGTGTGATAAGATCAGGAGACAAACATAAATAGAGGATTGAGTGTAGAGAGAGGGAAGGGGGAAGAGAATGAGAGTGGTGAGGGAGCAGAAGAGATTGGAGAGTTGAGTGAAGGCAGATATAAAAATAGGTAAAGTGGAGCTGGAGATAGAGAGGGGGAGAGCAGGAAGATCTGAGAAGTAGGAGAGCAGATATAGATATAGAGGGCAAAATAGAGGTGAGCAGACAGAGAGTGTGAGGAGGAGAGACAAGTGGAGAAACCCTGGTGAAATCAGTTGGTTGACAGAAGGGAGAGAATTCTTTATTAATTCCCTGTGGGAGTTAAATAGAGAAGGCAATGGGCTATATGTTTCCCTCCCCATTTAGACGAGTCATAGCCAGTAGTGGCTACTGTGCTTAGAATTCATAGGGGACATTATGGCAGCTATTAACATCAGAGCTAAGGTAGCGGGAACCCACATGGAAGTGGAGAGAGCTGTAGGAACCCCCTCAGTTTCAACAATCCCAGTCTTCCTAGACAAGTTGATTAACATCTTAATGAAACACCTTAAATGTACTATATTTGTCTGTAGATTTCTGAGTCCATTTTTGACAAGTGATGTCATTGTGGGATCACGCAGGCCCCAATACAGAGGCCACCCACAAAAGAAAGATTGACAAGTCAGAGGAGGGAGAATCCTGGGCAACAGCAGCCACTGAGCCTCTGGATAAAGAGATCTCGGAGCTACGGATTGAGTGGGAGATTCATACCCTGGATACACCATCGAAGGGGTTGGATGACACCTGGGAATTTCCAGAGTCAGAAGACACCCTGAATGAATGGGAGAACATAGGAGAATACGGAACCAGGGCACAAGAACCTAGAGGTAACCTATGGGAGCAGAGCAGATCCTGGCATCCTGGGATAAATCACAACTAAAAAGAACAGAATCCAGTGGAAGTGGGCTGTCGGCTAACTTCAGTACTCAAGTATTGCAGAAATAGAGAGGCCCCAGTTCAAGTGATGAAGAGGAAGGGGACTGAGAAGCCCCTGAACTCCAGTAATAGTAAGAGGAAGATCAATCCCCAGAGAATCCAAGTCAAACCCCACTACTATGGAGGAGTTACTGAGTGCCCAGGTGGAACTGCAATTAGTGATGAGCAGACAGCACCAAGAGACAATGGCATAATCCAAAATGAGGGGGCCTGTGCAAGCACTGCTATGTGAGCCTCCCACAACCTTCTCAAAGAAGTGTATTCTGCACCACAGAATCTCGGGCTGGCCTGAACCACCACTCATGCCCAATGATTATGATGAACATGCTGCTGCTGAGGAGTGATACAGACTGCACTAGGCGAAAGATGTACAATTTGTTTTCAAATCTTACATCTTACACCTAACTTAGAAAGAAAGGAGATTGCAACTGGCCTCTGGCACCCATATGTTCCATAATTTACGAAAAATGGGGGGGGCCGAAAGAGTGAGTTAACAGGGAAGTGCCCTTACTCTATGAACATGATAACACAAAATGTAGGGCAAATGCCAACTGTGATTGTGATTTGTTTAAAACCAAAGCACGTCTGATCTCCAAAAACAGGCAAGCCGCCTGCTTTATGGATAAAACTACTGTGGTTAAGGGCAGAATTAGTTTTGAAGGGAGACAACAAAAGACTGCTGTGGATTTAGCCACTCGCAGAAACAACAAGGCTGTGAGAGAGGACAGAAAGGGATAGAGTTGAATTTCTAAATATCCCTTCCTCCTTCCCAAATCTGCCCCTGTGTAGTGGTGCTGGTGTATCGCCTACAAATAGGAGACAGAATAAGAAAATAAACTATTTACTTCTATCTGTTGTTAATAACATTCAGCCTTGTTGAAGTCATGCTCCTCAACCACTCTCTTCCACTATGTGTCTGTATTGGAAGAGACAAATAGCCAGGTTTACACTCGGTAGTGTAGTGGTTGGGTGTGTACACATCCACTGGGTTATAAAATCTTTAATGACCCCGGGATTGTGTAAAAACCACACACATCGAAGTTTAAAAAGAAGAAACACAAATACAAACACAACGTATAAAAACTCACAAATTGTGTTTTTAAACCAAGATAGAGACGAACCTCACTTCAATATGAGTTTCCCTAGATGTTATTCTTACTGCATATAATGGAGTGAGGTAAAAATTGCTCCTATATAGAAAATTGCATTTGTATCTATAGACTGTAGCAACTACTGTCTACCGGTTTCAGCGACAGCGTGTGTGAGGTGGTTGCTTTCTTCTGGACAGTCTTATGGTTTTCAACTAGGAGGTAGGTCTAATTAGTACTTACCAATTGTTGGATTTCAAGCAAAGAAAGAAGGCGGGAGAGTTACTTTACCACCTCCTTAATGTGTCTTTTGGCTGGGACAGACGGGTGACCGTGTGTAACAAAAACAACAATATGTATACGTCACCGTTTGGTTAATAACTGCCAATCATGGCTTTCGAATGAACAGTTCTATTAGTACCATTCAAACTATAAATACACAACACAAGATATGATTGATTCTTGCCTTTTATCATAATTCACAATCTGGTGTTAGTCTATGTTCCATTCAAGGTCAGTGGCTGCAGGTGAATATCTTCAGTGCACTGCATTAGCATCTTCAACAAATTAGCGCAAGTGAGAAAGCATAGCAAGAGAACCCTAAGTAATGTGGGGGAAATTGGGTGTTTCTCCAGAGAACACTATTAAAGTAATCCATTCAAATGATGCATTTTACAGCATATTTCTTGAGAGAAATGGACACATGTTATACAGTTATACAGTTACAATTGGTTCTCTTGGGCAATGCATGAACAAACCTAGTAAATGCCATGTCACTAACAGGGTACAGGAGCATTTCTCTACATATACATGAGGCCTGAGTTCACAGCACATGCCAGCATTGCCCTTTTAAGTCATTTAAATGCAGCTGCAGCTGCACGCAATATATATATATATATATATATATATATATATATATATATATATATATATATATATATATATATATCCCAGCATTGCCAGTGTAAATAATTTCATGAAGCTGTGACCATAGTAATTGTCAACATTCCTACTGTAAAGCACTTTGATTTTATTGCCACAATCTGTGCAATTATGGTCACTGTAAATAACTTTTATGAAGCTGCTTACTCAATCTGGACTTGTATGGTGACAACTCACGCTAACGAAGCTGCACTGCAGCCACACTCTATTCTAAAATTCCCACATTGGGCGATGTTGTACATGAATGTATTGTGCACACCCACACATATGACCCACACACAAACATTACTCACACAATAAATCAGAAACAAGAAGCAACAACATGTGCAGACATAAACTCCACTTTTGCTTAAATGAAACAAATAGATGGCAGGACTTCTCTGTCTACACTCCAGATTCTGGAAACTCCTGCCTTTCAAGACCAGATGTGGCCCCTCACCTTTACATTTTAGAACAGAGCTCAGTCAAGAGCCTCCTCTTCATGCCAGTAAGACTCAGTAAGACTGAGATCCTTCTCATTGGGGCCCCTGCTCTTGTTTTCCCCTCTCTAACTCTAGCCACCCTCCTTAGCCCCTCTTCCTTTGCCTTCCTATCAGGCTACAAACATGTGTGCCATCTTCAACTCCACTCTCTCCTTCTCCCCTCACATCACTGACCATAGCAAGAAGTCCCACTACCAGGTGCACCTCCTCAGACATATACTTCCTTTCCTAAATTTCCCCCAGAAGCACACTGTCTCCAGAGCCCTGGTTCTCTCTAAGCTGGACTACTGCAACAGCCTCTTTCTCAATCTGCCTTCCTCTACTCTTCGCCCCTCTGCCCTCTGCAACTAATCCAGAACAGGATTGAGAGACATGTCCTTGGCATCAAGCCCAGGGATCATATCTCTCCAGCCCTGAAATCTCACCACTGGCTCCCGGTGACTACAAGCATCAAGTTCAAGACCCTCTGCATGGTCCACAAGGCTCTCTGGGTCCGGGGTCTCTGCTACATCCAACTTTCTCTTCCTAAACATCTTCCTCTCAAGCCCTTCGCTCAGCCACCTCCAACTCCCTGAGGGTCAGATGCTTCTCCAGGCATAGAGTAGGGGATATATCCCTCTACTCTGCGGGTGCCTCCCTCTGGAATGGCCTCCCTACCCCTCTCAAACTTGAGCCAGACCACCTGAAGTTCCAGAAGAAGTACAAGACCGTCCTCTTCGCTTCTGCTTTCTCTCTCTCGCCCCTACTGACCGACCTCATTGCTGCACTGACTGGCTACCTGACTACCTCACAGGTACCAGCCCCCCCCTTGACCAGTAGCCCCTGCACTGCCTCCAGTCCTACCATGCACTTAGGAACTGTATCTGGAACCCTACAGTCCCCTTCCTCCTTGCACTTACCCAGAGACATGTTGCCCTAGATGAACTTACTCAGTGCATTGCTGCCCTGATTTCACTTCCCCCTTCCCTCCTCCTGGCACTTCCCTGGCACTTCCCCTCTCCCTCCCCCCTGCACTTTGTGTCTCGCACTTGCACGATCTGAATGACACAGGGCCCAGCAAGATTGTTTGTTTAGTCCTCTCTCTGTCTTTCCTCCCTTGTCTTGTCGCGCCTATTAACACTTCTGAACAGGTGCGTTATAAATGACTTATCATATAATATCAGATCATGAAATTGCCTCTCCTTATTGCCTAGATCCACACACAATTCAATCTTCACCTATTCTGAGACTGCTTGATCTGGTCCACTCAGTTTCCTCCCCTAGTTGCTTGTATCTCTCCTTGCCTCACCGTGTTCTTCCCTCAATTAACTGTAAAGTGCTGTGTTGCTTCCAAGAGCTGGGCCCACCCTCAATAACAATATTAATAATAATGATGATGATAATAATAATAATAATAATAATAATAATAATAATAATAATAATAATAATAATAATAATAATAATAATAATAATAATAACAATATTACTCATATAATAATAGTGGTGTTGAGCATCTTGTGTGCAGTTCCTTATAAAATGACCAATATACAGTCATACACATATATGCCCCGATTCATGGAATTATTTGCATGGAAAACAGGGATTTGCGTGCCATTCTGCCTGCAAATCCACATTCGTCAAACAAGGATTTGCGGGAAGAATGGCACGCAAATACCTGTTGTGCATGCAATTAATTCCGTGTAACAGGGCCATAGTCTGTTGCCTGTCCGCTGATACACATGCCTGCTCCCAGATCAATGGTGTGCATGGCAGACTACATCAGCGCTGGATTTTAAAAATATTTTATTAAGATTATACTGTTAAAGTGTGCAGTCAAACTTGCCTGCAGGTCTTCCTCCCTCATTAACCAATGAGCACAAAAAAGGAGAGGAAAATCACTGTGCCACCTGGAGGGGGTCGCCAATTGTATGTGGCTCGATGACTTGTTCATATCATAAGGCTCTGTTCACACAACACCTTCACCATTACCATGTTCTTCCTCATACATAAGCAGTGAATTTGAAGATGTTACAGACACTAACCGACTTCAGCTCTTTTCTTAGTGAGCGTCTAATGCCCCTCACTGATTGATTTCCAAATGATCCCAGAGTCGCCAAGTGCCATAATATTCACCCTTCTTCCCACATAGACATCTGCTCACACCCTTCATATAGGCCTTTTCACACTGGGCATGTCAGTGGCAGAGCTTCCTTTCTGTTGGTGGTGGTACTGTCAGATTCAGTAGTGGACAATATAGAAAAACATAAGAAACCCTGAATGTTTACAGTCCTGCCTGTTTCTGCCATTGTGCTTCCAGTTGTACTTGGACTAAGAGATGTACTCTGGCTTAGTTTCAATTAACGAGGCAAAATATGATACAGATGGGTAGCACAAATGCTGTTTTCTTTATGCTGTGCTTAAGTTTTCAATAGTCGCACTTGCACTCACATGTTCGGGGCTAATAGAAGCACTGTTATCGTCATCACTAGAGTAATCCATCTGTTTGTGAATTTACCCCTTGCAAGGGCCTTCAGGGAACCATGAAAGGGATGTTGATGAGGAATAGCAGCTGTGACGTCTTCCTTACTTTCAGCACCATTCCTACCTTCTTCTGAAAGAGTGTATCCACTAGATTACATTTTATGAAAGTCGGCCCAGTCTCAAGATTTGTTCTTCCTTCTAACTTTTGCTGTAGCAATCATTACCTCCTGTGTCATTTACCTTTGTCGCCATTCCTTGTGATTCCTTTTACTACATCCACTTCAGTCCAACAATGTACCCATTTGTAATTTATGAAAAATACCACTATGAGAAAAATACCATTGTTCATAGCTGAATTGGTTTTTGGGTGGAATCCATTGTGTTAAAGATCTGTTTGAAGATGATAGATGGATCCCTTATGCCCAACTCTGTGAACAGCACGGTTTACAAGACTGCACCTACACAGAATATCACCAATCGAGAGGGATTCTACTAGGAAAAATTGGACAGACAACCAATCCGCTTTTTATGAAGCTTGGTCATGAATGGATTAATGTGTGACTGCTTCCATCCAGCTGCCTCCATTTACATGATGTTAGCAGCGACTAGTCAGGAAGATACAGAAATCCGGATGATATGGGCCAGAGAATTGGGAGAACACCTGGCTAGAGGTCGGAAGATATGTCTCAACAATATGCGATCATCACCTATGGATTGGGGCCTGAGAGCATTGCAGATTAGGCTGCTGTAGAGGACACACTGGACACCAGAAGTGATGCATTGAAGACACCTCAGAGGAAATGACACATGTTAAAATGTAAGCAAGATAGAGGAACTCTGAGCCACAAGATCGGGTTTTGTTGTAAGACTAAAGAATTCTGTAAGGGGGGGTGTTGGAGAGACTGAACTTGGTATTGGGAAAAGTGTTTCATTGAAAGCTTCCCTGTTTGTTTTAGGTGATGAGAAGCCAACTTGAATAATGCTGATTAGGCTTGGCTATTCCGTGGATGTATGCTGTCAAAGAAAATGATCTAATGGTCTGGAAAACACCCAATTATTTAAGTATGGATGACTGGATTGGGGACTTGCTGACCCTTTCAATCTTCGAGAGGGTAATTTAAATAAAGAGCTGAGGTGGAAAAATCCAAGAGGTCTGGAGTTCTTTCCTGGATTAATATGGCTGACAGATAGGTGCTAAATAATACACACCCCTCATAATATACACCATGTAAATAGAAACTGTGGGTAGCTTGAAAGCAATGGTGTCTGAATAAAATGTATTTCTAATTATGAGTGCCTTTACTATTTGTATTTCTTTTTTCTTTCAATGTGGGATGCTGTTGAATGCATCTACTTGTCTGGTCAACTAGCTGGTTTACTGTGTATTAAGATTTTGTACAATATTTCTTTGTAGTGATTTGTGAAAAAGACCATAGGGACAAAAATACTATCCATCAATAATAGATAGTAAATAATTAATATTTGACAATAAATGAAAAACAGAAAAACATTATTTGCAATAAGGCACCAAGTTCATTAGCAAACCAATTACAAAAAACATTGCACATTGTAAAACATGAAATACATATATTCTTCAAAGAAAAATGCTTAAGTCTATGAGTGCTCTGCCTACTGAAAACAGCAATGGGTGCTAGGGCGTCGAGAGCAAGACACTCTCAATTATATAGCAAACGAATAAGTCAACTGTGAATAATGTCACCAAATGTGGCAGCAGAAAACACCAGTTACTAAGAGAAGCATTCATTACTCGTTTATATGGGTATTGTTTTATACTTGTTCCAGGACATGAAAGGATGAATTAGAATTCATCCTTTCATGTCCTGGAACAAGTATAAAACAATACCATGGAACCATGGAATTCTTGTTATGGTAAATAAAGCACAGTTTTGGCACTTTTCTTAAAACTGAGTGCCGGGGTATTTTTTCTCTCAGCAACTGCTGTTTTCTGCTGCTACATTTGATGACATTATTCACAGTTGGACCTATTCTTTTGATATATTACAGGGCCTGCGGTAGCAGCCCTATAGTTATGGTTAAGTTACTCAACCCGTAGGAAGAGCACTTTTTGGGTGGCTTATAACTTTGCCCGTCCTGGACGAATCCTCACAAAACTTTGCAAAACAAGTATATGGTCCCGTCAGATTAATTCTGCAAAGGTTGGTGAGGTTTGGTGCAGGGGGGCAAAATTATAGTGGGATCCCAAAATGTGTGAATGTTCCTGTAGACACAATGGAAAAAATGTTTTGCTCACGCCTACAGCCCAAATGCTGGATGGATTTTCACCAAATCTGCGGCAGGAGTGGCTGCTTGGTCTCAAAAGCGTGCTTTTGTAAATTTGGTGTAAATCTGTACAGTAGTTTTTGTATAAAACGGCCAAAAACTAAGGAAAAAAATTGTTATATCTGGCTTCAGTCCGCAAACTCAATTCCCTGTTTACTCCTTGGATGGTCCTCCGATTGGTCAAGAGGGCAGCGTGATTGCCGCGGATGTCAGATGCGCCCACTGATTGGATGGTGAAAAGCGTGAGGAGCATCAGATTTTTGGAAACGCCCACCATGTTTGATTCGCAGACTGTGCCCGTAGTCTGCAAACATCGCTGTAAAAACATATTAAGAACATAACATTGCACTTGTCAAACTAAGAAAATTTCTCTGGAGAGGTCAAGGGTGATGAGGATGGCATGGGATATGGCCTTAAAAAGCCCAAAAAACAGGTGGATTTTCAACTATGATGTCCGCGAACAGTCCGGGTGTCCAGGGCAGTCCTGAGATGTTCGTGCCATGTATGCTTATTTCTGCATTACAGGGTTGGTGGAAAGCAGTTTTTAGATGGCTTATAACTTTGGCACCACTCAATGAAGCGGCATGAAATTTTGGAATTTAATTCTAGACCTCACTCTGAATAGTTCTGTTTACAAGAGAACATTCTTTAATACATTAAGTAGTACATGATAGTTCTCTCATTCACCTCTAGTATCTTGTTTCTAACATTATAAACACAACCCCTTGTAGGGACTGTTTATTAAATTAATTTCATATGTGATTTATTGCCATTTGTGATGTCATCTTTCATGTCCTGGGTGTGGCAAGGGTTTTGACCCATGTTGAATCAATAGACTGGGTAGATGTGGGGATTAGCTGTCGCCGCCCATTATTCTATGCCAGAACAAACTAAATCAATAGACTGGGTGGATGTGGGGATGAGCTATCGCCGCTCACATTCACGCCAGAATAGGAGAACTGCACAGTTGGCACGAGACCACTCCAAAGATACAACCTTCTTGTGGGGGGTTCCACATCACCACTCTACTGTAAGGATGTCATCAAAACAATGTTAAGCAAGGGTCCTATACCATCAAGCAAAAGACCACTCTATTGAAATGCAGTAATTCAAGACAACTCAAAAATGGATGCAGTACCGACAAATTCCCCAAGGCGGCACTAGCGGTCTAAACTCTGACAGGGAAACTGTATTTAGGAGTTGCAAGAGGGACAGGGACTTCAAAGCTTGTTGGTTAATTGAAAATCTTAGCCACCTGCTGTTCCCAGAGGCCAAGAGGCTGGGAAACCTTAACACCTCAGAGATTCCCATACCAGGAGGCAGGATATCACATGACCCTGTTGATTGATTGAAGAGAGACTTCCAGGCAGCCTGCTGGAGCCCACACAAAAGGCTCTTTCTGTTGAATGGGGTATGTTAATTTTGAGTGTTTCCTGTCAACAGCCCTCTGCCAGCAAGGAGAGACATGTCATCACTGACCCACCCAGACTTCTGGAGGCGGACCCAAACACTTTGGGGAGTTGAATTGCAAGAAATATATATTTTATAGAAACAGTGATAACTTATTGTAACCAAATGACAGGAATGTACAACTTTGAGAGTCTTAGTTTGAAAAATGCCCTCACGATTTGAGTCCAAACTCCAATTTGTACCATGTTCTGGGGCAAAACCCTGCTAATTGTGAATATTGTAGACAATGTGTTTAAGCTAGAGACATGGAAAGTTACTGGGATATATGTGGAAGGGAAATGTACCTTTGTATAATTTTTGATGAAAAACCAATGTTGCAAAACCCACTAAAATCGCAAATAAGTTGCCATTTTTGAATGCAAACTCCTAGAAACGCCAGAGTCGGGACAGGGACTATCTTTAGTAATATATGATGTGTGTATGTGATGTCAAACAACTGTGTACCTGGGAAATATGTATTTGGATCAGGAATAGATTTGTGTGCACATTGACCAGGGGAGTGTCATTTCTGCAGGTCATAAAAATGACATCACTCTGACACACTATCCCTTCCCAAATCAGGGACCAAAGAATCTATTGACCTATCAAATCAAGAGAGGGGCAGGCTTAGTGATGCTAGCCTCTCCACCCACTTTTTAAAACACATAAAAAGAGACTGCTGGGACAGGTAGAGACATTCAATTCCATTCTCTGCGGGACGCTCTGCCGGGAGACTCCAGACTTCACATCCATCAATCTCCAAAGACCAGAACTTTACTTCAGAACTTAAAGCAAGGGCCTAAACCCACAAACTGAGAACTCTTCTCAGCAGGCCTCAGCATCCTTAAAATCATCTGCAACTATTCCACAGCCGGGCGAGCTGTTTGAATTCTGTGGCAAGAACTTTTGCCGGAACCGCAGACCAGACCCAGACTGCTGTGAGCAGAACCAGAGATCCGGATCGCTGTGAGCAGAACCGGTGCCCGATTGACCCGCCGAGCAGACAGAACCGCCACCGGACGTGTTGACCAGATCCGTGACGAGGCATATTTCAAATGTATATTGTGAGTACCTAGCAGAACTGTGCAGAACCAATCTCTTAGTTAAAATAATCTAATCCAAACTATTTTAACCTAATTAGAACAGCCTCCTAGAAATCGTGTCATCTGTCATTTGTAAAGCTGCACAACTGTCACCTGTCAATTCTGAAGCTGCAAGCTGTCACCTGTCATTTTGAGTTTTTCTTTAAATCCGAAAATTTACGTTTATTAAATCGTCCGTATCTCTTGAACCGTTTGGGCTAGGAACGAAATTTCATTTTAAAGCTGTGATTCTAGGCTTTCCAACGAACCTAGAACCGACTTCCTACTCCTTATACTTTTACCACAATCGCGATTCACGCACTCGCAAAATTTACTGCGATTGGCGATTTGGCTCAATTTCTCCACTTGTCAAAATAGCAGCTCCGTTCTTTCCTTTGTTAAAATCCGTTTGCAACCTGGTAATAACTCATAGAGCATTGCTAAAGTGAGCCTGAACTAATACCAACAAGCATCTCTCACTCACCCTGAATCTCTAGAGGGAATTAAAATCAATTTTAGCATCTTTTCACTTCATTGCCACCACATTTAAAAGCATTTTGGGCCTGTGTTTCAAACCTCTACCTGTTTTCCTCTAAGCTTGCTGGGGGGGTATTCGTATTGCATTTTGTTGGGATTCTTGAAGACTGTGTGCTCTCCTTCCATTTCTTACATTGCATAGGGGGGACTGAATTGTCAAGGAAAAGTGATTACATTGTCTTTTGTTGAAGCCATATCAAGTTATCTTCTGTACTGCATTTCATTCATCATTGCGTTTCCTTGATTCTTCTGTTCCTATTCATAAGTTACCTCTTGCTGATTACTGCTCATATTCACAAGTGTAATATCCATTATCAATTTATTTATAGAAGTGTGATATATATATATATATATATATATATATATATATATATATATATATATATATATTGTTTACATTTTCAAATAAACCTTTTAATTTGCAAAACAAACCTACTTCTTGGCTCAGTGGGGTCAGGGGGATTCTAAGAGGGGGGTGTTATACAAGGGATGTCCTCCAGAGTACTGAACTGGACATAAAAATACATCAATAAGGGTTTTCCTCAGCATCCCAGGCTAGGCATTGACCTAGCTGTAGTGTTGATTGAATATCGCTTATAGAAGTGGGGGCTCGGAGCCGGGATATTCTGGGTTAGAATTACCACTTGTGCAGATTAATACAGTGTGCCAACTGACCAGATACACATATCCGGTTAGATCACCACGCTGTTTTACACTGTGAAAGCATCCCTCAAAGGAACGCTCTAAGGAAACGGTCTGTTTTGCAAAATAAAATACAAACTTCTGTAAGTCAGGAAGGAACTCAAATTCCAGAATGACGACCTTGGTAGATATGAAAATATCCAGAGAGCACTTCTTACATAAGCTATTTGTGAGAGGTGAGTGGACTCATCAGGACCAAACGGTCTGGTTGCAGGCAATCGCGCAACAGGTCACTGAAACAGGGTCAGATAAATGGAGAGATTAGGGTCCATTACATGTGGCCCTGAGTGAATTATATATGGCTTCTAAGGCCAAAGATGAACACAATAAGATTGCCAGGATAGCAGCATATTTGTATCTATATATGGGAGCCATGCAGGACAAATGTGCTGAAGGCCAAGATCTGGCAAATAGGCAACAGATGGCGTTAGAAAAGGCCCAATCTGACCTGGTCTCTTCTGAACAGAAGCTGCAGAGGAGCCAGGAGTCAGAAAATGATAGTAGGCAGTACATCATTAAAATAAAAGAGGACATGGATATACTGCAACAGGAAAAGACAGACCAGGATACCAGAATTCTGGCTTTGCAGAAGGAGCACCAAGACAGTTTGGACTCCTTACTGCAGAGCCTAGAAAAAGCTGGAGCAACAGATCAATTTCAACAGGGCATGCACAGAGCAGGTAGCCACCCTGCAAATCCAACTAGACAAAGAGAAAGAGGAAAGCAATAAATTGATTTTGAAAGACCTGGGTACCCAGGCAGAGTTTGATGAAGAACGCCAAAAATCTGGTGCCTTTCAAAGGCAGAGGGACGACCTGGCGTCACAAATGCAGGCTCTTGGTCAGGAAAGGGATACCTTGGGCCAGGAAGTCTGCCATTTAAAAAGAAAAATTGAAGAAAATCACTTGGCCCTCCAGGGGCTGGGTGACCTCCGAAAAGAGCATCAGGGCTTGCTAGATCACACCAGGAGGGTGCAGGAAGCTCTGGCAAGAAAGGAGCAGGCCAGTAGAGATGGGACTGAGGAGGTAACCCTCCTGCAGCAGAGACTGGCCCAGTACTCCAGGACCAATCAGGAGGCACAGAGAGAAAATGAGGCTCTCTGTCAGCACAGTGATAGGCTCCAGCAACAGGTAGCCATGCAGGAGAGACTGATAGAGTCTAGTAAGGCCTTAACTGAGGAACTGAAAGCGCAGGCTCTTGCATTGCAACAGGGAGCATGGGCGGATAGAGATGAGGTTCGCTGGGAAAGAGAAACTCCTGAGCATAACCTCAGGAGCCCTAGTGCCAGAGGCCTTCACCTCTACCAGTGCCTGGACTCTGCCACCCCCATGTTCCCTGGTGCACATGAGCACCGGGCCACAGGGATGGCAGCTTACTATCCAGCTAAAAGTATGGGGCTCATAGGCTAGTACCACCCAGGAATGGAGGGGCGGGCATCCGGGTATGGGCACCCAAGCACAGTGCAATTTAGTGGGGAACCCCAGGAGAGTAGGCCCACTAAGGGCATCCTGAAAACCTCTGCCCAGTTAGGTCAGTGGGGGGGATACCCAGCAAATCCTGGTAGCAAGGAGGGATCTGAAAACTCCTCTGAGCGTCACAGGACACAGGAGACCAGGTCCCCACATTCTGCCAGCCATTCCCAGGCTCGCAGAATCCGGGAAAGCCTGGAAGATCAGACGGGCACCTCTGGGAGCAGCGCTTCTGAGTCGGAGGATGAATGGACCAGGGTTACCCGAACCAAAAAGGCCAATAAGGCAAAAAGGGCCTTGCTTAAGGACCCATTGAAACAAATAAAGGCAATAAGGAGTGTCATCACGCCTTATCATAAGAACGCCAAGTATTCTCTTTGGGAACACTTGGAGCTCTATGAGCAAATGATGGAGACTTTCCATTTGAAGGACAGCCAAAGCTGTATTCAATATGTAAAGTGGACCTTCTCACCAGAATACTCCAGTTTCTTTGCGGGGCTGGAGGATCAAAACCATTCAAGGTGGTCCACATACAGGGCGGCCATCTTGAAACATTTTTCTGTGCACAGAAATCCTCAAGAGGCTCGCAAGGCAGCCTACAATTTGCAATGTGGGGAGGATCAGGCCCCACAAGAGTTTGTGCAAGAATTAAAGCGTGCTTTTGCACAGACCACCAGAAGGGTGCGCACGGATAGCAGAGAATTTATCAATACGTTTTTCCATGCCTTACCCAAATACATAATGACCCAGCTCGTGAGAGATTTTCATGAGAAAAGATCTTTAGACTGGGTCATTGAACAGGCTACCCGGATCTGTGAGGTGCAGAAGCCCATCGAAAATAAAAATAATGCACCGAAAAAACCCAAAACCAACAGCACCCCTGCTGCTGCCAAAGTGGCGGAGGTAAAGGTTGCCCCCGTTTTAGATTTGGAGATGGGGGGGCCTAAAAACCTGCCTGCACCAAATAATTCACAGCCCAGAAGGCCCTCGGGCCAGTCACAGACAGGGAGTCGAGGAGGTAGTCCCACAAATGGGGTCCCCCGCTCCCCTGATTATGTAAGTCCCCGCTACAAGGGAAACCGACCCATCCTGGGTTATGTGTGGACTCCTCCAGCCCAAGGGGTTGGATCCAGCCAAGCACCTGACCCAGGGAACTTCCCTCCTAACTTCCCCCAGGAGGGCAGAAATTCACCAAATCCTGGGCAGAACTTTTTTCCCAGGTATCCACCCAATGTCCAACCCCAAAATCATCCATCCTTCTTTCCCCAATTCCCTGAGCCCAGACAACCTAATCCGGGAGAGGGGAGGCCAAGGGTGGAGGGGTACCAAAATCTTCCCAACCAGGGATACTACCAGAAAAGGGATAGCTACCCTTCCCGGGATCAGCCCAGGGGAGAAAATAGAGCCCCGTATCAGCCTGAGCGGGTTTCACAACTTGAGCGCCAGGTCCAAAATATGGCACGGGATCTGGGTCACATACTGAGGGCTCAACAGAACCCTCAGATGAGCATACCACCGCAGAATGCCCCAAACTCTGGACCTGATGCTCCAGAACAATGACGGGAGCAGCACCCCGATAACCCACCGGTTCCCAGGGAGGAGGCACAAGGGGAAGAGGGGTGTAAAGCCTTGGAGGAAGCTTCCTTCCCAACTTGTAAATAGCCCCTGGAAAACCAGGAACCGGAAACAAAATCTCCTGCCCCTGAAAGTCTGCCTCCAAAGGAGCAGAGGGGGGTAGGAGAAACAAAGTACCCAAACAGGCCCAGTTTGTGGAGGAGGTGCAGATCTTCCAATTTGAGGGAGAGGAATCCTCAGAGGATCCTGGGAAAAGTATCTTCTCCTTTAGAGATGGGGGAACTCCTCCCAAAGAAAAATGGGTCCCAAGGGATTCCAATCCAGACAGGGGAGATATGGAGACTGAGCTACCGCCGCCCATCATCTCATCCCAGAACCCACAATACCGAAATCCCCTGGTTCAAACCCATCCTAGTGACTGCCTCCAAAAAGGGGGGGGTGGCCCAGAACCGGAACCAGGGGAACCCACAATGGCTCTGATCTCCAGTTGCCAACTTTTTCTTTCAGATTCCCAAGACTCTCCACAGAATTCTGCCCAAATCTCTTCTCTCGCCATGTCTAAAACCAGAAAATTAGCCCACCAGTTGTCCAAAAATGTGCATTATCTGTGCCCCCTTGAGGAGAAGGAGGGAAGATATTATGCCCCGGTACAAGTACAGGGGCAGGGTACAATTTCGGCACTGGTGGACACTGAATCCCAAGCCACCCTTCTGTCCAAAAGGGCCTTTGATGAACTAAATGCAGGAAGGGGAGAGAATTACCGTATTCCTCTCACCTCTCTTCCTGGACAACTGCAGAACGTTGACAGGAAGGAAAATCCTGTCGAGGGGACTGCAGATTTGGACATCAAAATTGGGCGACACAAGGTGAAACACCCGGTCATAGTAGTGACTCCAGAGGGCACCCCTTGTTTACTAGGGAATGACCTCCTGAGAAGGTTGTCACCCCTAATAGATTGCGTAAACAAGGTCCTCTAGACCCAGACTAGCCGACCAATAAAATTAAAACAGAGTGTCAACCATGTTAGTTTAAATGGCACCTGCCACATGGTTGAACAAAAATCTGACCAAGTAGAATTTCACTTCCAGAACAACCAAATTCCAGACGTGACAGTAATAGCAGTAGGGCAACAGACTGGTGATGGGGGTCCTCTCTATTTCTGAAAATCAACCTTCCTTCCAGTTTAAGGTGGTATTCCACACTGGAAGGAAACACTCTGAAGTTCTTTACCAACCCACAATCAGACACTCCCACTCCTATAGTCCAGAAAGATGTGAAATCAGCTCAGAGCCTGGCTGATATTCAGCAAATTGGAGAGCAGTTGTTCATCCCTGTTCAGTTAAATGATGGGAAGGACTCTCTTCTCGCTCGAGTGTGTGTGAACAATGGTAAGAGCTTCATCAGCGAAGCCATGTTCCGCCAACTCCCAAAAGATCCAGCCATTCCCACATTCAAACTGATAGACAAATGGGAAATGGACCTGGAAGCACCTAATTCCAAACATCTCCTGCCAAGCAGGTGTATGCTCAAAATCTCCATTGGCAACAAGAGCATAGTCCATAATTGTTGGGTCGTGCGAGACGTCACTGCCGCCTTTTACTGCGGCAGTGTCATTCTCAATCGCTTTGCCATTAGTTTGGACCTAATAAACTTAAAAGCTTGGTCCCGATTAGCGGATAATCCCATGGGCTTTGATGATCAAGAAAAAGCATTTAGGTCAGCTCAATTGCTACCTTATGCAGTTGAAATTCAGATTAAAGAGGAAGTCACCATCCCGGAAAGGACCCGACAATTCTCCCTGGAAGTGAAAGTTAAAAGAGGACAAAAATTGAAAAACCCTGATGCTTATATTCATCTAAATGCTTCTCTCCAACAACAAGGGTTAGGGGTAAACCCAACACCATTAGTCAACATAGAACATGACACCATTCCAATAGAGGTGGATAACATCGACTTACAGAGTATTACTCTAGCCACAGGCACATCATTGGAATGGCGGTTGATAACCGACATTTCTCAATTGATTTAGGAAATGAACTGTTAGGACCGATCCCCAAGGACTGTCTTGACAGTGACAGTGAGGACAATACAACACCAGACAGGATTTTCACCCGGCATGGGGGGAAGTTCCTGGTGTACACTTCTTGCCCTTATGGTAAGGAAGATGTGACTTGTGACTTCAGAGGGGATGAGGTGATTTTCCAGGTCCATGAGGGCTTCCTTGCCCACCTGAAGCCTCCGGTCCAAATCAGCACTCTGACCAGGGACTTCTCCACCCAGCTGGAGGAGGCCGCTGAGATAGCCAAACCAGAAGTCTTTCCAGGCTTCAGGCAGATGGTGGAAGAGAGAGTCAACCTAGCTGATGCCTGTGTGACTCTGGAACAGAAGCAAAAGTTGAAACAAGTTTTCTTGGATTTCCAAAATCTCTTTGCTGTAGACTCATATGACTGTGGTCGCACCGACATCCACACCACAACAATTCCCACGGACCCTGGAATGACTCCAGTGTTTGTGAAGCAATATCATTTGCCTCTCGCATCCATGGAGTCCCTTACTGAAATAATTAAGAACCTTGAGTCCCGGGGAATAATCCGTCTAGTACACAGCACCTTCAATAATCCGGTGCTGGGAATATTGAAGCCAAACAGCCAGTGGACACTCTGCGCCGACCTTAGGGAGCTCAACAAATGGGTCCATACTTCCCGATGGCCTCTGCCCTACATTGACCAAGGGCTGGCCCAGATCCAGGGGTCACAGGTATTCTCAGCAATAGACCTGACCAATGGATACTGGACCGTGCCTGTCAGTAGGGTAGACCAATACAAACTGGCTTTTACCTTTGGGGGCCAGCAGTACACATGGACCCGGACTCCCTTCGGATACCCCAACTCCGGCAATGAATTCAACATTTTCCTACATAAGGCCATGCCCGACCTGGGTGCGAGGGGTAACCTGGCTTATGTAGATGATGTCCTCATCAAAAGTTCATCTATGGAGGAACACATAGCGGAGATCCGTTATGTTCTGACACAGTTGAGGGCCGCCGGAGCAAAACTTTCCTTTCAGAAAGCACAGTGGTGTAGAACCCGTGTTAATTTCTTGGGGCATGAGATTACTCCTCAGGGTCTCTGTCCCCAAGAAAAGAAAGTGGAAGCACTCCAGAAACTGAAAGACCCCACAACTCTGCGGGAACTAAGGAGCCTCCTTGGACTGACTAATTACAGCAGAAAGTTCATTGAAGGCTACGCAGAGATCACTAGACCCCTGATTCATCTCTTGAAGGGGGGGGGTCAAGTGGGAATGGGGTCCAGAACAATCCGAGGCAGTAAGACAACTCAAGAGAAGCCTCTCACAAGCGCCTTGCCTAGCTTGCCCTGTCAGAAACAAGGAGTTCTTCCTGGAGACAGGGTTCTCTAATACGTGCTTGACGGCAGTATTATACCAAAACCATGACAAGGTCAATAAAGTAATCTCCTATGCGAGCAAAACTTTATCCTCTGTGGAGGAAAAATTCAACGATTGTGAGAAGGCACTCCTGGTAACGGTGTGGGCATTGAAGAATTGCCGCCCGTTTATCCAGGGGGAACACATCATAGTGGAGACTCCACACCAGCCTCTGCAATACCTCCAAAGTGACAGAATCCGGGCCGGAAATGTGAGTAATTCCCGAATTACTTCCTGGATTCTGTCAATGCAAGGCTTTCCTGTGGAGGTCAGATATGGCCAAAACAAGAAGAGTCCCCTCGCGCAAGGTCTGGCTGACTTGCATGATTGTGCCAGAGAAAACTGTCTCGAGGACGAAAGTCTAAAAATCAAGGACAACATGGAGGCATACCTTAATTCCCCACACAAAGTCTTTGAAGAAGACAAGTGTGAGGGAATGCCCACTGTCTATGTGGATGGATGCTCGTACCATGTTGACAACAATGGGGAGAAAGAACTGGTGGCCGGTGTAGGAAATGCATGGGTGAGTGAGTCCCCAGAACCCTCCGCTGGATACAAAACTGGTCCCCGAAGTAGTCAGGTGGCAGAATTGATGGCTATACATCAGGCCATCCTCACTGCTGTCCAACATCAACTCCACGAACTGGTCATAATCACCGATTCGGATTATGTACGGAATGGGTTTGTGGAGCACCTGGTTAACTGGAAAACCAGAGGCATGTTATGTGCTAATAACAAACCCCTGAAACATGGGAAGTTAATCCAAAATATTGATGATCTGGTCACATCGAATGGGATGACCATCTACTGGAAAAAGATCAAGGGTCATTCCAAAGTAGAGGGACCAGACAAAACTGGAAATGACTTAGCTGATCAGCTGGCCAAAACCGGGGCCATCCAAGGGGATCTAATAGAAATAGAGTCCCTGTTGGGGGAAATCCAGGTCACTGCTATCACTAGGTCCCAGACGAATGCTCACAATGATCTTTCAACTGCACAATGGAGTAAGGAGACCCCTGATGCTGATTTGATTACAGCTCAGAAGGGGGATCCAATAATTGGTAAATTTTACCAACACATTGAGAACCCTGAGAACTTTCCTTTGACGGATACCGATTACATTGGGGAGGAGGACCTTAGAGTGTTGATGAAATGTCCAAAGATGTTCCAAATCCAAGACGGTTTGTTGGTAAGGAAATCCCAAGCTGGCCATGATCAGTGGGTGGTTCCTACCTCATTCCGAAGCCTGATGTTAAGTCACGCCCATGATGCGGCCACCGCCGGTCATAGGGGGTTTCACACAACACTGGAAATCTTAAGAGAGGTTGCATACTGGCCACACATGGGGCAAGACCTCGACCAATACTTGAAGGGGTGTCTTGTGCGTGCACAATTTCAGCCATCATCCCTCACACACCGTGCACCTCTCCAAAAGAGGGGGATGACACTGCCATGGTCAGATTTGAAAATCGACTTTGTAGGCCCTGTGATCCGCTTGTCTAGAGGAAACAAGTACAGACAGTTACATGCTTATTTACCAAGTGGGTGGAATGTCTCCCAGCCCCAAACTGCAAGGCAGAAACAGCAGCTGCCCTGATGATTAACCACATCTTTTCCCGTTTTGGTCTACCTCAAAGGATTGAGTCAGACAGGGGTAGCCACTTCATCAGTGAAGTAATGACAAAGATGTGGGAGATACTGGGGGTTAAAAAGAAGCTACACATTGCTTACAGGCCAGCTTCTTCTGGAGCAGTGGAGAGATACAACCAAACCATTGTGAGCATATTAAAAAAGTTTGTGGCAGATTCTGGGCCAAGTTGGGATATCCGATTACCTCTGTTCCTAATGGCCATCAGATCTACCCCTTCATCTGCAACTAAAATGTCACCATTTGAGTTGATGACCGGACGCAAGATGGTGCTCCCCAGCATCTACTCTACAGGACCCAGGAGCAGACACTGATAAATGCCTCCACAACTCATGAGTATGTGGAGAATGTAAGGAAACACCTTCAGCATGCTTTTGCCTATGCTCAGCGGAATCTAGAAAGATCAGCTGATAGCATGAAAACCCACTACGACCTGAAGACCACCAGGAAGGAATATACCGTGGGGGACCGGGTCTATCTATACAATTTCCAAAGGAACCAGGCCAAACAGCAAAAAGTTTGCCTACATGGAAGAGACCGTTTGAAATTATAGACAAAATCTCCCCTGTGGCCTACAAGATCCGCATCCCCAAAGGCAGTTCGGCAGAGGGGGAAGACAAGTGGGTACATATAAATCAGCTAAAGTGTTGCCATCCCAGGCACACCCTGCAGCAGCTGGAGGAGTCCTCTGCAATACCAGAGGGGGCCGCTCCAGAGTAAGTCAGTTCAAATTCTAAAATATTCCACATATCAAAAATATAGTAACGTAATGCAAATGTTCCCTCTTATATATTGTTGTTAAAATCAGACTGCAAAATGCATTCGGATGTATAAAATGTACATGTTCGCCACACCATTAATAGTGGTGGAAAAATGGCTAGGAATGTGTATTACCGCTTTTGCTTTATCATCCTAGGAGAGAGGAAACCATGGAGACTGACCAAGGAGGACGACCGGGGACCGGGAGCAGAGACCCGAGGGGCCCGGGGTACCGCCCAATATTCCCATCAGGACCGGCGAGGAGAACCGATCGATCCAACTGGGTGGAGGAAAAGATGCTGAACTGTGCCATCTACAGAATTGGAAGAAGATAATGGGGACATACTAGCGCAAGGGCTCAAAACCACCTTTGCACCCGACTTCCCCTCGACTTGTATCAAAGCGTAGTCGGGCGGGCGGGTTTTGTCAAGGGTTTTGACCCATTTTGAATCAATAGACTGGGTAGATGTGGGGATGAGCTGTCACCGCCCATTATTCTATCCCAGAACAAACTAAATCAATAGACTGGGTGGATGTGGGGATGAGCTATCGCCGCCCACATTCACACCAGAATAGGAGAACTGAGCAGTTGGCACGAGACCACTCCAAAGATACAACCTTCTTGTGGGGGGTTCCACATCACCACTCTACTGTAAGGATGCCATCAAAACAATGTTAAGCAAGGATCCTATACTATCAAGCAAAAGACCACTCTATTGAAATGCAGTAATTCAAGACAACTCAAAAATGGATGCAGTACCGACAAATTCCCCAAGGCGGCGCTAGCGATCTAAACTCTGACAGCGAAACTGTATTTAGGAGTTGAAAGAGGGGCAGGGACTTCAAAGCTTGTTGGTTAATTGAAAATCTAAGCCACCTGCTGTTCCCAGAGGCCAAGAGGCTGGGAAATCTTAACACCTTAGAGATTCCCACACCAGGAGGCAGGATATCACATGACACTGTTGATTGATTGAGGAGAGACTTCCAGGCAGCCTGCTGGAGCCCACAGAAAAAGGCTCTTTCTGTTGAATGGGGTATGTTAATTTTGAGTGTTTCCTGTCAACAGCCCTCTGCCAGCAAGGAGAGACATGTCATCACTGACCCACCCAGACTTCTGGAGGCGGACCCAAACACTTTGGGGAGTTGAATTGCAACAAATATATATTTTATAGAAACAGTGTTAACTTATTGTAACCAAATGACAGGAATGTACAACTTTGAGAGTCTTAGTTTGAAAAATGCCCTCACGATTTGAGTCCAAACTCCAATTTGTACCATGTTCTGGGGCAAAACCCCGCTAATTATGAATATTGTAGACAATGTGTTTAAGCTAGAGACATGGAAAGTTACTGGGATATATGTGGAAGGGAAATGTACCTTTGTATAATTTTTGATGAAAAACCAATGTTGCAAAACCCACTAAAATCGAAAATAAATTGCCATTTTTGAATGCAAGCTCCTAGAGACGCCAGAGTCGGGACAGGGACTATCTTTAGTAATATATGATGTGTGTATGTGATGTCAAACAACTGTGTACCTGGGAAATATGTATTTGGATCAGGAATAGATTTGTGTGCACATTGACCAGGGGAGTGTCATTTCTGCAGGTCATAAAAATGGCATCACTCGGACACACTATCCCTTCCCAAATCAGGGACCAAAGAATCTATTGACCTATCAAATCAAGAGAGGGGCAGGCTTAGTGATGCTAGCCTCTCCACCCACTTTTTAAAACACATAAAAAGAGACTGCTGGGACAGGTAGAGACATTCAATTCCATTTTCTGCGGGACGCTCTGCCGGGAGACTCCAGACTTCACATCCATCAATCTCCAAGACCAGAACTTTACTTCAGAACTTAAAGCAAGGGCCTAAACCCACAAACTGAGAACTCTTCTCAGCAGGCCTCAGCATCCTTAAAATCATCTGCAACTATTCCACAGCCGGGCGAGCTGTTTGAATTCTGTGCCAAGAACTTTTGCCGGAACCGCAGACCAGACCCAGACCACTGTGAGCTGAACCAGAGATCCGGATCGCTGTGAGCAGAACCGGTGCCTGATTGACCCGCCGAGCAGACAGAACCGCCGCCGGACGAGTCGACCAGATCCGTGACGAGGCCTATTTCAAATTTATATTGTGAGTACCTAGCAGAAATGTGCAGAACCAATCTCTTAATTAAAATAATCTAATCCAAACTATTTTAACCTAATTAGAACAGCCTCCTAGAAATCGTGTCATCTGTCATTTGTAAAGCTGCACAACTGTCACCTGTCAATTCTGAAGCTGCAAGCTGTCACCTGTCATTTTGAGTTTTACTTTAAATACGAAAATCTACCTTTATTAAATCGTCCGTATCTCTTGAACCGTTTGGGCTAGGAACGAAATGGCTTAGTGATGCTAGCCTCTCCACCCACTTTTTAAAACACATAAAAAGAGACTGCTGGGACAGGTAGAGACATTCAATTCCATTCTCTGCGGGACGCTCTGCCGGGAGACTCCAGACTTCACATCCATCAATCTCCAAAGACCAGAACTTTACTTCAGAACTTAAAGCAAGGGCCTAAACCCACAAAACTGAGAACTCTTCTCAGCAGGCTTCAGCATCCTTAAAATCATCTGCAACTATTCCACAGCCGGGCGAGCTGTTTGAATTCTGTGGCAAGAACTTTTGCCGGAACCGCAGACCAGACCCAGACTGCTGTGAGCAGAACCAGAGACCCGGATCGCTGTGAGCAGAACCGGTGCCCGATTGACCCGCCGAGCAGACAGAACCGGCGCCGGACGTGTTGACCAGATCCGTGACGAGGCATATTTCAAATGTATATTGTGAGTACCTAGCAGAACTGTGCAGAACCAATCTCTTAGTTAAAATAATCTAATCCAAACTATTTTAACCTAATTAGAACAGCCTCCTAGAAATCGTGTCATCTGTCATTTGTAAAGCTGCACAACTGTCACCTGTCAATTCTGAAGCTGCAAGCTGTCACCTGTCATTTTGAGTTTTTCTTTAAATCCGAAAATTTACGTTTATTAAATCGTCCGTATCTCTTGAACCGTTTGGGCTAGGAACGAAATTTCATTTTAAAGCTGTGATTCTAGGCTTTCCAACGAACCTATAACCGAGTTCCTACTCCTTATACTTTTACCGCAATCGCGATTCACGCACTCGCAAAATTTACCGCGATTTGCGATTTGGCTCAATTCCTCCACTTCAAAATAGCAGCTCCGTTCTTTCCTTTGTTAAAATCTGTTTGCAACCTGGTAATAACTCATAGAGCATTGCTAAAGTGAACCTGAACTAATACCAACAAGCATCTCTCACTCACCCTGAATCTCTAGAGGGAATTAAAATCAATTTTAGCATCTTTTCACTTCATTGCCACCACATTTAAAAGCATGTTGGGCCTGTGTTTCAAACCTCTACCTGTTTTCCTCTAAGCTTGCTGGGGGGAACTGCATTTCGTATTGCATTTTGTTGGGATTCTTGAAGACTGTGTGCTCTCCTTCCATTTCTTACATTGCATAGGGGGGGAGTGAATTGTCAAGGAAAAGTGATTACATTGTCTTTTGTTGAAGCCATATCAAGTTATCTTCTGTACTGCATTTCATTCATCATTGCGTTTCCTTAACCATATAAAGCATTCTTTCCCACCTTATTCTTCTGTTCCTATTCATACGTTACCCCTTGCTGATTACTGCTCATATTCACAAGTGCAATATCCATTATCAATTTATTTATAGAAGTGTGATATATATTTATATATTGTTTAAATTTTCAAATAAACCTTTTAATTTGCAAAACAAACACACTTCTTGGCTCAGTGGGGTCAGGGGGATTCTAAGAGGGGGGTGTTATACAAGGTTTGTCATCCAGAGTACTGAACTGGACATAAAAATACATCAATAAGGGTTTTCCTCAGCATCCCAGACTAGGCATTGACTTAGCTGTAGTGTTGATTGAATATCGCTTATAGGTGTTAGTCTTAGCAGTGTACGGTGGTGGTGTGAGTTATGGTTTCTAAGCTTACCATAAATGGCGAATTTCTGAGGTTTTTCTGTTTTAGTTGAAACCATAATGTCCCTTTAAAGAAGATGTTTCATTGAAATTCATAGGTTTTTATTAGTACAACTTAACCATAATGTCCCATTAACACAGTTTTTTCATTGAATAGAAAGATAGGTAGATAGATGGATGGATAGATAGATAGATAGATAGATAGATAGATAGATAGATAGATAGATAGATAGATAGATAGATAGATAGATAGATAGATAGATAGATAGATAGATATATTCCCTTACATAGTGGCCAAACTCCGGAACAGGCTCCCTACAGCCCTCAGAGGAGAAACCTCCCTATCTGCATTCCGCAAAAACATAAAGACCTCCCTCTTTCACTAGCACCCCCCTCCTCTGCCTCGGCACAGCTTGCTTATCACTGCCCTGTATATTCTCTACCACTGTATTTATGCCATTGTATATCTATATATCTGTAACTATGTTCCATTCCTGTAGCTAGCACCACCTTGCCCCCGCCTCATCACTGTATTTCGTATCTCTGCCTGTATGTACATGTCATAGTAAAAATACCTTGTCTGTCCTGTAACTAAGTCATTTCCTGTAACAAGCGGCACAATGCCTCCAGGCTGTTGTGCACGATACAAAAATGAATAGATAGATAGATAGATAGATAGATAGATAGATAGATAGATAGATAGATAGATAGATAGATAGATAGATAGATAGATAGATCTATATTTATCTATTATAGGGCAGCAACAGCCACCACATAGTTAAGGTAAGTCGAAGACACATAGGAACCCCTCAAAATTCTTTTGTTAATCACTTTTGATTCGAGTAATGGATTTGACAGAAATTTCAAAAGTGATTAAAAGTCTGCAACCCCGCCCCCACAACCCCCAGACTGGAACGTTTTGTAAAGATTTGTTATAAAATACAAAAGTTATTTTTCTCCAAAAGTGCGGCCTACTTTCCATTCATTTAAACATAGACACAAAAAGTTCATTCTTTCCAAAGCACACAGCCAAAACTGCTAGAAGGATTTGGACCAGGTTTGAAACAACTTGCGCACAAAGCATTGACTTGCATGCCATGCATGGTTTGGGGTTATTCTATGCAGTAGTTATTTAAATATTTGACAGAGAAAGCGGCGCCCTCTTCCCGCCCAAAAAGTAGAGATATCTCCCATGGTGCATTGTAGGATCATGGTTTTCAGAAATGAAACGATTGCCATCTTGTTTTTCTCCCCATGCAAGAGATATTCGCAGCTATAACCGAAGTTATGGGAAAATGAAAAGCAGTAAAAATGTATAGGCTCTCCAGCTGTGAAAACTCTTCATTGGCTCCTAGTGGCTGCAAGGATTACATTCAAAACTCTTTGCATTGTACACAAGGCTTTCGGGGACCTGGGTCCAAAATAATGTTGACTCTCCCTCCTTAAATACCGTCCTACTCGAGCTCTTCGCTCATCCACCTACAAATACTTCAGGGTCAGTCGCTTCTCCAAGCAACGATTTGGGGATAGATCTCTTTCCTCAGCTGGGGCCTCCTTCTGGAACAGCCTCCCTGCCTTTCTGAAACTTGAGGAGAACCATCTTCGGTTCCAGAAGCACCTCAAGACCTTCCTCTTTGCTTCTGCCTTCGCTCTTCCTCTCCCCTGCTGATGTGTCTGCTTCGGCACCGGGCACCGGGTTACACACTGATTTCAGGCCCAGATCCCGGCCCACCCAGCCAGGCAACTCTTGCACTTGGGTGTGTATCTGCTACCCTACAGTCCCCTTCCTGCACTTATTAACAACCATTGTCTACACCTTATTATTGCACTCACCACCTGCTGGCCGCACTACCTATCGTTGTCCTATCACGTGTTCAGCACTTTCCACTTCTCACCTGCCCCTTGCACTTTCCCCCTTCCCTCACCCCTTCGGTTGCACGTTCTCAATGTCACTGGGGCTAGTAATATCGTTGTTTGTTTTCCCTTGTTCCCCTCCTTTGCCTCGTGGCACTCTGAAACATGTTTGTATGGGCACGATACAAATAAAATATCATATCATATCATATATCAAGCAGGATACTTGAAAGGCTTTAGTAGCATTGGGGAAAAAAAGACATAATGGATTAAAATAAAAGTCTTCAATTATGTCAGTGTAAGATTCATAGTATGTTTGTTTGAAGTGTGTTCTTATTAAGGGAATGTTTAAAGTAGTTAGATATATGTTGGTGTATTCTAACTTAATTAGAATTTAGAAGAAGTTTTGTAGAAACAAAAATTGTGATGGCATATTTCAAGTGTATTGCAATGAAATTTATTTTTTAAGTAGTTAGATATCTGTTGGTGTATTCTAACTATCGTGACTTTTAAAAGTAGTATTGTAGCATTATGGATGTTGTTAGATACCTGTTTGCGTATTATGACTGTTTATTGTGCTATATTTAGTGACTAAATTTGGGTTGAAGGAATATTAAGTAGGCCTTCGTTAGATTTGCTGGTAACCTATATTTTTGAGTAATGGAGGTGTTGTTACAGTCAAACCAACCACTTCTTTTTATGACATTTGCAGTATAGTGCACTGAAGTGGTTATGGCATCAGTGTGGTATATTAACCAGTGTGGTATATTATACCTACGGTTGTGAAGATGTTCTTGCCGAGAGATACTTGATCGTCTGTGAAGCTTGTTAGCTTACAGCTATTTTTGTTACCATCTGCATTGTACATAAGAAGCGTTAGTATGACGTATTGGCTATGTGAGTTGATTTGCATGCTAGAATGACTATCTGAATTGCAAAAATGGCATAATATGCCATGATTTGCATTCTGCAGAAGCTGGTGAAAAGGAATGGATTCACAATTTGGTGTGCATACATATACAAATTGTTCATTAGGGATATGCTCTTGTGAAAAATGCTTGCCAAGAGTGCATGTATGTTTACACTTGTATGAAGTCTGGAAGATTTAATTTACAGGGATGTTTTTGAAATTGCTGATGTTCTTCTTGTGTCTTTATTGTAAATTTGACCATTCCTGGACAGTAGTCCAATTCGTGCCTTATACCCGAGACACTGTAAGTGTTGTCAGGATTATTTTTGACATTTCTATGAAAGACAAGCATTTGCAAACACAACTAGTCTGAGCCATTTAAGTAAATGATGTGAATAATTGGTTGTAAATAGAAGAGAAGATTGATTGTTATATTTGCATAGCAATTTACTACAGTTGTGTTGCTGGATGTAAATGGACCAGAGAGTTGTGTGTCTGCATCGTTTGATGGACCTGCAGATTTTTGGGAGAAGAGATAATTGTCTCTTTCTTTTCTGATGGACATATGGTTGAGTTTGTAGTAAACAGGTTTGTGGTTGTATTATTTGATGGAGAAGGAGTTGGTCATTGTTTCTTTAGCTGTATTGTTGGGAGATCTGTTGTAGATTCTGTTTACATTCATTTTCTTTTTGAAGGTTTTATTTTTTGAGGTACAGGGTACATATCGAGATGGGGTGTACAGTGCACATATCCTGTTGTATTCTAGAATGCAAGGAATGTCAGCATTGACTTTGTTTGTATCAAAGTTAACAAGGAATAGACCCTTGAGTATACACAAACATGAAAGTGCTACATACTCATACCTTCCTTCAAGACTGTGCTGCCAATGTCAATCAATGCGTGATCTAGGGTTAGACCTTGTGATGTGTGAATAGTGACAGCATATCAAGAGATAGCGAAAATTGTTCTCTGCATGCCTACATGTCTTTGAAAAGAAGGAAACATGCTGTTGTGCAGCCAATTTCTGTAACTTCTGCAAGTTTGACAAAGTGGATGTTGACAAACTGAAGGTTGTTGTCCTGTGGGTATGTTTGGATGCAAACATCTGTACCATTTGTTCTATTAACTAAACCTTGTTCAACATCAACATTATGTTTTAGAATTACTGTGCTGTTTAGGCATAAAGTTAATATTTTCTCCAATCCAGCTGTGCTGGGGATAGATTTTCCCTATGTATTTAGTTGTGCTGTTGCTTCTTGACACATAGGGAGTGGCATGCCATGCACTTATAGCTTGTCTGTGGAGATGATATGCAGTATGGTTTCATTTATTTTAAACATTGCCTCGATGAATTGACTACAGCTCGCAAAGTTTGGCATTAAGGGCATGAATTTTAGATTTTGTTTAGTTAATTTTTCCATGACATCAGCAGATGTGTTTCGCCCATATAGCTTATGAATTAGTCTAGTATTTAAGATGGATTGTGCATCCTTTGTAAGAAGACCAGTTCTAATGCTTTTTAAAATGTTAGAATAGCTGAGGTCTGCAGAATGACACATGTTTTGAGTTAGTTCTCTGTACTGAAAATGTTGCCAGAGATTTACATTTCCAATGCTGTTGAGTGTGTTGCAGCATTGTTTGTATCCTAATGTTTTGAAAATAGGTTAACCTTTTAATGGTGTTAACTGTAGGAAGTCTCCGAAAACAATAACATGTTTTCCTCCCAAAATGTCTTCATAGTGAGTTTTGTGGAATTCTTGCATTCTGAGGTGAAATAAAGGCAACATGAGATTGGAAACCATGCTTAGCTCATCCATTAGGAGCACTTTCATTTGTTTCAGAATTATGTATACTTCAGTAGCAGCCTCTGCTGATAATGTTTAGTATTCTGATTTTATTTTGGTGTTGTACTGAAAGGAGGAGTAGTCGGTGTAAAGTTGCATCACGTATGTTGTAGGAAGCTAAACCTGTGGGTGCTGTTACAGCAGCCTAAAGGTTGTTATTTGTTAAGGTTTGTAGAAATCTGCTGATTATTTTAATTAAGAATGTTTTACCAGAACCAGCTTCACCACTTACATACAGGAGCAGACGTTTATCATTTTTACAGGTACATGTTTAAGTTTCATGTTTAAAACCATGTTCAATTTATTTAGTGACGTCTAGATAAATGGTGAGTTTTTCATCATTTAGCTGTGATTTGAGCACTGACAAGTCTACTTCAGATTGTTCATATTGGCACATGGTATTTTCTACCTCAGTCATGGCTTTTTATGCTTCATTTAGAATGAGTGGTTCTACAAGTGGTTCTTGGCTTCCTGTAAGGAAAGGTTAATTGTCATCAGGAGTGTCTTTATCTAATGGAGCTTCAATTATATCCTCTTGTTGAAGTTCATTGTCCAACATTTCTTTGCATTGTTTGAAATTTACATTTGTTATAGTGCTCTCATGTGCTCTGAATGAAATTTCAAATGAGTCATAGTCACCTAATAATTCTTCTTCTTTTCTTTAAGGTTTAAAAGGTTATAGTAGTGCCATGTAATACAGTCCTCCATGTTGTGGAGATTTAAATGATAACTTTATATTATTAATTAGGCTGGGTTTGATAAGTTTTGCTAGGCTTCCTTCACAAGTTGAGACTGAATATTTGCCAGTTGTCTCATCTGGTGTGACATTGTTTTTGTAGGAGTATTTTTAGGCTATGTCGTACAAGCACATGTTTACCAAAGCAGTACTTCTGTTTGGGTAGTATTTTCAACTAAATTGCTTTTTTTAAAATGTCCTGGCTGTTGGGATCATTTGTGGCTATTGTTTATATCTCTTGGTAGGATTATACTTCTCTTTTTCAGGATGAAACTGGACCAAGGTTTAGCCAGACAATGTGTTCAGATTTGCCATATTAGGCTCTATCTGTTAAACGGTCTGCCGCTTCATAGTACCCGCTTTCTCTATGGGAGACAATTTGTATACCGAAGCTGTACAATTTTTCTGATAGTGTTTTGTCAGATGATATGTCATCGCAGAGGTCTTTTTAGCTCTGTTTTTTCAGCTTTGGTGAGATAGGCTGTGACATGTTGTGCAACTGCAGTGGAATTGTCTGCAATGTGTTGCATGTCTATGTTTGAATTCCACAAGAGGGCAATGATTGCATTGTAATCATTGATGTACTTGGATGCTTGGTCCTATTTAATGCTGTATATGTTTTTGGGGGATTTGCCTTTTATGCTCTGTCCAACAGAAGACATCAAGCTATTAACTTGTCCTTTTTTGCAAACTGGTCTAGGGACACCAAAGCGACTTTTGGTATATTATTTACCTTTGTTTTATATGTATGTCAGCAGTATTTGCCACACTTATTTTTTTGGAAGCATAAGATTTGTGTACGTAGGTCACTATCTTTGGTTTCTCAAGAGATGTCGCAGGTAATGTATTTTTCAATAAACTGTAAAACAGTGGTGTCACTGTCATTACCACATTTGAGAGCATCGTTTATCAACAAAAGCATGTGGATGTGTGGTACTCCTCTGGATTGATATTTATTTTTTCAAAAGAAGTGCTGCACTGTCGAGGGGTAACTTTACTGCAGATAAAGTGTATCATGGTAATGAAGCGATGGTGAAAGTACCTGGACACATTGACAGGGTCAAGAGAACATAGTTCTCCTGGTGTTTTTATATCTATTCCCTCTTCATGTTGATTTCCAGTGCGTAAGAAGTCGTGCAAGTCATCCCATGCGTACTCTGCACAAGTTAAAGTAACAAACCATGTGGGTGGTCCTAGTAACCTTAGCATACAACGTACATCAGCGTGACATCAGAAGCAGTATTCCTTTGTACCACGCATGTTTGCCAAGAGATCTGTGATATTTCACTGCAAAACTTTATCTCTGTCTTTTATCTTTTGAAGCAGTTGGGTATCGGACATGTTTAAAAAATTAGAGCTTGTTTTTGATGTGTGTGCAACTCCATAACATAGAGTTGCTAGTTCAGTTTCGCACAGGAAGTGAAATATGTATTCTACATTTTGTCTGAATCTGGGGTCTTCAGAATACATTTGTAAAGAGCGATATTCTGATGCACTAATTAGTGTGTACCTTACATCATATCCTCCTCCTATTCCCGTAGGAAAGAGTAGAGAAAAAGAACGTGCTTCTGCACTTTTTTCCCATATGCTCATTGGGGATCCTTTGCCTTGATGCATTTGATATGTTTCTAATGCATCTTAAATTGTGTCTTTGGAGTGTGGTGGGTGAATTGTATACCGGTCTAAAATGTTGACTACAGTAACAGGATCTACACGTTCAAATTGGCCAGTTGCTGGTGAATATTGAATTATTTTGGTGGTTTCTCTTGAGTTTTCCTCTATATTTATATCTTTGTAGTATTCATTGTTTTGTTTTAGATATTGTAGGGCTTGTCTAAATTAGTTTAAGTCCACTAGTTGTTGCCAAATGTATTTGTCTTCTGTTGGTACACCATTAACTAGTACAATCAAAGATTGATCTATTGGGCATTGTGTTCCTAGAGTTTCTACATTGTCTTTCAGATTTAATGGCAAATATACTACTTTGCCAAGGTTGTCCTTTAGTAACTCGGATGGAGGTCATTTGGCTGATTTCGGTTGAAGGTGTATTATAGCTTGAAATGAGTGTACTGTTTGCTTTATAAAGCTCTCATGCAAGTTAAGTTGTTGGAGAGCTTTTGGAAGTGGGAATATTTAAGTTATTAGTGAGAGCATGTGATGTCATTTGGTTATTGTCAAGCTTTGTGTTGCAGTACATGCCAACTATTGATGAATCTGTTTTTTTGTATTTAGTTTCTGCTGTTAGATATAAAGCTAATTGGAAACTTTGGGATTCCCCATTGTCCTCTATTGTGTAGGCTATATCTACTATTTATTTGCTCTTTTTATAAAATGTTCTGCGACAACAGACACATACTTGGTCTGGTATTTCAGCAGATGTGTTTTAAAATGTAGCTATTCCTTTTTTTGTATGTGTTTTTTAGGAGGTTGGAGTTTTTGAGGTTTTCGGTAAAGTTTTCTGAAGTTACTGAATTTTCGAATTCAACTTCAGTTCCAAAGTATTTACTTTGGATGTGCTCTATTTCTTGAAGCAGTTATTTGGCTGTTCCAAGTAGGAGAATGTTATTTAAATGTTGTAGTTCTAGAGCAGGACTTGTTGCATAGTATAGTCTATGCACAATATTCCATATAGCGTAATGGTGTGTTGCTAACATTTTGATGTGGTGGAAGGTGCTTTTGCAACCAGTTCCTAAAATGCAAGCTAATGAATGTCCTCGAAGTCCAGTGTCGCTGCGGACTGGACAAGAGTCCATGGTTTTTAATGTTTTAATTTTACTTCTGTCTATTAATTTCACATATGGATTGAGAAACTGTCAGAAAGATTTAAAGGATTGTTGGGGTAAGTTACAAATTGAGCTGCATGTCCATTCGTACACTGAACGGTTTGTTTGGGTGAAAGGAGTATTTGGTTGAAAACATTTTTGGGGATGTTTTATTTCTATAAAGGTTTCTTTTGCCATAATGGTGTCTCCTACCATTTCGTACCCTCGACCATTACTGTCTATGGCAATTGGTTTTTGTTGTTCTTGTTTATAAGCCTCTTCATTGAAATATGGTTCTGTGCTGCTTGAGTGAATCAATTCACATTCACAGAAGCTTTAACAGGTATCTATATTGAAATTGTGCATGTTTAGAAGTACTTTCTGTAATGTATTGATTAATTAGATAAATAAGATTGTGAAGAACTCTACAGTGGAAATTGTTTTTGTTAACATTCATTTTTTGGGCTGCTTTACCTTGACTATGTTGACACTGGTAGATACATTGTAAGGTCATTGGTAGGTCTGATTTCCTTTGCACATACTTTATTACTTTTCATTTTTGCAAGAGGGGCCTTACCTTTTTTAGTTGTGGCTGGTTCAGTTTTGTAGCATGATGTTACTAGCTCTTTTGTTTTAATTTGTTCTATACATTGTTTTAGAGGTGGATGCCTATATGGTTTCCTTTTATTCTTATTTAATCAATTTTTTCTTTCTTTTCTACAGAGTTGCTATTTAGTTGGCATGTTGTTGTGTCTTTTGGGAAAACAGTAACTTTGGGTTTGAAAGTTGTGTAATGTATATGCATGTATGGTGAATGGGTGTGTGGGTGAGATTGAAGAAGTTAATAGAGTGCTGTTTGATTGTGAGGTGGCATACTAGGTGTGGTTGGGAAGGTTGTAAGAGTAAGAGTCTGTAGAGGCATGATGGTGTTGGGTTACTGACTAAGGAAGTGGTAGTGTGATTGAATGTGATGTTTTCAGGAAAGCAGTGGGTGTTGCAAAGGTGGTGTTTAGATGGGCATATAAAGAGTGTAAATGGTGCAATATAATGAGTTACAGTGAAAGAAATGTTGGTTCAAAAAGAGTAGTCTGGGGCAATATATAGTGGAACTGTAATGTTGCTATTATATACATATACATGGTACATTAATGTACTTTGTAGGATGTGAATGGTATTCTTTTTTTTGGGACTTGTTCTTGGCAATGTGCTTCTTTCCTGTAATTGTAAAAGAAAGTTAAAGGGGATATGTGGTAATGGTGAAGTACTTTTAGTAAGCAAGGTTGTTACGAGTTGTTGGGGAAAAAGAGTTTGGACCTTTCAAAATGTTTGTTTTAAGGAGCATTTTCATGAAAGTGAAGAAATGTGTATGATCATTTATAGAAGCTCTGTGTGTAATTGTTTGTAAAAGAGAAGAAAGGCTAATGGAAAATATTTGTAGTACATTTTTAAGTTTAAGAAGTTTAATATGTTAAGAGTATATGCATACTTGCAAACATGATGCATTATAATCTGTAGGTGTTTATGTAGTCCTAGATTTCATGTTTGCGTTCTGGGACTTGTTGTTCAACTTTTCCCCATTATAAAAGTTGGAGTACAAGTCCCAGATTGTAGAGAATAAATCAGGACTGGATAAGCACCTGCAGATTGGAAAGGGTGATGTATGCATGTAAAGCATATTTCTTATTTGTTTCATGAGCATTTCAACAGCAGACACTCAATGTGTACGCTAGCACTGTCCCTAGAAGGAAGCACACCCTATCCCTATACGGTGATGCCGTCCCTTGGTCAGAGCTGGTGCGCCGCCTATCTAATAGGAAAGAGCAGAGAGAATCTATCCCTGCCTCTACAATGTATAGTATTCCAACAGAATTACAAACAGGAGTTGTTGAACCAGATCTATATTTTGCAACTCCCTTCAGGGATGTCATACGATAGAGGGGTTGACTGGTTTTGATGACATAGTGGTTGTAGCCATCTTCTTCAGGACCTGTGTTTTTAGTGCATGTTATCAATCGTGTTGTCCATCAGATCGGGTGGGGCCTCCACACCCAACCTGGGGAAGAAGTAAAAATAATGTTCACCTGCTTGTGCTGAGCATCATTTTTACTTGCAGGTCAATGCCACAATCATTATAGGAGATCATACTGATCTAATACTGACCTGTTCACTATCGGGGGAACCCCTGCCCAGACAAAGGGGCTTCAGTGTGTATCTCCCATGTGGCCCTAGGGGGGCATCTCTTATGCTTTACTAAGCAAGCACTTTGAACTTGTGCTGATGGAGAAATCCATAGTCATTACCTCATGCCCCAGCTCGTGCGCCTCCGTGTGGGCTAGAGGGATGTTCCTTTTCTTTATGTGCTGTCTCCCTGTTATTGCTTCAATTCAGGGTTTGACTAAACCAAAACAGGAAAAGGGGGATTGTTAGGTTCCGTTTCTTGTTCACCATCTATTTCTAGACAGCTTATCTACGCCAGAGACATATTCTTGTGAAACATTTAGGCTCAAACTACATGGCTGCTGTGTAGTGCAGGATTTGGTTGTGCCTTTTAGTGTTAGAACTTATGTTAACCATTTTATCACCTATTGTTCATGTCTAGCCACAGGATTCAACAATCACGGGTGCGGTAAGCATGCATCTTCTTGTACGTTCGCGCTGGACCTAATATTCATGAGATATTGTTCCCAATCCAGGACCATGGTTTTCATCCGAGTGCAAATGTAACTTCATTACAGTAGCAGGGCAGGTGGCATGCATCTTCTTCTACGTTTGCGCTAGGTGAAATAGTTAGGAAGTGTGTGTTTTCCATTTGTATCTATGCACCCCCTTAGCATTAATTTCAAAGAACTGTGAACAATGGTCTCATTACATTAACGCTTCATTCCCGATGCCGCGTATCATTCATGCTGATTTTATATTCAGAGTTCCAAAGGGAACAGTGCTAACCGTCGGGTGGAGTACACTTGTCCCTCAATAATTCTTCCTGCCGCTGTCCGACTCGAGCATGCAGCAAACAAACTGGTTGCTAGGCGACGCAGTCTCCCATGATCCTGTTATTTATTGTAGCCCCTAAGGATTCTGGGGCTGGGCTGTCTAAGGTGATGGCCATTTTTCTAATGGTGTTAACACTATCATTGGAGTAATTATTTACAGTTTTTGTGCCCCGGGTGGGCTGGGGGCTCTTATTCTACTTGATTCCCATTAATTGAATTACTGTCCGACTGCCCAAAAATGACATCATAATTTATTAATGAAATTATGGGGTTGGTCAGTGGTCATATCTAATCAGTATAAATAAATGTGTACGCTAGCACTATCCATAGGAGGAAGCACAACCTATCCCTATAAGGTGATCCTGTCCATTGGTCAGAGCTGGTGACACATCCCAGTCTTTTGATGATGACAGTCATGGAAAGAGCACTGTGGGGATTAGCCAATGAGGTGTTCTGGTTGTGGTTTACAGGAATACAGGGTAGCAGGTATTTTGTTTGTTCTGTGCACTTGAAGATGGATGTGTCTATGGTCATTAAGAAGCAGAGTGTGTGAATTTTGGGAGATTCTTCAATTTAGTCATTGAAAGTGTATGCTGAAAATCATGGCATCTTTGGAAGTATTGGATTGGCAGAAGTGGAAGTTTTGTGGTATGGCGTTTGTGGCTTAAACTGGCAAGCTTGTTCTAATTTTGTTATAGTATTTCTCACTTTAAATGTCCAGACATTGTAATTGTGCATTGTGGAGGGGACAGTTTGGGGTATGTGACTCAATGTATTTGCATGTTGCCCTGAAGGATTTCTTGAAAAGTCGAATGGTACTGTTTGTTGCTGCGAAGATTATTTTTTTCTAAAAATAAATCAGAGGCAAACATGGAGATGTCCAAACTTTTTCAGTCCACAAATGGAAGAAGCGAGGCAGCTTGTAAAAAAAGCTGTCTGTGCTTTTTTATATGCTGCAGGAATGTCATCTTTTGAGAATGACAATATGAGGTTTGATTGTGTGAATTTTTTTCGTGAAGATGGAGTTCCTTTTACAGATGTCAGAAATATGATTTGTCTGTACAATGTTAGGAATTCATTGAAAAAATTCATGTAAGAAAATTGTACGGGACGAGCTAGAGTGTATAGAACTACTGTACATAAAAGCAACACAAAAGGAAAAAAGGTGTTTGTTAACAAACCCCAAGAAAACAAATTAAAAACAGGGGTTATTTTGAGAGCCGTCCTGTGAGAAGAGATTTGTTGGAGCACTCCAAAGTTATTTAAAGTTTTCAATATGTACCTAAATAATTATTCACAAAATATTTAAGGTGCGGGGGAGGAAAAGTGGACCTGGCACAGGACCACCAACACACATATGTAGAGAAGAGAAGAGGATCCAAAAAAAATGGGAACCCTCCCGTCCCTGCAAACTATTAATATCCCGTAATTCGACGGTTAACCATATATTTATATTCAAGATAATTCTAACTCTCATAAATTGAAAATGTCAACAGTACACTGGTTATTCATTTGATAAAAAAGACAGTAATTTAATATGTACAGCAATAGTTTTCCCTTTCTTTTCAATGCAGAGTCCAAAATAAATGGATTATGTGGACAATTTTATCAATACATATATTTAGTTCAAATTCAAAGGCTGACGCATTTCGAGATAACCATCTCTTCTTCTTGAGCCAAAGCTGAACTGTAAAACAACAATGTGAATGAAAAGTCTATAAGTATTTTGCCTAACAGTCAACACTTAGAGATTTTAGAGAAGCACAATCTAACATTAGACAACATGAGTGGATCACATTCAAAGAGATGCAGCAGATTTAAGAGACATGCTAAAGATTGCTCAGGAGCATCCAAAAGTGTGAGTGATAAATGAGAACAATGTCTATTACTGTGTTCAGGGAAACTCTATATCTCTGGCTTATCCCTCATATTAAGAGCAAATTACTCCCATCAAAGTCCAATTGTCCTATGTAATGAAAACAAAGAAACTATGTTTACCCAGAGTACATTTTTTTTTCCTTTGCCCCAATCATTGGTATCTAATATCAGTTCTCTAGTGTTTACGCTGTGACACAATGTCTAAAAAGTCCTAGGCAGAATTTTGCAAAGTAATAGGCGTACCTTGATTTGAGTGCCTGTAGAAACTTCTTCTAGCGGTGTTTAAATTCTGTGGTCTGGTACTCTATTCACAAGACTGGACAACTCTCCTGTCTTGAGGTGGAAAACCTTACTGTGGACAGAACATTTGCATATACATTGGTAAGGAGCTCTTATCTCTATGGACAATCCACATTCTATCGAGGATAAACATTTATGGTCTCTCCAGCTTCAAGCGGTGCAGTCTTCTATTGCAACTTTCAAGACTGCTTACGGTTGTGCCCTCAACACCTGTTCTTATGTGTCCTTCGTATCAGTTAAGTAACAAGCTTGTGATCTGTTGAGAATTATGGTAATGTTGAACATACTATCTCCCAATATAAACCTTAGCTCAAATTTCATTCTTGGTAAAAAAAAAAAAAAGGGATTAGGGAACATAATAATTGTATCAGTAAAGCTGGCTCACCTCTCTTGCTATGAGGATGGGTAAAGGAATTTCAAAGCACTATACGTCCTTTATATTCTTGTGCTAACTCCGCTTTCCCATCAATGGTGTATGCACAGCAGAGAACTGCATTGAGAATCTACAAGATAACACATCCAAGATGCGATTACTAAATTATCTACTTTTCTAAAAAAAGATATATCATGGGGGCGCAGTGTATAAACACGACGTGATTCTCACCTGTGAAACCAACTGCATCTACTTAAGGACGGAGTGTGAGCCAAGCATCCGTAGTCAATCTCTTATTCATTCGACCCTGGAAAAGCTGCACACGAACCAATGTGCAGAGAAGCTGCGACCCTCTCACGCTCCGGGTGGGTTTCTCAGTAGTCCGGGGGACCGTGCAGGATGCCAGCAGAACAGCGTGTGCACCTGGCCCCTATTCATTGCGTGCAAGTTATAAAAACTAAAAAAGGACTGAACACAGTTCGGATGCTATTGTTGACACCTAGGTCCCCTGTCAAACTAAATGTGTTATGGGCACCATCTTAGAATTTCTGATAGGAAACGAAACCTCACTGGATATACATACTCATGTAATCTATCGTAAAGCTCAAGTAGCGTTGTACAAGGTGTATCCATGATCATTTATACTACAAACAGTTGTTAACTTACAATTGAGGGAATCTCATATTGCTCAATTATAGTTACCCGTGGAGGTGCATAGATGTGACCAGTAGCCAAAGCTCTGTGCGTGTTAGTCTGACATTAATATAACACTGCAGCTATTGCATTATGGTCTCAACAGCAAACAATACCACCAACATGTAAATTATATCAATATTCACTCCTCGTGTGCTCAATGTTCCAATGTTAGTCAATTATACCATCAATGGTCACTGGTGGGCTGGTAAACAGTACCGCGACTGACACTATTTTAACAGATGTTCAACCTTGTATTACAATCTTATATCCTATCAAGTACTCCATGCTGACTCCCTTGTGGACATGTATGTGTATCAATGTTCAGATATTTATTAGATAAAACATCTGAGGGAGAACTCTTCATTGAGTCCCTTTGGGTTCAAGTTGTCTAGGAGATGTATCCAGAACTTTTCTCTGTGGGAGAGGATGGACTGATGATCTCCCCCTCTGTATGGTTTCTTGACAACTTCCAATATTTGGAATTTTACCTGAGCTACTGTGTGGTGATTCTCAGTGAAGTGTCTGTCTAGAGGAAATTTAGTGTTTTTACATCTAATATTTGATTTATGTTCAGTAATTCTGTCCTTTACTGGTCTGGTAGTTTGGCCCACATATAATTTGCCACAGGGGTATTTAATCGCGTAAATAACACCAACTGAGATGTAAGTGGCAAAGTCTCTCAGTTTGTATTTCTTACCTGTGTGGGGATGTACAATTGTTTCACCTTTAATCACATTATTACAATGCGAGCAGCCTAAGCAGGGGTAGGTGCCCTTCTTTCTTTTCTTTCCTATACTCAACAACATTTTTTTCAACTTCGGGGGTTTCTCAGATCTAACAAGTTTATCTCTAAGATTGCGACCTCTTTTAAAGGCCATCATCGGTGATTTGGGAAAAAGTTTATGGAGGAGTGGATCACTCTGAAGGACACCCCAGTGTTTGATGGCTCCCCCCACTTGGAAGCTCTGTGGTGAATATTTGGATATGTAGAGCAATGGGGTCTCTTTGTCTTTTGTTCTTGGAGTCTGCAGATGATCCTTAATGACACCTGATTACTTCTCTTTTGCCTCCTCTAGGACAGAGTGTGGATAACGTCTCCTCTCAAACATGTGTCCAATAGTTTTGTACATTCAACTTCAAGACCCGCTGGATCTGAAATGATCCTCTTAAGTCTTAAGATTTGGCTTTATGGTAAGTTGCCCAGCATGGATTTAGGATGAAAACTTGTGAAGTGTAGGAGATTGTTCGCATCAGTTGGTTTATGGTAAACATTGGTAGTTATATGATTGTCTTTGATTTCAAGGCAGACGTCCAGGAAGTGCAGGGATGGTGTTCCAATTTCCATTGTAAATGTGATGCTCTGATGTACCGAGTTGAGTTAATTGAAGAAGGTGGTCAATTCTTCTGCTGTGCCACACCAGACGCCAAAAAAGTCATCTATGAAACGCCTCCATATGAGTATCTTACTTGACCATTCCGGATTATCTAGCACATGCATGTGCTCAAATCTGTACATAAAAGTGTTTGCATACACTCGGGTCATTGCTAACCCCATTAAGGCTCCAGTAGCCCAGAGGTAAAAGATATCCTGAAATCTGAAATAGTTATTATTCAATATTAAACTCAAAAGCTTCATAATGAACTGTGGATTTCCTCTGTTGCTGGTGAGTTAAGTAAAAGCCAGCTGCTTGGATCCCTTCCTCATGTGGAATGGATGTGTACAAACTACAGACATCCATATTAAACAGTACACATTCTAAGCTCAGTGCTGTAATTTCTTGAATGCAATTGAGGAAATCAGTGATGTCTTTGAGGTACGTCGGGATGTCCTGAATCAATGGTTGTAGTAATCGATCGACGTATATCGACAAGGATTCCAATCTGCTGTCAGTATGCGCCACTATGGGTCTGTTCTTTTGAGAGCCACCACTAAAGAATAAATAAATGAAATTGAGTTTAAACTCCCCCCACCCCTTTGAGTGGCTCAGATGTCTGCAAAGACTGCGGTAGTCCACAGACCGCATGTGCACATACAGGTTGTTTAAGGATGCCAGACATGGAAAGGGGACTGTGGGGATTAAACAATCAGGTGTCCTGGGTGTGGTGTACAGGAAGAGAGGGTAGCAAGAGTTGTGTTTGGAGGAATTTTAAGAGCACTTATAACAGCTATGGCTATGTCTTTGAGGAGGATAAATGTATGGATTTTGGGGGACTCTTGGATCTATTGGCTGAAGGTCTATGTTGAGCACTGTGGATTGGCTGATAATCATGGATTCCATACATTTGAAGTGTCATGGTATGGAGTGCAAGGGCAAGGGAGGAAGTGGGCAGATTTGCTCCCATTTTGTTAGAATATGGTTCACTTAAAACAGCCAGACATCATTGTTCTTCATTGTGGAGGGAACAGTTTGGGGTACATTACTGGGATTTCATTGCAGTTTGCAATTAAGGAGACATTTGTAAAGTTGATGGAAATGGTTCCGAATTCCCATATGTTTTTTTTCTCAGATTGCCCAGAGACAAATGTGGATGCGTTCAAATTTATTTTATCTGCAAATGGAAAAAGCAAGGCGCAATGTGAATAAAGCTGTATGTGCTTGTTTGTGAGATGTTGGCATGACATCTTTTCAAAATGAGAACATTAAATTTGATGTTCTCACCATTTTTCAGAGAGATGGAGTGCAACTAACTTATGTGGCAATCAGATTTTTATGGAAAAAGTTCAAAATGCATTGAAGCAGTTATTGTGAACACATAATAATAACGTTGTGTAGACTCTTTGTTAGTTTAGTATATAAAACAAAATAATCAAAAACATATTTAAAAGTCAAAAAAACAAAAAAGGTTATTTTAAGAGGCACCATTTTTGCATGAAAAACAATAAAAATGATTTCCATTTGCCCACCCCATGCTTAGAATGTTGTACGTGTCTGCAGATTACCAGGCTGTCCACCGACTATGCAAGCTGCAAAGGTGCCTGTGACTTTTTTTCTCACTTCTATTTTTTAACTGGGAAAGGTGGCTCCTAAAAGGAATCTTTTTTGGTTTTTTTAGTTGGTTTTGTATTATTTTGTTGCTTTTTTGTATTTTTTTTTCAGGGGAGGCAAGGTAAGGTGGGGGCGGGAAGAGAGGCAAGGAAGGGGAAGGAGGGAAGGGAGAGAATGGAGGGAACGGGCACCAACCACTGAGATGAAGGGGCAGGTGGACAGAGGAAGATGTTGGGTGGGCCTTAATCAAGGTAGGTGGCAGTGTTTCACATGCTCCTTGACTGCGGCCTCGAAAGCACTACAAAACTACTCGCCCCTATAGATCGGTGCTTCACAGTACAAACATAGCACTGTGACTCTCAAAAGGTAAGGGTCAACAGTGTTTTGTATGGCCTGTGAGGCCAGCGCTGGGATCCTCTTCCCCACCGGCGTATCCTTTGTGGTAACAGGAGCATTTGAAGAAGATTGGGTAGAGGGTGTCAACCTACTTTTCCCTGAGAAAGTTACCTCCTTCCTCAGAGCACCTGGGTGGTTAGACTTGTGTGGCGCTGCATGGAGGTGGTCCCGTAGGAATACAGCCCCGGTTTTCCTCGACTGAGTACAACTTTGCACTCAGTGAATCAGAGCTTGGCAACACAAGTCTTTGATACATCCACAATGGTGGTGAAAAAACAGCACACCCATGACTCACTCCGGGTGTTGGAGATAGGAACGTCCTCCACCTCATCTTCATCTTCCTCTTGATCCTCATCATCCATATATATCTGTGCCTGTTCCCCTGTCCAGGCCCTCCAGGTTGTTGAGGTGGTGGTGGTGGTGGGGCTGCCTCGGAAGGAGGAATGGCCATAACAGATGCCATGATGGCCTCCAAGAAGTTCTGCAAAACAGATCTGAAAAGCATGTGCTCTCTCGTGGATAGCCAGATTAAGAATGAGGAAAAGTAATGGGTGGGTCCCTTCAGGGGAACCGTCCGCGGACAGTCATGCTGTCCACGGACTACTGACTGAATAGGCCTAGTAATGTTGTAAAAAGTTGCCAGATCAACCAAGAAGGGGTCGGGAGCTATGGAAGGGTAAAGTTTCAGCTTGAAAAACCTGTGATTGGCAGAAAATGCACTTTTAAACTGCCTGCGACATGGGTGCGGTCACATGATGACGTCCGGGGACACCTGCAGTCCTGACGGCCATCCGCAGAAACCCATCAGGCGGGAATCGCAGGGTGCATGCGCATGGGTATCCGTAAAACAGGTGAGCTGTCCGCAGACTAATTAAAAGTGCATCATGAGAAAATGGACACGTCCGGACATCGTGCCTGTCCGGGGCCGCTCCATTTTGAGTGTGTACACTCCAAAATGTCGTACTGTCCACAGACTCATAATTGGGCTTTTAAAAAAATGTATTCACAGAACAGTATACAGAGATATTTATAGTATAAAAGATAAATGTATTTAGGCAAGGGATGGGCTATTGAAATGGGAAACATAAATGGGCGAATTAGGAATTTCTGTAAAATAATTATCAGGGGAGTACGGGAGTGAGGTTTCATCAAAACGTCATTCATTTAAAATTTGGGAATTTATTGGGGATGATTGCTAGGGATAAGGGGGGCAGGTGCAGGAAGGACAGTGTTAATGAACATTTTAATCATGATTTTTAACATAATTTAAAAGTTCTTTAAAGTCATTGCTAATTTTGTCCAATTTTGCAGACAACATCATGATTTCATTATGTACAGTTGTGGATGGAGCTTCTCATTGTGATATGTACAGTTGTGGATGGAGCTTCTCATTGTGATTCTTCAGATTGTGCATAATTACATTCTTGTGTTGCTTCTTCATGAAAACTATGTACTGTAAGAAAATATGAATTGTATTCTTTTTAGTGAGATTTCTGTTAACTATATTACTTATTTATATTAAAAGATGTATTGTATACCATTAGGGATGTTATCATCAATCATTTCTTCTTTTCTCCATAGATGTTCCCTGTTGACGGTATCAAAGGCCTTAGTAAAGTCTATTAGTGCCAAATATAACGGGGAACTGCCCACACATCATGCTTTTTCTCTAAGAGTGTTAACTATTAGCTCATTCAGTGTGGTGAACATTCCTCTTCTAAAACTGATCTGTGCCTTAATGAGTATGCTATTTTCCTGAACCCACTTCTCCAGTTCCCGCAGAACCACACCCGCAAAAATGTTGCTGTCTGCGTCCAGAAGGGGGATCGGGCGATAATTGTCTGGATTCGGTACCACCACCGCAGACTTCCAGCTAGGAAGCCAGTTCTCAGCATCAAAACAATTCATGAGGAGTTTGTAAAGCACTGTCGTCCAAGTGTCAACATTCTCATTCAGTATGTGATTAGATAGTCCATTGGGACCTGCTGCTCTTGAATGGGATGCTTCATTGATCAAATCCCTGACCATTTCTCGTGTTCTGCATCTCGTTCAAGGGACTTTTGCTATAGGTGTTTCTTTTTTGCCCAATGGGTAAATAAACAGTCCTCCATAGTGAGCACAACATGTATCCTCCATCACACACACTGCATTGAACACTGGGAGGCTCCAGAATCCTAGGAGGTCCCAGAATCCCAGGAGAAGTGCGATGACACTAACACATTCTTTATCAACAATACTGATATCATCGGGCTCCACATTGAGGGCTCCAAATCCTCTGACTCCTTCCATATATTCCACCCCATGCCATTCAACCCAGGACTGACTTTTTTCCCCTGTCACCTAGGACCTCTTATACTGGCGACTTACTCCAAAATGCCATACTTAAAAAACATATCAGCCGTGCCTTTACTGCTCTTCTTAGAATAGTCAATGCCTTTCTGGCTGATGATGCCCCTCAGATTATTGATAAAGGAGACTCAATCCTGCTGCTCTGGATGCGTAGGCTGTTTTTGACACTGCCGACCACCACACACTTCTCACCCTCCTTTCATACAGGATGGGCTTCTCTGGCACTGTTCTGAAACGCTTCACATCCTGCCTATTTGGAAGCACCAGGCTGTCCAGATGGGCTCCCCCAGGTCCAAATGCCACCCTATGACCTGTGAAGTCCCTCTCAGTTCCATGTTCTCCCCGGCCATCTTTAACTCATATTTAGAACTGCTGGGCTCACTCCCAGATAACCCCAACAATGTGATACAAATTTACACAGATAATACACAGTTCTGTCTAAAGATCAAGGGCCCACAAGCTATCGCTCACCTTTGCTCATGCCTTGCAACCACTAAACATAGATGACAAGTACCTATAGCTCAAGCCCACCAACACTGAATTCATACTCGTGGGCCACACCTCCACGCAAGAACCCACTCAAAGGTGGCTGGCCAAAATTCGCTTGGACACATTCAAACTTCACTTTCTCCACTCAGCAAAAGCAATATCCTTTCCTCTCTCCCCTCAAATCTATCTACCACTCTGTGATCCGCTCAATCTGCCTTCTCTCACCTCACAACCCCATCTCCTCTTCTCTTAACTCACTAGGTTGGCTCCCATTTCACTCCCAGCTCAATTTCTACTTCCTCTGTCTAGTCTTCAAAGCCCTCTATTGTCTTGCCCCTCCCTCCCTATCTTCCCTTCTCACTTTCTATACTGCTTCTCATTCTCTCCGTTCTGCTGATCACTTCCTTCTCTCTCCTCCTCCTCCACCATGTGCCCCTTCCCACTTCCGCTCCTTCCAACTTCTCGCTCCTTTCCATTGGAGCCACCTACCCCTCCCGGTCCGCTCTATTACCTCCTACCCTTAATTTCACACTTCTCTAAAATCCTATCTCTTCCACTCACCCCCCTAGCATTTTTTTGCTTCCTCTCTCACCACTGAACCCACCTCCACCTACACCTCCTACCCCCCTCTCTCACTTTGGTCCCTCTCCACTTGCGCGTAACCTCATCAATAATGTAAATTGTTCCTTGTACTGTTTTCTGGCTTAGATTTAATGGCATGTATTGCTTGTTGTATTTGCTTGTTCCTCATGTAAAGAGCTTTGGATTAAAGCGCTATATAAATAAAAATAAAAATAAATACAAATACAAATACACATCATGAAAAATGCTCAGTTTGTTAGCAGATCTTTCTACACTAAAAGAACAAGCCCTTTGTCACATCGCAGGACTTCCAAACAATGGTGCTGGCCCTAGTGAATTTCCATATGGATGGGGGTAGTGCCCTCCTTGCAGGACTTCCAGCTGCTCACCTGGCCCCTCCCAAAGCTGCAACCACACCACAGCTCACCTCATCACAGACTCTAGGAAATTTGACCACATCAGCCACACCTTCTATGAATTACACTGGCTCCCAATCCATGCTAGAATCTGGTTCAAAGCCATGTGTCTTAGTGTTAGGCAAAATTGTACGCAGTAGCCTTTGGGCGCACTACAACAACCCTGACCTCCAGAGTCATTCTGGAAGCCAGGAAAGCCACTTTTAAGTTAGCAAAAGTCAAGGTGAGCTGAAGCATTTCTTGCAGGTAAGTAGAAAGTCTTTCACAATGTTTAAAAAGTCTTTGTAGGATAGAAGAAATTAAAGTAGGGTCACAAGCTGATTGGGCTTGTGAGATAAAGAAGCTGATAGCAACTCTACAAATGCAACCAAGCAAGTCTCCAACGAAGACAAGCGGCCACACAACAAGAGGTAAGTCCTCTTAGATGGCACAATACCTTTAGGTTGAAGAAAAAGAGCAGCAGATGACTTCTGTTCCTGTGCAGCTCTGCAGATCCTGCTGTTCCTGGGCCTCAGTCTTGGGGACAAGAGGGAGGACGTCTGGGGACTCCTGCACTGCAATGGGACGGTCACCGCTTGCAACCGGCAAACTTCAAACAAGTGGCATTTCGGTGTTTCAGCTCCTTGCGTCTACCGCAAATAGCACCACAGCGGTTTCTGGCTGTTGGGGTGGGCTTTCCTTGCGCCTGTGGTCCCGCACTCTGTTAAGGGGGCTCAGGCTCAGTCAGTCCTGCTTCCTGGGAGTCCGTAGGATCTTCCTGGAGCTCTTGGGCAGCTTAAAAGCAACGCACACAAACTGGTGTTCCTCTCCAGGGCTATTCGGTTCCAGTAGCAACTGCAGTAGAAATTCAACCAGCTTCGAGAGGATGTTCAGGTGGCTTACTTTGGAGTTGATTGGTCCCACCAAGTCAAAGGGAGAAGTCATCCTTGCAGGGGTTTCTCTTTCGATACAAATTTGGAGCTTCAGCACAGCAGCAGGGCTTCACCAGGCAAACCAACAGTCCAGGAGTTGCAGCAGGTGTCTCTTCCAAGTTCTTCTTTGGATTCCTTCGTCCAGTGGTCGACTCTGCCTTCCAAGCCAAAGGGCTTTTATGCAGGTTTCTCCCATTCATTCCAGCATAGTTGTCAGTCACCCAGCAGAGTGGCTGTCCTTGCCGGACAGGCAGCCAGTCAATCACCTAAGAGTGCATTCTTTTCTCCTAGGAGACTAAGCACAGGGAGTTTCGGTCAGTTCCCTCGCTTCCTTCCCCCGCCAGACACCCTGGTGCCAGAGGCGAACTTCACTCGTGAATCCCGCCAAAGACAAAATGAACAAAGGGACAACACCTGGTTTGGCACACAGAGTAAATCTCAAGAAGGACCTTTCCACAAAGACATGCCAAAAAAAGAAGACTGGGGCCATTTTGACAAAAATGGCACCCATGGGTGGTTTACCGTGGCTGCGAAAGCAGTCCGACGTAAAAACACTCAATGGCAGTCAAAAGTAAACCACTGCCAACAGCCATTCAGCGAGGAAAGGGTGACATAAAATTGTTAAATGAGAAGCTAGACAAAGGGGATACTAAGTAACCCATCCAACACCCTACTGTAAGATAGTATGTGCTGGGTCTAGAAAGTTACAAATGTAAATAAAGTCAATTTCACCTTACTGCTCTTGGAAACAGTTGTTTATCCAAGAGATGTTATTTAAACCTTTGGGAAATCTGAAAGACTTCCCTGTGGCACTACACTGAAGGTGCTGTGTGACACAATGTAAAAGAAATGCCTATGGAGTTTGTCAGACTCCACAAACAAAAGAAACACAGTGTTAAAAATCACAAAGAAATACATGAGAGAGTGGGAAAAAGGGTCTCACTCTCTTCAGGTTAAAATAATCAAGTCCTCAAAATCCAGAAAAGTTGCTGGGGGTCTCTAAGGTAGAGGGAATTCGCACATTTCTGAGACTTCTCCCTAACAGTCTTAGCTACAAGGCAACCACTGCCAGTACACTGGCCTACCTGATGGCCCAACTAAAAACATCAGGAGGCACACAGTCATCTCAGACTCGAAGCTAGACTGGCATGTAGGGAGAAAACTATGAAACAGTCCTTCTCATGCTATGCTTCAGGCCTCTGGCGGTCCACCTTTGTGGCAGTGTGGATTGCTTGAAGTCTACCTCAGTTTAGGAAAGAACTGAAGACCTGCCAAACAGCTCAAAGTCCAGTAATGTTCTCATCCAAGCGTGCTTTCATGCCCCAGAAATCGTCAGGGCAGCAGTTCATATTCAGGTGTGCAAGGTTCCCAGGTGTCTCTGAACTACAGGAACCAGAATACCATGCTGTAACATTCTGGTACTTATCAGCAGGATTTAACTTAGCACACCTGATTCTGAGCTGCCCTCCTGATGAATGCTGAGGCATGAAAGCACGCTTGGAGGAGAACATTTAGCAATGGCAATGGCACTCATTTGTGTGATATTTATAATATATGAGTAACTAGGTGAAAACGTGTTTTATAAAATAAGGACAAGTGGAATTTGTACTTTTTATGATTTTGGGATAGCTTCTTAACTGTATGCATGAAGCTGTGTACTTTGCATGTTATTTATCTTATCTATGGTTGTATACAGGTTTTACGTACGTATAAGCCATATGTACTAATAAAAAGCAAATTAAAAAACTTAGATGAAGAGCGCTTTTCTTTCATAAGCTTATAATGACATTTGTCTGTATGTAACATTATCTAAGTTGGCAGCTCCTAAAACGAGCCTATTTTTGATGTTTTGTTCTCTTAGCACGTATTACCCTCTTGTCAAATTGCAATTTCACCAAAACTAGTTTTGTTGCATTTTTTACTGCATTTTTCCCTACACACATGTAGATGATATGTATTCAGGTATATAGAAAGTGTAGGGTGGGAGAAAGGGGAGCTGTGTGGGTCTTCCCCCGCTGTTTGTGGTAAAACAAAGTGGTAATACCGGCACCAAAAAAACCGCGAAATTGCTATTCACCAAACTCATCGGTTCATGTCCATCGATCCATTAGCACTTGATTTATAAGTGATGGGGCATTATCAATGCACATTTCACCTTTGCCATTCTAGACACATCACCATGTATGGCATCTCATTGAGAAGTGTGTCTTTTATGTGCATTCATATTTTGTAGCTTTAGTACTTTTATGCCACTTTTGGGTGAATTAGCCTGTTACCCCCTTTTCCTTGCAGAAGGAAAGACTGCAGTCTATATATATACACCAGAGTTTACGTTTGTTCAGTTTCTTAGAACACACAAATATGTGGACATAGTGTCTGGAGCAAATACATTATACGCATGGGAGTTGCTTCCATAGTGTCCACTAGAAACATAGATCAAGGGTTTCCATTAGCACGCCCTCTGCTGGTACGTTCTATTGATGCTGCTTGAATTGATTACATTTCCGTATAACTGCAAGTGTAGACTCTTGCATGAGGTACTCAGTACCCCCTGGACCTCCCCCGGTTGTCAAGGTGATTAGCCCACTTTGGGTTTTACAATCTTTCGCTGCAGCACACTTCCTATAAGCACCCCATATCTTTGAGCAATAAACCACACAAGCCTCCTACAGGATGCAGGGATATTTCCCTTGCTATCATGCGGGGTCTTTCCATGCTGCTTATTCTGACCCAGCACCGCTATATTTGCCCACCGCCAATCACTTACTTGGTGCATCATTCCGAGATTGGAGGTAGCGCCATGGCTGCCTTCAATACCGGGTCTGGGTCCGGTCTGGTTGCATGGGGACTTACCGGGTCATTCCGACCCAGGAGGATCCGGTAAGTCCCCATTCAACCAACCATTCCCCATTCCCATTTGAGCCCACGTAGGGCTCAATGGGAATGGGGAAGGCGCTGATAACGGGCCCGCAAATAGCAGGCCCGTTATTAGTGCCCTGGTCCCTTAATGGGACCCGTAAAGGACGTGTGGTCAGACCACACGTTCTTTGCGGCTCCCGCTAAGGGACCTCGGAATTGGGTGGTAAGGGTGTACCGGCACCGGTCTCCTTACCGGTGCCCGGTATCCCTTACCACCCAACTCAGAATGAGGCCCTTGGTCTGAATATTTATGCATGAAGGCCCTGGCATTCGTTGTGTACCAGCCACATGGTACTCCCTATGAGGGACATTTTGCCTGCTATGTGAATCCAAAAACTATTTCTGTAGGCGTTATGCGTGGCATGCCGCACTATGTTCATTACCGGTTAATTATAAGTGGTAACTATTTAGAGTTTCTACTACATACATGGCACGTGCTGACAATGAATGTCAGCAGCATATCATATATGGTCTTTTATAAACACAGCAACATGTTTTCCAAGTTTAACAAAACGTAAATATTACCAAATCCATATGATTCTAGATGTAGTATCTATTCCAATAGTTCATTTGCTATGGATTCACAGGCCCAACACATATGCTTACAGATTTTCCTCTTTCCAATGCCTACGTGTTTATTGCTGTGTTTACCATAGATTTTAGATGGATTGGGTAACATTCATCACATTTTATCATGAGTTATGGTCTGTACATTGAGGTAAGTTGTGATGGCCATTATGTTAATGCAACTTGTAAGGGCTCTGTTTGCAATCTATATTTATGTTGTTGGATTGTTCATATGAAGTTCTTAATTTAGTGCCTGGTTTTTCTTAGTGGTTTCTATAAGGTTTTAGTTTTTTTGTTTAGTTTCTAGTTTTGGTAAGTAACTGGATACATGTTTCTGTATTACTTTACTCATTTTATCCACGTGCTTTAATCTTGAATGTTCTTGCTCCTTTCTTCCCTTTAAAGGAACTACCTGTCACAGCTGGCCATACGAATCTGAGAAATCCAAGATGTGGTTTAAGGGTTTTTATAAGCAAATGTCTAAGATTGTTGCCTTAATCTGCTTTGGGCTGTAGGGTAATGTGTCCGAAGGGGTAGTCTAGCAGGCCCCTCAGTCTCCGTGGGGCTCGCTCTACCGTACCCCAGGCTCCCCTGACACCCAAGGTTAACTTGAACGCTAGAGATTGCTTACCTTTAATGTCTATTATAACCTATCGACAGTCTGAGGGTCTAAAGGCAGAATCCTTCTATACCTGACCCCCTCTGGGTCTTCCTAAGCTATATCCCACTCTAATCCTATTCCAATGATGTTCTTCACAAAATAATGGTGTTCATGTTCACTCAGTCACTCTCCTGTGCACTCTCTTCTCTAATTCCCATCACCCTTCTCCCTGATCCTACATCTCCCTATTCTATTTCCTTTTTCTTCTTCTATTTACACTGTCTCTGATCTTCCTCCCGTCCTGTTCTGCCCACCTTCTCCTCTCACCTCCCAATACTTGTGGTCTTCCTCTCCTGTTCCACCTCCTTCCTCTACTCAGTTCCTAATCTTCCCTCTCCCACTTCTCCCCTCCCCTTTCTACCTCTCTCTGTCTTTCTCTCTCTGTCTTTCTCTCTCTCTCACTCCCTCTCCTCCTTTCTTTCCACCCCACCTCTTGCCTTTTCAGTCCCTCCTGTCTTCTCACTCTCCTCTCCCACCTTCTTACAGCACCTACTATCCCTCCTCCTACCCCCCTCTTATTTTCATCCCTTCCTCCTCCTTTCTATTACTTTCCATACTCCACTCACTTATCCAGTCTCTCTCTCCCTTCTGTGCCCCTTTCACACTCTCTTTTCTTCTTCACTCTCTCCCACTCACATTACCCCACTTAAAAGTACTTTATCAAAGACACGTTAGTGAAGGGCCAGGTGCCCTTACATGCGGAAGGTGTCCGGTTAAAGTTTCGACTACAAAAGGATCGAATGCAATAGGGTCGACGCAATAGGACCGAAAACAAAAGGGTCACATTTTTTTTTTATTATATATATTTTTTGGGGTTTCCGTATAGGTAAAAAAAGTGGTTTTAACCACAAAAACAGGGGTTGGGAGGGGACCCCCCCAAAAAAAATGTTTTCGATCCTTTTGTTTTTGGTCCTTTTGATACAACCCTTTTGTCATTCGATCCTTTTGATTCGATCCTTTCACCTATAACCCATGCGGAACTAGACATATATAAAGAGCATGTAATGGCTTTTTGTTATAAATGCAAAAGAAGCAATGAAGGCTGAGGATGTTATGAGCACTATATTTCTAAGGGGCCCCCAGCTGCTTTCAAGACTCAAAATCTACAACATAACAAGGCTAAAGTCCAATAACTGATCGTTTTTAGACAACCCATGGTGTGCAGTAATAATATGTTGTACTCTTATATAACATTTCATTCCAGCCTTCTATAGCTACTAAGGTAACAGGTGTTATTATTATCCCATTTAATGGTGTTTAATGTATGCACCATGTAAGGATGAAAGCTTGAGTCAATCTTCCTGCGCAATTCGAATTTGGAAACTGCAAATTTGCTACATATGAGGTTTAGAGCTTAACGCCTCTGCTATCCAACCAGAAATAGATCTACGTGTCATTTATCTTTGTGCCACTGCCTTTGTCATTAACACTAATGAGACATATCTGTCAGGAAACGTTACCATTATTACTTTACCCATTCTGTATTTTATAACTCAACATTGTAATCCCGTTTCACATTTAGTTAAGCATAATGCAGTTCACTTATGCACATCAGACAGTCAGGCCATGAAGGTTAGCATCGCCCTGCAGCCTTTCAGGTGCCTGGTGAGGCGCCTATGGTGTCCCCAGTCACTCCCAAGGAAGAATCTGTCGATGTGAAAACAAAGCCCCATTACTGCTGTGATCTCAAAGGCAGTTCTATAGGGAATCTTCAGAGCAAGCCGGCACAAGCCCCAGTGCCTCAGAAAGACGTTGCATCAATGGCAGGCTGATCCGGAATGCTGATGCACATTGGGTCTCTGATTACCTTCGGAAGCCTGCATGTTCACCAGCAGAAGACCTGCATTGTGCATCTCATTCTAATTAATGAGCACGACTGGCTTCTGAGTGATGCTCAAGGCCAGGATTCGTACCAAACAACACACACTTTTCTTTAATGGAGTGTAGAGTAACCTTACAATTCAATCACAGACCTGCATCATTGTGTTAGCGATGAGCAGTATTTATTTGGTGCAAATGTATGTGTATTTGGATGCTAAGCCAGACTCAAGTTTATGTGAGAACATAGTTAAGATGACAGGAACTTGCAACTTCAGGTGTGCAGATATATAGCATTGTTTTTAAATAATAATGCAATGAATAACACTATTCATCCGTTAAAGATGTAAATTAAATTATATCGTGCCATAAGATTATAGCTTTTGTTATAGAAGCATCATGTAAGGTTCCCAATCAATGTGCACGGGCAACAATCGCTTTTTTGCCCTCCCAGTTGTTTATTGCATTTCACATCTAGAAGTGGTGATGTGGAGTGGAGGTGTGGGATTTAGGCTGTGGTGATGTAGGGGTGTGGAAGTGGCATGGAGTAGTTTTGTGGTGGCAAGGAGACATGTAGAATTGTGGAGGAGGCGTTGTGAAGTAGGCATTTCATGGAGTGGTGGTGGGGGAGTGGTGGGGTCGAGTGGTGCAGCAAAATGCACCAAAATCCAAAATGCTCACTTCTAGAAACAAAGAGGTCACCTGAACGTTGAACATCTACAATGATGTTTTGTTATTTACTCTTCTTGCAGTACACCTTAACACCTCGGTATTACCAGCAGCATTGTAACACCAGCCTGACCCCCAAGTCTCAAACATCATCTGGAATGCTCCAGACAGGCTGTAGCCCATTGTGTTGGTTTACCATTACATCAAGAACACGTCCTGCAGACATCTACTTTGCTTTTAATACATGCATGTCTTGCTACCCTAAATCTGCCACTATAGGCCTGTTACATATTACCCAGATATGTGAATGAGTCTTTGACCACAAAGCATCTGGGAATTTCTGGAAAGTATAATTTTGGTTTGCAAGATTAAAACATACAATATGCCAATAACCTATATATTCTATGACTGCCACTGTACTGTTAAAACAGCACATTTAAATCTATAAAAGGGGTGTGGAGGTGGTGTGGAGTGGTGGAGTGAAGCAAGAACAAATTCCCTTAGAAAGAGGCCCACAACACTTTTGAAAACATAGCGCTGGTTTGTGGGTCTCGAACGCAACTAGGTAAGATTTATTTTAACATTTCTTAAAAAGTCATGCCCCTTCTGTGGGGCGTCTAAAGAAGACCTCTCTCATTTTGTTCTGTTTTGTCCTACCTTCTCACCGATTAGGGATTAAACATTGCAGCTCGTTTTGCAGGGCCAGGGCTTTCCATTCTATGAGCCTGCATTGTATTATCTGTTATGGGCAGCTTCGGCTCAGGTGGGCTGGTCCATTTAACATTTCTAAAGCGTGCCTTATCATTAAGAGAACTCCTAATAAATTATGACTGTTCATGATTTCACAGTTTTGTTCGGAATGCTTTTAGGATGATTTTGTTTAATGTTTTATGTCAAAAAAGGTAACAGGCACTCCTACCCAGAAAGAACATGGCATGATAACCTGTTCTGAGATGAGAGTTTGCAGCACACGCTTTTTGCTCACTCTACCTTTCACAGATGGGAAATATCTATTTGCATATCAGTCTTTGTCCCGCCCACATGGGGAGTCCAGCACCGAAATGCTATGGCAATTCCTCTCTGAACAAGAGTACCAGCAGCAACCCCATACACGTGTTTCACCCTTGTTGGGCCTCATCAGTGAGGTGAAGCTTTGTCTCTCTGGGCACAGTGAGCAGGGAGTCCACGTCTGGGTGCCCCCAGGTAACTTAGGGTGACCAATCCTTGCAAATATTTCAAAAAAGGTAGCAGGCGCTCCTCTCCAGAAAGAACTTGGCATGATAACCTGTTCTGAGATGAGAGTTTGCAGCACACGCTTTTTGCTCACTGTACCTTTCACAGATGGGAAATAACCATTTGCATATCAGTCTTAATGTTTTATGGATAGCATGATGTAATTTGCTGTGTTTTTAAGGTATGCTATGTCTTACCGAAATAAACTTTATTTGAATGTAATGTTACTTGGGACAACAGGGTGGGCAGGCATGGCTTACTTTGAGTGCACTCTCACAAAAGGGAGAATGGGGGTTGAGACGAAGTCACGGGAAGCAAATACGGCTGAGCTTACAGGTGAGGAGACAACAGTGGTGCAGTGCTGGGAACAGAGTAGTTTGCAAGACCCTTGAGCCTGAGCAGGAACAAAGGAATGATCAAAACACACCAAATCAGAGCGAAATCATGTAGATCTAAAGAAAACTACGGACTGCCCAATTACTGCAAAAACCCTGCACATTGGTTTAAATAGTGGAAGGCAAATTAAAGTAAAACATTGTGCTTTTTTTACTTCATGCCACTGGCATTGCTATTTGCCATGCCAACCAGATATTATGGTTTCCAGCACCCCTTTTCTTTCTCTTGCTCCTACATAGCAAAGGTTTTGTCAAATATGCTGGCACCACCAAAAAGCACTGAAACCAAAACTTCTATAATATTAGTCGTTCAGAATTCTGTCATAGAGTAGATAGTTGGAAGGTTAGGCATTGCCTGAATACCAATTGTAATGCTCACCATTATTTTTGATTCTGTAATATTCTCCAACTAAGTAGAGCAGACACGTGTTGAAAGTTGCCCTCCTAATTAAGTGTTGGATGGTTTTTTTTAGAGAGCAAAAATAAAACAATTCTTGGTGATTGCAATAAAAAAATGTATGGATTCAATCATGTGTGTCTTTGCAAACATATCAGATGAAAAGTCGGTTAATTGTGATGGTAAAAATAGGCAGTATTTTTAACACTGCTTTTTTTAACTCGAGCCTGATTATTTGGCTGGCTATTCCATAGGGATGTTGCATGCGGTAATTACCATTGTATTGTATAGGAGAAATGTTAAAATCTTCCATGGGGCTAAGAGTGTAGATCTTACATAGACCACCAGTTTATTGCCTATTGCATGATTATGACATTAAAAATGGTTGCAAATATCTGTACCAATTTCTACATTTTTGCGGATTAAGTTTAGATTTTACAAAAGCAAATCACATGTAAAAAAAGGTCAAATAAAGTTGGCGTTGGATGGCAAGGGGGTATGAAATGTGGTGATTAACGTAGGACAGAAATTGATAGCCCTTGAAATGTCCACTCAGTCATCCAACCAGTAAATCTAGCTGCACTATTTTAATTCTGTAGCTCTGTAATAAATATCATTAGCACACGGACAGCGGTATTGGCCTCCTCTCAGTCAATGAGAATGTTTAGAATGCAGTCAATAACTACTGGTACTAACTGCATTCTGAACTTTCTGTTTTCAGAAGCAAGGGAACAGCAATGGAATTTCCAGGCAAGGGATTGTCTCAACAAGACACTTTAGGTATAATCACGAGTTGGGCGGTAGCTCTTAAATGCGGCGATAACGCTATTGCCGCCACATTTAAGGGTCCACTCAATCACGAGTCTGGCAGCATTTACCCCCAGCTCTAAGCTGGGAGTAAATGCGCCCTTTTTCGGGCATAATTAGGGCAGCGCTATTAGCGTGTGCTATTTGCGCCAAAAATACCTCATCGGACCTCAATGTACTCAATGGGGAATACCCATTACGGCCCAACCGTTGACCCGGCGCTAATAGCGCTGGACCGGGTTGCGGTAACGTTATTAGCCCGGGCGGTATGAGGCCCTTCCTCTCTGGGATGTCGTTTTTTATGCAACATGCTAATTAACACACGGAAGAGAAAGATAAAACCATTTGAAATGCTTTCACTTTCTTATAGAGAAACCATGTACTTTTACATGACGCCTCATGCATGTTCATGTTGAACCAGTTCCAGTTCAACCAAGGTGAAGTTAAAATGCTTAACTTGAAGACAATTGTGTTATTTAAATACTACAAAATAAAACGACATTCAATCTACAAACTCAGTTTGTCTATTTACTTCACTCACTCTTAAAGCATCATGTTTTACTTCAGCATGAAAAATAATGACTTGAGGGGTCATTATTGCTTGGGATAATGACCCTTCCCCAATGTATGGCCCTCGGCTTTGCCTTAGCCATAATTTGGTGGTGGGTCTTTATCATGCGATAACGACTCCTCCCTCAGTCTATAAGGCTATATTAAAAAAACAAGGGCAATTGCAAAAGGGCTTTGACTGAAGTGGTATTTCATGACTACTCCTCAATAGATAGGCCATGTCATATCCATATGTCTATCTAATGCCATGGTGGTGAAGCATGCAGAAGACAGATGAGATTAAGCCCATCCCATCATGTGCAATGGCACAACTTCCATCTAGTACAACACCATGGAGAGAGTGGAACAATGCATTTAATTTCTCTTTGGGCATATCAACAATCTAGAAAAAGAAATAAATCAAGGAAAGGTCTTTCGATGAGGAAGTGGGACTTGAATGAAGGCAAACGGTGCATGGTGTGTCTGACAATATTACATCTGACCGGTACTGTCACATGTCAGCTGACCCTCCCACTCAACATGTATTTGCCGGTAGACCCGTCTGCCAACGGCGAGAAAGTAAGATGGGGTCACATTGTTCTGAAGCTCCATGCTTCGGTGCTCTGTTCTAAAGCTATTTTAAATAGTTCTTGTGCGCTTCATTTACCCTAAATATCCCTTTTAAGCTGTGTGTGTTTAAGCTGACTTTGTATTTTATTTTATTAATCTTACTCGTTGGCTGACGGCAGTATTTTTTCACTGTTTGTTGTTGCCAATGCTTTTCGGGTCAGTTGACCTCCCCGTTCACGCAGAGGGCAGGCACAGCGGGTGAGCCTGATGCGTGCCGATGGCACGCTAAAGGCAAGCCCGTCTGTGCACGTCCGTGCCCAGGCCCAAGCCATGGGGGAATGATGTTGTGGTACCCTTAGTGGATAGGTTTCCACTAAAACTACTGTGCTTTTACTTACTCCCATCTATACCATATTTCCTACTGTGTTTCTGACATTTTCCAAAGCAGATAGGGCAGTATAGGGCAGTATTTCGGCCATCAGTTGAGCCCCTTCACTGCTTCTTTGCCTGCCGTGATCTGTTAGATTACCATAAACCTAGTACCCCAAGCAATCATAGCCTGTTATAGTATTATTTGTTGTCACTGCTCTGCCTCTCACCCTGGTGGTGCCATCCTGATGATTTTTAAATCTTCTTTTACGGATGTAGCTGGGCACCTTGATCATAGTATTAATATGGAGGCACGTTTAACTCGTCTGGTGATTATGGCCTCCTCAATATATCATGTACTCATTATTTGGCTTGGGAGGATAGCTCAAGGGCAACACACTCGCCTTGGAAACAAGCCAAAGGGGAGGAACACAGGTTCGATCCCTGGGTCCGTGCTTAGACACCACTGGGTATTAAGCGTGATATGAATAACCAATGATCTCATTATTTATCACCCTCCAGCCTATGATTCATCGTTCTGCAGAATACCTACCTGAACTGCAGCAGAAATACTCTAATCTGATTATTGTAGGTGATTTTAATTTTGCAATTAATAATGACAATGAAAAATGGGCATCTCTTTTATTGCAGATATGACTGATTTAGGCCTTTTTCAATGTGTTGGTGAGCCTACCCATCAGCTAGGCAATACACTTGATTTGGTTTTTTCCCTAGACTCAATGATCACAGTTTTTTCTGTTTTGCCAGCTACATGGTCTGTTCATTTTATCATTCCTTCTCTATACTGCTGGTGGTTCCACCAGTCGCCCCTGCCAGACTACATGTGTGGAAATGTAAATGGTGCTCTGTTTCAATACCTGAAATTGCTACGCAGATAAATTCCTATTGTGGGACCAGGGGAGTCTGTTCCATGTCCACTTTGGTCTGTGCCTTTAACAGTACGGCTGAACGCGTAGCATCACGTAAATTATGCATGCAAAATGAACGCCCTTCTGAGCACTAGTGATACTACTCCCTCAAGCGACTATTATATATCCTAAGGCAACTCTTACGGCTAAACAAACCTTTTTTGTGGATAGGGTAGAATCTGCGATTAACCAGCCAAAGGAACTATTTGATTTAGTGCACTCCCTGTCCACTCCTTCTTCTGCTTTATCAGGGATTTTCCCCTCACAGAGGTTGTGTGACTCCATGTCAGATTTTATTCATCAAACGATTGTGGACATCCGCGATACAATTGCCTACTCCAGTCTGAAAATGGGGAGATATGTGTCTATCACCTCGCCTGAGCCTCTAGAGATATCGTGCTCCACCTTCCTTCCTTTTCTGCCAAAGTCATACTGGTTGCTACTAACAAACTGAAATCAGAATCTCCGTCAGACCCAATTCCTTTGAATTTTCTCAAGGAGGTCCATGCCTAGTATTGCTTCTGGGGTAGCACAGGCAGGTAATGACTCCTTTTGTACAGGGGTAATTCTTGCCAAATTGAAACATGCCTTGGTTATTGCTCGGTTAAATAAAACTTTGTCTGATCCCACTGTTTTATCTCATTTTTGTCCTATCTCACATTTGCCTTTTCTTATGAAATTGCTAGAGTCTTTGATTTCCCCTCTGCTTAGTCCTTTGCTTGAATCTACTATTTTCTTTGAGTCATTTCAACCAGGTTTTTTGCCCTGGCTGAGGCACAGAAAGTGTATTAATTTTCGTGGTTGATGACCTTGCGTGTCTGGTGGATCAGGGTGGAGTGGGGGCGCTGATATTGTTAGATCTGTCAGCCGCCTTTGATACTGTTGACCACTCCACCCTGTTAGTCCGTTTGGCTAGTGCAGGTCTCTCTGCTCAGGTGCTTTCATGGTTTACATTTTTCATCACTGATCACGCTCAATCTCTGTCATTGCCTCCTTTTCGCTCCATTCCAGTGCTACTTACATGCAGGGTCCCTCAAGGCTCAGCTTTGTCCCCCATTCTCTTTGATGTATATATCCAACCTCTTGTTGGGTTTATCCACTCCCACAGCCTCCGGTGCTACTCCTATGCTGATGACACCCAAATCATTGTTCGGCTGTATCTGGCACAGCCAAACACTTTGTCTCAGCTACGGGGTTGCTTGGAGGCTGTGGGCTGTTGGATGAACAACAACTGGCTTAAATTGAATGGGGACAAGACAGGCGTACTGGTTATGTGTTCTCCCTCTTCTTCTTTTTCCTCTCTTTCTTCTCTTTGGACTACAGATTTCTGGCCAACAGCTCTCGGCCAGCCCCCTATTCTTGTTTCGGCCGTAAAGGATCTCGGTGTCAAACTGCAATCATCTCTTTCAATGAAAAATCAGATATCTTCTGTATGTCAGAATGGACACTGTAAATTGAGGATGCTTTGCAACGTATTACCTTTCATCCCCTCTCAATTTCATGCTCAGGTGCTTAAGTCTCCAGTTATGGGTGGGGTGGATTACTGATTACTGCATTTCATCTTGCTCAGCCAGCTTATTTGATCCACCTGCTACAATTGCTGCAGAATACAGCAGCAAAAACAGTGGCACATGTTTTTCGGACTGTGCATATCTCCCCCACTCAACACCAACTTCATCGGCTTTCAGTAGATAAGCAGATTGAGTTTAAGGGCTTATTATAAGACTGGGGCTGAGTATCTTCAACTCAATTTCTGTCCTTATGTAGTACCACACCCCTTTACTCTCAAACTTCTCTCACTATGCAGGTTCTGTGGTTCCGTCGAACACACGTGTGTGGTCTTGCCTTTTCTGTGGCACCAGCCACTTTGTGCAACTCTCTCACTTTTGTGTTTCTTAGAACCATTTTATTTTCTGGTCGTGCCTTAAAGACCTTTCTTTTTTAGTTACCTCTACCTCTGGAGTAGCTTCAAGATGCCATTAGTTTTGTGGATGTTGTGCTTAATAAATTCAAATTATGATGACCACAAAAAACGAATAATACAAACCCTATTCATATTATCGCTGTGGAGGTTGCAACAAAATATCTGAGTTTTTAACTGGAATATAATTTCCTAAGACACTGGTCTGATATTTCCCAGTAGAGCAGGTGTCCCTGGTGAAATATCTTCCTTAATTACATTAAGGCAGACATACCAGCAGTGCCAAAGCAGAATGGCGCATACTAAGGCATACTAAGGCTGAACCAGCAGCTCATGCCCAGTCCTTGGCTGAAGCTAATTGCCCAACCTACAGCTGCCCCCATTTTCCTACATTTGCTTTGGCTGTTCTGATCCTTGTCTCATCCATACCGTTCCATACCATTCCTTTGGCTACTGTGTTCAATGAGGCAAGACTGCTAGGACCTAGCCCATCTCTAAGAAGAGCAATTTGACATTACAATCATTGAGAGGGTATGGGTATCTGAAAAGAAGTTTATCATTGTTTGAGCTGTGTCAGAGGGCATAGTTGAACAGAACCATGAGCATATATGACCTATAGCACATTCCAGAAGTGAGCACCCTTATGCTAATGATTAAGCTGAATCAGGGGCATAACTGGGCTTTTCCACTGCAATAGCTGCACCACACTTCACCAGTGGCATTCTCAAAGGCTTTCTGTTAGGGAGGGATGCCTGGACGCTGACCCCCAAGAACCTTCCTCATCACGACCCACTGGGTCAAGCAGCGCCTGAGTGATAGGTGGCATGAAAGATGCAGACAGCAACACCCATACAATCGGGAACTGTTCCACTCCCAGAGGCTGCAAGGAAAGAAAAGACACAGGTAAGGCAGTATAATAGAAGTGACCTCCCTGCAATCCCCACTAAGGAAGACCAGTACCTGTCAGCGGTTCAGGAATATGAGGGTTCACGAAGCGGAATTCAGGGGTCCAGTAAGTCCATAATCCACAAGTTCAACCGACGGCCCGAGGACTCACTCAATGGAAAGAGGACATAAACGCAGAGAAAGATCCCAGAGCAATCCTCACAGAGTCCAAGGAAAACAAAGGAGTCCTATGCGCTGCAGGTCCAACTGTTTCAGGGTCGGAAACACCAAGACCACCGGGAAAACCAATGGAACAGGTAAGGAGCTCCCCAGTGCAGCCAGGGTACAAGCAAAGAGGCAGAAGACAGACGGTAAGGTGTCTGACCCTAACCTTCCACGTCCTTTGAAGGGTTTAGTGGGATAGAGGAATAGGCTGTAAATGGTGTGAGCAGCTGGCTCACGTCACTGAAACCATGAGAGTTATAATCTCTGTTGTGGCAGAAACAGCCACAACTCGTGTGCCCCATACACCATGTTGCGGCCCCTCCAGAATAACCCTGATATCTCACAGGGCCAAGAACCCTTTGCCATATCACTGGTACATATCATTCTATTAATTTAACTTTGTGTGGTGGAGATGCATGAAGGTGGCTGCCGTGACTGGCAGAGTGGTTGTGTCACGGCCTAGCGGGGAAACTCCCGGTGTCCCGGTGGGCCAGTCCAGGCCTGTTTGCATTGCATGCAATAATGCGTGCGGGCCGCGCAGCAGTGTCGGGAGGGCACCAAGTCAGACGGGGTGTGCCTCTAACCGCTGTAATCGGGAGCGAGAACCCCAAACTAGTTCTCTTTCCACGCTTGTCTGCTTTTTTTTTGTATCTCTCTCTAAAGACATCAACACCATGGTTTGAAACAGAGAAAGAGACAGCCGGGATTATGGGACGCCTGTAGGCGACTGCATGAGTTACATAGAGTGCCCACCGTTCGCAAAGTGGCTAAGCAGAATCTCCCTAAATGCAAGTTGAACGTGTCAGGAATGCATTGGGCACAAGGGATTCAGATGCTGGGCAGTGAATGAATGCTCGCCACCTGTGCCCGCGAGACAGGACGTAGGCCAGTGTGAACCAGCCTGGTTGTGGTTCGCGGGCATCGATGCATGATCCTGCCTGCCAGTGGATTATTTATGCGCGCGCCTACCACACGTGCCCCAGTGTGTTTGCATGTGCAGGTGCGGATTGTGAACGTGCCGACATGCTGTGCAGTGCTCCTATGACAGGAGGCGAGCTGCATCCGCTCGGCAGGCAGGAGGCAGCACATTGAACTGGCGAGCTGCTGCGACTTGAGGCTGGGGCTGAGGGCAGCAGTTCTGAAAGGTAAGGACTATCACCACACTTTTTTTCTTTTTTAAGTTAAAAAAAACATCAAATTCTGACCTGAATCGATACATGCTGGCTAAGTGCCCCATAGTGATGTTGTAGATTCTGATTTCACAGTAAAATTGGGCAAGTAATGATGATCTTAAATACAATCTAGAGGTCTGCAAGGCGCAAGATGAAGCACAAAGTTTCAGCGCTTCTTCAAAATGTTTATTTATGACCTGCCTTTGCTACGGCAAAATGCGCGCAAAATGCAATTGCTAAAAGTCACGTATAATCCTTTTGAAGGTATGTCATTTATCAATGTAACTAAGAATGCGTACTGTCAGCCTTGGCAATCAGCAATGCATTGCCTGATATGTTTACTTTTGAGTGCATGGGTCTTTAGAGCATACAATCAATTCTACAGACCATTAAAATCCCATGCAAATTAAGGGGAGCGGAGCCTTCGACTTCAAAGGGCCTCACATCTATTCTTGTTAAAATATGTTATAAAATAAGGGCAACCGAAAAAGCTGATCTTCCCCAATATCGTGGGAAACAAGCATTCCACGAACACAAATGCAGTGACCATGCCGTGGATGTCCAGAGGATGGCATTTTGGAGGCACTCTGAAAAACGTGTCTTATCACTTTTCAGGGTCAGCTTTGCAGTGCTTAACTGTCAAAGTTTGGTTGGGGGTCACAGTCTCCGTTGCCCCCTCTCAGCCCCAGAAAGACACTGTCTGGCCTGGGGATGCTTGTGGTGAAGGTGCAGGTGGCAGCAGAGTAGAAAAGCAATCTGCAGCAACGAGAAGCGAAAGGTCGTGACCATGTGTCCATAAATGTTTGCTGTCTTAGTAGTTTTCTGTTTGGAGGGTTGTACTGGGCAGGAGGTTTGGGTGACAAATATGCGTGCCTGGGAAGATGGTTGCATTTATCCCTGATGTAGGCTGAGGAAGACTAACTGCAGTTAAATTCACGATGACTGAGGAGGGAGTTCGGTGGTGTAACTATGCTGCAAGATATTTTTTAAAAGCCATCACATTAGCACGGATTCATGATAAATGAAAACCTTTTGCGTTCATTTCTGCAACGTGTTACCAGAGGGTGTTTACGCTGTTTGGAGGGAGAGGTTTTGGATATAGAAAACGGTAACTTATGTTCCAGCAAATGCTTTATGTGTGACAGGACTACAACAAACCCCAGCATGAATCCCTGCAGCATTGGAGCTTCCCCAGACATTCTTTTTGTATTTTATAGAAAAACAAAGCCCCATAGTTCAATCCTCATCTCATGCTGGGCCCTCCTCTCAAACTCTAGGAAAAGATGTGGAACTTTTGAACAGGAGACCAATCAGGGTTTTCCATATCACCAAAACTGTGTGATCTTGGGCACATTATGGTATCTTTGTGCTTCAATCCAATTATATGACAATTCATCATTTGTTTGCAGGCTTGCTTATACAAAGCAACATATGGAATCAGAACTTTGGGTGTACTGAATATTAGGGGTGTACTGAATATTAGGGGTGTACTGGCTTACAGAGAACCCTGGAGATTTCCTGATGGGCCTCTTTTGTGCCGTTACCTATTTTATTTGCACATTTTCTCATGGGAAATGGATGGAGCTTGCTCATACTGTGTAATATAGGGCCACTTTAAAAAACATTTCCAGGGCCTCTTTTGGTTCCCAGTCCACCCCTGTCCCCTGCAAGTACTTTTCAACACTCACAAAGCGAAGTGTAATTAACAAGAAAAAATGAAGGCAAAAACGGCTTTACCGTTCACTTTTACTCTACGCATTGTGAAAAATCAAACGCTGCCTGCAAATTATGCTTTGCAGGGTGCTTTTGATATTGATTCCTATGGAATGTGCCTGTTATGCACCAGGTGGAAATGCAAGGCGTATTGCATAGGAATCATTTGGTTTTACACCTGCACGAACGTCTCATGCAGATACAAGCGGAGAAGAAAACTCCACTTTGCTACCCTGTCACACCTTGGAAAGGAACAAAAGTGTGATGGATTAATGTTACTTTATTAAATGTTCTGAAATCATTAACATGGAATTACTTTTTGTACAGCCCAAAAGGCCCACCAAGCAAAACATTTGAGCAAAATATCTATCCACCAGTGGCACATTTGAGCCTCTCCAGAGGACCCATTTCACAACGATGATCATTTGCACACACAGTGCAGTAGATGTAATTTGCACCCTTCCAGGGCTCAAGTCGAGGGTACGTGGCGGGGGGGGCTTTTGGGGACTGAGTCCACCCACTTTTTACAGAATGTGGACTCAGTTCCCCCCCCCCCAGCTAAAATGAGAAACATTGAATGTCCTCTTTGAATTTACGAATGTTTATTTATTTATTTGTTATGCGCGCCAGACCCAGAGGTATCAGGGCGCACTGGAAAATGCATATACATGAATACTTTCAGTTTAAGGTTACATAGTTGCATAAAGGAAGAAACCAATCATTTACAGATATGATATACAGGTGTGTAAGTACTAAAAAGGTAATCACAACATCATTACATAATTTACAACATTGAGGTTCAGCATATAATGGGCTTCTCGTAACTATTTACAGTGCAAGATATTGAGCGGTGCGGGGGAGAGTAGAGACAAAAGGACAGAAGCTGAATAGCATTGATGGTCATTTTATGAAAGGCAAATGCCATTCATCCTGTGAAATTTGGGTGATTATGCAAAGCCAATTTAATGAAATGTGCATATTTCACCGTGATATGCTAATTTCTGGTGACGTCACATCCCATTGCGTTTGTTGATGAGTCCCCCCACTTTTATTTTTAGGACCTGACTCCTGCTTCAGACCCCTTGCAACTTGCCCATGAATAGCATTTCAAATAGAATTGTGGTTGAGGCACACACAATTTACACGTACCACAATTTGCCCTGGCAAATGGACCTCAAACAAGTAGATTCCTGAAAACAAATCCAATTCTTAGAAACAGGAAAAACAGAAAAACAATATGTGAAAGGGAAAGGTGGAATGAATATTTCTTTCAATATTTTGCTTGGAAATAATGTGCAATATTGAGTGAGGATAGTTAACCACGTTCAGAGTCTGTATTTTTTTTTTACCGAGCTATATGTGTTCGTGCAAATTTGCTCATTCCAAATCTTACCCATTACAGGTTGGAACTGGAAAAAGTTGCTTATACAACACGCAGCTTTTCTGGGAATCATTTTGAATCAGCCAGACATTACCACTCCTCCAGATACACCCATGTTTACGTCCAAAGTCGGTGTGCCTAGCGGCACACAAATGTACTGCCCATAAAGAGTCATGAAGTCACCAATAGGATTTTTATCAAATTCCAAATAGTCGCATTAGGGGTTTTCTGAGTTTTATGAAACAGGCAGAGTTTGCCAGAGCTATATTTTATATCAAAGAGAAATTCTGCGTGTTTAAATCCACAAATATATTCTGAACAAAGTACTACTCCAAAGGTGCCCTTTACAAACATATTGGGGATCATATTTCGTTGCAGTGTAACATAACAAACATTCGTAAATGCCTTGCATAAGGCTTTTGCGCAGGTTTGTTATGTCACGACCGTTTGCATTCATTTGCATGGCGGAGAGGAGGGTCACAAAGCAACTTGCAGACTCCATAGGGATCCATTGTAAATGCTGCCTAACATGCACACATGGCAGGCAGCATTTACAACTACAATTAAACACTGCCTGCCACACAAGCATGGTTGTCAGTGTTTATTCCTTTGTACGGAGCAGTGCAAATTAAAAGGCAGTGTACACGCATGTATGCCACCTTTTTGTCCTGCACATTTGCACTCTGCCGTGCAAATGACCAACATTTGGCAACTGGGGAAACCTCATTGGAAAATGCTTTGTAAATCAGGCTCTATGTCTTTCTCACTGGTTCTTGAGCAAAGCAATGGAAAGTAGCAGATTCATTTTGAAAGTGTCATAAAGGAGCCTTATTTAAGAACTTTGCCTTATCTATTAGGAATATTCAGCTTCCTCTCTAGCTATTAAGTGCTTGATGCCTCAGAGGAAATTCCAATGGACTATTTTGAATTACAAAATAAAAAAGCAAACAATGTACTAGTTTATATTGTTTATTTAAAACATCTTTAAATCTCATACTTTCAGTTTCAGAAACAGATACAGCATTTCATAAATTATAGATACAACTAATTTAAACTGTGTTTGATGTATACATTTTTAACAAAATGCATGCATTTGCAAACTATCAAATCTGCAGCACTATTCCACTTGTACAAAATGTGTTTCTTTTTTAATGTGCACGCTTTGTGCATAAATACACTTTGTAATTGTTACTACGCAAAATTACGTTATATATTTAACATTATAATTTCACTATACCAGCGCATGGAAACGTAAATGTTTCACAAAACAAGAATAAAGCACAGCAGACATTTCAACGTGAAATACATAATATGCATCTGTCTTGTTTGTGCTGTGCAACATGTACTGCAAAAGAATCCACGTGGCTGCAAAATATTGAGATTAATGATACCATCGATCACATTCTCGGTTTCGTGAGTGCATTCTCGCAGGTTAAAGAATAAAGTTTGCACGCTTAGTCTGTTTTGCTCGCTGTTGATCCATGGTGGGTCTTCAGAATCCTCAGAGTTGAACATTATCTTACCCTTCGAGATACAGGACTACGAGACTTGTCCTTGGCCTCAAGCCCTGGGATCGTATCTCTCCAGCTCTGAAATCTCTCCACTGGTTCCCAGTGGATGCAAGGATTAAATTCAAAACCCTCTGCATTGTCCACAAGGCTTTCTGGGGCCTGGGTCCAAAATACCTTCAGCTATCCCTCCGCAAATAGCTCCCCTCTTGAGCTCTTCGCTCCTCTACCTCCAACTCACTCAGGGTCAGTTGTTTTTCTAAGGAACGAGCTGGAGGTAGATCTCTGTCTTCGTCTGGGGCCTCCCTCTGGAACAGCCTCCCGGCCACTCTAAAACTTGAGGAGAACCATCTCCGGTTCCGGAAGCACCTCAAGACCTTCCTCTTTTCTTCTGCCTTCGCGCCCCCTATCCCCCGCTGATCTGTTCTCTCTTGGCACTGTGCACCTGGCCACCCTCTGTCTTTTGGGCTCAGGTACCTGCTTACCCTGCCACCCTCCCGCACTGCCTCCGGGCCACCCCTTGCACTGGTGTCTGTATCTGTACCCATACAGCCCCCCCTTTTTCTTCCTGCACTTACCAGACCTACCCTGTCTGCTGCCTTAAGCCTAGCACTTGCAAATTGCTGGCTGCATTACCACTATTTGTTTCCTTTATTATTCATTTATTGTTATTTATCTGTTTCTCCTCTGCTTCGCACTTTCCACCTCTCCCCCCTTCCATGCACTTTTCCCCTCCCCCCTCGCCCATGCACTTGCACATTCTCAATGTCATTGGGCCTAGTAAGATCGCTGTTTTGTTCTCCCCTGTTCCCCTCCCTTGCCTTGTCGCGCTCTGAAACACTTGTGTACGAGCGCGATAGAAATAAAATATCAATCAATCAATCAATCAATCAATTGAAACTGGTTTTATTGTAAATATTTTAGGCATATTTCATATTGCAGGGAAATATTGATGAGGATTCAACAACACTTGATGGCAGTTTCCTTCTGCTGTGTTACACCGCATCTCTTTCTCCCTTTGAATATTTTATTTTAAAAAGTGCTATAAAGTTTATTCCAAGTGAATACAATTTTGATTAATATTGCGGCCTGAAAAAACCTGGGTACGTGGTCAGAATGCATTGTTCTGATGATTGGAACACCTTTATGAAAGATCATGGCTGGGAGTATAAACAGACGAACAGACAGAGCCGAAGAGAATTATTAGAGGACATTTTTTTTAGTGGCATTTTCCGACCATTCTGATGGTCAGCTCGCAGTAAGGCATGGCAGCCACAGAAGTAGTTCCCAGTGTTTATTAGGCAGAGTATTAGAGCACAGAAGCATAGCATCAGGTCCCTAAGAGTTTCACTTCACACCACCTCCATCTTTCTTCAAACTGTCACCATTGAACCCCCACCGCCATTTGAAGAAGGCCCTGCTGAACCCCCCAGCCTTGAATGAGCCTGGGCCACACACTGGGCGTAGGTAAATAATAACAAGTTAACACATACTCAAGAATATATAACACACCACTCCCCCTTGATATTTATGCTTGGAAGCTACTTCTTAGACACCAACCTTCCCTTGTACAGGTCTCGCCATACTCTGTGACTATCACATCTGTGTACATCTGCATCACCCGTTATGCCCACCTGAACCTGCTTAGGCACTTACTGGTCAACCCTGGCTTCCTCGTTCAGGCACTACATTCTCTACCTCAATCTCCTTACCCCTGATGCAACTGAGGGGGTCAAAGCTCTTTATTTCCCACTGTACCTTCTCTCTCACCACTCCCTCCAGGTGCTCCTTGTCCCACTCCACAACCTATATGCCCCTAACCATGGTGGTCACACCTCAGTGTGGGCCTTTCTTTGCCTAAGTACCTCAAATGGCACTAACCCCAAAATAGCATAAAGATCCACCCGGTGCTCATACAAACTCTTCTCCACAGCTTCCCCCTAACTCTTCCCTGTACTCACCGCCATTCTCCCCACATCCATAAGAGTATTGTTGAACCTTTACACTGATCCGTTGGTTTATATGATGAACTACACATACTCCCTGCATGAAAGCACCTACAATGTTGAAAGATAACTGCAACGCATTGTCTGTGAGCATTTTCAGTGGACATCCCTCCCTCTGTAAAACATCATCCAGGAAGCTCACCACAGCCTTAAAGTCAGCCACTTAGTCAACAAAGTTTATCACAAAAACCACATTGTACATCTTCAAAACAGTCACATTATAAAAATACCATATAAAATAGAATACAAACAGCCAATAACGGTACAATTTTTAAAACATATCTAAAATCAATATGCCCTACCCATTGCAGCTCAACGAAGGAATCAACAACATTCCTCGCCCTGTAACCTTAATAACCCCTTTCTAAAATACATCGCTCTTTTCAGAAAGGCGAGTAATTCCCATGCAACCAAAACAGAATCTGCACTTAAAAGAAATGAAGTAGCCTCTCAGTAATGGCGAACCTTAGTCTCCCTAAGAACTGGGATTAGTGTCACTCTCCGGATCCGGATGTACCCCGGCCAACATATTAACAGATGCACCAAATTTTCAATACTATACCCACACACTGGGCAAGCAGCGCAATCCGGATAACCTGTCCAGTTCACTCGCAAAAGGAGACAGTCGAACCTTGCCCGAGTGATTAACCAACGGTCTTTATTATTGGCACCCCAGATTAAATAGGGTTGAATCTCAAAAAGCCGGCTGATCATTGCATGCAGTTTAACAGAGTTATTTTCATCCTCAAGAAGTATTCTCTTCCTTGCAAACACTTCACCCAGAACAAGTTTGTAACAATTCACTTCAGAAGAGCGGCTGGAGGAAAAAGAATGCTTAGGTTGGCCTCTCCTAAGGCTTTAATTATATAATCCAGCCAAGGAATGTTTTGCCACCCCATCCTCCCAAATACAGATTTAATGATAAAATGGCAGAGGGAGGCATGCACATTCGCCCACAACCGGACCCAAAAGAGTATAGGGGCCAATGCCCACTGATCCGCCCAGAATTCCAGGCCCAATTCTCTGTGAATAGAAATGCAAGATGAAGAATTAGGGAGTCCCAGTAATCTCCCTTAAAAAATGTATTCTCCTTAACTTGTAACTCATCAGACTTCTGGAAACCCCACAATGGGGCTCCATATAGTGTATCTGCCTTTGATTGTGCGACATAGATCTTGGATACCACATCAAGCAGTTGACCCTCACAACGGGACATAAAATGAAAAATGTCCCCTATTTGTTGGCTCAATTTAGCCGATTGTTTTGTTAGGTGTGACTTCCCAGTGACGGCTTCCGAGAATCTAATCCCTCGGTAATCGAAAACCTTCACCCTGGGGATAACTTCTCAAGCACAAATCATTGGTTGCATTGCAACTGGCAGTTTTCTGCCCACACAAGCCATTACAGACGATTTGCTGGAGTTCATTTTTAACCCCAAATTACTCATAAAGGCTGCATATGCATTAATCAAGATTTGTAATGCTCTAAGGGTCCTGGTTAGCAATACTGTATTGTCCGCATATGCTAGCACAGGACATGCCCAACCCCCGATACCAAAAAGCCTGCCAATCTATTTAACAAATCCTTTGAGAGGCCGTTAATATAGAGGAAAAATCAAACTGGTGCTAGGACACAGCCCTACCTCACTCCACAGCCAACCCCAAAACACGCTGTGCAATGACCCCCCGGACCACTGTGCACACATGCCTCATTATAACTGTGAATTTCCATCAAAACCCTCAGTATGTCCCCAGGATAGCCCATCGACCTGAGCATTGCCCAAAGCTTTGACCTGTCTGCCTTGTCAAACGCCGTGCTCAGGTCCATAAACGCTAAATACACCACCTCTCCCCTACAAAAGACTGAGTTGGCCACCAGAAGATACAAATTGAGGCTCTGCTCCATAGTACCTACTCCCGGGCGTAAACCGAACTGGATGGTGGAAAGAACCGCCTGTTCCTTCAGCCAGGTTTCGAAATGGCCTAGAAGCACTCTCCCAAAGATCTTAAAAGAGGTGGCCAGTAATGATATTGGCCTGCAGGCACTTGGCTTGCATGGTCCCCCTTCTTAAATATAGGAAATATAATAGCCCTTTTCCAGGATGGGGGGTATCTCCCTGATTTCATGCAGGCATTAAACACCACCGTCAAGAGAGGTGTCCACAAGTTCAGGTGATCCTGAAAGAGGTCTGATGGTATCCCATCAGGGCCCGGCACATGATTATGGGCTTGCTGACTTATAGCCTTTGTTACATCATCCAGCCCAAACTTTAGACAGGAGGAACTTGGGTCTACACATCCCCTCGTATTCTCTCCCCTAAACAAATTCCCAAAGTGCTCCAGCCAGGCTGCTTCCTCCACGTGAGTAACACTTGCCTCATTGGTCAAGCCGCACCCAGGATCCCCCTTCACAAACTCCCAGAAGGCCTTCAGGTCATTGCATTTAGCTGCATCCAGAAAGCTCTCCCAATATGCCCCTTCGATTGCCAGTTTCCTTCTCTTAGCTCTTCTTGGTAAAGTGCCCTAGCCTGGGCAATCTCTCTTCTACTAGAGATCGAGGCCTTTAATGTCAGTAATAGTGCTCTCTTTGTGCTTCTACAAGCCTTATCAAACCAACCCTTGCATCACACTGGGCCCTTCCCTTTATTTGCTAGCATAAAACCTTTCAAAAAGGGCTCCAGCTAGTTCAACGAATTGGTCCACAATTATCCCTGGCGGTGAAGTGTCCTCCAATATACCAAGTAATAAAGCTACATTCATCGAGATGGTGTCTAAATGCAAATTCTCCCCCTTAATTGTCCCCCATTTAATTCTTCTTGAACCGGGAACCGACACCTTAATTGGACAAGATACAGAGTCAGTTGGGGCCCCCAACATCCCTTAAAACAAAGACGGATGGGGTGGTGGTCACTATTCCCATCCGGGATCACTTCAAAGCTCAATGCCCAATCCCAAAGACTCACAGAGATGCAAAAGTAATCAATTATCGAGGAGCTCAAATGATTATTAAAAGTCACAAGGCCTGGTATATCTGGGGCCAAGTGACCATTAACAGTCTGCAACCCCTATTCAGTCAACCAAGAGCACAATTGGAGGCTCTTATTGCAAACCCTTGAATCCTGCAAAATTGGTACAGGAATATTCTCAGACAAATCCTCTAAAGGGTCTTGTAAATCCTCGGCCATGCCCATTCCCATTTTAAGGTTAAAATCACCTCCCCAAATATACAATGCAGTTCTATTCCACCCCGAAGACAACAGATCCTCAATAAACCCCTTAACCCTGGCTAGTCTATCAACCTCTGCTTTATGAGGACGGTTATAAAAATTGTTAATACAAATTGATTCACCCCTCGTGGTAGAGATATGGATCACCTAAAGGAAGTCCATATGTCTTTCAACCACCTTAACCCTACATTAGAGTGAGATCTTGATCAAAATATACAAGCCCCCATAGCATCTTCCCCTTGATTTTTTCTTAGCAGAGATCCCAAAAGAAACAAAACCATCCAGTTTCGGGGTCACCATCACCCATGTTTCCTGTAAAAGAATCACTTCATTTGCTTGAAGAAACTCAGCAATGTCTCTCCTTTCTACCTTCCCCCTTGACCCTGCTATATTCCAGGACAGCAGACGGAACTCTCGGGGTGTACTGGCCTGGGGGTCACTTACTAAGAAATGAGCTATGAAAGGAGCTGCCCCGTGTCCCGTCACCCCTACCTCCATGGCAACCCTGCTCAGTGGGACATCTGACTGTCACTCAAGGTATTCACAAGAGGTGAGAACCTCAAATCGATTAGCCAATTCTGGAGCACCAATAAATGCACTTTCACCAATATGATTGGACCCTCTATTCAAGGGGATTGAACTCCAGCCTCCCTCCTTGGTACGTGCAAATACTGGATGCCAACCCATTTGCCCCTCCCCCCGCACCAACCCCAACTCCTACATCCCTTCTACCCAGAGTTGTTCCTGGGGCTACCTGATCAACCGCCCTCACATAAAAATAATACAGAGAGAGAAGTTTGCTAAAAAGTCTACTGCCATTCGGTTTAAGGTCCCGTACAAGGTTAGAAGTGAGGAGATAACCAGCTACCGTTGCGTCCGAGAAGGTCACCACTACACTATCTCCATCCACATTCTTGGGCTTGGTGCCATCCCAGCCAACTCTTCTAGCCATACGAATAATACCAGGGTCTACTTTAGGCCCCATCAGGTTTGTATTGATCCAATGTGTTGCTTTGTTAATAAGGGAGATGGTCGACTCAAAATTGCCCTTCGTGTAAGTAAGTCTGACGATCTTAATGGCTGAAACTGATTTCCTAGAAATGTGTCACTGCACTACACACAAACCTTAACCAACTCTCCATTCCTTGTCCACCCATTGCCACCAATAAATTCCTTGTAGTCTCCCCTTGGTATTTGTCATTCCCAGGTGCCCTTCATGACTTTACATCAATACTTTCCTTCAAACTCTTAACGAAGGTATCACTTGTCTTCCTTTGAAGATTAACCCATCATCAATGCTCATTTCTTCTCTCACTTTGTAGAAATGATTTACACCTTCTCCAACAACCGCCCCATGCTGTCTCTTCTCAACCGTAGTAACTTCCTTTAAAATCTCATCCTCCTCTATGGCCTTTCCCGAGCCTTCATACCTTTTTGGGACAATAAAAACAGGGTTACACAGATGGTATGTTAATTAATAAAATAGCAATAATCAAATCAATTTAAAGATAAATAAGTTCTACTTCCCAGATATTCTACTGCCAATGATGAATAATCATCAACACACTAGTCTCCTCAGTTTTCAAAGTTACAGTCAAAGAGATAGCTACTCTTAGACCACACATATTCCCACTTAAATGTTTTGTCTACCCTGGGCACGCATGCACCATTGATTAAAAAGACATAAGGATCCAGGATAAGACTTTGATTTGTTAAAAAAATAATTAATCTGTAACATCCCACCTATCAAATTCTCTCTACTTCCCATTTATTGCAAATAGGTACCACTCCACCTGCTTAACAGACATGTCAGAATTTCAACAGCATTCTAAAAACTGAATTGCAACAAACTACTGGAACTTCCTGCATGTAAATGGATTGGAGAAAGGCAAATGAATGTTCAACATGTAGGTAGGCTAAATTCTCTTCAGTGATGTTGCCATTTAATTACTGTGTAAAAGTGTACCTTTCTCACTTTCGATGGTCAACTTAAAAACATAAAAATGGTTAGTGATGAATCACCATTTCCCTTTTGTATGGAACAACCTAGCATTAACACCAATATACTGCTTCATGGTATACCCAGGAATTACTTCAATTATATACATTTTCTAGGTATGCACACTGTTACCTGTCCATTTAACTCTGCTAATGATTCTTCCGTGCTAGTCGTCATTATACACAGAAAGAGTCAGGGGATCTCACTGTTTACACACCATGACACCTACTCTATAATATATATATTTTTCCAGAAGCACATGCACTTCTGAAATGTTTCCTTACTTCTCAGATGCACATTGTATATATATATTGCCACCCCTCAGTACTGACAAACAACAGGGTCCATGATTTAATCTAATTCCCTTTATACTATTACTCCCAGAAATATTTCTCCTTTTCATTAAACTGACATATGACTTTCTTTTGGCTTTTTCACAGACAGGTGGGCAACCTCTTATGGACTGGTTCAGTTCTCTCCCTACAGGGACCGGTGGGCATCAGTGAGCAAGATGGGATCAGCTTTCCTCCCCAGCCTGTCTGCTGGCTCATCCTCTGAATAAGGCCTGGGACTTTAACTTCTACTAGGCCTCACTTACGGAGCTCTGATATAATCCAAAATGTGTCCAACAGGAGAGCAATATATTCCTTTTCCTTCCTTTTTCTATCAATTCTCCTTCTTCCTTTCCATCAGTCAGTGAGTGAGTGAGTCAGTCTGTTTTCTAGTAAGTGTGTTTTGGACCTTTTATAGAACCCGCCCTTTTGAGTTGTGTATACTTTCTACAATCGAATTAGTCAATGTATGTGATTGGGCAGTGTTCCTCAGTGATTTCTTACAATAAACATTGTAACATTCTGAAATAGTGAATTACACAAAAATGACCACTTTACTAATCACCAGATTTCTCTCTCTGGCACAAATCAAACAAAACAATTGTCATCATGATAGCACAAATGGTCAATGACTTACATATCTTGGATTATAACTTATTTATACTTTCATACACAAAATATTTTTCCATCTCAAAGTAACAGGATCGCCCATCCAGATGCTAAGACATGTATATCACTGAGGTGCACTGTTTCTATGCGACAAAATGCAATTTTGCCTAATTTGCTTATTGAAAATTACTTCAAACAAATGTATACCACTTAACAGGGCATTTGAAGTTGAATAATGTAAGACAAAAATCAGCACTCCATGAGTTTCTGTTCAAGAATTATGAGCAAAATAGTGAATCCCAATTCAACATTCAAAAGGCATTATTTTCTGTCCACTTTACCATTCTATAGAAGTCATTAGCTTATCTGCCTGGTTACAGAACACCTGGTATATTTACTATTAGTTCAGGGCTAAAGGTGTTGACGACTTAAGAGTCCAAGTGGTAGTACAGTCTTTTGAGGTTCTTGCAGTTTCCAGGGGCTGGCAGATCTTGGATAAAATATTCTGTTTTACCAATTGTCAAGATTGCTTTCCTCAGGAAGGCCTAAGAGACCATAAAATGGCAGATCAGATAAAACAGATACACTTGTTAAGCTATATTTTTATTATTTCTTTTACGAGGTTAAGCCCACTACACACATATGCAGCTTGTAAAAACACTCCCTTAGAATTGATAGCAAGTTTGGCCTTCCATTGAGCTAGTCCCAGAGTCTATCATTGGGGTCACTACCATTTTGCTTGTGCAGGAAAAATGCCATTAAATGTGACAGTAATTCTGGCACTGGCGCTTTTCCCCCACCAGCAAAACACAAGTTTGCCAGTGGGGGAATCAATCTACCTCCAGCCCTGATCTGCTGGTAAATCAGTACCGGAAACTGTGGCAGTCCTATGGCACTCCATTGAATGTGAAATTCCCACCGTTGCCAGGATACTGGTCTGTCAGGCGCTGGTAACGGTAGGGAAGTTTCCCGTTACCCCACTAGAATTACTAGTGGGATATCGGAAACCCTCTAATGAGGCCCATTATCTTCATGGCTCTGCTTGAAATGAAATCCAATTCCATGAGAGTTCTGTTCCCCTAGATTTCACCTTTTTATAATAAAGCAATGTATCCATTGTATTGGCATACCAAACTCATATCAAAGACCCACATTTTTCAACATCTGTAGGTTTCCTAATCCTAACCCTTCATTTCTGTAAAAGAAAATAGAACCAACAGCAGCAGAAAATACAAATTTGTTTTACTCTGTCACTTTAAAATGTGGTGATTTCTACCTCCGATTGAGCAAGTCTACTGTTTAATAAAAGTTGCAGAGTGCTTTCCTGTCATTGAACATGTCATTGAACATGCTTATCTCAGGCCTTGTGATTATATGTTGATTTGAGAGGACTTGGAAATTTTGCACATTTTTCAATACAAAACCTATTCCCCCTCAAGAATGTTTTTAATGTGTTTACTGCCCACATAACAATGAGCGGCTCTTTCCCAATCACAGACTATTTTAACTTTTCCCCCTCAGTGTATGTGATGCAAATACAATGACTTTATCTACCCAGTTTTGATTCTGCAGGAGACCCACTCGTAAACCTGAATCACTGGCATCCGTCATGACCCATGTTTTACATTCAGTATCACAATGGCCAAATACTGAATTGCACTCATTAGCCTGCTTAATATCCTCAAATTTCTTTTTATATCCTCGAATTCACCCATTGAAACTAAACCCCTTCCTTGCAATGGTTATCTATGTTTTTGCACCTGTTCACCAAAGATTCCTTAGCTTAGAGTAATACTCCACCAGCCCCAGGAACAATACCATATCTTGCCAGTCATTGGGTATGGCCAAATTTACTACACCTGTAACCAATTCCTTTTTGGCTCTCCTTCTGCTTCTCTTAATTTGTGACCCAAATGGATAATGGATCTTACTCTTAATTGACATTTCTCTTTCTGCAAAGTCAATCTTACCTCATGAAGAGTCTTGAGCACGTGTTCCAACCTATGATCATGTTCTTTTTCCATCCTACCTGAAACCAATATGTGGTCTTGGAAACATATCACCCCTTCTGCATACCTAAACATAGTGTGCGATTTAACCTGGTGGTAGGCTGAGGCTAGGTATAATATGCCACTGACCCATCCTCTGCTCACCAAACTCACCATCTCCCCTATATTTTGGAGGGGAAATCTCTCCACATCTAAATTCTGATTCAGTGCCCTAAGGTCTACACAAAGTCAAATTCATCAGTGGCCTTCCACACCACCACAATATGAGAGTCCCACTCAGAGCTTGCACCGGTTCTATCACATCCTTCCTCCCATGCTTCCAGAGGCTTTGAAAAATGTATCCCTGGAGGCTTATCAGGACGTTCATTGCCCTAGTCAAAACATGCACTGAGTCAGGCACTGAGTCAGGTATGAGCCGAATGCAGTGCTGAAACCTCTTGAGGCAGCCCCATTCTCTGCAACCAAGTCCCTACACTTATCCTCCACCTTTGCTAGCACTTCCGCTTCTAGGACAGCCACATGTCCAGGTATGCTTAGCTTATACCACACAACAAGACTCCGTCTGCACTAAGCTACATAGGGGCTCATTACAACTTTGCCTGTATCCTGGCATCGGATTATGAATGCTGGAGACGGTGGTGAATCCCCAATCAATAGTCTCATAGGACTCTGTGAGGGATTTGCTGGTGTTACCGGCACAAGTATTACCAGTACAGCTCTTAGCTAGAGGTAATTCCCCCACCCCACTGACAAACTTGTACTTGGCAGGTGCGGAAAAGTGCCATTATACGTTAAAACAGCATTTTAATTCCACACCGGTCAAGTTGTAATGAGGCCCGTAGACTTTGGAAACCGTGGAACACCCTTACACTTCAAGGTAGGTAAAACCCTCCTACTATTTCAATGTTTGCTCCTCTGTACGTATTGGCTGGACATTTGGTCTGTCCATCTTGACATCTGGGACTTTGAAGTTTGTCTTCCAGGCCCTCCAATCATTTATGGTATAATTGAGCCCTAGTCAAATAACAAGGTAATCCTTTTGCCATTTACTAGGACTTCAGCATGCAGTTTCCCTGCTTTCCTCACTGTGGCCAGACCGTTGTTCACTGAGAAAACCACTTCCTCTATTACATCACTGGCACTCTCTTCCACACTCCTGGCCACCCCAGCCTACAACTCGTATTTTATTAATCTCTTGGAAAGTTTACACCACATTGGTCAAAATGGCCTACCTGCAGATACCATGTGGCCATTGGAAATACCTCTTTATGCCCAGGTTCCTGACCCTTTCCAGGGACACTCTCAATCCCTGACAAAGACTTTTCTCTATTACCACTGCAAATCTTCTTCTGGGTAGATACATTTCCAGACATCAAGCCTTCCTTCCATGTCTCTCACTACTGTTAGCAGTAGCGCATCCTCTCTTAATAACAATAATTTCCCCTTTTGCAACTCCTTCACGCATTACATCATGTGTTTCATTTTCTTAGCACTCTCAATCACTTCATACAAACTGGGTTCTCCTTCGCTGCTTATTTCCACCATAATCTCGTGTTCCTTTATTTTAAGCATAATCTAAATTGTACATTGTAAAACAATCCAAACTTAGATTTGTTTGCCAGTTCCTGTAACATTGAAAAAAAAATCCTCCACAATCCCTCCTTCCCCATTTCAAAATAATAGCATTTCAAAATGGGGTTTTGCTTCTTTTGAAAGTGAATATGCTGTTTCCTTATTATAGTTTTGTAAACATTGAGAGATGCCCAATCTCCGGGGTCCTGTCCATCTTCACTGGCAATTTGACTTCGTTCAGAGAGGATCAGGAGTATCTTCCTTCCTTCAAATCCTAAACAGTGCAATAGCAGTGCTCTTTTGCTTTCAATGCTATAGGACAGCCCATGGATTACCAGAATATAATTTTGAAAGTCTTTCTAGCCATACGTCCAATTTGATGTATTGCTTCCCAGAAGTAGGTAAGAACTGGGTTGGTAGGCTGCTCAGCCTTCCCAACAAGGCAGGGTGCTGTGTTTAGCACATTACTGAAACATTATTGCCTACTTACAACTAAATAAAGCAAAGACCAAAATCATGCTGATGGTAAGGTCAAGAATAACAGACGAAAATTCATCTGGAAGCTAGACAACCGAGGACTGGAAGAGGTCCTCAGCTTTAAATACCTCGGAGTTACACTGTTCAACCACCAAAAAGAAGAAGCTATAGCAAGAAACACTAGAGTAAAGCTGAGGTCCTTGACAGCACAAGCGAAATCAATGGACCGCAAATACGAACGCTTTTCCCTCGTCTCTGTGTTGAACTTTTTCAAGATGAAGGTGGTACCGTCCCTAATCTACGGTGTAGACACAATGCTGTGTCTTCCGGATGGAATTTGGCTGATGATGGAGAGTTATTTCTGGAGAGCAATACTAGGTCTGGCGCAGACAACACTGATGGTACTAATCAGGCATGAATTATGTCTACCATCGCTTGCAACTACAAAAGTGAGATCTTCGTTAATGCTGTTCAGAAAACTGTTGCATACTCAGAAACCCAAAGCATTGGATCTGATAAAGAAGGATCTAGACACAGATTCCAACAAAATGTTAATAAAATGGAAGGAAGAAAATCTTAGACTTCTGCAAGATTTGGACTGCTCCGAAGAACTCCTAGTAAACAATCCCAATAAAGTCACAAAGAAGTTGTATGAAACTGACTGGATTTCCACGTTGGAATCTGCTAGTAGGTGCCGCTTGACCTCTACTATTCCAACTCCTGCAATGAAAATAAAAGAGGTGAGAGGCTACCTAAAGAAATGTCCTGATAAACAAGTGAGCAGACTATACTAAAGATTCTGTCTTAATCAAGTGAGAACAAGGGAAATCCAGGGCTTGAGAAAGCAATCAGACTCTGCCATCTGTCGATTTTGCTCCCAGAAAGACAGGGTGGAAACCAGTCGTCATTTGTTGTTGGAATGCAGCACACTAAAAGAGGCTAGGTTAAAATAGCTAACAAACTATTCGACCCTAGATGAAAATGAACTATGGGCACTTCTGACAAGTGGGGAAGACCCCAGATGCGTGATTGGTGTCACTCAGTTTTTAAGACACTTGGGGCCTCATTACACGGTAGGCGGTAAGGGTTTACCAGTACCGGTAAGGGCACCGGTACCGGTAAACCCTTACCACCTTACTACGAGGTCCCTTTGCGGGACCCGCCCTTAACGGCTGGTTTTACCAGCCGTTAAGGAACGGGCCCGCAAATGGACCTTGGTGCTAATTACGGTACCGCAATTTGCGGTACCGTAATTACCTCCTTCCCCATTCCCATTGAGCCCTATGGGGGCAAAAATGGGAATGGGGAAGTACCTTGGTGAAAGGGGAATTACTGCCCCCGCTCACCTTGGAGTAGGGCAGTAATTCCGCCATCCACCAAGGCGGACACGGTAAAATACCGGCGGCAACCATGGCGCTAATAGCGCCATCGTTACCGCCTACAGTGTAATGAGGCCCTTGGACTTAAACAGTGGAGAACCACTGGGATAGATGGACTAAAACTAAGAGTCAGATTGGGGACCTCTAAACGAGACCACACCAGGTGAACCTGAGTGTTAAGCAGTCTGGAACATAGACTTTCAATTATGTTAATTGTAAAAAAAATTGCTATGCAATTAAATCAATAAAAAATATATTATTGCCTAAGTACTTTAAGCATAAACACGTAATCCCCTCAAATATGGCCGCTGCCGGCTAGTGCTATGCTTTGAGTCCCTTATTTGTTTTGGTGGACTCCGTGACTTGACTCCTGTGTGGGCTTTTCTGTTGCACTCTAATTTATGAGGTTCTGCAGACCCTTCTGTTTCCAAAAGGAGCGAGAAGAGCACCAGACCATTGGCCTTGTAGTGTCCTGGATATGCGGTCAGACTGCAGGGCCAGTATACGGGAGGTGTTTATGGGCTGTGCTGGGCTTGCACGCCTTGACCCTTCTGAGCTAGCACTCCACAGCTTCATCAATCTATAACAGGAATCACTCTGGGTGTACACCTCATTCCGCCAGTACTTTCTTTTTTTAACAACACCCTATATCATAATATTAGGGCCTTCTCACTTTCAAGCACCTCGGGTCTTAGCGAAATCTTCCTGGTCCTGACTGAACTGTGGCCTTCCGCAGCAGTGACTCTATAGGGGCCCGTTCAATTTATAAACTCGTCAACAGTATTACATTGAAGAGCAGCTGTGCGGTAAGACACATCAGTCACGGCAGTAGTTCTAGTATTCATTAGGTAGAGTATTACATTGTTGAAGCTTGGGTGCAGGCGCCAATGAGTAGCAGTTCACACACCAGCTCCATCTTTCAACAGCCACCTTGGAACCCTCCCCCCACTTCTAGATGGCCCCCATCTGAAAACTCCAGCCTGGAAGGAGCCTGAGCCGCACACTGGGCATACATTAATAATAACAAGCTAACACATACCAAAGAATATATAACACATTCCCTCATTTGTTTAGCAATATGGAGATAGAGGTGCATGGGCGAGGATTGGTTGCAGGCGTTTCCCCTGCATCAGAACGAGCATCACCAGTGAAGAGGCCAGCAGAAAAATGGGGCACACTGCACACTAGTTTGAAGGAAGATGGCTTGCCATGCTACAAGTGCCTTGGGAAACAGGGATGGGGAAAAAGGGGACTGCTGGCACAGCACATGGGTACATGGGTCCGGACATGTAAGACTCTAGCTAAAACATGTGACTTTAGCAAGTATCGGAGACACTAAGTTCATCGTTGGAGGTCATTTAATGATATTCTCGTTATTAGGTGGCAGTACCCAGATATGAGAGGCCGTACCTTTCATATAGTGACGATATTATGCATAAGAATCAGGAACTGCATACAGTAGCTGTGCAGGGCAATTAGAGTGTACTCTCTGCATATCATGTGACACCTACATATTTCAGGCTATATCTTACATAGATGGTATAGGTGCCAGTACCTGCATATACTTGGCATATTATGGTACCATCTTTTAATGTGTGACTGCAATTAGTATATAATCAATACACCGGTAGTGTGAGGCTATAACTGGCACAGAATTGCATAGTTTGCACAATGAACTTTACGTTAATGTCTAATATCTTACATGAAATTATCTAAAATTCTACCTCCATCATAAATAAATACCCTCTTCAGAATGTGAACCTTATTGGTTTTCAAAATGCCCAAAATTGTTCCTATTCCTTGATTTCAGCTCTTCAGATCTGGACTCAATTATCAAACCGTGCAGCTGCTGAACAGGACAAATGGTATGTGGTGTCGTACTTATTCTATAATTAGAGTGCATGGGTTAGAAAGGTGAGGAGAACGTGGAGTATGGAGTGTGAGAGGCGGTGAGGAGAGAATCAGAGACGAGTGAAGGAAGAGGATGCTGGATGCTGGTGGGGTTTTATACTACAGATGAAAGAATAAAAGCAAAAAACAGTTCTTGAACCTGCTTGCTGAGGTGGGTATCAGCACTACAAAGGTGGTGACGAGGGACACTGAACCACACCAGTCAGAAATATGTGTACAGTCGGTCAGAGCCTCGCAGCATGGTGGAAAGGGATCCAGGTGGGGGGAGGGCGCAATTTATCAATTTGGGTGCTGGTATAGAAAAAATAAATCCCAAACAAGAGTAATGGAAGACACACTTTGCTAGTAGCACCGTCAGTTCCACATCAGAGAAAGAACCCACAAGAGCGAGCACTCTCCCTAGAACACGGAGACCTGTAACCTAGCAACCTGTTCACAGCATTGTTACCCACAAAGGATTACAGTATGAGCCGGCTGTGTATAACTGCAGCGCAGTGAATTCCGATGCAAGTCTTTTTAAAAAACAGTGTAATTCGGACCTAATCCTGCAATACACCGTAGAAGTACATCACACGGAAAAAAATAAAATAAAAGGACAGGCATTACAACACACAATATATTGTAATAAATTAGACTTCGCAGCACGAAATAAAAAAGATTGATCTTCAATGTGTTCAATTAGATAGGGCAGACAATCCAACATTAGGGATAAATATGTTGCAAAACATCACACTATGGAATTGAGAGAAAGAAAGCATTTCTGATGCATTGTTTGGGCGCTGCAGCACAAGACATACTTGACGATCTACCAGAGAGAGATGAGCATAGTGGAAGCTGGTGGATAAGTGAATAGGGGAAGTGCATAGCCTAATTACACAAAGTTTATGAAACAAAACTCTATGTTATTGTGGAAAGGTACCCATTCAGCAAACGCACTCAAGAAGAAGGGGAAACGGATTTAACAGGCTTTATCATATATGTATTGTTGTTGGGTACATAAACTATATAGAATCTGTATGTATGATGGCTGTGTGTGGACAAATGAGTGAATGATTTATTGTCAATTGTGTGAATTGTATGGATTACTATGTTCTTAATTCTCCTGCATGTAAATAATATGCTAAGTGCTGATTAAGCCACGATTAATTTGTCTGGTTAAATGATGTATCAGGCACAATAAATTCCTTGTTTATACTTTGTTTATAAATTAAACTCCTCTGGACTCTTCCTTCTGAGCTAATTAGTTATACTAAGTGGGGGGTTTCCTGTGTCTTTCAGAGATACATAACTTCATTGAGGCCTACCTTGTACATGTAGCTTCGGCCCACAAAATGATGAGGGCCTGTGCAACCAGTTCATGCTAGAATGCAAAGGTGGTAAAATGAGAGAACAACTTTGAGCAGGAGGCGATCGAAACCTCAAAGAAGTGCTCAGAATAATGCAAGATGTTGAACACACAAATAAGAGTTAAAATGCTAAAATGTATATGAAGAAAGGAGGACTGGCACAAGCATAGAGTTTGACAGGATACCTGCAGAAACGAATGTCATTGGTGCGAGTCCTGTCTCTAGAACTCCTGGTAGAAATGTCACAAGTAACATAAGACCATTCAACCACTCAATCAAATCGAATGGTGCGAAGGGTGGTGAAATATCAGAGCATAGATGTTACAGGTGTGATGCTCAAAATCATTTTGTGAGTAGTCCTACATGTCCAGCCATAGACTTGATAGGTAGCAGATGCAAGAGGAAAGAACATATGACCCATTGTTGCAAGATTCAGAGAATAAACATTGTGGAAGAGTTCAATGAGAATGAGATTATAGCGATCTCTGCAATAAATGATGAAGAAGAGGATCTTGATGGCCTAGAGACATAGTATTCATAAATCAGGCACCAATTGAGACGATGATAGACTCAGGTGCGTAATATGTTATTCTTCGGAAAGATGAAAAAAAGTGTTTGAATGTATGTTTTAAAGCCTGTAACCTTTTGAGGTGTAAAAATAGATATAATTGGATGGTTCTCGGTCAATATGCATTGCAGTGGTAGAAGAGCAACAGGAACAATGTTATGTTGCAAACAATGGATCAATGTCACTCTTGAGTTGGTTACATCAAAATAAACTAGATATAAAGTTAAATACAAATACTGATAAGACAGTACTGAGTTGTCAAAAAACACAGTGGGGTGGAAACATGTGTAGATGAGTTAGAACATCTTAATGGATTCTTACACCTAATACAATTAAAACCCGGTTCTACACCCACAGTCCATAAAGTGAGGAATATTCCTTTGTTTGTCGGGGATCAAGTAAAAGAAGAACTGTTAAAAATGGAAAAAGAGGGCATAATGGAACCGATTGAGGTATCAGAATGGGTATCACCGTTGATTGTGGTTGCAAAGCCCAATGGCAAGGTGCGTCTATGCATTAATGTAAGAGCATTAAACAAATAAGTTATGCAGGACTATCATCGAATATCAAATATCGCAGAAGTATTAGCTACTGTGGGTAATGCCCAAGTATTTTCCACTCTCGACCTGTAATCAGCATTCACTTAGATTAAGTTGCACATGTCGTCTAGGAACTGACAGCATTCATCACGTCCAAAGGGTTGTTTCATTTTGTGCGCGTGCTGTACAGCCTCTTTTCAGCTGCATTTGTTTTCCAAAAAGATAGTGCATGAGTTGTTTAAATTGGAGCTAAGAGTAGAGTGTGACATTTTAGTGTATGGCAAAGACAAAGAAAGCCATGATCAATGTTTGAGTAAAGAGTTGAACATGCTAAAAAAAAGGGATTAGTACTAAACAAAGACAAATGCAAGTTTATCAAGAAAACTATTGAATATCTTGCACATACGATATCCACGAAAGGAGTGGAGCCAAAGAGAAGGGTCTTGTGAATTCCATAAAAGAGACTCCAGAACTGCAGGACATAAGTAAACTGTGTTCTTTCTTAGGAATGGCAGAGTAGTATTATACATTTAGACTGACCTTTGCTAACAAGACAGTAAACCTGAAAGAACTACTAATAGCATGTGTGGAGTGAAGACTGCAAACATTTGAGGTGATCAAAGAGGCATTGGATAGTATCTTGCATTAAAAAATGTCATGTTGGGAGGCCACAAGGGCTTGCAGGGAAGATGGCGGTCCGAGGGTTGACAATAGGGTCATGAACCACCCTATTACCCCCTGAACGCCATTGAAAAAGTACCAGAGCGAACCCCGAAATGAGCTTGTGTGGCGGATGAAGTTCAAACATGGTCGAGCCACCATTCACCCGCCCCAAGATCCTGTGCCAGCTACGTCACAGAGGTGTGGGGAAACAAAGAAGGAAGGCCCAGAACGGTTTCTTGGTGTAACAAGCAGAGTGAGGGAGTTGAGACTCACACAGTGATTGCATGCTGAGTGGCGTAGCCCCCAGATCCTCAAGAGCTAAGTCAGAGAACAGGGCCTGGAACAGAGATGAGGATGAGCCCTGTAGAGGAAGGTACACCACCAGCGGCAGCGTAGAGCCATCCATTGAAGGAACTAGCACACCCGCACGGAAGTCACCTCCCATCCACGCAGTTAGATGAGGGCGAAAACCCGTGGCATCAGTGAAATATCGATGGTGCAGCGGTGTGGCCGCCTGAGCAGGGGAACGAGCTGCATAAGGCAAAACACTGAGACCAGTGGACCGGGAGTCCAAGTTGAAGTCTGAGCTGGTATCAGAGATGAGTAGCGGGAGAGACATCATACCCTCCAGATTATGAGTGCCCTGGTAGAGATACTAAAAATGATCGGACCTACACATTTTGGGGTAGGGAGTTCCCAGTCCTCACCTCACAACGAGAAACAGGCAGTGCACACTAGGGATCCCCATAGTCAGTGGCACAGTGGATCATCATGAGGCTGAGATAACACACAGAGGTCCCTGGGGCAAGCACAGCCCCCCTGACTCCCCCCTTGGAGAAATAAGTGATTTGGACGCCACCCCGTCAGGGCCTGGAGTAGAGTTCCAAGAAGCAGCTTGGTTGTGGAACCCCCCACCCCCCGGGAGAAGGGTAAGGTCAGTCTTTCCCTGGTGGATGATAGTGGTCTCTGGCCACCCCGAAAAACTGTGCTGTGAACCAGGCCCTAGCCACTGGGAGGAGATAATGGAAAGACCATGACCAGATAGACGGGACTCCAGGTTGGGGTGTGGGGCAGAATACCCCAATGAAAGAGTTCCTACCGAAAAGCAAAAGTCCATTGGAAACATCCACGGAACAATGAGAGGCCGTGCTCCAGTCGTTATTTGAGATGGAGGAGTAAACCATTGCTGGAAGAGATTAGAGGAATAAGGATGGACATTGGTCACAGGAACAATGTCCTGTATAAAAAACTGGAAGCTTTAGATGACAGATTGCAGGGCCTGGAAGCCAATCAATCCTCAGTGGATATAATAGAGATGCAATTAGATATGAGGATATCGGAACTAGAAAGACAGGAAGAAGCAATGCACCTGAAGATGGATGATTCGACAACCGAGAAAAGCTCAACAACCTCAGGCTTTTTGGCTTCCCAGAGAAAGTAGGGGAAATGGAGAATGATATAGTGACAGCTGTACAAGAGGTCATAAAGAAGCTATTTGGCAATGAAGGAGTGAGAGAGCCAGCGATCGATAGAGCCCATCAAGCAGATGGAGGAGGTTGTGGCCGACGATCAGTGCTGGTGTGATTCCACTACGACACAGAGAAAACAAGGGTGCTGGATAAGACGAGGAGAGAGGGGCTGGTAGACTATGGAACCAGCAAGATAGCTATATATCGTGACTAAAGGTGTACCGAAATTTGTCTTCGAGCAAGCATTTGGATTAATTCCGGATGAAAATTAGATATTCGGCTTCAACCAAATACTTAAATAATTATCAATCGAAGCCGAACAGTTTCCCATTTGAAATACATTAAGTACTGCTTTGCCTATGTACCTTGAATCATTCAGACATGTCATGTTTATTCTTTAAATGTGAAACAAATGGAGCTGTTGCTTTTTTGATTGAGTACAGGGAGCAGAGGTGAGAAAGTGCAAATAAACTCCCTGCCCTTCATGTGGTGGACAGACAGACTCTAAGCTGGTGGTTCGACAGGGAGGGGAGGTGAGAGCTGAAGAAAATGTCTCAATATTTTGAATGTATCTCTAGTATCCCCTGTATTTTGCAGTTGAAAATCATTGAACTGGTACAATAGTTCATGAAGTCACTATAGAAAAATGATATTTCCTTTAGGCGCATATTGATTTTGCTGATGACCTGTGCGAGAAATCTGGAAGTTACAGGTTCTAATCCCACCAATTCCCAATCCAAGTAATATAATTAAGTAGATTAATATATATGTTGCAGAGATCACAGTAAGTTCCAAACCCTGAGAATAATAGCCTTGGAGGTAATGTACCTATTGGAAAGAACTGTTTTCAACCTGCAGGCCAATGTTATAAAGAAAGTAAGATGGCTCAGTGGGAAGTATTCCTGCGGCAGAGATGTGCTTGTAATATTGAAACATAGGTTGCAATTCCTGCCATCCAACTTTTTCATGTTGCCAAAATGAGTTCCTTTAAATCGAGTAAAAGTGACAGACGTTACTAACGTACATGGATATATATTTCTTTTACCAAAATGCCCTGGGTCTGTGGCAGCTGAAATATTCCTCCCAACTTTAGAGAGATAAAAAAGACAGATATTTGTGTAATAAAGAAGAGGAGATACAAGTTTACAATTTAGAAACATTGGAGCAAATGGATGTACAAGTGAAACAAGTAAGTAAAATAAACATGCACATGCCAATTAAAGATCTGAAAATCAGCCCTGTCACTTCCCTATATGGTCAGCCGAGTAGCATGGAGGACTCAGCATTCCCTATATATTTGTATCTGGTGTTGTTTTCCATGCCCCAAAACTCTACAAACATAGCCCACCAAAAAAAGAAAAGAAATAGTATCTTAATTAAAAGAAATTTTTCAAATGCCTCCTCCCCATTTATTACCACAAGTAGAAAGCATGGCTGGAGTCCCAAATGTTTCTGTTAGGTAGCACTTCAGCAGGGTGCTAATGGATGTAATCACACCTTTTGCATTTCAGTTACTTGCTGGAGCCAGAACTCTAAAGATGGGCAGGGCTAAAATGCGCATTTGAAAGTACAAGTAGACACATCCCATTTGCCCCTCAAAGTGATTGCCTACATGCATATTATACTTATGGGCTAGTCTTAGATACTAGGGCCCTGCCTAACAAGTGACACCTATGAATGCACACAAATACAAACACTGCTATTATTGAACAGTTTCTTTTCTGGTAATGGTTTACACAAACATCTTCCATAGACAACTAAGAAACTAAATTGAATAAAATGAAGAACTGATAAACACATCTTAAAGTGGGTTTTTAATTTACAAAGTGTTTTTCTTGTCTACATAACTTTATATTTTAACAAAGGCAACTATTCGGCTCTGTATTCGGCTGCGGCTGAATACTTGTCAAACTATTTGGTATTTGGCTGAATACCTAAATCTACTATTTGGTACACCCCTAATCAGGACTTCTCTAGCTTCACAATGACCAAGCAACCGCAATGTTCAATCCTCACCGGTTGCCTAAGGGAGAAAGTGGTGAGGTAATAATGGGGCTTACCCTTCTCTTTATCATTCAAATGTGAGGGACTGAAGTATAAGCTGGTGACGGAGGATGATATCCAGTGGGTTTTGGGTGGAGAGATGGTAGAAGGAGAGCCCCTGACACAAGAAGACAACTTGCAGCAAAGAGGAAACGGAGGAGGGGGAAAACCCAAGGACAGAAGAAGAATTCTGGGATCCAGAAAGTAAAAGAAATGAACACCCCAACACATGAGACGTGATATGGCAGGAAATGCTGAGACCTAGAACAAAAAAGCTGTAAACAAGCAACGTTAGTCGATAGGGTCCCAGACTACTTGGAGTTAAAGGGCACTGATGTTTTTTGGAATATTCACAGGGTATTGAGCAATTGATCAACAATGGACACACATGAAGAAAAATGGGGGATCAAGGAGTTGCGGTGAGGTTAGGACTAAAGGGTGAGACTTCCCTGATGGGGTGGGAATGATATTTGGAGGGGGAAAATGAAGAGGTTCTATCTTTCAAGGAAAAACAGGAGGGGCTCAGGGAGGAAGTGATTTTACATATTGAACATCCAATGGTTATGTGAATCTGCTGGTTCATTCCGAGTATGGTGACGATAACAACTCTGGGCTGGACACCGACGGGCAATGGAGGGGGAGAGGGATGTCGTGGGCAGTTTTTGGGGTTGGGGAAGTTTGGATACCAAAATGTTTCTGGGGGATATTAAAACATTTTGTAATATGGAGAAAGTCAAGAGGCTTATAGCTTCATTGCAGAAGATAAGGGCATGAGGAGACACAGAAGAGAAGAATACCACTTATGCTTATGGCTGATGCCAACATAGCACTTTTTTATAGGCTCTCTGAATGTGAGAGGCTTAAACTCCCTTTCCAAGATATCGATGACTATTTGGGAATTCAAGCAGTCATGACTAGATCTCTTGTGCCTCCAAGAGACCCACTGGGTATAAGGGAAGGAACCGCCCATGCTGGGTAAGGATTTTGACAGAATATACCAGTAGTCCTGTTGTACAAAAAAGAGAGGGGTAGCCATAATAGTGTGGTGCCGGCTGGATGGTGATTGATAAGGAACTGAAATACCCAGAGGGAAGATTCATATTCCTTAGTGGGTTACTGCAAGGCAACAAAATAACACTGGGTTCTGTATATTTTCCAAAAACTGCCCAAGTCCCCTTTTGGTAGTCAGTACCAGAAACAGTCAAACTATCCTTGGAAGGACCCTTAGTCATAGAAGGGGATTCTAATAGGGTTTTAGACTCACTAAGAAACAGGAATAGAGTGAAAGCAATGAGCACTGCTCAAGGATTGAGTGAGGAATCACAAAGTTTTAGAGAAATAAACCAAGACCTGGTCATTATAGATGCTCTCACACTACCATAGAAGGGGGACCCGCCATTTACTTTTTATTCTTCGTTCCACAACTCCTTCTCGATGATAGATATGATCTTGTTGGACGATGGCCTGAAAGGGAGTACTGTGGAAACTGGTCTCGAGTCAATCATCTGGTCTGATCATGATCTCGTACTAGCTAAGCTAGGGAAGTGGGCAGAGGACTCGAGGAGAGGGAGATGGACATGCAATGACTTCCTCTCCAAAATTAAAGATGCAGCGCAAGCTGTTTTCATTAGCATCAAGGAATATTATGAATTCAATGATAATGGGGAGGTGAGTAAATCCACGCTATAGGATGGATTCAAGGCCACACTCATGAGGATAGGTGTTAAAAAAACAAGAAGTACAGTGGGAAGAAGAGGTCTTGTGGGAAATATTATGTGCACTCCACCCAGGGGGCCCGCATAGAAACTATTTCAATACCACGACTTCAAAAGAGCTCAAACTCTATAAATCCCACTTAAAAGCCCTCTTGATCCATGATACAGAGAGGAAGCTCCTTTTCCTAAAGCATAACTACCACACAAAAAATGGAAAGGGCAGACGGGATCCTAGGATGGAAGCTACGGAAACAAAGAAATCAAAAATGGTAGTCACAATCCAGCGGACAAATGGCCAGATGGTGCATGACATGGAAAACATATGGATGGAATTTAGGCGATACTACAAAACCTTATATACAGCAGAATATGAATGGGATGGTTCCCATATAACAAAATGTATGGCATAATTGACAATTCCTAGTATTACAGTAGAAACCTCATACACACTGGACTCTCCCATCACGGAAGAGAACGTGATTTGAACCATTAAAAACACGAAAGGGGTAACTAACCCTGGGGATGAAGATTTTCAGTTCGATTTTTAAAGATGTATCGCTCCACATTGAGTCTGTTACTGATGAAAGTCTTTATTGCAGTCCTAGAGGGTGGGGGTTACCAGAATCAATGGTGGGAGTGGTACTAGTAGTAATACACAAGGAAGGTAAAGATCCCAAGTCCTGTGCTTTATATAGACCTATTTCACTTTTGAACACGGATGGAAAAATCGCAGCTAACATATTGGGGAATAGACTGGAGGGAGTCCTTCTTTCACTAATCCATGGAGATCAGGTGGGCTTTATTAGAGGACGACAAGGCTTGGACAATATTAGAAAAACAATTTCCCTTATCCATCTGGCACAAGAGCGGAGTCTAGATGCATGTCTGAACTCGTTAGACTCAGAGAAGGCTTTTAATAGAGTCAAATGGTGATGCATGACTATAGTATTGGTGAAAATTAAGCTAAAATGGAATTTCTGAAGATGGGTAGATGCACTGCACAGTTCCCCTAAAGCAAGTGTTCAGGTGAATGACAGATTGACAAATACCATGCCATGCCGATATGCCTGCTGGGATCAAGCGTAGATCGCAAGAGCGACGTACTGGGGATGAAGGTGGGAAGGGAGGCTATTACGTACTTACAGATTCAGGTTCCCAAGGACCTGTTGAGAATTCAATCTTTGAATTAATTTTGACCCTCTTCCAGAGACACTGAGAAAGGACTTAAAGAGGTGACGGCTCTCATAAATTTGTGGTTCGGGAGGATGACATTGATAAAATGAATGCCCTCCCCCATTTCCCCTACCTTTTCCTAGCGATCGCGCCAATGCTCCCTGAGAGCTTTTTTAAGGATCTCAACTACATGGTAAGTAAGTTTATCTGGCTGGGGAAACAGCTTAGGATAAAAAAAACAATAGTAAACCTTCCGAAAGACTACGAGGGATTCAGTTTTCCAGATTTCTTCCAGTACTGCAAAGCATCCCAATTCAGAATATTGGTGGAACACATGAGAGACAATCTGGGCACATTCTGGACCTATTTGCAAGATAGATAACTCAACCTTATAAAGTGAAAGATTTGTTGTGGGTGCCAATACAATCTTTGCCAATTAGAATACATTTTCACCTGACCCCAGAGGTACTATGGTCAATCTGAAAAAAAAGAGGTTTGAATGAGAATCTATCCACCTGCCCTTCAACAATGAGCGGGGGGGGGTGGCGTTGTCACCAAGAGATGTGGCCTGATAGAGGTACCGTAATACACAGAAATGGTCAGTCAGAGGCCTAGGAAGGGTTGCCTCTTGGGACAGTTATTCCTTGAGGTGGAATTTAAAGGATACGAAGAAGTGAGGGAGATGTCGGGTCAAGATGCAACAAGTATCTTTGAGTTTTTGCTTCTGAAAGGGACTATTACAGGCCCCAAATGGATTGATAATCTAGCAAAGAATCTCACAGCATTAAAAAAAGTTATATATGAAGCGGAGTTGAGAAAAGGAATCATCTCTAAAATATATAGTATCCTCATCACAGCTTACACATGGGGAAGGCACAATTAAAAAAAATACTGGGATAAGTTGGCCAGGGAGGAATATCAGGTCCCAAAATACACATTTTGGGGGCTGATCCTCTGAGCTGGATGAAGTAAGCGATGGGGGAACCACTCGCATTAGACCCTTTACAGGTCTTACTGGGTATCGCCAAAGGAGATGGAGCAATACAGGTTCCCAAGGATGTGGGAAGTGATATCTAGAGCATGTAGGTTTGCAGTGATACAGAAGTGGAAGAGCCCTTCAACCCCAGACAAGGTAGAGAGGCGGCATAAGGTCTGGGAAATAATCATAATGGAAAAACCAACTGCGCTAGTCAATGATGAAGGGGGTTCCTTCCACTAAGAATGTGACTCCAGCAGGTTACATGGCAGTGGACCTAAAGGGGGGCCAGAAGCAGTTGGAACAGGGAATTAATGAGATGGAACTGGGGAAAAACAGGGGATAACAGGAGTACGTTAGGCGCACTATAAGGGATTAACAAGGGGCATTAAGGTGGGTAGGGTGGGCAACAGAAAAAAGGAAGATTGGTATCTCTCAGTCCATGTTGACACAAATATAACTTTACTGAACACTTGGCAATCCAGAAATGTTTTGAAATTCTGATTGTTGTCCATGAGGGAGAGGGATTATTATTTTATTCTTTTGCTACTATTCATGTAAAAGGTGTTATTTTGCTTTTGTTTTGAAGCCAAAACCAATAAAAACATGGCAGAAAAATAAATGTCATGTTGGGGAGGAGAATAATTTTGACAATGGACGATAGTGAGGATGGTCTTGGTGCTGTGGTAATACAAATGGTGGAAATTGAAGAATGAGTTATCGCATTTGCCTCAAGATTACTAAAATGGTCAGATAAAAATGTTCAGTTTGGCAGTAAAATGGTCTATTGAGAAATTCAGAACATTCCTGTGAAGAGTACAGTTTGTGGTGCAAATGGACCATAAGCCCTTGAGGGAGATCTTAACGGCAAAAGGACTAGAGAAGGTTTCAGCAAAAATTTTGAGATTGGTAGTTCCGCTTCAAGAATACACATTTTCAGATGAATATGTACTCAAAAAAGAATATCTTGGCAGATTTTATTTCACTATTGATAGACGATGTGGACCTGGTGTTGAAAAGACAGAAGAGGAAAATAGTGTGTCACTGATTGAGCAAAAGATGGTGTCAACGGTTAAATTGGAGAAAGGTATGAATGATGGTGAGAACCTTCAGCCGGTAAAAGCAGACATCATAGAAAAGGGAAGAAGACACATAAAACTTATAAAAGATACTGAAATTGAAGGTTTGTAGGTTGGCAGGGATGGGATCCCAGTATCAAAAAAAATATGATGCGTTGGGACAGGTTGATTCCTCCAGTGGGTCATAGGGAAAGAGTGATAGACATAGCACATAAAGGGCATCTGGGAATTAGGAAAACCAAACAACACATAAGGGTGTACATTTGGTGGCCGGGCTGTGACTTACAAATAGAAAAAGTGCTGAATGGTGTACAATATGAGGTTAGTGACAAGTGTTTAATGGAGAGAGAGAGACCCAGTTGAACGAAATGTCAGTTCCAAATCTTTCATGGGAAAGAGTGGGAATGGACATAGTGGGCCCTATACACGGTCAAGGAGTTCCACAACTTTGTATCATACTGATGATACACTGACAAAATGGGTCTAAGGGAAGAACGCTAGGTGTGTTGATACACAGACCGCCATACTATTCCTAGAGGAAATACTGAGGCAGGAAGGCTTTCCTACTGATATTTTAATGAACAAAGGAGTACAATTTTGCTCAGAGGAAACTAAACAGTATATTATGTAGAACGGTATAGAGCAAAAATTCAATTCAGTGTACCAACCTCAAACAAATGGCACAGCTAAGAAATTCAACAGTCATCAAGGGTAGTATCAGATGGCATGGGCGTACAATAAAGATTGAAAAGGAGCAGGAAGGGATACAGTATGTTATGTTATTGTAATGTATACCATGCACAGCTGCCATTATAATGTTCTCTAGGTGCCCAGGTGGATCTCAAAAGGTTGGGCGTTGGGATGGGTTAGTTAGTGGGATAGAGAGGGAAAAGCACAAGAGAGCTTTGTTTGGCTGTTGGTAGCTTCCGCTCGGAAAAACAGTTCACAGAGTGCTGGGTTGTTTTAGTTGATTGACATAGTGTGGTGTTTGGTGGGTTGCTGTATATGGGAGGATTATGTGCATCTAAGGTATTGTAGAGAGTGAGTAGAGTGGTTGTAGTGTGTGGTGTTTTATTTTTTGTGGCAAAGGTGTGTATCTAGTTTCTTCAGTGTTGGAGTGTGAGTGTGCAGAGTATTAAAGAGTTTTTAGTAGGGTTAGTCGGTAGTCGACTGAGTCTTTTTCTGTGTGTGTTGGGTTGATCCATTGGGTTAATCTTATTTTATGGTGTTTGGGGTCAAGTATTTTATGGGTGATCCAGTTTCATAGTTTCTTATTGTGTTGTGTATTGGCAGTTCCCCTCAGCGGGAGTTCCCTCTTTAGCTTGGTCAGTTAAAGAGACACATTTTTATCAGTTTCATGAATTTTAGATGATCTTATTTTGTTCATGTTTCCTTTGGGCGTGAGTGCCAAAGTCTCACAGCTATGCAGTTTGAGCCGAATTTCAATGCTAGACCTTATAGTTCATGTACATTTTTAGATGGAGATTTTTTCCTGTATGAATTCTGCTCCTTGGCCGTGGATTGCTCTGTGTGGTATGCAGAGTGTTTTGAAGAAGATATGGTGTTTGACTGGTGACCAATGTAGTGTTCTCAGTGCTGGTGTGATGTGTTCTCTCTTAGTGAATCTGAGAAGTAGTCTTGCTGCTGCATTCTGTATTAATTGTAGTTTTCTAATAAGGTATTCTGGCATTCCGAGATAGATGTTTACTTAGTCTATTCTTGACATGATGTGACAGATGATGGTGAGTTTTCTGTGTGGGAAGGTGAAGAAGAGGAATATCCTCTTGATTGTGTGTAAGTGGAAGAATCATTTCTTCACTACTGCATTGACTTGTTGTTCTAGTGTTAGTGTGTGCCCATTAGTTTTCTGAGATTGCTGACCACTTTGGATGATTCTGGTGGGTTTCCCAGTTCGGTAGGCCATAGAATGTTGTGATTGTTCAATGGGTCGTAGTGTGCGATCATGATTTCTGTTTTATCTGGATTGAGATTAAGGCTGTTTTTATTCAGCGATGCAGTTTGCAAGGGTTGGGTTTTGATCTTCGCTGGTGTTGATTTTGTAGATGATTTGAATGTCATCTTCATAGTTTTAGGGATAGAGTAGATGCACACCAATTCTCCAAACATAGTACCACAGGTTTATATTTCTGTTTGAACTGAACCAAGGGAGAAAGCCAAATACAAGTTTATGTCCACCATCAATGCAACAGGCGAGGTGGACAGAAAAGGATTTGAAAGATAGTAGGAACAAGATCAGAAAGATACAAAAAAACAATAAGGGGAACTATTATGGAAGGAAAGCTGTGAAGGATGTCAAAATGGAGATGGCAGAGTATGTGATGATAATGTTGCCTGTGGCCCTGCAGAAGGCACCTTTGAAATGGACAGATCTAAAAAGTAAATTGAAGTTATTCATGGAGCTGTTCATTCAGAAGACAGTAGAGTATGGAATATTAATAGAATAACCAGGTAGGAAGGAGGGCAGAGTAAATCCCTTGTGGTGAAGGGTGCCAAATTAAAAGGAAAGTAAAAAGATACAGGTACTGGAAAGGTGGCCGAGGAAAGCTCTGAGCTGGGGGGAAATCCGCTGAAATTTTGCGCTCATACGACCGGAGGGAAATCCGCCGGCTGTAAAAGCACGAAAATTCCCCATTGAGCCCAATGGGGAATGGGGAATTCCTGAATGGGCTCAGTGGGGAATGGGCAATGCCTGTTCCGCCAAACCCGTGATCCGGGGCTATTAGCGCTGAGGGGTTTGGAGGTAGGACTATTAACGCCAGTGCTAATAGCGCCGGCGTTACCGCCAAACTCGTGATGAGGCCCTTTGTGTTGTATAGATAGAGGGGTGATGTGTGGTATTGTAAGTATTCTGTAATGGGAGTTAATGGGATGGAATGATGACGAGAACGTGGAGTGTGGTGTGTGATAGACGGTTAGGAGAGAGTTGGAGATGAGTTATGAAGGAGGCAGCTGGATGCTGGTGGGGTTTTACGGTATAGCTGAAAAAAGAAAGCAATAAACAATTCTTGAACCTACCTCCTGGCATGTGTATGTAATGGCATGTTATGTTATTTTTTTATATTGCCCACTGTCATTGTTATGGTGGTTAAGCAGCCTTTAGAAGACTATGGGTTGTGCAAACATGAAAATAAAAAGAGCATTACATTGCATGCAAATATTAATTAGTATTAAGTGACTATTCAATTACTAGCAGCGATGACTAGCTTAAAACATGATAAAAACCATGCAGTGCATTCTGTTCAGGTGCAAAGATGACTGCTAGGTCAGTAACTATGAGACAGCTGGACCGACTTTTTTATGGGACTTAGCTGTATTCTATAGGTTGAAGCCCAAGTGGGGGAATGGGGATTTCTAAATACTCTACCAACCCCTAGGGCAACTGTCTAAAGTCAAGGGACCTGCTATACTTTACATGCAAAACACATGCACACTGAATAAGATACAAGTACATGAACCATATTCAGATATGGTAAATATACATTCATCCTATGTATCCATGTATGTACCATTGGATAATTGGAGTACAAATATTTTATATTGGATAAAGACATGATGGCGGTACTACAGAGCGACCTATAGAGGAAAATACAATACTGCCTCATTGTCCATGACATCATCAATCACCAAAACTCCTGGTGCTCTAGAGAACCCCCTACCTCTTACCTGAGTCCCTGAATATAATTTCCCTGCCTGGAGGAGTTCTGTGCATCTGACCTTGGGCTATTGAAAATACTAGAAGTGCTATGTTCCTGTTGGGACCCTGCAATCCTTCTTGCACCACTACAAGCCTAACACTAATCCACAAGCAAAATGACAACACAAAATCAACATGCACTCTTGACAGTCACATCTGTGACACATTGCAACTCACATTCACCCATCAGATGGACCCTTAGGTATATTCAGTTAGAAATCACAGTTTCATATGAGGATATGAATAAAAGGCAAAATATAAGGGGTAATGAAAAGGTAAGAATATCCTCAAATATCATTGTGAAAAATAGTGTGTGAAAACCATCTCTTGCTTACAAATCAAAGTCTAACCTATAAATGAAGACTTATGAGTGAAGAACTCATTAGTGTAAAGCATAGCGTTTCATGTAGAAATATCAAGTTTGTGTGCATAGGACCTGCCAGTGGTATTTTTCAGCAGTCTTCTGGACGTGAATGCCTTCATTGTGCATCTAAATTAAATCCTGTTGCAATGAGACCAAGACAGATGTGTGTTCTTACATCTGTTCCTTCCGACTAAAAACAACTACTAACAAGATTAGAGTTTAAGCTTTTGTATGGGTAATAGATGGCAGTGCTTAATTTCTTTGATTTCTAGTTCTTGATTTCTAGTAACATTAAAGTGTGTGTTGTATAGGGCCTGCCCATATTATTTTTAAGCAGTATTCAGAAATATAATGCCTTAATTGTGTATGTAAATGAGTTCCAGTTGTAAATAAAATAAGAAAGATGTGTGCCCTTGCAGTTATTCCTTGCACTTAAATCCTTTTGAAACAACTACTGAAAAAGGTAAACATCACTACATGTTCTGGTCAATGGATTGGGTCTATCAAGGAAGGACAACACATCAAGCACGGGACAGGATCAGATAGGCCGGTCGCCGGAACTGCACGGGATCTGCCCCTCTTGTTTCTGGATATTTCAGATCAGTGGGATGGCAAGTTCATCAGGCAAGCATTATGGTAGCAAGCCAGATATTTTCAGGATGCTTCCCCACACCACTGCGCTCCACTGGGTTGTAAGGATTAGTTGAGGATTAATTATTAAGGATTGAGGTCTAGCTGAAAATGGTTCAGCTACTGCTGTGAGACCTTGTTTCGCCTTTGTGCAGCATTTTGTCCATTTCGCCATGAACACATTTTCCAAACGTTCTCCAAATTTCCACAAATATGCAGGTTTACCATATGAATGTGTGTGCAAAGTTTAACAATTCTAACATAAATACAGTTCCTATAAAACCACATAGATTGCCATTCCTTGTCAGAATATGCTACACAGTCGCACCACGTTTTGAAATGTAGGACCAAAAATGTAATTAACAACTCTGCCCTTTTTATAATTTTCACCATTTCTGATAGCGAGTTATAAGTCTCTAAAAATGTTCATTCCATATTCTTAGTCCGCCTTTTATCTGTCTCTGGAGGCAATGAGCAGCCCCCACCTTTGGGATTTCCTCCAAGGAGCAGCCCCCACCTTTGGGATTTCCTTCTGCAAGCCTAGTTTACAACATTTTCACACATCCATTTCCTGGCCTGGAGAATCTGCCATTGTTCAGTCCTTGGCTGCAGACAAAAGTCTGGCCTACCCCACAATTATCATGTGTCAGTGAGCATCTGCTGAGAGGAATGCCCTCCCCTTGGGTGGAAACCTGTTTTTCAACCTCTTGCAGACCCAGCCAGCCTAAAACCAACTTGTTGCATCAGATGACGTAGATAAATTACATTGTTAGATTTAAACCTGTGGGATCAAAACAACTGAGATCCATGTTCCTTTCAGCAACAATCCTTTTATATTTGTTAATCCGGCAGATCTTTAGTTTTAGACAACTTTAACATTTAATCAGGAGAGCCCATTTGACAGAGGCTGTCACTCACAGGTAGCCCAGGGTGGCTACACACAGATTTTTGACAGGGGCTGTCATTCACAGGCAATCCAGTTTTGCTGAGAAGGTGTATTGCTCTTCACATTTCAGGACCTTGTACATTCACAGTGCTTCATTAGATTAACTGAAAAGATTTTGAGTGTTGGAAAGTGTTATGTACAGGCATTTTGAAGTTTCAGCAGCAAAGTAAATGTCATTTACAAGCAACTTTTTGGAGTTTCATTTGCAAAGCGCTGCTTCTCCCTCTGTACTCCATGTTTACTTGTCATGGAGCCCACTGGCACTTTTTCTGCAGCGTGTGCTTTGTTCCACCACACATGCACCATGGGTGGCAGGTTGTGCAGCCATCTTTTTGTGTGTTGAAAAATGCCATTTTGGAGGTTTTGGCGCGCACAAGGGTTTTGCCGACATTTTACTGTTTCCCAAACCAGAGATAGCAGAGTGAGGCCACATAGTATAGCAGAGTGGGTCAATACATCCCACATGTCTACTCTCCATTCCCCTCTGCATTTCCTACTCCCCACTCCTCCCACTTTGCCACTACTCTGTACTCCCCTCTCCACTACTCTCTAGTCTCCTCCCATCTCCACGACTCTCTACTCTCTTCCCTTCATCAGGTCCTACTTATGTTCAGCCCCCTATCACTCTATCATCTACACTTCTCACCCTCATTCCCTTATTCTCCTAATCTTTCTCTTAACTTCACTCACCCTTTTCACTCCTATTCCAGGAAATCACACACATAAGTAGCACTTTCTCTCATAAATGAATACCTCTCCTTTAGCACACTCTCTCTTAATTTGCTCCATGCTCCACTCCACCGTCCTTGCTTCACCTGGTCTCTTTGCTTGCCTCTGCTTGGCCTCACCTGAGCAACACACACTCCCTTGTTTTGTTCATTCCCTTATATGCTGAGTCTTGTGTCATTTGCCTTCTCTCCCTTCCATTGGTATTTCATGCTCACCTGGTTCCTCGCGCCAATACCTACCTGACTTTTCCCAATGGCCAGGTTACTCAGGTGTGAGGTTAAAAATTGACTCTTAAGCCACACACCCTTTCTCAACATGGGTCCGCTGGTCTTTTGTGATGTGTGGTTGGCAATATCATTGTGGTTTACGGACTAGAAGTGTCTTTGCTCCTCTCATGTAGTGGGTTATGTTCTGCTTGCTCTGTATTCCTCTCTTGTAGGTCGGGCACTTCATCCTTCGCCACAAGGTTTTCTCAGCTTTTTAGTTCTAGAAAGGAAAATAGAGAACACTGGCAAGCATGATGCAAGGCACGCATTGGGTGACTGTAAAGTAGGATGTATTAATCAAGCGCCATCTAATTTGAGGAAATGTCCACCCACCCCAGATCAGTCATGTTTGACTTTGTTTTATTTAATAGAGTTTTTTTTAGGAACCTGGGACCACCAATTTAACAATACTGATTCCCTACAGCATCCCTCCCCTTTCAGGGCAAGGAACACACAGGATTGCATAGAATGGGCCTCATTATGAGTCTGGTGGTAGCCATGCCGGTAAATACCGACACAGCTGCCGCCGGAGTCATGACTTTACATTACAGCCCCGGCAGACCCAGTAAATCACCATTGCCGGGTGCCTGTAATTATTACTCTCCATTCCCATTTGAGTGCCATTGGACTCAATGGGAATGGGGAGGACAGATGCACCGGCGGCATTCATGAACGGTGGCAGTGCATCCGTCGAGGTCTGCTCGCGGGTGCCGGTACGTCCGCCAGGTCAGACCTGGTGGGCGGTAAGGCACCCACGAGCAGAACTCGTAGTTTGCCGGTCCGGTAACAACGGTACCAGCAAGCTTACTGGTACCGTTGTTACCAGACCGGCCAAACTTGTAATGAGGCCCAATGTCTATTTATTAAGAAAATATAAATAGATTGAATCAAGTTAAATATATAGACATTATGCATCTATGAAATGTCAATATCAATGGTCAAAATGCATTATTATGAAAGTGAACTTTTAAAGCACACACATCAGCACCATGTGTAAAATTGAACTAATTGTAATTTTAAACAAAACCAAATTAAATCAGAACATCTCTGCCTATCTAAATTGTTCTACTTTCTATTCATAGAAACTAACCCCCTACCCTGAATCAATGAATTTATCAGAACCTCAAACAGCATTTTAGAAAACTCAGTTGAAACAAGCTACTTAACACTGCCAGATATAAATTGCTTGTACAAAGGAAATTGTATGTTAAACATGCATGTTTACTAGATTCCCTTCAATGGTGTTCCTATTAATCTTTCTTGTTGCAGCCTTTACTATTCAAGAATATCACATGGAACCATCAGGAAGGTGAAGTCAGCTTCCTTCCATAGTCTGGGTCCCTTCTTTCTGTATTTGGGCTGGCCTGCTGTCTTTCCCACTGAGAAGGCCTGGGACTTTAACTCCAGCTGGGTCTCTCTTACATTGTGCTGTTGTTAATTCAAAATAGGTCCAAAAAGGAAGGGCATCAATTCGATGTTCCTTTATGCTGTTATCAATTGTCCTTTCTCTCCTTGTTTCCCTCTATCACTGAGGCTATCAATTGTCCTTTCTCTCCTTTTTCCTTCTATCACTGAGTGAGTGAGTGTTCTCCAGAATCTATGGGTTTGCACGTTTATGGGCAGAAACCACTCCCTTTAGACTGAGGCATATATCATTTCTCTAATCTAAATGGTCAATGTATGTGACTGGACAGAGTTCCAAAAGTGCATCACACTAAACCAACTACTCTCTACTCATTGGGCATATTAATGAAGAAGCCAAACTATTGGGAGAGACTTCTACACCCAGTTTCCCTCCCATTCGATCCAATGCCATCTTAGAAATGTTGGCATTAAACAATTGTAATTTTCTATAACGCCATATTCTACACATGTGATCATACTACTAATTGTTCATCAGATTTCTCTCATTCAGGCAAAATTAAATGGTCTAGTCTGATCTTGGAACGACGTGGGATGTGTGTACTACACATTTTGGTATTCTGGGGCACTGACACTGGTATATATATAAATCACTGGCATGCATAGTCTTTTTGCAAACATATCCATATTCATTATATAGGATAGAGCCTTTTAATGTTTATGTTTATGTTTATTTACTTATATTGCACTGGAGCCCGCAGGCATCAGGGCGCAAACATCACACAAAGAGAAACAGACAGTGCTATCATGTAGTAATCAGACAAACAATAGGGTTTTAAGACTTTTCCTGAAGGCAGTATTATTTGCTTCTCAGCGCATTTCCACGTCTGTGAGACAAAAGATCTTCCATTACCTCAGACACTTTTGTATCTTGGCTGGAAACATATTCTAGCATTCATTGGGAGCCAATGAAGCCTCCTCCTGTGTATAGACACTGGGTTGTGTCTTGTAGTGCCCTTAATAATACGGGCTGCATCATGTTGGAGTTTTTGGAGCTTTTTGATGCATCCCCTATTGGCTCCTGCAAGGAGGGCACTACTATACTCCAGCCTAGGCATAACAACGACTCTCACCAGCTTTGTGCAGTTTCCTACTGACAATGCCTGCAGACCCCACAACGTGATATCTGCCAGTATCTCTATTTACTGAATGCCCTACCAGAATCCCCACAAGCGAGCACCATCTGATTTTGCATTCTGTTCCTGCACAGCACCAGACGAGGCCCCGCACGTTGCCTAGCAACGCTTGTATTTTATTAGAATCATCTGATCTGCGCCAGCAGGCGGAAGCCAGCTCAAGCCCTTCCGGTGCAGGCCCTAAGGGTTAAGGCCCTGTTATGCGCATGGGAGCGCGGCGCTGCTACTTCCTCATAGCCTGCTTGCAAAGGTACGTGTCTCCCTGCCCCTGAAAAGCGTGCAACACACCTTGTGCACCCTCACTCCGTACTGCCTGAACTCCCTCATCAACACGGTAGTAAGTTGCGGTACAGTTTTACAAACAGTTTCTCCAAATTCATATATACATTTCTACCAATCTACCCTTGCAGCATCTGAGCAGTATCATTGACAGTACAACGAACATTGCTACTCAGTAGCGGCACAGCCCCAGTATTTGTTATTAGCTTTGACTCCGCATTGTTAGTCACTGTGTGTCTAACGCTGCAAACTGATTGAAGCCATTCCTAATGTCGCTAACAGTACTGTGTTAAGTCAAAGGGATATGGCACTAAACACCACCACATTCGTCCTGCCATAATACCCACCCAAATAAATCGTCCGCACTGCCATGCTACAATGTGTTAACTGTAATAATGTGCCCGTATTGTCTGAGCCATACTAGCATATCCCACCCTATTAACTAGCCTGCATCATCTCACATGCCTAGCCTACGTTTTGACTAGCCTGCTCTGACATTTGCCCTGCCACGTTGAATTAACCTGTTAATGATTTACACATGCTTAGCTCTGCTTGTCTAGCCTGCACTGATTCATACTGTCTTGCATACGTTTGACCAGCCTGTCATGCTGATGACTGCCCTGCTACATTGAACTAGTCTGTTATTGATTTACACATGCCTAGACTTTACTTGTCTAGCCTGCACTGATCTACATTGATCACCTCCTGCGCAGCGCCTACTAGCCCTACATATACCAAGCTGCTTCCAGTCTGTAGACCTCTAAGCAATCTTTCTCCCGCACTATAATACTCTTCCTACCTCTCTGCTATTGTGATGTCGAGTTACCCTATAGTAGTAAAGCTGGGCTCCGTGCTAAAAAACTGCATTAACGACACGTCCTCAGCAATCCCATTTGAGCCTTCAGCAGCAAAGTTGCATTTAGATTATGTGATAAATTTTGTGTCTTAGCTCATTGCTATTGAAAAAGCCTTCCTCAGCGAAACCGATTACTAGTGTGCCTTTTAAGTTGCTCCTAGTCTGTTGCCGCTGCAAAACAAAACTGCCTGTACATACTCCTAGTGAAATCGTCCAGCCCGCCATTACAAAGGTCGTCCTAGTCGGCCACCTTTTCAATTGAGTCCAGCCCACCCTTACTAAGCGTAATTTACACAAAGTGACTACCTGAGCTTACTGTTGTAGAATTAGCTATATTATGCTAGTCATGGTACTAATGCTGCAACTTATACTTAACATGCAACTTTGGTTAACTACCATCATGTTTCCTTTCTGTATTGTTCAAATTAGAGTGCCTTGTCTTGTGAACCTTTTTGTAGCTTATAATAATGGATTGTCTAAACTGGCTTGTCCACGGCACTTTCCAATCACGTGTCCCACGCCCTTCTTACCCAAAACACCACCATTTCCAGCAGTCACCACTCACCACTGCACCACTAGCTTCAACAACACTATTTACCCTAGCTACCTTCACAACAAGCTACCTGCCTCAGAGATCACGCAAAGCCGTCCAATTACTGGGAACCATCTTTCCTACCCCATTTTGGGAGAGACCAGAAGCCTCTGGCTAAGATCCCACACTCATTGGCATGGTCATGAAACCACGGCACATCCTATCTCACATAGACAGACCCACACCGCAGGCTCCCTCAGCCTCCAGTTGCCTAATATCGTCCCCAAACAACCCTGCCCCACCTTGTGCCCTAAGCCAACCACCGAAATAACTATCCCTCAACAAAAACCCATTACCAACCTCAAACGGGCACTCATTAATGCCCGCTCCTTAGGAGCACACGCAACAGAAATTCACAATCTTATACTTGATTCTCACCTTCATCTCCTTGTCATTACTGAATCCTGGCTGCACCAAGACTCAGGCCCACTGCTGTCACTTGCTATCCCAGATGAATATACCATTTTTAGAGCGGACAGGACTCACTGCCAGGGAGGCAGAGTCGCCATTATAGCCAAAACTAATCTCCAACTAAAATCATGCCCCATTGAAAGTGTTGATGGTTACGAACTACTTCTAACCAAACTAGCTATCAAAGATAAAACCACTATCAACCTTGTTGTCATCTACAGAACACCCAACTCTAATAGTCATCCAGAAATAAATATCCCTCTCTTGCTTGCCCCACTTATCAAACCCAATATCAAGTGTATCATCCTTGGAGACATAAATCTAGGATTCAATGATAATCGCAACACTAAATCAGAAGCCCTTCACTCACCTCTCAAGGACATGAGCTTTATGTAGAGGTATCGCGAGAGCCCCGCTCTCGCGAGACCTCGCTCGCGCGACCAGCTCCGCCCCCGCGCGCTACGCGCGATTACGGGACGAGCTGAGGACGCGAATAGCAGCGTCTTCCCGGCTCCTCCGAGCACGGGAGTTAGTTTATGAGTTTTATAGCGGAAGAAAGCCACCGCACCCAAACCCCTGTTGGCCACGTTTGGCCCTATTAATACTGGACATTTTCCATGCCTCATTGATCCATATCTGAGGAAAATAAAGTCCTGGTGAAAAACCTGCCTGGCTCCTGTCTTCCTTCAGGCACCATTATACTACATAAATTGGCGACGAGGATCACCACAAGAACCGCGCAGAAACATGCAGGGAGCCACACCGCCTCCACCCTTTCTACAGACACCAGGTAGGCCTGCCATTCCTTGGCCACAATGGCAGCCCCTGTTCACGACCTATGTGGAGGCAATGGGTGGATCTGGATTTTCAGCAGTGAGACGCAGGGCCATGTTACTTAACGCCTTAGGGGTGGAAGGGCAAAGAATTTTCGAGGGCCTTACCCCGATACCAGTAGATGACGTCAATGACGATGTGTTCATGGAGGCCGTTAGAAGAATCATTAAGAGGTTCGCCAGCAAAGAGAACACTGTACTCCATAGAATAAGGTTCTACACTCGGAAACAGGAGCAGTCCGAACCCGTCGATGACTACGTCACGAAATTAAGGGAACTAGCAGCCCTGTGTAACTTCGGTACCGACGCGGAAAACCGCATATGCGACATGCTAATCGTCCATACCAACAGTCGCAAAGTCCAGGATAAGTTCATCCTCGAAAAAGAGTTACAGTTAGAAAAAGCTGTGGAAATTGCCAGAGCGGTAGAGGAAACCGCGGGGAGAAGGAAAGAGTTTACAGGTGCCCAAGTCCCCACTGAAATACAAGCAGTTGGATTCCGTCCAAGAAAGGAAAAATCTGCTCCAGACACGAGAGAGTCAAGAAACAGCAAGAGAGAACCCCTCAAGTGTCATAGGTGCTCCAGCACCAAACACCTGGCATATGACAGAGAGTGCCCAGCCAGAGACAAGGAATGTTCAATCTGCAAACGCATAGGACACTTCTCGATAGTGTGTCGATGGAGGAACAAGAAAGTCGCGAGCCTCACCACAGACCACACAAAGGAAAGGGAATCCTCGTCAGATGAGGAGGGGAGACCCACGGTCATAATGGTGAACAGCACCCGAGCCAGGAGAGAGAAGCCTCACTGCGTCATCAGAATCGATGGAAGAGAGACTCGGGTTATGGCAGATTCCGGGTCGGACCTCACCATCCTACCCCTTCAGACATATAAAGACATGGTGGGTAAAGAGAAAGTGGAAGTGCTCACCACACGACACAAGCCCACGGTGTTTGGCGGGGCCTCAGTCGAACTTTTAGGGTACATCAACGGAAAAGTCGAATTCAAAGGAAGGGAAACCGTCACCAGAGTCTACTTCAGCCATGAAGGGCCTGCAGTATTGGGCTGGGATGATCAAGACAAGTTAAAAATCAGACTGGATCCCAGCACAGAAGATCAAGTCCTATCAGTCCATACGAGAAATGAATCGGTTGTCAAGAGCGATTACCCCACACTTTTCTCGGAGGAGCCGGGGCACATTAAAAGTTTCATTCACAAGATCGTGCTCAAAAGAAATGCCGTCCCTGTCAAGCACCGGGTGAGACCAGTACCGGCCACAGCAAGGGACACCCTGAGGCAACAGCTGGACAAAATGAAGAGGGAAGGAGTGATAGAAGAAATTGAAGCGTCCGAATGGCTGAGCCCAGTCGTCCTGATAAAGAAACCCCACTCACAGGAATTAAGGGTGTGCATAGACCTGCGCAGCCTCAATTTAGAAGTCATCACGGACAACTACCCGCTCCCAAGCATAAACGAACTCATATTATTAATGAAAGAGGCCGAAATATTCTCAAAGCTTGACATGAGAAATGCATATCATCAGATACAGCTCCATGAAGATTCAAAACCACTTACCGCATTTATCACGCCCTTTGGCACGTTTCAATTCACTAAAATGCCTTTCGGGTTGTCGTCGGCTGCGTCGGCCTTTCAGCGCATGATGGACGTCCTACTCAGGAAAGTCGAAAATGTAGTATATTTTCAGGATGACATATTGGTTTATGCAAAGGACAAGCAGACGCATGATACCACCCTCAAAGTGGTTCTCAACAAACTACAAGATGCAGGAGTGCGTTTACGCCACGAGAAATGCTCGTTTGGAGTAAAAGAAGTGGAATATCTGGGGTACAGAATTTCGGAAAAGGGGATCAGCCCGAAAGAAAATCTGATGCAAGCCATCACCAAAGCTCCTGAACCAGCCACCAAAGAAGAGGTGAGGTCTTTTCTGGGATTGGCTGAGTATTACGCGAAATTTATACCAAAGTTTTCAGAAACCACGTCACCCCTACGCGATCTACTCAAAAAGGGGACAGAATTTTCTTGGAGGGAACCTCAGAAGAGGGCGATGGACACCATAAAGCAACACATCATGAAAGCTCCATGTCTGCAACCCTTTAACCCAGAGTGGGATACGGTCATTACCACTGACGCCAGTGCATACGGATTAGGAGCAGTGCTGACGCAGAGGAGAGGTGACACCGAACATGTGGTGGCCTTCGCGTCGAAGGCACTATCAGAGGCGGAACGGAATTACTCAACGATTGAAAAGGAAATGCTGGCATGCGCATGGGCAGTCGAACATTTTAGAACATATGTGTGGGGCACAAAGTTCAAGCTGGTGACAGATCACAAGCCGCTCATCCACATGCTCAGCCCGGGAGGCACCAAAACATCCACGCCCAGGCTAGCTCGCATTGCAGCAAAACTACAAGAATACACATTTGAAATCCATCACATATCAGGATGGAAAAACTCGCAAGCCGACTGCATGTCGAGACTGCCAGAGAACAAGGAAAGGGCTACCACATTCCTACAAGGGGAATGCATAGTCGCATCCATATCAGACATAAGGGCCCCAGATTACCTGGAACTCAGTGAAAGACACTGGGAAGAAGAAGACGGGAAGGACCCAATCATGGCCAAGATACGCAATTGGATCAAAGAAGGCTGGCCCCATGAGAAAATGCTGCCGGAGGGCATGAGAGCATATTGGAAGGTGCAAGATGAGTTGTCGGAAACGGAGGGAATAATCATGAAAACGGATCAGATCATCCCCCCCACAGGAATGAGGCGCACCATACTCTGCAGGGCCCACGCGGGGCACCTCGGGAACACGATGACTCGCCGCAGGGTGAGAGAAGCTTACTGGTGGCCGTCCATGGATCAGGAAATACGCGCCATGATAGAGCGCTGCCATGAATGCCTAAACAGTGACAAAAGACTTAAGGTCCGACAAGCGCCTCTCATTCCCACGGAGATACCAGAAGCGGTATGGTCCAAAGTGGGCATTGACTTCATAGGGCCCCTGGAGGCGATGGAAACGGAACATAAATATGGCATAGTGCTGGTCGACTACTTATCCAAGTGGGTCGAAGCCGAGTTTGTCCCGAACATAACCACAGAGACGGTCATAGAGGTACTCACTGAAATATTCCAAAGGGAAGGTCTCCCCAAAGAAGTCGTCACAGACAATGGAGTGCAACTAGTATCCAAAGATATGGAAGCATTTTTGAGAAAGAACCACATCAAACAAAAGAAAGCGGCCTTGTATCACCCACAAGCTAATGGACTGGTGGAGAGGGCGAACAGGTTCATAAAAGGGGCCATCCAACTGGCAACAGCGTCAGGAATGAACCCCCTCAAAACCGTCAAAGAAGCCATAGCGGCTCACAGGCTTACGCCAAATGGAATTACTCAAATATCCCCATTCAAAATGTTGAGAGGGAGGAGTGCGGCATCCACCCTCATTCCTCCATGGCTGGCGAAAGTAAGGGAAGATGAAGCAGTTGACATGAGTGAAGTAGTATGGCGCATGGAGAGAAACAAGAAACGCATGAAAGAGTGGAGTGATGAAAGAAGAAGGACGAAGCAAGCGCCCAACATAAGAGAAGGGGACTGGGTCAAAATCAAACTGCCAAGAAAGGACCAAGCCACGGGATCCCGTTACAGTAGGCCCATAAAAGTAGCTCACCAAGGGACAAATCACGTCCGCACGGAAGACGGGCGCTCATGGAACTTGGAAAGGGTAGCACTATACCAGAAAAGGCAAGATGAAGCGAGGACCCAAGAGACACCCCACTTAGAAACTGAAAGAGATAATTGGAGAAACGAGGAACAAGAGGCAGAGGGAGGCGAAGGAGAAAGAGACGCAACCGTAGTGGAACGGGAAGAACCATGTGAAAGTCCTGAACCAGAGCAGCAGAGACCATGCCCTGTAATCAGTGAGAGGCCCCGAAGGGAGCACAGAAGACCGGTGAGATACAATGACTATGTAGTACAGTGAGCCCGCTCTGCTTTTGGGAAAAGGGAGGTGTGTAGAGGTATCGCGAGAGCCCCGCTCTCGCGAGACCTCGCTCGCGCGACCAGCTCCGCCCCCGCGCGCTACGCGCGATTACGGGACGAGCTGAGGACGCGAATAGCAGCGTCTTCCCGGCTCCTCCGAGCACGGGAGTTAGTTTATGAGTTTTATAGCGGAAGAAAGCCACCGCACCCAAACCCCTGTTGGCCACGTTTGGCCCTATTAATACTGGACATTTTCCATGCCTCATTGATCCATATCTGAGGAAAATAAAGTCCTGGTGAAAAACCTGCCTGGCTCCTGTCTTCCTTCAGGCACCATTATACTACACTTTACACAACATATTAACACCCCTACTCACATCAATGGCAGAACCCTAGATTGGATCCTAACACACAACTCCACCATTGCTATTGATTCCATATCTCCACTCAGCTGTACAGATCATTTTAACATTCAGTTCACCATTATCTCTGAGGAACGCCTCCCCATTAAACAAAAATCTACTCACACCTACGAAGCTAGAAATCTTCGTAATCGTACACCAGACAACATTATCCCTATATTGAGTACAGCCCTAGATGCATCATCAATCACCAGTGACAACCCCTCTCTCCTAGGGGACATTTAGAAAAACTCGCTGACATCCACTATCAATGCGATAGCTCCGCTTACTACCAAAATGAAACGCACCGATAAACGGTCATGTTTCTGGTTTAATGATGACCTAGTTGATCTTAGAAGAAAGAAACGCACCCCGGAACATATCTATAGAAATAATCCAACACTAGATTCTAAAAACGCCTTCTTACTGGCTAATAAAAACTATAAATCAGCTATTATTTCAACCAAAGCAAATGCCTATAATACACGGATCAACAAAGCAGCCTCGGACTCCAAAATTAAATTGCTGCAAACCAAAATCACCACCAAAAAGGATTTGCTAGCAAGCAAACCAACTAATGACAAACTATCGCTTAACCCCATCACCAACATCAGCCCACCATTCGCCTTCATTCCAGTCTCCCAGGACTTAGTTTGTGACACCATTTCCAAACTTAAAGCTTCCAATTGCAAAGGAGACGCCGTCCCAGCTCACATAGTTAAGTCCTGCACCACTGCTCTCACACCCATTATTACTAACTTCATTAATGCCTCATTTAAAGCTAGTCTGATCCCAGCTAGTATTAAAGAATCTTGGGTCACCCCGTTGCTCAAGAAGCCTTCTCTAGAGCCAACTGTACCTACAAATTACCAGCCAATAACGACAGTCCCCGTTCTACTCAAAATCATTGACAAAATAGCTTATAATCAAGTACAAACCCATTTAGAAAATAACCAACTTCTTGGCTCAAGACAATCCGGATTTAGGCCAAACCACAGCACCGAAACGGCTCTACTGGACCTTTAAATCCAAATGGACACCATTAGAGACTTAAGTAAACTATGTATTCTCCTGATATCAGACCTGTCTGCTGCGTTCGACTTAGTGGATCATGATAAACTCTGTGCTACCGTAGCTAATTACTTCAATTTTTCCACGGATTGAACCAGGTGGATTAAATCCTTCCTAGCTGACCGAACCTCTAGAGTCACTATAAGAAAGGAAGCAGCTGGCCCCATCCCCGTACCCATTGGAGTGCCACAAGGCTCCTGCCTTTCACCCACACTTTAAAATGCATACACTAAGCTCCTATTCTCAGCCTTAGACATTATGGGTGTCATCTACACCAACTTCTCGGATGACAACCAGATTCTCATCCCACTCTCAGGCAACTACAACCAAGACATCTCACGCATCAATAAAATCTATGCTATCCTCCAAAACTGAATGGCTGTAAATAGCCTTTGTCTCAATGATGGGAAGAGCGAAATCATGATAGTGGGCTCTCAATCTAACATTAGCACCCTCCACCCTGACTATCTGTCCATCAACATCGATGGTACCACCATACCAGTCTCAAAAAAAGTAAAAGCTGTAGGAGTTTACTTGGATGCCAATCTTTCCATCACTAAAGATATCAGCAATCTCTCGTCCACCACGGCATACACAGCGAAATTTATTTCACTAAGTAGACAATTCCTACGCCTACCAATTGCGTCACCCTGGCTAGAGCACTGATTCTCTCGCAACTCGACTCTTGTAATGTTCTACTATTAGGTACCTTTAAATCTAATTTAAAAAAATTACAACTGATACAAAGTAAAGCCATAAGAGCAGCTCTAGGCATCAGGAAATCAGACACCATATCTAAGATCAGGAAAGACCACCACTGGCTTCCTGTTGCAGAAAGAATTGTGTTTAAGACACTCTGCATAACCTACAAATGCCAACAGGACTCAGCTCCTAAGTACTTAAACACAGCCATTCAAAAAAAAGTCTTCACTAGAATACTAAGGTCCAATAGCCTCTGTCTTCTAGAGACACCCCGATACAAGAATACCAAAGCAGGAGGCAGCAGCTTCCGATATTTTGCCCCCAAAAATTGGAACTCCCTCCCCAACAGCATCAAAGAAGAAGGCTCCCTCACTGGATTCAAAAAATCACTCAAAACTTGGCTATTTAAATAGTATAAAGGACATGTTTTGAGCGGGTTTAAATATGCTGTATGTAACCTGTACCATCTGTACACAACGGTACCTCCACTTGTGCGTAACTAAATGTAATCATGTTTTTTAATAACTGCTCTGTGTAATATGTGAATTATTGTATGTAATATGCTAATTTTGTGCTATAACCTCGCCGTGATACCTAAGGGTCTGGGCGTGTAACAAATGTAATAAATAAAATAAATAAAAGACACATACGGTTTCACCATTCTAGGTAGCCTCAGATGGTATTGGGCTTTCTGTACCACATTATTTACATGTGTTTCAGAGCCCAGTGAAGAATCTACTGTAACTCCCAGTGTCTTCACCTTAGGGGCACATTTTATATAGTGTCTTCTTTGGCAAAGCCTTAATATAAATCTGCAAGTTTTGCTCGTGCCTCTGTCGATTCAAAAATCAAAACTCATTTTCTTTAAGCATTGAGGCAGAGGCCATTCATTATCATCCAGGTTTGAATAGCCTTGTATACATTCTATATCTTCTCTAAATCTTTCTTGTAGACACCACTTAGCTCCATTATGAGCTGAGTGTTGCCTGCATAATTAGAGAAATGCACCTTCAGTGCATCCAAAACATTGCATAAAGTTGAATACGACTGGTGAAAGGCAAGCCCCCTGTGGTACTCCACATTTGATTATTTCAAAAAAAGAGCATACCTCTCCCTAAACTATTTTTGATCATCTGTCCGTGAGGAAAGATCTGATCCACCCGATAGCTCCATTAGAGCCTCCACCCTGATCTGCTAGCTTATTCAACAGTTTCTCCTGATCTACAAGGTCGAAGGCTGCTGACAGATCTAATAACGTCAGCAGCCCAGACTTGCTCTTATCTATAATATCTAGCATTTCTGCTTGCAGATCCAGAAGGGCTTTTTCCGTACTATGGGCAGATATAAAGCCTGATAGTTTAGGGTGGAGGATTTTTTGACTTTGAACATGTTCTTGCAGTTGAATGGTAGCCAATTTGTCCACCAGTTTCGACAAAAAGGTAATGTTTGTTATAGGTCTTAAGTTGTTACAGTCTTTGTAGTCCTGTCCAGGTTTTTTAATCAAAGGGGTGACTGTTATTTTCATTACCAAGGCTGGCACATATTTATGCAAGAAAGTAGCATTAGCGAAACGTAAAAGGAAAGGAGCAAAGATTTCCCGATGTTTTAGGAGAATCCTTGCTGGAATAACATCCTCCACGCCTGTAGTAGAATGCATTGTTCTAAGGACATTCTCTAGTTCACTTCTTGTGGTAGTTGTTTTCAAAGCAAAACTAGGTGTGATGGTACATCTTGATGTTCCATCCTCCTGTATTAATATGGTAAATTTAGATGCAAGTGTAGCTTGATTTTGTGCGATATTGGCTTGAGCTGTCTTAACTTTGTCAGAGAAGGCTCTTTGCACCTTCTCACAATCTTCTTGTGTAGGATCCACCTTTTCTATCTGGGCCTGAGGTTCCTCAAGATTCTAACCAGTGTTTTTATTCATTTTTCTTTCCAATACGTTTTTTCTAGTTCTTTCCACTTATTTTGACTTTCTTGTGTCTGCAGCTTTATCCAACTTCTTTCTGCTTTCTTTTTTGTCTGTTTACTTATAGCCAAATCTGCTGTATAACGCTTTTGTTTATTGAATTTTTCTCTAATGACTTTAGATTTTAAGGGGGCTATCCTGTCCAATTGTGTGGTAAAGTTCTGTTCGTAATCTAGAGCTAATTTATCCAGAGTATCTTCATCCATAGTAGAAGCCATAAAATGATGTATACAGCATTCTAGATCAGTTGCTCTAATTTTATTTAAGTTCCTACTAATAATTTTCTTGGTAGGATTTTCCCTTGGTATAGAAAACATGGGAAGTTGTAGATTAAAAGTTACAAACAAGTGATCGGACCAAATACAGGGTTCTATAATCAGGGTAGCAACAGGTAGGTTCCTTATGGCACCCCAGTCTGAAATGTTTCCCTGCTTATGTGTGGGTTCTTTATTCAGGATCATGTACTGAATGTTCTGTAACAACTGTTCCTAAACCATGGCCTCAGAATCAGAGTCCTTCCTTAAGTGCCTGTTAAAGTCTCTCAAGCAATGGTGGAGCTATTTAGTTTATTCATTTTGATTAAGATATTTGACAATTCCTCCAAAAAAGTTGGTGTATCATGAGGGGGATGATACAGCAAAATAATGTTTAAACAATTAGTCGGTGTAGGGGTGGTCTTAATGCACATAATTTTACAGCCCCACATGATATAGATGCTTGAAAGAAGGCTAAATCCTTCTTAACAATAATTGCTACGCCTCCACCTCTGCCACTTTATCGTTTTTGTCCAAAAAAAGTGAAACCTTCAGACATAGCTAGGTCAATATTGGGGCTGCTAGAGTCCCGGAACCATGATTCCTTAACACACATTGGGCCTCATCACGAGTTTGGCGGTAACCCTTAAATGTGCCATAACGCTATTACCACCACATTTAAGGGTGCGCCAAACCACAGGCTTGGTGGATTTACCCCCAGCTGTGAGCTGGGGAAATTTGCTGCAATTTTGCCAATTTGCGGTGCTACCGCTGGCGGTAATAGCGCAGAACATTCCACATTGAGCCCACTGGGAAATGGGAAATTCCCAGATGGGCCCAATGGGGAATGGGGATTTACCCTTCTGCCAAACCTGTGATCCGGCCCTAATAGCGCCAGTGGTTTGGCGGTAGGGCTAATAGCCCTGCGGTAATACCGCCAGCGTTAGCGACCAACTCGTGATGAGGCCCATAATGTCTACTTGATTATCCATAATGTAATCACGCACATCCACAGCAGATTTATGTAAAGAAAGTGTATTAAGAAGGGAGATCTTCATATCTTTACATGTCTTCATACTTTTACTTAAGGAAGGTCTACAATAGATGAATATAACAAACGTCTGTGTATGATGTAACTAGTTCCCAATTTATGTATCTACTGACTTGACAAGGTGTGCAATATACTGAGCCTTAGACTCTTGTATGTAGGTTTGCAGCCTAACTACCAGTTCTCATTGGAGGCGCCTTCCGTATTGCATGTGGAAGCCCAGTCTAAAAGTTGCCCTATCCAGTAAAACTTGACATATACAAGATTACACACTAAACTTCCATAAGAGTGAGAGCAATACCTTCAGTTAGCCCTGCGTAGAACAGGGAACAGCAAACTATAGTATACGTCAGCATGTCCTGCGCAGACTTGCGCAGACTTAGCACCACCCTGACACTCCACGCTGATGCACCTGGCAATGGTTTAAATGGAATAAGAACTACAAGTCTGCAGGGAATTGTAGTTCCAAGCAAGTAGTACTCAACAAGCGAACAAGGCGAGATTCACTGAAGCGGTGGACGATAATAATGATCGATAGCAGAATGATCTAAAGGACAGATACAATTTCATAACATGCTGGCAATGCTGCGATGTGAAACACAATAGGTTAAACACAATGGGCCTCATTACGAGGTTGTAGGTAGCCTTGCTGGTTTTACCGGCAAGGCTACCTCCACACTCGCATCAGGGTCCGGCACCCGCGAATAGGCAATTACCGAGCTATTCCGGCCATGCTGGACCCGGTAATTGGCCTTCGTGGGTGCCGGGCCCGGTACATCTCCATTTCCATTTGAGCCCCATAGGGCTTAAATGGAATGGGGAGGGTGGTAGCACTGCTACCATCATGTTCTGCTCCCGGGTGCCGGTACGGCCACTAGGTCAGACCTGGTGACTGCAAGGGCACCCGCGAGCAGAGCTCCTAGTCTGGCGGTACAGTAGCAACGGTGTGTTCCTTAGCAGGTCCCGCAGCAGTTCTCATAATAGGGCAGCCCGTAATGAACGGTGCCGGTCCTGTTCCGGCACCATTCATTACGGAACCGCCAGGGTCCTAATGAGGCTCGTTGTGTTTATTCAAAACTGATTTCAGCCCTGTAAAGTGTTCATTTTCCTGTGGCATGCTGTGCTTTTCATTTTAGATTAGACAGCTGTTACACAAGAATTCCCTTTTGTGCTTTGTAAAATAATTTACTGGCTAATAAAAACTATAAGTCAGCTATTATTTCAACCAAAGCAAATGCCTATAATACATGGATCAACAACGCAGCCTCAGACTCCAAAATTAAATTGCTGCAAACAAAAATCACCACCAAAAAGGATTTGCTAGCAAGCAAACCAACTAATGACAAACTCTCGCTTAACCCCATCACCAACACCAGCCCACCATTCGCCTTCATTCCAGTCTCCCAGGACTTAGTTTGTGACACCATTTCCAAACTTAAAGCTTCCAATTGCAAATGAGACGCCGTCAGAGCTCACATAGTTAAGTCCTGCACCACTGCTCTCACACCCATTATTACTAACTTCATTAATGCCTCATTTAAAGCTAGTCTGATCCCAGCTAGTATCAAAGAATCTTGGGTCACCCCATTGCTCAAGAAGCCTTCTCTAGTCCCAACTGTACCTACAAATTACCAGCCAATAATGACAGTCCCCGTTCTACTCAAAATCATTGACAAAATAGCTTATAATCAAGTACAAACCCATTTAGAAAATAACCAACTTCTTGGCTCAAGGCAATCCGGATTTAGGCCAAACCACAGCACCGAAACGGCACTACTGGACCTTAAAATCCAAATGGACACCATTAGAGACTCAGGTAAACTATGTATTCTCCTGCTATCAGACCTGTCTGCTGCGTTCGACTTAGTGGATCATGATAAACTCTGTGCTACCGTAGCTAATGACTTCAATTTTTCCACGGATGCAACCAGGTGGATTAAATCCTTCCTAGCTGACCGAACCTCTGGAGTCACTATAGGAAAGGAAGCAGCTGACCCCATCCCCGTACCCATTGGAGTGCCACAAGGCTCCTGCCTTTCACCCACACTTTACAATGCATACACTAAGCTCCTATTCTCAGCCTTGGACGATATGGGTGTCATCTACACCAACTTCTCGGATGACACCCAGATTCTCATCCCACTCTCAGGGAACTACAACCAAGACATCTCACGCATCAATAAAATCTATGCTATCCTCCAAAACTGAATGGCTGTAAATAGCCTTTGTCTCAATGATGGGAAGAGCGAAATCATGATAGTGGGCTCTCAATCTAACATTAGCACCCTCCACCCTGACTATGTGTCCATCAACATCGATGGTACCACCATACCAGTCTCAAAAAAAGTAAAAGCCGTAGGAGTTTACTTGGATTCCAATCTTTCCATGACTAAACATATCAGCAATCTCTCGTCCACCGCAGCATACACAGCGAAATTTATTTCACTAAGTAGACAATTCCTACCCCTACCAATTGCATCACCCTGGCAAGAGCACTGATTCTCTCACAACTCGACTCTTGTAATGTTCTACTATTAGGTACCTATAAATCTAATTTTAAAAAATTACAACTGATACAAAGTAAAGCCATAAGAGCAGCTCTAGGCATCAGGAAATCAGACACCATATCTAAGATCAGGAAAGACCACCACTGGCTTCCTGTTGCAGAAAGAATCGTGTTTAAGACACTCTGCATAACCTACAAATGCCAACAGGACTCAGCTCCTAAGTACTTAAACACAGCCATTCAAAAAAACGTCTTCACTAGAATACTAAGGTCCAATAACCTCTGTCTTCTAGAGACACCCCGATACAAGAATACCAAAGCAGGAGGCAGCAGCTTCCGATATTTAGCCCCCAAAAATTGGAACTCCCTCCCCAACAGCATCAAAGAAGAAGGCTCCCTCACTGGATTCAAAAAATCACTCAAAACTTGGCTATTTAAATATTGGAAAGGACATGTTTTGAGCGTGTTTAAATATGCTGTATGTAACCTCTACCGTCTGTACACAACGGTACCTCCACTTGTGCGTAACTAAATGTAATCATGTTTTTTAATAACTGCTCTGTGTAATATGCGAATTATTGTGTGTAATATGCTAATTTTGTGCTATAACCTCGCCGTGATACCTAAGGGTCTGGGTGTGTAACAAATGTAATAAATAAAATAAATAAAAGACACATACGGTTTCAACAATCTAGGTAGCCTCAGATGGTATTGGGCTTTCTGTACCACATTATTTACATGTGTTTCAGAGCCCAGTGAAGAATCTACTGTAACTCCCAGTGTCTTCACCTTAGGGGCACATTTTATATAGTGTCTTCTTTGGCAAAGCCTTAATATAAGTCTGCAAGTTTTGCTCGTGCCTCTGTCGATTCAAAAATCAAAACTAATTTTTTTTAAGCATTGAGGCAGAGTCCATTCATTATCATCCAGGTTTGAATAGCCTTGTATACATTCTATATCTTCTCTAAATCTTTCTTGTAGACACCACTCAGCTCCATTATGAGCTGAGTGTTGCCTGCATAATTAGAGAAATGCACCTTCAGTGCATCCAAAACATTGCATAAAGTTGAATACGACTGGTGAAAGGCAAGCCCCCTGTGGTACTCCACATTTGATTATTTCAAAAAAAGAGCATACCTCTCCCTAAACTATTTTTGATCATCTGTCCGTGAGGAAAGATCTGATCCACCCGATAGCTCCATTAAAGCCTCCACCCTGATCTGCTAGCTTATTCAACAGTTTCTCCTGATTTACAAGGTCGAAGGCTGCTGACAGATCTAATAACGTCAGCAGCCCCGACTTGCTCTTATCTATAATATCTAGCATTTTTGCTTGCAGATCCAGAAGGGCTTTTTCCGTACTATGGGCAGATATAAAGCCTGATAGTTTAGGGTGGAGGATTTTTTGACTTTGAACATGTTCTTGCAGTTGAATGGTAGCCAATTTGTCCACCAGTTTCAACAAAAAGGTAACGTTTGTTATAGGTCTTAAGTTGTTACAGTCTTTGTAGTCCTGTCCAGGTTTTTTAATCAAAGGGGTGACTGTTATTTTCTTTACCAAGGCCTGGCACATATTTATGGAAGAAAGTAGCATTAGCGAAACGTAGAAGGAAAGGAGCAAAGATTTCCCAATGTTCTAGGAGAATCCTTGCTGGAATAACATCCTCCACGTCTGTAGTAGGATGCATTGTTCTAAGGACATTCTCTAGTTCACTTCTTGTGATAGTTGTTTTAAAAGCAAAACTAGGTGTGATGGTACATCTTGATGTTCCATCCTCCTGTATTAATATGGTAAATTTAGATGCAAGTGTAGCTTGATTGTGTGCGATATTGGCTTGAGCTGTCTTAACTTTGTCAGAGAAGGCTCTTTGCACCTTCTCACAATCTTCTTGTGTAGGAGCCATCTTTTCTATCTGGGCCTGAGGTTCCTCAAGATTCTAACCAGTGTTTTTATTCATTTTTCTTTCCAATAAGTGTTTTCTAGTTCTTTCCACTTATTTTGACTTTCTTGTGTCTGCAGCTTTATCCAACTTCTTTCTGCTTTCTTTTTTGTCTGTTTACTTATAGCAAAATCTGCTGTATAACGCTTTTGTTTATTGAATTTTTCTCTAATGACTTTAGATTTTAAGGGGGCTATCCTGTCCAATAGTGTGGTAAAGTTCTGTTTGTAATCTAGAGCTAACTTATCCAGAGTATCTTCATCCATAGTAGAAGCCAGAAAATGATGTATACAGCATTCTAGATCAGTTGCTCTAATTTTATTTAAGTTCCTACTAATAATTTTCTTAGTAGGATTTTCCCTTGGTATAGAAAACATGGGAAGTTGTAGATTAAAAGTTACAAAAATGTGGTCGGACCAAATACAGGGTTCTATAATCAGGGTAGCAACAGGTAGGTTCCTTATGGCACCCCAGTCTGAAATGTTTCCCTGCTTATGTGTGGGTTCTTTATCCAGGATCATGTACTGAATGTTCTGTAACAACTGTTCCTAATCCATGGCCTCAGAATCAGAGTACTTCCTTAAGTGCCTGTTAAAGTCTCTCAAGACAATGGTGGAGCTATTTAGTTTATTCATTTTGATTAAGATATTTGACAATTCCTCCAAAAAAGTTGGTGTATCATGAGGGGGATGATACAGCAAAATAATGTTTAAACAATTAGTCGGTGTAGAGGTGGTCTTAATGCACATAATTTCACAGCCCCACATGATATAGATGCTTGAAAGAAGGCTAAATCCTTCTTAACAATAATTGCTACGCCTCCACCTCTGCCACTTTATCGTTTTTGTCCAAAAAAATTGAAACCTTCAGACATAGCTAGGTCAATATTGGGGCCGCTAGAATCCCGGAACCATTATTCCTTAACACACATTGGGCCTCATCACGAGGTTGGTGGTAACCCTTAAATGTGGCATAACGCTATTACCGCCACATTTAACGGTGCGCCAAATCACAGGCTTGGTGGATTTACCCCCAAGCTGGGGGAAATTTGCTGCAATTTTGCCAATTTGCGGTGCTACCACTGGCGGTAATAGCGCAGAACATTCCACATTGAGCCCACTGGGAAATGGGAAATTCCCGAATGGGCCCAATGGGGAATGGGGATTTGCCGTTCCGCCAAACCTGTGATCCGGCACTAATAGCGCCAGTGGTTTGGCGGTAGGGCTACTAGCCCTGCGGTAATACTGCCAGCGTTAGCGCCCAACTCGTGATGAGGTCCATAATGTCTACTTGATTATCCATAATGTAATCACGCACATCCACAGCAGATTTATGTAAAGAAAGTGTATTAAGAAGAGAAATCTTCATATCTTTACATGTCTTCATACTTTTACTTAAGAAAGGTCTACAATAGATGAATATTACAAACGTCTGTGTATGATGTAACTAATTCCCAATTTATGTATCTACTGACTTGACAAGGTGTGCGATATACTGAGCCTTAGACTCTGGTATGTAGGTTTGCAGCCTAACTACCTGTTCTCATTGGTGGCGCCTTCCGTATTGCATGTGGAAGCAAGGCTACCTCCAAACTCGCATCAGGGTCCGGCACCCGCAAATAGGCAATTATCGAGCTATTCTGGCCCAGCTGGACCCGGTACGTGCCCTTCGTGGGTGCCGGGCCCGGTACATCTCCATTCCCATTTGAGCCCCATAGGGCTTAAATGGAATGGGGAGGGTGGTAGCACTGCTACCATCATGTTCTGCTCACGGGTGCCGGTACGGCCACCAGGTCAGACCTGGTGGCTGCAAGGGCACCCGCGAGCAGAGCTGCTAGTATGGCGGTACGGTAGTAATGGTGTGTTCCTTAGCAGGTCCTGCAGCAGTTCTCATAATAGGGCAGCCGTAATGAACGGTGCCGGTCCTGCACCAGCACCATTCATTACGGGACCGCCAGGGTCCTAATGAGGCTCTGTGTGTTTATTCAAAACTGATTTCAGCCCTGTGACATGCTGTGCTTTGCATTTTAGATTGGACAGCTGTTACACAAGAATTCCCTTTTATGCTTTGTACAATAATTTTGAACATATACTTTTATTGTAGATGGGCTGAAAACATTGCATATTTCCTAATATCTATAATTTTTCAAGTGCTGCATGGAGGCCACAGCTTGCATGTTGGTTTTTAAACAGTTTGTTTTCTTTTCATGTAAGTATATACGTGCTACAGTAACCAGGCAGATAAAGTGGAGTGGGGGGGAGAGACAGGGGCCCTTCCAACTTCCAACCCCGCCTCTGGGCAGGAATGTCTCTGGCAAACACCCTGGTAGGTATCCTGCCCCGGATACAATGCATCTACCACATAGACAGTGGCTTGTAAGATCCATAAGGCACCAGATTCTAGATATGTAGCCATTTACAGTTTTTCCCTCTCAGACGAGTGGACAAAGTAGTTCATTGTTTTGCCATTTTTAAAGGGAACCATGGGTATGTCTTTAAACTCGTCATGAACCTGTACGAGTCTACAAGTTTTCAAATGTTTTATAATTTTTGTCTTTTACGTGTAATGTGTATTCTATAGGTAATTACACTACCAATTTGGGGTGTTAGGGCCATTTTATTTGTTTTCCATGCATTTGGATCTTTCTCTATGTCTTAATGTGTGTTGGCCTTCAGCTAACTTTTTTTAGCATACCCTCTAGCCTACAACCAAGCTTGCAGAAGGGTGGCTTCTTGCTTATAATCTGTCACATTAGTATAGTACTTCTTAGACTTAAAAATGTCCTCAATGGTAGATTGTCCCTTAGTGCCTTTGAAGGTTGGCATGAGTGGTCTAGTTATGTGTTCCTGTCTGTATGCTTACATAATAGTGTGGTGCACAATTTATAAAACGTGTACTAGTCTGGGAAAGCTTTGCTCACAGGTGACTCCCCCAGTCTACATTACCAAGCCACTTGTTCACGTTGGCAGACCCTATTTGATGATTTACAACCCCAGCTGAACTATGAATCAGTTAGATGAGCTACCACAATTAATGGTTCCCACTGCATCCAAGGGGATGCAAATTAAAGAGTAAAACAATTAAACAACACACAAGGCGGGAGAGGTTAGGAACAATTTCAGAATTAAACTAATATAGAATTATCTCTCAAATGTAATTGTACTTTAAATGTTCAAATGTGATTTTCTATTTTGTCTTTTTTCTCTAGTTTTCTTCACTATGATTGATTGTCGATAGAGAACAGATTTATTGAACTGTAGAAACAATGTGATTCCTCCGCCCCCTCTTTTTCAAACGTTTCTTTCTAAACCCTCCTAGGGTCACATACTGTGACAAAACATTTTTCGTTCTTTCAAACTGAATTTATGTACCGTGAAGGTTTTGTTCTTTGATTAGTCTTTATGCTTTGGAGTATTTGTTCATAATGTATTAATTCTTTGTCAATTTTTATTGGATATTATTTTCTTATAAACAATCTTTTTGTACTTAGACTATATCAAATGATGACATGTGAATAAAAAACAATTGTTTTCACACCTTTTGTAGAGTGTTTTGACAAGATGATGGTTAGTGGGACAACTAATTTTTGAATCACCGCTCAAAACAAATCAGATCGGAACCACGATCATAGAGAACACTTCTTATTTACCAGTGGTAGTTTCGTTTGTGTTTGCCATACAATGTATGAATGCCATGTGTTGTCCATCAATACAGAAATGCAATTTTAGTATTAATCTGATGTAGTCATTTGTAGAATTGAATGGGTTCTTGCTTGTATCCCTGCCATGGAAATTCTGTTTCTGATTTTAAAGAAATTTGCATTTTTGGAATACATATGTTGTTTTTAAAGTCTATAAAAGGTTTATGGGGCACTCTAACTTCTTCTACAATTGAACACATTACGGTAAAGACAATTATATCGTATTAATAACTTTTTAACTAATTCCTGTTGCTCATAGGCCAATCGTTTTTCTAATAACACAAGAACATCATAACATTTCCTGTGAGCCTAACACATTTTTATCAAATATGTAATAGTAAGATAACCTTTATTCCAATTAGTAAGATTTTAAAAACAATTATTTCAAAACAAATGTTATATTTGATTAAGTCGTCATCATGTTCAAAACATTTATATAAAAAACATTTAAAATATTGTTTATGTTCATTCAGAAAACATTTCACAAAAGCATAGTTACAATTTCACCAATTTCTTTTTCCAGCTCTCTTTCTCTCATATGGTGAGATAATGGTGCAAACTGCCCAATGTGTTTCGAATATTTGTATTCTTAATCAGGGTCCAATCCAACTCATAATTCTTATTTCCTACAATTCAATAAAAATATTGTTACTTAAATGATGTACTAACTTCTTAAATAAATATCCAAAAGCTAAACCATAACTCATATTCCACTAACCTGTTTTCAAGTTGAACCAAGGTCCACCTTTTCACTGGTATCTTCATAATATCTGCTGCTCTATCAAGAAATGTCTATAATTGGTCATAAATACCTTATTGTTTGATGTGTGTATCCCAATATTACAATCCAGTATCGCATGCTCACTCACAAAATGTATTTCTTTTTAAATACATGTTTTGAAGATGATGATGATGTAATCTAATATTAAATGATTTTTTAAATGTATTGTTTTTATCTTGCTAATCGGAATGAAGGTTATTTTACTATTAGAGATTTATGTACTTTGAAAAGAAGAGGATTTTTTTCAGAATAATAGTGTGGTAGGCTCACAACAAATGTGTTGTTATGAATGTGTTATTTCTTATCAAGGTCAGCCACATAAATATTGCCTAGGCAGAAACAAATAATGTTCACAAATTGTTTCAGATTCTATCATTAATTGCTTGTAGTCGGTAAATAAATTAACTCTCCCATGATGTCTCATCCGAGTAAGTTTGATTATCTGAGGTTTGCTGTAATTATATGAAAGTAATAAAGTCATTTGTCCCTATTTTCGATGGTAAGCAAATCTATTTTCTGTAACTGGCTAATGTGAAATATAAAACTTTGAAACAAGTGGTGTTGGTTGTCTTATCCCAAATCATTTACATTGTTCTGTTTTTTGTGGCATGGCTTTTCACTCCCTATCACTCTGCCCACCTCCCCTTCCCTCTGCTTCTTTTCTGGACTACACTCCCAGAACCCATGTCCATTTTGCATTCAAGTCGCACCCCATCCCCCTACTATTCACTCTTCTTAGCTGGGGAACACTGACAGATCTCACTCTTCCCCTTCCCTCTTTCCCTCACTTTTTTCTCCCTTCTTTTCGCACCCCAGTCTGCTTATCCGCCTCCCCAAACCAACCCACACCACTTTGCACTTACAGCTCCGCCTCTTCTGATGGCCAAGCCCATACTGTCACATTTTGATTGCTGTGTTTTGCACAATTAATCCAGTGAGAAGTGTGATCTGCGCAATACATGGGGCACACCACCAACAAAAATTTGATCAAGTAATATTAAAATATAAATTACTCATTTTCTATGTTACATCCATGTTTAACTCCCCCCAAAGATGGATCTCCAAGTGGCTTTTTTTAAGTCTGTAGCATTTCTGTATTTGATTTGCTCATTGTGGCAGGTACATCCGCAATACCAATGAACCTAAAGGTCTCCATTTTGTCTGTGTTATGTTTTTATACCACGGGTTGGCTGGTATCAATATTCTTAATACTTCTCACATGTTGGTTAATCCTTGTTTTTAAATTGTAGGCAGTATTCCTACAAATAGTTTGTTGCACCCACAACATATTAAGTATCACACAAGAGCTGTTTGATATTTGATATGTGTAACTGTTTTACATGATTGTTTCGGCGATGTGGCTATCCTTTTTTTAAAAAAATCAGTGCAAATGCAAAAGGCTATTTTGACCAAATGTATCAAATCTAAATTCTTTAATTAACAATCCTTGGTTTGTCATTGATATAATTCATAATTTTTGTTTTATGTTATAGTATGCCAGTCTTTGCAAACTCTTCTGTACATCCTGATTGTTACTAGAGAATTTGGTAACAAAGACTACTTATTCTGGAAAGTGATCTTTTGCAGATCTGATTTTTGGGATATTTTCCCTTAACCTCCTGCTGGAAATTTTGCCTGGAGTGTTTTCCATTTTTTCACATATACCTCGTATTTGCTGTAAAAGAGACAGTTCTTCTAAAGAGTCTGCTGATGGTCAAGCATTATATAGTTATCATGAAAGCATTGTATCTATGTAAAGGTTGCTTACAGTTACTGGGATCATATAAGGTGACTAAGAGAACCTCCTAGTAAAAGGAGACTACACGGTTACTTCAAATGAGCAATTTAGCGATGATAGTGAGCAATAAAGTCTATATGATGACTTGTACAAATATAATTGTATAAAAAACAAAAACAACTATCTCAGAACAGAAGACAACGTGAACACCTACCCTCATCTTGAATGTACACAAGGTGGATGGCCAGCTATTGATGTAACTTTTTAACCAACATATATTTATATATTATTTTTCTGATTTCAATAATATTTTCAAAAAGAGAAATGAGTCATATCAAACAAGACTTAATGCTTGGTTTTTCTACTTAACTGCCATGCTGTGGCTAAAACAATGCTAAAGGTTAGGAGAGAAGGGAAAGATGAGTGTTGCAAAGAAAAACATTTGGATGGCATGACAACTTGGATGATTGCCACGTTCATCAGTAAAAGTACCATTTGAAATTCATCAGATTTTCTTCCAAGTAAATCACTGAGGGTTTTTACATTTAATTAGTCTATGCCCACACACATGAAGACTGATTAGTGACAGAACTCCATGGCTGCCTGTAACCTTTAAGGTCTGAGTCACATTGTCTCAGTCTGTGTTACTGGCTCAGTCAGTGTTAATGTCTACGTCTCAGTGTATCAATCGGTTTCATTGTCTCAGTGTCACAATATGAGAGTCTGAGCACCAAAGACTCAAAACAATATCAGTGTTTCTCAATCAGTGATAGTATGTCGGTTTCTGAGTGTCAGTATCCCCATGTCAGGGATCAATGTCATTGTGTCAGTATTTTGGTGTCTCCATTTCAATCATAGCAGTGTCAGTGCCCCTGTGGCAGTGCCGTTACATCTCCATATCAGGGCATCAAGTTATGTGCTGGCCAGCCCTCTTGCAAACATTAGTGTTGTGTGCATGCTCCTGGCACTAATGTAGGACATACATCACTCATGTGGGTGCTGGGTGCTCATTTCCCTGTGATGGGCCGTTCATTGTGAAATGTTTAAAAAAAATACATTTCCATCCCTGTTTGAGGGATAGAAATACAAGTGGAACCGCAACGGTTCATACCAAGGCTTTTCCATTTAAAAGAAAGTGCATGAAAGGTTGGCAATGGCCCTGTCATGCATTGCAAATCCCTTTATGTCTATTCCAAATAGGTTCATGGGAATGTGATTACTTTCGGTCCATTTCATAGAGCATTCAGTTTATGGATTCAGGTTGCACTTTTCAATGCAAAGAAACATCACTGTGTTGTGTGAATGTGCAAAACAGATGAAAAGGGGCATCTGTATGTGCGCATCTGTGATGCACATATTTAGACATCCTTTGAGAATAGGGCACACGTTTTTATGAGTGCATCTCATCACTTGCAACAAAAACCATTTGGAGACTCTGCACATCCATTCCTAAAATCCACATGGTTGGATTTGAAACGTTGTTTAACCCAATTCGAGCCATAATGAACTATGGACCTCATTCTAAGTTTGCCAGTCTGGAAACAAGGGTGCTGTGAGCTTAACGTTTTCTGGACTGGCAAACTACGTGTATGCCTGCTGTGACTGCTGTGCCCGACAGGTCTGACCCTGACGGACGCAGCAGTCACTGTCAGCACAAGCTTCACAGAAGAACCAGCACCGTTAGCAACAGTGCCGGTGCTTCCATGTCCCCACTCCCGTAGAGTCCCATAGGGCTATATGGGAATGGCGACTTACAATTTACTGGCGTCTGACTTCCCGGGCCACCAGACTTGTAATGAGCCGGTGGCACCGGGAAGCCAGGCGCTGGTAAATTGTTACAGAGCCGTCAGCAACCCGCCAGTAGCACCAGCAGGGTTACCGCTGAACTCGTAATGAGGCCCTATGTTTCAGATTGGGTTGAACTGATTCCAGCCGAAGTGGACATTTACTGACTTGGCTCAATTAACTCACAACTATGAAGGCTCGACTGGCTCGACCCCACTCAAACCTTATTTTCAAAGGTTTGAACCGGCATTCGAGTTGAAAATTTAGAGGTTCACAAAAATAGTTCCAACAGAGGTACAAAGGAAGCCCCAAAGAACCAGGGTGTTCATGGGAGGTAGCAGAAATAGAGAGGGAGGACTGAGACCACAGCAACATAGTCTAAACAGGACACTGGGAACATTCCGCAGCAATCAAAATAGAGGTCCAATAGGTAAAGCTGAGCAATATTTTGGTATACAAAAATCAGATGCTTTGAAATAAGGGACCAAACAACATTCAGCACTCACCATAGATGTTCTGGGGCAGCTATTCTCATCCAAGTGTCATCTTTATGGGATGTGAGGCCATCTCCCATGTCCAGCTAATTGCAACGCACTTGCTGCATGTCGCAAAGGAAGCACATAAGGGAACTCTGAGAACAGCTGTCTGAGTTCCCAAGCACCAGTTAAGCCAACAGTCATGTGGCACAGCCATGCAGCCTCTGGCACCACAGTACTACGAGTAATTTGTGGGCATAGGCCTGTAAACATGACAGTCAGAGTTCAAACTCTCCATCTCTTAGTCTCTCTTTCCCTCATTCTCAGTCTCTCAGTGTCAGCCAGTTTCTCAGTCTTAGACTCTACATTTCCGACACATTCTAAATATCATTCAATGTCACAGTCACTTAGTCAATCACAGCATCACAGTCTCTCTCTTAACCACTCTCTAATCCCCTCTGTATTGCTTCATCTATCTTTTTATTCTCCTTTATATACTCCTATTTCGCTCTCTTTTTCTCTCTCTGCCTCTTTTTCATGTGTTTGCTCTCTTTCTTTCATTTTCTCACTCTTTCTCGCTGGAGGTCATCGACAACACACTCTTCATCATGGACAAGGGACACCCATGCCTCTTGGTCCTGCTCGACCTCTCTGCAGCATTCAACACGGTTGACCACAAAGCACTACTTCACACCCTGTTCTCCCACATAGGATTTGATCCCATGGTCCTTCTCTGGTTTGGCTCCTACCTCACCAACACACACCAGATCATACAGCTGGGCACCTACAGATCCCAACAATGTCCAGTCACCTGCAGAGTCTAACAAAGCTTGATCCACCCCTCTGTCATCTCTATTTACTACATCTAGCCACTGGGTGCCCTATTGGCCAAATTCAACATAAAAAATCACCAGTATGTTGATGCCGCACAGCTACACCTTCTTCCTCACTCACCCCTTGTGCAAAGTCCTGTGGCAATATCATTGATTGTGACCATTGATTGTGGGCTCTCCTTCAAAGCACACAAATAGACACAAACAGCATGGTACCAGCTCTCAATCCTGCACCGTATCAAACACTTCATCCCCACCTCAGACTTCAGATCCTTTGTCCAGGCAGCCCTGGTGCTGGACACATCATGCTCCTGGCAGGTGTCCCAACCCCCAGTCTCGGCAGGTGTCCCAACCCCCAGTCTCGGCCTCTGAAAGCTGTCCAGCATGCCCCAGAATGTCTCATCACAGGATTGAAGTAATAGCATCAATTTCCCCCACGCTCAAGGAACTAAACTGGTTATCCATCCAAACTCACATCACGCCCAAGGCAGACTACATCAACTAGAGAGTTCTAATGTACAAGACTCCATCATGCTTAGCTGAAAAGATCACAATTTCAGAAGAACACTAGGGGCCAGGATATCACCAGATTGGAATACACAAAGTGCAAGAAAGACAAGACCACAAAACAAGAATTCTCCTGCTATGCTCCCACCTTCTGGAACAACCTTCCTGCTAGCATAAGGCTGGCTTACATCCTCTTGCAATTCAGGAATGACCCTGTTCTACAAGGAACACTTCACTGGCAAATGAAGACAATATACCAACAAGGTGATCCACTCCCTTTATTGTACAAAGCTCCATTTCTTTCTAACTAGGTTCCTGCTATGTAAATCACCATACATACAGGAGAATGTGGTGACGATTAGAGAAGAAATGATGCAAGGGAAGTCAGAGGAAAAATTAAAGGCTGTCTGCAGATTTCATAAGGGGGTTTGATGCTGAATGCAAAAAACTGTGATGCATTATGCATGAATTTCTCTTTTAGGCCAACATAGCCACCCTCTAAGTTTGCCTCAGGATCGGCTTATGTTAGTTCAACATTTTGAAACTGGGGTCTCACTTGTCTCTCTCTGAAGAGACAGCTGATACAGCAAAGAAGCTGCTGCAGCTGTCACAGAGGTAGATTCTAATGTTTGAATGCTGCTAAGACATTTTACAGACACAAAAAAAGCATATAACCGTCACGTTGTCTGATCTTGATTACCCATGTTATAACTTCTACCGAAATACATTTTGATGCCCTCTTTAAATGGACATGGCTTGTAAACTTTTATTGGGTTTTAGTGGAGCACAATGTTCTCATTTTGTGGCCAACATTAGTTATCAAACAGTTGTTGCTCATTTGAACATGGTCTCACATATCTTGCAGCACATCTGCATTGCATTTCAGAGTGGGGCAGCCCTACTTTATGAGCCCATAAAATCTGGTTGTTAGAAGTTACACCATTCTGTTGGACTGTGTAACTGGGACTTGAAGGTGCGATTTCTCATTATCAATGATACCATGAGAGATAGGACAGATTAAAGGCATTTTATGTGTGTCTGTAGCAAGTTGTGTGAGCTGCAGGCTTCATACTACGGCTTCCGATGTGAAATGGAAGAATGAAATAATCAGCCTGGAGAGGCTGACAGCTTACTTAATAATAGTCCTGTGATGAAACAGGTCTTCAGCTTGCAAGTTTTTTTTTTTGGGGCTGGACTGGTTTGTTTGGGATATTCGGTGGCGCTAAAAGTGCTACCTTTAAAGACAAAACTATTGTCATTAAAATAAGAGCTTCAAATATGGGCTTTGAATGAGGGTCTGTAATGCGATTCCAATGTAGATGACATTTGGGGAGGGATACAATACACAGTTGCAATGCCTCCCATTACCTGCCCCTAGTCACTGTAATCCCTATGGCTATCGCACCCATCACTGCACATCTCAGACCTCTTTGAGTTTGTGTGAGCTCTTCCATGGAGTCAGCCATCTTGGATAACTGCCTCTAAGGAAGCTCTCTGGAAACAAGGCAAAACTAGCAGCCATCCCTGAATGGGAAAGATACCATGCATCTTTAAAATAGCTAACGTAATTTGCATTTTGGGAGTGTGTTTTTTTGTTGTTGCAGTGACAAACATGTTGCATGTTCTGCATTTTTTCCAAATACCGAAAATTAGGGCTAGCACTCTATCGCTCTGTATGCAGTACTAGGACCTGTGACTGGAACTCTGAGTAATTCATTGATTCAGTTCCGGATGTCCTGTTGCTAGGATCGGTGATGTTAGACTAAGTCGATGAAGCTGCCATCCACTCTCCATCCCTGTTCAGTCCAGAATGGGCTCTGCACCGGACCATCAACCTCAGCACAGACCAGGCAGTGCTGTCATGTCTGCGGGGCCTGGTCTGCCCCACAGGTCTCGGATGTCATTGGGTCCTGAGTCTTACCGTGGTGGCCGGAAGTCCCCTAGGCCCCCCATATCCTTGTCCCTGACCCACAGGTTGCTTCAAGCTTCCAATCTGCCCAAGGTTGTCCCCTAGCAGAGCTGTGGGCTGTCCTGCCAAGAGTTGGAGGTGCTGGCCTTGAGCGAGGAGGTGAAGAGCTTAGGGTGCGCGAAATCAGCTAGGTGTAGCGCATACATCAATAAATCAGAGACTTGGGCGAGGGGAGCTCATAGGGGGTGTGGCGGTGGTTGGAGGGGATTTTCGGATGGTACGCTCATTGCCTTTATCTTTTTCAGATACGGCTGGAAGGCTCGAAGGAGCGGTGAGGTGCCTCAGATATGAATAAGCAGACACTCCATAGGGAATTGGACAAGAAAAGCTGCAGCTAAAAGGGTTTTTGATTACACAGCTGGGGTGTAGCTATGAGTGGTGAGATGGTCTAGGGTGAGGGGGATCAGGTGGGACTGCAGAAGTTGGCATAACTGGACATAATTATGTGGCTTTAGATTAGTTTCGGGAACATGAAGTTCATTTGTCGCTTATGGGGAATCAATACTATTTGTTTGACATGCGGATGGCAGTGAAAGCTATCATAAGGGGATGGAGGTAAAAAGAGATGGGAGGTGGGCAAGAAAAAATACCTTTGGGGGGGTTTTCTGGTTTCGGAGACATGGACCTTTGGAGGATGGTTGGGGGAAGAAAAAGGGGTAGTAGCATGGTAAAGGAGGGATGTAGCACTGTTTGCACAGACACGCTAGCACAAGGGTACAAAAAAGGGAAGAGGAGGGGAGGGAATAAGGGTCAGGAAGTGATGAATTGTTTAATCAATTGTTTTGGGTGATTGTTAATTGATTTGCAGTCTGTAAGGCCAAGGAGCCAGGTTAGCGTTTATTTGTAACTGTGGCCTGTCACATTAAATCAAACATTTCCACTGGAAGTAAGTCTGGGTTTTTGTGCAGTTAGCACAAAATAAATCATTTTATCACAATGGAAAATGGATGGATGGCATTTGCAGTTTGGACCTCTACCACAATGCAATTAACTTTACACCCTGTATGTAATTAAAAATGCATATTTGTTTGTGGAATCATTTTCTAGCAGTGATGAAACCGTTTTATAAACAAACATATGGGTCTGTCATCATGGCTCTCAACAGCATGTCTTGCAATGTGCTCCATGGCAGCGGCCCGGCTTGCCTATCGTGGTCTTCTGAGCATGGTTTAGCAGCCTATCCTGTGCACAGTTGCTCTCTCACTATTCTTTTCTCATCACGGATCATGCAATAGCATTTTTCTGACGTCATGGTATTCTCAGCATGACGCTCAGTAGCACGGCTGTTGAAGATTGGCTCTCACATCATGGCTCGCTGAGGAGCACAGCTGCCACATCATGACGACAGCAGCATGGCTCTCTCACAATGGGCCTCATTACACGGACGGCGGTAAGGGTTTACCGGTACCGGTAAGGGCACGGGTACCGGTAAACCCTTACCGCCTTACTACGAGGTCCCTTTGCGGGTTGGTACTTTATCGCCTGCTGTTTAGCAGGCGTTAAAAACCAACCCGCAAAGGGAACAGGGTGCTAATTAGGTACCGCAATTTGCGTCACCGTAATTAGCGCCTTCCCTATTCCCATAGAGCCTTATGGAGCAAAAATGGGAATGGGGAAGGCCAAGGGGGGAAGGGGGAATTACCGCCCCGCCAACCTTGGAATAGGGCGGTAATTCCCCTTTCCTCCAAGGCAGTGCTGGTATTTTACTGGCATGGACCAAGGTGCTAATAGCACCTTGGTCCTTGGTCCACCTTGGTCCTACCGTGTAATGAGGCCCAATGTCTCTCACGATGTTGGTCTTGTCAGCATGGCTCTCAAAGCATGCTCTCTGGCTATGAATGGGTGGGTATATGTGATTAGCGGAGAGAAAATATAACTCCCTGAAAAATTAATGATATACTGAGTTTTATGGATTATGTTTTAAGGAATCTGTTGGGTTATCACTTTTTGTGATACTGCTGCTTGTAGGTAAATCGAATGATTTGTGAAATTGTGCTAAAACAACTTTTATTCTGAAATAGTAATTTGAAAATGTATTATTATGTATGCTTGTGCTTGCATAAGGTTAAGTCTTTTAAACCAATACAACAATAAGAAAAAATAGAAAGTGCTTTTAATTTTTATAAAACAATATTAACAAATGCTGTGGAGACTAATGAGGGGACAGGGTGATAGGAGGCCTATACCGGAGCAAACCGCACTGAAAGAATAGAAAAGAGTAGGAGGGGGGATGCAAAAGAGTCAGAGGACTGCAAAATGCACCATCTGCACGTGGGCCCACATTGTTGACCATTCTAGTGAACAGTTGGCATATAAATGTTTTAGACAGGTGGATTTCCGAGAAAGTGAAATATTTACAGGAAAATTAAGACTTTTGATCGCTTCTGCAACCGACTACACTGCTGACTGTTGTTACGCTGCAGTCACTAAAGCCATCCGAGACGCCTCGTCCAATGATTCAAAACATTCGGCCAGCACTGAGACATTGATTCCTAACACTGAGCCGCCGTGAAGGCCAGTCTGCAGCTGTCTCCCATTTTGAACTCTGTGGTAGAAGCTACAAAGCGCCCTGAAACCGACTCGACCGTGTCGAGCACCAAGAACTCCTACAGCATAAGGTACATTTTGGTTCTGTCCACTGGTCCTTCTCTGAAGGCCCCTATTGACACTTCCTTTGAGTATTCAGAGTGCATCCCGTTTCCTTCTTTGAAACTGTCAGTCCTCTGCAGTCCATTACAGGGTGGGTTGTATTGTGTAGTGGGCTAGAACTGTCTCTTGTGATAATAATAAAGTAAATATTGTTATAGAACCTTGACTGGACAGTCCCTTTTATCATTGGGTAATAATTGTATTTTCGCTGTGTCACAACTAACCAACAATCCACAACCTTTCGAACATAATTGGACAAGAAGGTTTTGAATTTGCTTGTGTTTCCAATCTGTTCGGATCCTTACTGGTGTACTAGATGCGTGGGGCTGATTGACGGTTTAGAAACCAATATTCATCCTATGACCACTGGTGCTCCGGAAGTTGATTTGTCACATTGGTGGCAGGTGGTTGGATCGAGTTGGAGCCTTGCGCACAGCTTAGTAACCCAATGGTAAAAGTACAGTTGTAGGAAACGTTTAGACACTGCTAGGTATTGTTAAATAATCCAGGATCTTGACAAAGAGACTGTGAAATGCATGAGCAAGGATGTCCTGTGCGTCCTATGTCAAGAGAGGGCACTTCCACACAGTACTAAGGTTAATTAGTTGCTGACCAGCCTCCAAGCTTTAGTAGAAGCGAGGGCAGTTGGGGAGAAGACCCGAGGGCACCGTTAGAACTCATGTACCCGAATGAAGAAGACCTTCCGGTAGGGGTAGTGGAAGATGATGAGGAAGACGGCATGAGTAGTGTTTCTCACCAACTATCCCACCAGGGGCAACCATGGTTTCTCAACACTCTAGAGTGTCACAGAGGTAAGGGGTTAGTGCAGCATCATGCAGGTCCCAGGCCTGAGCACAGTCTCTAAGTGGTCCAGTATTTGTCCCGGCTGTTAAAAACGTACCAGCTAGAAAGCTCCTTTTAGAGGAGACTAGGACTGAAAGAACAGAAACAGCAGCACAAGGTCACAATGGAGTGAGACATGGCTGCCATAGAGCTGTGCAGAATGGCACTGGACGAGAAGGAGACCAACAGACCCACATCTAGCAAAAGCAGCGATAGTGGCTCAAACCAGGATGCCTGGGATAAACCCTGGTGCCACATCCCCAACTGGTTTGAAGCACTGAAACTTGCTTTTCAACTACAGGAGGTGGACGAGGTTGTGTGGGGTGCAGCCCTGATGGGTCACTTACCGACACCAGGGACTGATGCAATTCTTCAGTTTGCTCCCAAAGAAAGGCCAGTTCATGAGAGCATGAAGGCAGCCCGCCTCAGGAAGTTCTGTAAAACCCCTGTACAGTATCACAAGAGCTTCAGAGAGCTAGGAAAGAAAAGTGGGGAGACATTTTAAGTGTTCACACAATTGTTGAAATATCTGAGCGGGTGGGTGACTGGTAACAAAGTTGACACATTTAAAGGGATGTACAATTTGATTGCGTGTGAGCATTTATTGAAGAATTATGAGGTTGATCCACACCAGCATCTTGTGGTCAAGACTATCACATACCCTAGGGAGCTTGCAAAGGCTGCTGACAGGTTTGTAAGTATTTGAGTCTAGAAAAAGGCTCAGGCGAGCACACCCAAACCAGAAGAGAAATCTTTAGACAAAAAAGTTAACAAGGATGGGCAGAACAAAGGTTTAACCCAATCTTCTTAGAAGTCAGATGCCCAAAAGAATTAAGGGAAATCCCAAAACTTTAGTTCAGCTGTACACCCTGAAAAGAAGAGTGCAGGCACTCCTAACACTGGGACACCTGCATTCTGCATTCTTAACACCCAAAGGTTGTTTTGTGTGTAAGGAGCTGGGCAATGGGAAAGGGGATCCTACTTGCAAGGGCTTACCCAAACAACCCATAGTGAATGTTGGGCTTGTGGAGGAGGGCCTTCTATAGGAGCACTTACCACTAGGCTGAGGAGTGTCTGAATGTGGATTGGTTACACTGAGTGGGAATGGTGCGGGTCTCCAGAAGAGATCCCAGTTCCCAATAATACTGAACTTTATTTATAACATGTGTTTATCAATGGACAAAAAACTCTTGTGGTTCCATACACAGTGGGTAGCCTCGCTGCTGTCACCTGGCAGTGGGTACAGCCAGCCCAGTACATCGATGGGCCTGATTGTAGTGGGTTTGATGAAAAGTGTAAGTGCCCCCTGGCGAAGGTAGAGTTCAGCTGCTGAGTTGAAATGACCCAGCGCCGTGTAGTGGTGAAAGACTCATCCCTGTCCCATGTCTGTTGGGTAATGCTTCTCCTAATCCTGAGATAGTTGCAGCAGCTACCCGATTGCGGGCCAAAGTGGTTGCCAGATTGAACAATCTCAGAGCCTTAGGGCCTGGAGTGATTCCAGAGGGCTTGTTGTTGGTGGCACCTGTCAGACCGGTAGCCCCTGGTCCAGTTACGCAGACTTCTGAGTCACCTACTCCTGCACGAGAGGGGCCAGCAGCCACTGAAGACACTACTTTGGTAGCAGGGGACTCAGTGACTTCAGATTTTCCTGGCATAGTGCAGGAACCTGAGGTGGAGGACCAGGTGAGTGCAGATCTGAAGGGACTTCCCAAGCTGGATGAGGGCATCTGCTGGGGACCCAGATCAGACTGACTTCTTTAAAGCCCAGGTAGAGTCTCCCACTCTGGTGGGCCTGTGGGAGCAAGCGGAAGAGCAGGTTAAGGGTGAGGCCCCCTGACTGTTCAAAGTTTACTGCAAGGATGGAATCCTGTACAGTGAGCAAAAATACTCTGAGGGTGAGGGCACCAGAAGGTTGGTGATTCCCCAATGCCACAGAAAGTTCCTTTTGGATTTGGCTTGCCAAATTCTTTTAGCAGGTCACTTGGGATTGACTAAGACATCGGGCCAGTTATCTGTGCACTTTTACTGGTTGCAGTTCAGTGTAAAAGTTAAGGAATTTGTCGAGTCCTACCTGATTTGTCAAGCTTGTGGAAAGTCAGGTGGTGCTACAAAGGACACCTTAATTCCTGGCTTTTTGAGAGTAGGCATGGATATTGTGGGTCCTTTGGAACCTCAAACCAGCTCAGGGAACAGGTAGATCTTGTTTCTGGTAGACCACACCACAAGGTACCCTGAGGATGTCCCTCTGAGGAGCATCAAAGCCCTTGTGGTTGTGAAGGCTCTAATTGGGATATTCTCCTTTGTTCTATTCCCCAAGGAAATCATTTTTGACAGGGGATCAATATTCATATCCGTGTTTATAAAGGCTATGTGGGAACAGTGTGGAGTCACCTACCAGTTCTCTACCTCCTTCCATCCACAAACAAATTGGCTTGTTGAGCAGTTCAACAAGGTCCTGAAAGGCATAATAGGTGACCTGGAAGAGCACCTGAGGAGAAACTGGGATATTCTCCTACGATTCCTTCTGTTTGCCTACAAGGAGGTGCCACAGAGTAGGGTTTAGCCCCTTTGAGCTTCTGTTTGGACAGCCTGTATGAGGTCCCCTCAGTCTAGTGAAAGAGAGATGGGAGAGCATCCCCTCATCCCCTACGTGAGATGTGGTGGACTATGTACTTGGACTTCAGTCTAGAATGGCAAAGTACATGGAACAGTTGACAAAAACCTGAAGCCCAGTCAGGAGCTGATGAAGCACTGGCACGACCAGAAGTCCACAGTGACAGTCTATTCTCCAGGCCAGTGGGTGTGGATTATGGAGCCTATCAACCCCATTTCCCTTTAGAATAAATGGACTGGGCCTTACTGTGTGCTGGAAAAAGTCAGTGAGGTGAATGATCTCATTGACGTGAACGTGCCTAAACAGATGTGCAGGGTCGTTCATGTCCACCGGCTAAAACCCCACTATGGCCAGGATGACTTGGTCATGGCATTAGTGACTGACAGAGAGACTGAGGAGACCAATGCCCTCCCAGACCTCCTGCACACTAATGCCACACATGGGTCAGTTGAAGGTGTCAACACAGCAACTGACAGACTGCCACCATTCACTGAGGCAGTTTTCCTGTCTTTTTTCGCTGACTCCAGGTTGCGCAAATTAGAGCGCCCATGATGTGGACACTGGAGATAGTAAGCCAGTGAAAAGTAGGATTCACTGGATGTCCTGTAAGGTCGGAGACACCATCAAGGAGGATGTTTCCAAGATGTTGTCTCTAGGAGAGATGGAGCCATCCCACAGCCCATGGACGAGCCCAGTGGTACTGGTCCCTAAAAAGACCAGTGGTGGCAAGCCTGAAGTTCGCTTTTGTGTGGACTACAAGGGTCTCAATTCTGTCATGAAGAAAGATGCTGACCCCATTCGTCAGGTAGATAATCTCATTGACTAGCTTTGTTTCTTACAAAGTACTTAAGTACCTTTGACCTCACAGCAGGATACTGGCAGTTGGGCTTGACAGATGGAGAGAGAGAGAGGCCAGCATTGCCAACCCCAGAAGGACATTATCAGTTCACTGTGATGCCCTTCCGATTGAAGAATAAACCTATCACTTTTCAGAGGATGGTTAACCAAGTTTTGTATAGGCTGGAAAACTTCAGTGTCGCCAATTTAGATGACAGTGCTGTGTTCAGCCACACAAGGGCAGATCACATATCCCACCTAAAACAAGTGGTTTGGTGGTGCTTGATCATCTGACAATTGATCACGGCAAACAGACCTAAAAAAACTGTCCACATACAATCATTTGTCAGAGCATCAAAGCGCAAACCAAATGCACGCACACCAACCCACACCCCCACCCCTCTCCCCTACATACCTGTTAGCAGACAGCCTGGTCCCCTGCGGCATCAGATCTGTCTCTCTAACGCAGGTCAGATCCAACGATGCAGGGTCCTTTTTTATTTTATTTTTGGCCCCGCCTCCCAGGTTGATAAAGCGGGGGACACCCCTACAAACCCCCAAGGATAATACATACCGATTTTAGGGAGCGGGGGGCACCCCCGCAATCCCCGCTCCACATGTTCGATATGTATTAGCCTAATTGTTCATTTTAAATTGGTTGAATGTTACAGGCTAAATTCGGTCAAATGTACCATTCGACCAATTAAAAACGAACAATTATGCTAATACCAAAACAAGTGCTTCAGGTGCTGCAGAATGAAGGTCTGACTATCAAGGCCATGAAGTGGCAGATAGTGCAGGGCACATTGACTTAGCTAGGCCACCTGGTCGGTGGAGGTAAGAAACCTACCTCTCGAAGTGAAGGTACAGGCTGTGAACAATTGGGACATCTCCACCACACAGGCGCAGGTGAGAGCCTTTCTAGGTCTTACCAGGTAATACTGGTCATTCATCAAGGGGTATGGGGCCATTACCATGCCCCTGAATGATGTAACTTCCAAGTAAATTCTGGAGAAGGTTACTTGGACGCCCGCCTGTCAAACCTCCTTTCAGGATTTAAAGGATGGATTGTGCAGGGCCCCAGTTCTGAAAGTGCCAGACTATGGTCAGGAGTTCATTATCCAGAAGCCTGTGATTTCGGGATTGGAGCAGTGTTAGCTCATCTGAGCTTTCAAGGTGTAGAGCAACTTGTTGCCTACATTAGCAGGCCATTGACAAAAAGGGAAAGGAGCTGGGCCATCGTTGAAAAAGAGACATACGCGGTTGTGTGTGCCATAAAGAAGATGAAACCATATTTCTTTGGGTCGCACTTACGATCCAGACAGACCACCCACAGAAGCTTCAAAGCGCCCTGAAAACCGATTCGACCCTGTCGAGCACCAGCAACTCCTACAGCACAAGGCACATTGTGGTTCGGTTCCCCTGGTCCCTAGTGACATTTTACGACCCATTACTCCCTTTGTATTGAAACCAAGTATCCTTGAACTATTGCAATTAATTACTATACCAACTACACTCCTGTCAGTAGCCAGAGTGCATCCCTTTTCCTTCTTTGAAACTGTCTATCCTCTGCATTCCTTTACAGGTTGGGCTGTATTTTGTAGTGTAATAGAGCTGTCTTTTGTGATAATAATAAAGTAGACATTTTAATACAACCTTGACTGGACAACAAGGCATATATGTGTTATGCTGGGGTCATTACTGAGCTGCGCAAATCAGTATGTTTGGGCAACATGAAGAAATAAAAATTAAAAAACAGACAAATGTCTTACCATTCTTCTTGCTGCACCTATGCATGGGGCAATGGGGGTTAATTGTGATGCAGTAAAGCATGGATAAGATGCATCATGGCATTCATTTGAGAAGAAGCAAAGATACAATTAAGTGGCATAAGTTAGCAGCCACAGGGCATAGAATAATAGCATAAATGAGCAGGCTGCCTCATTTTGAACCCTGCATGCATGGCAATACCCTCCTTCCAGGGCTCAGGCACTCTCACCAGGAGATCTCCTTGGAGTTAGTGTTTCAAAAGCAGCATTGACATGACAAAGCCACACTCATACCAGGGTGCTTACCACAGAGTCCCTTTGAAGTCAGCAGACAAGGGGAAGGGTTGAAATTAGAGTAACCGGGGAGGAGAGGCAGGCGAGGAGGGGGTCTGATCATAACAATTTCTCTTAGGGCTCTCTACAACGTCCTGCACATCCCCCCTTCTTTCAGGACAAGGCCCTCTGGGTATGATGTCAGAATTCAAGGGTCACTTGTTAAAACAAAAGACTTTAGGCCCATTACAGCAGGCTTGCTTTGGACCAATCCCCTGTGACATTTTGCCTTTATAATTAGAGGGGTGCCCCCTCATTCCTGGATTTATCTCTGGGTTCTTACAAGGAGAAGAGGAATTTGCTGGACTTCTGTTGGAAGTACAGCCTGCTCCAAAGCTCTCCGCCATAGAAGTGAGGTCAGGAGGTATCCAAGGCAGAGCAGAGCTTTGTCTCATGTGAATAGTCAGGGTGAGCTGCTGTGGACCAATGCCTCACTGCTGGCCATGTTGGAACCAGATTCCTGTTCATTGGCGTTGAAGGATCCCATGTAGGTGCCAGCCAAAATTCCTGAAGTTGGACTGCAGAATTGGAGGGCTCACTTTGTCCGGGTCCATTGGATTATGTGTCTGAGCAGACCAAAAGTCCAGAAGCAGCTGGAATCCTGTGTAGTCCCCTTGAGACATCTTCAATATGAATTGACCATGCTTGACACACTTTGAGTTACCCCATGACCTACAGTGCTGCTTTTTGCACTTTACGCAACTTCTAACTGCTTGCTGCATTTTGATCCATCCATATGCCGACTTGACCTATTCAAGCGGACAGACTTGTTTAGACCCAATCACAGGCTTGATGTTGTAGGGACAATGGACTCCAGCACCGTCTCAACTACTGGAAACCATTGACTTCTCTGTCTCAAATGTCAACTCAATCCAAGAGCCATTATCTCTCTGTCAACTTGACTGCTGCCGCACACCAAACCGTTGGAAACCATCACCTCACAATCCTGAATGCCGTCTCATCTCAAAAGGACCCTGCACCTTCAAACCAACTCAAAAATACCACCACTGGGATCTCATCGACTCAAATATCTGGATTCCGCTTGACTGTGGCAAAAGCACCTAGAAGCTGAGCTTGATGCTGTTGAGCACCAAAGACAAGAATAAGGGTACTGTGAAGAGGCACTGTCACTCTGCTCCATATTTGGAGACCACAATGACTTTTCAAGTCCCCCTTCACTACCTTTATCTTGGAAGGCATATCCTTGAATAGTGATATTGTTGCCAATCATGTTCCTGAACACTGCTGCGCATCTACCCAGCAGCCCTTTCACAAAAGTCGTGGGGTTTTCAAGCGTCTGTTGATCAGTTGAATGCATTGTATTGCATTCTATTGTTTGATTAACAAACCTTAATTGAACATGCTTCCATTTTGGAATCATTGCATTAAAGCTTTTTGTGTTGCTACTGTTATCAGCTCACAACCACCCTGAAGTTATAGCTGCCACGAGCCTGCACTACCAAAAGTCGAAGGAGGTATATCTTTTGGGCTGTACCCGTTTCATTGTTATGACTGGGATCACTGCTGTTTTAGTGGTAGTGTGGGGCTGAGTACGCTGTTTAGCCACTATTCATCCTGGTACTACTGCCGAGCAGTAGTCATTTTTATCACTCCCACCACTAAGGGGTATGCTTTGGGCAGTTTTCCTGATGTGCATTCTTTTAAGAGCCTGTGCCATATGGTTGTTGCGGTCTGGAAGCTCTAGGATTATACTTTATTCAAAATAAGGACTATATTTCGCAGAATGCCTTGCACACTGCTTCATCTCCATCCGCAGCAAGACAAGGGTGTGTGGAGGATACAGAGCAACTGTGACAGGGGTTGGTAGCATTTACTCACACCTGAGGCTGGTGATCATTATTTAGCTCCAAATGCCAGAGTTTGGTTCAGTGTTGCTGTTGTGACTGAAAATGTTGTTCGTATAGTCTGGCACCTGGTTCCTGATTTCCCTGAATTCATGAATTTCGGGTTTTCCGGGTTTCCTGACATTGATTTATTTAGCAATCCTTTAGTTCCTCAGCCAGGGCATTTACAATGGGCCGCTTTTTTGGGAACAACACTGCTTTAGTGTGTTTTAGTATTCTACGACCTTACACTCCATGGCAGTGATCCCCTCTATCCTGGTTCCCTTAATTGGCTCTGCCTTGAGTTTATTCCTGTTTCTAATAATATGTCAATGTTCCTTTTCCTTGCTACCTTAAGCAGAGGACAGGTAGATGGGTTTATTCATTGATTTTTCCTATTCTTCTTTGTTAATTTTGCTTTAAGTAAGTAAGTGTTTTTTTGTTTACTATGCTACTGCTATTTGAATTCCAATACTGTCTGTCCTGTGAGCATTTCTCCTACTTGTTCCTTTTTCAAGTGTGAAGGTGAGCCCAAGACCACACTCAAGACAGTACTCAATGATGGAGCACTCAAGGTGCACAGCAAAATCCAGCTTTATTCACAATAATGAAATGCAGCTGGGATAGCATACAAGCATCTCGCTCTCATAGCTCTCAGAGTTACCGTGATTACAAGCAGATTTTGTACCAAAACTACGTAAGCAATGACATCATATTGCAATAACACTTTACAAAACCTACAGATAATCGGGTTTCGTTAATACTTCAAGCTATATAATACTAACATAGGAGTTTGTTTCTTAATTGGTCAATACCTATCTGACAGCTCCTCCTGGACCTACCCCACTCCAGATACTATTTTCACTACATCATTGCAGTGACTGATGATTGGTTGGCACGGTCCATCATAAGGGGTGGGGCAAGGGGAATTTCCATTGGTTGGCATTTAGCTCAAAAACCTTGGACCCTTTGACAAGACATCAAGCTATGAGCGAGACATACGGTAGGGGAAGAGAACTCCATGGCCTGCACTAATTTCAATTAAAAGTACTCCCCATCATTCCCAGGCCATGTGGCATATCTGCTCCTTTGTATTTGGCCTTGTGTATCATCTTGGTTCTGTGTATGTGCTAGAGAGTTTGAGTAGGTGTCTTATCTGTATTTGGCTCATAATGAATAGCCAGTGTGCTTCATGTCTGGATCACATGTTAGGGGACACTGTTGGATAATTAATTTCTCCCCTTTTTAATTGAGGTTTTATGTCATTCTAAGGTGCCCATCGCATTCTGTGTGGCCACTTGAGGCAACCGTCAGTTATTCCTTATAAAGTTTTTTGGATTAGGAAACTCATGAACCTGGATATCAATGGCTGCTTGTGCTTTTATTAACTTAATTGAATTGTGAGTGTATTGCTTCATGTCCTGGGAACTATTATCTCATCTCTATGTTCCACTCATCTAGTACTCCCTTCCTTTCTTCCTGACCTTGGTGCTTGCTGCAAGCTACTGTCTGGGCTCTGCATGTTTCTCAAAAACATGAATTTTTGTACTTTAAGCATCTTCGAGTTTGGGGGCGTTGCTAATTCTGAGACCTGCTGCAGTCTCTGCATTAGAGAGATTGCTGCACTTCTGTGTTTCTCACCTCCATATTGTTGCCCTACGTTTATGCCTGTTCATACTACATTCAACGTATGCATTTGCCATATGTTGGTTTTCCTGCCAGTGTATGCTGCATCTAAACTGCCTATGGTCCCACCTGGCCTTTCATTATAGTGAGTCTATCTATTGGTATTCCGGAATCCTCCTCTGTTGTTTGCTATATACAGCACACTACTTGTGCTTTCTGCTATCTAACTGTAATACCTACTAGTATCAAGCAACCGAACTAATTCTTGATGTCAAATGCCTATGCATTGACTGTTTAAGCATATTGGTTCATGGAGTTCATTTTAGTCTGTGTTGTTGCTTACACCCCTAGGTCCATGGGATGGTATGGCTGCCACAGTTTTTATTGTCTCTCTCTCCCTTGCAGTAACAGGGAGGGGCAGGACCAGAATGTGGTAATGATGTATTCATCTGCGTCATTACCCTCCTCCCCTGGTTGAATCTTCAACCACAACCATGCTTCTGCCCATTCCATTATAGGCATCTTTAGGCCATATTTCGCTCATCCCCCTCAAGCTGCCTCCTTGGGCTATGCATTTTTCTGCACCAGAGGTCATGAAGCAACAATCCCCACCTGCTTCATAATCCATCCAGTGTTCAGTGTAACTGTGGGGGTCAACGAGACATTCACACAGTGTCCTAGGAAGTCCAATAGGAATGTCTTGAGGGTACATTTGGGTGGTTCATCTGTTTGAGTACACTCATGTACATGAGTATCCACATTTACTATTAGTATCATTTCCAGTGCCTTTTTTCCTAGCCTTTTTACATTGGCTCAGTCCTATTTTCAGGACACAGAAAGCTGTCAGGACAAGCACCAATACGGCAATAATATTTTGAAGGTGTTTGTTAACCAGGTAGGTACCCATGAGAACAGGTAATCAAACGATTCAATGTCTTCCACCTCTGACACCATCTTAGTGTGCTGTTCCTGTGAGGTGGTGATAGCCTCCGTAAGGGACCCATTCTGCTAATCATTTACAGGGTTGTAGGTACAGCAAGAAGAGCCTATTTTGGCACAAACACCCCCTCCATGGCTATTATAAAGTCAAGGATATACGTATTTTGGAGAGTCATTAATCTGATTGCCCTCAACTCTTCTTTATCTGATTTAAACCCCTTCAATGTCATGATGATCGCTTGCATCAGCTCCCATTTGGTTATTTGTAACCATTTTGCATTGACTTCTGCTTGTAAACTGCATATAAGGTACAAAGTAAAGAACATTGCAGCTTTACCAAACAGTTTATGTTTGTCTGGGATATCCTCCTAAGCCTCAACTGATTTTACCAACACATAACTTTCCCTTCTGGTACATTTTAGTGTAAAGGACCTTTTCTTTCAGACTCCTGTATTCGCCAGGTAGAAATCAATCTACACCTGACTCTGCGGCACAACCAGTGCCGGTGCACTTATCACTACTATGGAGCATACGCCTCCCCAATTTGGAGGGAGCTGCATGTTAGCCTTTCAACCACAGCCCAATAGTGGTACATTAATATAGATGGGGCTACTCTCATGCCTGTTGTATCCATAATGCATTGGCACCATTTGTTCATCCCTACTTTCACCGACCCATTGTTTCTGAGTCACTTTTATTGGGTTTTAGTGGAGCACAATGTTCTCATTTTGTGGCCAACATTAGTTATCAAACAGTTGTTGCTCATTTGAACATGGTCTCACATATCTTGCAGCACATCTGCATTGCATTTCAGAGTGGGGCGGCCCTACTTTATGAGCCCATAAAATCTGGTTGTTAGAAGTTACACCATTCTGTTGGACTGTGTAACTGGGACTTGAAGGTGCGATTTCTCATTATCAATGATACCATGAGAGATAGGACAGATTAAGGCATTTTATGTGTGTCTGTAGCAAGGCTTCATACTACGGCTTCCGATGTGAAATGGAAGAATTAAATAATCAGCCTGGTGTGGCTGACAGCTTACTTAATAATAGTCCTGTGATGAAACAGGTCTTCAGCTTGCAAGTTTTTTTTTTTGGGCTGGACTGGTTTGTTTGGGCTATTCGGTGGCGCTAAAAGTGCTACCTTTAAAGACAAAACTATTGTCATTAAAATAAGAGCTTCAAATATGGGCTTTGAATGAGGGTCTGTAATGTGATTCCAATGTAGATGACATTTGGGGAGGGATACACAGTTGCAATGCCTCCCATTACCTGCCCCTAGCCACTGTAATCCCTATGGCTATCGCACCCATCACTGCACATCTCAGACCTCTTTGAGTTTGTGTGAGCTCTTCCATGGAGTCAGCCATCTTGGATAACTGCCTCTAAGGAAGCTCTCTGGAAACAAGGCAAAACTAGCAGCCATCCCTGAATGGGAAAGATACCGTGCATCTTTAAAATAGCTAACGTAATTTGCATTTTGGGAGTGTGTTTTTTTGTTGTTGCAGTGACAAACATGTTGCATGTTCTGCATTTTTTCCAAATACCGAAAATTAGGGCTAGCACTCTATCGCTCTGTATGCAGTACTAGGACCTGTGACTGGAACTCTGAGTAATTCATTGATTCAGTTCCGGATGTCCTGTTGTTAGGATCGGTGATGTTAGACTAAGTCGATGAAGCTGCCATCCACTCTCCATACCTGTTCAGTCCAGAATGGGCTCTGCAACGGACCATCAACCTCAGCACAGACCAGGCAGTGCTGTCATGTCTGCGGGGCCTGGTCTGCCCCACAGGTTCCGGATGTCATTGGGTCCTGAGTCTTACCGTGGTGGCCGGTAGTCCCCTAGGCCCCCCATATCCTTGTCCCTGACCCACAGGTTGCTTCAAGCTTCCAATCTGCCCAAGGTCACCCCCTAGCAGAGCTGTGTGCTGTCCTGCCAAGAGTTGGAGGTGCTGGCCTTGAGCGAGGAGGTGAAGAGCTTAGGGTGCGCGAAATCAGCTAGGTGTAGCGCATACATCAATAAATCAGAGACTTGGGCGAGGGGAGCTCATAGGGGGTGTGGCGGGGGTTGGAGGGGATTTTCGGGTGGTACGCTCATTGCTTTTATCTTTTTCAGATACGGCTCGAAGGCTCGAAGGAGCGGTGAGGTGCCTCAGATATGAATATGCAGACACTCCATAGGGAAATGGACAAGAAAAGCTGCAGCTAAAAGGGTTTTCGATTACACAGCTGGGGTGTAGCTATGAGTGGTGAGATGGTCTAGGGTGAGGGGGATCAGGTGGGACTGCAGAAGTTGGCATAACTGAACATAATTATGTGGCTTTAGATTAGTTTCGGGAACATGAAGTTCATTTGTCGCTTATGGGGAATCAATGCTATTTGTTTGACATGCGGATGGCAGTGAAAGCTATCATAAGGGGATGGAGGTAAAAAGAGATGGGAGGTGGGCAAGAAAAAATACCTTTGGGGAGGGTTTTTCTGGTTTCGGAGACATGGACCTTTGGCGGATGGTTGGGGGAAGAAAAAGGGGTAGTAGCATGGTAAAGGAGGGATGTAGCACTGTTTGCACAGACACGCTAGCACAAGGGTACAAAAAAGGTAAGAGGAGGGGAGGGAATAAGGGTCAGGAAGTGATGAATTGTTTAATCAATTGTTTTGGGTGATTGTTAATTGATTTGCAGTCTGTAAGGCCAAGGAGCCAGGTTAGTGTTTATTTGTAACTGTGGCCTGTCACATTAAATCAAACATTTCCACTGGAAGTAAGTCTGGGTTTTTGTGCAGTTAGCACAAAATAAATCATTTTATCACAATGGAAAATGGATGGATGGCATTTGCAGTTTGGAACTCTACCACAATGCAAATAACTTTACACCCTGTATGTAATTAAAAATGCATATTTGTTTGTGGAATCATTTTCTAGCAGTGATGAAACCGTTTTATAAACAAACATATGGGTCTGTCATCATGGCTCTCAACAGCATGTCTTGCAATGTGCTCCATGGCAGCGGCCCGGCTTGCCTATCGTGGTCTTCTGAGCATGGTTTAGCAGCCTATCCTGTGCACAGTTGCTCTCTCACTATGCTTTTCTCATCACGGATCATGCAATAGCATTTTTCTGACGTCATGGTAGTCTCAGCATGACGCTCAGTAGCACGGCTGTTGAAGATTGGCTCTCACATCATGGCTCGCTGAGGAGCACAGCTGCCACATCATGACGACAGCAGCATGGCTCTCTCACAATGGGCCTCATTACACGGACGGCGGTAAGGGTTTACCGGTACCGGTAAGGGCACCGGTACCGGTAAACCCTTACCGCCTTACTACGAGGTCCCTTTGCGGGTTGGTACTTTAACGCCTGCTGTTTAGCAGGCGTTAAAAACCAACCCGCAAAGGGACCAGGGTGCTAATTACGGTACCGCAATTTGAGGCACCGTAATTAGCGCCTTCCCCATTCCCATAGAGCCCTATGGAGCAAAAATGGGAATGGGGAAGGCCAATGGGGGAAGGGGGAATTACTGTCCGGCCAACCTTGGAATAGGGCGGTAATTCCCCTTTCCTCCAAGGCGGTGCTGGTATTTTACCGGCATGGACCAAGGTGCTAATAGCACCTTGGTCCTTGGTCCACCTTGGTCCTACCGTGTAATGAGGCCCAATGTCTCTCACGATGTTGGTCTTGTCAGCATGGCTCTCAAAGCATGCTCTCTGGGTATGAATGGGTGGGTATATGTGATTAGCAGAGAGAAAATATAACTCCCTGAAAAATTAATGATATACTGAGTTTTATGGATTATGTTTTAAGGAATCTGTTGGGTTATCACGTTTTGTGATACTGCTGCTTGTAGGTAAATCGAATGATTTGTGAAATTGTGCTAAAACAACTTTTATTCTGAAATAGTAATTTGAAAATGTATTATTATGTATGCTTGTGCCTGCATAAGGTTAAGTCTTTTAAACCAATACAACAATAAGAAAAAATAGAAAGTGCTTTTAATTTTTATAAAACAATATTAATAAATGCTGTGGAGACTAATGAGGGGACAGGGTGATAGGAGGCCTATACCGGAGCAAACCGCACTGAAAGAATAGAAAAGAGTAGGAGCGGGGATGCAAAAGAGTCAGAGGACTGCAAAATGCACCATCTGCATGTGGGCCCACATTGTTGACCATTCTAGTGAACAGTTGGCATATAAATGTTTTAGACAGGTGGATTTCCGAGAAAGTGAAATATTTACAGGAAAATTAAGACTTTTCATCGCTTCTGCAACCGACTACACTGCTGACTGTTGTTATGCTGCAGTCACTAAAGCCATCCGAGACGCCTCGTCCAGTGATTCAAAACATTCGGCCAGCACTGAGACATTGATTCCTAACACTGAGCCGCCGTGAAGGCCAGTCTGCAGCTGTCTCCCATTTTGAACTCTGTGGCAGAAGCTACAAAGTGCCCTGAAACCGACTCGACCGTGTCGAGCACCAAGAACCCCTACAGCATAAGGTACATTTTGGTTCTGTCCACTGGTCCTTCTCTGAAGGCCCCTATTGACACTTCCTTTGAGTATTCAGAGTGCATCCCGTTTCCTTCTTTGAAACTGTCAGTCCTCTGCAGTCCATTACAGGGTGGGTTGTATTGTGTAGTGGGCTAGAACTGTCTCTTGTGATAATAATAAAGTAAATATTGTTATAGAACCTTGACTGGACAGTCCCTTTTATCATTGGGTAATAATTGTATTTTCGCTGTGTCACAACTAACCAACAATCCACAACCTTTCGAACATAATTGGACAAGAAGGTTTTGAATTTGCTTGTGTTTCCAATCTGTTTGGATCCTTACTGGTGTACTAGATGTGTGGGGCTGATTGACGGCTTAGAAACCAATATTCATCCCATGACCACCTGTGCTCCGGAAGTTGATTTGTCACATTGGTGGCAGGTGGTTGGATCGAGTTGGAGCCTTGCGCACAGCTTAGTAACCCAATGGTAAAAGTACAGTTGTAGGAAACGTTTAGACACTGCTAGGTATTGTTAAATAATCCAGGATCTTGACAAAGAGACTGTGAAATGCATGAGCAAGGATGTCCTGTGCGTCCTATGTCAAGAGAGGGGACTTCCACACAGCACTAAGGTTAATTAGTTGCTGACCAGCCTCCAAGCTTTAGTAGAAGCGAGGGCAGTTGGGGAGAAGACTGAAGGGGACCGTTAGACCTCATGTACCCGAATGAAGAAGACCTTCCGGTAGGGGTAGTGGAAGATGATGAGGAAGACTGCATGAGCAGTGTTTCTCACCAACTATCCCACCAGGGGCAACCATGGTTTCTCAACACTCTAGAGTGTCACAGAGGTAAGGGGTTAGTGCAGCATCATGCAGGTCCCAGGCCTGAGCACAGTCTCTAAGTGGCCCAGTATTTGTCCCGGCCCTTAAAAACGTACCAGCTAGAAAGCTCCTTTTAGCGGAGACTAGGACTGAAAGAACAGAAACAGCAGCACAAGGTCACAATGGAGTGAGACATGGCTGCCATAGAGCTGCGCAGAATGGCACTGGACGAGAAGGAGACCAACAGACCCACATCTAGCAAAAGCAGCGATAGTGGCTCAAACCAGGATGCCTGGGAAAAACCCTGGTGCCACATCCCCAACTGGTTTGAAGCACTGAAACTTGCTTTTCAGCTACAGGAGGTGGACAAGGTTGTGTGGGGTGCAGCCCTGATGGGTCACTTACCGACACCAGGGACTGATGCAATTCTTCAGTTTGCTCCCAAAGAAAGGCCAGTTCATGAGAGCATGAAGGCATCCCGCCTCAGGAAGTTCTGTAAAACCCCTGTACAGTATCACAAGAGCTTCAGAGAGCTAGGAAAGAAAAGTGGGGAGACATTTTAAGTGTTCACACAATTGTTCAAATATCTGAGCGGGTGGGTGACTGGTAACAAAGTTGACACATTTAAAGGGATGTACAATTTGATTGCGTGTGAGCATTTATTGAAGAATTATGAGGTTGATCCACACCAGCATCTTGTGGTCAAGACTATCACATACCCTAGGGAGATTGCAAAGGCTGCTGACAGGTTTGTAAGTATTTGAGTCTAGAAAAAGGCTCAGGCGAGCACACCCAAACCAGAAGAGAAATCTTTAGACAAAAAAGTTAACAAGGATGGGCAGGACAAAGGTTTAACCCAATCTTCTTAGAAGTCAGATGCCCAAAAGAATTAAGGGAAATCCCAAAACTTTAGTTCAGCTGTACACCCTGAAAAGAAGAGTGCAGGCACTCCTAACACTGGGACACCTGCATTCTGCATTCTTAACACCCAAAGGTTGTTTTGTGTGTAAGGAGCTGGGCAATGGGAAAGGGGATCCTACTTGCAAGGGCTTACCCAAACAACCCATAGTGAATGTTGGGCTTGTGGAGGAGGGCCTTCTATAGGAGCACTTCCCACTAGGCTGAGGAGTGTCTGAATGTGGATTGGTTACACTGAGTGGGAATGGTGCGGGTCTCCAGAAGAGATCCCAGTTCCCAATAAAACTGAACTTTATTTATAACATGTGTTTATCAATGGACAAAAAACTCTTGTGGTTCCATACACAGTGGGTAGCCTCGCTGCTGTCACCTGGCAGTGGGTACAGCCAGCCCAGTACATCGATGGGCCTGATTGTAGTGGTTTTAATGAAAAGTGTAAGTGCCCCCTGGCGAAGGTAGAGTTCAGCTGCTGAGGTGAAATGACCCAGCGCCGTGTAGTGGTGAAAGACTCATCCCTGTCCCATGTCTGTTGGGTAATGCTTCTCCTAATCCTGAGATAGTTGCAGCAGCTACCCGATTGTGGGCCAAAGTGGTTGCCAGATTGAACAATCTCAGAGCCTTAGGGCCTGGAGTGATTCCAGAGAGCTCGTTGTTGGTGGCACCTGTTGGACCGGTAGCCCCTGGTCCAGTTACGCAGACTTCGGAGTCACCTACTCCTGCACGAGAGGGGCCAGCAGCCACTGAAGACACTACTTTGGTAGCACGGGACTCAGTGACTTCAGATTTTCCTGGCATAGTGCAGGAACCTGAGGTGGAGGACCAGGTGAGTGCAGATCTGAAGGGACTTCCCAAGCTGGATGAGGGCATCTGCTGGGGACCCAGATCAGACTGACTTCTTTAAAGCCCAGGTAGAGTCTCCCACTCTGGTGGGCCTGTGGGAGCAAGCGGAGGAGCATGTTAAGGGTGAGGCCCCCTGACTGTTCAAAGTTTACTGCAAGGATGGAATCCTGTACAGTGAGCAAAAATACTCTGAGGGTGAGCGCACCAGAAGGTTGGTGATTCCCCAATGCCACAGAAAGTTCCTTTTGGATTTGGCTTGCCAAATTCTTTTAGCAGGTCACTTGGGATTGAGTAAGACATCGGGCCAGTTATCTGTGCACTTTTACTGGCTGCAGTTCAGTGTAAAAGTTAAGGAATTTGTCGAGTCCTAACTGATTTGTCAAGCTTGTGGAAAGTCAGGTGGTGCTACAAAGGACACCTTAATTCCTGGCTTTTTGAGAGTAGGCATGGATATTGTGGGTCCTTTGGAACCTCAAACCAGCTCAGGGAACAGGTAGATCTTGTTTCTGGTAGACCACACCACAAGGTACCCTGAGGATGTCCCTCTGAGGAGCATCAAAGCCCTTGTGGTTGTGAAGACTCTAATTGGGATATTCTCCTTTGTTCTATTCCCCAAGGAAATCATTTTTGACAGGGGATCAATATTCATATCCGTGTTTATAAAGGCTATGTGGGAACAGTGTGGAGTCACCTACCAGATCTCTACCACCTTCCATCCACAAACAAATTGGCTTGTTGAGCAGTTCAACAAGGTCCTGAAAGGCATAATAGGTGACTTGGAAGAGCACCTGAGGAGAAAACGGGATATTCTCCTACCATTCCTTCTGTTTGCCTACAAGGAGGTGCCACAGAGTAGGGTTTAGCCCCTTTGAGCTTCTGTTTGGACAGCCTGTATGAGGTCCCCTCAGTCTAGTGAAAGAGAGATGGGAGAGCATCCCCTCATCCCCTATGTGGTGGACTATGTACTTGGACTTCAGTCTAGCATGGCAAAGTACATGGAACAGTTGACAAAAACCTGAAGCCCAGTCAGGAGCTGATGAAGCACTGGCACGACCAGAAGTCCACAGTGACAGTCTATTCTCCAGGCCAGTGGGTGTGGATTATGGAGCCTATCAACCCCATTTCCCTTTAGAATAAATGGACTGGGCCTTACTGTGTGCTGGAAAAAGTCAGTGAGGTGAATGATCTCATTGACGTGAACGTGCCTAAACAGATGTGCAGGGTCGTTCATGTCCACCGGCTAAAACCCCACTATAGCCAGGATGACTTGGTCATGGCATTAGTGACTGACAGAGAGACTGAGGAGACCAATGCCCTCCCAGACCTCCTGCACACTAATGCCACACATGGGTCAGTTGAAGGTGTCAACACAGCAACTGACAGACTGCCACCATTCACTGGGGCAGTTTTCCTGTCTTTTTTCGCTGACTCCAGATTGCGCAAATTAGAGTGCCCATGATGTGGACACTGGAGATAGTAAGCCAGTGAAAAGTAGGATTCAATGGATGTCCTGTGAGGTCGGGGACACCATCAAGGAGGATGTTTCCAAGATGTTGTCTCTAGGAGTGATGGAGCCATCCCACAGCCCATGGACGAGCCCAGTGGTACTGGTCCCTAAAAAGACCAGTGGTGGCAAGACTGAAGTTCGCTTTTGTGTGGACTACAAGGGTCTCAATTCTGTCATGAAGAAAGATGCTCACCCCATTCGTCAGGTAGATAATCTCATTGACTAGCTTTGTTTCTTACAAAGTACTTAAGTACCTTTGACCTCACAGCAGGATACTGGAAGTTTGGCTTGACAGATGGAGCGAGAGAGAGGCCAGCATTGCCAACCCCAGAAGGACATTATCAGTTCACTGTGATGCCCTTCCGATTGAAGAATAAACCTATCACTTTTCAGAGGATGGTTAACCAAGTTTTGTATAGGCTGGAAAACTTCAGTGTCGCCAATTTAGATGACAGTGCTGTGTTCAGCCACACAAGGGCAGATCACATATCCCACCTAAAACAAGTGGTTTGGTGGTGCTTGATCATCTGACAATTGATCACGGCAAACAGACCTAAAAAAACTGTCCACATACAATCAATTGTCAGAGCATCAAAGCGCAAACCAAATGCACGAACACCAACCCACACCCCCACCCCTCTCCCCTACATACCTGTTAGCAGACCGCCTGGTCCCCTGCGGCATCAGATCTGTCTCTCTAATGCAGGTCAGATCCAAAGGTGCAGGGTCCTTTTTTATTTTATTTTTGGTCCCCCGCCTCCCAGGTTGATAAAGCGGGGGACACCCGTACAAACCCCCAAGGATAATACATACCGATCTTAGGGAGCGGGGGGCACCCCCGCAATCCCCGCTCCACATGTTCGATATGTATTAGCCTAATTGTTCATTTTAAATTGGTTGAATGTTACAGGCTAAATTCGGTCAAATGTACCATTCGACCAATTAAAAACGAACAATTATGCTAATACCAAAACAAGTGCTTCAGGTGCTGCAGAATGAAGGTCTGACTATCAAGGCCATGAAGTGGCAGATAGTGCAGGGCACATTGACTTAGCTAGGCCACCTGGTCGGTGGAGGTAAGAAACCTACCTCTCGAAGTGAAGGTACAGGCTGTGAACAATTGGGACATCTCCACCACACAGGCGCAGGTGAGAGCCTTTCTAGGTCTTACCAGGTAATACTGGTCATTCATCAAGGGGTATGGTGCCATTACCATGCCCCTGAATGATGTAACTTCCAAGTAAATTCTGGAGAAGGTTACTTGGACGCCCGCCTGTCAAACCTCCTTTCAGGATTTAAAGGATGGATTGTGCAGGGCCCCAGTTCTGAAAGTGCCAGACTATGGTCAGGAGTTCATTATCCAGAAGCCTGTGATTTCGGGATTGGAGCAGTGTTAGCTCATCTGAGCTCTCAAGGTGTAGAGCAACTTGTTGCCTACATTAGCAGGCCATTGACAAAAAGGGAAAGGAGCTGGGCCATCGTTGAAAAAGAGACATACGCGGTTGTGTTTGCCATAAAGAAGATGAAACCATATTTCTTTGGGTCGCACTTACGATCCAGACAGACCACCCACAGAAGCTTCAAAGCTTCGAGCACCAGCAACTCCTACAGCACAAGGCACATTGTGGTTCGGTTCCCCTGGTCCCTAGTGACATTTTACGACCCATTACTCCCTTTGTATTGAAACCAAGTATCCTTGAACTATTGCAATTCATTACTATACCAACTACACTCCTGTCAGTAGCCAGAGTGCAACCCTTTTCCTTCTTTGAAACTGTCTATCCTCTGCATTCCTTTACAGGTTGGGCTGTATTTTGTAGTGTAATAGAGCTGTCTTTTGTGATAATAATAAAGTAGACATTTTAATACAACCTTGACTGGACAGAAAGGCATATATGTGTTATGCTGGGGGTCATTACTGAGCTGCGCAAATCAGTATGTTTGGGCAACATGAAGAAATAAAAATTAAAAAACATAGACAAATGTCTTACCATTCTTCTTGCTGCACCTATGCATGGGGCAATGGGGGTTAATTGTGATGCAGTAAAGCATGCTTAAGATGCACCATGGCATTCATTTGAGAAGAAGCAAAGAAACAATTAAGTGGCATAAGTTAGCAGCCACAGGGCATAGAATAATAGCATAAATGAGCAGGCTGCCTCATTTTGAACCCTGCATGCATGGCAATACCCTCCTTCCAGGGCTCAGGCACTCTCACCAGGAGATCTCCTTGGAGTTAGTGTTTCAAAAGCAGCATTGACATGACAAAGCCACACTCATACCAGGGTGCTTACCACAGAGTCCCTTTGAAGTCAGCAGACAAGGGGAAGGGTTGAAATTAGAGTAACCGGGGAGGAGAGGCAGGCGAGGAGGGGGTCTGATCATAACAATTTCTCTTAGGGCTCTCTACAACGTCCTGCACATCCCCCCTTCTTTCAGGACAAGGCCCTCTGGGTATGATGTCAGAATTCAAGGGTCACTTGTTAAAACAAAAGACTTTAGGCCCATTACAGCAGGCTTGCTTTGGACCAATCCCCTGTGACATTTTGCCTTTATAATTAGAGGGGTGCCCCCTCATTCCTGGATTTATCTCTGGGTTCTTACAAGGACAAGAGGAATTTGCTGGACTTCTGTTGGAAGTACAGCCTGCTCCAAAGCTCTCCGCCATAGAAGTGAAGTCAGGAGGTATCCAAGGCAGAGCAGAGCTTTGTCTAATGTGAATAGTCAGGGTGAGCTGCTGTGGACCAATGCCTCACTGCTGGCCATGTTGGAACCAGATTCCTGTTCATTGGCGTTGAAGGATCTCATGTAGGTGCCAGCCAAAATTCCTGAAGTTGGACTGCAAAATTGAAGGGCTCACTTTGTCCGGGTCCATTGGATTATGTGTCTGAGCAGACCAAAAGTCCAGAAGCAGCTGGAATCCTGTTTAGTCCCCTTGAGACATCTTCAATATGAATTGACCATGCTTGACACACTTTGAGTTACCCCATGACCTACAGTGCTGCTTTTTGCACTTTACGCAACTTCTAACTGCTTGCTGCATTTTGATCCATCCATATGCCGACTTGACCTATTCAAGCGGACAGACTTGTTTAGACCCAATCACAGGCTTGATGTTGTAGGGACAATGGACTCCAGCACCGTCTCAACTACTGGAAACCATTGACTTCTCTGTCTCAAATGTCAACTCAATCCAAGAGCCATTATCTCTCTGTCAACTTGACTGCTGCCGCACACCAAACCGTTGGAAACCATCACCTCACAATCCTGAATGCCGTCTCATCTCAAAAGGCCCTGGACCTTCAAACCAACTTAAAAATACCACCACTGGGATCTCATCGACTCAAATATCTGGATTCCGCTTGACTGTGGCAAAAGCACCTAGAAGCTGAGCTTGATGCTGTTGAGCACCAAAGACAAGAATAAGGGTACTGTGAAGAGGCACTGTCACTCTGCTCCATATTTGGAGACCACAATGACTTTTCAAATCCCCCTTCACTACCTTTATCTTGGAAGGCATATCCTTGAATAGTGATATTGTTGCCAATCATGTTCCTGAACACTGCTGCACATCTACCCAGCAGCCCTTTCACAAAAGTCGTGGGGTTTTCAAGCGTTTGTTGATCAGTTGAATGCATTGTATTGCATTCTATTGTTTGATTAACGAACCTTAATTGAACATGCTTCCATTTTGGAATCACAACCACCCTGAAGTTATAGCTGCCACGAGCCTGCACTACCAAAAGTCGAAGGAGTTATATCTTTTGGGCTGTACCCGTTTCATTGTTATGACTGGGATCACTGCTGTTTTAGTGGTAGTGTGGGGCTGAGTACGCTGTTTAGCCACTATTCATCCTGGTACTACTGCCGAGCAGTAGTCATTTTTATCACTCCCACCACTAAGGGGTATGCTTTGGGCAGTTTTCCTGATGTGCATTCTTTTAAGAGCCTGTGCCATATGGTTGTTGCGGTCTGGAAGCTCTAGGATTATACTTTATTCAAAATAAGGACTATATTTCGCAGAATGCCTTGCACACTGCTTTATCTCCATCCGCAGCAAGACAAGGGTGTGTGGAGGATACAGAGCAACTGTGACAGGGGTTGGTAGCATTTACTCACACCTGAGGCTGGTGATCATTATTTAGCTCCAAATGCCAGAGTTTGGTTCAGTGTTGCTGTTGTGACTGAAAATCTTGTTCATATAGTCTGGCACCTGGTTCCTGATTTCCCTGAATTCATGAATTTCGGGTTTTCCGGGTTTCCTGACATTGATTTGTTTAGCAATCCTTTAGTTCCTCAGCCAGGGCATTTACAATGGACCGCTTTTTTGGGAACAACACTGCTTTAGTGTGTTTTAGTATTCTACGACCTTACACTCCATGGCAGTGATCCCCTCTATCCTGGTTCCCTTAATTGGCTCTGCCTTGAGTTTATTCCTGTTTCTAATAATATGTCAATGTTCCTTTTCCTTGCTACCTTAAGCAGAGGACAGGTAGATGGGTTTATTCATTGATTTTTCCTATTCTTCTTTGTTAATTTTGCTTTAAGTAAGTTGTGTTTTTTTGTTTACTATGCTACTGCTATTTGAATTCCAATACTGTCTGTCCTGTGAGCATTTCTCCTACTTGTTCCTTTTTCAAGTGTGAAGGTGAGCCCAAGACCACACTCAAGACAATACTCAATGATGGAGCACTCAAGGTGCACAGCAAAATCCAGCTTTATTCACAATAGTGAAATGCAGCTGGGATAGCATACAAGCATCTCGCTCTCATAGCTCTCAGAGTTACCGTGATTACAAGCAGATTTTGTACCAAAACTACGTAAGCAATGACATCATAATGCAATATCACTTTACAAAACCTACAGATAATCGGGTTTCGTTAATACTTCAAGCTATATAATACTAACATAGGAGTTTGTTTCTTAATTGGTCAATACCTATCTGACAGCTCCTCCTGGACCTACCCCACTCCAGATACTATTTTCACTACATCATTGCAGTGACTGATGATTGGTTGGCACAGTCCATCATAAGGGGTGGGGCAAGGGGAATTTCCATTGGTTGGCATTTAGCTCAAAAACCTTGGACCCTTTGACAAGACATCAAGATATGAGCGAGACATACGGTAGGGGAAGAGAACTCCATGGCCTGCACTAATTTCAATTAAAAGTACTCCCCATCATTCCCAGGCCATGTGGCATATCTGCTCCTTTGTATTTGGCCTTGTGTATCATCTTGGTTCTGTGTATGTGCTAGAGAGTTTGAGTAGGCGTCTTATCTGTATTTGGCTCATAATGAATAGCCAGTGTTCTTCATGTCTGGATCACATGTTAGGGGACCCTGTTGGATAATTAATTTCTCCCCTTTTTAATTGAGGTTTTATGTCATTCTAAGGTGCCCATCGCATTCTGTGTGGCCACTTGAGGCAACCGTCAGTTATTCCCTATAAAGTTTTTTGGATTAGGGAATTCACGAACCTGGATATCAATGGCTGCTTGTGCTTTTATTAACTTAATTGAATTGTGAGTGTATTGCTTCATATCCTGGGAACTATTATCTCATCTCTATGTTCCACTCATCTAGTACTCCCTTCCTTTCTTCCTGACCTTAGTGCTTGCTGCAAGCTACTGTCTGGGCTCTGCATGTTTCTCAAAAACATGTATTTTTGTACTTTAAGCATCTTCGAGTTTGGGGCCGTTGCTAATTCTGAGACCAGCTGCAGTCTCTGCATTAGAGAGATTGCTGCACTTCTGTGTTTCTCACCTCCATATTGTTGCCCTACGTTTATGCCTGTTCATACTACATTCAACGTATGCATTTGCCATATGTTGGTTTTCCTGCCAGTGTATGCTGCATCTAAACTGCCTATGGTCCCACCTGGCCTTTCATTATAGTGAGTCTATCTATTGGTATTCCGGAATCCTCCTCTGTTGTTTGCTATATACAGCACACTACCTGTGCTTTCTGCTATCTAACTGTAATACCTACTAGTATCAAGCAACCTAACTAATTCTTGATGTCAAATGCCTATGCATTGACTGTTTAAGCATATTGGTTCATGGAGTTCATTTTAGTCTGTGTTGTTGCTTACACCCCTAGGTCCATGGGATGGTATGGCTGCCACAGTTTTTATTGTCTCTCTCTCCCTTGCAGTAACAGGGTGGGGCAGGACCAGAATGTGGTAATGATGTATTCATCAGCGTCATTACCCTCCTCCCCTGGTTGAATCTTCAACCACAACCATGCTTCTGCCCATTCCATTATAGGCATCTTTAGGCCATATTTCGCTCAGCCCCCTCAAGCTGCCTCCTTGGGCTATGCATTTTTCTGCACCACAGATCATGAAGCAACAATCCCCACCTGCTTCATAATCCATCCAGTGTTCAGTGTAACTGTGGGGGTCAACGAAACATTCACACAGTGTCCTAGGAAGTCCAATAGGAATGTCTTGAGGGTACATTTGGGTGGTTCATCTGTTTGAGTACACTCATGTACATGAGTATCCACATTTACTATTAGTATCATTTCCAGTGCCTTTTTTCCTAGCCTTTTTACATTGGCTCAGTCCTATTTTCAGGACACAGAAAGCTGTCAGGACAAGCACCAATACGGCAATAATATTTTGAAGGTGTTTGTTAACCAGGTAGGTACCCATGAGAACAGGTAATCAAACGATTCAATGTCTTCCACCTCTGACACCATCTTAGTGTGCTGTTCCTGTGAGGTGGCGATAGCCTCCGTAAGGGACCCATTCTGCTAATCATTTACAGGGTTGTAGGTACAGCAAGAAGTGCCTATTTTGGCACAAACACCCCCTCCATGGCTATTATAAAGTCAAGGATATACGTATTCTGGAGAGTCATTAATCTGATTGCCCTCAACTCTTCTTTATCTGATTTAAACCCCTTCAATGTCATGTTTATCGCTTGCATCAGCTCCCATTTGGTTATTTGTAACCATTTTGCATTGACTTCTGCTTGTAAACTGCATATAAGGTACGAAGTAAAGAACATTGCAGCTTTACCAAACAGTTTATGTTTGTCTGGGATATCCTCATAAACCTCAACTGATTTTACCAACACATAACTTTCCCTTCGGGTACATTTTAGTGTAAAGGACCTTTTCTTTCAGACTCCTGTATTCGCCAGGTAGAAATCAATCTACACCTGACTCTGCAGCGCAACCAATGCCGGTGCACTTATCACTACTATGGAGCATACGCCTCCCCAATTTGGAGGGAGCTGCATGTTAGCCTTTGAACCACAGCCCAATAGTGGTCCATTAATATAGATGGGGCTACTCTCATGCCCGTTGTATCCATAATGCATTGGCACCATTTGTTCATCCCTACTTTCACCGACCCATTGTTTCTGAGCCACTTTTATTGGGTTTTAGTGGAGCACAATGTTCTCATTTTGTGGCCAACATTAGTTATCAAACAGTTGTTGCTCATTTGAACATGGTCTCACATATCTTGCAGCACATCTGCATTGCATTTCAGAGTGGGGTGGCCCTACTTTATGAGCCCATAAAAACTGGTTGTTAGAAGTTACACCATTCTGTTGGACTGTGTAACTGGGACTTGAAGGTGCGATTTCTCATTATCAATGATACCATGAGAGATAGGACAGATTAAAGGCATTTTATGTGTGTCTGTAGCAAGTTGTGTGAGCTGCAGGCTTTATACTACGGCTTCCGATGTGAAATGGAAGAATTAAATAATCAGCCTGGAGTGGCTGACAGCTTACTTAATAATAGTCCTGTGATGAAACAGGTCTTCAGCTTGCAAGTTTTTTTTTTTGGGCTGGACTGGTTTGTTTGGGCTATTCGGTGGCGCTAAAAGTGCTACCTTTAAAGACAAAACTATTGTCATTAAAATAAGAGCTTCAAATATGGGCTTTGAATGAGGGTCTGTAATGCGATTCCAATGTAGATGACATTTGGGGAGGGATACACAGTTGCAATGCCTCCCATTACCTGCCCCTAGCCACTGTAATCCCTATGGCTATCGCACCCATCACTGCACATCTCAGACCTCTTTGAGTTTGTGTGAGCTCTTCCATGGAGTCAGCCATCTTGGATAACTGCCTCTAAGGAAGCTCTCTGGAAACAAGGCAAAACTAGCAGCCATCCCTGAATGGGAAAGATACCATGCATCTTTAAAATAGCTAACGTAATTTGCATTTTGGGAGTGTGTTTTTTTGTTGTTGCAGTGACAAACATGTTGCATGTTCTGCATTTTTTCCAAATAACGAAAATTAGGGCTAGCACTCTGTCGCTCTGTATGCAGTACTAGGACCTGTGACTGGAACTCTGAGTAATTCATTGATTCAGTTCCGGATGTCCTGTTGCTAGGATTGGTGATGTTAGACTAAGTCGATGAAGCTGCCATCCACTCTCCATACCTGTTCAGTCCAGAATGGGCTCTGCACCGGACCATCAACCTCAGCACAGACCAGGCAGTGCTGTCATGTCTGCGGGGCCTGGTCTGCCCCACAGGTCTCGGATGTCATTGGGTCCTGAGTCTTACCGTGGTGGCCGGAAGTCCGCTAGGCCCCCCATATCCTTGTCCCTGACCCACAGGTTGCTTCAAGCTTCCAATCTGCCCAAGGTCGCCCCCTAGCAGAGCTGTGTGCTGTCCTGCCAAGAGTTGGAGGTGCTGGCCTTGAGCGAGGAGGTGAAGAGCTTAGGGTGCGCGAAATCAGCTAGGTGTAGCGCATACATCAATAAATCAGAGACTTGGGCGAGGGGAGCTCATAGGGGGTGTGGCGGTGGTTGGAGGGGATTTTCGGATGGTACGCTCATTGCTTTTATCTTTTTCAGATACGGCTCAAAGGCTCGAAGGAGCGGTGAGGTGCCTCAGATATGAATATGCAGACACTCCATAGGGAAATGGACAAGAACAGCTGCAGCTAAAAGGGTTTTCGATTACACAGCTGGGGTGTAGCTATGAGTGGTGAGATGGTCTAGGGTGAGGGGGATCAGGTGGGACTGCAGAAGTTGGCATAACTGGACATAATTATGTGGCTTTAGATTAGTTTCGGGAACATGAAGTTCATTTGTCGCTTATGGGGAATCAATACTATTTGTTTGACATGCGGATGGCAGTGAAAGCTATCATAAGGGGATGGAGGTAAAATGAGATGGGAGGTGGGCAAGAAAAAATACCTTTGGGGAGGGTTTTTCTGGTTTCGGAGATATGGACCTTTGGCGGATGGTTGGGGGAAGAAAAAGGGGTAGTAGCATGGTAAAGGAGGGATGTAGCACTGTTTGCACAGACACGCTAGCACAAGGGTACAAAAAAGGGAAGAGGAGGGGAGGGAATAAGGGTCAGGAAGTGATGAATTGTTTAATCAATTGTTTTGGGTGATTGTTAATTGATTTGCAGTCTGTAAGGCCAAGGAGCCAGGTTAGCGTTTATTTGTAACTGTGGCCTGTCACATTAAATCAACCATTTCCACTGGAAGTAAGTCTGGGTTTTTGTGCAGTTAGCACAAAATAAATCATTTTATCACAATGGAAAATGGATGGATGGCATTTGCAGTTTGGAACTCTACCACAATGCAAATAACTTTACACCCTGTATGTAATTAAAAATGCATATTTGTTTGTGGAATCATTTTCTAGCAGTGATGAAACCGTTTATAAACAAACATATGGGTCTGTCATCATGGCTCTCAACAGCATGTCTTGCAATGTGCTCCATGGCAGCGGCCCGGCTTGCCTATCGTGGTCTTCTGAGCATGGTTTAGCAGCCTATCCTGTGCACAGTTGCTCTCTCACTATGCTTTTCTCATCACGGATCATGCAATAGCATTTTTCTGACGTCATGGTAGTCTCAGCATGACGCTCAGTAGCACGGCTGTTGAAGATTGGCTCTCACATCATGGCTCGCTGAGGAGCACAGCTGCCACATCATGACGACAGCAGCATGGCTCTCTCACAATGGGCCTCATTACACGGACCGCGCTAAGGGTTTACCGGTACCGGTAAGGGCACCGGTACCGGTAAACCCTTCCCGGTTTACTACGAGGTCCCTTTGCGGGTTGGTACTTTAACGCCTGCTGTTTAGCAGGCGTTAAAAACCAACCCGCAAAGGGACCAGGGTGCTAATTACGGTACCGCAATTTGAGGCACCGTAATTAGCGCCTTCCCCATTCCCATAGAGCCCTATGGAGCAAAAATGGGAATGGGGAAGGCCAATGGGGGAAGGGGGAATTACCGTCCCGCCAACCTTGGAATAGGGCGGTAATTCCCCTTTCCTCCAAGGCGGTGCTGGTATTTTACCGGCATGGACCAAGGTGCTGATAGCACCTTGGTCCTTGGTCCACCTTGGTCCTACCGTGTAATGAGGCCCAATGTCTCTCACGATGTTGGTCTTGTCAGCATGGCTCTCAAAGCATGCTCTCTGGCATATACCCACCCATTCTCTGGCTATGAATGGGTGGGTATATGTGATTAGCGGAGAGAAAATATAAATGAATGATATACTGAGTTTTATGGATTATGTTTTAAGGAATCTGTTGGGTTATCACTTTTTGTGATACTGCTGCTTGTAGGTAAATCGAATGATTTGTGAAATTGTGCTAAAACAACTTTTATTCTGAAATAGTAATTTGAAAATGTATTATTATGTATGCTTGTGCTTGCATAAGGTTAAGTCTTTTAAACCAATACAACAATAAGAAAAAATAGAAAGTGCTTTTAATTTTTATAGAACAATATTAAAAAATGCTGTGGAGACTAATGAGGGGACAGGGTGATAGGAGGCCTATACCGGAGCAAACCGCACTGAAAGAATAGAAAAGAGTAGGAGGGGGGATGCAAAAGAGTCAGAGGACTGCAAAATGCACCATCTGCATGTGGGCCCACATTGTTGACCATTCTAGTGAACAGTTGGCTTATAAATGTTTTAGACAGGTGGATTTCCGAGAAAGTGAAATATTTGCAGGAAAATTAAGACTTTTCATCGCTTCTGCAACCGACTACACTGCTGACTGTTCTTACGCTGCAGTCACTAAAGCCATCCGAGACGCCTCGTCCAGTGATTCAAAACATTCGGCCAGCACTGAGACATTGATTCCTAACACTGAGCCGCCGTGAAGGCCAGTCTGCAGCTGTCTCCCATTTTGAACTCTGTGGCAGAAGCTACAAAGCGCCCTGAAACCGACTCGACCGTGTCGAGCACCAAGAACTCCTACAGCATAAGGTACATTTTGGTTCTGTCCACTGGTCCTTCTCTGAAGGCCCCTATTGACACTTCCTTTGAGTATTCAGAGTGCATCCCGTTTCCTTCTTTCAAACTGTCAGTCCTCTGCAGTCCATTACAGGGTGGGTTGTATTGTGTAGTGGGCTAGAACTGTCTCTTGTGATAATAATAAAGTAAATATTGTTATAGAACCTTGACTGGACAGTCCCTTTTATCATTGGGTAATAATTGTATTTTCGCTGTGTCACAACTAACCAACAATCCACAACCTTTCGAACATAGCCTGCTGTTCCGTCCATGTTGCCATAATTGGACAAGAAGGTTTTGAATTTGTTTGTGTTTCCAATCTGTTCGGATCCTTACTGGTGTACTAGATGTGTGGGGCTGATTGACGGCTTAGAAACCAATATTCATCCCATGACCACTGGTGCTCCGGAAGTTGATTTGTCACATTGGTGGCAGGTGGTTGGATCGAGTTGGAGCCTTGCGCACAGCTTAGTAACCCAATGGTAAAAGTACAGTTGTAGGAAACGTTTAGACACTGCTAGGTATTGTTAAATAATCCAGGATCTTGACAAAGAGACTGTGAAATGCATGAGTAAGGATGTCCTGTGTGTCCTATGTCAAGAGAGGGGACTTCCACACAGCACTAAGGTTAATTAGTTGCTGACCAGCCTCCAAGCTTTAATAGAAGCGAGGGCAGTTGGGGAGAAGACCCGAGGGGACCGTTAGACCTCATGTACCCGAATGAAGAAGACCTTCCGGTAGGGGTAGTGGAAGATGATGAGGAAGACTGCATGAGCAGTGTTTCTCACCAACTATCCCACCAGGGGCAACCATGGTTTCTCAACACTCTAGAGTGTCACAGAGGTAAGGGATTAGTGCAGCATCATGCCGGTCCCAGGCCTCAGCACAGTCTCTAAGTGGCCGGGTATTTGTCCCGGCTGTTAAAAATGTACCAGCTAGAAAGCTCCTTTTAGAGGAGACTAGGACTGAAAGAACAGAAACAGCAGCACAAGGTCACAATGGAGTGAGACATGGCTGCCTTAGAGCTGCGCAGAATGGCACTGGACGAGAAGGAGACCAACAGACCCACATCTAGCAAAAGCAGCGATAGTGGCTCAAACCAGGATGCCTGGGATAAACCCTGGTGCCACATCCCCAACTGGTTTGAAGCACTGAAACTTGCTTTTCAGCTACAGGAGGTGGACGAGGTTGTGTGGGATGCAGCCCTGATGGGTCACTTACCGACACCAGGGACTGATCCAATTCTTCAGTTTGCTCCCAAAGAAAGGCCAGTTCATGAGAGCATGAAGGCAGCCCGCCTCAGGAAGTTCTGTAAAACCCCTGTACAGTATCACGAGAGCTTCAGAGAGCTAGGAAAGAAATGTGGGCAGACATTTTAAGTGTTCACACAATTGTTGAAATATCTGAGCGGGTGGGTGACTGGTAACAAAGTTGACACATTTAAAGGGATGTACAATTTGATTGCGTGTGAACATTTATTGAAGAATTATGAGGTTGATCCACACCAGCATCTTGTGGTCAAGACTATCACATACCCTAGGGAGATTGCAAAGGCTGCTGACAGGTTTGTAAGTATTTGAGTCTAGAAAAAGGCTCAGGCGAGCACACCCAAACCAGAAGAGAAATCTTTAGACAACAAAGTTAACAAGGATGGGCAGGACAAAGGTTTAACCCAATCTTCTTAGAAGTCAGATGCCCAAAAGAATTAAGGGAAATCCCAAAACTTTAGTTCAGCTGTACACCCTGAAAATTAGAGTGCAGGCACTCCTAACACTGGGACACCTGCATTCTGCATTCTTAACACCCAAAGGTTGTTTTGTGTGTAAGGAGCTGGGCAATGGGAAAGGGGATCCTACTTGCAAGGGCTTACCCAAACAACCCATAGTGAATGTTGGGCTTGTGGAGGAGGGCCTTCTATAGGAGCACTTCCCACTAGGCTGAGGAGTGTCTGAATGTGGATTGGTTACACTGAGTGGGAATGGTGCGGGTCTCCAGAAGAGATCCCAGTTCCCAATAATACTGAACTTTATTTATAACATGTGTTTATCAATGGACAAAAAACTCTTGTGGTTCCATACACAGTGGGTAGCCTCGCTGCTGTCACCTGGCAGTGGGTACAGCCAGCCCAGTACATCGATGGGCCTGATTGTAGTGGTTTTAATGAAAAGTGTAAGTGCCCCCTGGCGAAGGTAGAGTTCAGCTGCTGAGGTGAAATGACCCAGCGCCGTGTAGTGGTGAAAGACTCATCCCTGTCCCATGTCTGTTGGGTAATGCTTCTCCTAATCCTGAGATAGTTGCAGCAGCTACCCGATTGCGGGCCAAAGTGGTGCCAGATTGAACAATCTCAGAGCCTTAGGGCCTGGAGTGATTCCAGAGAGCTTGTTGTTGGTGGCACCTGTTGGACCGGTAGCCCCTGGTCCAGTTACGCAGACTTCGGAGTCACCTACTCCTGCACGAGAGGGGCCAGCAGCCACTGAAGACACTACTTTGGTAGCACGGGACTCAGTGACTTCAGATTTTCCTGGCATAGTGCAGGAACCTGAGGTGGAGGACCAGGTGAGTGCAGATCTGAAGGGACTTCCCAAGCTGGATGAGGGCATCTGCTGGGGACCCAGATCAGACTGACTTCTTTAAAGCCCAGGTAGAGTCTCCCACTCTGGTGGGCCTGTGGGAGCAAGCGGAGGAGCAGGTTAAGGGTGAGGCCCCCTGACTGTTCAAAGTTTACTACAAGGATGGAATCCTGTACAGTGAGCAAAAATACTCTGAGGGTGAGGGCACCAGAAGGTTGGTGATTCCCCAATGCCACAGAAAGTTCCTTTTGGATTTGGCTTGCCAAATTCTTTTAGCAGGTCACTTGGGATTGAGTAAGACATCGGGCCAGTTATCTGTGCACTTTTACTGGCTGCAGTTCAGTGTAAAAGTTAAGGAATTTGTCGAGTCCTAACTGATTTGTCAAGCTTGTGGAAAGTCAGGTGGTGCTACAAAGGACACCTTAATTCCTGGCTTTTTGAGAGTAGGCATGGATATTGTGGGTCCTTTGGAACCTCAAACCAGCTCAGGGAACAGGTAGATCTTGTTTCTGGTAGACCACACCACAAGGTACCCTGAGGATGTCCCTCTGAGGAGCATCAAAGCCCTTGTGGTTGTGAAGACTCTAATTGGGATATTCTCCTTTGTTCTATTCCCCAAGGAAATCATTTTTGACAGGGGATCAATATTCATATCCGTGTTTATAAAGGCTATGTGGGAACAGTGTGGAGTCACCTACCAGATCTCTACCACCTTCCATCCACAAACAAATTGGCTTGTTGAGCAGTTCAACAAGGTCCTGAAAGGCATAATAGGTGACTTGGAAGAGCACCTGAGGAGAAAATGGGATATTCTCCTACCATTCCTTCTGTTTGCCTACAAGGAGGTGCCACAGAGTAGGGTTTAGCCCCTTTGAGCTTCAGTTTGGACAGCCTGTATGAGGTCCCCTCAGTCTAGTGAAAGAGAGATGGGAGAGCATCCCCTCATCCCCTATGTGGTGGACTATGTACTTGGACTTCAGTCTAGCATGGCAAAGTACATGGAACAGTTGACAAAAACCTGAAGCCCAGTCAGGAGCTGATGAAGCACTGGCACGACCAGAAGTCCACAGTGACAGTCTATTCTCCAGGCCAGTGGGTGTGGATTATGGAGCCTATCAACCCCAGTGCCCTTTAGAATAAATGGACTGGGCCTTACTGTGTGCTGGAAAAAGTCAGTGAGGTGAATGATCTCATTGACGTGAACGTGCCTAAACAGATGTGCAGGGTCGTTCATGTCCACCGGCTAAAACCCCACTATAGCCAGGATGACTTGGTCATGGCATTAGTGACTGACAGAGAGACTGAGGAGACCAATGCCCTCCCAGACCTCCTGCACACTAATGCCACACATGGGTCAGTTGAAGGTGTCAACACAGCAACTGACAGACTGCCACCATTCACTGGGGCAGATTTCCTGTCTTTTTTCGCTGACTCCAGATTGCGCAAATTAGAGTGCCCATGATGTGGACGCTGGAGATAGTAAGCCAGTGAAAAGTAGGATTCACTGGATGTCCTGTGAGGTCGGGGACACCATCAAGGAGGATGTTTCCAAGATGTTGTCTCTAGGAGTGATGGAGCCATCCCACAGCCCATGGACGAGCCCAGTGGTACTGGTCCCTAAAAAGACCAGTGGTGGCAAGACTGAAGTTCGCTTTTGTGTGGACTACAAGGGTCTCAATTCTGTCATGAAGAAAGATGCTCACCCCATTCGTCAGGTAGATAATCTCATTGACTAGCTTTGTTTCTTACAAAGTACTTAAGTACCTTTGACCTCACAGCAGGATACTGGAAGTTCGGCTTGACAGATGGAGCGAGAGAGAGGCCAGCATTGCCAACCCCAGAAGGACATTATCAGTTCACTGTGATGCCCTTCCGATTGAAGAATAAACCTATCACTTTTCAGAGGATGGTTAACCAAGTTTTGTATAGGCTGGAAAACTTCAGTGTTGCCAATTTAGATGACAGTGCTGTGTTCAGCCACACAAGGGCAGATCACATATCCCACCTAAAACAAGTGGTTTGGTGGTGCTTGATCATCTGACAATTGATCACGGCAAACAGACCTAAAAAAACTGTCCACATACAATCAATTGTCAGAGCATCAAAGCGCAAACCAAATGCACGAACACCAACCCACACCCCCACCCCTCTCCCCTACATACCTGTTAGCAGACCGCCTGGTCCCCTGCGGCATCAGATCTGTCTCTCTAATGCAGGTCAGATCCAACGGTGCAGGGTCCTTTTTTATTTTATTTTTGGTCCCCCGCCTCCCAGGTTGATAAAGCGGGGGACACCCGTACAAACCCCCAAGGATAATACATACCGATCTTAGGGAGCGGGGGGCACCCCCGCAATCCCCGCTCCACATGTTCGATATGTATTAGCCTAATTGTTCATTTTAAATTGGTTGAATGTTACAGGCTAAATTCGGTCAAATGTACCATTCGACCAATTAAAAACGAACAATTATGCTAATACCAAAACAAGTGCTTCAGGTGCTGCAGAATGAAGGTCTGACTATCAAGGCCATGAAGTGGCAGATAGTGCAGGGCACATTGACTTAGCTAGGCCACCTGGTCGGTGGAGGTAAGAAACCTACCTCTCGAAGTGAAGGTACAGGCTGTGAACAATTGGGACATCTCCACCACACAGGCGCAGGTGAGAGCCTTTCTAGGTCTTACCAGGTAATACTGGTCATTCATCAAGGGGTATGGTGCCATTACCATGCCCCTGAATGATGTAACTTCCAAGTAAATTCTGGAGAAGGTTACTTGGACGCCCGCCTGTCAAACCTCCTTTCAGGATTTAAAGGATGGATTGTGCAGGGCCCCAGTTCTGAAAGTGCCAGACTATGGTCAGGAGTTCATTATCCAGAAGCCTGTGATTTCGGGATTGGAGCAGTGTTAGCTCATCTGAGCTCTCAAGGTGTAGAGCAACTTGTTGCCTACATTAGCAGGCCATTGACAAAAAGGGAAAGGAGCTGGGCCATCGTTGAAAAAGAGACATACGCGGTTGTGTTTGCCATAAAGAAGATGAAACCATATTTCTTTGGGTCGCACTTACGATCCAGACAGACCACCCACAGAAGCTTCAAAGCGCCCTGAAAACTGATTCGACCCTGTCGAGCACCAGCAACTCCTACAGCACAAGGCACATTGTGGTTCGGTTCCCCTGGTCCCTAGTGACATTTTACGACCCATTACTCCCTTTGTATTGAAACCAAGTATCCTTGAACTATTGCAATTCATTACTATACCAACTACACTCCTGTCAGTAGCCAGAGTGCAACCCTTTTCCTTCTTTGAAACTGTCTATCCTCTGCATTCCTTTACAGGTTGGGCTGTATTTTGTAGTGTAATAGAGCTGTCTTTTGTGATAATAATAAAGTAGACATTTTAATACAACCTTGACTGGACAGCAAGGCATATATGTGTTATGCTGGGGTCATTACTGAGCTGCGCAAATCAGTATGTTTGGGCAACATGAAGAAATAAAAATTAAAAAACATAGACAAATGTCTTACCATTCTTCTTGCTGCACCCATGCATGGGGCAATGGGGGTTAATTGTGATGCAGTAAAGCATGCTTAAGATGCACCATGGCATTCATTTGAGAAGAAGCAAAGATACAATTAAGTGGCATAAGTTAGCAGCCACAGGGCATAGAATAATAGCATAAATGAGCAGGCTGCCTCATTTTGAACCCTGCATGCATGGCAATACCCTCCTTCCAGGGCTCAGGCACTCTCACCAGGAGATCTCCTTGGAGTTAGTGTTTCAAAAGCAGCATTGACATGACAAAGCCACACTCATACCAGGGTGCTTACCACAGAGTCCCTTTGAAGTCAGCAGACAAGGGGAAGGGTTGAAATTAGAGTAACCGGGGAGGAGAGGCAGGCGAGGAGGGGGTCTGATCATAACAATTTCTCTTAGGGCTCTCTACAACGTCCTGCACATCCCCCCTTCTTTCAGGACAAGGCCCTCTGGGTATGATGTCAGAATTCAAGGGTCACTTGTTAAAACAAAAGACTTTAGGCCCATTACAGCAGGCTTGCTTTGGACCAATCCCCTGTGACATTTTGCCTTTATAATTAGAGGGGTGCCCCCTCATTCCTGGATTTATCTCTGGGTTCTTACAAGGACAAGAGGAATTTGCTGGACTTCTGTTGGAAGTACAGCCTGCTCCAAAGCTCTCCGCCATAGAAGTGAAGTCAGGAGGTATCCAAGGCAGAGCAGAGCTTTGTCTAATGTGAATAGTCAGGGTGAGCTGCTGTGGACCAATGCCTCACTGCTGGCCATGTTGGAACCAGATTCCTGTTCATTGGCGTTGAAGGATCCCATGTAGGTGCCAGCCAAAATTCCTGAAGTTGGACTGCAGAATTGAAGGGCTCACTTTGTCCGGGTCCATTGGATTATGTGTCTGAGCAGACCAAAAGTCCAGAAGCAGCTGGAATCCTGTTTAGTCCCCTTGAGACATCTTCAATATGAATTGACCATGCTTGACACACTTTGAGTTACCCCATGACCTACAGTGCTGCTTTTTGCACTTTACGCAACTTCTAACTGCTTGCTGCATTTTGATCCATCCATATGCCGACTTGACCTATTAAAGCGGACAGACTTGTTTAGACCCAATCACAGGCTTGATGTTGTAGGGACAATGGACTCCAGCACCGTCTCAACTACTGGAAACCATTGACTTCTCTGTCTCAAATGTCAACTCAATCCAAGAGCCATTATCTCTCTGTCAACTTGACTGCTGCCGCACACCAAACCGTTGGAAACCATCACCTCACAATCCTGAATGCCGTCTCATCTCAAAAGGACCCTGGACCTTCAAACCAACTCAAAAATACCACCACTGGGATCTCATCGACTCAAATATCTGGATTCCGCTTGACTGTGGCAAAAGCACCTAGAAGCTGAGTTTGATGCTGTTGAGCACCAAAGACAAGAATAAGGGTACTGTGAAGAGGCACTGTCACTCTGCTCCATATTTGGAGACCAAAATAACTTTTCAAATCCCCCTTCACTACCTTTATCTTGGAAGGCATATCCTTGAATAGTGATATTGTTGCCAATCATGTTCCTGAACACTGCTGCGCATCTACCCAGCAGCCCTTTCACAAAAGTCGTGGGGTTTTCAAGCGTTTGTTGATCAGTTGAATGCATTGTATTGCATTCTATTGTTTGATTAACGAACCTTAATTGAACATGCTTCCATTTTGGAATCACAACCACCCTGAAGTTATAGCTGCTACGAGCCTGCACTACCAAAAGTCGAAGGAGGTATATCTTTTGGGCTGTACCCGTTTCATTGTTATGACTGGGATCACTGCTGTTTTAGTGGTAGTGTGGGGCTGAGTACGCTGTTTAGCCACTATTCATCCTGGTACTACTGCCGAGCAGTAGTCATTTTTATCACTCCCACCACTAAGGGGTATGCTTTGGGCAGTTTTCCTGATGTGCATTCTTTTAAGAGCCTGTGCCATATGGTTGTTGCGGTCTGGAAGCTCTAGGATTATACTTTATTCAAAATAAGGACTATATTTCGCAGAATGCCTTGCACACTGCTTTATCTCCATCCGCAGCAAGACAAGGGTGTGTGGAGGATACAGAGCAACTGTGACAGGGGTTGGTAGCATTTACTCACACCTGAGGCTGGTGATCATTATTTAGCTCCAAATGCCAGAGTTTGGTTCAGTGTTGCTGTTGTGACTGAAAATCTTGTTCATATAGTCTGGCACCTGGTTCCTGATTTCCCTGAATTCATGAATTTCGGGTTTTCCGGGTTTCCTGACATTGATTTGTTTAGCAATCCTTTAGTTCCTCAGCCAGGGCATTTACAATGGGCCGCTTTTTTGGGAACAACACTGCTTTAGTGTGTTTTAGTATTCTACGACCTTACACTCCATGGCAGTGATCCCCTCTATCCTGGTTCCCTTAATTGGCTCTGCCTTGAGTTTATTCCTGTTTCTAATAATATGTCAATGTTCCTTTTCCTTGCTACCTTAAGCAGAGGACAGGTAGATGGGTTTATTCATTGATTTTTCCTATTCTTCTTTGTTAATTTTGCTTTAAGTAAGTTGTGTTTTTTTGTTTACTATGCTACTGCTATTTGAATTCCAATACTGTCTGTCCTGTGAGCATTTCTCCTACTTGTTCCTTTTTCAAGTGTGAAGGTGAGCCCAAGACCACACTCAAGACAATACTCAATGATGGAGCACTCAAGGTGCACAGCAAAATCCAGCTTTATTCACAATAGTGAAATGCAGCTGGGATAGCATACAAGCATCTCGCTCTCATAGCTCTCAGAGTTACCGTGATTACAAGCAGATTTTGTACCAAAACTACGTAAGCAATGACATCATAATGCAATATCACTTTACAAAACCTACAGATAATCGGGTTTCGTTAATACTTCAAGCTATATAATACTAACATAGGAGTTTGTTTCTTAATTGGTCAATACCTATCTGACAGCTCCTCCTGGACCTACCCCACTCCAGATACTATTTTCACTACATCATTGCAGTGACTGATGATTGGTTGGCACAGTCCATCATAAGGGGTGGGGCAAGGGGAATTTCCATTGGTTGGCATTTAGCTCAAAAACCTTGGACCCTTTGACAAGACATCAAGATATGAGCGAGACATACGGTAGGGGAAGAGAACTCCATGGCCTGCACTAATTTCAATTAAAAGTACTCCCCATCATTCCCAGGCCATGTGGCATATCTGCTCCTTTGTATTTGGCCTTGTGTATCATCTTGGTTCTGTGTATGTGCTAGAGAGTTTGAGTAGGCGTCTTATCTGTATTTGGCTCATAATGAATAGCCAGTGTTCTTCATGTCTGGATCACATGTTAGGGGACCCTGTTGGATAATTAATTTCTCCCCTTTTTAATTGAGGTTTTATGTCATTCTAAGGTGCCCATCGCATTCTGTGTGGCCACTTGAGGCAACCGTCAGTTATTCCTTATAAAGTTTTTTGGATTAGGGAATTCATGAACCTGGATATCAATGGCTGCTTGTGCTTTTATTAACTTAATTGAATTGTGAGTGTATTGCTTCATATCCTGGGAACTATTATCTCATCTCTATGTTCCACTCATCTAGTACTCCCTTCCTTTCTTCCTGACCTTGGTGCTTGCTGCAAGCTACTGTCTGGGCTCTGCATGTTTCTCAAAAACATGTATTTTTGTACTTTAAGCATCTTCGAGTTTGGGGCCGTTGCTAATTCTGAGACCTGCTGCAGTCTCTGCATTAGAGAGATTGCTGCACTTCTGTGTTTCTCACCTCCATATTGTTGCCCTACGTTTATGCCTGTTCATACTACATTCAACGTATGCATTTGCCATATGTTGGTTTTCCTGCCAGTGTATGCTGCATCTAAACTGCCTATGGTCCCACCTGGCCTTTCATTATAGTGAGTCTATCTATTGGTATTCCGGAATCCTCCTCTGTTGTTTGCTATATACAGCACACTACTTGTGCTTTCTGCTATCTAACTGTAATACCTACTAGTATCAAGCAACCTAACTAATTCTTGATGTCAAATGCCTATGCATTGACTGTTTAAGCATATTGGTTCATGGAGTTCATTTTAGTCTGTGTTGTTGCTTACACCCCTAGGTCCATGGGATGGTATGGCTGCCACAGTTTTTATTGTCTCTCTCTCCCTTTCAGTAACAGGGTGGGGCAGGACCAGAATGTGGTAATGATGTATTCATCAGCGTCATTACCCTCCTCCCCTGGTTGAATCTTCAACCACAACCATGCTTCTGCCCATTCCATTATAGGCATCTTTAGGCCATATTTCGCTCAGCCCCCTCAAGCTGCCTCCTTGGGCTATGCATTTTTCTGCACCACAGATCATGAAGCAACAATCCCCACCTGCTTCATAATCCATCCAGTGTTCAGTGTAACTGTGGGGGTCAACGAGACATTCACACAGTGTCCTAGGAAGTCCAATAGGAATGTCTTGAGGGTACATTTGGGTGGTTCATCTGTTTGAGTACACTCATGTACATGAGTATCCACATTTACTATTAGTATCATTTCCAGTGCCTTTTTTCCTAGCCTTTTTACATTGGCTCAGTCCTATTTTCAGGACACAGAAAGCTGTCAGGACAAGCACCAATACGGCAATAATATTTTGAAGGTGTTTGTTAACCAGGTAGGTACCCATGAGAACAGGTAATCAAACGATTCAATGTCTTCCACCTCTGACACCATCTTAGTGTGCTGTTCCTGTGAGGTGGCGATAGCCTCCGTAAGGGACCCATTCTGCTAATCATTTACAGGGTTGTAGGTACAGCAAGAAGTGCTTATTTTGGCACAAACTCCCCCTCCATGGCTATTATAAAGTCAAGGATATACGTATTCTGGAGAGTCATTAATCTGATTGCCCTCAACTCTTCTTTATCTGATTTAAACCCCTTCAATGTCATGTTTATCGCTTGCATCAGCTCCCATTTGGTTATTTGTAACCATTTTGCATTGACTTCTGCTTGTAAACTGCATATAAGGTACGAAGTAAAGAACATTGCAGCTTTACCAAACAGTTTATGTTTGTCTGGGATATCCTCATAAACCTCAACTGATTTTACCAACACATAACTTTCCCTTCGGGTACATTTTAGTGTAAAGGACCTTTTCTTTCAGACTCCTGTATTCGCCAGGTAGAAATCAATCTACACCTGACTCTGCAGCGCAACCAGTGCCGGTGCACTTATCACTACTATGGAGCATACGCCTCCCCAATTTGGAGGGAGCTGCATGTTAGCCTTTGAACCACAGCCCAATAGTGGTCCATTAACATAGATGGGGCTACTCTCATGCCTGTTGTATCCATAATGCATTGGCACCATTTGTTCATCCCTACTTTCACCGACCCATTGTTTCTGAGCCACTTTTATTGGGTTTTAGTGGAGCACAATGTTCTCATTTTGTGGCCAACATTAGTTATCAAACAGTTGTTGCTCATTTGAACATGGTCTCACATATCTTGCAGCACATCTGCATTGCATTTCAGAGTGGGGCGGCCCTACTTTATGAGCCCATAAAAACTGGTTGTTAGAAGTTACACCATTCTGTTGGACTGTGTAACTGGGACTTGAAGGTGCGATTTCTCATTATCAATGATACCATGAGAGATAGGACAGATTAAAGGCATTTTATGTGTGTCTGTAGCAAGTTGTGTGAGCTGCAGGCTTTATACTACGGCTTCCGATGTGAAATGGAAGAATTAAATAATCAGCCTGCAGTGGCTGACAGCTTACTTAATAATAGTCCAGTGATGAAACAGGTCTTCAGCTTGCAAGTTTTTTTTTTTGGGCTGGACTGGTTTGTTTGGGCTATTCGGTGGCGCTAAAAGCGCTACCTTTAAAGACAAAACTATTGTCATTAAAATAAGAGCTTCAAATATGGGCTTTGAATGAGGGTCTGTAATGCGATTCCAATGTAGATGACATTTGGGGAGGGATACACAGTTGCAATGCCTCCCATTACCTGCCCCTAGCCACTGTAATCCCTATGGCTATCGCACCCATCACTGCACATCTCAGACCTCTTTGAGTTTGTGTGAGCTCTTCCATGGAGTCAGCCATCTTGGATAACTGCCTCTAAGGAAGCTCTCTGGAAACAAGGCAAAACTAGCAGCCATCCCTGAATGGGAAAGATACCATGCATCTTTAAAATAGCTAACGTAATTTGCATTTTGGGAGTGTGTTTTTTTGTTGTTGCAGTGACAAACATGTTGCATGTTCTGCATTTTTTCCAAATACCGAAAATTAGGGCTAGCACTCTGTTGCTCTGTATGCAGTACTAGGACCTGTGACTGGAACTCTGAGTAATTCATTGATTCAGTTCCGGATGTCCTGTTGCTAGGATCGGTGATGTTAGACTAAGTCGATGAAGCTGCCATCCACTCTCCATACCTGTTCAGTCCAGAATGGGCTCTGCAACGGACCATCAACCTCAGCACAGACCAGGCAGTGCTGTCATGTCTGCGGGGCCTGGTCTGCCCCACAGGTCTCGGATGTCATTGGGTCCTGAGTCTTACCGTGGTGGCCGGAAGTCCGCTAGGCCCCCCATATCCTTGTCCCTGACCCACAGGTTGCTTCAAGCTTCCAATCTGCCCAAGGTCGCCCCCTAGCAGAGCTGTGTGCTGTCCTGCCAAGAGTTGGAGGTGCTGGCCTTGAGCGAGGAGGTGAAGAGCTTAGGGTGCGCGAAATCAGCTAGGTGTAGCGCATACATCAATAAATCAGAGACTTGGGCGAGGGGAGCTCATAGGGGGTGTGGCGGTGGTTGGAGAGGATTTTCGGATGGTACGCTCATTGCTTTTATCTTTTTAAGATACGGCTCAAAGGCTCGAAGGAGCGGTGAGGTGCCTCAGATATGAATATGCAGACACTCCATAGGGAAATGGACAAGAACAGCTGCAGCTAAAAGGGTTTTCGATTACACAGCTGGGGTGTAGCTATGAGTGGTGAGATGGTCTAGGGTGAGGGGGATCAGGTGGGACTGCAGAAGTTGGCATAACTGGACATAATTATGTGGCTTTAGATTAGTTTCGGGAACATGAAGTTCATTTGTCGCTTATGGGGAATCAATACTATTTGTTTGACATGCGGATGGCAGTGAAAGCTATCATAAGGGGATGGAGGTAAAATGAGATGGGAGGTGGGCAAGAAAAAATACCTTTGGGGAGGGTTTTTCTGGTTTCGGAGACATGGACCTTTGGCGGATGGTTGGGGGAAGAAAAAGGGGTAGTAGCATGGTAAAGGAGGGATGTAGCACTGTTTGCACAGACACGCTAGCACAAGGGTACAAAAAAGGGAAGAGGAGGGGAGGGAATAAGGGTCAGGAAGTGATGAATTGTTTAATCAATTGTTTTGGGTGATTGTTAATTGATTTGCAGTCTGTAAGGCCAAGGAGCCAGGTTAGCGTTTATTTGTAACTGTGGCCTGTCACATTAAATCAAACATTTCCACTGGAAGTAAGTCTGGGTTTTTGTGCAGTTAGCACAAAATAAATCATTTTATCACAATGGAAAATGGATGGATGGCATTTGCAGTTTGGAACTCTACCACAATGCAAATAACTTTACACCCTGTATGTAATTAAAAATGCATATTTGTTTGTGGAATCATTTTCTAGCAGTGATGAAACCGTTTTATAAACAAACATATGGGTCTGTCATCATGGCTCTCAACAGCATGTCTTGCAATGTGCTCCATGGCAGCGGCCCGGCTTGCCTATCGTGGTCTTCTGAGCATGGTTTAGCAGGCTATCCTGTGCACAGTTTCTCTCTCACTATGCTTTTCTCATCACGGATCATGCAATAGCATTTCTCTGACGTCATGGTAGTCTCAGCATGACGCTCAGTAGCACGGCTGTTGAAGATTGGCTCTCACATCATGGCTCGCTGAGGAGCACAGCTGCCACATCATGACGACAGCAGCATGGCTCTCTCACAATGGGCCTCATTACACGGACGGCGCTAAGGGTTTACCGGTACCGGTAAGGGCACCGGTACCGGTAAACCCTTCCCGGTTTACTACGAGGTCCCTTTGCAGGTTGGTACTTTAACGCCTGCTGTTTAGCAGGCGTTAAAAACCAACCCGCAAAGGGACCAGGGTGCTAATTACGGTACCGCAATTTGAGGCACCGTAATTAGCGCCTTCCCCATTCCCATAGAGCCCTATGGAGCAAAAATGGGAATGGGGAAGGCCAATGGGGGAAGGGGGAATTACCGTCCCGCCAACCTTGGAATAGGGCGGTAATTTCCCTTTCCTCCAAGGCGGTGCTGGTATTTTACCGGCATGGACCAAGGTGCTGATAGCACCTTGGTCCTTGGTCCTTGGTCCACCTTGGTCCTACCGTGTAATGAGGCCCAATGTCTCTCACGATGTTGGTCTTGTCAGCATGGCTCTCAAAGCATGCTCTCTGGCATATACCCACCCATTCTCTGGCTATGAATGGGTGGGTATATGTGATTAGCGGAGAGAAAATATAAATTAATGATATACTGAGTTTTATGGATTATGTTTTAAGGAATCTGTTGGGTTATCACTTTTTGTGATACTGCTGCTTGTAGGTAAATCGAATGATTTGTGAAATTGTGCTAAAACAACTTTTATTCTGAAATAGTAATTTGAAAATGTATTATTATGTATGCTTGTGCTTGCATAAGGTTAAGTCTTTTAAACCAATACAACAATAAGAAAAAATAGAAAGTGCTTTTAATTTTTATAAAACAATATTAAAAAATGCTGTGGAGACTAATGAGGGGACAGGGTGATAGGAGGCCTATACCAGAGCAAACCGCACTGAAAGAATAGAAAAGAGTAGGAGGGGGGATGCAAAAGAGTCAGAGGACTGCAAAATGCACCATCTGCATGTGGGCCCACATTGTTGACCATTCTAGTGAACAGTTGGCTTATAAATGTTTTAGACAGGTGGATTTCCGAGAAAGTGAAATATTTGCAGGAAAATTAAGACTTTTCATCGCTTCTGCAACCGACTACACTGCTGACTGTTCTTACGCTGCAGTCACTAAAGCCATCCGAGACGCCTCGTCCAGTGATTCAAAACATTCGGCCAGCACTGAGACATTGATTCCTAACACTGGCCGCCGTGAAGGCCAGTCTGCAGCTGTCTCCCATTTTGAACTCTGTGGCAGAAGCTACAAAGCGCCCTGAAACCGACTCGACCGTGTCGAGCACCAAGAACTCCTACAGCATAAGGTACATTTTGGTTCTGTCCACTGGTCCTTCTCTGAAAGCCCCTATTGACACTTCCTTTGAGTATTCAGAGTGCATCCCGTTTCCTTCTTTCAAACTGTCAGTCCTCTGCAGTCCATTACAGGGTGGGTTGTATTGTGTAGTGGGCTAGAACTGTCTCTTGTGATAATAATAAAGTAAATATTGTTATAGAACCTTGACTGGACAGTCCCTTTTATCATTGGGTAATAATTGTATTTTCGCTGTGTCACAACTAACCAACAATCCACAACCTTTCGAACATAGCCTGCTGTTCCGTCCATGTTGCCATAATTGGACAAGAAGGTTTTGAATTTGCTTGTGTTTCCAATCTGTTCGGATCCTTACTGGTGTACTAGATGTGTGGGGCTGATTGACGGCTTAGAAACCAATATTCATCCCATGACCACTGGTGCTCCGGAAGTTGATTTGTCACATTGGTGGCAGGTGGTTGGATCGAGTTGGAGCCTTGCGCACAGCTTAGTAACCCAATGGTAAAAGTACAGTTGTAGGAAACGTTTAGACACTGCTAGGTATTGTTAAATAATCCAGGATCTTGACAAAGAGACTGTGAAATGCATGAGTAAGGATGTCCTGTGCGTCCTATGTCAAGAGAGGGGACTTCCACACAGCACAAAGGTTAATTAGTTGCTGACCAGCCTCCAAGCTTTAGTAGAAGCGAGGGCACTTGGGGAGAAGACCCGAGGGGACCGTTAGACCTCATGTACCCGAATGAAGAAGACCTTCCGGTAGGGGTAGTGGAAGATGATGAGGAAGACTGCATGAGCAGTGTTTCTCACCAACTATCCCACCAGGGGCAACCATGGTTTCTCAACACTCTAGAGTGTCACAGAGGTAAGGGATTAGTGCAGCATCATGCAGGTCCCAGGCCTCAGCACAGTCTCTAAGTGGCCGGGTATTTGTCCCGGCTGTTAAAAACGTACCAGCTAGAAAGCTCCTTTTAGAGGAGACTAGGACTGAAAGAACAGAAACAGCAGCACAAGGTCACAATGGAGTGAGACATGGCTGCCTTAGAGCTGCGCAGAATGGCACTGGACGAGAAGGAGACCAACAGACCCACATCTAGCAAAAGCAGCGATAGTGGCTCAAACCAGGATGCCTGGGATAAACCCTGGTGCCACATCCCCAACTGGTTTGAAGCACTGAAACTTGCTTTTCAGCTACAGGAGGTGGACGAGGTTGTGTGGGGTGCAGCCCTGATGGGTCACTTACCGACACCAGGGACTGATGCAATACTTCAGTTTGCTCCCAAAGAAAGGCCAGTTCATGAGAGCATGAAGGCAGCCCGCCTCAGGAAGTTCTGTAAAACCCCTGTACAGTATCACAAGAGCTTCAGAGAGCTAGGAAAGAAATGTGGGCAGACATTTTAAGTGTTCACACAATTGTTGAAATATCTGAGCGGGTGGGTGACTGGTAACAAAGTTGACACATTTAAAGGGATGTACAATTTGATTGCGTGTGAACATTTATTGAAGAATTATGAGGTTGATCCACACCAGCATCTTGTGGTCAAGACTATCACATACCCTAGGGAGCTTGCAAAGGCTGCTGACAGGTTTGTAAGTATTTGAGTCTAGAAAAAGGCTCAGGCGAACACACCCAAACCAGAAGAGAAATCTTTAGACAAAAAAGTTAACAAGGATGGGCAGGACAAAGGTTTAACCCAATCTTCTTAGAAGTCAGATGCCCAAAAGAATTAAGGGAAATCCCAAAACTTTAGTTCAGCTGTACACCCTGAAAATTAGAGTGCAGGCACTCCTAACACTGGGACACCTGCATTCTGCATTCTTAACACCCAAAGGTTGTTTTGTGTGTAAGGAGCTGGGCAATGGGAAAGGGGATCCTACTTGCAAGGGCTTACCCAAACAACCCATAGTGAATGTTGGGCTTGTGGAGGAGGGCATTCTATAGGAGCACTTCCCACTAGGCTGAGGAGTGTCTGAATGTGGATTGGTTACACTGAGTGGGAATGGTGCGGGTCTCCAGAAGAGATCCCAGTTCCCAATAATACTGAACTTTATTTATAACATGTGTTTATCAATGGACAAAAAACTCTTGTGGTTCCATACACAGTGGGTAGCCTCGCTGCTGTCACCTGGCAGTGGGTACAGCCAGCCCAGTACATCGATGGGCCTGATTGTAGTGGGTTTGATGAAAAGTGTAAGTGCCCCCTGGCGAAGGTAGAGTTCAGCTGCTGAGGTGAAATGACCCAGCGCCGTGTAGTGGTGAAAGACTCATCCCTGTCCCATGTCTGTTGGGTAATGCTTCTTCTAATCCTGAGATAGTTGCAGCATCTACCCGATTGCGGGCCAAAGTGGTTGCCAGATTGAACAATCTCAGAGCCTTAGGGCCTGGTGTGATTCCAGAGGGCTTGTTGTTGGCGGCACCTGTCGGACCGGTAGCCCCTGGTCCAGTTACGCAGACTTCTGAGTCGCCTACTCCTGCACGAGAGGGGCCAGCAGCCACTGAAGACACTACTTTGGTAGCAGGGGACTCAGTGACTTCAGATTTTCCTGGCATAGTGCAGGAACCTGAGGTGGAGGACCAGGTGAGTGCAGATCTGAAGGGACTTCCCAAGCTGGATGAGGGCATCTGCTGGGGACCCAGATCAGACTGACTTCTTTAAAGCCCAGGTAGAGTCTCCCACTCTGGTGGGCCTGTGGGAGCAAGCGGAGGAGCATGTTAATGGTGAGGCCCCCTGACTGTTCAAAGTTTACTGCAAGGATGGAATCCTGTACAGTGAGCAAAAATACTCTGAGGGTGAGGGCACCAGAAGGTTGGTGATTCCCCAATGCCACAGAAAGTTCCTTTTGGATTTGGCTTGCCAAATTCTTTTAGCAGGTCACTTGGGATTGACTAAGACATCGGGCCAGTTATCTGTGCACTTTTACTGGCTGCAGTTCAGTGTAAAAGTTAAGGAATTTGTCGAGTCCTACCTGATTTGTCAAGCTTCTGGAAAGTCAGGTGGTGCAACAAAGGACACCTTAATTCCTGGCTTTTTGAGAGTAGGCATGGATATTGTGGGTCCTTTGGAACCTCAAACCAGCTCAGGGAACAGGTAGATCTTGTTTCTGGTAGACCACACCACAAGGTACCCTGAGGATGTCCCTCTGAGGAGCATCAAAGCCCTTGTGGTTGTGAAGGCTCTAAGTGGGATATTCTCCTTTGTTCAATTCCCCAAGGAAATCATTTTTGACAGGGGATCAATATTCATATCCGTGTTTATAAAGGCTATGTGGGAACAGTGTGGAGTCACCTACCAGTTCTCTACCTCCTTCCATCCACAAACAAATTGGCTTGTTGAGCAGTTCAACAAGGTCCTGAAAGGCATAATAGGTGACTTGGAAGAGCACCTGAGGAGAAAATGGGATATTCTCCTACCATTCCTTCTGTTTGCCTACAAGGAGGTGCCACAGAGTAGGGTTTAGCCCCTTTGAGCTTCTGTTTGGACAGCCTGTATGAGGTCCCCTCAGTCTAGTGAAAGAGAGATGGGAGAGCATCCCCTCATCCCCTGCGTGAGATGTGGTGGACTATGTACTTGGACTTCAGTCTAGAATGGCATAGTACATGGAACAGTTGACAAAAACCTGAAGCCCAGTCAGGAGCTGATGAAGCACTGGCACGACCAGAAGTCCACAGTGACAGTCTATTCTCCAGGCCAGTGGGTGTGGATTATGGAGCCTATCAACCCCAGTGCCCTTTAGAATAAATGGACTGGGGCTTACTGTGTGCTGGAAAAAGTCAGTGAGGTGAATGATCTCATTGACGTGAACGTGCCTAAACAGATGTGCAAGGTCGTTCATGTCCACCGGCTAAAACCCCACTATAGCCAGGATGACTTGGTCATGGCATTAGTGACTGACCGAGAGACTGAGGAGACCAATGCCCTCCCAGACCTCCTGCACACTAATGCCACACATGGGTCAGTTGAAGGTGTCAACACAGCAACTGACAGACTGCCACCATTCACTGGGGCAGTTTTCCTGTCTTTTTTCGCTGACTCAAGGTTGCGCAAATTAGAGCGCCCATGATGTGGACACTGGAGATAGTAAGCCAGTGAAACGTAGGATTCACTGGATGTCCTGTGAGGTCGGGGACACCATCAAGGAGGATGTTTCCAAGATGTTGTCTCTAGGAGTGATGGAGCCATCCCACAGCCCATGGACGAGCCCAGTGGTACTGGTCCCTAAAAAGACCAGTGGTGGCAAGACTGAAGTTCGCTTTTGTGTGGACTAAAAGGGTCTCAATTCTGTCATGAAGAAAGATGCTCACCCCATTCGTCAGGTAGATGATCTCATTGACTAGCTTTGTTTCTTACAAAGTACTTAAGTACCTTTGACCTCGCAGCAGGATACTGGCAGTTCGGCTTGACAGATGGCGCGAGTTAGAGGCCAGCATTGCCAACCCCAGAAGGACATTATCAGTTCACTGTGATGCCCTTCCGATTGAAGAATAAACCTATCACTTTTCAGAGGATGGTTAACCAAGTTTTGTATAGGCTGGAAAACTTCAGAGTCGCCAATTTAGATGACAGTGCTGTGTTCAGCCACACAAGGGCAGATCACATATCCCACCTAAAACAAGTGGTTTGGTGGTGCTTGATCATCTGACAATGGATCACGGCAAACAGACCTAAAAAAACTGTCCACATACAATCAATTGTCAGAGCATCAAAGCGCAAACCAAATGCACGAACACCAACCCACACCCCCACCCCTCTCCCCTACATACCTGTTAGCAGACCGCCTGGTCCCCTGCGGCATCAGATCTGTCTCTCTAATGCAGGTCAGATCCAACGATGCAGGGTCCTTTTTTATTTTATTTTTGGTCCCCCGCCTCCCAGGTTGATAAAGCGGGGGACACCCCTACAAACCCCCAAGGATAATACATACCGATCTTAGGGAGCGGGGGGCACCCCCGCAATCCCCGCTCCACATGTTCGATATGTATTAGCCTAATTGTTCATTTTAAATTGGTTGAATGTTACAGGCTAAATTCGGTCAAATGTACCATTCGACCAATTAAAAACGAACAATTATGCTAATACCAAAACAAGTGCTTCAGGTGCTGCAGAATGAAGGTCTGACTATCAAGGCCATGAAGTGGCAGATAGTGCAGGGCACATTGACTTAGCTAGGCCACCTGGTCGGTGGAGGTAAGAAACCTACCTCTCGAAGTGAAGGTACAGGCTGTGAACAATTGGGACATCTCCACCACACAGGCGCAGGTGAGAGCCTTTCTAGGTCTTACCAGGTAATACTGGTCATTCATCAAGGGGTATGGGGCCATTACCATGCCCCTGAATGATGTAACTTCCAAGTAAATTCTGGAGAAGGTTACTTGGACGCCCACCTGTCAAACCTCCTTTCAGGATTTAAAGGATGGATTGTGCAGGGCCCCAGTTCTGAAAGTGCCAGACTATGGTCAGGAGTTCATTATCCAGAAGCCTGCGATTTCGGGATTGGAGCAGTGTTAGCTCATCTGAGCTCTCAAGGTGTAGAGCAACTTGTTGCCTACATTAGCAGGCCATTGACAAAAAGGGAAAGGAGCTGGGACATCGTTGAAAAAGAGATATACACGGTTGTGTGTGCCATAAAGAAGATGAAACCATATTTCTTTGGGTCGCACTTACGATCCAGACAGACCACCCACAGAAGCTTCAAAGCGCCCTGAAAACCGATTCGACCCTGTCGAGCACCAGCAACTCCTACAGCACAAGGCACATTGTGGTTCGGTTCCCCTGGTCCCTAGTGACATTTTACGACCCATTACTCCCTTTGTATTGAAACCAAGTATCCTTGAACTATTGCAATTAATTACTATACCAACTACACTCCTGTCAGTAGCCAGAGTGCATCCCTTTTCCTTCTTTGAAACTGTCTATCCTCTGCATTCCTTTACAGGTTGGGCTGTATTTTGTAGTGTAATAGAGCTGTCTTTTGTGATAATAATAAAGTAGACATTTTAATACAACCTTGACTGGACAGCAAGGCATATATGTGTTATGCTGGGGTCATTACTGAGCTGCGCAAATCAGTAAGTTTGGGCAACATGAAGAAATAAAAATTAAAAAACATAGACAAATGTCTTACCATTCTTCTTGCTGCACCTATGCATGGGGCAATGGGGGTTAATTGTGATGCAGTAAAGCATGCTTAAGATGCACCATGGCATTCATTTGAGAAGAAGCAAAGATACAATTAAGTGGCATAAGTTAGCAGCCACAGGGCATAGAATAATAGCATAAATGAGCAGGCTGCCTCATTTTGAACCCTGCATGCATGGCAATACCCTCCTTCCAGGGCTCAGGCACTCTCACCAGGAGATCTCCTTGGAGTTAGTGTTTCAAAAGCAGCATTGACATGACAAAGCCACACTCATACCAGGGTGCTTACCACAGAGTACCTTTGAAGTCAGCAGACAAGGGGAAGGGTTGAAATTAGAGTAACCGGGGAGGAGAGGCAGGTGAGGAGGGGGTCTGATCATAACAATTTCTCTTAGGGCTCTCTACAACATCCTGCACATCCCCCCTTCTTTCAGGACAAGGCCCTCTGGGTATGATGTCAGAATTCAAGGGTCACTTGTTAAAACAAAAGACTTTAGGCCCATTACAGCAGGCTTGCTTTGGACCAATCCCCTGTGACATTTTGCCTTTATAATTAGAGGGGTGCCCCCTCATTCCTGGATTTATCTCTGGGTTCTTACAAGGACAAGAGGAATTTGCTGGACTTCTGTTGGAAGTACAGCCTGCTCCAAAGCTCTCCGCCATAGAAGTGAAGTCAGGAGGTATCCAAGGCAGAGCAGAGCTTTGTCTAATGTGAATAGTCAGGGTGAGCTGCTGTGGACCAATGCCTCACTGCTGGCCATGTTGGAACCAGATTCCTGTTCATTGGCGTTGAAGGATCCCATGTAGGTGCCAGCCAAAATTCCTGAAGTTGGACTGCAGAATTGAAGGGCTCACTTTGTCCGGGTCCATTGGATTATGTGTCTGAGCAGACCAAAAGTCCATAAGCAGCTGGAATCCTGTGTAGTCCCCTTGGGACATCTTCAATATGAATTGACCATGCTTGACACACTTTGAGTTACCCCATGACCTACAGTGCTGCTTTTTGCACTTTACGCAACTTCTAACTGCTTGCTGCATTTTGATCCATCCATATGCCGACTTGACCTATTCAAGCGGACAGACTTGTTTAGACCCAATCACAGGCTTGATGTTGTAGGGACAATGGACTCCAGCACCGTCTCAACTACTGGAAACCATTGACTTCTCTGTCTCAAATGTCAACTCAATCCAAGAGCCATTATCTCTCTGTCAACTTGACTGCTGCCGCACACCAAACCGTTGGAAACCATCACCTCACAATCCTGAATGCCGTCTCATCTCAAAAGGACCCTGCACCTTCAAACCAACTCAAAAATACCACCACTGGGATCTCATCGACTCAAATATCTGGATTCCGCTTGACTGCGGCAAAAGCACCTAGAAGCTGAGCTTGATGCTGTTGAGCACCAAAGACAAGAATAAGGCTACTGTGAAGAGGCACTGTCACTCTGCTCCATATTTGGAGACCACAATGACTTTTCAAGTCCCCCTTCACTACCTTTATCTTGGAAGACATATCCTTGAATAGTGATATTGTTGCCAATCATGTTCCTGAACACTGCTGCGCATCTACCCAGCAGCCCTTTCACAAAAGTCGTGGGGTTTTCAAGCGTCTGTTGATCAGTTGAATGCATTGTATTGCATTCTATTGTTTGATTAACGAACCTTAATTGAACATGCTTCCATTTTGGAATCATTGCATTAAAGCTTTTTGTGTTGCTACTGTTATCAGCTCACAACCACCCTGAAGTTATAGCTGCCACGAGCCTGCACTACCAAAAGTCGAAGGAGGTATATCTTTTGGGCTGTACCCGTTTCATTGTTATGACTGGGATCACTGCTGTTTTAGTGGTAGTGTGGGGCTGAGTACGCTGTTTAGCCACTATTCATCCTGGTACTACTGCCGAGCAGTAGTCATTTTTATCACTCCCACCACTAAGCGGTATGCTTTGGGCAGTTTTCCTGATGTGCATTCTTTTAAGAGCCTGTGCCATATGGTTGTTGCGGTCTGGAAGCTCTAGGATTATACTTTATTCAAAATAAGGACTATATTTCGCAGAATGCCTTGCACACTGCTTCATCTCCATCCGCAGCAAGACAAGGGTGTGTGGAGGATACAGAGCAACTGTGACAGGGGTTGGTAGCATTTACTCACACCTGAGGCTGGTGATCATTATTTAGCTCCAAATGCCAGTGTTGCTGTTGTGACTGAAAATCTTGTTCGTATAGTCTGGCACCTGGTTCCTGATTTCCCTGAATTCATGAATTTCGGGTTTTCCGGGTTTCCTGACATTGATTTGTTTAGCAATCCTTTAGTTCCTCAGCCAGGGCATTTACAATGGGCCGCTTTTTTTGGGAACAACACTGCTTTAGTGTGTTTTAGTATTCTACGACCTTACACTCCATGGCAGTGATCCCCTCTATCATGGTTCCCTTAATTGGCTCTGCCTTGAGTTTATTCCTGTTTCTAATAATATGTCAATGTTCCTTTTCCTTGTACCTTAAGCAGAGGACAGGTAGATGGGTTTATTCATTGATTTTTCCTATTCTTCTTTGTTAATTTTGCTTTAAGTAAGTTGTGTTTTTTTGTTTACTATGCTACTGCTATTTGAATTCCAATACTGTCTGTCCTGTGAGCATTTCTCCTACTTGTTCCTTTTTCAAGTGTGAAGGTGAGCCCAAGACCACACTCAAGACAATACTCAATGATGGAGCACTCAAGGTGCACAGCAAAATCCAGCTTTATTCACAATAATGAAATGCAGCTGGGATAGCATACAAGCATCTTGCTCTCATAGCTCTCAGAGTTACCGTGATTACAAGCAGATTTTGTACCAAAACTACGCAAGCAATGACATCATAATGCAATATCACTTTACAAAACCTACAGATAATCGGGTTTCGTTAATACTTCAAGCTATATAATACTAACATAGGAGTTTGTTTCTTAATTGGTCAATACCTATCTGACAGCTCCTCCTGGACCTACCCCACTCCAGATACTATTTTCACTACATCATTGCAGTGACTGATAATTGGTTGGCACGGTCCATCATAAGGGGTGGGGCAAGGGGAATTTCCATTGGTTGGCATTTAGCTCAAAAACCTTGGACCCTTTGACAAGACATCAAGATATGAGCGAGACATACGGTAGGGGAAGGGAACTCCTTGGCCTGCACTAATTTCAATTAAAAGTACTCCCCATCATTCCCAGGCCATGTGGCATATCTGCTCCTTTGTATTTGGCCTTGTGTATCATCTTGGTTCTGTGTATGTGCTAGAGAGTTTGAGTAGGCGTCTTATCTGTATTTGGCTCATAATGAATAGCCATTGTTCTTCATGTCTGGATCACATGTTAGGGGACCCTGTTGGATAATTAATTTCTCCCATTTTTAATTGAGGTTTTTTGTCATTCTAAGGTGCCCATCGCATTCTGTGTGGCCACTTGAGGCAACCGTCAGTTATTCCTTATAAAGTTTTTTGGATTAGGGAACTCATGAACTTGGATATCAATGGCTGCTTGTGCTTTTATTAACTTAATTGAATTGTGAGTGTATTGCTTTATGTCTTGGGAACTATTATCTCATCTCTATGTTCCACTCATCTAGTACTCCCTTCCTTTCTTCCTCACCTTGGTACTTGCTGCAAGCTACTGTCTGGGCTCTGCATGTTTCTCAAAAACATGTATTTTTGTACTTTAAGCATCTTCGAGTTTGGGGCCGTTGCTAATTCTGAGACCTGCTGCAGTCTCTGCATTAGAGAGATTGCTGCACTTCTGTGTTTCTCACCTCCATATTGTTGCCCTATGTTTATGCCTGTTCATACTACATTCAACGTATGCATTTGCCATATGTTGGTTTTCCTGCCAGTGTATGCTGCATCTAAACTGCCTATGGTCCCACCTGGCCTTTCATTATAGTGAGTCTATCTACTGGTATTCCGGAATCCTCCTCTGTTGTTTGCAATATACAGCACACTACTTGAGCTTTCTGCTATCTAACTGTAATACCTACTGGTGTCAAGCAACCTAACTAATTCTTGATGTCAAATGCCTATGCATTGACTGTTTAAGCATATTGGTTCATGGAGTTCATTTTAGTCTGTGTTGTTGCTTACACCCCTAGGTCCATGGGATGGTATGGCTGCCACAGTTTTTATCGTCTCTCTCTCCCTTGCAGTAACAGGGAGGGGCAGGACCAGAATGTGGTAATGATGTATTCATCTGCATCATTACTCTTCTCCCCTGGTTGAATCTTCAACCACAACCATGCTTCTGCCCATTCCATTATAGGCATCTTTAGGCCATATTTCGCTCAGCCCCCTCAAGCTGCCTCCTTGGGCTATGCATTTTTCTGCACCAGAGGTCATGAAGCAACAATCCCCACCTGCTTCATAATCCATCCAGTGTTCAGTGTAACTGTGGGGGTCAACGAGACATTCACACAGTGTCCTAGGAAGTCCAATAGGAATGTCTTGAGGGTACATTTGGGTGGTTCATCTGTTTGAGTACACTCATGTACATGAGTATCCACATTTACTATTAGTATCATTTCCAGTGCCTTTTTTCCTAGCCTTTTTACATTGGCTCAGTCCTATTTTCAGGAAACAGAAAGCTGTCAGGACAAGCACCAATACGGCAATAATATTTTGAAAGTGTTTGTTAACCAGGTAGATACCCATGAGAACAGGTAATCAAACGATTCAATGTCTTCCACCTCTGACACCATCTTAGTGTGCTGTTCCTGTGAGGTGGTGATAGCCTCCGTAAGGGACCCATTCTGCTAATCATTTACAGGATTGTAGGTACAGCAAGGAGAGCCTATTTTGGCACAAACACCCCCTCCATGGCTATTATAAAGTCAAGGATATACTTATTTTGGAGAATCATTAATCTGATTGCCCTCAACTCTTCTTTATCTGATTTAAACCCCTTCAATGTCATGTTTATCGCTTGCATCAGCTCCCATTTGGTTATTTGTAACCATTTTGCATTGACTTCTGCTTGTAAACTGCATATAAGGTACGAAGTCAAGAACATTGCAGCTTTAGCAAACAGTTTATGTTTGTCTGGGATATCCTCATAAGCCTCAACTGATTTTACCAACACATAACTTTCCCTTCTGGTACATTTTAGTGTAAAGGACCTTTTCTTTCAGACTCCTGTATTCTCCAGGTAGAAATCAATCTACACCTGACTCTCCGGCACAACCAGTGCTGGTGCACTTATCACTACTATGGAGCATACGCCTCCCCAATTTGGAGGGAGCTGCATGTTAGCCTTTGAACCACAGCCCAATAGTGGTCCATTAATATATATGGGGCTACTCTCATGCCTGTTGTTGTCCATAATGCATTGGCACCATTTGTTCATCCCTACTTTCACCGACCCATTGTTTCTGAGTCACACGGTTGCCTTTTCTAATGGTATTATTGCTACTGATCCTTCTTCATCTTCAACTCAGGCAAGCAATTTGGACAATTCAGTCAATGCATTGATGCACACACTATTTGCATTCTCCACAACCTACCTTGGTGCCATTATGAGCGTTTGTGCCCTGCAGCCTATCAGTCCATTGGCCCATCATTCTGCGGTATGTACATATACTTTTATTTGTAACTGGTGTCTTTGCCAGCAACCAGATATTTGTTTCCAATGTTTGGTCTTCTATTCTAATCTCTCCTCTATTTGGGCACACAATATGCATTTCATTACCTTGTGTTGTGTTAAGTGTTGATCATCAGGGGCATTTGCTTTATAAAACTATCCTCGCAAAGATACTGTGCTTTTGTTACCCACTGTATGGAGGCTGTATTACCCTGAAATCGTCCTCTTGCTGTGCATAATGCAAGATGTGTTAGACAATGTGCTGTGTGTGCAGGCACTTCTGTTGCTACGAACACTCTAGAAGCACTCATGGCATATGGAATGAGGGAACACATGAAGCAGCTCTCATCCAACTTCTCCCTCCCCACCCCGCTCCTGTGCTGATACCACATGTTATTGGTAAGATGGAGGGAATTATCAAAATACTGCTCCATGTCATTTTGGTTACCCTGCACACATCTCTAGAACCTTTTACTCTGTGTGTTTGCTTTAGGGCGTGTTTCAGGTGTCTTTTCATTTGTCACTAGTTTAGTAACTACACTGTTTACTGGTCCTTTCATAACCTTCGTGTTAGACCACTCCACTGCTAGACAGTAGACAAAATAAAAACACTAAATTGAGAAAAAGAAGCCCACATTTATAATAGCCAACAAATCCACCTGTTGCAGATACTTGTGTCTATAATCTCAGCTGGACAACAAAAGGGAATATTTGATATTATATGAAAAATACAATTATATCTCTGTTTTAGAAAGCAAGTATGTCTCGTAGTGATCTGATTAAGCGCATTCAGTTTAACCGTAAACTACATGCTGAGGCACGAGACTCTACAGTAGTTACTCTGCCCAACACAGAAATTCCTCACCTAGGCAATCTAATAGCAGAAACTATTCAGATTAAAAGAAGCACGAATGAGCCTGCTATCAGTGTGATAGAGGAGAATAGCAGTATCATACCATTGAGTCCCACAAAAGTAAATCAATATCCTCAAGCTTGTATGTCACTGAAAACCGTGTTACTGAACACGTGCTCCCTAGCAGGACATGCTATGGAGATTGCTTACTAAATCGTATCTGCAGATGTTGCCATTATGCTCCTTACAGAGACATGGCTCTGTGACACTAATCAACATTCTCTTCAACTTGCTACTCCTTTGGGGTGCAAAGCACTGCACACAGATCGCCATGGACAGAAGGGAGCTGGTGTCACTATTATTTTTAAAGATTCCTTGAGGTTTTTGACTTCATTTTAACCCCACTGCTACACTTAGCCTACTAATTCTTTATCGGCCCCCTATCGCCCTGCCACATTTTCAGGAGCAGCTATTGGCTTGCTTGGGTTCCTTCATCAAACCCCTAACTCCATGTATAGTGGCTAGAGATTTCAACCTATGAGCAAACAAGGATACTGATGTAGAGCCTTGTTCCATGCTGAATCTCATGGTGAACTTGGGCTTTAAACAACTAGTTATTAAAGCCATTCATCAAGGGAGGAATGTGTTAGACTGAATATTGACCAGAAACAAGCTGATTACTCCTATGGAGATTAAAACCTGTTGCTGGTCCGATCATCATTTTATAAATTTTTCACTCCTTACTCCAGATATTGGGACAAAGAAAGCGTCAATATGCACCAAATCAACTATGCGTAGATGTATCAGCAAGGTCACCCATGAAGCTTTTACACATACATGTTTGCCACTAGTGGCAGCAATTGATGAATCCAGCACACGTGATTCATATACATCTCAATTGCATAGCATATTAAACTATACCTATGATAAGCTATCGCCACTCAAAGTTAGTTATGGAAGGAAAGATATTAATCCAAGTGCAAGCAAATGGTATTCCGCAGAAGTTTTAGCAGCCCAACATATCAAATGAGCTGATGAAGGAATTTGGCGAAAATGTAATGGGTGCTTGATCCAATACTAGAGAGCTCTTCAACATCCCAGATGAGCTAAAAGGGAAAGCTCAAGAACTGCCATTCCATTCAAATGATGCATGGTGTCAAAAAATCCATAATGCCTTTATATGCAGGGTCAGACAACATCAAAAGACCATGACACCAAACCCCATTGATCAGGCAACCTGTTTGTCACCTGTTACACAGAACCAGGCGTTCTGTATGGATGAGGGTGGAGTTTTTTTCCTTTAGGCAGGTCACAGTCGAGGACGTACTTTCCACAGTAGATAAACTGAAGCCTACCAGTTGTAAGGGAGACATATTTCCTGCATCTTTTTCAAGAAATCTTTCTTGAGCATAGCTACTCCCATCACAGCCTCTGCAAACTGCTCCTTTGCCCAAGGGGTTGTTCCTGAAGGCATTAAGGAGGTTTGGATTACCCCTGTTTTAAGAAAAGTGGAGTTAGATTCACAGGATCCCTCAAACTATCAGCCAATAGCCAATGTGCCATTCCTTCTTAGGATTATGGACAACATCGCCTGCTCTCAATACACTAAATTTATTGAAGAGGAAGGTATACTGTCAAGCAGACCATCCGGATTTCGGAAAAGCCATTCTACTGAGACTGCACTCATAGACATTACATCTGTGTTGTTTGAGATAGCAGATAAAGGCAAACTGGTCATGTTGCTGCTACTGGACCTGTCCGCCACCTTCGATCTTGTAGATCATGGGAGGATGGTGGAGATGGTGGAGAGGCTCATGGAAGTGGGCAGATGCTATATGCCTGCCGTTGATTGGCTCATTTCTTTTTGGGTCCTATGAGGGCTAGGGTAACCTATGGAGCTTTTAAGTCGGAGGAAGCCACCCTTGATTGTGGAGTGCCCCGAGGCTCCAGCGTGTCTCCTTTATTATACAATATCTACTCTAAGATATTTTCTGATCTTCTGGACAGTATGGGAGTCAGTTGTGCAAATTTTGCTAACAACACTCCTATGAAGATGATGCAGGCTTGGTCTCTAAACTCTTTCTTGCCATAAAGCCTGTATATCTGATTATTTCCTTGCCTTAAAAGACAGGAAGACAAAGATCTTGATAGTGGGAAGTGCAGCCAAGATTAAGGGCCTCATTACACGGTAGGCTATTAGCGCCATGGTTGCCGCCGGTATTTTATCGTGTCCGCCTTGGTGGATGGCGGAATTACTGCCCTACTCCAAGGTGAGCGGGGCGGTAATTCCCCATTCACCAAGGCCCTTCCCCATTCCCATTTTTGCCCCCATAGGGCATAATGGGAATGGAGAAGGCGCTAATTACGATACCGCAAATTGCGGTACCGTAATTAGCACCAAGGTCCCTTTGCGGGTTAGTTTTTTAACGCCTGATAAAAGCAGGCGTTAAAGTACCAACCCGCAAAGGGACCTCGTTATAAGGCGGTAAGGGTTAATGGTCACCGGTACCATTACCGGTGACCGTTAACCCTTACAGCCTACCTTGTAATGAGGCCCTAAGTCTCTTAAATCTCGCTACACTGCTTTTCAAGTTGGGGGGTCTCTGTCGAAGTCTATAGCCAAGTCAAGACTTTGGGAGTAATCTTTGATTGCAACTTAAATTTTGACAAACATGTTGCATATATAAGTTCAGGCTGCACTTACATAATTCATTTGCTTTGGCAGATCAGAAGAAAATCGTGCCTTAATAGCTACGGCAACTGCCAACACGAGCCTGGATTATTCCAATGGATTACTTGTTGGTACCACTGCCACTAATATCAAGAAACTGTAAACCCTACAAAACAGAGCAGTTAGGGCTGTCCCGGTGCTAGGGCGCAGAGATCATGTGACCAATGCACAGAGGAAGATGTATTGGCTTCCTGTGGCTCAAAGGATCCGGTTTAAGGCTTCCTGCCTAGTCTATAAGTGCCTTGCCACACTGCCCCCTGGTATTTACAAGACCGCCTTTCTAAAATGCCTTTCAGATGTATCCTTTGTTCCATTCACAAAGATCTGCTACAACAACCACGTTTCAGTACTGGTACAGGTTTTTTCCCCAGAATAGTTCAATATTTTCTGTCCAGCAATAGGGGAAAAAGGAATACATTTTTAAAAAAAATGTTTTCCCACAGTACGTACCTTCCACAGAGGAGCCATTTAAAAGTGTTAGTTGTTTAAATTTTTTGACTGGGGTCTTACCCATCATTGTCGCGTGGTCCTCTCTCATAGTGGAGACACCATGGACAATACTATCCTCCTCTTGCAAAGCAAATCCCACCTTATTGGAGGCATCTACCCCCAGGTTATGGGTAAGCACTGCCACCAATCGATCTTCTTGATGGTCAATGGAGGTTTCCCCCTTCACCTTAGATACACTGCTGCTACCATTGTGGCCAACAGCCTCAGGTAGAACCAATGGCTGCAGATCAAGAGCAGTAGCCTCCAAGTGATGGACTGGGACAGTCAGAGTGATATCACTAGACCCAACATTATGGATTTGAGCTGTTACTATGCAGTCTTGGTGAGTAGAACAAATAACATCGGAAGCCTGCTGCTCAGCTGGATAATTTACAACTGCCATTTGGACATCTTCTAAAGAGTTTATGGCCAGAAGCAAATCATTAATTAGAGAATATTTGAGAATAGTCCACGAGGAAAGTTACAAAGAAAGAGATACCAAACAGGATAAGACTTCCAATGAAGGGCAGGCATAGTGAACTGACTGGACAAGGACACAGTCTTAATGAGATATCACAAATTCATAAATTACAGGTTACAATTTTTAACAAAAAGTTAGAATTCAATTTCAGTTTAAAAGTGTCTAAAAATCAAAGGTCCCTGGGAATCCCTTTAGACTATACATTTATGGGGTCTACTATTTAAAACATAAATGTGTCACAGTATAACAATTTCCAAGTGCTACAGAAGAATAAAAAAGTTTAAATTCCAATTAAAATTATCACAGAAACCCAAACTCGAACATAAATGCGTTTTTTAGAGGTGTAGAAAACATCCCCAAAATGCCTGTTCGGAAAATATACAGAGATTAATTACAGTCAATTAAAAAAACAGCATTCGGTACATCTCACATGAGAAGCTCACAGTCAAAAATCAGCTAAAAGGTGCTTTCAGCAGGTCCCCTAAAAATGGCTCAAAGAAGCAAATCCAACAGTTATTCCTCCAAAGAGACACCAGTCGTATAGTGGAGGTTAGTAAATATTAGCCTGCAATGTACGCGGGAGAAGATTGTCAGCAGGTATATTGAGAACGACAGATGAGCTCAAAGGACGGAGCCGGCAGTCACTCCCCTGTTAGAAGCCCGTTCTAGAGGGTTTGCTGGGCTAAAAAGCTCCTCGGTAACCTGAGAAGCACACAGATATTAATAATCAGCAGGTTTAAGTTCAGGTTTGATTTCATGGGAGCTCAGTGGACAGAGCCCGCAGTCGCTCCCCTGTTAGAAGCCCATCATAGAGTGTTTGCTTGGTCAGATAGCTCCTCTGTAACCTGATAAGCACATGGATGGTAATTGTCAGTAGGTTTAAAATCAGGTTTAAATTCAGGGAGCTCAAAATCCGGCACCCGCTGTCACTCCCCTGTTTAATCCCTGTGGTTACTGGCCAAACAGCACCTTGTTATCCTGGGTTGCACACGAATGGAGAGTATCAGCTGAGTTTAATCAGAGGGGAGCTCAAAGGACAAGTCTACTTCTTAATCCTCAAACACAGTTTAGTAGGCAGAAGAAAAGGAAAACAGCTGCTGCCTTAGTCCCAAATAGGATACAACCGTTATTTAGGCAAAGCAGGTTGGGTGCATTTACTTGTGTTTTCTAAATTGATTAAACATCTTCAAGGGGTGTCAAGTATTGCCAATGGTATTGTGTCACAGTGCAGGCGCCACGCACCAGACACCAGACACACTGAGCCACACACTGCACCATGCTCCGTGCTCGTGTGATGAATAAGTAGGGAAAGTCTGCATTCCAAAATAAAGCATGTGCACTAGGTCCCCAACCTTCCCATAGAGCTGGGGGTTTCCCAATAGCACTTTAAGATGAGGCAGCAGCACCCGTGAGATGGATGGGGATGCAGATTAATACTCTCACATCAAATCAATAATGACAACTTGGCAAAGGGAGCCCGTTTAATGACAAGTACAAAAAACGGGGAATTCATGAATATCAGCAATTGGCCGATCTTCCTTCTCGCTTCAACAACTCCAACGTACTTCATAAAAAACACATCATTTATACTAAAAACTCGTCATCACTGACGTGTAACGCTTAAAATGTTGCGTGCAATTCTACTAGTTCTAGGAAGGTAACTTTAATATAGGTGCTATATCTGTATATGGTAACAGAGTGAGGGGATTGGACAAACAGTGTCAGGTGGGGCATCTAAGCCCTACCTTCAAAATGGCTACTGTAAACATCATTAAAAGTATGATGTCTCATTGGTTTTACTAACTATAGGACCCTTGATTACTTGGTCCACCATGATTGGGTTGGCAACAACCCCACTCATACTTTTCCACTTGCTTAGCAGCATGCAGAATAGCCGGCCAGGTGCGCCCAATTGTCTCCTGAGCCGAAGCCCATGTCCAGTGCCAATGTGGAAAGGTCTTTTTCCAAATAAAAGTCTTTATGGGAAGAAAAGAAAGGGCACGGATGGGCAAAGAGTCCTTGTAGAAATATTGCATGATTTATTACAATAATTTTAACTTGTAGGAATGCAACAGATTACTGGATTAACATGAAATTGTTTAGAACATCTCGCATTGAGAGATTACCATACATATGCACGCAATGAAGCAATAAAATAACATTTCTGTGTTTACACCTGGAAAAACAGTTGTCTGATTTTTTGAAAGGGGCAAACGGGAAAACACTGATAAACACAGATTCTGACATTTTTGAAAACACTGGAAAAACACCCCTGGAAGCAAAAAAAAAAGAAACCCCTAAAACAGGAAACCCTAGCCATAGGTATGCTGACACGACGACAGTTGGTTTGGATCACTATTTTCATGGGTTCCACAATGGATGGCAGATGCATTCAAATTCCAAGAAGCCCTGCTAGTGATGATATTGCTCGGATTCTGTGTTATCAAGATAATAATCTCTCAGTGCCAGAAAACTGCAAAAAAGGCCACAGTTATTCCTCCAAAGAGACACCAGTCGTATAGTGGAGGTTAGTAAATATTAGCCTGCAATGTACGCGGGAGAAGATTGTCAGCAGGTATATTGAGAACGACAGATGAGCTCAAAGGACGGAGCCGGCAGTCACTCCCCTGTTAGACGCCCGTTCTAGAGGGTTTGCTGGGCTAAAAAGCTCCTCAGTAACCTGAGAAGCACACAGATATTAATAATCAGCAGGTTTAAGTTCAGGTTTGATTTCATGGGAGCTCAGTGGACAGAGCCCGCAGTCGCTCCCCTGTTAGAAGCCCATCATAGAGTGTTTGCTTGGTTAGATAGCTCCTCTGTAACCTGATAAGCACATGGATGGTAATTGTCAGTAGGTTTAAAATCAGGTTTAAATTCAGGGAGCTCAAAATCCGGCACTCGCTGTCACTCCCCTGTTTAATCCCTGTGGTTACTGGCCAAACAGCACCTTGTTATCCTGGGTTGCACACGAATGGAGAGTATCAGCTGAGTTTAATCAGAGGGGAGCTCAAAGGACAAGTCTACTTCTTAATCCTCAAACACAGTTTAGTAGGCAGAAGAAAAGGAAAACAGCTGCTGCCTTAGTCCCAAATAGGATACAACCGTTATTTAGGCAAAGCAGGTCGGGTGCATTTACTTGTGTTTTCTAAATTGATTAAACATCTTCAAGGGGTGTCAAGTATTGCCAATGGTATTGTGTCACAGTGCAGACGCCACGCACCAGACACCAGACACACTGAGCCACACACTGCACCATGCTCCGTGCTCTTGTGATGAATAAGTAGGGAAAGTCTGCATTCCAAAATAAAGCATGTGCACTAGGTCCCCAACCTTCCCATAGAGCTCGGGGTCCACCATGATTGGGTTGGCAACAACCCCACTCATACTTTTCCACTTGCTTAGCAGCATGCAGAATAGCCGGCCAGGTGCAGGGAGCTCGTCTGCACCCCCAGCTTTCCCTCCAATTATTGCTACAATCAATCATCACCTCAGTGGTAATGTGTCAATTATTTCTTTGTGGTTGGCCTCGAGACTGCTTCTTGGTCTGGAAAAATTAAGATATCTGTGCATGGCATGAGGACATGTGTGGGTGTGAAAGTTTCATCCCATCTCGATTGGCTGGTCACGTGAGTCTGACACTGTGAAATTGTCTTATTCTTCATGCAATTTGAGTATTTGATTTAATTCTGTCAGCCATCTGCCTCCTGTGGCTTATCTTGACCTTTCTGAACAGGATACCCTGTTCTTCTTTCATAAATTGTATCCACTGTTGGTCTATTTCAGCCGATACGACTTGGCTTCTTGGCATGATTTGCCCTCATCTGAGTTTCTTTCTGTCTTTCTTTCTCAGTTCAGGTTGCTCCTGAGCTCTCCTCTTGAGACCTTTAGTAACCTTTGGTTGATTCTGCTCTTGTACATAGTGGAAGTATACTTATATAAAGTGCTCCTTTTGAGGTAGATTTGTATAGGTGGCGCTTGTCGCAATCTATATTACTACTAAGTGTAACGATTATTTGCTTCTTGCAGTTCCCTGCATATGTATACGTTTAAACTAACTGAATATCTTCATCGTGCTCATGGCATAAGGTTTTGTCATTTGACATTGTTATTTCACCTTAAACTCATGATGTCACTTATCCATGGTGTTTCCTCTCTTTTCATCATTCGCAGTTCATCATATCTTCTATATGTGAGTCAGTCCGGGTTCTTGTGACGTCACCATTTGTCTTCCTTCAATATCTTTTTAGCTTCTTCAGGGCCTGCATTCTGACAATCTTCATTCTGTTTCATTTGGCGGTATGGTTTTCTCAATGGGTACCTTACTGTCCAGATTTTCTTAGGTGCCGGTACTTCAACAGGTGCTGTTTTTCTGCGGCTCTCTGCTGGTTCATTTGCTTATCATACGTCACATATTTCAGCGTGAACGTTCCGAGTACTTCAAAATAGACGGTTTGAGAGCGGGTCATGTTTGGGACCTGCTCCACACTCCCCGCTCTGGGCGATCCATTGACCACTTTCACTTCTTCCTTGGTATCCACCTTTACTTCATCCTCTGGATTCACTTTTACTTCCTCCTCCGAATCCACGCATAGAGGTTTGAAGAAATGCATCTTTGGGGTCCATATCTTAATGACTCCCTTCAGGCTTCCTGCTGTTCTCACATGCTCATCTTTGTTCCATGTCATTAGTTGGCATTGTCCACTTGGACTACAATAGATCCATTTTCCCACATAATTTCTATGTTTCTTGGGATATTGAAATTGTGTTCCTTCTGGTGCATAAATGCTGGCTTTTACAAAGTCCCTTATTTCTTCATCAGTCAGGTCCTTGGGTTTCCATCCTGGTTCGATATCAATCATAATTTTCATCCGTATGGCCTTTTTTGCAGTTTTCTGGCACTGAGAGATTATTATCTTGATAACACAGAATCCGAGCAATATCATCACTAGCATGGCTTCTTGGAATTTGAATGCATCTGCCATCCATTGTGGAACCCATGAAAATAGTGATCCAAACCAACTGTCGTCGTGTCAGCATACCTATGGCTAGGGTTTCCTGTTTTAGGGGTTTCTTTTTTTTTTGCTTTTTTTTGCTTCCAGGGGTGTTTTTCCAGTGTTTTCAAAAATGTCAGAATCTGTGTTTATCAGTGTTTTCCCGTTTGCCCCTTTCAAAAAATCACAGACAACTGTTTTTCCAGGTGTAAACACAGAAATGTTATTTTATTGCTTCATTGCGTGCATATGTATGGTAATCTCTCAATGCGAGATGTTCTAAACAATTTCATGTTAATCCAGTAATCTGTTGCATTCCTACAAGTTAAAATTATTGTAATAAATCATGCAATATTTCTACAAGGACTCTTTGCCCATCCGTGCCCTTTCTTTTCTTCCCATAAAGACTTTTATTTGGAAAAAGACCTTTCCACATTGGCACTGGACATGGGCTTCGGCTCAGGAGACAATTGGGCGCACCCAATTTGGCGCGCCCAGTTCGGCGCTGTGACGTTTGGACGCAGGGATCTTTTGGTGCGGGATAGTCTCATTACTGTTTTTTTGCAGAGGTTTCTCCAGAGGTGTCCTTACTGTTTTTTGCCCGAGGAGAGAGGTGGCATTATTTATCTTTTATTCTTTTTTTCAAAGTCTCATTTGGGACGGTTCAGTCTTTTTTTATTGTGAAATGCTCTAATGCTCTTTTTTTGTATTAGACTGTTGTATCATGGCAGTTAAATATGTAATTTTGCTGCTTCAGGCACAAGGGCACTTTGGTCTTGTGGTTAAGCTCCAAGCCTCACAATCTTGCAGGCCATGGTTCGTGGCTGAGCTAAAGCTTTTTATTTTATTTTAGTTTCAAAATATCCCATTATTTTTATTTTACGCAGAAAATAAAGAAAGGTTTATCTCAGCCACAAACCATGGCCTGCAAGATTGTGAGGCTTGGAGCTTAACCACAAGAGCAAAGTGCCCTTGTGCCTGAGACAGCAAAATTACATATTTAACCATCATGATGCAACAGCCTGATGAAAAAAAAAATATAAGACAGAAATATAAGCAGAAAGAGTGGTAACCCTCTTTTGGCGTTGCTGTTTACATCAACCCAAAGCCACAATTATTTTCAAAAGCAACACAATAACATTTCCTGCCAACGTGCTGCATTTGAAAAGAATTATTAGTTGGAATTTGGCGTGAGGAAATTTAGACGTGGCTGCAATGTCAGCCACGGCCAAATGTCCCTCGCGCCAAATCGGCGGCACCAGAAAGGCTCCCGCGCCAAAATGGGCGCCGAACTGGCCGCTGCAGCCAACTGGCCGTGCCAAACCGGTCCTCGGCGAAACAGCCGCGCCAAAAGGGGGTGTACCGCTCTGGTGCCCCCTTGCAGGGGACACCAGAGACAGTAACAGTCCTGCCCCCATCCTACTCCTTTGCCACGGCCTTATTTATTTATTTGAACAATGTTTTTCGGGTCCGTGGACCCGATTAATTTATTTATTTCTGCGATGTTGGTCGGGACCAACATTGCAGAAATACATTAATTAATCAGATCCACAGACCTGACAAACATTGTCCAAATGAATAAATAAACAAGGTCGTGGCTGAGGCCTGTCACTGCCTCTGGTGCCCCCTTCTAGGGGGCACCAGAAACTGTGACAGTCCTGCCCCCGTCCTGCTCCTCTGCCACGGCCTTATTTATTTATTTGGACAATGTTTTTCGGGTCCGTGGACCCGATTAATTTACTTATTTCCGCAATGTTGGACCAACATTGCAGAAATAAATTAATTAATCGGATCCACTGACCCATACAAATATTGTCCAAATAAATAAATAAACCAGATCTCTTCTTCCTCAGGTAAGCATCTGCTTTCGGGATCACCAATGCTGGAACATGGAGATTCATATTGAGCATATACCTCCCCAGTTTCTCTGCAGCCTGATATATGTTTTGGATCCACATGCCCAATAATGCTCCATGATCACTGCAGTACCATGAACTATTCCTGGGGTAGCAAAAACTCATCTACATTTCTGATTCTCCCCCATTTTCCTTGTGCCATTATTCCTGAAACAGAAATTTGGGCTCTCCAATGGCACTATCTGTAAGGTTCCTCCTCTGTCCTAGACCCATGTCGACAGTTTATCAAGTTTTGGCCATAATGGCTTGCATCCATTTCGCACTATGTTTATGGTGGGTTTGTAGTGACCGAAGACCATCCATGCTCTGCAGATCACCACTCCTTTCTCCCATCTGTTTGGCCGAAGCACTGTTCCCCAAATTTGCATTTGGCCTCTGTTCTTCCACTTCCGAGCTTCTTCTGGAGTTTTTCCTTGAACGTTTAGCTTTTGATTTGCCTCTCTTCTGATCTCTGCTCCTTTAACTCCAGGCTTTTTGTATCTGATCACAATATGCATTCTTGGAGAAGTGCGCAGCATGCGTGAGATGACTAGTGAGGGTGTTGTGATCAACCAAATCGAACGGTGCTGAGAGGTCTAAGAGGAGGATAAGTGCGGGCTTGCCCTTGTCAAGGATATTGGTGATTTCGTTTTTTAAGTCTAATAGAGCGATTTCAGTTCTGTGCCCTTTGTGGAAACCTAATTGTCTCTTTCCTAAGATTGAGTTAGATTCAAGGTATAGTTGGATCTGTCTGTGGGCGGCTTTATCTAGTATTTTAAGAAGAAACAGGACGGTTGTTATGGGTCGGTAGTTATTAGGTTGAGAGGGGTCTAGCAAAGGTTTCTTAAGAGTGGGCACACCCAGGCCTCTTTGAGGCTGTCCGGGACTATGCCTGTTTTGAAAGAGGCGTTGATGAAGGCGGTAAGGAGAGGAGCAAGTGTCATGCACATTTCTTGATGATTTTGGGTGGGCACACATCGCCCTTGCATTGTGATGGTTTGAGATGTTTAAGGATGTCTATGACATCTGCTTCTGTGATTTCCGTAAATGAGAATTTGGGAAGGTTAATATTTTTGGAGTTCGGCTGTGTCTGCGAGCAGGGGTTCTGCTTAGGTAAGGCTTTGTAATGGTGTGATATTTTGTTTTGGAGGAGGTTTATTTTTTTTAGCATAGCAGTTTGTATCCTTGTGCACCAGGCTTCGTCTTTGACGATCTCATCAGTGCAGATGGGTGGTACAGTTAGTTCTTTAAAGATACTAAAGAGTTATTTAGTTTGGGAGTTTGCAGCAGTGATTCAGTGATTGTAAGATTCAGATTTAGCATTGAAGATGGAGTCAATATTTTTTATAAGTAGATTGGAAGTTATCTTTGGTGATGTCACAGGGATTGATCTGGCAATTTTTGAGCGCCTGGCGTTTGCTTTTGCACAGATTTTGGAGCTCCTCTGTGAACCAGGAATTGGAGTGGAATGCTTTTTTCTCTTTTTTATTTTCTAGTGCGGCAACTGTGTTGATTGCGCTGGTGAGGGTGTCTTTGAATATCTCTGCTAGGATGTTAGGCTCTGACCAGAATAGTGGTGCTAAGTATGGCAGGTTAAGAGTTTTTTTGCGCTTCTAGCTAAGGTAGCAGGTAGCAGGTTCTGGAGTAGTCAACTTGGCGCATGGCATTAGTGGACAGTGAAATGTAGACAGTTGTGGTCTGTCCATGTGAGGCTACGATTAGAAACGATGGCTGTGTCACAATTATGGTCCAATACCCAGTCTAAGATGCGGCCTTTCACGTGAGTGGGAGATGTAATTTTTTGAGAGAAGCCGAGATCGAAGAGGTCCTTGGTGAAAGAGGTGGCAGTTTTATCATTAGGGTCGTTGAATCCTAAATTGAGTTCGCCTAAGAGTAGTGTTTTGGTAGATTTTTTGATATTGTCCCCTAGAAGGTGGGTGATTTGACCTAGGAAGTCGGTAGTGGGTCCAGGTTTGCGGTAAATGACATGGATGTTTATATTATTTTTTGGAGAGAATGCTAATTTGGATGATAGGATGTCTACATTTCCTTCCCCTTGGTGGGGTACAGGCCTGATAGATAAGGCCTCTTTGAAGATTCAAGCTACCCCCCTCTTGTTTTGGGAAGCCTGTCTTGTCTGAGGATTGAATATCCTTCAGGCAAGGCTAGCGTGATGGCAGGGCCGGATGCCTCGTGAAGCCAGGTCTCCACGATGGCTAATATGTCTAGGTCTTGGCTAGTGATTAGATCATTAACTTCTAGCACATGGGCATTAAGAGAGTGTACATTGAGAAAGGTGCACTTGTCTTGCCGAGGATGCTGATTCTTTTTAGGTAGGGGTGGAATGTCTGTTTTAGTTGAGGTGGTACGTTGTTTGGTGGTGTTGTGGCTGGGGGTAGCGTGGATCAGTTTAGTATTATTGCATTTCTGGGCACTTAAGCAGTGGTGGTTAGTGTTTACTCTGAGGGTGCGTGAGCCTAGTCAGAGGTTTCTGTGTGCTGTCATTGTGGGAATGGCATGGAAGCTCATAGGGTTGGTGCGTGATCTAAGTCTGTGCAGTATGTAGTGGTGGTTAGGCACGTGTGTGACTGCATGCTTGGTGTGAAGAGTAGGTGTATGGACTTAAGCAGGATGTCCATCGTAAGAGGATTGAGGCTGCTGGAATTAGAGTGGTTGCAGGGCTCTGAACTGAGATGATTAGGTGTGGTCTTGGAAGTGAGCAGGGTGCCTATCAAACATACGTAGAGTGGCAGGGTGTACATGCTGCAAATGAGTTCACAATTCATAAGGTAGGTATAAACTATTCTTGCTAGTCTGGCAGTAGCAGTGTACTAGTGGTATGTGTAGATGTTAGCATTTTAGTGGTCTGTAGAAGGATATTTCAGGCCCTGTGTGCAACAGTACTATATGCAATATTGGATGCGACAGTGAGGCTATGTTAAAATACAAACATGCAAAATGTAGCAATTCTGAGCAGTTTCATAAGATAGTTTGGGCACTGTGTGAGGAATACTATTTGGTGCAACAGTACCATATGCAATATTGGATGCGATAGTGAGGCTATGTTAAAATACAAACATGCAGAATGTAGCAATTCTGAGCAGTTTCATGGGAATCTATACGCGATTGCCCCGTTACGAGCACTGTTAGTTAGGAACACATGTGCATGTTATGTGGCATGTGGGCTATAAAGCTCGAGACAAGCTGGATCATTGGTATTGCATCAACATCAATGGTAATTCACGGACATATGGGAGGAAGCGATAAACATTCACTTACGTCGGCATACATGATTGAGGCAAGCAACAACTTTTATATGAGCAGACTATACAGAGTATAGCGTTTAGCTATAAGTCCAGAGCTCACGGCGTTGATCGGCCGTTATGTCGCCACGTGGTTCTCAGTGTGGCAAAGTCATATGGGGGTCCAAGGAGTAGCCTGGTAGGTGCCTTCTCATTGGCGGGCGTATATTGTGATGGGGGCAAAGTGTGGATGTGCCAGGTAATATGTCAGAGGCTTACCTTAGAACTGGGCATGGCAGCGTTCCATGGATCCAGGCTCCGACAGGCTCAGGACAGGGACGCCTTTGTGGGTCGTGCCTTTGTGGAGAGAGGTGGCTCACGCCTGCCGGTTTCAATTGGTCCGTAAAAACGGGGCAGCAGCCAATCAGCAGCCACAAGCTATACTAAAGAGAGTGCTGGTGGTCGTCGAATTCGGCGGGCAGCCATCTTGAAGTGATAAAGCCTCGTGAATGGTAATGGAGGTTCGCTTTTTTCAGCAGAAGTGGCTCATAGCAGGCGATCTGTTGTATGTGTATGTGTATGTTTCATATGTTGGTACCAGATGTTATTTCCCAAGTGTGCTGTGCTGTCCAGGTAGTCATTTAGTTCATTATCATCTCCTTGTATGCTTCTTCTGACTCTCAAAGTTTTCATGTAGTTTGCTATCATCACATCTTTAATAGCCTCCATTTAACTTCTTCTCACGGAAGGATTCTCAGGTACTTCCATCCATGGTCCAGGTCTCTTCATCTGTACCATTTGGGTAGAAGAAAGGCTGGCAATTCTTTCCTTGACCTCTTGTCTTTTCCTCTCTCTGGCTATGAATGGCCATAATGATTCTGCTATCATCTCTGCACGTGAGATTTTGGCTGGGCTTGCACTTGCCTCTTTCAGTGCTGGGTCAGGGGTGCTTATCAATGCTGTCTCTGTTGGTTTCTTCCCCAACTCCTTTTGTTTCTTAAAAAGTTCAGCTTTTTCCATTTGTCTTTTCACTTCACTTGTAGTAGAGCTTCTCATTGTTGGTTGTCTATCCTTATCCCATTCTTTGGATTGTGGTGCTGTAGCTATTGACACTAGACCTGGTGTATGTGCACTCATCGTTTGCATGCGTGTGGTTGTCAGTAATCTTTTCTCATTCTTACTCTGCCGACCCTGTCTTCGGATTTTCATCTTGCTTGTTACCACATATGTGTGTGTGTGTGTGTGTTATTGCTACTCACATCCATTTCAAATTCACTCACTCCTTTGTCAGAACTTCTAGGGACTGGAATCACTATGAAGGGTCTGTATGCCTTCATGGGTATCATGCTTACATCACTAGGTGGGTGCACTGGAATCGGAACACTTTGTGCACCTATAAAAAATACAGTTTGAATCGTCAGTGACAATAAAACAATGATGAATACAATGCATAGGTACATTATGCCTCTATAGGTTAGTCGACAACACTTAGTTCTGGAACAATAAGACAGTCTCTCCACCTGAGGGATGACAATGCTGCTGCTTTGGTTGCCCATATCTATCATCTAAGGAAAGAAGACTAGCTTTTAATACATTCTAGGCAATGATATTTCTGGATATCTGCTGTCTCTGCTTGTCGGATGCAAGTACTGGAATAATTGTCCACCTTTGCTTGGACAATGGATTGTCTATTGTCTCTGGATACAGTTCTATTTTCTGTATTTGAAAAATGTCAACTAAGACAATAAGTTCAGTAAGTCTTTTATTTATTTTTACTCTGCGTGTACAAAATACACAAGTTCTCAATCGATTCCCCTTATCTGTTTCACTCCAGAAGACATGTCGTGTCCTTGCCAGTATAAACAAGCGTGAAGTCTCTGGCAACACTTTCTCGATCTGTCCCTCGGCGGAAAGGTTACAGTCTTCTCTGGAAGCTCTGATGATGATTAGAAAGTTCAACTTGCATCACAATGCCATGCAGGAGCATGCTCATCTGTGTAGAATTAGCTGGGTCTCTGATGAAAGTGAGGACGTCAACACTGGCAAGTCTCCCCACAAGTTCAGGAAAGTCCTCAATCAGGTGAAAGAAGACATTGCTCCCCAATCGGCTATCTTCTGGTGACAGGGACATTTGTCTTGCCCTTGCTCTGAAAGGAACTGTTCAGCAATTATGATGAGCAGCTTCTGTGATTTCGATGAGCGTGAAGAGCAACCTGAATTATGATTCTGTTCAGGATTATACTCAAAGGTTCTGTGTTTGCTGGATCTCGCAAAAATGTCAAGACGTCAGTGTCTCTCCCAACAAGATCTGGACAATCTTCAATTAAGCGAAAGAATAGCATGCTGACAAGCCTATATGCTTCTTCTTCTGCTAGGGACATTTATTTTTTCCTTTCTGTACTCTGGAAGCAGGTGGAACTGCTCAGCGATCACAGTGAGCAGTCTCCTTATTGTCTTTTCATTTTCAGGGTCTTGAAGAAATTCAGTGATGTTAGTGAGCCTTCCCACTAACGACGGGTATGATCTCAATACTAGCTTAAAGTGAATCAAGACGTCTTTAGTGATGTCACTGCTGGGGGACACCATACGTGAGTCCAAACAAGGCTCCTGTTTGGAAAGAGTCTGGATACTGTATTTTCTTCCAATTTGTGTGTCCTCGATCAAAATTTGGCATATCCTTGTCTTATCAAGGCTTCAGTGTGCCTCAGTCCAAAGTTCAAAATTAATGACCTATGGTGTGGCTTATGCATGCAGTTTTCTTCTTCACCCTGCAACTAGATGCACAGAGTGTCCATTGTTATGTCCTCATCCCCTTTTTTTCTCAGAGGAAATGTCCAAAATTAAGCCACAACCTTGCACAAAAGTTCTTTGTCTTTGCTTTGCTAGTCATGCGTCCTTCTTCTCGTCATGGATCTCGTCTGCACGTTCTGCTGCTCTTCCCCATCGTCTGTAGTCTCTACGCAATGGGGTGTGGGCAGGGGGTCTTCTCTGTTGTATGGCTTGCTATCACCCAGGAATAGCCAAGCTCTTCTTCCTTGTAGCTTGACTGCAGAGGGAGTGACGTCTTCCACTTTAAAGGGTCTGTTGAACTTTGGCACGTCCCACTTTTTTCTCGTATGGTTCCTCACCAGGACAGTGTCTCCAGGGAAAATTGGTGGTAGACGTAAACTTTGAATTGGGTCTGTTGTAGTATCTCCTTCTGTGTTCTGTACTGCCCTGCACCCTTTTTGTCGTCGCTGCAGCTGTCCTGAAATTACAGTAAGACACGATGTCATGCAATTCAAGTAATTTTGCATCTCTGATCCTAAAATGTCTCCTGTTGGCTGAGCATCATATCTAGCTCTATCTCGGGTGTCAATGGAGTGTGCATCCTTCTGCCTGTTGCTATTTCGTGCTGCGTAAAATGATGGTCAGAACCAGGCTGGTTTCTGAGTGCATACAGTGCCAATGGAAGGTAGTACAACCATCCCTTTTTAGAGTAAGCTTCAACTTGGCTATCCTTTCCTTTAACAAGCCGTTGAGCTTCTCACATGTTCCATTACCTTGTGGATGGTACACCGACGAGAACTTGTGCTTTATACCAATGAGCAAGCTAATCTGCTCAAAGACTGCATTAACAAAGTGAGGCCCATTATTTGACCTCATCACCTCACATACTCCCCACCTGGGAAATACCTCTCTCACCAGAAATTTGGCCGCACCATTAGAGTCTGGGTGTGTACATGGACCTGCTTCTATCCATCTAGAGAATGGACACCCCACAACAATTAGATACCTGTACCCGTTACAAACTTGAATCATATCAACATAATTGACATGCAAGTGCTGAAAAGGTCCATTGGGCCTTGGGATGACTTCTCTAATTACTCTTAGTGTATGCCCAGCCGTGAACTGCTGGCAGATTATACAGTTCACCATAAAAAATGCAATGTGCTCTGCTAAGTACGGTATAAACCAGTCTTCAGCAATCGTTGAGCTAGATTCTCTTTTGTCATGTTCGCTGGATAATGCAATTGTTCCAATGCTATTTCTAAAAGTGCTATAGGCATCACCGGTTTACCCGTGCTGTCTTGTCGCCACATGCTTTTGGAGGGGTTTAAAGAACACCCTTGCCGCTTCCAGAGATTCTTTTCCTCCTGTGGCGCCTCCCCTTGGAGTTCCAATAACTGAGTTTGTCCCATGTTACTATAACCATCAGGTTCACTTCGTGCAACAATCATCTTCTCATGCACATCAGTTATTTCCACATTCATTATTGTTTTGTCTTTGGTTGCCATACGTGTCTGCTGCTTGATCTCCTCGTGAGATAAAATCTGTCCCTTTGGTGGCGGCGGCACATTTCACGACCGCTATGCCCACTGGGAGCTGTAGTGCCTTAATGAGCCTGTCCAATAAGGATGCGTGCTGCACTGGCATGCCGTCCGCTCGGAGTTAGCCCCTCCTTTTCCAGCATTCTAGGCCTGTGTAAACTGTCAACGTCACATAGGTGGAGTCGCTGGACACTGTCTCTTCCTGGTCTGTGTGATTCTCGAGTGCGAGTATCAATGCCAATGATTCTGCAGCTTGTGCCGAATAATGAGATGGTAATCGTGCACTAATGAGTACTTGAAATTCTCCATCTGCTGTGTGCTTCACCACAGCAGTGCCTGTATATCTTTGCCTATCATTTTGATCGATTCTCAAGGAACCCGTCAACAAAGACAATTTCTCCTTCCACCAATGCATTCTCTTTCACTCTGGGAATCTCATCATAGAATTCTTCATAGTTCGCGCAGTCATGGATTGGTTCTCCATCAGTGACTGGCTCTGCTATAAACATAGCTGGGTTCACTATCTTACATCAAATTATCTTAATTGATGGATTTGATATGATCACTTCATAAGCAGAAGCTCTCTGAGATGTCAATGTGCCTTTCGGTTTCTCTAGAATAGCAAATAATGCATGCTCGATGAACAGCGTCATTGAACATCCCATCACAATGGTAGTTGCGTTTTCCATGGCGAACGCGGCGGCAGCTAAACTTTGTTCGCAAGGGAAGTGACCTCTCATTACTGGGTCCAAATTCCCACTGTAGTATGCCAGGGACTTGTACCCCAACGTGGTTCTCTGTTTGAGTACTGCTGTCATGACACTGCCATTCGTGTGTGAAAACAGGTAGAATTCCTCTGCATAATTGGGAATTCGTAAAACGGGTACTGTGCAAATAGCTTTCTTGAGTTCAGCAAACCCTTCCATGGTCTTAGTCCTTTCAATTTTTTCTTTGTCACCTGTGCTTTCTTTAGCGCCTGTAACAAGGGATTGGTATACAAGCTGTAGTCAAAGACCCATGCCCTGACATAATTGCAAAGGCCTAGAAAACTCTGCATCTGTTTTATCGTGTGTGTGGTTTGTCTGTGTTCAATATGGCTTCAGCCCTTTCAGGGGTAACCCTTTTCCCCTCATGTGAGATCAGCTGGCCTATGTAAAGAAATTCTTGTTAACAATATTGTAACTTCTCTTTGTCAGCTTCATATGCCTTCTCAGCCAATATAGTCAATAGCTGAATAGAATTGTGTCTGCACGTCTCCTCTGCCATGCTGCAAATTAAGATGTCATCCACATATTGCAAGACAACACTCTCTAATGCAATATTGATAAAGTCCATCTGCAGGACTCGGTTGAAAATAGAAGGAGAGTCACAGTACCCCTGGGGTAACCTCATGCTTTTCAGATGCATCCATCTGAACGTAAATGACGTCAAATTATGTGAGTCATTGTGCAATGGGATTGAGAAAAATTCATTTTTTGAGTCAATCACTGTGAAATATTTTGCCTCGACGGGTATATTACAAAGGATTGTGGACGGGTTAGGGACTAGAGGGAACTCGGCTTCTGCAATATCATTTATCGGGCGTACATCTTGAATTAATCTTCATGACCCTCCCTTTGATTTTTTGATAGGGTACACTGCGATATTGCATGACAACTCTGATGTCACCGAAATGGCCTGCTCCATCATGGCAGAAATTGTCTTGAAAATCCCCTCATCTGCTTCCCTAGATATGGTACATTGTCGTGCCTTGGGTAGAATTTCTCCTGGTTTCAATTTAATCTGCACTTCTCCGACTCCTTTCATTAAGCCTACATTTTAGCGGCCTGTGGTCCACACTGAGACAGGCACCTGGGCCATGTCGTCATCAAAATATTCAGGACGGTTTTGTTCCAGCATCATTCTCTGGGGCACCTCTCGTTTGATCATTCTCACCCAGAAAACGAGTTTTACCTCAACTGTCGTTTCCTCTTCACCTGTCTGTTCATCAAATAGATCGTCATCAGTGACGTCAGGCAATCTGTAGCCTTCCTCAATGGCGATTACTGTGCACTATTGTCTGCCTTCATCATCACAACCATTGATCAATGCCATTTCCCTCACATTACAGCTGTGTGTATTGTCAAGGGAAATACTTGTCCCTTTTCCTCATGCATAGGTATTTTTGGCCTGAATAGAAACTCATCAGGGGTCCTCATGGTTTTGCTGCAAGGCCTGGTAGCCTTGCCATTAATACATGCACTCCATATGCAAATATTTCTGGTTCCAATGGGACAGCCCTCATAGCTGTTTGTCCTGAGTATGCTCTAATCATTTTGCATACGTTCAAATAATGCATTCCTGGAGTTGAACCTACTATGCCCTTCTCCGTGAACGAGATTGTCATGTTTAACTTTGTCATTAGGTCTCGTCCCAATATATTTACTAGGGTTTGCCTTGAATATAGCATTGGCACATTCATGTCACATTCTCCTATAGAGAATGGAAGTTCATTTGTAAAAGGAACATGCCTTGTTGCTCCTGTGAAGCCCTGAGTATTTATGGCATCGCCGGACAAGGAAAACTTGCCTTCACGTATACACGAGCGTGTGGCACCCATGCCAACTAAGGAGGAATTTTCTTTAGCCCCTATAACGACATCTACCCTTGGTTCCTCATGAGGTTTTGGTGTCACTGATAGGATAGAACACATCAGGTTTCCCAGTGAGCTGTCCTAATCCATATATAACTTTGTCCCATGCTGAGTGAATGGATTTCCTCCATCACTAGAGTTATTTTTCATTCCAGAATTCAGTACCTGTCCTGCACTTGTTGTCTGTGACAGTTGCATAGGCGACTGTTCAGACTGTCCTTGTGGAAAATTTGTCATATTCTGAGGTTGCAAGTTTTGCTGTGCTCCCGGCGCTTGCTGCTACATCGTGTGATTTTGTGCAACTCCAATTCCACTCTGCTGTAAAAATGCAGGTGGATTCACCATTCCTTTTGTTCCTTGATCGTTTTGCACCATGCTTTGACTTCTGCATGTGCGCGCCAGATGACCTGTCATTCCACACGTCCAACATATTGACAGTGGTCTGATTATTTGCCCATTTGACATATCCTGATTGCCATTTTGCATGTTTTGAAAACCTCCCTGATTACCTTGGAAACCTCCCTGATTACTCTGCCATCCTCTTCCTCGAAAGCTTCTCCCCCTTGGGTAGAATCCATTACTGTCCTGATTAACCTGCTGTTGATTATTGACCTGCTGTATGTTCGATCCGTCTGTGCTAGTTATCATTGCCCATTCAATGGCATACTTTGGCATTTTTTTCTGCATTCATTTTGTCTCTTCAGCTTTTGGTGCAGCCTTTTTTTTATGATTCTTCTCCTGCAGCAATCTGCAATAGTGAGCTATGGTCAACTGTATTTCGGACCATGGTTTGGCCTCGATTCCTACCGATTTCTTGAGCTGCTTCTGTACCTGATCTGGCAGCCCTTGTCATAATATATGGTAAAACACGGGTATAGATTTCCCCCAAGATTCCCGAGTTTCCAATACACAGGCATCCTGGAAATTCTGAATGTAAAGAAAAGGATCCTCTGACTTCTTCATTTTACGTGTCATTATGGCTCCCTTGGAAACCTCCCTGATTACTCTGCCATCCTCTTCCTCGAAAGCTTCTCCCCCTTGGGTAGAATCCATTACTACCCTGATTAACCTGCTGTTGATTATTGACCTGCTGTATGTTCGATCCGTCTATGCTAGTTATCATTGCCCCTTCAATGGCATACTTTGACAATTTTTTCTGCATTAATTTTGCCTCTTCAGCTTTTCGTGCAGCCTTTTTTTTGCGATTCTTCTCCTGCAGCAATCTGCAATAGTGAGCTATGGTCAACTGTATTTCAGACCATGGCTTGGCCTCGATTCCTACCAATTTCTTGAGCTGCTTCTGTACCTGATCTGGCAGCCCTTGCCATAATATATGGTAAAACACGGGTATAGATTTCCCCCAAGATTCCCAAGTTTCCAATACACAGGCATCTTGGAAATTTTAAATGTAAAGAAAAGGATCCTCTGACTTCTTCATTTTTCGTGTCATTATGGCTCCCATGTCAGAAGGTTCCGAGTATAGCAATCGTAATGCTTTCCATAGCGTGACTCTGCAATTGTTAAATGGAGCTCCATCCTGCGCAGTATTAACTGTAGTCACGCCAGGATAACCTGCCCATGTCCACACATCGTCAGCTCTATCACCAAGTATTGGTGATTAAAAGACTCTTGATATCCCCTATAGCTAACGTGTTCCCTCCTGTCATTTTTTCTAACTCATGTATCCATTTACCGGCTCCCGATGTTAACATTGGAAGCTTATTTTTCAGATTTTCTCGATCCATGTGTGGCCATATTTTATACTGTGGCCTCGTTCCTCCTTTTTTCGAGCAACGAGAATTGTAATGCATTACACTTCTTTTCCTCTCTCATAATTTTTCTATCCACTGCAGGGGTAATAGTCAGGCATCGCCGTCTACCTGGAAATGTCCTCAGTCGGCTCACATAGGGTGGTGGAGACACCCCCCTCTGACCGTTAGATACTCCTTCATGTCTGACCGATTGTGTGGCTGACTCTGATGCCTTAGGTGCAGACTCACTAGAATCTGACCATTTTATCCCTTTTCCTCTAGAGAAGCGTTTTTCGCGTCTTCTTGCTTCTTCCTTTTCCTCATATTCCTCCCTTTCTGCGTCTGATATTGTTTGTGCTCAACTCGTGCAACTTCTCTCATCTTCCTCGTGTCTATTTAGCGTCGACCTATCTAGGGACAGTTCTCTATTTCTGCTATTTTGGGAGGCGTCCTCAGTGTTGTACAAGTGAGTGCTCTCCAGACGTTCTTCCTCTCCTTTCCCTTGTTTTAGCCCCATTTCATCATATATTCTTTCAATCGTTTCTCCAATGCTTCTGGTATCAAAGTCATCTTTGATATTTGCCCTGGACATGCCCGATACTGAATCGTACTCAGGAAAGAATTCTTCTATGTCTTCCCAGTTTTCTACTGGATCGGGTTTTTTAACCTCTCTCACTAGATATTCAAGATCCTGTGCTCTCTGTCTTCGCTTGCATTCTATGTCATCATCAAACTCTCTGCGCTTCCTCGCTTCCTCTCTGACCCTATCTTCTTCCTGTTTCCTCGCATCTCTACGTTGATTTGCTCTTTGTATTTCCTCATCCGTTTGTCTCTTTATTTTCTTTTCCTGTATTTTCTGTTCTTCTTCTTCTATCCTTCGTTGTTCCTGCCTGCTCTGATCATTAGCTGTTTTTGGCTTATGATCGCATTTCCTTTCTTGCTCCTCACGATACAAATGCTCTCGTCTCTGTCTATCTTTTTTCCTGACCCTTTCATCTCGCAATCCTTTTTCCTTTTCCTTCTCTTTCCTTTTTGAATTGTCTGGTACTCCCCTTTGTCTCACGTCCTCAGTGCCTTTACCATCGAGTTTCAATAGAATCTGACCTCCCATCCATTTGTTCTGTGTGAATGCCATCTCATCAGTTCTGTCCTCATCTCCTTTCCATCTTGTGCCCTCTCTATTAGTGTCTAGAGATGTACTTGCTTGTGCCTGGTCTCCTCTTTTCTTTCTCGCTTCTCTCCTCGCTCTATCTTTGTCTGGGCTTTCGTCACTACTTTGCATAGGTGACTCGTATGCCGGGTTGCTATATCCCGTGGCTGCTTTAAGTTCCCTCAATGGGTATGATCCTTCGTCTTTACTGGCTTTGATTTTTGTTTCAGACGGGGCGGGTGGCGCATAAGGCGTTTTACCCCCTCCTCTGTGCATACGTTAAGTATCCAATCTAATGGCGGCTCCTCCTCCTTATACTCTTGGTACATCTTCCGAAGCTCTAAACTCGCTAGGTGTTTGTCTAACTTTTTGCCAGTGTATGTGGCGTGCAAATATGTCATCATGTGTTGCAGGACTGTTTTAGATAGAGATCCGCCCTGGAGCCATGGCATAAACATTTTGTTGGCGGTTCCTTTAACCCATTCTGCACTGTACTTTTTCAGCTTAGGTGCATATTTTAGAAACTGTTTGCACAAGTGATTAACGGGGTAACGTCTTCCATGCTTAAATCTGTTCACCTTCTCCTCATATAACATTTTGTTATGCTTTTACGTTTCTCAAACAAAACCAACAATATGAGCGAGCACCAATAGTCGCAAGATCCAATCCTGTTTTTTCACAAAAATAAATTATTTTTACATTTCCAAACAACAACCATCAATTCATATCATACAACATCCTGGCTATACAATCGTGCAATTTTCATGTTAATTCCTCCAAAAAATGTTCTTACTTTATGATGTCAGAGGGAGAAAAATAACACAAGACAGATGTGACAGACTAGACAGACTCCGGCCGGCTACATAAATCTCCTGCCCCTATCTCTATTCTGACATGGAATGTAAGCCCATCCCTTTCAGATTGGCACTTTCATCGATTCTGGTCTCCTACTACACCCTATCTTTTCAGGACTTTGAATGCAGGCTTTTTCTAGAGCTATATTAAAGTGCAGGTATCTGGGCGTATCCTCTCTCTGCTCAGGTATCCTCCTGGTATCCTCTCTACATCCTCTATCTGTTGCTCGGTCACCCTTGAGTCACTATTTCTTTTACCCTTATATATATACATTCTACTCTACCTCTGACATTATTTTTTGTCCTGCCTCTCTCCGTTACCTTCTCTTACTTGCTCTAAGGCATGCAACTTTTTGCCAAATCATTTAGTCTTTTTCACTCACCGTTCGCATGTTTTTCCTCTCTGGATACTCGGGATCACCGCCTTTGTTACCGCCTCTCCTGATGTTCGCTCGATCGGCTGCTTGTAGAAGTGGGAAGGGGTTTGTGGGAGAAAGCACAGGTTCCTTGAGACCTCAACCTGCAGATTTTACACTTTAGTCTAACCACTATCTACAGGGAGCTTCTCGGTCTACTTAGCCGGATGGCAAAGGACTCGTAATATTGCTGAGGACCTTGAGTTACTTATGTCGACGGCCAATGGGTGTCTTAATTAATCGACAGTCGATAAACCATCCTCTCTCTGCTACCAAGTGTGCACTAGGTCCCCAACCGGCCAATGGAGGTGGGGTTTTCCCAATAGCACTTAAAGATGAAGCAGCAGCACCTGTGAGATGGATGGGGATGCAGATTAATACTCTTGCATCAAATCAATAATGACAACTCAATATTTGGCAAAGGGAGGCCGTTTAATGAGAAGTACAAAAAACGGGGAGTTCATGAATAGCAGCAATCGCTCAATCTTCCTCCTCGCTTCAACAACTCCAACGAACTTCATAAAAAACACATCATTTATACTAAAAACTTGTCATCACTGACATGTAACACTTAAAATGTTGCATACAATTCTACTGGTTCTAGGAAGGTCATTTTAATATAGGTGCTATATCTGTATATGGTAACGGAGTGAGGGGATTGGACAAACACTGTCAGGTGGGGCATCTAAGCCCTACCTTCAAAATGGCTACTGTAAACATCACTAAAAGTACAATGTCCCATTGGTTCTACTAACTATAGGACCCTTGATTACTTGGTCCAATATGATTGGGTTGGCAAAAACCACGCTCATACTTTTCCACTTGCTCAGCAGCGTGCAGAATAGCCGGCCAGGTCCAGGGGGCTCGTCTGCACCCCCAGCTGTCCCTCCAAATATTGCTACAATCAATCATCACCTCAGTGGTCATGTGTCAATTATTTCTTTGTGGTTGGCCTCGAGACTGCTTCTTACTCTGGAAAAATTAAGATATCTGTGCATGGCAAGAGGACATGCGTGGGTGTGAAAGTTTCATCCGTCTCGCTTGGCTGGTCAGGTGAGTCCGACACTGTAAAAAATCGTCTTATTCTTCATGCAATTTGAGTATTTGATTTAATTCTGTCAGCCATCTGCCTCCTGTGGCTTATCTTGACCTTTCTGAACAGGATACCCATATAAATTGTATCCACTGTTGGTCTATTTCAGCTGATACGACCTTGGCTTCTTGGCATGATTTGCCCTCGTCTGAGTTTCTTTCTGTCTTTAATTCTCAGTTTAGGTTGCTGCTGAACTCTCCTCTTGAGAGCTTCAGTAACCTTTGGTTGATTCTGCTTTTGTACATAGTAGAAGTATACTTATATAAAGTGCTCCTTTTGAGGTAGATATGTATAGGTGGCGCTTGCTGCAATCTATTTTACTACTAAGCATTTCCCCGTAATTGCCAGCATAGTTATAACAATGACTCTGGTCCGGGAAATCAGGACCGGTTCATATTTAAAGTTAAGCCAAATTGGGCTGGGAGTATAGATCAGGGGCCAGATTACAGAAACTTTGCACCGGTGGAAACTTTTTTGCCCAAGGGCAATTTTTACCCGGGGGTTTACACCGTGCCAAACTGCACTTGTTGTGGTGTAATAGTTTTCCAATGTGTCCCATTGTTTTTAAAAATAGAGCAAACTTTGCCCTAGCGCTAATACCATGCAAAGTTTGTACTTGCACTGGTGCAAAGTTCCTATAATCTGGCCCCAGGTGTAACATATTTATCTTCGAAGAAAGACAATGCAGAGCAATACAGGTTTGAATCCTGGTCTATTCTTAGAGCATAGTCTCTGGTATTAAGCGTGTTACAAAAGATTAATGAATTTCATGTGTGTTCAGTTTCCACCCTTTCTTGTACGATAATGTTCCTGTATGATCAATGTGGTCCATAGGCTATCTCTCATCTCAGGTTGCCTTGCTTGTCCTTCTGGGCATTGCCCTTAAAAGAATGGTCCGGTCAGAAATATTGTTTTCCCTATGGGTCGGCCATGTGCTTTTAATCATAATTCGATCGATCGTACGAACATTTCCTATGCACCTTACCCGAGTTTTCATCTCTTGAACACAAGCAAAATTAAGCAGCAGGGCGTGGCCATCTTGTGATAATCTTATCATTTGCCGCATCGCCCTAGGTGACCTGCGTTTGTGGCACTAAATCATATCCCCCGTCCCTGAGCCTGACATCACCAAATCATTTATATTCTCCGCCTCTCTCTGTGACGTTGCTGGGCAGCGTGCCCAAACACGCCCAGTCGTTACCTACGCGACTAGACGTGGAACCCGGAAAACAACACACATCATCTCACAGCGCGACGCGTCACAATTAGGAATATGAAACTGTACTTTAAAAGGAAACAACAAGAAAGTAAAATTGGTAAAGTACATTTATTTCACATTAAATGTTTCGATAACATTCAGCGTCTGACCTAATCAATTAAAATGGAACTTTTTTTCTTTGCTCTCATTTCATAAATCCGCAAGTGTTTATCGTGAGTCATGCGCTGTTCCTTTTGGGTACACAGGGTGTTCGTTTTGGGTAAAAGAAGCACTTCGGACACACAGTGAATTGCAAGGCTGGTGCTTCAACTTGGCACTAGACCACCGTAAAGGTTGTTATGTTACTCCTAATCGCCGGTACGGCTTACGAACATACTGGACATTGTCTGTCGTCCCAAAATACGGTCAAGTAGATCCAGTGATTGACAAGTAGCTACAGCTGGCGGTTGAAGAAGCCATCGGTCGGGGTCTGGAATAGATGACAATCGCAGAACGGCACGATGTACCTGTTTGCAAAAGATAAAAATCAAAAAGTGTCTCAGTATTAATTAATCATTTCCTTTATTAGCGCAGAGGTGACACAACGTGAACCGAAAGAATACAACGTGGAATATCAAAGTACTCTGCTATTTGCTTCCGAGGATAGAGCGAATGAGAATGTTGAGCTCTAAACATAATGCGTAAACTGGGGCAAGAATTTGAGGTGCAAAAACAATGTAATGATTTATTAGCGTACAGCCAGGGAGAAACGAGTGGTGGTCTACATGCGTCTCGATGCTGGCCTACCCATGTGCCCGGTAGATAGCCTTGCACACAAAGGTTGTACTAGCACTTCATTGCAATATGCCAAACAGAACGAACAAGTACAATGTCACCCAGCAGTAACGGTCAGCTATTCGTATTTCGATTAGTTCTGGTATGAAATCGTCTAAAGAGAAACTTACATTATATTCTCATAAACTGAACATATATGTAACTAGGTGCAGTTTTGGAATGGGCAACCTTATCATATCATACGTTATTATACCCCCTTCAATTCAATCCCTTTCGGAATGGTCCCTGCCTCTCAAGGTCAAAAAACAATAGAACCTTATACTGTGCGCGGGACGGGTGGGCCTCCCAGCTCCCAAGCAAAAATTCAAAGCTGGTGACCTTCACTCAAAATGAACATACATTCTTACTTTGCAACCTCCCGTGTCAACGCATCCATGAGAACATGAATTTTGAAGCACGGGCACGGAAAATTGGGGGCTATCACTGCTCGTTGTTCGTGGCGCTGCTCAGCTGTAGGTGAAATTTGCCAATGACAGAATGCCCCCTATTCCAAAATTATAGCCGGTGTAACACAAAAATGTAACACAGAAACTGAGTCAAAATGTGTCTAATAATAGGGCCACCTCTGCTTATCTCATGGCTTCCTACCCCATGGCATGTTTTTACAGTCAGTACTTCTTGAGTGCCTAGAATGTTTTGTGGCCTAGGTCTAATCCCTTTTGTAGGTCCAGCAGTTATTCCCCTTTTTGCGGGTCAACTGCCAAAACCCAAATATTCTTACACACTGTTATCCATTGGTCATTGACACGAAAAATGAAGGTCCCACAGTATCTCAACTAAACTGTGAAATGTGAAAGCAATCGTAATAATTGTAATATATTTTTTAGAAAAGGACTGAGAGGATAGATTTCAAAAGACAAAATGCATACTTTATTTGTACAGTTTATAGAAACATTTTTTGCAAAAATAAAAACAGACGGTAATCATTTCAACTGGGATTTGAACGATTTAACAAGCTCTGCTTTGGGTGGACATGGCACGCTGACAATGTTTTGGGGCAATGTATGTGTGCTCTGAACAGATTTGTGTGTGATTCCATGAGTATGCATCTCGACAACATTAACAATAAAATCTTTCACAAAATCAAATTCCATTTTCTCATATACTGGTTTGACAACCCATTTTTTGCTTCTTTTCGTAAAGGCCATCGTGTAGCGAAGCATCCCTAAATTTCTTGCAGTTCTAGATTGTTCCCGGCCCACATTCTCGTTATGCGCTAATACCGCAAGTAAAGTCTGACATTTCATCCCCTGGATACCAAAATGCAATCTCTTTGGCCTGTACTTTAGGCACATATTGTGGAACACCTCCAAATCTCCTTTGTGACAGAATTCTGTGAGTCCCTTAAGATCTCTTGATAGAGTTTTATCAAACACAATCTTCTCAAGGGCTTTGTGTGGAGGAGAAGATGGAATCAACCACTTCTTCTTCCATGCCTGCTCTGGGGACAAAGGGCCATGTTCACATTGGTGGAAATGTTGGTTTTCTGTCCATTGGTGAATGTTGGAACAGTAGTGCCTTAGTGACCGCCATTTTTCCAGTAGAATTTCCACAGACCCATCACATGTTTTTGAGCTCCACCAAAGATGGTTGCTGAAAGACTGGGACCATTGCGAAATACCTTCCAAACCTTTTTTTTCCCCCTGCAGCCGAGAATTTTTTATTGATTGATTTGGCAACATGCCATATATCAAATTGATGTTTAATATTTGGATACTGCTCTCTCATTGTCTTGGCTATTGAAACGTGTCTGTCTGTGGCTATGAGGTCGATTTGCATTCCCCTCGATTGTAGATCTTCCATTGATTTTATAAAACCAAGTTCCTCCATGGCCACTGAGGATTTACATTGGGACACCTGCACGACCACCGATCTCACAATTTTCTTAGTTTCCGTGTCCTGAAGATGGTAGGTGCAGTACTTAGCAGAAAATCTGGGGCTGTCACACTGTCCATCGCCAGCTAGCATGAACCGTTTGTCGGGGAATGTACTTTGAATAGCCAATTGTTCAATTCTCCAAGCATCACTAATGGCAGGGAATAGATAATCACGTTGGTATTTATAGTATTGTGTTTTAGAAATGAAATGGAGTCCCACTAACTGAAAGAAACTGGATACCTTCATGAAACTGGAGCCACTGAAAAGTAAAGCTGCTGCACACAGTAGATTGCCAGCTGGCAGTTTCCCCAGCATCGGTTGAGCGGACCATGAAAATGCTTTATGTGACTTTTCACAGGTGGCATGTATTTTGAGGTTACTGCCTTGTGTTAGACGAGTCACGCTAACCAATGGCTTTCCACATACTTCCCCTCCAACTGAATGCACACATTTCAGAATCTGTATAATCTCCATCAAGCTGCTGTCGAAACTATGTATTTGTCCTCTTTTATTATACTGTCATCTGGCAACACTGTGTTTTTGGAGTGAACCGTTGTGGACATATCAGTCAAAATGGACATACTATAGTCGATATCTTTGTCTGTTTCGTCGGTCAATAGTGTTGATGCTTCAATTTCTGTCATTTCAACACCTGTAGCTTGACGATGGATAGGAAAAAAGATCAATGTGGACTGTTTTCTGGGGGGCATTTTTTTGGCAGGTGTAGATTGTGTCAAGTGCTCATCTAATAATGTTAAACTATCATCTATAAATTCAATTTCCCCTTCCTCTGGCAGAGCGGGCGCATTGTAGCAATGGTCCAAGAACACTTTCCTGGAATCGCCAGTCTTATTAAATTCATTTTCTGGCCATTGGACATAGGCATCTCGAGTGTGAATACGACGCGCCTCAATGAATAGTTCCTCCATGGTGAAAACAGTTTGGCAAGCAGCATCTGTCATTTGTATCGCTGTCTGTGTCTGCATAGTCCGTACTCCATCGGCAACTACAGGACAGATAGGAAAAGGGATGTTCATTGTAAATACAAAATACAGTGTTGTACAATTGACATTAAAAAAGCATATAATGAAGGCCTTAGCACAAGACTATTGCCCACAAGAGAAAGTGTTTATAACTAACCTTCTTTTTATTTCTTTTCTTTGAAACCTTCTTTACTCTAACATCAGCAAACTGGCACACCGACTCAGATACACGTTCCTCCGGTTCAATATACGGATCTTGTATACATCCCTACAAAAAATAGTATCCATTTAAAATAAGTCATTGGCATTACACATCTAATTAGACCGACTTTGTTTGATTCGATGGTACTGTCAGTGCGCATACCTCTGGGTCCAGATCAACTGTAAGGTCTGGTTCCAGAACAACCACAATGGATAATGTAATTGTAGAGGATACTGCAGCATCTCCCTGAAACAAAGTACTTGCATTAGTAAGGACGAAAAGATTGTAAACGGGACACACACAATTTGGAAAGACGACAAAGGTACATAGCAATAGTAAAGTAGGAATGAAACATCATGTAAAACAATTACACAATATGAAAATATTATCAGATTATCTCGTCCTATTGAGCTATGAAGACACATACCTCTGACACCGGGTCTACTAGGAGGGGTGTTTGGATTGTAGTGGACGCTTCAGCATCTCCCTGAAACACAGTACTTGCATTTGTAAGGTCGAAAAGATTGGAAAGACGACAAAGGCACATATCGACAGTAAAGTAGTAAAGAAACATTGTGTAATGCAATGATACGTTGCGAAAATATGATGACATTATCTAGAATTCCGTGCATAAAACCAGTCTGGAACAGAATAGCTAGGTAACATTACCTGATACGCGCTCGAAGTGGTTGATGACTCCAGGCAAGACATGGATGTTGAATCTTGTTCCTTCATATTCCAGCAATGGCCCCTGGGCGTAGGATATCTTTTGAAGTGTACATGTTGTTTGGCACCTTGGCCGTTCACGCCCCTGAGAGTCCCCCATGGCAGCGCACATCTACTGGTGCGAACTGCCTTTGATAGTGGGGGGTGGGATGGATGGGCCGGGAGACGTGCAGACAGGGCACCGGAACACTTCTGAATGGAGACACACTTATGTGGATTGCAGGGGCACGGTCTGCTTCAGGGGCGGCCTGCCTGGAGACACAGGGTCTGAGGGGCCATGTGAGCAATGGCCCCTGGGTGTAGGATACCTTTTGAAGTGTACATGTTGTTTGGCATCTTGGCCGTTTGTGCCCCTGAGAGGCCCCTATGGCAGCGCACATCTACTGGTGAGAACTGCCTTTCATAGTGGGGGGTGGGATGTATGGGCCGGGTGGCGTGCAGACAAGGCACCGGAACACTGCTGAATGGAGACACACTTGATTCACTTAAAAAGGGAAACAACCATTGATAAAAAATATGTTGCGTTTTATTTGTTGTTTTTTTTTTTTGATGGCGCAATAATACTAGACATTGGAAAGGTCTGGTTGCAGCTCAGCGAGGGAAAATCCCCTGTACTGACCACTGTCGCTGTGGAAAGTTTGTCTAATGGCGCCAACTACACAGGCGGGTATTACTCGTCGAACGCGGTGTCCAAGCCTCCCATGAAGCCACCATGTGTACGAACGATAGGCCACCAGCCGGTACCACCTATGAAAGAGAAAGATACAATCTGTTTTTAAATGACCAAGATAGGTGTATTACACCTTAGTTGTCAATGACAATTCTTGTATGCAATGGCATTTGTGTCATTAAAAATGCTAACTAGACACTGCACAATACTGAACAACTTCTATGCGACTATTACTAGAGAATTGCAAGACTAAACGGATATGACAATGATATCTTGAAGTTACGAGAATATAGGGGACAACCAAGAAATAGTAGTGGCCTAACTGACATCACAACCAGGCTACACTTACTCGTTACTTGGATTACGAGGGCGAACTGTTGCGCGAAGTTCGTGCATAAGCACCATCAAAATCCTCAACACGGACCGGGTGAGACAGACTGCCGTGAAGTCTGGCAGCTCCGTAACGCATTGCGGCTGTGGATCACCTTGCGATATGTAGGACAAGCATCCAGAGTTTTCTTGGCAGCCGCAGTTCTCCACCTCGGTTGGCATTAGCGCTCACCGATTGCAGGTACACCAGGTGGAAACACCATCCATGCGACTAAGCCCAGGCTCTTCATCTGTTGAAACGTCCGCCCATCTGTTGTCCAAGTCCCCATCGTCTACAGAGCTTGCTCTTTCCAGTAATTCCTCCTCGGAATACTCGATTTCGTACAGGTAGGGCATTATTGTTGCCATTGTGTGGTAAAGAAATGAAAATAATTTATAGCGGTCGTACTGGCATCTTTTCACACGGGCTACAAGCAACGAAGGCAGCTGACCAGAGCACAGAAACGAGTCACAGAAAACTCAAAGAAATACAGTGAGAGGAATGGAAAAGAAAATCTGCCGTTGAGTGTGGTGAAACGCTCTGTTTATAATTGTCGAGGAAAGAGTCTTGCTGCCGTTTCCATGGCGACACGTCATTAGCTGAGGCGCAGAGAATGTTCACACGAGACGTGCTTTGGCGTTGTGAAATGGGCGGTACGCGTCTAGTGATGTCAGGCTCAGGGGCGGGGGGTATGATTTAGTGCCACAAATGCAGGTCACCCAGGGCGATGCGGCAAGTGATAGGATTATCACAAAATGGCCGTGCCCTGCTGCCTGATTTTGCTTGTGTTCATGAGACGAAAACTCGGGTAAGGTTATTTTGTAAGTGGGCTCGATTGTTGTTAGATATTGTTGTCTTGGGCAACCAGGGTGCAAGTCTGAATGTCGTATGGAATTCTGGGTGCATTTCCTAGACGAATTAATCATCTCTGTGTGATCATATACACCTTTTCCATGCAATATTCTTCGGTATCCTGTTCTTTCCCCATTAAAAAAGACAGCACCCCTTCTTGCAGCGATTTAAAAAATGTGTTATTCTACAAATGATGGGGAACATTTACATTAATCATACATTTCCTGACAAAGGAAATGTGTGCAACATTTTATTTCTCACTGTAGTATTTGAGGTAATTGTTATTGCTTCTAAAACAGGATTGATGCAATATTTACACTTACACAAAGTGTATCAGCCACCATCTTCCTGGTGGCCTAAAGATGTGTCCAGTATTTTACAGGGCAGCCTCTTTAAACAGAATCAAACACCAATTTGATTGTAACTCATCAGCTTCAGTTACTACGCATTTTGAAATCAAGAAACATCTAGAATTCACAAAAGATGATCCAGCTACTAACTATTACATTTCATATTGTAGACTGGTTGAGAAGGTTGTCAGGTCGACTTCAGCAAAACCTATTATCCCGAAGTATTGATAGAGGTACTTGGCTCTTTCCCACCCTCCAGCAACTCAGCAAAAAAACGGGTTCTTCACAATTAGAAAGTGTTTTCCAGGAACTGAAAATAAATCGATTAAAAGCATGATATTTTAAAGTCGTTTGAAATGTGAAAGTGAGAATCTGTATGAGATGATTGATCATAGAGGAAGGCAAGTTTAAGTTTCATATTCTGGGGAAACTACAATTCCAGGTAGAGTGAGCGATAGACTGCATATTGATAGACATGTTACTCTATGCACATCCGTGCTTCCGGTGCTGTGAAGAACACTTTTAAGAACAACAGCACCTTGTCTACGGTGTTCTTTTTACTTGAAGAACTGCTTGGCCACCATTGAAACACCAGCAACTAACTGTATCTTGAAGCAGAGGAACAGATAAAATGTTTGTGTTCCTCCTGTTTTTAAAAGAGTGCCATCAAGTTTTGGCTTTAAGATAATAATCATTGATGAGATTTACCAATGCTGTATGTATGCCTTGTTAGAACTAGTACAACTGAATCATTAAACTTTCTGCAATTATGTTTTTGGGTTATTTTCCACTAAAAATATCCTGTTTCACTTTTTCAATTTGTTTTGTTAACATGAGCACATTTTATGAATGCTTTTTTTCATTTTCTTTTCTTTTATGCTCTATTGTAATAATGATACCAACCAAGACCTGAGGAAGAATCTCTTACAGGAAGAAACACGTGTTGACGCCATATCATCCATTGTCTCAAAAAGTGATAGTGATTTGAAACAATAATGAACATAAATATTAATTAAAATGGTGAAGTCACAGATTATCCTTCAATTTCCATCCACATGGTTTTGTTAAGGCTTAGGGAATCAGGATGCCGAAGGCAAGTGCAGGGCTTCTGGGTGCCTAATGTGGTTGGGGCATAAAGGTACAAATGATGATGTGGCGACTGTTACTCTGGACCCCCTTCTGGTGCTGGATGAAGCAGCTGTGGAGTGTGCGCTGCAGCACTGCAGTGGCATTCACCCACAGTGAGGCTTGCCCGTCTGTCCTACCTGTTGGACTGACCTATCAGGTGTAGCCGGAGCAATGTTTCCTGTCGGCTCTAGGGGCCCCATAGTCTCTGGCTTCTGCTCCTGGTGTGCGTTCCTGTGGGCACTGCTGGCTGTCTGGGAGTTGTGATGCCTGGAGAGGTGATGAGGGCAGAGCATGGAGCCGGTCAGACAGCAATAAAGTGCCAAGTACTTCTAGGCAGAAGTCACAATGCAATCATTATGACTTTTCCATTTTATCCATCAATAGTCACATAGCTGAGCACAACATAGGGTTGTAGGTGGCCCCTCTGATCATTAGCCTGCCCGCCTCCTTTCCTACCTTCTTATCCTAATTTACTGAGCATATTACTGTATATTACTGTATTTCCCAATAGGGTTGCAAAACTTGATTCTTTTTGTCTTTATCCTCCTATCCCTCATAAGGATACACAAATGCCCACACTAGTATGAGGGGTAATATGGATAAGTCGACCAGTATTTAATCACCTATGGGAATGCTTTCAGAAGCTAAAGAGGCCAAAGCTAAGCCATTGCTTCAGCTCAAGATCACCAAATTACTGGCACAGGGAAATAATTGTTATTGCCAATAGTCCTCTCACGTGTTATGCTAACAACACCTGAAACAAAACTGTTCCTTATTATTAGAGGCAGGTGATACCACCATTTGTTTTCGTAGTGGTTTGTACATTTTGGGTTGGATACCATGTTAAAATTGTATATTTGTTTAATTTTGTATTGTTTTTACTCTGCTTTATGAATACAATGTGTTAAAATTGTAACTGATCCTCTGGCTCTGCTTAGTAATGTTCAGTAGATCCATACGGAACTGACACCTAGTGCCCACGCCCTTTGTGGGCAAGAGTGGGGTAGCTTTTGTGGCATTTTTTGTGTTCACAGGGAAATAACCTACAAGACGCTCAACAAGCTAGAAATCTTCAATTAGAGTTTATTCCCTCAGCTATCCCCTCTCGCATTAGTACCTCTCCAAGTGTGACCTGGCTCTCAGAAGTCTTGCCGAGGAGCGCAAGAAGGAGACAGAGACTGAATGAGCGGAAAACTAGAGAGAGGGAGGAAGTGGTAAAGTTTACGAGAGAGATCCACTCTGGAGGTTGTAGTAGGACACACGAAATTAGAACTAGTGACAGTTATTACAACACCCTCCTCGCCCCTGCCCCTGAAAACTGGACATGTACAGCAGCATTCCATGAACGGTCCCTGCCTCAACTGGAATGTCTTCTAAGCCCTCCAAGAAAGCGAAGATGAAGCCTGAGCGCCATGGAGAGATGAACCTCATTGGTAGGCGCCACAGTAGATCTAGCTGGCTTTGCAACCACAACAGAGAATATGCTGCAAAAGCCCTCAAAGATGACGATTCGAAGAGTCACTACATCAGCCATACCAGTAATAGAGAATATCGTAGTAAGTGACCCAACCGTTGGGGGGCATAAATGTTCTACTGCAGACATATTTGGCTAACCTACACCTACCATACCAAATAGGGGGAAGACAGGACTTGAAATCGAATCAGAAGAGCATACAGATTGACAATCTTTAAGAAAGAGCATTATAACAAACCTCAATCAGTCTGACAAATCTAGCCGAGTTGGTGCAATGATTTGAGTCTGTAAACAGAGAGATAAACAGGTCTCCCGGAAGAACTGTGGACAAACTACCCGAACTGAGGCCAGAAGTAAAAATGAGGATGGCAGAAAAAGGAGCGAGATAGGGCAGAGTGAGCAGATATCCCCAATCTTGTCTCGCAGGTTAGCATCCATGCAAATTCCACCTAGAATATTCATGCGGCCCTGCTCAATCCACCTCAAGCTCATCAAGTTTGGTTACTAAAAGCAAAGAGCTCCTACATTAAGTGATCTCCACCTAAGGAGTGCACAAGTACAATGGATAGCTGATAGCGAATTAAGAGCCTTAACTCAGGACAGGAGAAATCCAACAAGGAGGGAACCAAAAGAAGCCCTACGAAATAAAGTTTAAACCAAGCAAGATCCGAAAAAGGGCCGTGGGCTTCTAAAACGACTTGAAAGTTCTCCACGGGGTACAGATTGAGCAATGGTGCCCCCTTAGTAACAGAGACTGTATTGTTGTGAGATGTTCGAAAAACAATCGTGCCCATTTCTTGAGCTTCTGTAAAAAATGTGGCTAATGCGACATCTGAATCGAACCTGAAAGTTGTGGTTGACTTTCCATAGTTTTTGTGATCCGTTGCGGCCAGTGCAGTCTCCACTCAATCCGTGTCATAACTTTTCAGGCCACTGAAAATCTAACTTTTTAACTTTTGAAGTGTACCTCAATCAATTCTATTATTTCCAACATAGCAAGTTGCTGCACACTTGATGCATTCTATACTAGTCTATACTTTTTCTTTCAGTACTTTTGCTCTAGCAGCTTCACAGCATTTTTTTTTGCAGTAAAGAGCGCAATTATGTAAGAGATCAATGATTGTTGTACCCACAGATATACTGATTTGGTTCATGTTTTTGTGTTTCCCTTGTGTTTATTTAATGATTCAGTGTATTGGCACTTGTAATTCTGATGCACCAAAGGCCTTTAGTCAAAACGGGTTCAACAAAAACGTTAAACATTCAAAAGATGATGCTGTTATCATCCAACAGGTGGTGGCAGTCCTTTGCATGCTGAAATCAGGTGGGGTCTTTAGGGTGATGAAGATGAGTGTTGTTTATCATAATGCTGATGGTATGCAGGCATGAGGGTTCTTAAGGTTCGAAGAAAAGCATACTGTTTTTGAAGTGTTGGTGGCCTCAGGATGTCGAAGGGTGGTTTCATCCAAGGTGCTGACTTTGGGTGGGGAAATCACTATGCCTGATATGCATTTGAGATATCAGGCAGGAAGAGGTGGGCGGATGTGGAATTCGCAGACAGTCTTTCTATCGAGACATGAGTAGGCATGGATCGTGTTGTGATTCAGAGTGTTAACTTAGAGCAGCACACACATTGGGACAAGCAATTTGGAAAATGATTAACCCTTTACTAATGGACGTGAAATGTATATCTGGTTGGCTACATCCGTGAGGGTTTGATGAACACCCCGCAATGCTCCAATCTCAAGTATGTTAGTTTGTACCACACTGTTTATCCCTAATGAGGGTAACTAGTTTGAGAGCGGCCTACTTTGGGGTGATGAAGCTTTTTTATAAAGCAATGATGCCCTATACAACAGAGAAAATATTCTGAAGAAAAAATGCATGAAACCGTGTCCATGTTTGGTGGATTTTTCTTCCTTCTTTTATATCAAAATAACTGCTGGAGTTGAGCACAACACTCTGCTGCCACCTGGGCACACCCTGGTTTACAGAAAGATGCTTCTGCATGATTTCCATCAAGGAATGACCCTTTATTAGCGCCTGGTATCAAGAATTCAGAAAGTGTTTAACAGCAGAGGCGTAGACAGGGTAGGGCCTGTCACTGTGATGGGCCGACTACATTAGCTTCAGGCAACACTTGTTAGACAAGCCTGGCTACTCCTCTGTTTAGTAGCAGCTCATTATAGTAGTAGCAGGTTGGTATAGAAGGTCGAGTAGGAGAGTTTAAAGGCTGGAGGAATACGTGACCGATGGGACTCAGGTGCAATTTAAATATTACAGGATACAACAATGTGCTGTCATGAAAGAGATAATAGGATCTTTGGGATTCAGTTTTCAATGCCGAAGAGACAATCGTAGACTCAATTGTTGAATGTAAAGTGTACCGTGGCATGTCGAGGGAATGCAATTTATTTATTTAAAAAACAGGGTGGAATAGCCTTCCAAACACACATTACCATTTTGCTCTGTAAAGCAGGGACCATTATATTGTGAAACATGCAATGCTGAAAAAGGATTCGGCAGCCAGTGACTCTGCATTGCTCTATCTATGTTTGTATGTAGATGTAGCATGTCCCAAACCTGCTCATGACGTATGGTAACAAAAAACATGTCAAGGGTCTTCTATGTCTATAAGGCAAGAACTGTATTCTAATTCACCTCTGTTGATAAATCATACAGATGAAATGTCAACAGCAGTGCAGAGTTCTAATTCTTGGCTGTCTTGCTAGTTCAAATGACTGGCCACACAGTAAATGTTAGTGGATGAACAGTTTAAGATGTTAGTAATCGTGAATTTAAATTGGGGTGTTGACATTACTGAACACAATATGCATCCCTTCAGGGGCCAAGTAGGTGACAGGGATTTGAGCATTTATAAGGTCAGTAGAGTTCGGTAACAATGTGATCAATGGATTTCATTTAAATGGGAAAATGAATGTGAGCTTTCTCTTGTGAACCAAGTGAAAAGAATAAAAACGCTTTTTTCCTTAGGTGCCATTGAGTAGAGTTGATGTCATTTGCAGGCTGCAAGTCACTACTGACAAACTCTTTAAAACAAATAGGAAAATGTATTTTTACACTATGCCTGTAATCTAGACGTGTCTCTAGAGGGCGACCATATTTATTTTTGTTAGAAAAAAATGACACATGGAGAAACAATCAGAACGTTTTTTTGATATGTGGTGAGACTTCTAGTTTAGTTCAAAAGAACTAATGATATGATATGATAGGCCATTTATAACGCGCCTGTACACAAGGGTTTCTAGGTGCGACAAGACAAGGGAGGGAAGACAGAGGGAGGACAAGACAAACAATCTTACTAGGCCTTGTTTCATTCAGATCGTGCAAGTGCAAGACCGAGAAGTGCAAGGGGAAAGGGAGGGGGAAGTGCAAGGGAGAGGGGAGGGGAAAATAGGGCAGCAATGCTCTGAGTAAGTGCAATCAGGGCAGCACATTTATGGGTAGTGCAAGGAGAACATGGGACTGTAGTGTTACAGTTACAAGTCCTTCGTGCGTGGTAGGCCCGGAGGCAGTGCAAGGGTGACTGATCAAGAAAGATCCTGGTACCCAGTGAGATTCTGAGGGTAGCCAAGCAACCAGTTGGTACAGCAAACAGGTAGGTCAGATAGGTCAGCAGGAGAGGGAGAGAGAACGCAGAGGAAAGTTTGCAGCTGCTCTGGAACTGGGTAGGGAGGCCATTCCAGAGGGAGGCACCTGCAGAGGAGAGAGCTCTACTCCCCCCACTCTCTGTCTGGAAAAGCATCTAACCCTTAGAGAGTTGGAGGTAGCTGAGCGAAGGGCTCCAGAAGGAAGGTATTTTGGAAGAGAGCATTGGATGTAGTGGACAATGCAAAGGATCTTGAACTTGATCCTTGCAGCCACCGGGAGCCAGTGGAGAGATTTCTGGGCTGGAGAGTTACAGTCTCTGGGCTTGAGGCCAAGGATATGTCTTGCAGTCCTGTTCTTGATTGATCTGTAATGGATCTGCATTAAAAATAATGGGGGAGGTTTGGCCTATGCAGATGCCAATGTAATATTTTGGGAGGAAGGAGAGAATAATCAGCACAGATATTTGCTGGTACATGAAATTGAATCTATCAAGATTTTTAAAAAATTGGTATCGGGCGGATGTGGAGTGTGAAAAACAATATTATAATAGCTTAACTTTGACATATAAAACAAAGATATTTTGATTTACATTTGCATACAAAGAAATGTTTTTGGTGCTGTTTCCCATACATGAAGGCGATAAAGGTATTGTAAAGCTTAAAATTAAAACCAGCACAGGATGTTTAAAGTTTTTTTTTTTCAAGTTGGAGTTCTTCTTCTGATAGAAAACATAAGGAAGTGAGCCCAACTGCTGTAATGACATTGTGTATCATTAATTAGGATATATTATATATAAACTAGAAATTGGAGCACAGTTGAGGAGCCAGCTAGAATTGTACTGGTTGGGTGTGTGGCCGATTTTTTAAAAAGATAACACAGAGATCAGTAATTTGGTAACTTGCTGATTTATTTGTACACTTGGTATAAAGGTTCCTTCAAAAGATTGTTTATTCCCTCCAAACGTGTTTCACCACTGAAATCAAATGGCTCATCAGGAGGAATTTGGTTTCATTAGGTTGACTTAAACATACATTTTCATAACTTGTTCAAGACTTTTGGTGTATCCTTTAGTATTGGTTCAAAAAATAAAGGGAGCAAACCTCTGTGAAGCATAGATAACACTTTATATGGGGTATTATCAGGAGGGTAAATCTTTTGTCTAGGATGGATAGCCCAAAAAGATGCTGCATGACGGAAAATGTCATTTCAGTCACCTTGCGGTCTCGGAAGGCTGATCCTGTAGGATATTGCGAAGCTTAGAATGAAAACCAGCACAGGATGTTTAAAGTTTTTTTTTAAAAAGTTGGAGTTCCTCTTCTGATAGAAAACATAAGGAAGTGAACCGAACAGACATTGTGCGCCATTAATTAGGATATATTCGATATTAATACCATAATATAGCAAAGGCGGAAAGAGAAATTGAGGTAAAACTATTGAAATCCTTACACAAAACCATAATGGCGAAGCACCAGCTGTTAAATCAATAGCTAGGACTGTTTTGGGGTTCATGCCTAGAGTATAACATTGTATATGTGTAAGTTAGACATATATTACAAGGTTAACAGTAAAACCACTTCCATCCAGTGAGTGAAACTAGTCCTAGGGTGGTTGCTTTCTGACAATGTATCCAGATAACTTCACTGTGTCCGAAAAGTAATGCTTGATTTCCACTTCCCTGTGAAGTGAAAGGAAGAAAAGGGATAGGAGGACATGGGACACGTTTCCCAGTGCACAATTGTTGGTAAGATTTGTAAAAAAAAAAAAAGCCAGAGAGTCAAGAGAGAGAAAGGGAGAGGCATGCACACGAGGGACAGTAAAGACAGCTCAAAAGCAGGAATATGAGAGTAGGACATACCTCAAAGGACAGATCTGACACATAGAAAGATAAACCCACAGAGGTGAGCGGGTGATGAACAGAAGCAGTGGTGGATGGTGAATGTTTTTAATTTGTGAGGCAGAAATGTTTTGCACAAATATGTGGGAGTGTCTGAGCCTAGTGAGGGAGCCTAAACCAAACAATTGGGATTTTTGGATGTGGGGGATTCTGCCCCCAAGAAAAGATTTACAACGATGGGTTAAAATGGTGCAATAAAAACCCACACAGTTTTTGTAGGGTAACTCATGAATCAATGCAAGTCACAAATGATGTAAAGGAGCATTTTCCATGATGACGGATGTGACTATGGATGTGAATGCTAGGTTCACTAACATATGCCAGTGTTTACATCTAAGAACATACTTATGTTTACTGTGCGCATAATGGCAATAATGATACCATAAACAAATACTTCCATGCTGGCTTTGCCAATATATTCCAGACACCCCACATAAGAACATATTCCTGTTGGCTTTGCACATAAAAATGCCATACCACAGTAATAAAGTGCATCCTGACTGGCTGCATCATTGTAGGTTATCTAGTCACATAGTAACACATCATGTTTTATTCCCCCTTGATGCCCAATTAAAAAATGACATGACAAAACTAGTCAAGACCCTATAGTAAGAGTATATCTTCAGACTGGCAACACAAATGTAGGCCAGTACGGTGGCCCATGTAAAAGCAATCATGATGTTGGCTGTACCCTTTGTGGGCAGTAAAGTAAATGCCATGCCAGAATAAGAAAATATCACTTATCATGTTTGCTTTACCCTTGATGTCCATTCAAAAAATGCTATGCTGTCAGAGAAAAGACAGCACAGATAGTGTTCTTAAGTGAACAACGGCAAGAGTGAAAGAAACACTATTAAACAAAAAATGGCTCCTGTTGGATTGCACATCTTGCTTGCTGCCATGATGAAAAGAATTCCCCTGAAAATGTGAGGTGTAAATAAACGTGTGCAGGCCTAACAACATTTTTCAACAAAGTAAAAGGAAACATTATCAACTGCAACCTTTGCTAAGACCTTTCAATTGAATGTATAAGTGCTAAAGACATGCTGTGAATTGTGATTACATGGGAATTCTCTACATGAAAGTGCAAAAAGACCTGATTTTATACTTTTATACGTGTATACTTTAAAGCAGTGATATTCACACTTTATTATGCCAAGCCCATCCTTAATTATTAAAAATAGTGTTGACAAGCACCGCCTTGAATTAAAATATAATTGCTGGGCTTCCCCAAAATGTCATATCTGCTTATATTTTCTATTAAAAGCAGTACTGTGCTCCCGTTTTGAAGAGATTTGCCTACATCCTTCAGGCCCCACAGTTTGAAGTGTAAATCAAATATTTCTTCAACTATTGCCTCATTGGTGCTAAGGACATGGACACAAATACTTGTAAGCTGGAACTGTGCCCCATGTAAAAGACAAGGCCTAGACCTTTGGAGTGTTTTTCACATTTCAGGAAGTTTAACAGGCCTAGGGACATATTTTCAAATCTTTAAAACTTCTAGGAACTCTTCAAGGAGCTCTTCAAAAGTGCTATTCCGGGATCTACAGTAGAGAAGGAAAATTAATTTGTTCATTACAAACCTGTCATTTGTTTTAAATGTTCATATATTTTGCATATGTTTCATTTGTAACTAAAATGATTTAAAGCCCCATTTTATTCTGCCTTGCATATATTTCACTTTGGATCACATTGTATATTATTTAACTCGAAATGAATATGCCTGAACAAGTCACTGTATTCATCTTGTAAGAGTGTTGCTGTCAACTAAATAATTTAGTCATAAGAAACAAAAACCCTAAGTTAAGGGCATTGTTCACTTCAAGTAAGAATAACATGTCCAGTTAGACTTGTTCACAGTGGTTTATCCAGGCCCAAAGTCACAGGACAAACCACAAGTTCATTGCATTTAAAATGACAGCTATTTGAGCTTTCTATGTCAGTAAAACGGAAAAGAGACAATTTCCCATGCACCACCAGTGCCATCTGCAGGCCAGAATCAGCATTTTGTCATTTCCAAACTGAATAGGAAGACAAATGGATGGTATTTTACATAAAAAATGTAATCATACAAAATTAATGTTGCTGTGATCTAAGATCAGCTTAATGTGGGACCAATTACAAAGCATACATAGAAAATATGTCTTCTACCCCATACATAATTTGTATATGGCATAACAGAAAAATCTAGAGAGAAATGGTAAAAATACTTAGCTCTGAAAATATTTAGCACACCAAAATCTTTTGCGCCTGTGTTCATATGCATTGATACAGAATTTGATGATTTTATTAATCTTGCATATTCACATTGAGAGTTTTCCTTTAAATATAAAACTGAATGTATGTAGGTGTGTGCATATTTGTCTGGCTATACAAATCCACACTGTTAAACCCACGTCTACCAAATTTTGGATGGATTCTTCTTTTTTCTGGGGCAAGATCGTAGGCTATGTTTGAATGAAAAAATCTATATAGAAAAAATGCTTTTGATGTGTGTGTGTATGTTTGTCCGGCTATACAAATCCACACTGTTGAAACCACTGCTACCACATTTTGCATGGATTCCTCTTTTGTCTGGGGCAAGATTGTAGTCTAAGTTTGGATGCAAAATATTAACATTGTAGACACCCTCATTTACTGGTGCTCACTCCGATTCACTACAGTAGGTACTAGAAGGTGGCAAAATTCGGAAAAGTGTATAAAGCAAAATGTTCACTGTGTTGGTTATTCCTTTGAAATGTATTACTACTGTATATAGTTCGAAAGTGTTTATTAAAGCATTTTTTAAAAGAGTCACGCCACTCCAAATATGGGAAATACCAAGGTTACAGTTTACTTAAGTTCATTCACAAGAAGAGAACACAATCAATGAATCTTTCTTGGACATGTTCTCAAATGTACTGAAGCCACTGAGTGACTGAAACATGCAGCACAAAAAACAAACATCACTTGGAAAAGCTCCATCAGATGCAAAGCGATAATCAATATCAAGAGCTTCTGAAATACAACAACAAACAGCAGCACCACTTGCTGGCCAGAGGGCAAGAGCAACTTTCTCCAGGGCAAATGAGATGCAAGAGCAAACTGAAGCAAGACTTGCTGACATGAGGACAAGTGCAACATCCTCCAGGGCTGGATTACCAACACACCCTTCCTTCTCAAGATCTTGGACAGGATGGCATATAACCAAATCACGCTACATCTCAACAGCCATTCCATCCTCAACAAGTTTGAATCAGGGTTAGGCAATACCACAGGACTGAGGCGGCTCTCATTGACCTGCAGTCCAAACTACTTGAAAGAATGGACAGTGATCAGGTATCTCTACTAATGATTTTGGATCTATCTGCTGCTTTTGACCTTTTGGACCATGACATCTTGTCCACCAGGTTAAAAAATGTCACCCTATTTTATGACAGGCAGCACAGTGTATTCCTTCCTGAGTGAGAGACAATGCAGAGTGGCCCGCGAAGAAGCTGAAGCTAAACCAGTCGCACTGTCATTTGGAGTGCAGCAGGCGGCATGCATTTGCCAACCCTATATAACATCTTTATGTTCCCTTTCTTTGATCTCTTGGCTCAAAATAATATCACTTTTACAAACTATGCTGACGACACGCAATGTGTCATTCCATTAACTGGATCTCACAGTTTGAAGGAAAACTGTATTAATAAGGAATATGATCTCATCCACATTTGGATGGTAAAAAATGGCCTGGCTCTCAACAATGAAAAAACAGAGCTCATGGTGGTCGGCATGGAAAACAAAATGGCTAAGCTAGACCCCATGTTTAACAGTTTCATCATAGTTAACCACAAGCTAGAGGTACAGAAAAAAGTAAAAACTTTAGGCATAACATTTGAGCAAAATTGAAATATGAAAGCACAAGTGAGCAGTCTGGTCTCTGCATCAACCTATTATATAAAATTACTTGCACACCATTGCCCGTTTATTATGCAAAATAATGTGGAGATGAAAGCGAGAGCTACAATAGGCTCAAAAATCAACTACTGCTATAGCCTCCTTATTGTTACCTACCAATCCGAGACCAACCACCTTCAGGTCATCCAAAATGGTGCGGTCAAGGTGATTAAGAATCTGAAATGGAGAGACCATGTTTCGGAGGCTAGGCATAGTCTACAATAGCTGCCAGTGAAGGCAAGAGTCCAATTCAGAACTCTTCTGGTTGCTCATAAATGTTCTCTAGGCTTAATGCCAGTATATCTAAGGGAATGCATTGTTAATAAGCAGAACCTGAGTCATCTGAGATCAAATAAGACATCCCAACTAAAGATACGCCACTGTAAAATCAGTAAAGCTCTCAAGGGAGCATTTAGCACAGCCACCCCAATGGCATGGAACAGGCTTCCATTAGATATAAGAGAAACTAAATCGACCAACATGTTCAAGAAAAAACTGAAAACGCTTCTAGTCTGCTAAACTCTCAAGAGCCTGTGTCTCAACCATTTCGTCCTGCAGATAAAGGTTGCCCCTGCATTGGTTTGTATGTGCCTGACTTGTTATATGTATGCCCTTAAGCCAACGGGTAACTGGTTGTGTGGTATAACTGTGAAAGTAAATTAAAGTAAAGGGCACATGAGACACCACTTGATCAGGTCACAGGCAATGCCGGGTACCCCAGCTAGTTTGACATAAAGGGAGTGCTTATTCATATGTTTAGTAGTGATGTTCCTCCTACCTTCTGTATCATGAGACTGATAGAAGCCACACTTAGTCACATGGCTGGGGAGGAGCTGAGGATTATAAAATAGCAGGCACACAAAATCAATTAGACAATATTGGGTGAGGACTATAAAAGAATAGTTCAGGAAGGAATTGGCTATGGAAAACAGAAAATTGAATGCAATTTTGGTGCAACTTAAATGCATATTGTATCATAACATGAAGCACCATTTCAAATAGAATTCTTGTCTTAAGCTGGTCTAGAATCATCTGGACCATATTGCATTCATGGCACGCTATTGTCTATTAGATAACATGCATTAAAACAGCTGGGTGAAGCCTAGTCATAAACCATGTGTGTGCAACTGAAATGAATATATTAAATCAGTTATATTCACTGAAAATCATGCAAAATGTTAAACATCTACAGTACCTTATTTTGAAATGCACAGGTAGACCTATGTGCAATGTGAAAGGGCTAGTTTTATTATTTTTTTAAACATGTTACCTTTTACTGTGGAATAGTACATATCCAAACCAATAAGCACATGTAGGTTAAAAGCTGAACACGCACACGTATAGACTGAGCACTTCACACAAACAGACTCTAAATTGTACCTGCATATATAGACTGAAAGCTGCACAGATATAATCTGAGAAGATTACACACATGTGTATTCAGAGCAGATTGCAGAATCCCTGAGAGCATTATTTTCCAAATCCAAACTTGTAGGCATCATTTGCAATCTGCCTATTGTCTACAATTTAAATGACTTGCACATGGCCAATACATTCACAACCCCACACGTACACAAGGGAAGTAAGTTGAAAGAATATGATAGTTTAAAGGTTTTTAAATAAAGTAACTTTTTTCCGATATCATACTTGTCTTGATACTGGAGAAAACCAAGCGTTCATGTAGATTGTTGAATTGGTTCCATTTTAAAACGCATAAGCTGGCAGAAAAGCTGCAATATTATCATTGATGTAAAGCTGTACTGCCTAGAAAGAAGCAATCAATGGAGCATATATAAAATATCTAGAATTTGTAGTGCATAGTATATTGATAGGATTAATCCTGTAAAGGAATGCTTGCATGGGAACCAGTAGTGAGATTCATGTAGGCAGGAAGAATTCTGTTTGGTTGACTAAGTGTTCACTAATATTAATATTAGTGCAACAATGAGCAAAGACACTGTCATGTTGCCTTTGTCTTTTGTTCCAGCAATACATTTATTATTACTGGAATAACTAGAAAAGACAACATATTTTAGACCATTATTCCAGTAATATTGCTATTAACAGATTAATAAGTAAAGACACTGGGGGTCATTACGACCCCGGCTCTAAGTGGTTAACCACTTAGCGCCTAATTACGAGGTCCCTTTGCGGGACCCGACCTTAAAGTAGGGACCTTCAAAGGGACCTTGGTGCTAATTACGGTACCGCAATTTGTGGTACCGTAATTAGCGCCTTCCCCATTCCCATTATGCCCTATGGGGCAAAATGGGAATGGGGAAGGGTCATGGGGAAATGGGGAAATACCGCCCCGCCAACCTTGGAATGGGGCGTGTTTCCCCATTTCACCATGGCGGACACGTTACGACACTGGCACCAACCATGGTGCTAATAGCGCCATGGTTTAGCGCCGGTATCGTAATGAGGGCCACTGTCACGTTGTCTTTTCCCATTATTCCAATTATATTGTTAATATTACTGGAACAATGCAATATTACTGAAATAATGGGCAAAGACAATGTGTGTGTAGATTCTTTGCAAATGCAAAGACGTAGTTTTCATTATGAAGTGCAAATACACTATTCTTTTACGTTTCATTTATGGAATATGGTCCCATAAAGTAGAAGGAGGGGCTGGGGCTCCTCATGGCCATGATACCCCCTATGGGCAGCTGAACAGAAATATAAGTGTGAGACGTCAAAGGCATGAAGATGGAAATGAGAGGCAGTGGCACATCTTGTAGGTGCTATGGAGAGAAGTGAGAAAAGACAGAGACAGGTACACAGAAATGTATGTGAGAGAAATACATGGGGACAACAAATGATAAAGATGACAGAGAGAGAGAGAGAGAGAGAGAGAAGGGGAGAGAGAGCGAGAGAGAGAGAGAGCGAGCGTTCTAAAGGGCAGATGTGAATAAGAGTTGTATGTAAGCAAAAGATGCAAAATTGAGAAACATACACTGGCATAGAATGAGTGAAAGGGATTGAGAAAAACATTGAGTAAAACCTCAAGGGTCCTGAGGATTAAAGAGGAGAGCACAGCGTTAAAAGGTACAACTTACTAAGAAAAGATGATTGCCACAGAGGTAAAATGAGGAAGACCGGGAGATAGAGAGACACAGGGAGTCATAGACTGGCATTTGTTTACTGTGATAGAGAAAGCAAAAGAGAAAGTGCAAGAAAGTGCTAGAGTAACACCTAGGTTGTGGTTTTAAACATAGGGAAACAGGTGGCTTGACCCCTTTCCCCCAAAAACCCAACAATCAGTATTCATTATTTTGAGTTTATTAAAATGTCATTCTTTATTTTTTGTTTTTTTTAAATCACATAAATCCATTTTAATGATATATTGGTATGGAAGTGAGAGTAAGACGAGGAGAGATAAAATATAAGGCAGTTACAGAGAGACCTACTCTCATTAACATATTTCTGAATTTAAAAACACAAGCACCCTTTCTTATTTTGTCGTTTCCCTAACAGAACATCAGAGACATTTCTCAGTGCATGTGTAACTGAACTTACATCAGCATGAACTCAATACATTCTGACACTTATGGTGGTCCACATCAGAAGGCAATACTCAAGGACTCATGCACATGTGACAAAGCCATAGATCAGAAACTAGTGAAGGAGACTGTGGGGCTTGGGGTATGCTGCCCACTCTACGATGCTGACACTGGAGGCGGTATACAAAGGATCCCCCAGGAGCACTACTATTCACCTAACACAGGCCATCCATACTCTATAAGCCATAATGTACTTATTTTTCTCGATCTCTCATCTGCCTTTGACACAGTCAACCATTCTTTCCTCATACAAAGGCTCCACGATACCCTTGGTATCTCGGAACAGGCATTGGACTGGCTGACCTCTTTCCTCACTAACTGCTCTTCCCAAGTCATCCTGGGTTCCTTCTCCTCTTCTCCTTCCCTCTCCTCCTGTGGTTTCCCCTAGGGTTCTATACTCTCCCTGGCTCTTTAACATCTAACTTGCACTCCTTGCATGCCTCATTGCCTCCTTCTCCTCCAACTTCCATTGTTACGCAGATGACACACAGTTCTTTTTCAAACTCCCTGCTGACCCTCTTGCACCCTCCAACATCACTGACTGCCTATCTGCCATCCAGTCCAGGTGCGCCTCCAATTACCTTTGCCTTAAAGCCTGTAAAACTGAGATCCTTCCCATCGGGACCCCTGCTCCCTCCTTCTTCCTCTCACTCTGGCCGACCTCCTTGGGCTCTCCCCCTGTGCCTTCAACTGAATCCAGAAACCTTGGAGTCATCTTCAACTCCTCTCTCTCCTTCCTCCCTCAAACTCAGGACATTGCCAAGAAGTCCCACTTTCAGCTCTTCCTTCTCAAAGTAATTCTACCTTTTCTCACTTTCCCTCAGATGCTCAATGTGATCCAAGCCCTGGTTCTCTCTAGGCTTGACTACTGCAATAGCCTCCTCCTGAATCTTCCATTTTACACTCTGCAACCCCTCCAGTTTATCAAGACTATGGCTGCAAGACTTATCCTTGGCCTTAAGCCCAGGGACTGCATCTCTCCTGCACTAAAAAGTCTTCACTGGCTCCCGGTTGCTGCACAGATTAAATTCAAACCCCTCTGCATCATCCACAAGGCTGTTTGGGCCTGGGGATGTCATGATTCAACATTTTAGCCCCTACTGGACTACGTGGTCCATAAAATATTGCTACATTCCTTCCAAGGTACACCCAACATGGCCGACATTAGTGCGTGACTACCGCTCTAGCGTTTCCAGGAGTTCGCCAGTTCCTTGAAAAGAGACACGGCCTGTGGCGCTTCACGTCTCAACGCTAACTTCCTGAACTTCGGCAAGTGTGGTCGTACTTCCCTTGTGCTCGTACTCCTACTTTCCAGGTTCTGTTAGCCCCTCCTCTACCCTAAGCTGTCTTTTCAGCGCTCTCCTTCCTAGGGCCTTGCCGCCTGTAGCGCTTATTCCTTACTGCCCTTGTACTTGTACTGGTTCCTTCCTGGCTTCCTTCCTCCCGGGAGTCTGCAATTATTGCTGTTTCTACCTGGAATTGAACTCATACTCACCTCGGTCGGATTCACATACACGCTGCCGATGGAGGATACACGACCGTGTCTCTACAAGACCCGAGCTGTCCGGAAGAAGGAAAAACCCCAGTCCAAGATGTCGAAAGATAAACAGGTGAGATTTCAGGCAATGTGTGACAGGGGACCACACTATCTTCAACTTTAGCTCATGAAATTCTCTCCATCTAGACCACTTTGTTCCTCTGGCAGCAACTCTTTATGTGTAAAGCGTTTTTCTAAACAGTGAGAAGGTGGTTGTTCACTTTCTTCTGAAGGCTCCCTCCTATGGAATAGCCTCCCCGTCCCTCTGCACTTTGAGCAGCATCTTCTCAAATTCCAGAAGCTCCTTAAGACTTGCCTCTTTTCCTCCTCCTTCTCTTCTTCTCTCTCTGCTAATCCCACAGTTGCTGCGATCGGTGTCCTGGGCCCTATGCATCCTCGGGACCCTGACCGCCTGCCCCAATGCTGGCCAGCTCCTGTCTATCCACAGCACTTGCAGCTGCACACCCTATGCCCTGGAGGTTCGCACTTACACCTCCCGCAACCTCAGTCCGTGTAGCACTCAATATTCCTAGCACTTCGTTTGTGTCTCCTCCATGAGCTTGGACTCTCCAGCACTTACCCTCTCTTCCCCCTTCCTTGCCGCACTTGCACGTTATGAATACTCACAAGGCATGGTAGGTGCATACCTTCTACCTTTTCCCCCTCTGCTCTTAAATATTGTGTTTTAATATATTTCCCACCCTTGCTCCCTCCCTGCCCTGTGGGCACTTTGAAACAGTATTTTCTTATTAAATAAGCGCCTAACCAGCAAACAATAAAATAAATAAATAATAAATGTGCTAAGCAACTCAGGTCATGATCGGTACATGTAGAATGCAAAAATAAAATGAAGGAAACAATCCACAAGAGCGCATCCTGCAGAGTACACAGTGGATTTGATTAGAAATGTACCCACACTTGATACTGCATGTGAGCCTGGTGAAGTAATTTATGGACCTGGGATTCATAGGCAGCAATTCGGGAAAGGTATAACCAAACACTCTGACCAAAGGAAACCATGACAGGATCAAGCAGCTGCCACTGCAGGGCTCACTAACCCCAAGATGGCGGGTCTATCTTTTCAAACCTAGGTCTGCAGAACTGCCAAGTAGAAATCAAATACACATGCACTATTAATTTCACTGGGGCCACGGGAGGGCCCATTGGCTATTATCACATCAAATATAGCCACTGCCAATCAGGCAGAGTCCAACCCACAATACCACAATTCTCTAAGGTGTGTGTATGTGCATGCATATGTGTGTGTGTGTGTGTGTGTGTGTGTGTGCGTGTGTATAAAAGGAGAAAAGGAAGTGGCAGCAAAAGGGGAAACGGACAGAGTTGTAGAAGGGCAATACCAGCAAGGAAGAAGCAAAAGAAGGAAAGATCAGAAAGAGACAGTTATTGAAGGAGGGTAAGAGCGGAAAGGTGGAGTAAGAGGCCAATCAAGGAGATGACAGAGCTGGGGAAAGGACAGCAGAGGTGGAAGAAGGAGGGTGAGGTGAAGGTAGAGGTGACTGGAGGTTGGAAATGAGTCCAAGAGAGATCCAGAAGGAGGTCACCACAGAGAGGGACTTGGTGGAGATGGAGGAGGGACAACAGAAAAAAGGCAGTGGACATATATCATAGTATTTGTAGTGAGCTCTGAGAGGCAGATGACTAGACCAGTGGGCTCTAAGCTGCAGTGATGCCAAAAATAAGGGCTACATAGTAGAACGCCTTGTTGTGAGGTCCCACCTGTGGTCCAGCACTGTCAAGAAGCTGGCATGTCAGCCATGCGGTGCAGGGAGCACCACGACTCCAGCACTAGGTTGGTCAATGCTAGGAACTGTTGGAGGCAGGTGCTGGTGCCGCTGAGCCTCACTCAATACAGAGGGCCTTTCAGGATGGAGTGATGAGTCCTTGAACCAGTGTCCTCCTGGGAGGGAGAGGTCAGCCCAAGAAATACCGGGCACAGTGGGAGGCAGCAGGGTAGTGGACATCGGCACAACCAAACCCTGGGCGTTGTGAGAAACCTGAAGGTGTCACACCCGCTAGTCTCCGGGGATATGTCTTCCAGGTGGCCAGGACATGGCCATCAGTATTGGATCCAATTCCTGGGGGTGGACCAGTGCGGGAGGATCACCTGGATGAGGGATCCTCGGAGAGTGGAAGTGGGACACCAACGGGCAAGATGCGGTACCCCCTTCCCTATAACACCTTTTCCCATCCTACCCCACAGGATATTCAGATGTTCTACTCCCCCCTTTTCCAACACAAACTATTTCCTACACTGTGACAGACAATGGACTAACACCAGAGCTATTTACCTGACATGTCCCACACAAGGGTCAGGCAGAGGCAGGCAATTGACCATAACTATGCACACTTGACAACCCTTTCCCTTCCCAACAGGGATAAAAGGCAGAGCATGAAACCACACTTTGAGCAAGGCCGAACGCACGAAGTAGCAGCTATTCCGGAGCAGCAGTTCAAATGGAGGAGAAAGACGGAGAGACCTGGAGAGAAGACGAGGAGGGAATTTCCCTTGGTCTTTTCAACTCAAACCTGCAAAGCCTCCAAAAGGAAAATCATAAGACTGGGAAGTTCAGGTGGCGTGTGCTGTGAGAGGTGTCAAATATAGCCAAAGTGGGGAGAAGCGCTTTCCGCCGTGGTGTTGTCCTTGACTCCAGAGACAAGAAGCTCCAACAGTTCAGCACAGCTGAGTCGGATAATACAGATAGTAAGACCAAACTGTTCTGGGTCCAAGGTGGCAGGCGGCAACCTTGTTGAACAAAGAACTTGTCTAATTGAGCTTTAAAGAAACCCCAGTAAAAGGCTCAGAAGCAGAGTGGTCCGGCATCACAGGGGCGCTCATTCGAAGGACTCTGACTGAAGCCTTTTTGGGTTGTGTTGTTTTGTTGAAACTGCATTGTAAGAGGCCATATGAGAGGCCCGTGTGAAGTGTCAAAGGCGTCCTACGAGGATCGAGCAAAACCCCTCATACAGTCGAAAGTCTTTGACACATTGGAGAAAAGTGATTGAACTGTGAAATTGGCAAATGTGAACCCGACAGAGGGATGCCTGCAAATTGAGAGTGACCAGTGAGATACCCGTGAGCATTGTGGCAAGAAGTGTGAACCTGTCTGAAGGATGTCCACAATGAATAGTTGTTTAAAAAGACATTGACACTTTTGAATGATATGATTTTGAGTGAAAGACCATAGTGAACCCAATTGAGGGAGGCCAATGTTGCAAAAAGGATCAGAGCCCGACTGGGGGGATCCAAGGCGCAAAGAGCAATCGCCCAACATGAAAGATTACCAAAGGAACTTTTGTTTTGTTTATTGTAATTGGTTCAGCAAGTCTTCTAAGGCAAGAGACTTTGCAGGAAAGAGACTTGGCCTCAGAAGGTCCTGACATCGTTGAAAGGAACTGTAATCTCATGCTGGCGAGGCCCAGGAGTGTGCTGTGGTCAATGGTCCTGCCTTATCCCATGCTAAAAACGTGGGGAAGGGTGACCCCAACCATACCATCCTGACTTATCATTTGGTGAACACTTCTTCCTTTTCTTGAGAACATTATCCCCCACTATTTTGTGACTTAGTTGTAAGTATTGACAATATTTATTTTTAGTATAGGCCCTTTTTATTTGACAATACACCACTAGGACTGCCTTATTATTATTTGATGGTTGTAGCTTGCGGTCATCTTAGATTTAGGTTTAGATTAGGCGTTTTTCTCATATCATTATATAGTTTAATAAACACCCTTGAACTGTGATCACTTGTGTCTGTCTTTAGTGTTACCACCATTAGTTCCTTACAGAGTGCGCAGGCACAGAACACCTTAGGAGGGAAATGGAAGGAGAGTAGAGGAGGAGTCTATGTCCCCAGAGTGGCCATTAGAACCAATTAGGAGGGGAGGAGGGAATATAAAGTACAAACCACTAACACTCAAGTTGTTCACTCTGTGGAACGCACATCCAGGAGAGGAACACAGAGAAGTCTTGACCTGGGCATATTGAAGAAGTCCACATTGCCCCCTGAAAGTCAGAAAGTTCCAGGACTGAAAATGCAAGGTCCTGGAACAGACCACTGTAAAAAAGACCCAGGCCTAGAAAAGCAAGGTCCCAGGGAAAGACTACAGGGACAAGCCCCCCAAGAAGGAGACGAGAAAGAAAAAGGGACAATGGTGTGAATTGTCCTGCATACATGAACTGACTTACTTGTCAATAAAACGCATAACAAGACTACCTAGCTGGCTCTGCCTTTCCAGAAGATTACACTTGTTAACCAGAGCTCAGACGCTGGTTGGGCTAAGGGTCTCAACACTCTCTGAGAGCAGTAAGAGAAAGGAGCAAAACATAGGTTATCCAGAAGCCATAATCCAGATTATGGTGGCACTGACAAGCCCATCAAGGTACCCAAGTGAGAATTGCAACTGAACAATAAGAAAAAGAGAAAGAAAGGAAGAGGCCAAATGGCTATTATACTCTGGAGTTCCCATCAACAGAAATAAAGAGAGCTTGCTCAGTTAAACCGCAAGCCTGGAGAACTTGATCAGTAAAGGTGCTAATGAGACATCTGAGAAACCCAAGCTAGTAGCTTCAGCCAGTATGGCTCACTGAATGAATGCACCAAGGAGACTTTTGCATGCCACAAGAAGGAGGGCTCATTGAAAGAATGATTCAGTGAGGTTCAATGACATCCCAGAACCGGAAAGGTCCAGATAGAATCTGAGATAGATGGCTGACAGAGTCAGAATAGGAGGTTTCTCTGAATCATGGAATCTGTAAACCATCCTCTTCTTGTGGCATAAAAAACAATTTCCTCAGTCTGAAAGTCTATCTGAGATAGATGGGGAAGAATGTAACTATCATTGAAACACTAAGCAACCAAACCTTTGCAACAGTCTGCAAAGTGATCACGAGCAGTTGTCCACAAGACACAGGATGGGTAAACTGAACACATTACTATGCTGTGCTCACTGTTTCTCAAAGGACCATACTGAGGGGGGGTGATGATAAAGCAATGGTACCTAATGGACCATAGAAGGCATTCTACCACAAATACAATATGCCCTCAGACGGATGACAACAACAATTCATCCAAGGACATGAGGTGGAGCTGCATGGATGCCATGGATGTACACCAGGAAATGGTTGCTGGTCCACAGTGATCTTTGTGAATGTAAACAAAGAGATCTGTAGTTGCCACATGGATCTCTGCAAAGTTACACAGTCTCTGTCCCCTGACTGTTAGATGTTATCACCCAGATTACTTCTTTACCTGCATTACCTGATCCCAAACACATCAAGAGCAGCCCCTGCAACTTCACCTCTATCGAGTCAGACAAACCCAGATAGCGAGCATAAATAAAGGTTAAGTGGAGGGAGGGAATCTAATTACAGAGGTCTTATCAGGAGGGGGAAATGAGTTAGTTCATCTGCAATGGAACAATGGGACCTTAGCAGCCAAGAATGAGGACATATAAAAGCAAGATGGGACACTTCTTCGTGTCTCTGTCCATTTTAGTGTAGTGTCCCAGAGAGGAACATTTAGATGGCTACACTGTGGCCTATTAAAACCATCAGGCTATGGATTGCGTTCTTCCTCGAGTATTCACCAACATGCTAGCGATCCAGCTTCCCCTCCCAGTCACCCTCAGATGCCAGACAACACACTGTTCAACTAGTCACACTCTTCTATCATTCTCGGAATGTTGTTGTTGCCAAGATTGTAAATCTTTGCCCTCTGCCCATCGACCGCATGTTGTGTGGACAGTAACACGCTCTCTTATGGATGCACATTACTTGCTTATTCTGCATTTTGTGGTTCAATATGTGTGACAAGGACTGCTTTCAGGACTTGTCTGGAGAGGAAAGGGGCAAACCGACCATTACAATCTCATATAGTGCTAAAACTGTTGATTGCGGGCCCACTTCCAACCCTACCTTACCTCACGTTTCTGGCTCCCATCGGGGAGCCGGAGCTGCAGCAGGTGTGACTGAGAGGGCCATGGAGAGAGCCTACAGTGGCAGACCAAGTTGTGAGGAAAGGCGACAGCCCGGCAGCACTCAGGGGCTGTTGGCAGAAAGGAGGAGGGGCAGAGCCAGAGAAGATGCTACATGAAAGACAAGTCCCATTGCAGCTGGATACAGATGAACACAAACCCTGCAGAGAGCCTCCACCGGAACCAGTTGCTGGAATAAGCACAGTCCTGGTGGAGATCCCTCCCAATAACCAATCAGGGATACATAATAGAAAAGAAGCCTACAGAAAGGCTTGTATAAAAGGGGACAGCAGTCCCTTGTGGACTGGCTTCACTTCCTGTACCATAAACACTGCGAGCCATGTGGCACAAATGGGGGCTGGGCTTTAAGCCCTTATGAAACTTCCCAATCCGTCCCCTCTCACACACCTTTAGGAAAGATAAGGAATTAGTTAGGGAAAGCAGGCCAATCATGGGAGGAGGAAGATCATTTGAGAAGGGCTAGGAAGAGGAAGTTGTGTGTTGTAAGGGTGGGGTCAGGAGGTAGAAGTAGGAGGACCAAGAGACCAGACGAGGATGGAGAGGAGTGTAGAGGTGGTTGGAGAGAGGGGTTCTGTGAAGTGATTGTGCTTGAGTGAGCGGAGAGAGTGAAGTAGTAATTGTAGAGTAGTAGTAAAGAAGAGGTGGTGGTAGTGAGAGGAGGATGGTAGTAGTGTGTTTGCATAGTGGTGAAAGGTATTACTAGAGGAGGGAAGGAGAGGTAGTAGATGTTGTGAGGCGGTAGGAGTACTGAGACAGTAGTGCGGAATAGAGAGGTGGTTATTGTAGCAGAGGAGTACAAGTGCTGTAGCAGGGAAGTGGGAGGAGAGGAGGCGGTAGAGAGAGAGATAGGAAGAGGAGAAGTAGGAAGTAAAAGGAGGTAGGTTAGCATCTACGGGTCAAGGCAGGAAGGTTGAGGGTAACATTAGAGGGACAGAAGCGTGTTGGGGAGGAGATCGCAGGAGGAAAGTCAGAGTAGAATTTCAAGGTGAGACTGTGCATGGCTGGTTATTGAATCCAACAGGGCGAGAGAAAGGCACCTTTTGCCAACTCCCTAAAGAACACTAAGCAGGGCTAGGAAAGGGAGTTAGAAGAACCTTAGGGAGTCCGCTAGCCAGTACTTTATGGAATCCATCACAGCCTCAGCCTTAAGATAAAAGACAGTAGGGCTTTCTGAGCCATAGAACTGACCAGAGTTACGGACACCTGGGCTACGGTGGCAGTTGCTCAAGGGAGGCGAGGGGAAGACCCTAGTGCCATATTCCTCCAAACCATTTTTGTCCTGAGCTTTCAGCAATTCTATCTGAACCCACAATTGTTGTAAGAGCACAATAATAATTCTCATTTATATAGCAATAATGATAATAATTCTCATTTATATAGCTCTACGATCCCTCATGGAATCTGAGCGCTGCTTATTAAAACCCACAGTGAGTGGTGCTCAATTTTCAACGTCGGAAGGATGAATGTATTTCAGGCCAGTAAAATGTATCAGTTATTTGGGCCTGAGCCTTGGACTGTCCCAGATAGCCTCCCATCAGATGTGAATGGGCTATCTCTAGGACCACCTGCTAATGATTTTTAGGGACAACCACCTGTGTTTTTACCAAGCCCTCTGAAGATGTGTCTCCCCTATATAGAAGGCCATGTTTAAAAAAAAAAAGGATCCCCCCCGCTCTCTCAACCCTCTGGCTCAGATAGGACTTGAAAGAAGGCTTCAGCCAATAAAGGATCATTCCTTTAGGCAAACTCTAGGTCTGGAAGTGTTTCAGGTTCTCCCTCTGTAATGTTCCTGTGCTCAGGGTTAGGTGGGGCACCAGGTGTCTCATCTGCCTCTCCAAAGCCTCAAGTACCCTTGTCTGTTCCCTTTTCCCCAGATTCCTCCTTAACCCTAGGGAACATTGCTTTCTCCAGCACCTCTTCAGCAATGTTATCCGCTTGATGGATGTGAAAAAAATCCTTACTGTGATGTTGTAACAACACCTTAACATCACCTCTAAAGTCTGGGTCTATGACTCCAGCCAACACATCAATTCCAAAATTCCATGCTAGCCCGGATTTGGGTGCCAATCTTATGTAAGTATCAGGGGGTGAAATTAGAATCAAATCAGTGGGTATTAGTCTTCTTTCGCTGGGGGAAATAACCTTCCTACTGCTACAAATATCAAACCCAATAGAGCCCTTCATGGCTACTGAGGGGTCTGATGCTCTGGTACTTAGCCTCTCAAATCTTAGGGTTCCCCAACTTGTATCAGTTGAGCTGTATGCAAATGTTAAGAAAAGCTGGGCTAAGAGCTAGCCCCAGAAAGTGTATATCGGCGGTTAAGTATTTGTTTTTTGTTTTTTATGGGAAATTGTACTGTCCAACCACAGCAGGAGAAAGTTAGAGCAGTTCTCGATACCCCAATGCCGAATACCAAGAAAGAACTGAGGACCTTTTGGGGTTAATCAGTTACTCTCGCCGGTTCATTCCAGCTATTGCTTTGGCTTATTTTGTTTTTCAACAGTGGAAGGGCCAGATAGCAATTAGGTTTGGACTGAGGACTACTTTTGATTTTGAAAATGGACAAGCACCCCTAGCTTAGATTTGCAGGGAGGGAAAATTCCTATTAGCAGTAAGGATAGATAGGAATTTTTGTTTTAGTTTAATAAACACCCTTGAAATTGGCTTCCTCAAGACTGACTCCTACATCTGGTTCACAACACCACCCATCCAAGAACAACCAGGAACTAAAAAAAGAGGTGGAATGATGTCAAGCACTGAGTCCAGACCATCTTCTCCGAGCATCACCAGCAATGCATTGCCAAAGAAAAACGCGCCATTTCTGACTGATTCCTGCACCATTGGAGTTGATGCGCAAATGTTATGGATGTAATAGGTCTGCCTGGAGCAGATCGCTGCTGTTGAGTATTACGTGAATCAATTCCTCCGAACACCAATGTAATAGGTGTATGGGTGAAGTCAGGTGAATGGTATGTTATGTTATTATGATTTGTACCGCACACAGATGCCATTTGTATGATTTTAAAACTCCCCAGTAGATCTGAAAATGAAGGGGGTTTGGGATCGATTAGTTACTGGGATTGAGAGGGAAAAGCGCAAAGGAGCTTTAATGTGCTGTTGGTGGCTTTAGTTCGGAAACACCAGTCACTGTGTGCTGCTATGTTTTTAGTTGATTGACATATGTGTGGTGTTTGGTGGATGGGGGTATGTGGTTAGTTTGTTTGCATCTTTGGTGTTGGGGAGAGTCGGAAGTGTGCTTGAAGTTTGCAGTGTTTATGTTGTTTGCGGTGAGGAAGGTGTCTAGCTCCTTCGTTATTGGGTGGTGGGTGTGCAGAATGTTAGAGATTTATTAGTAGGGTTAGTCCGATGTCCTCTTGGTCTTGCTCTGTGCATTAGGTTCATCAGCTGTATGACTCTTATTCTATTGAATTTCAGGTCGAGTTTTTTTGGAATGATCCACTTTTGCTGTTTATTATTATGTTGCGTTGTTCGGATTTTCTTTCTCCAGTGTTCCCTCATTAATTTGATGGGTTGAAGAGCCGTGTTTTTAGCAGTTTACTAAATTTAAGGTGATCATCTGTTATTTGTATTTACTTTGGGGAACGAGTTCCAAAGTCCAAGTTTTGAGGATACCACATTTATCTGTGCATCTTTTCACAAACAGCACAGCAAAGCAGTATTACAAAGCCAGACACACATGAACAGCAATTACATCAGCCACATGGGAGTAGTGCAACCATTATTTAAAGCAAATTAAGGTTTTGGGAGTGTCTACAGAGTCACTGCTAAAATTGTCAAAGCCATGAAAGCCACAGGATGCAGTACCTAAATGTGAGACACCTGCATCAATTGTGTACAACCACAGTCACTTCTTAGCACTATCATGAAAATGCACTGTATGTCATGATAGCATGATAGCAGATGCCAAGGAGGGGTGACATGTCAAAAGACGCCCTTGCAAAGACATGCATAAAATAAGATGTAAGCAGCTGACTTCTGTTACCCTTGAAGATCAATCTACTGTATACAACTGTTCAGCCATTTCGTGTAATGTGACTGACCATGTTACTTCTATTTTCAACATCGGAGATCTCCAATAGTCACGAGGAACAAGCCACACCAAACACCTGCCACCACTGGTCCCGTACGTATTTCCCCGACCAGCATCACTACTCCCTTGGATTCCATAAGCAGGTTATCCCCTTAAAACATTCTCAGCTGTAATTAATGTTGGGAAAAGGAAGAAGGGGAAGAACAACACCCCTGTGCAGCCTGATCAGCCCCCTATAGACACATAATTGGTGGACAACTCCATTTCACTGGGGAACTGATGCTCCTGGAAATAGTTATGAAATGGGTGATGAAAACACATACATCCATGTTGGGACTCTACCACCCAAGACGGTTCTGCAGGATTGGCACAAGATGAAAGTTATGACCATCCTGATGACACAGACAATGATGATGGCCATCATTCAGTGGGTATACCTGGCCTTGTTCAGATCCCTTGCCAGCCCTGGGGGCCACCAGGCGGTGCCAGATCCGATGATGAAAATAGGCACAACATGATGCAATCCTCCTGTGCCTCAAGGACATTAAGGAGAGACTGGACCACCAAGTGGAACTGAACACAAGGCAGTAGACAGTTCTGGGGGATGTAAAAAAAAGGCCATCAAAGGATGAGGAATATATGGGCCCACACATTTCCTTAACTGACAAGCTGGCCAAGGCAATCACACTGCAACGGCTGAGGGAATTCATGGAGGAATCATTTCATTTGCTCCAGCTATTATCTATCATCCTGGTGAGGGGGAGCTGTCCCTCATCCACAAAAGGACGTTGACTGTTCTGGACCCTACCCAGTACAGATCAGCTAAACAGAGGAATTTCTGTTCAGCAGTCCTGCCCCAGGCCACCTTGTAGTGGAAAAGACGACATTGACCATGATTACCCAACAGTCCTCCTGTGATAGGTTTGGTGCAAGGGTGTGTATCAGTTCATACTGTGAGGGGGTGGGGTTTGATTGGTGTATAGGGGGTTGATAAAGGGAAAGGGATTAAAGGGTAAAAGGTGTGTTAGTGTTGATACAGTGGAAGGAGGTGTTTGTTTATTTGTTTATTAATTTGTAAGGGACATGAGAAGAAGGTGGCTGATGCCCGGCGGTGGGGTCTTCACAGGGACAATCACGTGAGGAAGGAGAGAGAAGGGGACTGGAAAGAAGGCAAGGCTTCCTGACTTCCTTGACTTGCCCAAGATTTCAAAATCCAAAGGAAGGACCCCCCAACGGCCGGAAAATCAGGAAAAAAAGGCGCTGGAGGGGACCCTGCATTCAATCTGGCGGAGGGAGAAGGATGCAGTGCAAGAAAGTGGGAAAGGGGCCTCAAATCAGGAGGAGACCAGCGCAATCAGGGGCCCCTTGCAAAATAAGCACAAGGTGGTCACATAGGGGGTCCCTGCCAATACTTTGAGGACTTTGATGAAAACATTGCAGACACCATTCTGTCTCAGCTGAGCTTGATGTGGGGGAACTCTCCCATGCCCTGCAGGAGGTTTTACGGGGAGAGCTCAAAGCTTGAAGAACGAGTTGACGCAACGGAAAGCGCGTTGCAGGAGGTGGTGAAGGACACTCGAAAAATAGATGAGCTTGTAGAACAACTCGCCAGGGCCATGCAGACAATGGAGACCCAGAGTGAGGACCTTAAAAATCGCTCAAAGAGGGCCAATATTAGAATTAAAGGTCTCAACGAGACAGTGATGGACAAAGATCTTCGTATGATGGCACATCCTGTTTTTGCTGACTTTCTTGGGGAGGGGGATTGGTCTACTGTAGAACTGGACTACATCCACAGAGTGGGGCCTAAGAATAGTCAGACCAGGAACAGACCCAGGGACGTTGTGGTTGCCTTACACCAATACGGACAGAAGGAGAGGATCCTGGCAGCCGCTAGGAAGGTCAACATGATTAGTTATAACAGATTGGAGATCCAGCTGTTCCAAGATTTAGCCCAAACCACTCTGGCAAAGCAGAGACTGATGGCACCGGTGTTTCGGGCCCATGCCCAACCAAAAATACGATACAAGTGGACTTTTCCCTTTGATCTACTATTCGAATGGGTGGGGAAGCAGCATCAAATCACCACATGTAAGGAAGGTTTGAGGATTGAGCGACTGAAAGAAGAAAAATGTCCTAAATTGCGTGCAAAAAGGGAGGGGTGAGCTGCTTAAAAGGAAAAGTTGGGAATGGACAACATTTTCTAAAAAAAGAGCCAAACAGCGGGCTCCAAGAGTTCCGGAGATGCTGTCACCTAAAGAAGCCGGAAGAGGAGAGAAGTGGAAACTAGAGACGATGCAGGGGACTCCGCCACATTGAAACTATGGTGGGTGTGCAGGCAATGGGAGTTTATTGGCCGGGGAGGAGTGATACGATGAGGAACTGGGGGAAGGCGGTCTTCTAAGTTTGACCTTGGGGTTTGGGATACCCACACGTTAATACTCTGAGATGTAAAAGGGGTTCAGCTCCTGGAAGGGAACACCAGGTGGACTAGAGGCTGGCTGTGACCAACCAGAGTTGACAGCTGTTCAGTAAGAAATTGAACACTAAAGATTAAATGCACAATGTTAAGATAATTACCCTCAATGTAAGGGGTCTCAATTCACCAGCGAAGAGGAGAAGAGTGGAACAATTCTTAGGTAGGGAAAAAGCTGAGCGGGTAACACTCCAAGAAACACACATTCAGAAGGTGGACAGACATAAGCTTAGGCTGAGAGGGTAAGCCCAGGTAATTCAAGCCAACTATAAGGGGAAATGAGGGGGAGTGCTTTTAGCACTCCCACCACAGCCGGGGATGAAGGTTTCATAAATGAGGCGAGATCCGGAAGGCAGATATGTTATGGCCAATATAACTTGGGATGGGTAGGGGTATACCCTGGCACACTATATGCCCCCAACATGGGGCAGGAGGGATTCCTGCGGTCAGCACTGGGTGAACTCGAGAAGTTTGCAAAGGGAAGACTTTGACTTGGCGTCGGACCCTGACAAAGAGAGGAGTGCACGGATATACCACAGTCGGAGGGCCCCAACCAGACAAATGAAAGAGGGGATTGAGCAGCTGGCCCTGGTAGACACATGGAGGAAACTAAACGCAGGGGACAGCAGTTACATATTTTACTCTAACGTCCATAAGTTCTTTTCAAGAATAGAATATGTATGGCTGGCCCGTACCCTCCTGGGGCAGGTGGGAGAGATGGAGCTGGGGGGCAATAGCACTCTCGACCATGCACCTATTGGCCTCTCATTACAAAGAAGGGGAGGATGTTCGAGACTATGGAGATTGAAGCTCCCAGAGCACCTCCTTAACGACCTGGTGATTTGCAAGGAACTGAGGGAATGGATTAAGGACTTCTTTGTGATAAATGGATTGCAGGGGACAGGGGCACACACACGTGTGGGACGTGTTTAAAGCCATTATGAGGGGAGAGTTGATAGCTAGGATAGTGCACAGAGACAGACAGAGAAACCAGCTGCAAGAGGATCTTGAAGATCAGTTACATGGGGTAATGTCCAGAATGGAGAAAGATGTAAGTAATGCGGCACAGAAGGAATACAGGGTGATCAGGGGCCAACTAGATGTCCTCCAGGCTAAAAAGGCAGAGCAATCACTACCATATTTTCAACAGAAATGCTATGTCAAAGCCAACAAGGCGGATAGATTATTGGCTAGACAGCTAGGAAAAAAAGAAAGGTCCAGGACCATACCAAGGATCAAGTCTGTACAGAAGGCATAGTACACTTCGAATGAGGACGCATTCCGGGAGTTCTATTCAAGTCTATATGCATCAGACTTGCCAGAAGAGGGAGCTCAGAGAGAGTACTTGGATAGGTCCTTATTGCAATAGATTTCCCGGGAGCAAAGGGAAGAATTGGAGGGGATAATCACCCCAGAAGAAGTGAGGGCGCAATTCAGTCATTACCGATGGGGAAAGGTCCAGGACCGGACAGTTATCTGGCCGGCTCCTACACAACATATAGGGAAACCCTGATACCTATTTTGGTGCCCTTGTTCATCTCCTTTGGGAAGAGGGGGAGAATTGCCCAATCTCTGGAAGAGGCCAAAATGGTCTTGCTTCTGAAGTCTAAGAAAGACCCAGAGCAATACGGATCATACCGTCCAATTTTCCTGATCAACTTGAATGCAAAATTATATACTAATTATATGACCCGATTAGAGAGGGTGATCCCAAAATTGATTGGGACAGCTCAATCAGGGTTCATCAAGAACAGACAGGCCTACGACAACACGTGTAGGGTATATCATCTTATAGAGAAATCTACTCTGACCGACACCCCCACAGCGGTCTTTGCCTTGGACGCTGAGAAAGCTTTTAACTGTGTGTATTGGACGTTTCTATTCTACTATGGAGGCCATGGGGTAGGGGGAAGGGTTCATTAACATGGTGAGGGCTTACTACAGAGATATGATGCTCTGCCTAGGTATTAATGGCTGGCCCTCAGATAGTATAGAAAAATCCTGAGGCATTAAACAGGGGTGTCCACTCTCTCCACTCCTATGTGCAATTCATTTAGAACCCCTACTCTCCCGCATCAGGGAATCTCCAGAGGTAACGGGGATCAGCTTTGGCAGAGGGTCCCACAAGGTAATTACTTTTGCTGACAATATCTTATTAGCAGTTACGAATCTGGAGACCATGCTGTCAGAGATAGAGAAGGAATTGGAAGAGTTTAGCAGGGTAGTTGGTCTGAAAATCCTAATCGGCCAAGACTGGGGGAGAGGGTAACAGGATTGACGAAGAAATGCCCCTATGCCTGGGCCACTGGGAGCATCCGATATCTGGGGGTCCAACTTACACAGTCATTGGGAGGGTTGGATAAGACAAACTATCCACTCCTCCTTGAGAAGGAATAGGGGCCTCTCTCTATCTCATGGTTAGGGAGAATAAACGTCTTGAAGATGGTGATCCTTCTCCTGTTAAGGTCCCAGTTCATTTCTTCAAGGAACGCCAGGAGCAGGTGAGCAAGTGTGTTTGGAATAACAGAAAAACACGACTGTCTATGGAGTTGTTAATGACACCCACCCACAGGAGAGGCCTGGGTGCTCCAAACTTTTATCTGTACTATTTAGCGTCACAGGTGAGAGTGGTACAGGCATGGTTTAGGGCAAGCCAAGAAAAGGTATGGGAGACCATGGATGGGGCGATCATGGGAAAGTAACTGTATAGAGTACTATGTCCCCAAGGCAGATAGGCCTAAGAATATGTACAGAAGTCAGATCACAACCCTGGTGGGCAAAGTATGGGGTGCCTTGGTAAAGAAAGTGGGATTGACGACTTCCCATCTCCGCTGATGCCAATATCCATTAATCCACAATTTAACCCCATGAAGGGAGGAAGGGGCTTTTGGGAAATGGGAAAAGGCAGGGTGTCAGGTATTAAGAAATATGACTGAAGGTGAGGTGGTCCAAACATTTGAAATGTGTAAAGAGGACTTTAATCTGGGGAAGGAAGAGAGGTTTAGGTGCTCCCAAATAAGACACTGGGTGACAAACCCCAGGATTATAAAGGCGGCAATAAGGGACCTCACTGCCTTTGAGAAATATGTGACCAGCAATAGTGTAGAGGCACTGCTGAAATGGCCCTACATGAAACAATGGGAGGAAACTGCGGGCAAGATATAGAAAGGGAAAGGGAACAGTGGGAACAATTGTGGTCAGATATTCCCCGTTTCACATGGGTAGTACAAATTAGAGAAATGTGGGTCAAGACCATGGTCCAATGGCACCTTACCCTGACAAACACTACCCAGCGGTCCCAGAAAGATGTTAGAGGGGGTGTTGTTCTCCAGGGATGAGGGGACACATCTGGTGATTGTGTGGGAAGCTGGGACCATGTATGAAAGGCAATGATGGACATGTTCGGAATACAGGCCCAAAAGACATTGAAGAGGCCATGTTGGGAATAGGGGGCATCCTGGAATGTCTGGCAACTAGGACTCAGAAGAAGGCCTACGTGATCCTCAGCATGGCGGTTCTACTTTTGATGGCTTAAAGGTGGAAATCTGGAATAGTTCGGAAGGAACATGATTGGTTGGCCAAGGTCTGGCAATTTGTAGCCCTAGAACGAGTCACTTACTCCCTACAAGGAGATTTACACAAATTTGGGGATGATTGGGATGTGGTACTATCCTTCCTCCGTAGTGATTCGAGAGCGGTGCTATGCCCGAGAAGGTTGAGAATATTAGAACTGGTGTGAGATTACGAAATGCGATGATTCCAAGGGGTGAACCGCTGTCAATGGGAAGTTTGTGGGAAGGGGGGAATATGAAGGGGCCATTTATGTTTAAAGTTGAAAATGCCAATAAAAACATTTAAATTAAAAATTAAAAATGTCGAATCATGCACATGTTGCATTTTTAAAAGATTTAATTATGTCATGCCTCCGTTGCATGACAATCTCAGAGTTTTAGACAACCCATTACCAAGGTCAGTACATATGCATGGGAACAGGTATAACACCAATACTTCACCCAGTATTTCCTGGAAAGGTACTGCAACCTGCATATGGTATTATGCTGATGGCCGCATTCTCACATGGGCTTGCTCCAGTATTACTTGCTGTGCTTGGCATGTCTCATGTATGCTTATATTGCAGGGTGGTACTATAAAATTGCAAAATTCCATTAGATCATAGGTGCTCTGGATGCACACATGTCACATTGTTTATTGTTGCTACAACATGTGAGGGAGCAGATGGGTGGGCATAAAACCGAGAGAACAACACACCCTCAATGTGTAGATGAGCCCATGTGCCCCTGATGGAATCACTGATATTCCTTTCCAAACAGCATTCAGAGGAACGTGTCCACCATCTGCTGTCCAGTGACCTATCCAGCACACTCATGATGTACACATTATTCCTACTTCTTCTTGTCACTGTCTGAAGGGGTGTGCTAATGGGTAAGCATGGGTGCATGTCACCTGATGCATATGTTCTGTAACATGCAACACGTTATCACAATGTTCCCAACCATTTGTGCCACATGCATCAGTGATTAGCCAGTTCAGTGCAGCACAAAAGCCCTTTAAATGATGCAGTGTGTTCTGATATGGTCTTGATGGTAGCACTTCTCCTCTGGGTTCTTTGGATTGCCTAATACGGGCTAGAGCCATAGCAGGAGGGGATACCCAGCATCAACTGCTGGGATAGAAGAAAGCATTCATATCAGTGGTTTCATACATTTTGTTTTTTTACATACAATTATGGGTGGAACTAGAAGGGTTTAGTGAAGGATGAAGTGAAGGGTATGAGTCTACTGCTTTGTTCCTGACAACCACCTCTTTCCATATCCCCTTCCAACCCTCTGTATAACTGCCCCCTTCCATATCTCTTGATATCCCTCTAGACAACCTTCCCTTCCATATCTCCTGACATCCCTCAGGGTAAATACTCTGCTTCTATATCCGTGGACGTCCTTCTTGAAAACCACCCCCTTCCATATTCCCTTAACATCTAATTAGATATGGTGGAGTTGCTGAAGTGTAGCGGAATGTGAGCCTACCGTTTTCCTCTAGGAAACTCTCCTGCTACCATAGCTTCTGACATCCATATGGACAACTACACCCCTTCCACGCCCCCTTTGATCTCTCTTCACAATCACCCCATTACATGTCCCCTAAAAACCCGTGACATCACTCTAAACAACCACCCCTTTTCAGACCCCAAAACTATTTGAACAACCCCCTTTTTCATCAGACACTTCCTTGTTTGGATTTGTCCTCTACCCAAAAGTCACTTCTGTCATCCTCTGTGGGTAGCCATGTAGGCTGGCAGGGTGCTGTTTTGAAGTATCATGGATTCATGCACTGAACCATAACAATGGGCAAGCAGCCCACACCACAGGGGACCCCTCAACACCCATGACCATACCATGCAGGCAGCCCATCACCCGTGACCATGCCCCGCAGGCAGCCCACATGGTACCATACACTGCAGGCAGGCCCCGTCTCATATCACCCCACCCCCACCAGTGACGGCAACCTGCAGGCAGGCCCCGCCTCATGTCCCCCACTCCCACCAGTGACGGCAACCTGCAGGCAGCCCCGCCTAATGTCCCCCCACCCCCACAAGTGATGGCAACCTGCAGCCAGGCCCTGCCTCATGTCCCTCCACCCCCGCCAGTGACGGCAACCTGCAGGCAGGCCCTGCCTCATGTCCCCCCACTAGTGACGGCAACCTGCAGGCAGGTCCTGCCTCATGTCCCCCCACCAGTGATGGCAACCTGTAGGTAGGCCCCGCCTCATGTCCCCCCACCCCCACCAGTGACGGCAACCTGCAGGCAGGCCCGCCTCATGTCCCCCACGAGTGACGGCAACCTGCAGACAGGCCCCGCCTCATGTCCCCCACCCCCACCAGTGCCGTCAACCTGCAGGAAGGCCCCGCCTCATGTCCCCCCACCAGTGATGGCAACCTGCAGGCAGGCCCCACCTCATGTCCCCCTACCAGTGACGGTAATCTGCAGGCAGGCCCCGACACACATCACCCCCAACACATTGATCCAACATGCATTCATGTATGAAATTTCCACCAAAAAGCCACCACACACTGCCCCCCCACAGTGCAACTCAACACCCATCCATCAGTCATACTCCCCAGAGCATGCCCCATGCCATGTGAATCACAATACATCACATGCATGACTGCACACACATCACCAACATTGATGAACAGCAAGGACACATAACGTAGCACGTGAAGTGTGACACATGCACCAAACCATTGAGAGCAGACACCACTTAGATTTGAATGAATGAAAATGTATTAAAATTTTAAAAACACACCAAATGGAGAAAAAAAACATGAAAATGAAAATAAAATTAATGCAAATGAAAATGAAATGCAAATCAAAAAGGAATCCGAAAATCAGTAAAAACGCTAATCCAGAAAGTGGTCCATGTCCAAAGTCAGTCCTCCTGTTCCAAATGTAAATCAGAAAATAAACCATTAATCCATGGTAAAATTAAAAAAGATGGATGGAGGTGTATAGGCTGTTCACGTCCATTGTAAAGAGTAGTAGAGTAGCATAAAGCATAAAGAGGTAACCCCTGTATAGACTTACCAATTAGGAGTATCAAAATGGTCCAGTGGCGGCGATGCAGTCAGGAAGCGCTGCTTTCCGACCGCATCTACCGCGAGTGTGTTTATATATGTAAAATTGGTCTGCATTTAGTCACCCACGCATGCGCGATGTTACTCGATGTTACTCGCGCATGCTCGTGTGGTGCCAAAATTGATGACGTCATTCGCGATTGCGCGCGCGGCGGCATAGTGACGGAAAGTAATACAAAATGTCGAGTGATGGAACAATTGTAGTTTTTGAGGCCATAGGGTTGACATTTGTACCAGTAAATGGCTGATCAGAAAATTCCGCCGTGATACCTTGAATTACGCCAGAGATATTGTCTACTCCTGGCAGGAGTTTTATGCCAACAACAGACCAACACCCAGGAGACCAAATAGACCTCAAAACACACTGGATAGTAACACGGATAGTAGCGAAGTACTAAGTGGAGAAGTCGAAGATAGAGGTCAATCAACATCAGCATCCACCTCCTCTAATAACTTAACTCCAGTACATCTTGAAGATCCGAGTACAGAAGCTACAACCAACACTCAACCACCTTCTATTTTTAGGAAACGCAAAACAAGACGAGGACAGAAGAAAACTACGTCAGAAAAAGAAATAGATAAACACCTTGTCATTAATATCTCATCCAAACAATAACAACTGCACAAATTGAAACATTAAATTTGGGAATTTCCTTCATACCTACCAACTCAACGTCTTTTTTTGAGGAGGAAGTCAATTTGTTCAAATTAATAAGGAAGATGGAGCTGAAGGTATTCTTTGATAACATTGAGGATAACCTACAACACAAGGAGACACCAAGATATTTGGAGATGAAAAATAAGAGTACCTTCCACCCTCAAGTGAACCACCCACTTATAAATCTGTTCAAACAGAAAACTATGAAGGATTTAAAACTCCTTAAATATGTTCCCACGAACAAATGTAACATTAGGAAACATCAACTCAAGATCATAAAACAGTTGGCAGAGGACAACACCCTCACTCTCAAACAAGCGGACAAAGGAGGTGCCCTTGTTCTAATGGACACCTCATTCTATGAAAAGGGATGTTTGAAACTTTTGGAAGATGCCCGTACCTATAAACCACTCGACAGTGACCCAGGATTGGGGATTAGATCAATCATCCAAACAACAGTAGATAAAGCAGAGACCATGAACTGGATCTAAGAGAAAACAGCAGAATTTCTAATCCAGAAACATCCAGTCACCCCAGTCTTTTACGGACTGCCAAAAATTCATAAAAATGCCAATGATCCACCCTTCCGTCCAATTGTTGCAGGAACGGACAGTATTTTTCAACCTCTCGCCATCTACCTGGACACTGCTCTCCAACCATTAGTTCAATCCATCGAAACATATCTTAAGGATACCACCCATTTTTTGAGAATCTTACAATCATTACAACTGCCCGGGGAGAATCTACAACTCTTTACAATGGACGTGAACAGCCCATACACCGCCATCCCGCACTCGGAAGGCATTGAGGCTATGGAATGGTTCCTATTCCCACACAGAGAAGTCAACATCCAAAAAGTTTTCGCTTTGGAACTGCTCCATATCATTTTGCACAGTAACTACTTTAGGTACAATGGACAATACTACCTTCAAACATCTGGTACCTCAATGGGGTCCTCCGTGGCCCCATCCTATGCAAATATCTTCATGTATCACTACGAGAAAACATGTGTACTAGACAACCCCACTTGGAAGAACAAAATTGAGATTTGGTTGAGATATATCGATGATATATTTGGTATTTGGAAAGGCACGGAGACAGAACTCTTGAATTTTTGGAACCACCTGAACACCTGTAACCCAAGAATAGGGTTCACAATAGAAATTGGCAAACCCTTGGTGAATTTCCTGGATGTCACAGTGGAATATACTGGCACAAATCTTAAAACAAAAATCTTCCGAAAACCTACGGATGGCAATAGCTGCCTACACCATGCTAGTCACCATCCGAAACATTTGAAAGATAATCTACCCTATAGCCAGCTCTTACGGGTCAAAAGGATAACCTCAGAGACTAATACATTACAGGATGAATATGACATCATGAGAAAAAGATTTCTAGATAGAGGATTTCCTCCAGAAACAATCAACAAAGCTATCACTCGGACTGGAGCTCAGGATAGAAACACCCTCCTACAAGGTCATCAAAAGACGGAAAATAGAAATCGAATACATACACTTAGATATTCAAGCCAGAGTTTCCAAATAAAAAGAATAATCTATAAAAATTGGGAACTAATCAAATCCGATGAAACTCTTTCACATCTATTTCCAGATCAACCAATGATGGCATATAAACGTGGGAAAAATTTCAGAGATCAACTAATAAGAGCTGAAAGAATGAAACCAACATCACAGAGGACATTAAGCAAACCAAAAGCAGGCACCTTTGCCTGTCTACACTGTCAACAATGTAACAATCTGATCAAAGGTGACCATATCCGCCATCCACAGACAGGCAAAAAGATCTTTCTAAAGAACTTTGCAACATGTGATACAAAAAATGTTATCTATGCCATACGATGCCCCTGTGGTAAATATTATGTTGGAAAGACAAACAGGAGAGTCAAAGATAGATGGACGGAATACAAATCCTGTATCAGGACAAAAAACACTAATTCACCGGTCTTCAGACACTTTCGACATATGAGAAATAACATCTCCCAAATGAGATTAGCAATACTGGAAGTTATACGCCCATTCAGCCGGGGAGGTAACTTACCCAAACTGCTAGCACAAAGGCAATTGTTTTGGATAAACAAACTGGATGCGATGACCCCTTTGGGTCTAAATGAAGAATATTACTTAGGTAGGTTACTGTAGACATACATCTAAGAGTCATAAATGCCATTTCTTAACTCCTGTTTGTTTCCTTTATGTTTTTATGATCGAAAATAGTTAGTAATCTAAACCATATGAGGGTAGTTGGATACTATTATCAAAAATCCAGACAAGATTGTACACCCGGCGACCATGGGTTAGATGACTAACATTTTATTTTTGCTACTAAAATATGCCTTGTATTTCATGCTTTTACTGTACATTATGGTGAATAGATACTTTTTTTGAATCCACATATATTTTGAAATCTGGAAAAGAATGTACACCCAACAGCTATGGGGCAGATAATGATTATTCTAGTATGTTGTTAAAATACGCTTTACACTCCATGCCTTTAACATATATAACAACGCTATTGCTCTATAGCTTCCTTGAGCATCAGAAGTCGACCTTAATTGCAAAAATGTCCATTCTTGCATTAAGTCAAGTTAGACCATATTAGCCTTTTCTTCACTAACAGGCGCTCTTTTTTTCTTACAAATACATGTATTCCCGTTTTTTTCTAAAAATTGAACTTTTGAAATAAATCTCCGCCTTTTACTTTAAATCCTAAAACACATCATATTACAATCTCAGGATGCCAAAGTCCTTGTTTTTACGCACACTAACCGCGTTGTAATCATGTACGTCACTTATGGTGGCGCAGCCATTTACTGGTACAAATGTCAACCCTATGGCCTCAAAAACTACAATTGTTCCATCACTCGACATTTTGTATAACTTTCCGTCACTATGACGCCGCGCGCGCAATCGCAAGTGACGTCATCAATTTTGGCGCCACACGTGCATGCGCGAGTAACATCGCGCATGCGTGAGTGACGTAATGCAGACCAATTTTACATATATAAACACACTCGCGGTAGATGCGGTCGGAAAGCAGCGCTTCCTGACCGCATCTCTGCCACTGGACCATTTTGATACTCCTAATTGGTAATTCTATACAGGGGTTACCTCTTTATGCCCATGTCCTTAACCAGTTCCTCAGATTCTAATATGCACATCCTCCCCTAGGAGACAAGAATCAGCTAGTATTCCGTACAGATGCGACTTCAGTAAAGAAACTACTTGGAAACCCCTTTCCCTCACCTGTAATAGAGCCACTTCTTCAGACCTTTAGAAGAGGGGTGAGTTTCTCCCAGAATGCTTACATCATGTATATCCACAAGGGTCATTGATTAGGCAGTTGCTAAAAACACCACATCTAATTTGAGCATTATGCTACGGGTCACGCAGTGTGTTTAAACAACCATTTTTTAGCACAACCTTGCCCATACTAAAACTTCTTCCTGATACCAATAAGGGTCTATTACCAAAATTATTTCACAGTTCAGTATCATCAGACATCCAAGGACACTAGGGACTTGTTGTCTATCTCTTGACTATTCTTGCTAAAAATTATTTTTTTTTAAACGAAAAAACTGAATTTGGATAAAAAAACTTTTATTTGAATGAAAAATGTCATAAAAACATTTTTTTGAATTTAGCATGACACTCATGTAATTTCCTTTCTATATATGTTCTTTATAGATGCTTGTGAAAGTTATGTTGAAAATTTAAGCCCCTGATGAAGAGAATATGAATCTCGAAACGCGTTGGGCCATCACAGAAAAAATCAATAAAAAGGAGAAGACTCTTGTATTCTCAAAAAGCAAAATGATCTATTGAATTTCTTTATGAACTGTTGTCAAAAAATGTTGAATCACTATAGATTTTCAAAACGTTGTTTAACTCAACTAGGCTTTATGCCATCTAGAAAGTGTGCAGGGGACGCAGTTTTCCATAATTTGGATTTCTTTTTGTTCTCTATTGTATTCCGGCCCAGATACCAAGGCCGAGTCCTTCTCCCCTGCACCTCGAATCCTACTAAAACATACCTTATGAATTAGAATATTTACATAGAATTGCTATTTAAATACTGGTGTGCAAGTGTACTTCTGTGTTTTAATGGCTTCTGTGCAGGCACCAAATTGCAGGGCATTTAGGCAGCAGGCACGTAGAAGGCAGCTCAGGACGTAGGGGGCAGGAAAATGGCTTTTTGGGCAGGAGTGTGGTCTTCCGTGTGTTTTCGCATGGCCAGCCTGATGCAGAGTGACTCCGCATGTGCAGAAAAAGCGCATAAGCGTGGAATCCGAGGAAAGGCCCTTAGCGCTTAAGCACGTAAGTTACGTGATACGCATGGGCGTTGCCGTTCAGTTTGGGTTAAATGTCTGCGTAGGACACCATTTCGCTGTACGTGGTTTTCGAGGGGAACGACGCATGATGTTCTGCTCTTTTGTGGGTTCACACGCGATATCTTCACTACGGTTGCAGTTTGTACTTCTTGTTTTGGCGGGGGAGTTGCCTACACGCACACGCATGTGTGTTTTTCTTCATTATTCAAGGCAGACGGGGTCGCGGATGCTTTTTTCCCACTGTGGTTGCCCCTGTGTGTCGCATACCCCATTTTCGAGGTCATAGTAGCCTGAGTTTTCCACTGGTACGCATTTTTTGTGTTCCTGGGTGCCACGGCGTACTGGGGGACCTTAATTCCACACACATGGACTACCGAGCGGTCGTGTGCACATTTTATTTTGTTTTTGGGGTGCCTGAGCGTGGTGTGACCTGTCATATTTCCCCTGGGGTCACAGACAGCCTTGCAGGAGCACAGGGGTATGTTTACCATCACATACCCTGCCCCTTACCCCCCAATTGCTCAGGACATCAGTGTCATGGCTGGGAGGGCACCAAGTGGTAAGGGAGGCAAATCTGGGCAACCTCCCCGAGGTGTTCGCGGTGGGGCACATGGCCAGGGTGGCCAGCGAGGCCAAGGTGGCCTCGGTGGGTGGTGTGGCCAGGGTGGTCCATTAGGGCAGGATGTCCAGGCACATGCTGGGAGAGCTATGCCAACCCCCCCCCCAGCGGGTCAAGGAGATGCAGCTGCTGCAGTTGAAGGGGCCCCTGAGGCACCCTCGAATGTGGAAACAAGGCAATGTCACCACACACAAATAGATACGCCAAACACGAGGTTCCGTTCCCAAAATCTAGGGTTTATTGCAATACAAAATAGTCCCAATTGGCCAAGTGGTCTCACGCCCCGCGACGTGTGTCTAAACAGACCTCAGGGGACGCAAGCAAACAGGCGACGTACATCAGTTACATATATACAAAAGGAGCACCTGCAATCAGCAATGACACAGTATGACACATTTGATGCCGCCTTCAATTCATTTCCCTTTGAATTAGAGGCGATGATTGACCAGTGACAAATATGACACCTTAGACCACCATATTTAGTAACAGATTGCAATCTCCAGTTTTACAGACATCATTCTTTGTTTGCGAAAACACAGCGTTTCTGTTTCTCATAGGCAAGCTGTGCGTAGGAGACTGGCGCATACCAGGTCTCCCAATCTCTAAGTTTTGATTCTCGCTCTGGAGGTCAGCCGCTCTCCAGGGCCTCACTGGGCTTAGGAAGGGGGGCCGTAAAGAAGAACATAATTCAACTCTATAAATGCTAGTTTCGTACATTGCTATTCTTTCAAGAGACTCGCTGGCATTCATGTACTGATTAAATGCCTTGCTCCCTGTCTTCAAGGATATATGAGGGAGGGAATCGGGCATTTCTGTCTGGCTCTCCAGTGTAATGTTTCAACATGTTTTCGTAGCCTTGGACCATTGAAGCGAAATAATATCTACAGCAGAGCAGTTTTATATGAGGCAAAGAGGCAAAGTTAAAGAGAACAGAGAGAAAACAAAATGGTGATTCTAGTCATCTTAAAATGGCCACACTCTAGCTGGGCCAATAGCTACGTAATAACTAATGAGCATGTATTCTTAACACTTTAAATGAGGCGATTGGTCTTCGGCCAACCAATTATCATGCATTTCCTTCACCCCAGGGATGTCGAGATTTTCTGGACTGACAAACCCTCCTCTTGGCCGTATGCCAAACGCCTCATCCGTACATTATGTTTCAATTTTTTGTTCCATTTCCCATAATCTAGGCCGCATAGAGAGGCATAGCATGCAGAAATCAATAGCCGTCTTTCTATGTACTACGTTCAATTCCCTGTCAACTTTGGAGCAGGAGGGGGCATTCATTGATTCCGACATTCTTCTCTCATCCTTCTTCTTCCGTTGTATTCGTCGCAAATATCTTTTGTTCTTGTGCTTCTCCGGATGTTGAAACAGTTCAATTAATGTTTACAATCTTTTATGTCAGTTGCTACCTGCCTTGGTTGCTTTTTCCTTTCGGCAAGGCCTCCGTGCATTCCACATTGCTCTAGAGTTTCAGAGCAGCGACCTTTGTGCCACGTGCGCCCCGCTTGTTCGCTTGGGTTCCTGACACATGGACTTAACATTGAGGAGTTGCGTTTCGTGAGCTGTCTAAATTGCACAACTCTTACGCCACCCTCCTCTAGGCCTCTGGTTCCCACTTCATCAGAAAATTGGAAACAGAGGCAACAAAGAGATGAAAATGTGATCATTCCTTCTTTCTGCTCCGCAGGTTGTACCGATTTGCTCCTGGTACTGTGTGATCAATGAACAGTGCGGATGCACTTCCGGTTTCAAGCTCCGAGTCAGCCTGGGGCACAGTGGCAGATGATGATGGGTGCTCGGGCGACAATGCAGGCTGTGGCACAACAGTAGATGGTGGGCACCACAGATGTATGCGCTTGGTGTCGGCCAGCAGAGATGCAGAGTCTGCTGGGCAACGTTGGAGCGCTCTTTGCCCTTCCACTTTTATGGCAATCTCATCAGGCTTTGTTTCAGGATTAGGCAGCTTTCGTGGCGGAGGACTGGCAATGGCATTTTTCGTTTCCGGAACCATTGCTGTCTCTTTCTTGTCTTTGTCTCGATCAGTTGACGTGTCGAATGGTGATGGCACTTTCTTGGCGTGCGTAGCATGAATCCACGCCTTGCATCCATCCACGCGTAGTGCTGTCTGCGTGGTTAACAATACTTGATACGGCCCACGCCACCTGGGTGCTAATGATGTTTTCCGTTCGAAGTTCTTTATTAGCACCCAGGTTCCTGGCTCCAATGCATGTCCTGGGCCAGTATATCGTACCGGTAATGCCTCCTGCACCTGCTGATGAATCAAACGTAGTTTTTAAACTAACAAATTACAATAAGTGCTGAGTACAGGGTATTCAACCTCATTCATTTTCCTCGGCTGAGGTGGGCACCATACATTCGCCGGTCTCCCCATTATGATCTCATAAGGGGAGACCCAGTTCTGGCTTGCACTGACGTTCGCATGCATAGTAACGCTATTGGCAATGCATCTACCCAACTCAATTTGCTGCCCACACAGATCTAATGATCTTGGACTTTAGAATTCCGTTATGGCGTTCAATAAGACCGGCCGAACTCGGATGTCTTGAACTGTGGAACCTCTTATCGATCTGCAATCCTGCACAAATCTGTAATATCACTGCAGCCACAAAATGCGGACCATTGTCCGACCATATGACACGGGGCAGACCAAAGCGAGAGAAATACTCTTTTAGCATTACTTTCGCCGTGCTCATGGCTGTGCAATCTTTCAAAGGATACGCTTCCACCCATTTGCTAAATGCACATATGATCACTAGAACGTACTTCAAATTTTGGCACCTTTCCATTTCTATAAAGTCAAAGTGAATCACTTCGAGTGGCATAGAGGGAGGTCCGAAACTTCCCGTTGGAGTCACTGTTCCTTTTCCCACATTGTGCTGGAAGCACGTAATGCAATTTTAGACCAACCTCTTGCCATTCTTTTTTATCAGGGGATTTTCCCAAACTGTGGCTAAATGTTGGACTATTTTCTTCGCACAGATGTTGTGGGACTGTGAGCCATTGTAACCATTGCGTTTACATACGCATTTGGAAACATCAAATTTTCGCTTTTCATGTCCACCCAACATCCCTCCAAATCCAATTCTGCAGAGCCCTTGGCCCATCCCTGTATTTCGTCGGTGGTAGCTTCCACCTGCATTTCTTTAACCGTCACAATTCCATTCTCTATCATACAGGGCACTTCCTCCGATTGTACTGTCAACATTTTTGTATTCAGATCAGTGGCAGTCTGTTTCGCAATTTTGTCTGCAAATGCGTTTCCTTTACCCACGTTACATGTCACTTTTTTATGTGCCTCGCATTTCATTATTGCCACGTGTTTTGGACACGTAAGTGTAGACAGTAATCGCACAATCAAAGGGCCATGTTGTATTCTAGCCCCATGCGATGTTAAGAACCCTCTCTCGGCCCATAATCGGCCAAAGTTATGGACTACGCCAAAGGCCTACTGGCTATCAGTATAAATATTTACACTCAAGTTCTCTATGTTAAGGCAATTATCTCTGCTGCTTGGGTGGAGTTGTAAGGAATTCTATTACTCTTCACAATGCTTTTTAATGTGGTGACAGCGTATCCGGCAGTTGATGTGCCGTCAGGTAATTTAAAACAGGAGCCGTCACAATACAGTTCCCTTTCTGGTTCTTTTAGGGGTGTATCACTCAAATCAATTCTCCCTTTTGTTTCTTCCTCAGTAACCATTAAAGAATCATGGGGAGGCAATTCAGTCCCACCAATTTTCCCTTCGGGCATTGCCATTCATTCTGCTGGATTCAAAGCGCTACACCTCATAATTTGGATGTGGGCGCAAACAATATGATTTCATATCTAGTCAATCTAGCAGAGGTGAGGTGTTGCGTCTGCGTTCTATTGAGTCGAACATCTATGGCATGTGGCACCATCAAAATTACGGTGTGCCCCAATACCATCCCTTCTGTTTGTTTCACCGACGCAGCAGCCGCTGCAACAGCTCGCAAACATCGTGGTAGTGTGCGCGCTACAGGTTCCAGCGCAGAAGAAAAATAGCCGCACAGCCTATTTCTTCCACCTTGTTCCTGTGTTAAGACAGACAACGCGCATCCTTCGTTCTCATGCACAAATAGCCTAAAAACCTTTTAAAAATTGGTGTGCCCAAAACTGGAGCAGAACTCAAAATGGTTTTTAGCGAATTAAATGCTTTCTGACATTCTTCATTCCACTGCAAAGGCACCACAGTATCCTTCTTTGTTTGTTCCACCATTGGTTTCACAATCAAAGCGAAATTCATAATCCACTGACGACAATATGAAGCCATGCCTATTATAGCTCTCACACCTTTCTGTGTTGTTGGAATAGGCATACCAGAAATGCTCTTTATTCTTTCTGGCATTAATCTTCTCCCTTCCTTTGATAGTAAGTAACCCAAATAAACTACTTCTTTCTGACAGTACTGGAATTTCTTTAGGCTTGCTTTATGGCCATGCTCAGCTAGATGGGTTAATAGTAAAATACTACCTTTTTACATATCTCTTCTGTGTCAGCGGCGATTAATAAATCGTCAATGTATTGTAACAATACACAGTCCGCTGGTAATTCTAACATGTCCAGCTGTTCCTTCGATGCTCTACTGTATATGCTCGGATTTTCAATATAACCTTGTGGCACGCGTGTAAATGTGAATGATCGTCCTCCTAGAGTGAAAGTGAATAAGTACCTGCTTTCTTTGTGTACTGGAATGCTGAAAAAGGCGTTTTTTAAGTCTACAACACTAAAATATTTTGCTGATGCAGGGATCATTGTCAAGATCGTAGTGACGTCTTTGTTCAGTGCACGAAGATCAATAATAAAATGGTACGGTACCTCATTACCCCCTTTCTTATATACTGGAAGAATGGGGCTGTTACACACACTGCCTGTAATCTCTTCAATCACTCCCAATTTTACCAAATCAATCACAACACTTTTCAATCCTTTTTCTCCTTCCGCTGAAATTTTATACTGCGGAATACGTGGTAGCGTTATTCCTTCTTTCCATGTCATTTTTACTGGCTCTATTTTCAAACATCCCACATCATTGTCATTCACGGCCCAAATGCAAGTTGGCACTGTACTCAATTCCCCTGTTAAAGGTTCCGTCATAAATTCAGAAGTCGGCATATTCTGGGGAGAAATCGTCAAAAATACCCCATCTGGTGTACAATGAATAACTGCACTCAGTTGTTTCAGTAAATTTAATCCTAAAAGATTTTCTCCACAATGCTCTGTCAAAAGGAATGGACAATGTTCAGTAAAAGACCCTATTGTCACTGCTACTGGTTTAGACTCAGGTTTATTACTGGGGTACCTGCGAACCCTACTGAAATATTTTGTCACCCTGACAGAGGTATGCCTGGAACCAAGTGATGATCTATCGAGCACTTCTGTTCCCCTGTATCTACGAGGAATCTATGCTCTTCATTCCCGATCTTCATCTCTACGTAGGGTCCTTTCTGATTCACGGGAATAGACACTGGTTCAGACCCCTGTCCTGGGCTGTCCTATTGGGGTAACAATACATCATCCGATGTGTAATCACCACTGTTGTTACAGTATGCACCTGTTTGTGTGTCAAAAATGTTCCCCACTCTCCCTCTATTTCTCATTTGTGCACCCTGCTGATTTTGACTCTGATTTTGATTCGGAGCCTGGCCTTGATTTTGTGCTCCATTCCCTTGATCATTCTGATGCTGCTGCATATTATTTCTGTTATGACCATTTGTCCCCCCGTGGCCTCTATGAGGCCTTCTCTGACCATAACCGGCTCTATTTTGAAAGTGCGGGCATTGTGTCCGCCAGTGTCCTTCCTTCCTGCAATATGCACATTGGTTTAATCCCAAAGGCCCTCCATATATATTTGAATTCCCCCTGTTCTGTGTAGTTCCCTTTCCCCTGATGTGTCCTGCTACCTGCTGAAGTAATACCCGCGTTTTCAAGTTTGCTCTATCCTTTGCTTCTCTTTCCTTTTCAGTATTTACCCTGTTTTCATAATATTGAGCCATGTGTAATACTTCTCCTAGCGTTTTTGCTTGCCATGCACTTTCTGCTGTCATTATCAAATTTTGAATTGGAAGTATTAATCCCCTCACATATTTATCCACAAATAACCTTTTCCCTGCTTCTGTACTCACATCCTGTCCACTAAAATCTGTAAATACTTCTTCAAATCTGTTAAAATAATCTGTGGCCACCTCATCTTTTCCTTGCACACACGCTGTCATCTTGTCCCATTGAATTCTTTTCTCCGGGACCAATTCTTTTAACTTATGTATTATTCGTGCCGGTAGTGCTAACATATTCGCCCCCACCGCTTTATTTCTATCCTCCAGTATTAAATTTGCCCACGTGGCGCCATAGGCCGTCTCATCATCCACCTTTCTTATTTGTTTCCATATCTCTACTGGCAAAATCACGGGAAATATTAAAGTCTATATCACTCATTGTGAGCACCGCTGATTTCAATAAAGACTCTACTTCTTTATAAAAACCCGATGGATTTTTTCGTATGTCAAAATTGTCTGTTTTATATTATTCACTTCCTGTCTAGAGAAGGGAACATGCACAAATTGAGCTGCGTAATGCGCTGGGATTACCACAGCCGGCGTTTCGCCTACTGCGGGAGTCTCTACCTTCGGTACAAAAGTAGGGGGCACTTCTCTCATGGGGAAGGCCTCACTCACTAATCCTCCCCCTTCCCTCTTATGAAACAATATTCCCAGGTCGAGGGATAAGGCTGTTTCTCCTGTCCCCCGTTCCATCGCTCTCTTATAAACCGCCAATACTTCAGGGGGCTCACCTTTTTCTCGTTTCTATCTTTAGCTGTCAAATATTCTACCATTGTTTGTAACGCTCTCCTCTTCATTGCTAAAGTGTATTCATCAAATATTCCATGCATTTCCATTATGGGAATACTGGGATCTGAAATCCATTTTTGTGCCTCCAGCATACATGCCTTCAGCTCTGCACTAGTTTGCGCTGCTGGCGACGAGAATCGCTGCTGTCTACAGTCGTTGCGGTGGTAACTTTGCAATAAACTTTTTCCATTGTCTTGACAAATATTCCCCCATGCCTTCCAACAATACCTGTATTTCATTGTTCCTTCTGAAGTCAGACAGCGACGCTAGCGTGGATGCCTCATCATTGTCGTCTATATACATTGCCGCCTGTTCTTGCAGCTCGCGCTTTCTCTCCTTGCTGTTCGCACTGCGAGTTACTCTCATACATTCATTCTGCTCGATTCCACTCATGAGAGGGGCGGTCGGAACAGTGGCACCTTTTTGATCGGAAGGTGGGGAAGGGGCAGTGAGAGTGGGATATGTCTGTTGGGGTTGTGGTAGTTGCAAGACACTCAGGGCTGGCTGGCTGGTGGACAGTGCAATGTCTTATTCAGCCTGTGGCTGTGCTGGCATTGGGAGGGGCGGAGCAACGGGAGGGGTTTGAGTGACAGCTACTGACATATTCTGTTTGGTTCCACTCCTTGGACCCTGCTTTGTTTCAGTCAAAATTTTGTTTATTAATTCGTCTGACGTGTGTAGCTCTATTTGTGGATATATTTTTTCTATGTTTACTTCATCGCGCCGTCTTGCCTTTCGCAAGCTATTACTCCACTCCTCCTCCTCCTTCTCCTCAGCTTTCTCCGTCTTTGACTTATGCCTGCACGCATGCTTCTCTCTACTTCTAAATCTGAGCATTGCTTCCCTCCTCCAGTTCCTAAGGATGTCTAGTGCCCCAGGGCGTGCTCTTTTACTTATCAACACCTTTTCCAGGTTATCTATACGTCCCATCTCAAAACTCCCATGGATCGGCCACTGAAGGTCTGCCTGTTTTCTGGTTTGCTTATGCCAAGTCTCACACAACATTATCGCTCCCATACCATACTTTATGTACATCTCATAAGCCAGCGTTCCTCCCAGAGGTGCTTTCTGGCCAGTTTCCAAAGATTGTTCACTGCAGCGGAAAAATCCCGCTAAGGTAGACAATACCCCAGGCATGTTTTAACCTTACCCTTGGCTAATCAAACTTACTCTGGGTGTTTGATTTTGCAAAATCAACTCTCAACCAATATCAGGATTACTTACGAATCGGGGCACGACTCACCTGATCAATCAATGTGTCTTCTTCAAGACACAATTCATCCGTATACTGACGCAACCAATGATGTCGTGTCTGCGTATCTCGGCTCTGCCTCGTTTTCGGGACCCTCGTCTCCTTGTTCGCTGGCCAGGGGCGTCGATCAGGGATCAGCGGTGCGCAGATCTGCAAAGGAGTCTTTCATCGCTTTCGCAGGGGCGCCCCGTACACCTCTGGATCCCGGCTCGATCGCTCCTGTCCTCGCCGTTCTTGTCGCCTTCCTTATGTCACAACGTACACGATAGAACAAGTGGGGGAGGGTCCCTCTTGAAGGGTCCCTGTGGGACCCTCGAATGTGGAAACAAGGCAAAGTCACCACACACAAATAGATACGCCAAGCACGAGGTTCAGTTCCCAAAATCTAGGGTTTATTGCAATACAAAATAGTCCCAATTGGCCAAGTGGTCTCACGCCCCGCGACGTGTGTCTAAACAGACCTCAGGGGACGCAAGCAAACAAGCGACGTACATCAGTTACATATATACAAAAGGAGCGCCTACAATCAGCAATGACACAGTATGACACATTTGATGCCGCCCTCAATTCATTTCCCTTTGAATTAGAGGCGATGATTGACCAGTGTGACAAATATGACACCTTAGACCACCATATTTAGTAACAGGTTGCAATCTCCAGTTTTACAGACATCATTCTTTGTTTGCGAGAACACAGCGTTTCTGTTTCTCATTGGCAAGCTGTGCGTAGGAGACTGGCGCATACCAGGTCTCCCAATCTCTAAGTTTCGATTCTCGCTCTGGATGTCAGCCCGCTCTCCAGGGCCTCACTGGGCTTAGGAAGGGGGGCCGTAAAGAAGAACATAATTCAACTCTATAAATGCTAGTTTCGTACATTTCTATTCTTTCAAGAGACTCGCTGGCATTCATGTACTGATTAAATGCCTTGCTCCCTGTCTTCAAGGATATATGAGGGAGGGAATCGGGCATTTCTGTCTGGCTCTCCAGTGTAATGTTTCAACATGTTTTCGTAGCCTTGGACCATTGAAGCAAAATAATATCTACAGCAAAGCAGTTTTACATGCGGCAAAGAGGCAACGTTAAAGAGAACAGAGAGAAAACAAAATGGCGATTCTAGTCATCTTAAAATGGCCGCACTCTAGCTGGGCCAATAGCTACGTAATGACTAATGAGCATGTATTCTTAACACTTTGAATGAGGCGATTGGTCTTCGGCCAACCAATTATCATGCATTTCCTTCCACCCAGGGATGTCTAGATTTTCTGGACTGACACAGTCATCCCCAGCACCCGTCTGACCCGACAGGCAGTGTCATCTGCTGTCATGGGCCCCCAGGTTGTGGAAGCTGCAGGTGCCGCTGCGGCTACCACCACCCAGGCTCAGGGGCATCCAGCGCAGCCTGCATTAGCACAGGATGACTCCCAGGTAGATTTCCAGATTTCCAGGTTGGGAAGGAGAAGGCACGTGTGGGTAAGGTTGCTGTGACCAAGCCACGGGTATCTGGGGCAGTGGTGACAACTGCTGCCCCGAGCAGCCAGGTGGTGGAAGCTGCAGGGGTAGATGCAGCCGACGCCACCCCGGCTGTGAGTCAGCCAGCCAGGACTGTGTTGGTCATGGCCCTTGGCACTGAGGCAGTTTTGGCGCTGGGTCCTGGCGACAGCACCCAGCAGCCAATGCCTCCAGTCAGACCTTCCATTGTTTTGCCATTGCCTGCTCCAATTGGCAAGTCCACCTGCGCTCCTGCCCCAACTGACCTGAGTGGCAGAAGCCACTCAGGGTCCCCACCACCTACCAAAAGGAGGAAGCGTGTTCCTGCGCAAGAGGCTGGGACCCCAGACACGGCTCAGGCATCTGGCACATCAAGGAAGAAGAGTTTCAATGAAGTGGAACTGGGCGCACTTGTGGGCTACGTGTCAGGACACAACCGCAAAATGCTGGTGGTGGCAGGGTGCAACACTACGCCTGCCCAGCGTAAGGCCCAATGTTAGTGCATCGCGGAACATGTCAGTGCAATGGGATTTGAGAAGCGCACAGCTGGTGATTGCTATAAGCGTTGGTATGACTTCGGGCGGCGAGCAAAAAACAAGCGGGCTTCTAACTACACTTCTACTCTGGTGACTGGCAGTGGGCCAGCATCAGTGGACGATGAACTCACTGCGCATGAGGAGATCGCTGCAAGGTTCATCAATGAGCATCAGATCCCAAGAGTGGGAGATAGGCTGTATTATGATGCAATGTCCGGTGAGTGTTGATGCGTGTGTGTCCAGGCCATGTGTATTTTGCTTGGGTGATGTGTTGTGAATGACTGCCAGTTCCATCGATGTAGCCATGACTGCCATGTGTGACCCATGCAATGCTTTACTGATACGTGCTTGTTGTGATGCAGTCTGCATACAGGCCATGTGCTGCACACAGAGGCAATCCTAATCACCACACCTGCACCCTCCTTACATGCCAATCACTCGGCAGCATCTCTAGTCCATGTTCTTGCTCCCACACATGTTTGTGGATAGCCTGTGATGATCTTCCACTCAACACTCGGCCTATGTCGTCACATGACTGATGTCTCTGTGAGGTCACCCTGCAAGCTGGCCCTCCTCAGGGGCATGCTTCCTTGCCTCTCTATCCCCCAGCAGATCACTGTCTCCATGGTACTGGTGATTCACATGTTGGAATACTGCAACAGCCTGTTTCCAATATCTCTGGATATACACACTTCACTCTGCAACTCTGCCAGACCTGTACTGTGTGGTACATCCTCTGTCCTGTTGCAGGGTGTCTCACTCAGAATGTGCAGATGGCACAGGCTCACAGTGGCCATGAGTGTTAATTCATGGACCATGTGTTTTCCCAGAAAGCCCCTATGGGTCTGTGTCAAGCTATTCATTCTACTCCATCTCCGGCATTTCATCCGTCTCATGATATTTGGTTATCCCTATCATGCTCACTCGGGGTCAGTTCCTCATCACACCCATTTTTGGGGTGTCCTCATCTGTGTTGAGCGGAAGCCTCCCTCTGATACAGCCTCCCTGCCTCTATGCAACTGGTGTTGTGGCTTCTCCGTGTCTTGGTGAACTTGTGATGATTCCTCATGTGTTGTGCTTTCTGTCCTACTCTCATCTGCTGTAGTCTCAGATGACTGAGATGATGCAATTGACACATGCCCACACTGTCTGCCACAACAAAGTACTCTGATCCACCATTCTGAGCCATTCACTGCCTCACAGCCATTCCCCAAATGTAGGGGGTGGGGGGGTTACTGTATCCCTGTAACCCACAGCCAACACTTTGCACATCATGACTGCACTCACCCTTACACTGCCATCATGAAATGACATTGACATTACTGCATTTGTGATTATATTGCTGGTTGAGGTCGTACACTTGTACTGCACTGCACCCACCCACTGCTGAGCCCTGTTTCACCCTATTACATGCCTATTCACTTGTGTGATGTCAAAGTGACCTAGCATTTATGTATCTATGTGCCTTCCTTCACTGTATTGCAACACACTAGTGTTGTTGCATCCTGTGACACATGTCTCCTTTTTGCCATAGTGATTTGCATGTACTGAATGGTGACATGCATTTTACATGTGGCATGGACAGTGCTCTTTAACTTCCATCGGGGGCTGGTTGACAATTCTGCCATGGCTATGCTATTTGACATCTGTTTGTTGGCATCTGTCATTTTTGTGTAAGGTCTATGACAGGCAGAAGCTTGTGTGTGATGCACGTGCTATGCAACATGCAGTACATGTTTTGGCTTCACATTTGACACGCATCCATGTCTGCTTTCAGGGTCCCCTTCCATTTCATTGCCACTGCGTGCATGCAAGAGTTTGTGTCATGTGTGACATGGCTGCTTCATATGTTGGCTGTCAACATTGTGATGTCTATATGTGTGGTTTATGCTGTTGACATGTGTGCTCATGTGTTCTTTTGTTTTTTTTGCAGGTGATGAGGCACTGGGAGTGGAGGACGAGGAGATGGCAGAGAGGTTGGAGGGTTCAGAGAACTGACCAGGCACCAGTGGAGGACATGGTGTGGTAGCCCATGAGCATCTATTGGTGCTCCAGACCATCCTGTCCAGGGCTGGCTCTGGGTACACCTCTAAGGATCGCTTTACTTCTGATGCCGAATCAGATATTGATCCATCCATGACGTCGCAGGTGAGTGATTCTGCAGTGGATGCTGTTCTGCCTGACACACCTGCAGTGGGGGTATACCCCTCAAGGGGCCAGTCAGTGTTGGTATGTCCACCTGTGGGGGTTACGAATGAAGGCCATGTTCCACACCAGTTGATCCTGTTGCTGGGGCAGCAGATCAACATAGGAATGCAGTCCTGCAGCCACAGGCAGCGCCAGTGCAGCAAGGACCAGGTCTCCTTGGGCCTAACAGGTGTGCTGTCCGGCAACGTGGTGGCCGTTCACCACTGGGGAACACTGTGTGGGAGAATTCCATGCATACCATTGCACAGCAACTGGGGCATCATGTGAGATGATGCTCAGGGAGTGGAACATGTGGCCGATTCCATTCTCCCCCCTGAAAGGCAGGTGGAGCTCCAGCAGCAGGCAACATGGTCCACGTGCCGCTCACACAGGCTGGACACGTTGGCCGCCAACAGGGACCGATGGGATGACCTAGAGGCTCTGCACACAGCCATTGCTGCTGAGGCAGAGACCCACAGGGAAGCCCTGAGGGAAGAGAACATCTCCCTCAGAACTACTCTGGCTACACTTTTGATGAGCCAGTGTACATGGGCGGAACAGCGGATGGAGCAGGTGGAACACACCATCTTGGCTGAACTCCATGCAAGCCATGAGGAGGTCTGTCTGTCACGTGAGGCCTTGCAGGCAGAACTCGTGCTACACGTGAGACCTTGCAGGAGGAACTCTGTGCTACACGTGAGGTGCTGCATGGGGACCTCTGTGCCATCTTCCTGCAGGACCAGGCTTAACAGACCTGCTTGCTTGCTGCCATGGAGGGGCATGCCGGGGCTATGCATGGGGAGGCACCCTTACCACACACACCTCCTGATATTCAACCAGAGAGTGACAACAGTGACAATGATTCACTCACTATGGCCTAGCCATGCAGACCATTAGCCCATGGAAGATTTATCTTTTTAATCTCAACATCCATGCATGTGGGTGTTGAGGTGCACCCTGCACCTCCTCCATCCTGGGTGCCCCCCTTCATACCCCCGGTCGACCATAGCCATTTTTCTCATTTTTTTGTCTATTGAGCATTCATGTAACAGTGTGTTGCTTTGTGTGGCAGCCAAAGGCATCCACTGTGTGTTCCGGCTGAGCCCATACAGGCTTGTCTCGTGTTGGTGTTTGTGGCTTGGGGTCTGGACACATATACTACTCCTGCTTCCCCTTTCCATGGGCTTGCAAGGATGGCACCGTGTGACAATAACTTAAACATAGGCATTGGGCTTCCATCATATCTGTGGCCAGTCTGAAGCCCAACCTGTGTATACACCCCTAGTGAGGATTCATGATGGTTTCTCCAGTGCATGGTTGGCCTGCATTTTGGTTTGTATATTGTTAAATGTTCATGTTTTCATGTTGCCTATTCATGTATCGCCTTGCATGTCTACATTGTTGATGCACTTCATACTGTATGCGGTACCATGCCCCCTTTAGCTGTCAGAAACACACGCAAGATGGAAGGGGGCCATGTGGTGGCAATGTCACATTGAGACACTTGTGCTATAGTGATTGGTCACTGTCTGACATTGTCACTGTTGGGTCCTGTCTTCATGACATGTTATGCCGGTGAATAGATAGTCCTGTGTTGGGTTTGGTTTTGTTGTGTCAGGAGATCAGCATGGTTTTTGCATCGCATCGCAGAGAAGTCTGTGATGGAGAAGTTCTAATGAGAAATGTACGCAACACTGAAGGTTTGTACATTTCCCATGCAAACATGCATTGAATACCCCTACAATCCCACACCACCATCCACACCCACAACACACACACAACACACCCCCACATACACCTCCAACACCACCTCAACATACCCCCACGCACACCCTACTTACTTTCTGAGACATGCTGTGTCCCTGCAGTGCCTGTTCCCTTTCACTTCTGTGATCGGAAACCGTCACCGCAGGCGCCTTTTTATTTTCTATTATTTGGGGAGGTGCAGGGGGTTCCACCCAGCAACCCCCGCTCACTATACTGTGTAGTGTAGTGAGCGGGGTGTTGCGGGGGACACCCCCGCAGCACCCGCATTTAGTTTTTTTCCTTTTTTAATTACCTTAAATGCATGCCACCAAAGGTTCAAACATTGGGTGTTCGTACCTTTGGTGGCATGCATTTACGTCCTTTTAGTATTGGTCGGATATTTTTGGTCAATAATTACGTCAGATTCCGTGTCAAAGGGAATTGTCTCTGGCCTGTTTCCATTTGTCACGGTGCACTTTGTGACAATTGTTTTCACATTGGATGCCATGTCATGGTGTGTCGGGCGGGTGACATGGGGTTTGGGAGTGTTTAGATGACATACAGGATTTGGATGTGCTGTTTTGCATGGAGGTGGTGGATTATCCACCTTGCATGTGTGCCTTTTGGTCACACAGGATTGTTTTTGTTTAAGTAGCTAGGGATGCACCCAATGTAGCACTTCCAAGGACACATTCTCAGGGTGGTAAGGTTGTGTCAGTTGACTGTCCATTTGTCATCATTGATTGTCACCTGGTATGTGCCAGGTCTGTGTGCACTCCGCAGGGGTGGGATTTTAGGTGAAAAATGAATCCACAAGCTGGGTACGGGCTGCCTCACCACGTGCCCTTTGCCCTCCCATGCTCAGCGGCCGTGCATGTGGTTGGGGATGTGGGGGCACTACCATGTCCACCGGTACACCCCGCCATGTTGCAACGTTGTGCAGGACACGTGCTGCCACAATGATCCTGCACACTACTGGGGGTGCATATATTAGCTGTCCACCTGAGTGGTCAAGGTAGCGGAAACGTAACTTGAGCACTCCGAATGTGCGCTCCACTATGCCCCTGGTTGCAATGTGGGCTGCGCTGTATCTTATCTGGGGTGGTTTGGTGGGGTTCTGTATTGGTGTCATCATGTAGCTGCTAAGAGGGTAGGCACTGTGCCCTGGGGAGTTGGGAATGGTTGTCATTAGTTGGGTTTGTCTATTTGTCTGTGTGTGACATGCATGCATGTGCACAGGCATTTGTACTCACCAATGAGCCATGTTTTGCTATGCCTTCCAGGTCCCGGTTTAGGGCTGACATTCTGAATATGAAACTGTCATGGGTGGACCCTGGATAGTTTGCATAGACAGAGGTGATGATTCCCTTGGCATCGCACACAACCTACATGTTGATGGAATGCCAGTGCTTGCGGTTGCGATAGATGTGCTCAGTGTCCCTAGGTGGACGTAGGGCCAAATGCGTGCAATCAATGACACCGAGCACTTTGGCAAATTGTGCCACCCCGTAAAAGTCATGGACCACGGCCTGCATTTCTAAGGGTGTTCTGGGCATATATATTTGTCTGCTGACTGAGAGGCATGCAGTCATGATTGGCAACACCTGGTGTAGGCAGCATGACTGTGTAGGCTGTGAGACGCCCACAACTATGGCAGTTGTCCACTGAAATTACCCAGTGGCCAAGAAATGCAGGACTTTGAGCACCTTTTCCAAGGGGCTCAGTGCTTGGGAGCACAGGGTGCGTGATGTGAGGTCATCCTCCCACTCAGTGACCAGGTCTAGGATGATATGAGGTGGAAACCTATACCTGCCATAGACCTGGTCATCAGCCATCCCAAAACGGCTAGTCCTGGGTAGAAAAATACAGGACCTGTCTATCCTCCTCCTCCTGTGGTGTCCCACGATCACTGCTGCGAGAAATGGTACATTCATCGTAGCTGTATACGCTTGTTTGTTTTTTTGTGCGCACTTTTATGCTCTGCGGGGGCACTTATGACAGCTTTTGCATGGCGTACGTATTTCTGGCTTTGCGCGTATTTTGGCGCACGCGGGTTTGCCCTTTTGGATTCCAGGAATACGTGTTGTTAGCGCACATGTGGCCGTTGCGAGGATTTTGCTGCAGTACTTCCCCGTTACGCCCACATTTTCACGTGTTGTTTCCCATTCCACGTGTTCCGCTCCCTTTTTAGTTGTGTGCGCTGGACAGTGTCTGCCTTCTCTGGGCTTCTCGCACAGGGCTTCCGTGATGTCGCAATGACGTGTGGAATACACGTAGATTTGGTGCAGGTCGAGGGTAAGCCACGCGCAATGTGTTCCATGAATTGGGAAACGGGCGCTTGCACGTGTTATGCATGCATGCGCTGCGTTTTTCACGCTTGCGCTCCCGTTTTCGGCACACATTTGTTCCATGAATTACCCCGTGAATCATACACTTTTGTTTAACACAACTGCATTTATTGATGTGATGCTTTAAGCTTTTTTTTGGTGAGTGCCGTTAGAAGTACCAGTGTGTTTTGCTTACACACCTCATATGAATGTGACACGACCACAAGGTCATCCACACATAGGACCATCACCGAACCACCTAGAAATGATACGTCATCCAAATCTTTCTTGAGAATTTGTGAAGAGTGTGGAATAATCTGTATAGCACTGTGGAAGTCTAGTTGATATGTATCGCAAACCAGAAAGGAAAAATAACAAATATTGACTTTCAGGATGAGTATGGATACAGAAGAAAGCAAAACACAAATCAACATCAGAAAAATGAATTGCCATAGGTCTAATGCAGAAAGTATCAGTGCTGGATTTGAGACCACTGGAAATTTTGGAAAACCACTGAATTCACATCTAGCAAATCTGGTTTAAAATGCCATGTGTCCCTACCGGGATTGATCACTGGCAAAATTGAGTACTACTCTGATATTTAGGACAATAATCCTTTGCTGCAATAACAACTCTATGACAATTGCTAGACATGTTTCTGCTTCTGGATTCAATGGATAATGAGGTTTTAGTGAATTAATCGGAATTTGAACCGCTTCTACATTTCTGATTACCTTACCTCGTTTGCATCTTAACATCACAATTTGTCAGGTACCCTGGATAACAGTGTAATAAAATCTGAGTTCAACTCCTTATCCTTTTGTGGTTGTGGTGTTTCTTTCTGTAACGTTGCCGAGACATTTGATAATTGTCACAAGGAATATCCAAAACACTCCTTCTGGGGTTTAAGACGAGTTGCACCTTAAATTACAGAATAGGTAATAAACTGAGAAATTCTTCAGTGTGACAAAGTCACAGTGCAAACACTGAATCCAGTCTCCTGCTTGCGATTCGGACTCACAGGACCAGCCCAGAACTATTCCCAAACCCCCAGAGAGAGCAACTATTTAGAAACTGCCAAGCCCCAAAGAAACAGGATATTCAGGACTGCATCTCCCAAGATGCATTTAGTTTAGAATTTCAAAACACAGAGCGGATTCTGGAATTTCTTTCAGGGATTCAGGGAAAGATATGCTATGATGAAATACGAGCACATGCGGAGAGACCACTTAGTCAACAGGTACAGAACCTGAAAGGGAAATAACAAACATTTGCCAACCACCCCCCTCCAAGCAGCAGCACGTGTGAAGCAGAACAGTATTCTCCTTCTCCTGCTAAGAGAAATACTTTCTTCCCCTTTTTGAAAGAGAACACATTTGTGCACAGTTAGGAGGAATTTCTGTTTTTCTGTCCCTTGAGATAAGATTTTACCCACCAGAAATCCACAAAAACTTACCTCTGTGAAGCGACAGCCAGGAGGCACAGAAGGAGCAAAGACAAACACCAGCTCCTACTCTTGGAACCAAACTGAAAGACATCCAAGAAAGTGCAAAGCCTTTTAAAGACTTACTTCCCCTGGCTTGGAATAGGAAGCCAACTGAACAATGAATTGAAAATGTTGCCTCAGCCAAGGGTAGCACAGTGAGAGCTTTATAACTGAGGATAGGAAACACATCCAGTGTTGTTTGTGTCTTGAGCTGAGGAGGGAAGCTTGCTGAGCTAGCAGAAGAGAACCAGAGAAAGAAAGCCGCTTGAGCTCAGAAAATGGGTGTGCTCGGTGTGGAAGAGGATAGCCCCTGAATCCCAGAAGAGGAGTGAGTCTGTTTGACGGATGGGCAGAAGAGTCCCACCCACTGAATCACAGAAGAGGGGTATGTCCAGTGAGAGGGGAGATGCCTCTGAACACCAGAAGAGGGGTGTGCCACCCACAGTAAGGATGAGAAAAGCCTCCTGAACCCCCCAAAAACAGGTATGCTTTAGTGTGGGGGAGAGGGGTGTGCTCCAGTGAGTGGGAGGAAAGCTCCCCGTGAACCCTACAACTGGTAACTGCTCCAGTGAGGGGGTAAGCACCCTAAAAAGCCCCAGAAGAGGGGTCTAATCCAGTGAGGAGAAGAGCCCCCCTGAAATTAAGGAAAGTGGTGTGCTCCAGTGAGGGGAATAAGAGCACCCTGCCTGAGCCCCAAAAGTGGGGTTGGTTCCAGCGAGGAGGAGGGAATCCTCCTGAACCCAAGTAAATGGGATGGGTATGCTCAAGTGAGGAGAAGAAAACCCTGAACCCCACAAGAGGGATGTGCTCCAGTGAGGTGGCAAAAAGCCCCTGAAATCTACAAGAAGGGTGTGCTCCTGTGAGGAAGAGTTGAGACCCTGGTACCCCAGGAGAGGGGTGGACCCAAATGAGGGGGGAAAGAGCCTGTTGAGGCCAAATTAAACAGAACAATGTCCCAAGAGAGGGGATGGCTGAGAAGCAGCAAGAGAGAGAGTAGCTTTTACTCCACAAGAGGCAATGTTTAACAGAAGAAGAGAGTTAATGAAATTCAGAGAGGGGTTTGATACAGTAAAGAGTGATAGAATGAGCAGGACACTATATTAATGGGAGAGTGAGTAGAACACAATATCCCTGGGTGTTGATTAATGAGAGAGCCTTGTATCCCTGGGTGTGGAAGGTTAAGCAGCGCACCGATTTCCTGAATAAAAGAACAGAGGAGTGGAGCCCCATGGCCTCATAGGAGATTATCACTAACAGAGAGAAGAAGAGTTACTCATTGATAGAGAACTTTTGGGGCAATTGCTTCTTCAGATATTGTCACTTTTCTCCAGGGGGGAAACCCTTTCCATGAGGATGGGGAGGTGTGGCCGCCAACCAATTGTCCCCTTGGGGTCGCTGGAGGACCACATGGAGAGAAACTTCCCTCCTGGGGACAAGGACATGAATCGGTGACACAGCCCCTTTAACTCCCAACCCCATAAATTAGTGACATTGCTTCTTTTTCCTACAGTTATAAAAGAACCTATGCATTATTGTGCTAGATCAGACAATCTTAACGTGATAATTGCAGGGATGAGGAAGAACTTGAGAATGCTACAGTCAAGCAGGAAAAATGCTCAACCAGCTGTTGAAATGGAACTGACGTTATGCCAGGGCAGACCCTGCTATATTAAGTGGCTAGAAACAAATTACAGGGAAGATAGATGGAGACAGAGAGAGAGACGGAAAGGAAGATAGAGTTGGAAAGCGAGATTGTGGTCAAGGCAGAGGTAGAAGCAGTAGGAAGACTTGAAAGGCTCATGAGAAAGACGTTGAGTGTGTGATTCAAGAGAAGACACAATGACGTCTCGCAGGCTGACTAGGTGTTGGCAGCAGCGGAAGTAGAAGCAGAAAGTAGAGAAGGCATCCTGCATGGAGACAGAACAAAAAACATTATACAATTGAAACCTGGTGGTCAGTAGGCAAGAGTAAGACTGAGAAAGAGGCGAACAAGCACAAAGCCTCAATGAAACAAATGTTTGATATTTGTGAAATGCCCGGAAAGCGTTGTACCGGTCAAACATGAACCAGTCCAATGGAAGGACAGAGATTGGATTGTTGTGGCATGACCTGTAGTGGGTGGACCGTGTTGTAATTGATTTCAATCTGGCACACACCCAAGTCACACCCAGGATGTAGTGCGCAAATTAAACCCTTATTTATTTTTATCTATAAATTCAATAATCTGAATGATATACCACTCATATCACACCCTTCTCCTGAGACCCCCCCCCGGTCACACTGAACCAGGAATCAGGCTAGTTTGCAAAGGTAAATATTTATTTATGTTTTTAGAATTTAATCACAATGGCCCTCATTACGACCCTGGCGGAAAGGGGAAAACGATGGCGGAAATGCAATACCGCCATCGAAAAGCGCTCGGTGCGACTATGACCCGTCACCGCAAAGTACGAAGCCATTAGCGACACCGTAGTGAACGCCAACGCTAACTGCACTAAGCACGCGCGCGCGCACCATGCCAAACCGCAAACACCACCATGGTGCAACGGTACGGCAATTCCGACCCTAGCGGACATGTACCTAACGCCATCAGGCATGGCGGAATGGACCATTCCGCCATGGCTAGAAATACGGCATCGTGAACCAACCGTAAATGGCCCACTGAGTGCCTGTACTCCACTCCCTGGCCACATTGCACAACTCCTGGCAGGCGCAATGTACTCACACCATGCAACCAGTGAAATCTACAATTCACCCATGCATGCCAACGTAGAAATGCATGCAGGTGTTCGAAGCGCCCCGTGAGTGGGCATCCATGTACGGCATTTCACCATAGCCGTACTGATGCAGCACAGGCATGTGAAGGTACAAGACATCAAAATGGAAATCAAGAACACATGACACAAAACAACAGTAGTCCCCCATCGCTTGCCACCAGCGCAAGGCAACATCCAAAACAGCATCCTGAGGGGGATTGCACCAGACCTGTACTCTTGCCAGTAAACAAACCAACCATCAGCAGAAGCATGTACCACACAAGTTGGCAGAGTGACTGAGCAGCCAGGCACATCCCAAGAGGGGCCGATGGGAGCTGCAGGGCACAGATGGCATGAATACAGAAGCTATTCCAATGGACATGACCCCAGTCCCCCTCCAACAAACGCACGCAAACACAGGCACCTGTGACCAGCCACATTCTGAACATCCCATCATACCATCAATCGACCTGGCTGACAGGCACCAGTCGGCCAAAAGCCAATCCCCCGCCCCTGAACAGCACATCATGTAAACAGTCACAATGGCAGCCCCTATCCGTGACCACACTGTGCTACGTAGGCAAAAGCGGCCAGTACTGTACCACACAACTCAACTCAGAAGGCGGAACACAATGCAGATCATCTCGCAATACATACCGCCACAAATCGAAAATCGCCACATCACCTGCAAAGAATAACGCAACACGCCAAATATCGGAATACAATTTAAATGCACATCCAAATGACAAAGGCCTCACAGCAATTTGTAAAATAACACCAAAACATCCATCATCACCGAGGGCTGCATCTGCAATAATTGACCAGCTTCCACTTGTGTGACGCCCTGTACCATCATGGCACACAGGGCCAACATCAACGTTCCAAAAGGCAACATGGAAGCGGCAAGAACCGCAGGTCCGTCCCATGAGGCAGGCACTAGTCCAGCTGAAAGGCCGAAATGTTGCACCTAGCCACCAGAACAGCGTAAGGGCATGTGGCCCATTGGCGATCGTCCCATAAGATCGTAATGCTGCTCCACTGATTCACCCGAAGCTGCAGGTGTCGAGAGTAAAAACCATCTGGAGGAGTGGCGTACAGATGGCATCTGCAATAGGGCAGGAGATACCTGTCACCAAAATGAAACACAAATTAACCGATTGCACTACATGACACATGATGCATCACTATCTTCATTCAACACACCAAATCCACACCCATATGCATGCTAGGCCACTCCAAAGGAATATACACACCCCTAAATCAGTATCGATACATAACGAAACCAATCGAGGTTAATACACCATTGGCAACGTCGGTTACTGTGCATGCGTCCGTCAAGATAGAACCCATGACATGGGATTAGTAACGTGCCTAGACACAAGTGTATGAAGGCGCGTCGAGACAGGGAGGATCCGACAAGGGCAGATAGACGTAAGTCCCACTATGGCAGCCTTGCATCACATAGCGCAGGGGAAGGGGATTGAATCAAAAAACACATGTACATGGCAGACCCTAAATGGAATCATCTGTCCATGCATCCATTCATCATTCCCTCATCCCGCAATGAAAACGCATGAACATTCACTCACATAATATGTGAAACTTCCATCGCGTCTGTGCGTAATGCAGTCTGCAAAAACCACTGTGCTCCTGGCCGGATCTGTAGTGTCGTGAAGCTAGATGGACTTGGGAACGTCCTGCCTTATCGTCCACTACGCTATTGCGCATCCCATTCAATTCATGTCATTCATTGCTTGCTCGTTATGGGCCCTGTCCCAAGGACATTCAACAATAGAACGTTACATTTCCAGGCAGACCTGTGGGCGTCTCCTCACCGCTACTTCGCAACCAAAAATCCTGGCCTTCGAATTCCTCACTTGCAACATTACGTCGAAAAGGCTTCTGTGAACGCTTGCATTCACAATTACATCAATGTAGTGCGGCTGTGTGTCATAATGCTAACTGGCTGCAATCACAAATGGGACGCCACGCCCGTCGGTGAAGTACGATACTGTGCTGCATGAGGGTCGGCCATCGATCGAGCCCTACATACCACTGACTCTTCACAGGTATGTAAGCGGCTGCAATCATAGCATGTGTAACAATGGGAGCATAGCATGAAAATCAGTCAAAGTACATCACACTGCCATCGGGATTTGATACATGATTCCAACCCCAAGATGCCATGCGGCCAAATGCAGCCTTACGTGCGGGACGTGCTCGGCCAGAAGGGATTGCATCTGCCACAGATTCATTCAATCAGCACAGGTGGAGGCCATACAGGCCGACAGCACATATATAGCAGACCCAAACCCCTCCCACAACCACTCCCACTCCAAAATGCTACCGGCAGGACTAGCGATGTTGGGCCTGGGGCACCAGATAGCACTGCAAGTGCTACAACTACAAGAAGACGACGAACAACAACAGGTACAACAACCGGGCGCACAGGGGAGACGGAGGAGAAGGAGGAGGAGGAGGGCAAGGCAGGGTCAGCAAGGCCCACAAGCACTGCCACTACCACCACGCAGGCGGCCCGCAATCCCACGCCTCCGAGCTGATCCGTTCAACCTCACTGCTGAGCAGATCCACACCCTCTACCGTTTGGACCGGGACACCATAATCGCCATTGTGGACATGACACATGCTGACCTCGTGAGCATGATAGATAGCCCAACCGCCATCCCACCCCTACTGAAGGTGGTGTCTGTACTCCACTTCCTGGCCACAGGCACCTACCAGCACACAGTGGGACAGTTGCATGGCATTTCACAGCCACTGTTCTCACGGACACTCTCCCAAGTGCACGATGCCCTCCTGAAGCACGCCGACGACCACATCACACTACCACGCACGTACCAGGAGATTACCAACGCAAAGGTGGGATTCCATGCACTTGGCGGCATCCCGGGTTGCATTGGTGCCATCGACTGCACCCATGTTGAATTGGTTGTCCCACATGCCATGGAGGTCCAGTACCGCAACCGGAAACAATTTCATTCAATCAATGTGCAAATGGTGTGTGACTCCAACAAGATCTTTACGCATTGTTGTGCCAGATTTCCAGGATCTACCCATGATTCTATGGTCCTGAGGAACACAAGAATACCACGCTACATGGAGCGACACGCAGGGCACAGATCCTGGCTACTCGGTGAGTCTCATTCCATGCATGACATCGTGGCCCATTTGATGCGTCAATGACCTTGCAGGAGGGGGGGGGGGCTACTTAGCACTATCATTCCACTGACACCCTTTATTTGTCCCATACAGGTGATGCCGGGTATCCACTGAAGAGATGGCTCCTTACACCAATCCGGAACCCACAGAACCAGCATGAGGAGGACTACAACCATGCCCACTCACGTAGCCGTGTGGTCATTGAACAGGCATTCGGCCTACTGAAGGCTCGTTTCCGCAGCCTCAGCAGGTCTGGCGGGGCACTCATGTACAGCCATGAGAGGGTTTCTAAGATGGTCATGGCATGTGTCATGCTGCACAACATGTGCATACGTAGGAATGTGCCCATGCCCCCTGACGCTGTACTGCATGCACCTGAAGATGATGATGATGAGGGTGGGGATGTGGAGGGACGCCAGGGAGTCCATGAGGCACAGGATGCACGTGCAATCCGACAGAGCATCATAGATGCATGCTTCTAGCAACCACGCATGGTGCCTATTACACGGAAAGGGGACCTGTGGCACTGTGTGTGTGTAGTACAGGCACATAGTGGACTGTACGCCTATGAAGGCCTCGTACGCAAATATCAATGTCCACACATGTCATTGGATGATAATGAAGTGCTGTATTGTTAATGTGATTTGATTCATACACCCTATGGACCCGCCACCCAGTGAAGCCCAACACACCCCCTCCACCCTACTTCCTCCCCCCCCAACACCAGTGTCCAGATATGCATGCTGCCCGTGGGTAGACGCTATTGCAAGCCCCCTCTACGGGTATCAGGGGCACCCCTGCCCGTGGAGCGCAGGTTCCTGCCAGATCTGCGTTGGGGGCTGCCCTGGACGGAACTTGCCACGGATGACGTCTCTGCCTGCTCGCGTCCATGCATGTCTCTGAGGGTTTGTGAGAGCTCCGAGAGCACACGGCGCACAGCAGCAAGTTCAGCACAAACGTCTTTGGACGTCGCATGCAGTTCCCCCCTCAGGCTCTCGGTGCTTCTCTCCATTTGTGCTCTCAGGCTCTCGGTGCTTCTCTCCATTTCTCCCCTGAGGCTCTCACTACTTTTCTCTATTTGTGCCCTGAGTGTCTCGGTGGATGTTTCCATGGCTGCCCTGGAACCCCCGCATTCATTTGCATGGTCCTTGAGTAGCGTGGACGCTTCCTGCTGTTGCTCGATCAGCAGGTCGAGGGACTGTTGCCTCTGCTGGGCCATGGACATTTGCGGTGGTGTGACAGGGGGGCTGCTCAACACATGTTGCCTTGGCACAGGACTTGTGGGGGTTGGCCAGTCGTCGTCTTCAGGGTGCCCCTGCGTGGTTTCGTCATGGTGTAGGGGATGGAACATGCAGGGGGATTGGGAAAGGTCATGGATGGTACCTACGTCGCCAGCACTGTTTTCCGTGTCGGAGCATGCTGGCATGACAGCTGTGTCACCTATGGTGCTGCTACCACCAGAGGCAGTGCCATCAGATACGTTCTTTGGGGGGACCTGTGGTGCTGGGGTTGTGGACTTGCTGGCTGCTGGGGTGCCTGTTGCAGTCCCCTCCAGTGTGCTGGCACTTGATTCCTGCTGCTGCCGTGTCTTGATCCTTGCACCTGAGGTGGAGGCTCTTGGGACGTTGGTCCTGGCCCTCTTTGCAGGCGTGCTGGTAGGGGTGTCCTGCAGCTCGTCGTTGGTATCGGACCCTGTGGTGGAGTAAAGAGGGGCGAGCGTTAGTTATGGGTCTGTCGGATTTGGAATGGCAACGTGTCAAATGCATTGGGGTGGTACATGAGGCTGATATGGGACTGGGCCTTGGAGGTGGTCTCATTTTCGTGTGGATTGAGGATGCATTCATTTGGCTGCCTGCAGTTAGGGGGTGCATGCTGCACATGTAGGGGTTGTTTATGGCATCTTGATTAATTTGTTTATTCATTCTGACTTTTAGAGGGCGCTGTCAGGGCAAAGTATGTATTGCACTATGGGGTCACATGGTACTGCACATGTTCGTGGTTTGTGGATTTCGCATTGTTTCTCTTGGCAAACCTACCTGATTCTCCGGATGTCGGCACTCCTTTCTCCATCCCTCCGACTCCCTCTATGCTCTCCATTCCTATGGTGGAGGCGCAGATCTCCTCCCAGGGGGTCAACTTGATGGGCGACTCTGATCCCCCCCCGGTAGCTGTGGCGATGTTCCTGTTCGCAGAAAGTATGCTGCGTACGCGGATCCGCAGGTCGTCCCACCGCTTGCGACATTGCTGTGGCGTGCGGGGTGTTGTCCCCACCGCACTTACGCGCTGTGCCACAAGGGCCCATATGGCCTTCTTGTTGGCAAGGGCCGTCCTGGTCATTTGACTGGAGAAGACGACGGCGGCATTTTCCTGCAGGGTCTCGGTCAGCACGGTCAGTTCCTCTCGGGAGAAGTGGACCTGCCGCTTGCGATCACACGCTTTCTTGGCTACCTTTCCCATATTTATTTTTTGAACTGGGGTTGCTAACGGGTTGGGATGTGTGTCAGGGTCGGATTTTTAATGGTTGTGTTGGGATTCGGATTTTATAGTTGTGCGGCGTGCTGTTTCCCGTTCCGGCCACATGCTTTTACTTCCGTTTCCGTATATTTACGGTGCCCGTAATTTGCGGTGCCCGCTCATTACGGTGCCCGCTCATTACGGTGACCGCTAAGATGGGTGGCGGTATTGCACCTGGTGCAGCGTACGGCGGCGGTAAGGGCCGTTTTGGGGTCATTTCCGCCATCGCAGCCTTTCGGATTCCGCCATGGCGTAATGCTCGTGCCCGATGGGTCGTAATTAGCCGCACTTTGCTCCTTCGTGCAATGGCGGAAACGCTATTTACGCTGTTGCGGTCCGGTCAGTCAATTTCCGCAAGGGTCGTAATGAGGGCCAATATATTTTAATAGGCAAACAAGAAACACCAATGAGGTGACAGAACACTGAATAATATCTTTAATACACAAGGAATCAAATAATGAGCACAAAAGCAATTGCAGCACAGAAAAGAATACTTTTGGTTTGGTTTGAAACAGATGGCACTATGGTTAGGGGTTCTCCCTGCAACACCCCTCAACCCCCAATAGGCAATTAAATAAATGTGAGGATAGAGCAGGTATTCAGGAATAGCACAAATCAAACAGAATATCACTCCCACCTTCCCCCTTCAAACACAAGAGAAAAACGGAATTGACTTTTCAGTTGTCAGATGGCTTTGAAATTGTTTTTGGAATGGACTGAGCAAAAACACCAAATGTGGTCAAAAATACTTAAATTATTATAAATTCCTATGGGAGCCACTTTGAACAGTTTCACACAATCACAAACAATGGTTTAGTCCAAAGAAAACATTTGAAATCTCAAAGTCCAAGTGGGAAGCAGGCAGTTTCCAGTTATTTCACATGTGTAAAACCTTTCAGAATTTCAATTCGCAGCAAACTTTTCCTTGTGAGATTTTTGCTTTAATGGGTGAACCACACTGTTGGGTTCTATGAATAGCTGAGGATGTTAGGTACAAGTAGGAGTTGTAATTTCGCTTCTATCATAAAAACAGAGGGAGTTGTAGAGGTTTTCGTGAGAGTCGTTTTGCAAAATGGGCGCGAGAATGGAAAACAGAAAAGCACTTTTGGAAATGACAGATGGGTTTGATTATACTATATTATGACTATGAAAAAGCGAATGCCAGAGATGGATCTTACAGTCACGTGATCAGCGTAACCCGCCTGTTGTGGATACTCTACTTCTTCCAGGGATTTACTTTTCTTAATCAAATCAATAAGAATTTAGGCTTTAATAACACAGATGAGAAAAGAGTTAGCGCGAAGATATTTCTCGAAATACTATTTGTTCTGAATTAAAAATGGGATGACTTTGAGATTGGGATCATACAATGCAGATATATTTTGGGTCACTGTTCTTCCTATTAATACTCACAGAATAAGTTATTAAATTGGACCGTCAGTTGTGGTCATGGATTGGGTCTGTCAAGGAAGGACATCACATCAGGCGCGGGACTGGAGAAGCTAGGCCGGTCACCGGATTTGCACAGGGTCTGTCCTTCTTGTTTGTGGGTATTTCAATCAGCTGGATAGCGAGTTCCTCTGGCAAGCCTTATGGTAGCAAGCCAGAGAGTTTCAGGATACTGGTTGAAATGGGCCTTCCCACACCACAGCGCTTCACTAGGTTGTGAGACTAAGTTTGAGATTTTAGGCCTTGCTGGAAGTCAATAGTTCTCTACTGCTGGCAAGAGTCTTGGCATTTGGATCTGGAAGAATTTTAAAGCTGGATGTAGAATGCTGGATCAGAGGGCTTCGCTAGAATCAGAAAAGTGAGTAGATCAGTGAGTCCCTATGTGTTGTCAGCTGTCTCTATTTACCCTTTCAAGTGACATCACAAAATGGGTGTATGGGCCGGCTTAGCTAAGCTTGCCCCTTTTAGCTGGGATTGGATCAAGACCTCATCTCCGCCTTGCATCTGAGTGATTGGATCAAGGCCGGATGATGTCACATTTTTTGGTTTGCTTTACAGTCCTTAGAAACCTCCCTTTAGCCACTGGTCTCAAAATCGGATTTTATCCTAAATACATATTTCTACATTGGTCACCTCTACACAAATCACACACAAAGATTCCATATTTTATGTAGCAGCTGTTCCTCAAAATCCCACAGCTGCGGGATCTTGTTTCACCTTTCTACAGAATTTTGTTCTTTTCGCTATGAACACAATTTCCAAACTTTCTGCAACTTTCCACAAATGTGTGTGTTTACCATAGGGATGTGTGTGTAAAGTTTTACAATTTTAGTATTAACACAGTTCACCACATATATTGCCATTCCTGTCCACAATATGTTACACAGTTCTACCACCTCTTAAAACGTGCAGCCAAAAATTAGACTAAAAGATCTGTCCTTTGTATATTTTTCCCCACTTTGAATCACAAGTTATGAGTCTTTAAAAATTCATTGTGCATTGTTCAGGCTTAACAGCAAATGGTCTCCCTTTGTCTCTCCTTGCAGTCCAGGAACAGTTTACGACCCCTTTCACACCTCCGTTTCCTGGGCTGAAGGGTCTTCTATTGTTCATTCTCTTTCTGTAGACAAGACACAATTATCATCTACCAGTGAGTTTCTGCTGAGAGAATTCCCCCTCCCCTTGGAAGAAACCTGTTTTTTCCACTTCCAAAGGGTTGTAGCTCAGCCAGGCTAATTTATTCTTAATAAAAAATCCAGCAAAAACCAAACTTGTTGCATCAAGTCACATAAATACATTACTTTCTTAGCTTCAAATCTGTGGGATCAAAAACACAACTAAGATCTGTATTCCTTTTAGCAATAATCCTTTTATGTTTGGTAATCCGGCAGACTTTTAGTTTAAATACTTTGAGGTTTTCTCAGGAGCTCATCTGACAGCTGTCATTCACAGGTAGCCCAGGGTACTGCACACAGATTTTGACAGGGGCTGTCAGTTTACAGACAATCAGTTTTTCTGAAGAAATGTTTTGCTCTTCACATTTAGGACTTTGTATGTTCGCAATGCTTCATAAAATTACATGAATTTTTGCACCAAGCAAGATTTTGAATGTTGAGAAGTGTTGTGTTATAGGCACTTTGGAGTTTTTAGCAACAAAGCAAATGTCATTTATAGGTACATTTTGGAGTTTCATTTGTGAAGTGCTGCTTCTCTCTCTCCACTTTGTTTGCTGGTCATGGAGCCCAATGGCACATTTTCTGCAGGGTGTGCTCTAGTCCACCACACATGCACCATGGGTGGCAGGTTGTGCATTCATCTTTTTGTGTGTTTAAGAACACAGTTTTTGTAGGTTTTTGGCACGCACAATAGTTTTCCTGCCATTGTTGCGGTTTCTTGCACCATAACTATCAGAATGAAGCCACATAGCAAAGCGGAGTGGGTCAATACATCCCACAGTGTGGTCCAACAACTGCACTGAGACCGCTTACCACTGGCCCTCTGCAAAGTCCGATTAATGGGCATGAGAACCGGCCAGAGTTGTGGCGGCTGAACGACCTGTGTGGACGAGATGGTTGAGTCCATACCAACATAAGAATAACCAGCAATTCAGGGCTCAGGAAATAAGCACACAGCGAGAGAAGCAATATATTTCATCACAAGATCCCTGGAAGAACCGGTGAAGCATCCTGACTCCAATACCAGGTAACAGCAATTGTTTAAAGTCTGGGAGGGAGCTGAGGGAAAGCTAAGAGAGCCTTGGAAAACAGGCAACAGCAAACAAGTTGTAAGGAAGGCATGGTGTCAAATAGTAAGACAGACACAAGTGATCACGGTTCAAGGGTGTTTATTGAACTTCAATTGGGTTTGACAAATGCCTATCTAAACCTAAATCCAAAGATGGGAGTAAGCTACGACCATCAAATAATAATAACGCAGTCCTCATCGAGTCTGTCAAAAAAAAGGGCCTATACTAATAAACCTATTGCCAATCCTTACTTCTAAATACAAACAGTGTGAGAAATAATGTTATGTAAAAGAAAAGTGTTCAAGAAATGACATGTCAGGATATTCATGCCGTTGGCTTCCCTTGCCCATGTTTTCAGCATGGGACAAGGCGGCACACTCAAGCTTAGCACACTCTCTGGCTTCTTTCGCACAAGGATACATTTCAAAACTTCAACATCAGGGCCTTCTGTGGCAAAGTCTCTTTGCGATTCAAAGTCTCTTATTTCAGAGGGCCTGGTGAAACATGACAAACATTAAAGTTCCTTTCTTCTTAGGATTTCACATATACAATTTCTCAGGTGATGTTTACCTGGGTCCCCCTCCACCGGGTTCAGACCCACTTTGACACAAAATCTTCAATTGGTCTCACTTTGCCGGGCTCAGACCAAATATACAACTTCTCAGGTGGTTTACTCTTCACCCTGGGTCACCCTACACTGGCCTCAGACCCACTTTAACACAACACCTTCAACTGATCTACCTCTGCCGGGCTCGGACCAAATTTCTCTACTTCATCAAAATCAAAGACTTTCGACTGTGCGCTGGATTTTGGTTGACCCTTCGGAGGACCACTTGAATTCACAATTACTCATTCTCTTCTTGATATAACCTTTTCTCACTTTCACTTTTGCCACTCCTCATCTGGATACCTTACAGAGACCTTCAATTGAGCACCCATGTCGGACCACTCTGTCAAATGTATGGTGTCTTGGTTTTAAAGTTCAGTCACTCCTCAGGAATTATAACACGTGTTTAACAATGTGTGTTCCAGCACTCGCCATACTATGTTGCTGCTTGCAACCTTGGCTTCAACACAGACCGGTCTTGTATTGGTCTTCCCAACTAACCAGCTGTGTTGATTTCACTGACACTCCTTTGTTATTGGAGCCAAGGATGGTACCAATGCGGCTGGTGATTCTCACCAACTTGATTATTGACTTGGAAGGGCACCAGGGTACCTCCGACACACAAAACCGGATTCTTCAGCCTGGGTTCCCGGTCTTACACTTTCTATTCTCGAGGGTTCAGGAAAGTAATGGTTCCTTGTTGAAAAGGTCAAGAGAGCTTCCCTCCTTGCGATCCCCTTCTGTTTTGCCGTCTTTCCTCTCTCGTTCAACTGCAGTCTAGAAACTACTGTTTCCTCGTGGGCTTTGCCTCGCTCAGAGTGTGCTCTCGTGTTTCACCTTTTATCTGTCTGGGGGAACTTAATGGAAGTCAGGTGTTTGTGATGGTCAGTAATTACCTGACCTCTCCTGACCATTGTATTGGGAAATGTCAGATATACTGCTTGGGTGTTAGTCTGTTTTCTCTCATAGCAGGCTGTCCGTGGGAAAGTGTTTGTGTTGTAAAAGGGGGTGTAGAGTTCCTAAATATCCTACCTGGTAGGATGGGGTAAAGGTGTTACAGGGAAGGGGAAACTGTGTCTCACCATCCAGTATCCCACTCCCCAAAGACCCCTCACTCAGGTGATCCTCCCGCACTGCTCCACCCCCAGGAACTGGATCCAAAAGCAGTGGCCGTATCCTGGCCACCTGGAGGACAGACCCCCAGGAACTAGTGGGTGAGTCACCTTCTGGTTTCTCACAAAGTACAAAGAACAGTTAGCTAACAGAGATATAACACTCACCTCAGCAGTTGTGAATGAATTCTTTAAAACTCCAACCCCAACTTCCCGAAATTTTATTTAAGGTGTTATCACCTGGAACTCCGCAAAAGGAACAGAAACCCTTCCAGGGGTCTTCTGGAGAATCATTGCAAAGAAGAGAGTTCTTGAAGTGACTGTTGAGACAATCAAACTCCCCAGTTTCATCTATGACCGATCTTCAGAGCAAAAACCAATCAACCTCTATAAAAGGGCTATTCCCAGTTTATGGTTGGTCGACACCAGATCCTGTCAAGAGTCTAGTCCTTTTAATCACAGAGGCAAAACTCCCTTTTGAAACAAGAATAAAATCCATGTCGTTGTCTTTTGTCATTGTCTTCTCTTTTTGAAAAGCTGAGAATCAGGCCCTTTCTTTTAGAAAGCAACCTTGTAACATCCAGCAAAATTGAGAATGCTTAAGACTGTAAAGGTAAAGAAAGAAGAAAGTATTGAACCACTTTGAAGCACAATTTGCTGACCAGTTCCTCAAAGGTATGGCGCTGGAGAGTCGAGCGGAATTCAGGGAGCACCTTCACCATCCCAGTGTGGTCAGAATAAAGAAAGCAAAGTGAATTAAGAGATCATTGAAAGAACTTCAGGTGTTGTTGAGAGCAGTATGATACTCTGGGGAATCAGCTCGGAGAAGGGAGTCATTCTCCTAGTCCAAGGAGAAGCCTGAAGAACTGTTTTGTTTTCTTTTTGTATGATAAGAAGTCAGAACTTTATGGGACTTATTTTGAGAAAACTTGAACACTTGACATCCAGGAGAAGGTAGTCATTCTCCTGGATCACGAACATGAAGCAGAACTTACCCGAAATATCAACACCTTTGAGAGTAATAGAAGAAAGTAGAACAGCATGGAAATTATATCCTGAGACCTGATCTTATTCTGGATGTATGTCCACAACTAGTACAAAAGCTCATTTTTATTTTGCTCACATTTTTTGGTCACACTTTTTCTGATAGAAAGTAGAAGCAGAGCCCCTGAAGCCCCCTGGTCAACTCCTTCAGCCCACCCGCTGTAAAATTGCCTGACCACAACACACTATGGGCCTCATCATGACCTCAGCGGTTTCCCTTAAATCTGGCGGTAGCGCTATTACCGCTGGATTTAAGGGTTTGCCGAATCAGGCCCTCGGCGGATTTCAACCCAGCTCTGAGCTGGTGTGAAATCCGCCGAGAATTCGCGTTCATACCGCCGGCGGGAAATCCGCCGGCGGTATGAGCGCGAAATTTCCCCAATTTCCCCATTGAGCCCAATGGGGAATGGGCCATTCCCAAATGGGCTCAATGGGGAATGGGGACTTCGAAGTCCGCCCAACTCGTCATCCCGTGATATTAGCGCCGGGGGCTATGGCGGTCGCGCTAATAGCCCCCGGGCTAATACCGCCGGTGTTACCGCCGAGATCATGATGAGGCCCTATGTATCTTTTGGGGATCAAATTGAGCCAAAAAAATGAGAGCAAAAAGTATTCAACCTTTTGCCCTTTAAGCATGAGATACAATACCATTCAGCTATCTACCACAACAGTTAAGCCATTCCTTCTTGAACTATGGGTATTAATGTTTCAATAATGTCACTTTTCCCTTGCTATACTAACCTTCTCATTTTACCTGTAGCTAAAGATTTAGTGCATTTATGTTTGGGAAGAGAAATTGAGGTTTGCAGCACTCTGATGCTGTGGTCTGCTGGTGTACTTGAAGCTGGAGGTAACTCTCCATTTTACCTCCAAAAATTGGTGGTATTACCATCCGGTAATATCGCTTGAAGCTGGAGGTAACTCTTTCACTTTACCCCCAAGAATCAGCGGTATTACTATACGGTAATACCGGCAGATCTAATACCGGTAAGCTTGTAGTTTGGCAGTATGGCAAAAATGGAGGTAAGCCAAATTACCTCCAATGTTCTCCCACACCACCAAACTCGTAATGACCCTCTATAGTCTTAAGTTTTTTCTAAAATGTCAGTAATATCCCCTGAATAAAAGCTGCAAGCATTGCTTCTTGGGCCTCTGACACCATTTTTAATTTCATTACAGAGTGATGCCTAAACGCTGCCTTCAACGGAGCAAGATAATCTGCTGGAGACTCATTCTTATTCTGTTTGCAATCATTTATGTTAGCCAATCTGTTTTTCTGGGGCATGCCACGGGATCCTTACCAACAAATTCTCCCTTGCCTGGGCCACTTCGGACCCCACTCCAGGGTCATGGGTCTTCCAACCAGTCTCTTGTGTTAAACATTGGCGTACCTCAGTAGGCATAATACCCTTAATAACTGTTTCATGTCAACTGTGTTTGCAGCAATGTAGCACCGGGTAACAGTTTTCAATTCCCCATTCATTTTTCTGGCTACATCCTAATATTTGAACAAATCTTTTGACATATTCCTTAAATTCCCCCCCAGTCAATGGGCCATGTACTGTTCCCAAATTATAAACTGCATAAAACACTGGTTGCTGCAGCATCAGGGCCAGTAGAAGTGTGCTTCTGCCCCATACACAGTGCGTATGTAAGGGACTGATAGCGGATGCAGTAAGTAAGGGACTGATCATGGAAGCAGAAATGCTTCTCACTTGCTCAGAATGGATTTGTCTCAGAAAGAGTTCTCATCCGGCATCTGGTATGCAAGCATGAAGTGTATATGTAAGACAAATCCTTTCCAGATGCTTCCATGTCCTCCTAGAGTGATAAAGGGGGGACAATGTGGCTCACAACTGAGTTTTCTTTTAAGAATGTGGCAATAACCTCAATAGGCAAAAAACCTCTGACAAGTGTTTTTCCAATAGAGTTGCCACACATGGTGATTCTGGAATGAGAACTACAGGTTGATGGATGGTGCGGCAGAACTGGATTCAGCGGAACCTCTTTATGAGTACACAGAAGAAACATAGGGAACAGCAGGGGACTGGGGAAGTTAACGGAGAATGAGAATAGAGGCAAAGAAAATGAACAAAGAGAAGCTAGTGTGGCAAGGGTGCAGAGAAAAATCACACGGACTGACAATCGATGCAGGAGTCTGGGGTGTCCGTCAGCAGGGAGGATTCAGCTAAACTTCCACACAAAGTGACAATCCCATTGTGGTTGTATACCACTGAATAACAGAAACCTTGCCAATATGGGCATCGGCCTGGCCGTCATTACAAGTTTGCTGGTCCGGAAACAACTGTGCCGGCATGCTTATCGGTATCATTGTTTCCGGACCGGCAAACTACGAGTCTGCTGGTGGGTTATATTCCGCCCACCATCTCTGACCGTGGCAGGTAGAACGGCACCCACCAGCAGACTTTCACGGAAGCACCAGCACTGTTATTAATGGTGCCGGAGCTTCCGTGGTCCCCATTACTATGGAGTCCTATGGCACTCCACAGGAATGGGGATTAACAGAATTGCCGGGGCCAGATTTAGCGGACCACCGGGGCTGTAATGCCCCGGTTAATCTGGCAAGTCCGGCACCAGTAAATCACTACGGGCCCGGCAGCAGCCAGCCGTTTTACCGACACAGTTACCCTCAGACTAATGAGGGCCTCAATCTAGACTGGTGCACGTTCCACTAAATGGAATGGCGCATAGTGGAAGTATGGTTATTTTCCAGCAATACCAACAGAGTCTGTCACAGTCTTTTTTCATGGCTGAAACCATGACAATGTGCCTTGTGGGGATTTGCTGCTGTGTTTGCACACTGGACTCTGTTGGGGTTTGGGACTGCATAGGCTTAGCAGTTGCAGCCCTGGAGCACATTGAAGTGGAAGCTTGTGCAGAATTGTGTTGTGTATTATTTGATTACATGCAATCCCCTCCATTAAATAATGTAAACTTAGAATAACATTACACTGGAATATCATGTCAATAATGTGAAACAGTCAAAACAGAATGTTCAGAAGAGAATACTTTGTTGCTGGTTGTAATAAAAGAGAAATTGAATTTAAAGGTGCTTTTGCATGTTTGTTGGGAGTATTCTAAACTGTGTATTGTACATTTTAGCATTCTATAAAGAAATGATATACAGAAAGGTATCATAAATAACAGATGTCTAGCATATGTAAGAACAGAACAGACATATTGTCAAATTTTGAGTATGACTAATGTTTCAAAATTTCCCAAAACATCACTAAATGCGTTCTTCATATTTGGTGTTTTGTTCAGGTGTAAGGGTTTGTGTTGAATTGTTAGAAGCAGAAGCTTACAGCAGGACCCCTGAAATTTCAGATAAAATAAACTGCAGGTAGATATCCCATCTGTTACTTATTTACTGTTAGTTATTAAAGCAGCTAGTTAAAATTGTCCTTTGTTTAAGGAAAGCAAATAGTCCAATGATCTTCACGTAAGCCCACATGCAAATGAAATTAAAGTCAGTTGGAATGGAAAGCAATAGTTTTACATAACCATGCGAGACATAAATCATCATAATAATTAGATTTTAGGTTGCAAGTTCAGACTGTTTGTCTGAATTGAAAAACAAAGATAGAGCAACATTTAGGGAGAAACCTATGAATCAGAATTTGTTCTAAACAGAGCTCCCTAAAATACATTTTGTTGCTAACTGGCATTTCATGAATTCTTAAGACATTTATTTAAATGCTTTATGATTTTTGCACTGGAATCTGGTTTGTCTTTTTAAAGTCCCAGGACAGGTCTGCACATTAACTGGCTCCCGGCATCACTTCCAGATAGGCTGTTGCTTTCAGTCTGTCAAACTGCTCCCAACATCCCTATCAGGTAATCTGGTTCTGTCTTGGTAAAAGCCTCTCCACCCCTACAGGAAAATGCAGTCTTTTGGAGAGTTTCCGTCAGATACATCCAATTTGAACCACATTCTGATTTTCTCCTGTCAAACAGACTCTCTTCCTTTTCTGATTTTTTAGAACTCTCCAAATGTGTCGGAGTTTAAATAGCCAGCAATCTCAGCCCATGCAGCATAATCTAACTTCACTTACTCACATTCACTAGCATCCTTCACTTTGCCCCAATTGACCCATGGTGTTCTAGCTTACAGGTAGCCCTCCCCATAGAAATCTGAAAAAAAAATTGGACTGAAATGTATGTTTGCTTTATAATTCCCAGTATCGACCTATGGCACTAATAAGAATAACATACAGAGCAGCAAATATATTCTAAATCCGAAGTTATCTTTTATATTATTTTGACTTCATGCACAACAGTGTACATTTATCAATAAATCATATGTAAGCATCATATTCCTTTGTTCTGCTGAATTCATATCTATCTTTGGTTTTCAATGTGGACAAAGGGAATGAAGATTAGAGGCAAAAAATCTATTTCTCACTTGTTAATTTACAATACATTGTGTTTGTGAACATATTTTATTTAGTGTGATTTTAACAGAGACATCTGCTATTATGAGAAAAATGCCCTTTAAATAGCCTACTCTAATGGAACATACACATACTGCATGAGACCTTATTGATCTTCTAGGTCAGAGGTCAAGGCCTGTTCAAGGCATCTGCTTATTTCAAGTTGCCATTATTAACTGGCGATGCAGTTACCAATCTCTTACCAGGGTGAACTTCCATATGCACTTAGAAAATGAGTGCCATAAAAGCCCTGTCTTTGGAATTCACTCTGATTTATTGCTTTTTAATTTACACACAGGCCCTTGTCTGAAGTAAAACAGATCTGTCTTTAGCCTTTTAATGCCTTGGACACAGTGAATGTAATGGGCTCTGTTCATTCATGGGGGGCCATTACGAGTTTGGAGGTAGCCATGCCACTATTTGCTATTTGCTATTTGCTATTTGCGGCATGGCTGCCCCCAAACTCGGGTCCGGGTTCCCTGAATGGGGACTTACCGGGTCATTCCAACCTTGGAGGACCTGGTATTTCCCCATTCAGGGAACCCAACCCCATTTCCATTTGAGCCCCCATAGGGCTCAATGGGAATGGGGAGGGAGCTAACAACGGGCCTGTTAATAACAGGCCCGTTGTTAGCTCCCTGGTCCTTTAGCGGGACCCGCTAAGGGACCTCGTAATGCAGCGGTAAGAGGTTAACAGCACCGGCATGCTTACCGGCACCATTAACCCCTTACTGCCAACCTCCTAATGAGGCCTGTGGTCTCAATAAACTGAGCTATGTTGAAAGATAGAGGGCATCATCATGAGTTGGGCCTTACTCCTTGAATGCAGCGGTAACCCTATTACTGCTGAATTTAAGGGTTGGCCAAATCATGAGTCGGGTGGTAAGTGGGAGCTTTAGCTGTAGCATTTTGCTGGAGGTAAAAATGTCCCCTTATCGCCCATTATTGGCAGTTTTTGGTGCTATTACTGCCAGCACAAATACCAGCAGCGGTAATAGCACTATCCAACCCCACTTGTTGCAATGGACTCACTGGGGAATGGGAACTCACTGCTCTACCGCTACTTGTGATCCACCGCTAATAGTGCTGGACCAAGTAGCGGTAATGCCATTAGCGCTGGCAGTATCCCGGCAGTGTTACCGCCAGGATACCGCAAGACTCCTGATGAGGCCCAGAGTTTGAATGAACCATAGTTCACAGCTTAGTTTTAAGGAACATCAAAGCTACGGAAGATGTTAAGTTCCATGTAACACACATGTGCTATGTAGTTTGTCTTTACTTATAATAACTCTGAAATAATACATTCTTCTGTTCAAAATTATACTAAACTGCCAATGTGATTTGCAATTAACATTTGTTGTATAATTTCTTTATGAAATACCCAATATATCAGTTCTGTAAGTGTGCATGTTCCCTTTTCACAAATCAACATAAATGCAGCCGATCGTTTCCATTAGTGAATTTCGATTTCAAATAAACATTTGGTATAGCTATGTTTAAAATTAATTACATGATATTTCTGTTCAAGAGAAAATTCAGAGCTGACATTTTTGAATGCAGAACATTAAATTCAGTGAAATGATATGTTGCAAGGCACAGGGTTTCAGGCAAACTTTATCTCTCAAGAAGTATTCCACTTTCAACCAAGGAACAGGTGAAAACCAGCATTTGGTTATAATCGTGGCTCTGCATGGCACACCTTTCTTACTAGATAACAATGTATTTCAAAGATGTTCACAGATAATAGATTGCAGAACCATGTTTTTCTGAACTCAAACCTGCCACTGAATGAAATTAAAAAGAGGTGGCTATTATGTCAGTTTAAACAGCACGTATGGGGGTTTAAACAGTACTCGTATAAACATGATGATTCAAAGCCATCCAGACCTTGTACAAATTAATTTCCAAAACACTCAAGCCCGTGCCATCACTATCATATCTGTGAAGGAACAAGATGATAGTGAAGGGACTGCCACTGAGACTTTCAAAATAAATCTTCCACCAAATAATGAGTGATCCCCCACCCTGGATGGAAACATATTGACGTTCTTCCCAAGGTAGACCTCTTGTGAAGGTCTAGGTCAAGCATTGGATAACTGAGGAGATACAATAAGCTGTCTAGCTACTATGCAAAGGAAAGGAGAGCAAATATTATTCCCTATTCGAATTAATAAAGGTAATGACCCAGTTTCCTCAACAAAAGTCTGTTTGACTGATGAAAGCTTTATTACTGAAAAACTGCTTGGACAGTTACAAAAACATGAGAGGTTTCCCTATTTAATCTGCTAGATAAATGGGAATCTGTTCTTGATACCATGGATTTAAAACACCTGATTAAAAGCAGGAGTATATTGATGATCACAATTGGAACCAAAAAATGGCATGGTCATAAGTGATGGTGTTTCTGATTTCTATGTCAGTAATTAATTTGGTCTGGTGCATTGAACTCTTATACTTCTGAAATCCAAATAAAAGTAGAAGTTATTGTTCCTGTAAATACCCAGCAATTCAGTGTTGAGTACTTCTTGATAGATCATGTTTGCCTCTTACCCTGCCCTTTGTAAAGTATTATTTGATTAATTGATGTAATATTCTCCATTGAATTATATCAGGTCAGAACTTTATCTTGCACTGAAATTTCATGTAATTAATTTTAAATATAACTATACCAAATGTTTTACTAAACATTGAAATAACTAATAAAAAGGATATTCTGAATGTATGCTTACATGTGAAAAGGGAACATACAGAGTTTGGGTTATAAAGATCAGTAAAGGACAAAAACTTGTCTAATAAAGAGTATTTTATTTATATTCTTCTATAATAATGACTTTCTTTGAATCCAACTCCATTTTAGATGACAACATTCAAATAATGGTTTTCAATATTGATCCCCAAAGTGTAATGTTGTCTCAAGAAACCTCTATTGGAATGATGGTTGATTCCAAACATATTTCGAAGGACTTTGCAAATATTATCATTGGGCAAAGAACTGAATATGTGTATCACAATACTGATGTTGTTATACTAGCGACTCTCTACACTCGATAAATGGGGGATTCCATGGTATACTCAATGTGGACTTATTGGGGTGGGTCTGTTATCTGTTATACTTGCAAAGAAAAAAGTGCTCTGAGTTATAAGTAATTAACTTAATATTAAGGAATCATCCATCCAGGAAGACACCATAAATAGTTATGTCTCCACCCAACTTGACTATGCTCAGAAATTTATACTCCAGAAATATTCACAGGATTATGTCAGATAGTGGAAGAACAGATCAGTCTGATACCTGTGACACAGATGAACAAATAGAATTCAGATAAGTGCTTTCTAGGACATTTTCTCCATTGAATCATATCACTATGGACATAAATCTCTGCATAAAACAACAATTCCTACCAACCACAGTAATGCATAGGTAGTTGTAAAACTGTGTAGGTTGCCTCTCACGTTCATGGAATAATTCATGGACATTCTCAACAAGTTAAAATCCCATGCAATAATTTGTCCAATCTTACAAACCTTTATTAACCCACTACTATGAATATTAAAACCCATTGGTTAAAAGGGACTCTGTGCAGACATAAGGGAAATTAACAAAATGGTGCAAATGTCAAGATGGCCTCTCCCTTACATTGACTAGGGAATTACACAGATCACATTTCTAAAGTATACTGTTCTCTTGAATTGACAAATGGAGTTTGGACATTTCTCTGTACTCTGTGAACACTGATACAAAATTACCTTTACCTTTCAGGGAGAATGAGTATGTAAGACTGTTACACCATTTGGGTACATTAACAGTAGGAATTAATTCAATATATTCCTTCATGATGCCATCCATGACCTTGTAGAAAGAGGATATTTGACCTATGCAGAAGATAATCTGCTAATAAAAAGTAAATCTGTGGAAGAACGGTGGGGAGACTCACCATGGGCTGACAAAATTATACAATGCGGACAAAAAATGGTATTTAAAAAGGCAGGATATTGCAGTGACAATGAAATAACAGCTAGGGCCTTATTACCAAGGAAGAGAAAGTTGTGACTCTGCTGAAGTTGAAGAATTGAGTTATAAAGTGTCTTAGGGTTGACCTACTATAGCAATATAGTCATATATAATTATGCAGAGATCACTCATCCCTTGGTATGTATATTGAAGACAGCAGTGAAGGGGGAGTATTGTTCACACAAACAGAGACTGTGAAACAACTGAATGATGTCTTTCCCAAGCTCCCTGCTTGGTGTATCCAATGAAAAACAAGAGCTTTTCTCTGGAAAGATGTTCTCATAACTGTTAAACTGCAGTCTTTTCTCATATGCATGAGAAGGTTAAAAAGGTAATGTCAAATGCAAGTAAGATTATAAACTGTCAAACTTAAGTTTAATGACTGAGAATTCTCCCACCTGGCAATGGTATGGGTGGTGAAAAATGTCTGTCTGTTAGCCTATGGAGAATGTATTATAGTTGTAAGGTCCCACCCACCTTTGCAATATTCGCAGAGCAACTGGGTACAGACTGAGGATATCCCTAATACATGGATTACATACTGGATTCTTTCTATGCAATGCTACCCTGTAGAGATCAGATATGGTCAACATAAAAATTGTCCAATGGCACACGGAGTAGGAGACCCTCATCATTGTGTGTGGGATAACCACTTAGAAGATGAAGATTTAAAAGAAACTGAAAATATGGAGGCATATCTAGCTTTTGCTCTCAAGGTGAATGAAGAAAACACCTTTCAGATAATGGCCATAGTTTATGCAAATAACTATTCCTACCATATCACATAAAATAAAAAGAAGGAATTAATAGTTGGTATAGGAAATGCTTGGATGAATGATACCCCTCAAATCTCAGCTGGTTATAAAATTGGTCCTTTTAGTAGTCAGATGGCAGAACTGATGGCCATACATCAAGTCACTCTCTCTCTGGTGAAAATCATCAATCCCAGCAATGGTTGATAATGATTGATTCAAATAATGACCAAAATGAATTTGTTGAACAATTGATGAATTTGAAAGCAAGAGATGTGTTGTGTGCTCACAAGAAACTATTGAAACACAGAAAACTGATCCAAACCATACAATTTCATGAAATCCAAAATATAACAATCTAATGTCACTTTAAAATAGAAGATCTTTACAAAACAGGACATGTTTTGGCAGATCAATGAGCCAAAACTGGAGCATTCCAAGGGAAATCCATTGATATTGAACACATCTTGTGAAAAATACATAGCAGTCAACTTTCATGCTGAATGTACTCTCTTTCTTTCAATAGAATAGAGATTATCCAGATATCAATTTAATTATTGCTGCAAAAGACAATCAAATTATTTGAAAATGTTATCAATATCTACAAGTTTTTAGAAGACGTTCCCTTATCCGAACAAATTTGTCATGGGAAGGAAGATTGGAGAGTATAAATGAAATTCCATAAGATGTTCCAAATTCAGGATGGACTGTTGGTTGGGAAACCCCAATCTGGTTACGTTCAGTAGGTTGTACTGACCTCACTAGAAGCCTACTGTTAAACCATTGCCATGATGCAGACACCACCAGTCAGAGGGGATTTCAAAAGACAATGTCAGTCCTACAGGAGTTCGCCTATTGACCTCATATGTATCCAGATCTAAACATATAATTAAAAGGGTGTCTGGTATGTGATCAACACTAAACAGGCTCCTCTACAGAAAAGAAGGAATGACATTTCAGTGGTCTGTTTTACAGATTGATCTCATTGGGCCAATGATGTGTTCTATCCATGGTAACAAATACATGCTGATGGTAACTTGCTTATTTGAAAAATTGATTGAGTGATTCCCAGACCCAAATTATTATAAGGCAGAGACTGTTGCCACTTTTTTAATTAACTACATGCTCTTTTTTGCAGCCTTCCTCTAAGGATTGAGTCGAACTGGGGAAGACCCTTTACCAGTGAGGATATAACAAAGATGTGGAAAACTCTAAGAGTGAAAAGGAAACTACACATCACCTACTGCCCACCATATGGAGGTAGCGGTAGAATGATAGAGCAAGACAGGTGTGGGAATTTTAAAGATGTTTTGTGGTAGATGCTGGACCCAGTTGGGACTTACCATTACCACTGGCTTTGATGACTCTGAGATCTTCCCCCATTTCACCCACCCAAATGTTCCGTTTTGGAAACATGACTGGTAGAAAAATGGTATTACCACGCTGTCTGTTATACCGAACACAGCAACAGACATTGTTTATTGCATCTAGTACTCATAAATACATTGGAAATCTTCAAAAACAACTTCAGCACACATTCACCTATCCCCATCGAAAAATTGGATAAATCTGCAGTTTGTTTGAAAACATGCTATGGGCCTCATTAGACCGGCAACCTCGGATAACCATTTCCACCACCCAATATGATATATTATGTGCGGCACAGGAACGGTAAATTCCCATTCACGTGGAGTACCATAGGACTCCATGGGAATGGGGAGCACTGAAGCACCTGTATCGTCAGCAACGGTGCCGGTTTTTTTGTGATTTCTCTGCTGGTAGGGGCCTCAACTACCGGCATGTCAGGCCTGTCGGTAGATCAGAGCCCCTACCGGCAGACTCGGAGTGACACGGTCTGGAAAAGATGCTGGTAACCATACTTACCAGCACTTTTTCCAGACCAGGTCACTCATAATGAGGGGCAATGACTTCAAAACTTCAAAACCTCAAAACGGGAATATGTAATTGGTGACCACTATAACTTCCAAAGGAACCAATTTAAGGAGTCGAAGTTGTGCCTTCCTCAAAAAGAGTCTTAGAAATTAAAGATATCTCTGGTTTTCTACAAAATAAAACTACACAAAGAGGATCAGACAGAAGAATATTGGGTAAGTGAGTTGAAACCTGTCAACCCTGATCAAGTCTCGGACAAATAGAGGAATCATCTGAACCCAGAATGGCGGTGGCCTCTGAACAGTGAACTGTAATCTGTATTAGAAGGGTAAGTGTGGATGTTTAGATGAAAGGATGAATGTTTGGATTGTATTATTAAAATGTAAGTGTTAAAATGTGTACATTAATACATAAGTAAATTTGAGAGTAGGAAAGAAACATATTCACTGTATTCTTGCCTGCTACTAAACCAGTCTTTCTTTGCCTCTCTCTTAGTTAATAATCTAAAATTGTTTCCAAATGGAAGATCAATACAGGAGGAATTGGTGGCTCATTTGCTAAAAGTAAAGCCAGGAGCAAGCTAAAAGAAGAAGCCACAATATCAGAGTGTGATATGGGCAGTAAGAAGAATCTAAAGACAAGAAGAGTACATTAAAAGACCTGTTACAAAGAAACATTATCCGTGCTTCCACAAGATGTATAACATTTGTTGAACAAAAAAAACTAAAATACAAAGAATTGTTCTTATCCCTAGTTCATCAGGGACTGTTACAACCCCAGAAACCTATCCCATTTATGTTTTTTCTCTGGAATTGCTGTTTACTATTTGATTAAACGCAATTTTCTCCATTAAATAATGCAAACACAGAATGGCTTTACAATGTCACATCAAGTCATTAATTTTCAGAAAAATATGCTATGATGTAGGCTGTAATGAAAGAAATGCATACATTTTAGGATTTTTTAACAAACTATTAGATAGAAAGTTAGTATAAATCATACCTACTATATGTATAAGCAGTACACAAATATTGTCAGATTGTTAGTTTGAGTACAAATTATGTAAATAGGAAATTTTGATTACATGGGACAAAATATATTTAATGTAGTTTTTACATTCTGTGAACTTACTTACGCTGTAAACTTTGGTTCAACTAAGCCTGTATGTTTCTGCAGGTGTCAGCTTCATTGAAAGCAGGAATCTTTGGAGCCCATCCTCATCTAAAACCTGATCTAAACTATATATAATTATGTACATACAGGAACCTGGACCTTTTTGTTTCACCCACAAAAAAACATTCGGGTTCATCCCTAGAAGTTACATTTTGTTCTTTCTGCAAAGGCTTGTCTCCTAACCCAGAGACCAGGATATTGGCCAGGATGTAAGCTGAGAACTGGTACTTCTAAGGCAGGTACTGCCAGGATATGGACAGGTCACACTTACAAGATGCTTTCTGCTGTATGGCAGACAGGGGCGAGGAAGGAGTTAAACTAGCAAAGGAGATGTATTGCAGACAAGAGACGGTTTCACCATCTTGGGATATCTTAGACTACTCACACTTTCTGTGACATTTGCCCACTTCCGGCAGACAAATCACTCTGGCACTGTCATCAATAGGAAAATACTCTTTTCACAGCAGCTAGGATTCAACCCATCTTGAAGGAGTGAAATGGACCAATCCACTATGGCAAATTGAGTATATAAGGGGGTATATCCTCCCACTAAAATGTTGCATCATCCTTGGACAATAGATAAAAAGGTTTTCACCTGGCATTTTATTGGGGTACAGTCTGCAAAGTCCTATGCCATAGACATGAAGGTAAATACTCAAAGGAGGGAGCAATAACCATGCTCCCCACCTATCACAGAGCACAATTTGGAGTCAACTTTTATTTTGACAAGGCCTGTCTACTGCCTGAATACTGGCAACCAGGATTCTTCTCAGTGGAGGGGGCAACCCCTGTAAGGGGTCAACCTTCAACAGGGTTCCCAAAAACTAAAAAGCAATTAAAAGCCCCTGGACTTTATTTTGCCTCTCAAACGGCTTTTGAGCTTCTTCAAATGCTTTTGAGTTAAGGTCAAGCAGCAGCAGGACTCCAGTGGATGCCTTTCATGCTCACCACTTTTTCAAACCTCTTCAAGCCATCAAGATGCTGACTTGAGTATCACATGCCTGCAGTACAGCCGTATTCAAGCTTATTGCTGATTCCAAACTGAATCACATCACCTGCACCTTGGTGAAACAACTGAACCACTGTGTTCTTCTTACTCCACGATTGCCTGCCAATTCTTCAGTCATTTTGAGCCAATCACCAATGCAGGACTGCATTTCATCACAGGATCAAGTCGAACTGACCCACCTGCCTCATTGCTGACTACATTCATAGGAAGCACCCATCTCGACCATCTCGAATATCAACTCAGCTCAATGGAAAGTGGCAAGAAGCCCAGATTGACAATGGTGAGCCACCCAAAAGCAGATAAAGGTACATAGTGGTTCTGTCCATCTGCATGCTCGTATAGGCCTAGAGATATTGCATGCCCTACTCTTTACTTTCTAAAGATATATATTTGAACTTGAACATTTCCAAATCCTCTGTCTTCCTTTACTGGGATGAGCTAATTGTGTTTTCATGAGTGTGTTTTTTTTAATAGTTTGTTTAATCACTCCTTTTCTATAGAACCTTGGGTATTCTTGTATTTTGGTGCATCAGTACTATTGAAGTTAGGATGCTTCCTTTCTACCTAACACCCCTAGCTCCTGTAAGTGGTTTCAACCCAGCACTCCACCTAAGTCAATGCCTGGCGTGAGATGCCCAGCTGGAACCCTTAAATATATATGTTGATGTCTAAAGTTCTTTTATTTCTGAACGATGTACCCTTATCGCACGCCCCTCTCTTTGAATCCCCCCGGTATCACTGAACCAAGAAGTAGGTTGTTTTGCAAAGTTAAAAGATTTATTGTATGAATTGAACAATATAGATATCATACTGTTATGAATTTTAACAATATCTAGATGTCACACTATTAATATTTATACAATGATCAACATTGGGTGATATTACAGTATTAACAATCTCTTTAATCTATAGGAGTATGGATGAGAAGAATAATGTAGCATAGAATAAACTTTGTGTGGGTTCAATGAAAAGCAATGATAGGAAATTAATGCAGCACAGAAATAAAACTTGATATGAATTCAATCAAATGCAATGTAATCACTCTTTCCCACTGATACTACTCAATCCTCCCTAATATGCAATATAGAGATGGAAGAAGAGAAAACAGGTTTCAGGAATAAACACTCTACAAATGCAGTTTCAATCCCAATTCCCCCCAGCAAGCTTAGAGAGAAACAGTACTGATTTGAAACAGGTCAGATGCTTTTCAATGTGGCTTGTAATGAACGGGAAAAACACTGAAAATGACTTTAAATCGCTAAATAGGATTCAGAACTAGTGGGAGCCCCTTTGGTCCTGGTAGACACTAGCAATGATGGTGGGATAACTAGCAGATAGAAAACTGAATTCAGAGGTTGAATGCAAAGAATTAGCTATTTTAAATGTGTTGAAATTGAGCCAAATGCAGAATTGTGGCAAAAGTATAGGGAGTTGGAGTAGCTTCATTTTTTATTTTTTTTTAAATTGTCTTATTTTTGATAAACAACAATTAAGTAACATAACTTCAACATCCCCCCCTCAACTCCCCTCCCCCCTCCCTGTGGACACGTATGCTTTAGTACAGGGATTACATTATGCATTAAAGATATCTGAGATCTTGATGTTGTGTGGGCACCACTGTTCCATATAGTCTGATTGGAGATACTCCAGGACTCCGCCCCATTCCTTTGCAAACCTGTCTCTCGTTCCCTGGATTGTGTGTGAGATTTTTTCCATCGCCATCTGGGCCCAGACTCTTTGGAGCCATGCGAAAATCAGCGGGGTGTCTTTTTTTTTCCAACTATGGGCAATTGTTGTCCATGCCGCTATAAGAAGACCCATAAGACTTCTCCATTGTGATTTATTATATCTTCTTGCCATGTCGTCTCTTATTCCACACAACCAGACACCCTCTCCTAATTGCCCCACATCTGGAAATATTTTGCCCATTTCTCCCTTAACTTCTTCCCAGAAAGGCCTTATTCCTTTGCAAGTCCACCAGATGTGTTTCCAGGTTCCCACCTCTCCGCATTCCCTCCAGCATAAGCTTGATGTTTTCGGGAACATAGTGTGGAGTCTCTCTGGGGTGTAGTGCCACTGTGTTACTATTTTTATCCACATTTCTCTTGTTTGAGCAGATCTGGTCATTTTTGGAATTAGAGTCCAGAGGTCCTCCCATTGTTTCCTTGTTGGTTCCCACCCCAGAGTGCTGTTCCATTTAATCATATATGACCACTTAATTTCTTCATTCTGTGTATTCATAAAGGAATATAAAGTAGAAACCCATTTCTTTGCCCCTGAGCTCGTCGTAACATATTTCTCAAATGGGGTGAGAGTTCTCATTGCTGCCTTACAGGGAAGATAGATGGAGACAGAGAGAGAGACGGAAAGGAAGATAGAGTTGGAAAGCGAGATTGTGGTCAAGGCAGAGGTAGAAGCAGTAGGAAGACTTGAAAGGCTCATGAGAAAGACGTTGAGTTTGTGATTCAAGAGAAGACACAATGACGTCTCGCAGGCTGACTAGGTGTTGGCAGCAGCGGAAGTAGAAGCAAAAAGTAGAGAAGGCATCCTGCATGGAGACAGAACACCAAACGTTATACAATTGAAACCTGGTGGTCAGTGGGCAAGAGTAAGACTGAGAAAGAGGCGAACAAGCACAAAGCCTCAATGAAACAAATGTTTGATATTTGTGAAATGCCCGGAAAGCGTTGTACCGGTCAAACATGAACCAGTCCGATGGAAGGACAGAGATTGGATTGTTGTGGCATGACCTGTAGTGGGTGGACCGTGTTGTAATTGATTTCAATCTGGCACACACCCAAGTCACACCCAGGATGTAGTGCGCAAATTAAACCCTTATTTATTTTTATCTATAAATTCAATAATCTGAATGATATACCACTCATATCACACCCTTCTCCTGAGAACTCCCCCCCCCCCGGTCACACTGAACCAGGAATCAGGCTAGTTTGCAAAGGTAAATATTTATTCATGTATTTAGAATTTAATCACAATATATTTTAATAGGCAAACAAGAAACACCAATGAGGTGACATAACACTGAATAATATCTTTAATACACAAGGAATCAAATAATGAGCACAAAAGCAATTGCAGCACAGAAAAGAATACTTTTGGTTTGGTTTGAAACAGATGGCACTATGGTTAGGGGTTCTCCCTGCAACACCCCTCAACCCCCAATAGGCAATTAAATAAATGTGAGGATAGAGCAGGTATTCAGGAATAGCACAAATCAAACAGAATATCACTCCCACCTTCCCCCTTCAAACACAAGAGAAAAACGAAATTGACTTTTCAGTTGTCAGATGGCTTTGAAATTGTTTTTGGAATGGACTGAGCAAAAACACCAAATGTGGTCAAAAATACTTAAATTATTATATATTCCTATGGGAGCCACTTTGAACAGTTTCACACAATCACAAACAATGGTTTAGTCCAAAGAAAACATTTGAAATCTCAAAGTCCAAGTGGGAAGCAGTTTCCAGTTATTTCACATGTGTAAAACCTTTCAGAATTTCAATTCGCAGCAAACTTTTCCTTGTGCGATTTTCGCTTTAATGGGTGAACCACACTGTTGGGTTCTATTGATAGCTGAGGATGTTAGGTACAAGTAGGAGTTGTAATTTCGCTTCTATCATAAAAACAGAGGGAGTTATAAAGGTTTTCGTGAGAGTCGTTTTTGCAAAATGGGCGCGAGAATGGAAAACAGAAAAGCACTTTTGGAAATGACAGATGGGTTTGATTATACTATATTATGACTATGAAAAAGCGAATGCCAGAGATGGATCTTACAGTCACGTGATCAGCGTAACCCGCCTGTTGTGGATACTCTACTTCTTCCAGGGATTTACTTTTCTTAATCAAATCAATAAGAATTTAGACTTTAATAACACAGATGAGAAAAGAGTTAGCGCAAAGATATTTCTCGAAATACTATTTGTTCTGAATTAAAGATGGGATGACTTTGAGATTGGGATCATACAATGCAGATATATTTTGGGTCACTGTTCTTCCTATTAATACTCACAGAATAAGTTATTAAATTGGACCGTCAGTTGTGGTCATGGATTGGGTCTGTCAAGGAAGGACATCATATCAGGCGCGGGACTGGAGAAGCTAGGCCGGTCACCGGATTTGCACAGGGTCTGTCTTTCTTGTTTGTGGGTATTTCAATCAGCTGGATAGCGAGTTCCTCTGGCAAGCCTTATGGTAGCAAGCCAGAGAGTTTCAGGATACTGGTTCAGATGGGCCTTCCCACACCACAACGCTTCACTAGGTTGTGAGACTAAGTTTGAGATTTTAGGCCTTGCTGGAAGTCAATAGTTCTCTACTGCTGGCAAGAGTCTTGGCATTTGGATCTGGAAGAATTTTAAAGCTGGATGTAGAATGCTGGATCAGAGGGCTTCGCTAGAATCAGAAAAGTGAGTAGATCAGTGAGTCCCTATGTGTTGTCAGCTGTCTCTATTTACCCTTTCAAGTGACATCACAAAATGGGTGTATGGGCCGGCTTAGCTAAGCTTGCCCCTTTTAGCTGGGATTGGATCAAGACCTCATCTCCGCCTTGCATCTGAGTGATTGGATCAAGGCCGGATGATGTCACATTTTTTGGTTTGCTTTACAGTCCTTAGAAACCTCCCTTTAGCCACTGGTCTCAAAATCGGATTTTATCCTAAATACATATTTCTACATTGGTCACCTCTACACAAATCACACACAAAGATTCCATATTTTATGTAGCAGCTGTTCCTGAAAATCCCACAGCTGCGGGATCTTGTTTCACCTTTCTACAGAATTTTGTTCTTTTCGCTATGAACACAATTTCCAAACTTTCTGCAACTTTCCACAAATGTGTGTGTTTACCATAGGGATGTGTGTGTAAAGTTTTACAATTTTAGTATTAACACAGTTCACATAAAACCACATATATTGCCATTCCTGTCCACAATATGTTACACAGTTCTACCACCTCTTAAAACGTGCAGCCAAAATTTAGAATAACAGATCTGTCCTTTGTATATTTTTCCCCACTTTGAATCACAAGATATGAGTCTTTAAAAATTCATTGTTCATTGTTCAGGCTTAACAGCACATGGTCTCCCTTTGTCTCTCCTTGCAGTCCAGGAACAGTTTACGACCCCTTTCACACCTCCGTTTCCTGGGCTGAAGGGTCTTCTATTGTTCATTCTCTTTCTGTAGACAAGACACAATTATCATCTACCAGTGAGTTTCTGCTGAGAGAATTCCCCCTCCTCTTGGAAGAAACCTGTTTTTCCACTTCCAAAGGGTTGTAGCTCAGCCAGGCTAATTTATTCTTAATAAAAAATCCAGCAAAAACCAAACTTGTTGCATCAAATCACATAAATACATTACTTTCTTAGCTTCAAATCTGTGGGATCAAAAACACAACTAAGATCTGTATTCCTTTTAGCAATAATCCTTTTATGTTTTCTAATCCGGCAGACTTTTAGTTTGAAGTTTTCTCAGGAGCTCATCTGACAGCTGTCATTCACAGGTAGCCCAGGGTACTGCACACAGATTTTGACAGGGGCTGTCAGTTTACAGACAATCAGTTTTTTAGAAGAAATGTTTTGCTCTTCACATTTAGGACTTTGTATGTTCGCAATGCTTCATAAAATTACATGAATTTTTGCGCCAAGCAAGATTTTGAATGTTGAGAAGTGTTGTGTTATAGGCACTTTGGAGTTTTTAGCAACAAAGCAAATGTCATTTATAGGTACATTTTGGAGTTTCATTTGTGAAGTGCTGCTTCTCTCTCTCCACTTTGTTTGCTGGTCATGGAGCCCAATGGCACATTTTCTGCAGGGTGTGCTCTATTCCACCACACATGCACCATGGGTGGCAGGTTGTGCATTCATCTTTTTGTGTGTTTAAGAACACAGTTTTTGTAGGTTTTTGGCATGCACAAGAGTTTTCCTGCCATTGTTGCGGTTTCTTGCACCATAACTATCAGAATGAAGCCACATAGCAAAGCGGAGTGGGTCAATACATCCCACAGTGTGGTCCAACAACTGCACTGAGACCGCTAACCACTGGCCCTCTGCAAAGTCCGATAAATGGGCATGAGAACCGGCCAGAGTTGTGGCGGCTGAACGACCTGTGTGGACGAGATGGTTAAGTCCATACCAACATCAGAATCACCAGCAATTCAGGGCTCACGAAATAAGCACACAGCGAGAGAAGCAATATATTTCATCACAAGATCCCTGGAAGAACCGGTGAAGCATCCTGACTCCAATACCAGGTAACAGCAATTGTTTAAAGTCTGGGAGGGAGCTGAGGGAAAGCTAAGAGAGCCTTGGAAAACAGGCAACAGCAAACAAGTTGTAAGGAAGGCATGGTGTCAAATAGTAAGACAGACACAAGTGATCACGGTTCAAGGGTGTTTATTGAACTTCAATTGGGTTCGACAAATGCCTATCTAAAACTAAATCCAAAGATGGGAGTAAGCTACGACCATCAAATAATAATAACGCAGTCCTCATCGAGTCTGTCAAAAAAAGGGCCTATACTAATAAACCTATTGCCAATCCTTACTTCTAAATACAAACAGTGTGAGAAATAATGTTATGTAAAAGAAAAGTGTTCAAGAAATGACATGTCAGGATATTCATGCCGTTGGCTTCCCTTGCCCATGTTTTCAGCATGGGACAAGGCGGCACACTCAAGCTTAGCACACTCTCTGGCTTCTTTCGCACAAGGATACATTTCAAAACTTCAACATCAGGGCCTTCTGTGGCAAAGTCTCTTTGCGATTCAAAGTCTCTTATTTCAGAGGGCCTGGTGAAACATGACAAACATTAAAGTTCCTTTCTTCTTAGGATTTCAAATATACAATTTCTCAGGTGATGTTTACCTGGGTCCCCCTCCACCGGGTTCAGACCCACTTTGACACAAAATCTTCAATTGGTCTCACTTTGCCGGGCTCAGACCAAATATACAACTTCTCAGGTGGTTTACTCTTCACCCTGGGTCACCCTACACTGGCCTCAGACCCACTTTAACACAACACCTTCAACTGATCTACCTCTGCCGGGCTCGGACCAAATTTCTCTACTTCATCAAAATCAAAGACTTTCGACTGTGCGCTGGATTTTGGTTGCCCCTTCGGAGGACCACTTGAATTCACAATTACTCATTCTCTTCTTGATATAACCTTTTCTCACTTTCACTTTTGCCACTCCTCATCTGGATACCTTACAGAGACCTTCAATTGAGCACCCATGTCGGACCACTCTGTCAAATGTATGGTGTCTTGGTTTTAAAGTTCAGTCACTCCTCAGGAATTATAACACGTGTTTAACAATGTGTGTTCCAGCACTCGCCATACTATGTTGCTGCTTGCAACCTTGGCTTCAACACAGACCGGTCTTGTATTGGTCTTCCCAACTAACCAGCTGTGTTGATTTCACTGACACTCCTTTGTTATTGGAGCCAAGGATGGTACCAATGCGGCTGGTGATTCTCACCAACTTGATTATTGACTTGGAAGGGCACCAGGGTACCTCCGACACACAAAACCGGATTCTTCAGCCTGGGTTCCCGGTCTTACACTTTCTATTCTCGAGGGTTCAGGAAAGTAATGGTTCCTTGTTGAAAAGGTCAAGAGAGCTTCCCTCCTTGCGATCCCCTTCTGTTTTGCTGTCTTTCCTCTCTCGTTCAACTGCAGTCTAGAAACTACTGTTTCCTCGTGGGCTTTGCCTCGCTCAGAGTGTGCTCTCGTGTTTCACCTTTTATCTGTCTGGGGGAACTTAATGGAAGTCAGGTGTTTGTGATGGTCAGTAATTACCTGACCTCTCCTGACCATTGTATTGGGAAATGTCAGATATACTGCTTGGGTGTTAGTCTGTTTTCTCTCATAGCAGGCTGTCCGTGGGAAAGTGTTTGTGTTGTAAAAGGGGGTGTAGAGTTCCTAAATATCCTACCTGGTAGGATGGGGTAAAGGTGTTACAGGGAAGGGGAAACTGTGTCTCACCATCCAGTATCCCACTCCCCAAAGACCCCTCACTCAGGTGATCCTCCCGCACTGCTCCACCCCCAGGAACTGGATCCAAAAGCAGTGGCCGTATCCTGGCCACCTGGAGGACAGACCCCCAGGAACTAGTGGGTGAGTCACCTTCTGGTTTCTCACAAAGTACAAAGAACAGTTAGCTAACAGAGATATAACACTCACCTCAGCAGTTGTGAATGAATTCTTTAAAACTCCAACCCCAACTTCCCGAAATTTTATTTAAGGTGTTATCACCTGGAACTCCGCCAAAGGAACAGAAACCCTTCCAGGGGTCTTCTGGAGAATCATTGCAAAGAAGAGAGTTCTTGAAGTGACTGTTGAGACAATCAAACTCCCCAGTTTCATCTATGACCGATCTTCAGAGCAAAAACCAATCAACCTCTATAAAAGGGCTATTCCCAGTTTATGGTTGGTCGACACCAGATCCTGTCAAGAGTCTAGTCCTTTTAATCACAGAGGCAAAACTCCCTTTTGAAACAAGAATAAAATCCATGTCGTTGTCTTTTGTCATTGTATTCTCTTTTTGAAAAGCTGAGAATCAGGCCCTTTCTTTTAGAAAGCAACCTTGTAACATCCAGCAAAATCGAGAATGCTTAAGACTGTAAAGGTAAAGAAAGAAGAAAGTATTGAACCACTTTGAAGCACAATTTGCTGACCAGTTCCTCAAAGGTATGGCGCTGGAGAGTCGAGCGGAATTCAGGGAGGACCTTCACCATCCCAGTGTGGTCAGAATAAAGAAAGCAAAGTGAATTAAGAGATCATTGAAAGAACTTCAGGTGTTGTTGAGAGCAGTATGATACTCTGGGGAATCAGCTCGGAGAAGGGAGTCATTCTCCTAGTCCAAGGAGAAGCCTGAAGAACTGTTTTGTTTTGTTATTTTGAGAAAACTTGAACACTTGACATCCAGGAGAAGGTAGTCATTCTCCTGTATCACGAACATGAAGCAGAACTTACCCGAAATATCAACACCTTTGAGAGTAATAGAAGAAAGTAGAACAGCATGGAAATTATATCCTGAGACCTGATCTTATTCTGGATGTATGTCCACAACTAGTACAAAAGCTCATTTTTATTTTGCTCACATTTTTTGGTCACACTTTTTCTGATAGAAAGTAGAAGCAGAGCCCCTGAAGCCCCCTGGTCAACTCCTTCAGCCCACCCGCTGTAAAATTGCCTGACCACAACACACTATGGGCCTCATCACGACCTCAGCGGTTTCCCTTAAATCTGGCGGTAGCGCTATTACCGCTGGATTTAAGGGTTCGCCGAATCAGGGCCTCGGCGGATTTCAACCCAGCTCTGAGCTGGTGTGAAATCCGCCGAGAATTCGCGCTCATACCGCCGGCGGGAAATCCGCCGGTGGTATGAGCGCGAAATTTCCCCATTGAGCCCAATGGGGAATGGGCCATTCCCGAATGGGCTCAATGGGGAATGGGGATTTCGAAGTCCGCCCAACTCGTCATCCCGCGATATTAGCGCCGGGGGCTATGGCGGTCCCGCTAATAGCCCCCGGGCTAATACCGCCGGTGTTACCGCCGAGGTCATGAGGAGGCCCTATGTATCTTTTGGGGATCAAATTGTGCCAAAAAAATGAGAGCAAAAAGTATTCAACCTTTTGCCCTTTAAGCATGAGATACAATACCATTCGACTATCTACCAAAACAGTTAAGCCATTCCTTCTTGAACTATGGGTATTAATGTTTCAATAATGTCTCTTTTCCCTTGCTATACTAACCTTCTCATTTTACCTGTAGCTAAAGATTTAGTGCATTTATGTTTGGGAAGAGAAATTGAGGTTTGCAGCACTCTGATTCTGTGGTCTGCTGGTGTACTTGAAGCTGGAGGTAACTCTCCACTTTACCTCCAAAAATTGGTGGTATTACCATCCGGTAATATCGCTTGAAGCTGGAGGTAACTCTTTCACTTTACCCCCAAGAATCAGCGGTATTACTATCCGGTAATACCGGCAGATCTAATACCGGTAAGCTTGTAGTTTGGCAGTATGGCAAAAATGGAAGTAAGCCAAATTACCTCCAATGTTCTCCCACACCACCAAACTCGTAATGACCCTCTATAGTCTTAAGTTTTTTCTAAAATGTCAGTAATATCCCCTGAATAAAAGCTGCAAGCATTGCTTCTTGGGCCTCTGACACCATTTTTAATTTCATTACAGAGTGATGCCTAAACGCTGCCTTCAACGGAGCAAGATAATCTGCTGGAGACTCATTCTTATTCTGTTTGAAATCATTTATGTTAGCCAATCTGTTTTTCTGGGGCATGCCACGGGATCCTTACCAACAAATTCTCCCTTGCCTGGGCCACTTCGGACCCTACTCCAGGGTCATGGGTCTTCCAACCAGTCTCTTGTGTTAAACATTGGCGTACCTCAGTAGGCATAATACCCTTAATAACTGTTTCATGTCAACTGTGTTTGCAGCATTGTAGCACCGGGTAACAGTTTTCAATTCCCCATTCATTTTTCTGGCTACATCCTAATATTTGAACAAATCTTTTGACATATTCCTTAAATTCCCCCCCAGTCCATGGGCCATGTACTGTTCCCAAATTATAAACTGCATAAAACACTGGTTGCTGCAGCATCAGGGCCAGTAGAAGTGTGCTTACTGCCCCATACACAGTGCGTATGTAAGGGACTGATAGCGGATGCAGTAAGTAAGGGACTGGTCATGGAAGCAGAAACGCTTCTCACTTGCTCAGATGGGATTTGTCTCAGAAAGAGTTCTCATCCGGCATCTGGTATGCAAGCATGAAGTGTATATGTAAGACAAATCCTTTCCAGATGCTTCCATGTCCTCCTAGAGTGATAAAGGGGGGACAATGTGGCTCACAACTGAGTTTTTTTTGAAGAATGTGGCAATAACCTCAATAGGCAAAAAACCTCTGACAAGTGTTTTTCCAATAGAGTTGCCACACATGGTGATTCTGGAATGAGAACTACAGGTTGATGGATGGTGCGGCAGAACTGGATTCAGCGGAACCTCTTTATGAGTACACAGAAGAAACATAGGGAACAGCAGGGGACTGGGGAAGTTAACGGAGAATGAGAATAGAGGCAAAGAAAATGAACAAAGAGAAGCTAGTGTGGCAAGGGTGCAGAGAAAAATCACACGGACTGACAATCGATGCAGGAGTCTGGGGTGTCCGTCAGCAGGGAGGATTCAGCTAAACTTCCACACAAAGTGACAATCCCATTGTGGTTGTATACCACTGAATAACAGAAACCTTGCCAATATGGGCATCGGCCTGGCCGTCATTACAAGTTTGCTGGTCCGGAAACAACTGTGCCGGCATGCTTATCGGTACCATTGTTTCCGGACCGGCAAACTACGAGTCTGCTGGTGGGTGATATTCCGCCCACCATCTCTGACCGTGGCAGGTAGAACGGCACCCACCAGCAGACTTTCACGGAAGCACCAGCACTGTTATTAATGGTGCCGGAGCTTCCGTGGTCCCCATTACTATGGAGTCCTATGGCACTCCACAGGAATGGGGATTAACAGAATTGCCGGGGCCAGATTTAGCGGACCACCGGGGCTGTAACGCCCCGGTTAATCTGGCAAGTCCGGCACCAGTAAATCACTATGGGCCCGGCAGCAGCCAGCCGTTTTACTGGCACAGTTACCGTCAGACTAATGAGGGCCTCAATCTAGACTGGTGCACGTTCCACTAAATGGAATGGCGCATAGTGGAAGTATGGTTATTTTCCAGCAATACCAACAGAGTCTGTCACAGTCTTTTTTCATGGCTGAAACCATGACAATGTGCCTTGTGGGGATTTGCTGCTGTGTTTGCACACTGGACTCTGTTGGGGTTTGGGACTGCATAGGCTTAGCAGTTGCAGCCTTGGAGCACCTTGAAGTGGAAGCTTGTGCAGAATTGTGTTGTGTATTATTTGATTACATGCAATCCCCTCCATTAAATAATGTAAACTTAGAATAACATTACACTGGAATATCATGTCAATAATGTAAAACAGTCAAAACAGAATGTTTAGAAGAGAATACTTTGTTGCTGGTTGTAATAAAAGAGAAATTGAATTTAAAGGTGCTTTTGCATGTTTGTTGGGAGTATTCTAAACTGTGTATTGTACATTTTAGCATTCTATAAAGAAATGATATACAGAAAGGTATCATAAAAAACAGATGTCTAGCATATGTAAGAACAGAACAGACATATTGTCAAATTTTGAGTATGACTAATGTTTCAAAATTTCCCAAAACATCACTAAATGCGTTCTTCATATTTTGTGTTTTGTTCAGGTGTAAGGGTTTGTGTTGAATTGTTAGAAGCAGAAGCTTACAGCAGGACCCCTGAAATTTCAGATAAAATAAACTGCAGGTAGATATCCCATCTGTTACTTATTTACTGTTAGTTATTAAAGCAGCTAGTTAAAATTGTCCTTTGTTTAAGGAAAGCAAATAGTCCAATGATCTTCATGTAAGCCCACATGCAAATGAAATTAAAGTCAGTTGGAATGGAAAGCAATAGTTTTACATAACCATGCGAGACATAAATCATCATAATAATTAGATTTTAGGTTGCAAGTTCAGACTGTTTGTCTGAATTGAAAAACAAAGATAGAGCAACAATTAGGGAGAAACCTATGAATCAGAATTTGTTCTAAACAGAGCTCCCTAAAATACATTTTGTTGCTAACTGGCATTTCATGAATTCTTAAGACATTTATTTAAATGCTTTATGATTTTTGCACTGGAATCTGGTTTGTCTTTTTAAAGTCCTAGGACAGGTCTGCACATTAACTGGCTCCCGGCATCACTTCCAGATAGGCTGTTGCTTTCAGTCTGTCAAACTGCTCCCAACATCCCTATCAGGTAATCTGGTTCTGTCTTGGTAAAAGCCTCTCCACCCCTACAGGAAAATGCAGTCTTTTGGAGAGTTTCCGTCAGATACATCCAATTTGAACCACATTCTGATTTTCTCCTGTCAAACAGACTCTCTTCCTTTTCTGATTTTTTAGAACTCTCCAAATGTGTCGGAGTTTAAATAGCCAGCAATCTCAGCCCATGCAGCATAATCTAACTTCACTTACTCACATTCACTAGCATCCTTCACTTTGCCCCAATTGACCCATGGTGTTCTAGCTTACAGGTAGCCCTCCCCATAGAAATCTGAAAAAAAAATTGGACTGAAATGTATGTTTGCTTTATAATTCCCAGTATCGACCTATGGCACTAATAAGAATAACATACAGAGCAGCAAATATATTCTAAATCAGAAGTTATCTTTTATATTATTTTGACTTCATGCACAACAGTGTACATTTATCAATAAATCATATGTAAGCATCATATTCCTTTGTTCTGCTGAATTCATATCTATCTTTGGTTTTCAATGTGGACAAAGGGAATGAAGATTAGAGGCAAAAAATCTATTTCTCACTTGTTAATTTACAATACATTGTGTTTGTGAACATATTTTATTTAGTGTGATTTTAACAGAGACATCTGCTATTATGAGAAAAATGCCCTTTAAATAGCCTACTCTAATGGAACATACACATACTGCATGAGACCTTATTGATCTTCTAGGTCAGAGGTCAAGGCCTGTTCAAGGCATCTGCTTATTTCAAGTTGCCATTATTAACTGGCGATGCAGTTACCAATCTCTTACCAGGGTGAACTTCCATATGCACTTAGAAAATGAGTGCCATAAAAGCCCTGTCTTTGGAATTCACTCTGATTTATTGCTTTTTAATTTACACACAGGCCCTTGTCTGAAGTAAAACAGATCTGTCTTTAGCCTTTTAATGCCTTGGACACAGTGAATGTAATGGGCTCTGTTCATTCATGGGGGGCCATTACGAGTTTGGAGGTAGCCATGCCACTATTTGCTATTTGCTATTTGCGGCATGGCTGCCTCCAAACTCGGGTCCGGGTTCCCTGAATGGGGACTTACCGGGTCATTCCAACCTTGGAGGACCTGGTATTTCCCCATTCAGGGAACCCAACCCCATTTCCATTTGAGCCCCCATAGGGCTCAATGGGAATGGGGAGGGAGCTAACAACGGGCCTGTTAATAACAGGCCCGTTGTTAGCTCCCTGGTCCTTTAGCGGGACCCGCTAAGGGACCACGTAATGCAGCGGTAAGAGGTTAACAGCACCGGCATGCTTACCGGCACCATTAACCCCTTACTGCCAACCTCCTAATGAGGCCTGTGGTCTCAATAAACTGAGCTATGTTGAAAGATAGAGGGCATCATCATGAGTTGGGCCTTACTCCTTGAATGCAGCGGTAACCCTATTACTGCTGAATTTAAGGGTTGGCCAAATCATGAGTCGGGTGGTAAGTGGGAGCTTTAGCTGTAGCATTTTGCTGGAGGTAAAAATGTCCCCTTATCGCCCATTATTGGCAGTTTTTGGTGCTATTACTGCCAGCACAAATACCAGCAGCGGTAATAGCACTATCCAACCCCACTTGTTGCAATGGACTCACTGGGGAATGGGAACTCACTGCTCTACCGCTACTTGTGATCCAACGCTAATAGTGCTGGACCAAGTAGCGGTAATGCCATTAGCGCTGGCAGTATCCCGGCAGTGTTACCGCCAGGATACCGCAAGACTCCTGATGAGGCCCAGAGTTTGAATGAACCATAGTTCACAGCTTAGTTTTAAGGAACATCAAAGCTACGGAAGATGTTAAGTTCCATGTAACACACATGTGCTATGTAGTTTGTCTTTACTTATAATAACTCTGAAATAATACATTCTTCTGTTCAAAATTATACTAAACTGCCAATGTGATTTGCAATTAACATTTGTTGTATAATTTCTTTATGAAATACCCAATATATCAGTTCTGTAAGTGTGCATGTTCCCTTTTCACAAATCAACATAAATGCAGCCGATCGTTTCCATTAGTGAATTTCGATTTCAAATAAACATTTGGTATAGCTATGTTTAAAATTAATTACATGATATTTCTGTTCAAGAGAAAATTCAGAGCTGACATTTTTGAATGCAGAACATTAAATTCAGTGAAATGATATGTTGCAAGGCACAGGGTTTCAGGCAAACTTTATCTCTCAAGAAGTATTCCACTTTCAACCAAGGAACAGGTGAAAAGCTGCATTTGGTTATAATCGTGGCTCTGCATGGCACACCTTTCTTACTAGATAACAATGTATTTCAAAGATGTTCACAGATAATAGATTGCAGAAACACGTTTTTCTGAACTCAAACCTGCCACTGAATGAAATTAAAAAGAGGTGGCTATTATGTCAGTTTAAACAGCACGTATGGGGGTTTAAACAGTACTCGTATAAACATGATGATTCAAAGCCATCCAGACCTTGTACAAATTAATTTCCAAAACACTCAAGCCCGTGCCATCACTATCATATCTGTGAAGGAACAAGATGATAGTGAAGGGACTGCCACTGAGACTTTCAAAATAAATCTTCCACCAAATAATGAGTGATCCCCCACCCTGGATGGAAACATATTGACGTTCTTCCCAAGGTAGACCTCTTGTGAAGGTCTAGGTCAAGCATTGGATAACTGAGGAGATACAATAAGCTGTCGAGCTACTATGCAAAGGAAAGGAGAGCAAATATTATTCCCTATTCGAATTAATAAAGGTAATGACCCAGTTTCCTCAACAAAAGTCTGTTTGACTGATGAAAGCTTTATTACTGAAAAACTGCTTGGACAGTTACAAAAACATGAGAGGTTTCCCTATTTAATCTGCTAGATAAATGGGAATCTGTTCTTGATACCATGGATTTAAAACACCTGATTAAAAGCAGGAGTATATTGATGATCACAATTGGAACCAAAAAATGGCATGGTCATAAGTGATGGTGTTTCTGATTTCTATGTCAGTAATTAATTTGGTCTGGTGCATTGAACTCTTATACTTCTGAAATCCAAATAAAAGTAGAAGTTATTGTTCCTGTAAATACCCAGCAATTCAGTGTTGAGTACTTCTTGATAGATCATGTTTGCCTCTTACCCTGCCCTTTGTAAAGTATTATTTGATTAATTGATGTAATATTCTCCATTGAATTATATCAGGTCAGAACTTTATCTTGCACTGAAATTTCATGTAATTAATTTTAAATATAACTATACCAAATGTTTTACTAAACATTGAAATAACTAATAAAAAGGATATTCTGAATGTATGCTTACATGTGAAAAGGGAACATACAGAGTTTGGGTTATAAAGATCAGTAAAGGACAAAAACTTGTCTAATAAAGAGTATTTTATTTATATTCTTCTATAATAATGACTTTCTTTGAATCCAACTCCATTTTAGATGACAACATTCAAATAATGGTTTTCAATATTGATCCCCAAAGTGTAATGTTGTCTCAAGAAACCTCTATTGGAATGATGGTTGATTCCAAACATATTTCGAAGGACTTTGCAAATATTATCATTGGGCAAAGAACTGAATATGTGTATCACAATACTGATGTTGTTATACTAGCGACTCTCTACACTCGATAAATGGGGGATTCCATGGTATACTCAATGTGGACTTATTGGGGTGGGTCTGTTATCTGTTATACTTGCAAAGAAAAAAGTGCTCTGAGTTATAAGTAATTAACTTAATATTAAGGAATCATCCATCCAGGAAGACACCATAAATAGTTATGTCTCCACCCAACTTGACTATGCTCAGAAATTTATACTCCAGAAATATTCACAGGATTATGTCAGATAGTGGAAGAACAGATCAGTCTGATACCTGTGACACAGATGAACAAATAGAATTCAGATAAGTGCTTTCTAGGACATTTTCTCCATTGAATCATATCACTATGGACATAAATCTCTGCATAAAACAACAATTCCTACCAACCACAGTAATGCATAGGTAGTTGTAAAACTGTGTAGGTTGCCTCTCACGTTCATGGAATAATTCATGGACATTCTCAACAAGTTAAAATCCCATGCAATAATTTGTCCAATCTTACAAACCTTTATTAACCCACTACTATGAATATTAAAACCCATTGGTTAAAAGGGACTCTGTGCAGACATAAGGGAAATTAACAAAATGGTGCAAATGTCAAGATGGCCTCTCCCTTACATTGACTAGGGAATTACACAGATCACATTTCTAAAGTATACTGTTCTCTTGAATTGACAAATGGAGTTTGGACATTTCTCTGTACTCTGTGAACACTGATACAAAATTACCTTTACCTTTCAGGGAGAATGAGTATGTAAGACTGTTACACCATTTGGGTACATTAACAGTAGGAATTAATTCAATATATTCCTTCATGATGCCATCCATGACCTTGTAGAAAGAGGATATTTGACCTATGCAGAAGATAATCTGCTAATAAAAAGTAAATCTGTGGAAGAACGGTGGGGAGACTCACCATGGGCTGACAAAATTATACAATGCGGACAAAAAATGGTATTTAAAAAGGCAGGATATTGCAGTGACAATGAAATAACAGCTAGGGCCTTATTACCAAGGAAGAGAAAGTTGTGACTCTGCTGAAGTTGAAGAATTGAGTTATAAAGTGTTTTAGGGTTGACCTACTATAGCAATATAGTCATATATAATTATGCAGAGATCACTCATCCCTTGGTATGTATATTGAAGACAGCAGTGAAGGGGGAGTATTGTTCACACAAACAGAGACTGTGAAACAACTGAATGATGTCTTTCCCAAGCTCCTTGCTTGGTGTATCCAATGAAAAACAAGAGCTTTTCTCTGGAAAGATGTTCTCATAACTGTTAAACTGCAGTCTTTTCTCATATGCATGAGAAGGTTAAAAAGGTAATGTCAAATGCAATTAAGATTATAAACTGTCAAACTTAAGTTTAATGACTGAGAATTCTCCCACCTGGCAATGGTATGGGTGGTGAAAAATGTCTGTCTGTTAGCCTATGGAGAATGTATTATAGTTGTAAGGTCCCACCCACCTTTGCAATATTCGCAGAGCAACTGGGTACAGACTGAGGATATCCCTAATACATGGATTACATACTGGATTCTTTCTATGCAATGCTACCCTGTAGAGATCAGATATGGTCAACATAAAAATTGTCCAATGGCACACGGAGTAGGAGACCCTCATCATTGTGTGTGGGATAACCACTTAGAAGATGAAGATTTAAAAGAAACTGAAAATATGGAGGCATATCTAGCTTTTGCTCTCAAGGTGAATGAAGAAAACACCTTTCAGATAATGGCCATAGTTTATGCAAATAACTATTCCTACCATATCACATAAAATAAAAAGAAGGAATTAATAGTTGGTATAGGAAATGCTTGGATGAATGATACCCCTCAAATCTCAGCTGGTTCTAAAATTGGTCCTTGTAGTAGTCAGATGGCAGAACTGATGGCCATACATCAAGTCACTCTCTCTCTGGTGAAAATCATCAATCCCAGCAATGGTTGATAATGATTGATTCAAATAATGACCAAAATGAATTTGTTGAACAATTGATGAATTTGAAAGCAAGAGATGTGTTGTGTGCTCACAAGAAACTATTGAAACACAGAAAACTGATCCAAACCATACAATTTCATGAAATCCAAAATATAACAATCTAATGTCACTTTAAAATAGAAGATCTTTACAAAACAGGACATGTTTTGGCAGATCAATGAGCCAAAACTGGAGCATTCCAAGGGAAATCCATTGATATTGAACACATCTTGTGAAAAATACATAGCAGTCAACTTTCATGCTGAATGTACTCTCTTTCTTTCAATAGAATAGAGATTATCCAGATATCAATTTAATTATTGCTGCAAAAGACAATCAAATTATTTGAAAATGTTATCAATATCTACAAGTTTTTAGAAGACGTTCCCTTATCCGAACAAATTTGTCATGGGAAGGAAGATTGGAGAGTATAAATGAAATTCCATAAGATGTTCCAAATTCAGGATGGACTGTTGGTTGGGAAACCCCAATCTGGTTACGTTCAGTAGGTTGTACTGACCTCACTAGAAGCCTACTGTTAAACCATTGCCATGATGCAGACACCACCAGTCAGAGGGGATTTCAAAAGACAATGTCAGTCCTAAAGGATTTGGCTTTTGACCTCATATGTATCCAGATCTAAACATATAATTAAAAGGGTGTCTGGTATGTGCTCAACACTAAACAGGCTCCTCTACAGAAAAGAAGGAATGACATTTCAGTGGTCTGTTTTACAGATTGATCTCATTGGGCCAATGATGTGTTCTATCCATGGTAACAAATACATGCTGATGGTAACTTGCTTATTTGAAAAATTGATTGAGTGATTCCCAGACCCAAATTATTATAAGGCAGAGACTGTTGCCACTTTTTTAATTAACTACATGCTCTTTTTTGCAGCCTTCCTCTAAGGATTGAGTCGAACTGGGGAAGTCCCTTTACCAGTGAGGATATAACAAAGATGTGGAAAACTCTAAGAGTGAAAAGGAAACTACACATCACCTACTGCCCACCATATGGAGGTAGCGGTAGAATGATAGAGCAAGACAGGTGTGGGAATTTTAAAGATGTTTTGTGGTAGATGCTGGACCCAGTTGGGACTTACCATTACCACTGGCTTTGATGACTCTGAGATCTTCCCCCATTTCACCCACCCAAATGTTCCGTTTTGGAAACATGACTGGTAGAAAAATGGTATTACCACGCTGTCTGTTATACCGAACACAGCAACAGACATTGTTTATTGCATCTAGTACTCATAAATACATTGGAAATCTTCAAAAACAACTTCAGCACACATTCACCTATCCCCATCGAAAAATTGGATAAATCTGCAGTTTGTTTGAAAACATGCTATGGGCCTCATTAGACCGGCAACCTCGGCTAACCATTTCCACCACCCAATATGATATATTATGTGCGGCACAGGAACGGTAAATTCCCATTCACGTGGAGTACCATAGGACTCCATGGGAATGGGGAGCACTGAAGCACCTGTATCGTCAGCAACGGTGCCGGTTTTTTTGTGATTTCTCTGCTGGTAGGGGCCTCAACTACCGGCATGTCAGGCCTGTCGGTAGATCAGAGCCCCTACCGGCAGACTCGGAGTGACACGGTCTGGAAAAGATGCTGGTAACCATACTTACCAGCACTTTTTCCAGACCAGGTCACTCATAATGAGGGGCAATGACTTCAAAACTTCAAAACCTCAAAACGGGAATATGTAATTGGTGACCACTATAACTTCCAAAGGAACCAATTTAAGGAGTCGAAGTTGTGCCTTCCTCAAAAAGAGTCTTAGAAATTAAAGATATCTCTGGTTTTCTACAAAATAAAACTACACAAAGAGGATCAGACAGAAGAATATTGGGTAAGTGAGTTGAAACCTGTCAACCCTGATCAAGTCTCGGACAAATAGAGGAATCATCTGAACCCAGAATGGCGGTGGCCTCTGAACAGTGAACTGTAATCTGTATTAGAAGGGTAAGTGTGGATGTTTAGATGAAAGGATGAATGTTTGGATTGTATTATTAAAATGTAAGTGTTAAAATGTGTACATTAATACATAAGTAAATTTGAGAGTAGGAAAGAAACATATTCACTGTATTCTTGCCTGCTACTAAACCAGTCTTTCTTTGCCTCTCTCTTAGTTAATAATCTAAAATTGTTTCCAAATGGAAGATCAATACAGGAGGAATTGGTGGCTCATTTGCTAAAAGTAAAGCCAGGAGCAAGCTAAAAGAAGAAGCCACAATATCAGAGTGTGATATGGGCAGTAAGAAGAATCTAAAGACAAGAAGAGTACATTAAAAGACCTGTTACAAAGAAACATTATCCGTGCTTCCACAAGATGTATAACATTTGTTGAACAAAAAAAACTAAAATACAAAGAATTGTTCTTATCCCTAGTTCATCAGGGACTGTTACAACCCCAGAAACCTGTCCCATTTATGTTTTTCTCTGGAATTGCTGTTTACTATTTGATTAAACGCAATTTTCTCCATTAAATAATGCAAACACAGAATGGCTTTACAATGTCACATCAAGTCATTAATTTTCAGAAAAATATGCTATGATGTAGGCTGTAATGAAAGAAATGCATACATTTTAGGATTTTTTAACAAACTATTAGATAGAAAGTTAGTATAAATCATACCTACTATATGTATAAGCAGTACACAAATATTGTCAGATTGTTAGTTTGAGTACAAATTATGTAAATAGGAAATTTTGATTACATGGGACAAAATATATTTAATGTAGTTTTTACATTCTGTGAACTTACTTACGCTGTAAACTTTGGTTCAACTAAGCCTGTATGTTTCTGCAGGTGTCAGCTTCATTGAAAGCAGGAATCTTTGGAGCCCATCCTCATCTAAAACCTGATCTAAACTATATATAATTATGTACATACAGGAACCTGGACCTTTTTGTTTCACCCACAAAAAAACATTCGGGTTCATCCCTAGAAGTTACATTTTGTTCTTTCTGCAAAGGCTTGTCTCCTAACCCAGAGACCAGGATATTGGCCAGGATGTAAGCTGAGAACTGGTACTTCTAAGGCAGGTACTGCCAGGATATGGACAGGTCACACTTACAAGATGCTTTCTGCTGTATGGCAGACAGGGGCGAGGAAGGAGTTAAACTAGCAAAGGAGATGTATTGCAGACAAGAGACGGTTTCACCATCTTGGGATATCTTAGACTACTCACACTTTCTGTGGCATTTGCCCACTTCCGGCAGACAAATCACTCTGGCACTGTCATCAATAGGAAAATACTCTTTTCACAGCAGCTAGGATTCAACCCATCTTGAAGGAGTGAAATGGACCAATCCACTATGGCAAATTGAGTATATAAGGGGGTATATCCTCCCACTAAAATGTTGCATCATCCTTGGACAATAGATAAAAAGGTTTTCACCTGGAATTTTATTGGGGTACAGTCTGCAAAGTCCTATGCCATAGACATGAAGGTAAATACTCAAAGGAGGGAGCATTAACCATGCTCCCCACCTATCACAGAGCACAATTTGGAGTCAACTTTTATTTTGACAAGGCCTGTCTACTGCCTGAATACTGGCAACCAGGATTCTTCTCAGTGGAGGGGACAACCCCTGTAAGGGGTCAACCTTCAACAGGGTTCCCAAAAACTAAAAAGCAATTAAAAGCCCCTGGACTTTATTTTGCCTCTCAAACGGCTTTTGAGCTTCTTCAAATGCTTTTGAGTTAAGGTCAAGCAGCAGCAGGACTCCAGTGGATGCCTTTCATGCTCACCACTTTTTCAAACCTCTTCAAGCCATCAAGATGCTGACTTGAGTATCACATGCCTGCAGTACAGCCGTATTCAAGCTTATTGCTGATTCCAAACTGAATCACATCACCTGCACCTTGGTGAAACAACTGAACCACTGTGTTCTTCTTACTCCACGATTGCCTGCCAATTCTTCAGTCATTTTGAGCCAATCACCAATGCAGGACTGCATTTCATCACAGGATCAAGTCGAACTGACCCACCTGCCTCATTGCTGACTACATTCATAGGAAGCACCCATCTCGACCATCTCGAATATCAACTCAGCTCAATGGAAAGTGGCAAGAAGCCCAGATTGACAATGGTGAGCCACCCAAAAGCAGATAAAGGTACATAGTGGTTCTGTCCATCTGCATGCTCGTATAGGCCTAGAGATATTGCATGCCCTACTCTTTACTTTCTAAAGATATATATTTGAACTTGAACATTTCCAAATCCTCTGTCTTCCTTTACTGGGATGAGCTAATTGTGTTTTCATGAGTGTGTTTTTTTTAATAGTTTGTTTAATCACTCCTTTTCTATAGAACCTTGGTTGGGTATTCTTGTATTTTGGTGCATCAGTACTATTGAAGTTAGGATGCTTCCTTTCTACCTAACACCCCTAGCTCCTGTAAGTGGTTTCAACCCAGCACTCCACCTAAGTCAATGCCTGGCGTGAGATGCCCAGCTGGAACCCTTAAATATATATGTTGATGTCTAAAGTTCTTTTATTTCTGAACGATGTACCCTTATCGCACGCCCCTCTCTTTGAATCCCCCCGGTATCACTGAACCAAGAAGTAGGTTGTTTTGCAAAGTTAAAAGATTTATTGTATGAATTGAACAATATAGATATCATACTGTTATGAATTTTAACAATATCTAGATGTCACACTATTAATATTTATACAATGATCAACATTGGGTGATATTACAGTATTAACAATCTCTTTAATCTATAGGAGTATGGATGAGAAGAATAATGTAGCATAGAATAAACTTTGTGTGGGTTCAATAAAAAGCAATGATAGGAAATTAATGCAGCACAGAAATAAAACTTGATATGAATTCAATCAAATGCAATGTAATCACTCTTTCCCACTGATACTACTCAATCCTCCCTAATATGCAATATAGAGATGGAAGAAGAGAAAACAGGTTTCAGGAATAAACACTCTACAAATGCAGTTTCAATCCCAATTCCCCCCAGCAAGCTTAGAGAGAAACAGTACTGATTTGAAACAGGTCAGATGCTTTTCAATGTGGCTTGTAATGAACGGGAAAAACACTGAAAATGACTTTAAATCGCTAAATAGGATTCAGAACTAGTGGGAGCCCCTTTGGTCCTGGTAGACACTAGCAATGATGGTGGGATAACTAGCAGATAGAAAACTGAATTCAGAGATTGAATGCAAAGAATTAGCTATTTTAAATGTGTTGAAATTGAGCCAAATGCAGAATTGTGGCAAAAGTATAGGGAGTTGGAGTAGCTTCATTTTTTATTTTTTTTTAAATTGTCTTATTTTTGATAAACAACAATTAAGTAACATAACTTCAACATCCCCCCCTCAACTCCCCTCCCCCCTCCCTGTGGACACGTATGCTTTAGTACAGGGATTACATTATGCATTAAAGATATCTGAGATCTTGATGTTGTGTGGGCACCACTGTTCCATATAGTCTGATTGGAGATACTCCAGGACTCCGCCCCATTCCTTTGCAAACCTGTCTCTCGTTCCCTGGATTGTGTGTGAGATTTTTTCCATCGCCATCTGGGCCCAGACTCTTTGGAGCCATGCGAAAATCAGCGGGGTGTCTTTTTTTTTCCAACTATGGGCAATTGTTGTCCATGCCGCTATAAGAAGACCCATAAGACTTCTCCATTGTGATTTATTATATCTTCTTGCCATGTCGTCTCTTATTCCACACAACCAGACACCCTCTCCTAATTGCCCCACATCTGGAAATATTTTGCCCATTTCTCCCTTAACTTCTTCCCAGAAAGGCCTTATTCCTTTGCAAGTCCACCAGATGTGTTTCCAGGTTCCCACCTCTCCGCATTCCCTCCAGCATAAGCTTGATGTTTTCGGGAACATAGTGTGGAGTCTCTCTGGGGTGTAGTGCCACTGTGTTACTATTTTTATCCACATTTCTCTTGTTTGAGCAGATCTGGTCATTTTTGGAATTAGAGTCCAGAGGTCCTCCCATTGTTTCCTTGTTGGTTCCCACCCCAGAGTGCTGTTCCATTTAATCATATATGACCACTTAATTTCTTCATTCTGTGTATTCATAAAGGAATATAAAGTAGAAACCCATTTCTTTGCCCCTGAGCTCGTCGTAACATATTTCTCAAATGGGGTGAGAGTTCTCATTGCTGCCTTACAGGGAAGATAGATGGAGACAGAGAGAGAGACGGAAAGGAAGATAGAGTTGGAAAGCGAGATTGTGGTCAAGGCAGAGGTAGAAGCAGTAGGAAGACTTGAAAGGCTCATGAGAAAGACGTTGAGTTTGTGATTCAAGAGAAGACACAATGACGTCTCGCAGGCTGACTAGGTGTTGGCAGCAGCGGAAGTAGAAGCAAAAAGTAGAGAAGGCATCCTGCATGGAGACAGAACACCAAACGTTATACAATTGAAACCTGGTGGTCAGTGGGCAAGAGTAAGACTGAGAAAGAGGCGAACAAGCACAAAGCCTCAATGAAACAAATGTTTGATATTTGTGAAATGCCCGGAAAGCGTTGTACCGGTCAAACATGAACCAGTCCAATGGAAGGACAGAGATTGGATTGTTGTGGCATGACCTGTAGTGGGTGGACCGTGTTGTAATTGATTTCAATCTGGCACACACCCAAGTCACACCCAGGATGTAGTGCGCAAATTAAACCCTTATTTATTTTTATCTATAAATTCAATAATCTGAATGATATACCACTCATATCACACCCTTCTCCTGAGAACTCCCCCCCCCGGTCACACTGAACCAGGAATCAGGCTAGTTTGCAAAGGTAAATATTTATTCATGTATTTAGAATTTAATCACAATATATTTTAATAGGCAAACAAGAAACACCAATGAGGTGACATAACACTGAATAATATCTTTAATACACAAGGAATCAAATAATGAGCACAAAAGCAATTGCAGCACAGAAAAGAATACTTTTGGTTTGGTTTGAAACAGATGGCACTATGGTTAGGGGTTCTCCCTGCAACACCCCTCAACCCCCAATAGGCAATTAAATAAATGTGAGGATAGAGCAGGTATTCAGGAATAGCACAAATCAAACAGAATATCACTCCCACCTTCCCCCTTCAAACACAAGAGAAAAACGAAATTGACTTTTCAGTTGTCAGATGGCTTTGAAATTGTTTTTGGAATGGACTGAGCAAAAACACCAAATGTGGTCAAAAATACTTAAATTATTATATATTCCTATGGGAGCCACTTTGAACAGTTTCACACAATCACAAACAATGGTTTAGTCCAAAGAAAACATTTGAAATCTCAAAGTCCAAGTGGGAAGCAGTTTCCAGTTATTTCACATGTGTAAAACCTTTCAGAATTTCAATTGGCAGCAAACTTTTCCTTGTGCGATTTTCGCTTTAATGGGTGAACCACACTGTTGGGTTCTATTGATAGCTGAGGATGTTAGGTACAAGTAGGAGTTGTAATTTCGCTTCTATCATGAAAACAGAGGGAGTTATAAAGGTTTTCGTGAGAGTCGTTTTTGCAAAATGGGCGCGAGAATGGAAAACAGAAAAGCACTTTTGGAAATGACAGATGGGTTTGATTATACTATATTATGACTATGAAAAAGCGAATGCCAGAGATGGATCTTACAGTCACGTGATCAGCGTAACCCGCCTGTTGTGGATACTCTACTTCTTCCAGGGATTTACTTTTCTTAATCAAATCAATAAGAATTTAGACTTTAATAACACAGATGAGAAAAGAGTTAGCGCAAAGATATTTCTCGAAATACTATTTGTTCTGAATTAAAGATGGGATGACTTTGAGATTGGGATCATACAATGCAGATATATTTTGGGTCACTGTTCTTCCTATTAATACTCACAGAATAAGTTATTAAATTGGACCGTCAGTTGTGGTCATGGATTGGGTCTGTCAAGGAAGGACATCATATCAGGCGCGGGACTGGAGAAGCTAGGCCGGTCACCGGATTTGCACAGGGTCTGTCTTTCTTGTTTGTGGATATTTCAATCAGCTGGATAGCGAGTTCCTCTGGCAAGCTTTATGGTAGCAAGCCAGAGAGTTTCAGGATACTGGTTCAATTGGGCCTTCCCACACCACAACGCTTCACTAGGTTGTGAGACTAAGTTTGAGATTTTAGGCCTTGCTGGAAGTCAATAGTTCTCTACTGCTGGCAAGAGTCTTGGCATTTGGATCTGGAAGAATTTTAAAGCTGGATGTAGAATGCTGGATCAGAGGGCTTCGCTAGAATCAGAAAAGTGAGTAGATCAGTGAGTCCCTATGTGTTGTCAGCTGTCTCTATTTACCCTTTCAAGTGACATCACAAAATGGGTGTATGGGCCGGCTTAGCTAAGCTTGCCCCTTTTAGCTGGGATTGGATCAAGACCTCATCTCCGCCTTGCATCTGAGTGATTGGATCAAGGCCGGATGATGTCACATTTTTTGGTTTGCTTTACAGTCCTTAGAAACCTCCCTTTAGCCACTGGTCTCAAAATCGGATTTTATCCTAAATACATATTTCTACATTGGTCACCTCTACACAAATCACACACAAAGATTCCATATTTTATGTAGCAGCTGTTCCTGAAAATCCCACAGCTGCGGGATCTTGTTTCACCTTTCTACAGAATTTTGTTCTTTTCGCTATGAACACAATTTCCAAACTTTCTGCAACTTTCCACAAATGTGTGTGTTTACCATAGGGATGTGTGTGTAAAGTTTTACAATTTTAGTATTAACACAGTTCACATAAAACCACATATATTGCCATTCCTGTCCACAATATGTTACACAGTTCTACCACCTCTTAAAACGTGCAGCCAAAATTTAGAATAACAGATCTGTCCTTTGTATATTTTTCCCCACTTTGAATCACAAGTTATGAGTCTTTAAAAATTCATTGTTCATTGTTCAGGCTTAACAGCAAATGGTCTCCCTTTGTCTCTCCTTGCAGTCCAGGAACAGTTTACGACCCCTTTCACACCTCCGTTTCCTGGGCTGAAGGGTCTTCTATTGTTCATTCTCTTTCTGTAGACAAGACACAATTATCATCTACCAGTGAGTTTCTGCTGAGAGAATTCCCCCTCCTCTTGGAAGAAACCTGTTTTTCCACTTCCAAAGGGTTGTAGCTCAGCCAGGCTAATTTATTCTTAATAAAAAATCCAGCAAAAACCAAACTTGTTGCATCAAATCACATAAATACATTACTTTCTTAGCTTCAAATCTGTGGGATCAAAAACACAACTAAGATCTGTATTCCTTTTAGCAATAATCCTTTTATGTTTTCTAATCCGGCAGACTTTTAGTTTGAAGTTTTCTCAGGAGCTCATCTGACAGCTGTCATTCACAGGTAGCCCAGGGTACTGCACACAGATTTTGACAGGGGCTGTCAGTTTACAGACAATCAGTTTTTTAGAAGAAATGTTTTGCTCTTCACATTTAGGACTTTGTATGTTCGCAATGCTTCATAAAATTACATGAATTTTTGCGCCAAGCAAGATTTTGAATATTGAGAAGTGTTGTGTTATAGGCACTTTGGAGTTTTTAGCAACAAAGCAAATGTCATTTATAGGTACATTTTGGAGTTTCATTTGTGAAGTGCTGCTTCTCTCTCTCCACTTTGTTTGCTGGTCATGGAGCCCAATGGCACATTTTCTGCAGGGTGTGCTCTATTCCACCACACATGCACCATGGGTGGCAGGTTGTGCATTCATCTTTTTGTGTGTTTAAGAACACAGTTTTTGTAGGTTTTTGGCATGCACAAGAGTTTTCCTGCCATTGTTGCAGTTTCTTGCACCATAACTATCAGAATGAAGCCACATAGCAAAGCGGAGTGGGTCAATACATCCCACAGTGTGGTCCAACAACTGCACTGAGACCGCTAACCACTAGCCCTCTGCAAAGTCCGATAAATGGGCATGAGAACCGGCCAGAGTTGTGGCGGCTGAACGACCTGTGTGGACGAGATGGTTAAGTCCATACCAACATCAGAATCACCAGCAATTCAGGGCTCACGAAATAAGCACACAGCGAGAGAAGCAATATATTTCATCACAAGATCCCTGGAAGAACCGGTGAAGCATCCTGACTCCAATACCAGGTAACAGCAATTGTTTAAAGTCTGGGAGGGAGCTGAGGGAAAGCTAAGAGAGCCTTGGAAAACAGGCAACAGCAAACAAGTTGTAAGGAAGGCATGGTGTCAAATAGTAAGACAGACACAAGTGATCACGGTTCAAGGGTGTTTATTGAACTTCAATTGGGTTTGACAAATGCCTATCTAAACCTAAATCCAAAGATGGGAGTAAGCTACGACCATCAAATAATAATAACGCAGTCCTCATCGAGTCTGTCAAAAAAAGGGCCTATACTAATAAACCTATTGCCAATCCTTACTTCTAAATACAAACAGTGTGAGAAATAATGTTATGTAAAAGAAAAGTGTTCAAGAAATGACATGTCAGGATATTCATGCCGTTGGCTTCCCTTGCCCATGTTTTCAGCATGGGACAAGGCGGCACACTCAAGCTTAGCACACTCTCTGGCTTCTTTCGCACAAGGATACATTTCAAAACTTCAACATCAGGGCCTTCTGTGGCAAAGTCTCTTTGCGATTCAAAGTCTCTTATTTCAGAGGGCCTGGTGAAACATGACAAACATTAAAGTTCCTTTCTTCTTAGGATTTCAAATATACAATTTCTCAGGTGATGTTTACCTGGGTCCCCCTCCACCGGGTTCAGACCCACTTTGACACAAAATCTTCAATTGGTCTCACTTTGCCGGGCTCAGACCAAATATACAACTTCTCAGGTGGTTTACTCTTCACCCTGGGTCACCCTACACTGGCCTCAGACCCACTTTAACACAACACCTTCAACTGATCTACCTCTGCCGGGCTCGGACCAAATTTCTCTACTTCATCAAAATCAAAGACTTTCGACTGTGCGCTGGATTTTGGTTGCCCCTTCGGAGGACCACTTGAATTCACAATTACTCATTCTCTTCTTGATATAACCTTTTCTCACTTTCACTTTTGCCACTCCTCATCTGGATACCTTACAGAGACCTTCAATTGAGCACCCATGTCGGACCACTCTGTCAAATGTATGGTGTCTTGGGTTTAAAGTTCAGTCACTCCTCAGGAATTATAACACGTGTTTAACAATGTGTGTTCCAGCACTCGCCATACTATGTTGCTGCTTGCAACCTTGGCTTCAACACAGACCGGTCTTGTATTGGTCTTCCCAACTAACCAGCTGTGTTGATTTCACTGACACTCCTTTGTTATTGGAGCCAAGGATGGTACCAATGCGGCTGGTGATTCTCACCAACTTGATTATTGACTTGGAAGGGCACCAGGGTACCTCCGACACACAAAACCGGATTCTTCAGCCTGGGTTCCCGGTCTTACACTTTCTATTCTCGAGGGTTCAGGAAAGTAATGGTTCCTTGTTGAAAAGGTCAAGAGAGCTTCCCTCCTTGCGATCCCCTTCTGTTTTGCTGTCTTTCCTCTCTCGTTCAACTGCAGTCTAGAAACTACTGTTTCCTCGTGGGCTTTGCCTCGCTCAGAGTGTGCTCTCGTGTTTCACCTTTTATCTGTCTGGGGGAACTTAATGGAAGTCAGGTGTTTGTGATGGTCAGTAATTACCTGACCTCTCCTGACCATTGTATTGGGAAATGTCAGATATACTGCTTGGGTGTTAGTCTGTTTTCTCTCATAGCAGGCTGTCCGTGGGAAAGTGTTTGTGTTGTAAAAGGGGGTGTAGAGTTCCTAAATATCCTACCTGGTAGGATGGGGTAAAGGTGTTACAGGGAAGGGGAAACTGTGTCTCACCATCCAGTATCCCACTCCCCAAAGACCCCTCACTCAGGTGATCCTCCCGCACTGCTCCACCCCCAGGAACTGGATCCAAAAGCAGTGGCCGTATCCTGGCCACCTGGAGGACAGACCCCCAGGAACTAGTGGGTGAGTCACCTTCTGGTTTCTCACAAAGTACAAAGAACAGTTAGCTAACAGAGATATAACACTCACCTCAGCAGTTGTGAATGAATTCTTTAAAACTCCAACCCCAACTTCCCGAAATTTTATTTAAGGTGTTATCACCTGGAACTCCGCCAAAGGAACAGAAACCCTTCCAGGGGTCTTCTGGAGAATCATTGCAAAGAAGAGAGTTCTTGAAGTGACTGTTGAGACAATCAAACTCCCCAGTTTCATCTATGACCGATCTTCAGAGCAAAAACCAATCAACCTCTATAAAAGGGCTATTCCCAGTTTATGGTTGGTCGACACCAGATCCTGTCAAGAGTCTAGTCCTTTTAATCACAGAGGCAAAACTCCCTTTTGAAACAAGAATAAAATCCATGTCGTTGTCTTTTGTCATTGTATTCTCTTTTTGAAAAGCTGAGAATCAGGCCCTTTCTTTTAGAAAGCAACCTTGTAACATCCAGCAAAATCGAGAATGCTTAAGACTGTAAAGGTAAAGAAAGAAGAAAGTATTGAACCACTTTGAAGCACAATTTGCTGACCAGTTCCTCAAAGGTATGGCGCTGGAGAGTCGAGCGGAATTCAGGGAGGACCTTCACCATCCCAGTGTGGTCAGAATAAAGAAAGCAAAGTGAATTAAGAGATCATTGAAAGAACTTCAGGTGTTGTTGAGAGCAGTATGATACTCTGGGGAATCAGCTCGGAGAAGGGAGTCATTCTCCTAGTCCAAGGAGAAGCCTGAAGAACTGTTTTGTTTTGTTATTTTGAGAAAACTTGAACACTTGACATCCAGGAGAAGGTAGTCATTCTCCTGTATCACGAACATGAAGCAGAACTTACCCGAAATATCAACACCTTTGAGAGTAATAGAAGAAAGTAGAACAGCATGGAAATTATATCCTGAGACCTGATCTTATTCTGGATGTATGTCCACAACTAGTACAAAAGCTCATTTTTATTTTGCTCACATTTTTTGGTCACACTTTTTCTGATAGAAAGTAGAAGCAGAGCCCCTGAAGCCCCCTGGTCAACTCCTTCAGCCCACCCGCTGTAAAATTGCCTGACCACAACACACTATGGGCCTCATCACGACCTCAGCGGTTTCCCTTAAATCTGGCGGTAGCGCTATTACCGCTGGATTTAAGGGTTCGCCGAATCAGGGCCTCGGCGGATTTCAACCCAGCTCTGAGCTGGTGTGAAATCCGCCGAGAATTCGCGCTCATACCGCCGGCGGGAAATCCGCCGGTGGTATGAGCGCGAAATTTCCCCATTGAGCCCAATGGGGAATGGGCCATTCCCGAATGGGCTCAATGGGGAATGGGGATTTCGAAGTCCGCCCAACTCGTCATCCCGCGATATTAGCGCCGGGGGCTATGGCGGTCCCGCTAATAGCCCCCGGGCTAATACCGCCGGTGTTACCGCCGAGGTCATGAGGAGGCCCTATGTATCTTTTGGGGATCAAATTGTGCCAAAAAAATGAGAGCAAAAAGTATTCAACCTTTTGCCCTTTAAGCATGAGATACAATACCATTCGACTATCTACCAAAACAGTTAAGCCATTCCTTCTTGAACTATGGGTATTAATGTTTCAATAATGTCTCTTTTCCCTTGCTATACTAACCTTCTCATTTTACCTGTAGCTAAAGATTTAGTGCATTTATGTTTGGGAAGAGAAATTGAGGTTTGCAGCACTCTGATGCTGTGGTCTGCTGGTGTACTTGAAGCTGGAGGTAACTCTCCACTTTACCTCCAAAAATTGGTGGTATTACCATCCGGTAATATCGCTTGAAGCTGGAGGTAACTCTTTCACTTTACCCCCAAGAATCAGCGGTATTACTATCCGGTAATACCGGCAGATCTAATACCGGTAAGCTTGTAGTTTGGCAGTATGGCAAAAATGGAAGTAAGCCAAATTACCTCCAATGTTCTCCCACACCACCAAACTCGTAATGACCCTCTATAGTCTTAAGTTTTTTCTAAAATGTCAGTAATATCCCCTGAATAAAAGCTGCAAGCATTGCTTCTTGGGCCTCTGACACCATTTTTAATTTCATTACAGAGTGATGCCTAAACGCTGCCTTCAACGGAGCAAGATAATCTGCTGGAGACTCATTCTTATTCTGTTTGAAATCATTTATGTTAGCCAATCTGTTTTTCTGGGGCATGCCACGGGATCCTTACCAACAAATTCTCCCTTGCCTGGGCCACTTCGGACCCTACTCCAGGGTCATGGGTCTTCCAACCAGTCTCTTGTGTTAAACATTGGCGTACCTCAGTAGGCATAATACCCTTAATAACTGTTTCATGTCAACTGTGTTTGCAGCATTGTAGCACCGGGTAACAGTTTTCAATTCCCCATTCATTTTTCTGGCTACATCCTAATATTTGAACAAATCTTTTGACATATTCCTTAAATTCCCCCCCAGTCCATGGGCCATGTACTGTTCCCAAATTATAAACTGCATAAAACACTGGTTGCTGCAGCATCAGGGCCAGTAGAAGTGTGCTTACTGCCCCATACACAGTGCGTATGTAAGGGACTGATAGCGGATGCAGTAAGTAAGGGACTGGTCATGGAAGCAGAAACGCTTCTCACTTGCTCAGATGGGATTTGTCTCAGAAAGAGTTCTCATCCGGCATCTGGTATGCAAGCATGAAGTGTATATGTAAGACAAATCCTTTCCAGATGCTTCCATGTCCTCCTAGAGTGATAAAGGGGGGACAATGTGGCTCACAACTGAGTTTTTTTTGAAGAATGTGGCAATAACCTCAATAGGCAAAAAACCTCTGACAAGTGTTTTTCCAATAGAGTTGCCACACATGGTGATTCTGGAATGAGAACTACAGGTTGATGGATGGTGCGGCAGAACTGGATTCAGCGGAACCTCTTTATGAGTACACAGAAGAAACATAGGGAACAGCAGGGGACTGGGGAAGTTAACGGAGAATGAGAATAGAGGCAAAGAAAATGAACAAAGAGAAGCTAGTGTGGCAAGGGTGCAGAGAAAAATCACACGGACTGACAATCGATGCAGGAGTCTGGGGTGTCCGTCAGCAGGGAGGATTCAGCTAAACTTCCACACAAAGTGACAATCCCATTGTGGTTGTATACCACTGAATAACAGAAACCTTGCCAATATGGGCATCGGCCTGGCCGTCATTACAAGTTTGCTGGTCCGGAAACAACTGTGCCGGCATGCTTATCGGTACCATTGTTTCCGGACCGGCAAACTACGAGTCTGCTGGTGGGTGATATTCCGCCCACCATCTCTGACCGTGGCAGGTAGAACGGCACCCACCAGCAGACTTTCACGGAAGCACCAGCACTGTTATTAATGGTGCCGGAGCTTCCGTGGTCCCCATTACTATGGAGTCCTATGGCACTCCACAGGAATGGGGATTAACAGAATTGCCGGGGCCAGATTTAGCGGACCACCGGGGCTGTAACGCCCCGGTTAATCTGGCAAGTCCGGCACCAGTAAATCACTATGGGCCCGGCAGCAGCCAGCCGTTTTACTGGCACAGTTACCGTCAGACTAATGAGGGCCTCAATCTAGACTGGTGCACGTTCCACTAAATGGAATGGCGCATAGTGGAAGTATGGTTATTTTCCAGCAATACCAACAGAGTCTGTCACAGTCTTTTTTCATGGCTGAAACCATGACAATGTGCCTTGTGGGGATTTGCTGCTGTGTTTGCACACTGGACTCTGTTGGGGTTTGGGACTGCATAGGCTTAGCAGTTGCAGCCTTGGAGCACCTTGAAGTGGAAGCTTGTGCAGAATTGTGTTGTGTATTATTTGATTACATGCAATCCCCTCCATTAAATAATGTAAACTTAGAATAACATTACACTGGAATATCATGTCAATAATGTAAAACAGTCAAAACAGAATGTTTAGAAGAGAATACTTTGTTGCTGGTTGTAATAAAAGAGAAATTGAATTTAAAGGTGCTTTTGCATGTTTGTTGGGAGTATTCTAAACTGTGTATTGTACATTTTAGCATTCTATAAAGAAATGATATACAGAAAGGTATCATAAAAAACAGATGTCTAGCATATGTAAGAACAGAACAGACATATTGTCAAATTTTGAGTATGACTAATGTTTCAAAATTTCCCAAAACATCACTAAATGCGTTCTTCATATTTTGTGTTTTGTTCAGGTGTAAGGGTTTGTGTTGAATTGTTAGAAGCAGAAGCTTACAGCAGGACCCCTGAAATTTCAGATAAAATAAACTGCAGGTAGATATCCCATCTGTTACTTATTTACTGTTAGTTATTAAAGCAGCTAGTTAAAATTGTCCTTTGTTTAAGGAAAGCAAATAGTCCAATGATCTTCATGTAAGCCCACATGCAAATGAAATTAAAGTCAGTTGGAATGGAAAGCAATAGTTTTACATAACCATGCGAGACATAAATCATCATAATAATTAGATTTTAGGTTGCAAGTTCAGACTGTTTGTCTGAATTGAAAAACAAAGATAGAGCAACAATTAGGGAGAAACCTATGAATCAGAATTTGTTCTAAACAGAGCTCCCTAAAATACATTTTGTTGCTAACTGGCATTTCATGAATTCTTAAGACATTTATTTAAATGCTTTATGATTTTTGCACTGGAATCTGGTTTGTCTTTTTAAAGTCCTAGGACAGGTCTGCACATTAACTGGCTCCCGGCATCACTTCCAGATAGGCTGTTGCTTTCAGTCTGTCAAACTGCTCCCAACATCCCTATCAGGTAATCTGGTTCTGTCTTGGTAAAAGCCTCTCCACCCCTACAGGAAAATGCAGTCTTTTGGAGAGTTTCCGTCAGATACATCCAATTTGAACCACATTCTGATTTTCTCCTGTCAAACAGACTCTCTTCCTTTTCTGATTTTTTAGAACTCTCCAAATGTGTCGGAGTTTAAATAGCCAGCAATCTCAGCCCATGCAGCATAATCTAACTTCACTTACTCACATTCACTAGCATCCTTCACTTTGCCCCAATTGACCCATGGTGTTCTAGCTTACAGGTAGCCCTCCCCATAGAAATCTGAAAAAAAAATTGGACTGAAATGTATGTTTGCTTTATAATTCCCAGTATCGACCTATGGCACTAATAAGAATAACATACAGAGCAGCAAATATATTCTAAATCAGAAGTTATCTTTTATATTATTTTGACTTCATGCACAACAGTGTACATTTATCAATAAATCATATGTAAGCATCATATTCCTTTGTTCTGCTGAATTCATATCTATCTTTGGTTTTCAATGTGGACAAAGGGAATGAAGATTAGAGGCAAAAAATCTATTTCTCACTTGTTAATTTACAATACATTGTGTTTGTGAACATATTTTATTTAGTGTGATTTTAACAGAGACATCTGCTATTATGAGAAAAATGCCCTTTAAATAGCCTACTCTAATGGAACATACACATACTGCATGAGACCTTATTGATCTTCTAGGTCAGAGGTCAAGGCCTGTTCAAGGCATCTGCTTATTTCAAGTTGCCATTATTAACTGGCGATGCAGTTACCAATCTCTTACCAGGGTGAACTTCCATATGCACTTAGAAAATGAGTGCCATAAAAGCCCTGTCTTTGGAATTCACTCTGATTTATTGCTTTTTAATTTACACACAGGCCCTTGTCTGAAGTAAAACAGATCTGTCTTTAGCCTTTTAATGCCTTGGACACAGTGAATGTAATGGGCTCTGTTCATTCATGGGGGGCCATTACGAGTTTGGAGGTAGCCATGCCACTATTTGCTATTTGCTATTTGCGGCATGGCTGCCTCCAAACTCGGGTCCGGGTTCCCTGAATGGGGACTTACCGGGTCATTCCAACCTTGGAGGACCTGGTATTTCCCCATTCAGGGAACCCAACCCCATTTCCATTTGAGCTCCCATAGGGCTCAATGGGAATGGGGAGGGAGCTAACAACGGGCCTGTTAATAACAGGCCCGTTGTTAGCTCCCTGGTCCTTTAGCGGGACCCGCTAAGGGACCACGTAATGCAGCGGTAAGAGGTTAACAGCACCGGCATGCTTACCGGCACCATTAACCCCTTACTGCCAACCTCCTAATGAGGCCTGTGGTCTCAATAAACTGAGCTATGTTGAAAGATAGAGGGCATCATCATGAGTTGGGCCTTACTCCTTGAATGCAGCGGTAACCCTATTACTGCTGAATTTAAGGGTTGGCCAAATCATGAGTCGGGTGGTAAGTGGGAGCTTTAGCTGTAGCATTTTGCTGGAGGTAAAAATGTCCCCTTATCGCCCATTATTGGCAGTTTTTGGTGCTATTACTGCCAGCACAAATACCAGCAGCGGTAATAGCACTATCCAACCCCACTTGTTGCAATGGACTCACTGGGGAATGGGAACTCACTGCTCTACCGCTACTTGTGATCCAACGCTAATAGTGCTGGACCAAGTAGCGGTAATGCCATTAGCGCTGGCAGTATCCCGGCAGTGTTACCGCCAGGATACCGCAAGACTCCTGATGAGGCCCAGAGTTTGAATGAACCATAGTTCACAGCTTAGTTTTAAGGAACATCAAAGCTACGGAAGATGTTAAGTTCCATGTAACACACATGTGCTATGTAGTTTGTCTTTACTTATAATAACTCTGAAATAATACATTCTTCTGTTCAAAATTATACTAAACTGCCAATGTGATTTGCAATTAACATTTGTTGTATAATTTCTTTATGAAATACCCAATATATCAGTTCTGTAAGTGTGCATGTTCCCTTTTCACAAATCAACATAAATGCAGCCGATCGTTTCCATTAGTGAATTTCGATTTCAAATAAACATTTGGTATAGCTATGTTTAAAATTAATTACATGATATTTCTGTTCAAGAGAAAATTCAGAGCTGACATTTTTGAATGCAGAACATTAAATTCAGTGAAATGATATGTTGCAAGGCACAGGGTTTCAGGCAAACTTTATCTCTCAAGAAGTATTCCACTTTCAACCAAGGAACAGGTGAAAACCAGCATTTGGTTATAATCGTGGCTCTGCATGGCACACCTTTCTTACTAGATAACAATGTATTTCAAAGATGTTCACAGATAATAGATTGCAGAAACACGTTTTTCTGAACTCAAACCTGCCACTGAATGAAATTAAAAAGAGGTGGCTATTATGTCAGTTTAAACAGCACGTATGGGGGTTTAAACAGTACTCGTATAAACATGATGATTCAAAGCCATCCAGACCTTGTACAAATTAATTTCCAAAACACTCAAGCCCGTGCCATCACTATCATATCTGTGAAGGAACAAGATGATAGTGAAGGGACTGCCACTGAGACTTTCAAAATAAATCTTCCACCAAATAATGAGTGATCCCCCACCCTGGATGGAAACATATTGACGTTCTTCCCAAGGTAGACCTCTTGTGAAGGTCTAGGTCAAGCATTGGATAACTGAGGAGATACAATAAGCTGTCTAGCTACTATGCAAAGGAAAGGAGAGCAAATATTATTCCCTATTCGAATTAATAAAGGTAATGACCCAGTTTCCTCAACAAAAGTCTGTTTGACTGATGAAAGCTTTATTACTGAAAAACTGCTTGGACAGTTACAAAAACATGAGAGGTTTCCCTATTTAATCTGCTAGATAAATGGGAATCTGTTCTTGATACCATGGATTTAAAACACCTGATTAAAAGCAGGAGTATATTGATGATCACAATTGGAACCAAAAAATGGCATGGTCATAAGTGATGGTGTTTCTGATTTCTATGTCAGTAATTAATTTGGTCTGGTGCATTGAACTCTTATACTTCTGAAATCCAAATAAAAGTAGAAGTTATTGTTCCTGTAAATACCCAGCAATTCAGTGTTGAGTACTTCTTGATAGATCATGTTTGTCTCTTACCCTGCCCTTTGTAAAGTATTATTTGATTAATTGATGTAATATTCTCCATTGAATTATATCAGGTCAGAACTTTATCTTGCACTGAAATTTCATGTAATTAATTTTAAATATAACTATACCAAATGTTTTACTAAACATTGAAATAACTAATAAAAAGGATATTCTGAATGTATGCTTACATGTGAAAAGGGAACATACAGAGTTTGGGTTATAAAGATCAGTAAAGGACAAAAACTTGTCTAATAAAGAGTATTTTATTTATATTCTTCTATAATAATGACTTTCTTTGAATCCAACTCCATTTTAGATGACAACATTCAAATAATGGTTTTCAATATTGATCCCCAAAGTGTAATGTTGTCTCAAGAAACCTCTATTGGAATGATGGTTGATTCCAAACATATTTCGAAGGACTTTGCAAATATTATCATTGGGCAAAGAACTGAATATGTGTATCACAATACTGATGTTGTTATACTAGCGACTCTCTACACTCGATAAATGGGGGATTCCATGGTATGCTCAATGTGGACTTATTGGGGTGGGTCTGTTATCTGTTATACTTGCAAAGAAAAAAGTGCTCTGAGTTATAAGTAATTAACTTAATATTAAGGAATCATCCATCCAGGAAGACACCATAAATAGTTATGTCTCCACCCAACTTGACTATGCTCAGAAATTTATACTCCAGAAATATTCACAGGATTATGTCAGATAGTGGAAGAACAGATCAGTCTGATACCTGTGACACAGATGAACAAATAGAATTCAGATAAGTGCTTTCTAGGACATTTTCTCCATTGAATCATATCACTATGGACATAAATCTCTGCATAAAACAACAATTCCTACCAACCACAGTAATGCATAGGTAGTTGTAAAACTGTGTAGGTTGCCTCTCACGTTCATGGAATAATTCATGGACATTCTCAACAAGTTAAAATCCCATGCAATAATTTGTCCAATCTTACAAACCTTTATTAACCCACTACTATGAATATTAAAACCCATTGGTTAAAAGGGACTCTGTGCAGACATAAGGGAAATTAACAAAATGGTGCAAATGTCAAGATGGCCTCTCCCTTACATTGACTAGGGAATTACACAGATCACATTTCTAAAGTATACTGTTCTCTTGAATTGACAAATGGAGTTTGGACATTTCTCTGTACTCTGTGAACACTGATACAAAATTACCTTTACCTTTCAGGGAGAATGAGTATGTAAGACTGTTACACCATTTGGGTACATTAACAGTAGGAATTAATTCAATATATTCCTTCATGATGCCATCCATGACCTTGTAGAAAGAGGATATTTGACCTATGCAGAAGATAATCTGCTAATAAAAAGTAAATCTGTGGAAGAACGGTGGGGAGACTCACCATGGGCTGACAAAATTATACAATGCGGACAAAAAATGGTATTTAAAAAGGCAGGATATTGCAGTGACAATGAAATAACAGCTAGGGCCTTATTACCAAGGAAGAGAAAGTTGTGACTCTGCTGAAGTTGAAGAATTGAGTTATAAAGTGTCTTAGGGTTGACCTAATATAGCAATATAGTCATATATAATTATGCAGAGATCACTCATCCCTTGGTATGTATATTGAAGACAGCAGTGAAGGGGGAGTATTGTTCACACAAACAGAGACTGTGAAACAACTGAATGATGTCTTTCCCAAGCTCCCTGCTTGGTGTATCCAATGAAAAACAAGAGCTTTTCTCTGGAAAGATGTTCTCATAACTGTTAAACTGCAGTCTTTTCTCATATGCATGAGAAGGTTAAAAAGGTAATGTCAAATGCAAGTAAGATTATAAACTGTCAAACTTAAGTTTAATGACTGAGAATTCTCCCACCTGGCAATGGTATGGGTGGTGAAAAATGTCTGTCTGTTAGCCTATGGAGAATGTATTATAGTTGTAAGGTCCCACCCACCTTTGCAATATTCGCAGAGCAACTGGGTACAGACTGAGGATATCCCTAATACATGGATTACATACTGGATTCTTTCTATGCAATGCTACCCTGTAGAGATCAGATATGGTCAACATAAAAATTGTCCAATGGCACACGGAGTAGGAGACCCTCATCATTGTGTGTGGGATAACCACTTAGAAGATGAAGATTTAAAAGAAACTGAAAATATGGAGGCATATCTAGCTTTTGCTCTCAAGGTGAATGAAGAAAACACCTTTCAGATAATGGCCATAGTTTATGCAAATAACTATTCCTACCATATCACATAAAATAAAAAGAAGGAATTAATAGTTGGTATAGGAAATGCTTGGATGAATGATACCCCTCAAATCTCAGCTGGTTATAAAATTGGTCCTTGTAGTAGTCAGATGGCAGAACTGATGGCCATACACCAAGTCACTCTCTCTCTGGTGAAATTCATCAATCCCAGCAATGGTTGATAATGATTGATTCAAATAATGACCAAAATGAATTTGTTGAACAATTGATGAATTTGAAAGCAAGAGATGTGTTGTGTGCTCACAAGAAACTATTGAAACACAGAAAACTGATCCAAACCATACAATTTCATGAAATCCAAAATATAACAATCTAATGTCACTTTAAAATAGAAGATCTTTACAAAACAGGACATGTTTTGGCAGATCAATGAGCCAAAACTGGAGCATTCCAAGGGAAATCCATTGATATTGAACACATCTTGTGAAAAATACATAGCAGTCAACTTTCATGCTGAATGTACTCTCTTTCTTTCAATAGAATAGAGATTATCCAGATATCAATTTAATTATTGCTGCAAAAGACAATCAAATTATTTGAAAATGTTATCAATATCTACAAGTTTTTAGAAGACGTTCCCTTATCCGAACAAATTTGTCATGGGAAGGAAGATTGGAGAGTATAAATGAAATTCCATAAGATGTTCCAAATTCAGGATGGACTGTTGGTTGGGAAACCCCAATCTGGTTACGTTCAGTAGGTTGTACTGACCTCACTAGAAGCCTACTGTTAAACCATTGCCATGATGCAGACACCACCAGTCAGAGGGGATTTCAAAAGACAATGTCAGTCCTACAGGAGTTCGCCTATTGACCTCATATGTATCCAGATCTAAACATATAATTAAAAGGGTGTCTGGTATGTGCTCAACACTAAACAGGCTCCTCTACAGAAAAGAAGGAATGACATTTCAGTGGTCTGTTTTACAGATTGATCTCATTGGGCCAATGATGTGTTCTATCCATGGTAACAAATACATGCTGATGGTAACTTGCTTATTTGAAAAATTGATTGAGTGATTCCCAGACCCAAATTATTATAAGGCAGAGACTGTTGCCACTTTTTTAATTAACTACATGCTCTTTTTTGCAGCCTTCCTCTAAGGATTGAGTCGAACTGGGGAAGTCCCTTTACCAGTGAGGATATAACAAAGATGTGGAAAACTCTAAGAGTGAAAAGGAAACTACACATCACCTACTGCCCACCATATGGAGGTAGCGGTAGAATGATAGAGCAAGACAGGTGTGGGAATTTTAAAGATGTTTTGTGGTAGATGCTGGACCCAGTTGGGACTTACCATTACCACTGGCTTTGATGACTCTGAGATCTTCCCCCATTTCACCCACCCAAATGTTCCGTTTTGGAAACATGACTGGTAGAAAAATGGTATTACCACGCTGTCTGTTATACCGAACACAGCAACAGACATTGTTTATTGCATCTAGTACTCATAAATACATTGGAAATCTTCAAAAACAACTTCAGCACACATTCACCTATCCCCATCGAAAAATTGGATAAATCTGCAGTTTGTTTGAAAACATGCTATGGGCCTCATTAGACCGGCAACCTCGGCTAACCATTTCCACCACCCAATATGATATATTATGTGCGGCACAGGAACGGTAAATTCCCATTCACGTGGAGTACCATAGGACTCCATGGGAATGGGGAGCACTGAAGCACCTGTATCGTCAGCAACGGTGCCGGTTTTTTTGTGATTTCTCTGCTGGTAGGGGCCTCAACTACCGGCATGTCAGGCCTGTCGGTAGATCAGAGCCCCTACCGGCAGACTCGGAGTGACACGGTCTGGAAAAGATGCTGGTAACCATACTTACCAGCACTTTTTCCAGACCAGGTCACTCATAATGAGGGGCAATGACTTCAAAACTTCAAAACCTCAAAACGGGAATATGTAATTGGTGACCACTATAACTTCCAAAGGAACCAATTTAAGGAGTCGAAGTTGTGCCTTCCTCAAAAAGAGTCTTAGAAATTAAAGATATCTCTGGTTTTCTACAAAATAAAACTACACAAAGAGGATCAGAAAGAAGAATATTGGGTAAGTGAGTTGAAACCTGTCAACCCTGATCAAGTCTCGGACAAATAGAGGAATCATCTGAACCCAGAATGGCGGTGGCCTCTGAACAGTGAACTGTAATCTGTATTAGAAGGGTAAGTGTGGATGTTTAGATGAAAGGATGAATGTTTGGATTGTATTATTAAAATGTAAGTGTTAAAATGTGTACATTAATACATAAGTAAATTTGAGAGTAGGAAAGAAACATATTCACTGTATTCTTGCCTGCTACTAAACCAGTCTTTCTTTGCCTCTCTCTTAGTTAATAATCTAAAATTGTTTCCAAATGGAAGATCAATACAGGAGGAATTGGTGGCTCATTTGCTAAAAGTAAAGCCAGGAGCAAGCTAAAAGAAGAAGCCACAATATCAGAGTGTGATATGGGCAGTAAGAAGAATCTAAAGACAAGAAGAGTACATTAAAAGACCTGTTACAAAGAAACATTATCCGTGCTTCCACAAGATGTATAACATTTGTTGAACAAAAAAAACTAAAATACAAAGAATTGTTCTTATCCCTAGTTCATCAGGGACTGTTACAACCCCAGAAACCTGTCCCATTTATGTTTTTCTCTGGAATTGCTGTTTACTATTTGATTAAACGCAATTTTCTCCATTAAATAATGCAAACACAGAATGGCTTTACAATGTCACATCAAGTCATTAATTTTCAGAAAAATATGCTATGATGTAGGCTGTAATGAAAGAAATGCATACATTTTAGGATTTTTTAACAAACTATTAGATAGAAAGTTAATATAAATCATACCTACTATATGTATAATCAGTACACAAATATTGTCAGATTGTTAGTTTGAGTACAAATTATGTAAATAGGAAATTTTGATTACATGGGACAAAATATATTTAATGTAGTTTTTACATTCTGTGAACTTACTTACGCTGTAAACTTTGGTTCAACTAAGCCTGTATGTTTCTGCAGGTGTCAGCTTCATTGAAAGCAGGAATCTTTGGAGCCCATCCTTATCTAAAACCTGATCTAAACTATATATAATTATGTACATACAGGAACCTGGACCTTTTTGTTTCACCCACAAAAAAACATTCGGGTTCATCCCTAGAAGTTACATTTTGTTCTTTCTGCAAAGGCTTGTCTCCTAACCCAGAGACCAGGATATTGGCCAGGATGTAAGCTGAGAACTGGTACTTCTAAGGCAGGTACTGCCAGGATATGGACAGGTCACACTTACAAGATGCTTTCTGCTATATGGCAGACAGGGGCGAGGAAGGAGTTAAACTAGCAAAGGCGATGTATTGCAGAGAAGAGACGGTTTCACCATCTTGGGATATCTTAGACTACTCACACTTTCTGTGACATTTGCCCACTTCCGGCAGACAAATCACTCTGGCACTGTCATCACTAGGAAAATACTCTTTTAACAACAGCTAGGATTCAACCCATCTTGAAGGATTGAAATGGACCAATCCACTATGGCAAATTGAGTATATAAGGGGGTATATCCTCCCACTAAAATGTTGCATCATCCTTGGACAATAGATAAAAAGGTTTTCACCTGGAATTTTATTGGGGTACAGTCTGCAAAGTCCTATGCCATAGACATGAAGGTAAATACTCAAAGGAGGGAGCAATAACCATGCTCCCCACCTATCACAGAGCACAATTTGGAGTCAACTTTTATTTTGACAAGGCCTGTTTACTGCCTGAATACTGGCAACCAGGATTCTTCTCAGTGGAGGGGACAACCCCTGTAAGGGGTCAACCTTCAACAGGGTTCCCAAAAACTAAAAAGCAATGAAAAGCCCCTGGACATTATTTTGAGTCTCAAACGGCTTTTGAGCTTCTTCAAATGCTTTTGAGTTAAGGTCAAGCAGCAGCAGGACTCCAGTGGATGCCTTTCATGCTCACCACTTTTTCAAACCTCTTCAAGCCATCAAGATGCTGACTTGAGTATCACATGCCTGCAGTACAGCCGTATTCAAGCTTATTGCTGATTCCAAACTGAATCACATCACCTGCACCTTGGTGAAACAACTGAACCACTGTGTTCTTCTTACTCCACGATTGCCTGCCAATTCTTCAGTCATTTTGAGCCAATCACCAATGCAGGACTGCATTTCATCACAGGATCAAGTCGAACTGACTCACCTGCCTCATTGCTGACTACATTCATAGGAAGCACCCATCTCGACCATCTCGAATATCAACTCAGCTCAATGGAAAGTGGCAAGAAGCCCAGATTGACAATGGTGAGCCACCCAAAAGCAGATAAAGGTACATAGTGGTTCTGTCCATCTGCATGCTCGTATAGGCCTAGAGATATTGCATGCCCTACTCTTTACCTTCTAAAGATATATATTTGAACTTGAACATTGCAAAAAAATGATTGCCTAGCTACCCCTACCTTTAAACACAGGGTTACCCACTTTCATTCACACATTTGCAAATCCTCTGTCTTCCTTTACTGGGATGAGCTAATTGTGTTTTCATGAGTGTGTTTTTTTTAATAGTTTGTTTAATCACTCCTTTTCTATAGAACCTTGGTTGGGTATTCTTGTATTTTGGTGCATCAGTACTATTGAAGTTAGGATGCTTCCTTGCTACCTAACACCCCTAGCTCCTGTAAGTGGTTTCAACCCAGCACTCCACCTAAGTCAATGCCTGGCGTGAGATGCCCAGCTGGAACCCTTAATTATATATGTTGATGTCTAAAGTTCTTTTATTTCTGAACGATGTACCCTTATCGCACGCCCCTCTCTTTGAATCCCCCTGGTATCACTGAACCAAGAAGTAGGTTGTTTTGCAAAGTTAAAAGATTTATTGTATGAATTGAACAATATAGATATCATACTGTTATGAATTTTAACAATATCTAGATATCACACTATTAATATTTATACAATGATCAACATTGGGTGATATTACAGTATTAACAATCTCTTTAATCTATAGGAGTATGGATGAGAAGAATAATGTAGCATAGAATAAACTTTGTGTGGGTTCAATGAAAAGCAATGATAGGAAATTAATGCAGCACAGAAATAAAACTTGATATGAATTCAATCAAATGCAATGTAATCACTCTTTTCCCCTGATACTACTCAATCCTCCCTAATATGCAATATAGAGATGGAAGGAGAGAAAACAGGTTTCAGGAATAAACACTCTACAAATGCAGTTTCAATCCCAATTCCCCCCAGCAAGCTTAGAGAGAAACAGTACTGATTTGAAACAGGTCAGATGCTTTTCAATGTGGCTTGTAATGAATGGGAAAAACACTGAAAATGACTTTAATTCGCTAAATAGGATTCAGAACTTCTGGGAGCCCCTTTGGATAGTTCCTGGTAGACACTAGCAATGATGGTGGGATAACTAGCAGATAGAAAACTGAATTCAGAGGTTGAATGCAAAGAATTAGCTATTTTAAATGTGTTGAAATTGAGCCAAATGCAGAATTGTGGCAAAAGTATAGGGAGTTGGAGTAGCTTCATTTTTTATTTTTTTTTTAAATTGTCTTATTTTTGATGAACAACAATTAAGTAACATAACTTCAACATCCCCCCCTCAACTCCCCTCCCCCCTCCCTGTGGACACGTATGCTTTAGTACAGGGATTACATTATGCATTAAAGATATCTGAGATCTTGATGTTGTGTGGGCACCACTGTTCCATATAGTCTGATTGGAGATACTCCAGGACTCCGCCCCATTCCTTTGCAAACCTGTCTCTCGTTCCCTGGATTGTGTGTGAGATTTTTTCCATCGCCATCTGGGCCCAGACTCTTTGGAGCCATGCGAAAATCAGCGGGGTGTCTTTTTTTTTCCAACTATGGGCAATTGTTGTCCATGCCGCTATAAGAAGACCCATAAGACTTCTCCATTGTGATTTATTATATCTTCTTGCCATGTCGTCTCTTATTCCACACAACCAGACACCCTCTCCTAATTGCCCCACATCTGGAAATATTTTGCCCATTTCTCCCTTAACTTCTTCCCAGAAAGGCCTTATTCCTTTGCAAGTCCACCAGATGTGTTTCCAGGTTCCCACCTCTCCGCATTCCCTCCAGCATAAGCTTGATGTTTTCGGGAACATAGTGTGGAGTCTCTCTGGGGTGTAGTGCCACTGTGTTACTATTTTTATCCACATTTCTCTTGTTTGAGCAGATCTGGTCATTTTTGGAATTAGAGTCCAGAGGTCCTCCCATTGTTTCCTTGTTGGTTCCCACCCCAGAGTGCTGTTCCATTTAATCATATATGACCACTTAATTTCTTCATTCTGTGTATTCATAAAGGAATATAAAGTAGAAACCCATTTCTTTGCCCCTGAGCTCGTCGTAACATATTTCTCAAATGGGGTGAGAGTTCTCATTGCTGCCTTCGTTATATCCGGGGATCTCAACCAATGTTTGAGTTGTTCGTGTCTGTATTTCTCCTGAGTGGAGCGTGCTGCGAGTGGGAGGCAGGATTCATATGACCTAATTTCATTGTTGATGAACATTTCCCCAATTTTCGTTATTCCTTCCTCCTCCCAACAATCGTATGCCCCCTGCTCCATCCCCGGTGGGAACTGCGGGTTTCTACAAATGGGGGTGAATGGGCCTAGCGTGGTGGTCATTATGCCCCTTCCAGTTTGCGTGTCCCACGCCTCCATCGTTGTTTTCATTATTTCGCTTATCCCTATGTTGGGGTGTCTGTTTTGTTTCTGTTTCCAGAGTAGTTCCACTAATGGGGTTCTTGCCACTGCTCTGTCCTGTGCTGCCCAAATCGGTTGTGGATCATCGCCTAGCCACTCCCGTAGTACCTTTAACTGTGCCGCTTGATAGTATTTCTGGAAGTGAGGGAGCGCCAGGCCCCCCTCCCTGGTTGATATGGACATGACCGCTCTAGCCAGTCTTGGCGTTTTCCCCTACCACACAAAGGCTGAGATTACCCGGGACAGTGTTTTAAAGGATAATCTGGGTACCCCTACCGGGAGGGCCTGGAAATAATAGAGAAGTTTTGGTAAGATGGTCATCTTTACCGCTTGGATCCTGCCCCACCACGATATCAGCAAAGGGTTCCATCTCTCCATATTCTCACGAATGCTAGTGAGGAGCTGCGGGACGTTTTTACCATAGAGCTGTTCCACCCTGTGTGTAAGTGTAATTCCCAGATATTTGATGCCATCCTCTGCTATCTTGAGATTTAGTGCCTTAGCTTCTTTGACAATCTCCCCCCTGTCTCCTGCCAAAATTAGAATTTCCGATTTATTTCTATTAATTTTTAAGCCTGAGATGGTCCCAAATGCTTCTAGCTCCCCCACAGCTGCCGCCAATGTTCGGCCCAGTTCTTCTAATGCAAGCAGCATATCATCTGCATATGCGGTTACCTTGTGTTGTATGCCTGCCATGTCTATCCCTTTAATATGTGTAGCTTCTCTTAATTTCAGAAGTAGAGGTTCTAAAAAGATAGCGTATAACAACGGGGAGAGCGGGCATCCCTGCTTTGTTCCACGGGCTATGTGTACCGTTTCCGTTACCTCCCCATTAAGGCCACTCTGCAAGTTGGGGCGATATAGTTAGCTCTTATTCTTGCAATGAAGTTCTCCCCAAATCCCATGGAGTGGAGTGTCTTAAAGAGCATGGACCACTCCACCCGATCAAAGGCTTTTTCCGCATCTACTGCGAGTAGGATAGCCGGGGTCTGCTTTATACCAATTTTTTCAACCAAATGAATTATCCTTCTCAGATTGTCGTGAGTTTGTCTTCCTGGGATAAAGCCCGACTGGTCCAGATGTATTAGCTTCGGGAGTAGAGGGGAGAGCCTGGTGGCTAAAATTTTCGTGTAGATTTTTGCATCGATGTTTATTAGGGAGATAGGTCTATATGAAGCCGGATATATAGGGTCCTTCCCTGGTTTGTGAAATACTAGGACCTTCGCCTCGTTCATTGTGGGGGTCACTGTGCCACTATCTTTAAATGAGTTTAGGAGCTTGGTCAGGACTGGAATCAGGAGATTCACATATTTTTTATAAAAGGGGGCCGTGAAACCATCCGGGCCTGGGGCTTTATTCATTGGGAGGTTATTTATTGCTTTTTTGACTTCCTCTTCTTTAATTGGGTCCTCCAAAGTCTGCCTGTCTGCTTCTGAGATTTGTTGGAAGGTGAGGGATTTCAGATATGTGTCCTGTGCGTCTGCCTGTGGGTGGTCAGTGGAATAGAGATCCTGATAGTATTCTCTGAACACTTCCCCTATGTTTTGTGTGCGCGTGTGAAGTTCCCCTGTCGTGGCTGTGATGCATTTGATCGTGGTGTCTTTCTGTTTTGCGCGGAGTTGTCTCGCTAGCAACCTATCTGCTTTGTTTGCTTTTATGTAGTACCTTTGTCTTAGGTAAAGTAGGCTTCTTTCCGCACCTTTTGTGCGTAGCATCTCAAGTTGACCTTGGGTATGTCTTAGCGTCTTCTTCAGGTCTCTAGAGGGCTGTGCCACGATTTTCCCTTGTAGCTCTGTTATTGATCTTTCCAGTTCCTTTTCCCACATAGCCCTCTGCTTCTCCTTTGTGATTTTCAGTGCCATTATCTTCCCCCGGATCACCGCTTTAAACGCCTCCCAGACCGTACTCATAGAGACCTCCCCCGTGTCGTTCTGAGTGAAATATTCTTCAATCATTTCCCTTATGGATTCCCCTGAAACAGGATCCCAGATAATGTCCTCCGGTAACCTCCATTTCCACAGCCCTTGAGGCTTCCCCGGGAGTTTCACCTCAAGCCACAGGGGTGTATGGTCTGAAAGTACAATTGCCCCCTTTTCCAGCCCAAATGAAACCCAAAAATAATCAATTCTTGACATAGTGTTATGTACATGTGAAAAGAATGTAAACCCTCTTTGCTCCCCCTTCAATTCCCTCCACACATCATTCAGGGCAAGTTGGTCCATCTGTTGTTTGAGGCGTTTCGACGGTGCACCGTGACCGTGTGCACAACCCGTGCTCCTGTCCAGTTGTGGGTCCCATGTCATATTCAGGTCGCCCCCAGTATCACCTCCCCCCTTGCGAAGGATTCAACTTTTCCCAGAGTGTCTCTCAAAAAACCATCTTGTCCCACATTGGGCGCGTATACTGACGCGAGAGTGAGCCGCTGCCCCTCCAATACCACGTTAGCAAAGACAAACCTTCCCTCCTTATCTACCATGGTGTCCTCCAGTTTAGCGTCCCTTCCATCCCTCCCTGCTATAAGGACCCCCTATCTTTTTTCAGTTGTGTTGGCCTGGGCCCAAATTTTATATCCCCTTATACGGATTTTCTGTTTGTCCTTTGTTCTTATGTGGGTTTCCTGTAGGAGCAGGAGGTCCGCCCCTTCCCTTTTGATGATTTTCTCCAACTTTACCCTTTTCGTGGGGTGGTTCATCCCCCTTATGTTATACGTTACTATGCGGATTTTCCCCATTCAGTAAGGCATATGTTCATTGTGCTTGGCTTCCCTATCTTTGCCACTATGCTGATTTTGTGTCCCCCTTCTCCTTGTCCCTTTCCCCTGAACTCCCCCCCAACAATTAACCATAAACCAAACAATATGCCCCCGAGCAGGGCAAGGGTCCCTAGTGTAGCGAGGGCTTTGCACCCAGTGCTCCCTGCCCTTCAACCTCTCGGGGGAAATTTTGGTGGGGGATCCTAAACCCCACATTACCGATTGTTCTTACCGGATTCCAAGCATGGTGGCCCGTCCCGGGCCGCCGATTCTGCCTCTTATGTAGCGGTCCTTATTCTCACCTTCCCCCTCGCTGTTGTCTTCCGTGGGTGCCTCAAGGATGTCCCCGGCATTCCTCTTCTCTATCTCTGATCACAACATTTTCCTAAGGCCTTCTCTTCCCGTGTTTGGCCTTTTTTGTTTGATCGTTTCCCATCCTTTAGGTCTTCTCCTTTGCTCCCCGCTGGACCTTGCTTGTTCCGCTTCCTCCCCCTCGTCCTGGAGCCCCATTATGTTGAAGCCCTCTTCCCAGGAGGTTACTCTTCGCTGTTTCCCCTCCTAAGTGAACCGGATTTCCTTTGCCACCAGAGCCTTGACGAGTGGGGCCATCGCTCTTCTTTATTGCAGTGTAATCAGGGCCAGGTCCTGGTAAAGTAGAATTTCTTGTCCATTCATCCTGATGTGATCCATTTCTCTGGCCTTCCTCAGTATCTGCTCTTTTTGTGGGTATGAGGATAGTGCCACCAAGACGTCTCGTGGTCTTTCCCCCGGTGCTCCGGATCTTTTTGGTCCCACCCTGTGGACCCTGTCCACTCTGATTATATCTGTATCCGGGGCATCCAGAATGTCTCTAAACATCTCCGTCACCGCAGTCTTTAGATCTTTGTCCAGCACTGATTCTGCCATATTTTTGATGCGGATGTTGGATCGCCTGGAGCGGTTCTCCAAGTCCTCGCATTGTACCTCCAGGTTATGGGTAAGTCTCACCAGGTGTTCCTGAGTTTCGCTTGCCTGCTGCGTTTCCTCTTCCACTCCCTGGACCGTTCTCTCCAATATGTCTGTTCTCTCCTCCAATTTCGCCACATCCACCCTGAGGTCCTGAACCGCCTGTTCCATGTCATTTTTCATCGTCGTGAATTGTTCCTGAACTGTCGACAAGAATTTTTCTTGCAGATCCTGGAACCATGCTTGCATGTCATCCTTTGAAGGTGGGTGGTGTGGGTTCGTCTGCGACATGGCTTTGCCTTGTTGATTGTCCTGCGGCTTCCCTTTAGCTTGTGGCGTAGAGTCCGTTGACCATAATTGTAATATGTTAGCTTCTTGCCTTGCGGACTGTGGGGTCTGTTGGGAGGCAATGTTCTTGTTTTTTGCCCTTGACATGTTCCGTTAGCTTGCCTGGGCAGGCTTGGGCTCCTGAATTGCCCCTGCGATCTGTAATATGTTCCCTCTGAGGCCCTCACTCTGCTGTGCTGCTGGTGATTCTCGATCTCTCCCGCCGGTGGAATTAGCGTCTGGTGGGGCCTGCTTGGAGAGGACTTACCCCTATGTGTGTTACTCCCTTTGTTCCCGTCGCGACAGCCAAGGGGCTCCGTGCAGGTCTCACAGATTTGGTTGGGTCTCTCTCCTCCCTGTTGTTGTGTCCCCCCTGTCTCTGGGCCTTATTCCCTTTAGCGCCTTTCTTACTGCCGCCGGGTTCATTCCTCCAGGCCCCTCCGCGGGCCACCGATTCTGCGACCCTTCTTGTGAGCCAGTTGCTGTTCCGTTTGTGTGCTGTGGGGTTCAGAGGGAGACCTCGCTCCCCAAGGTCTACCTTCCCCCGGGGACTCTCTCCGACCGGCGCACACCTCTCAGGCCTCTGGGGTGGGCCTCCACTTTCTTTCAGCGCTGTGTGCTCGCTGTCCCCGGTGGCTGCGTATGTGTCTGCTACTCCACACTCTTTGGGCGCGTATTGTTAGGGGGCCCGCGCTCCGAGTGTCCGGTGCCGGGTGTCTTCTATGGGGAGATAATGTTCCCCTATGCTCTTCTGCGGGTTACCGGCTCGATGCCCCCTGCTTTGCGAGGCTATTGGTCTCCGGCTGGCACCGAGGAGTTCCCAGGCCTCATTCCCTCAGGCGCTGCGTTCGCCTTCGGGGAGATTCCCCGCCTGCATTCCCTTCTCCGGCCTCTTCTGTGCCGAGTGTGCACTTCCCCCGCTGGATGTGGATGCCTCCACATATGCCGCTTGCGTGCCCGGTACCTGGTGGCTCCCCCGGGATTGGAGTAGGGGCCGATGCGCCCGCTCCACGGTCCTCTGCAGCCGCCTCATTCTGTTTCTGTCCCCGGTGTAAGAGAGCCCCGGCGGCCCGCCTGGGGGAGGGTGCCGTCCCTGCCGCAGCGCCTCCTCCTCCTCGCTTGCGTGTGCAGCGAGGCCTCGGCTCGTCGCTGATGCTGATGCCTGCTCGGCTGGCATGGTTTCCCGATGGGGGATGGGCGGTCGCCGTCGGTTCCCCGGCTTCCCCTGCTCCGTTTCTGCCCAGATTTCGAGTCGGAGGCTTCAGGGGGTGAGGGGGAGGTGATCCGCTCGGTGGATTTCCACGTTCCGCTGCTTTGAGGTGCTTATTTTGGCGGCCCGGGGAGAGCGCGGTTTAGACGCGGCTCAGCACCCCGGCGGCCATCTTGGAATATCCCAAGTAGCTTCATTTTGATACTTAAATTTCGTTCCTAGCATGTACGGTTCAGAAGTTATGAAGGTTTTAGGAAAGGTCAATTTTTCTAAAAAGAGTCAAGATTTCAAATGAGAGATGCGCTTTTGAAGATTACAAACAAGGCTTGGCTTTACACTAAGGGGCTATGAAGATGCGAGATACCATCGGTACAGCCACCAGTCCAGAGGCGCCTATGTCTGATCTTTGCCCGCTGCGACACTTGCCTTCCTTCAGCAACTATATTAGCGCAAAGATGATTTATCACTACAATTATCACAGGATTACATGGATGAGGGAAAGATTCAGGATAGACAAAAGAGATTCTGTAATGCAGTTCCGGATATGATAGAATGGGTTGGATTGGATTACTTAAGGATAAGAGATCTATGCTAAATACTCACAACTATGGTTTTGGAATAGGCCCGTCAAAGATCTGGTCAAAGGGTTCTGGACTGGAATCTGCTAGCCAACGGACAGGATTCAGGCACTTAGTTCTGCTCTCAGCAAGACACTCTGGTCTCTGCACGGCCTCTTGGACTGGATCTGATGGGTTGGTTCTGGGTTACAGCTCTGCTCTACTGGTTTGGATCTCTGGGTTCTAGCAAGTGTTCTTGACAAGAAGCAGAAAAACAGCACAGCCCGGCTGTTGAATTGGTTGTGCCCCTTGGAAGTCTGAGGTTAAAATCAGGTTACAAGATTTTAAAGGCCAGCTGAGAAGGGTTCAGCTTTGGATTGGGCCTTCTGCTTTCAGAGTTCTGGAGTCTTGATCTGGGTTCTTCCTGCAGAGTGCTTCACCAGTAAATCAGTTGATGGGTGAATGTTTGTGTTAGGTCCTCAAAAGTCCCTATTTATGTATTTCCCAAGGGGGTGGGTAGGCTGATTATGCTAAGCCCGACACTCAAAGAAGCCTGTTGGTTAAGGTATTCCCTCTCCCCTGAATTGAGAAGGAAACAGTGTGTCATGATATGTCATGGTGATGCTGTGTTTGTGGTCCAGGGAAAAAACCTCCCCTTTGTTTCTACACAGAAAATCTATTTTTCATATAAAACATATTTCCAATATCACCAATTTGCTAATAATACATATTAACATCCCAACTTAAATAAGGCACGTATCTGTCCAAGTCCCATCTTCTTAAGAGTTCTGGTTAACAAATGACAGTTTTTTGTGCTTTTGGTTGGTTACCCAGTGTCAGATCTGTACATGCACATAACATCTGGGCATACTCCTGTGAAGTTTCATATTTTTAGCATTATCACAACTGCTACAAAGTCAACATTTTGATAGTTCTGTCTCTGAATATCGCACAAATTCCAGAGTAATTTTAAAACGTGAGCAGAAATTTCATTTTAACAACACTATATTTACAGATTTTTACCAATTTTGTTCAGTTTTCTATGAGTCTTTTTCAAAAAGATATTATCTGTGCTCGCCGAATAAACAAAACTGTCTGTCCCCGCCCCCAAGGTTTGGCTGGGTCAGAGCAGTCCCAGGCTTCTTCCTGCCAGCAGTTGTTTTCTGTCGACACCCAAATTAGCATTTCCTTTCAGTCAAGGGAGTCTTTTGTCTCCTGTCAGAGCAACAGGCCGAAGTCTCCTCCCACTTCCTTTCACACCTCCCTGCCAGTTCCTCAGCAGAGAGCAGGGGGGAAGATTCCTTTGTTTGGGAGAAAATGTGGAATGTCTTTGAAGCTCAGCATGGCTGGCTTTAACTTACTTTTAAAACAATGTTTAAAATAGTCTTTTTCTAAAATACAATTTACATTTTTACAAATATAGCCACAAATCTCTTAATTCCAGCCTTTTTAAAACATAGAGATTGAATTGTCACCCTATATTGCTTTTGATGGGAAGTCTCTTCTTTTCCATACTTTGATTGTAAGGCACAAGTTTAAATTGACAGTATAAGTAAATGCCAGCTTCTGACACAGGTGAGCAGCGGTACTGCGCCCATTTCTGACATATTTTTCCCATGCAAGCATCTTTGAATGTGGATTTTTCTTACAATGAATGTGCTTCTGCTGACATTGTGCTGAAGTAGATTCTTTAAATGAAGTGATGTTTAACACCCAACTAGGATGTTGAATCTTTTGTGATGTTTGGGAACCATGATTTTTGCACTTTACACAGCCAAGGAAAAACGGATTTTTAAAGCAGTTCTGTGTTTCCCTTGCAATGTAGCACTGCTTTTTCAAGTAGTTTCATTTTACTCTGTGGGCAGCTCAATGATAGGTTTTAGCAGTGGTCTCCTGTGTTACCACTGACATAGGCAAAATGGATTGGCAGCCTATTTTTCAGGTTTTCCTGCACACTTCCAGAGATTTTTAGCGCATAGATCTTTTGGCGTCCATCCTGTTGGCGCAGGGATGTTGCAGGGCATAGACTAGTGGGTTAGACATCCCACACTCCCACCCCTTGGTCCACGTTACCAAAAGAGACAAGGTAGGTATATGTGGCAGGCTGTGCTTGTTTTGCCTTTATGAATGGGAACACTTCTGATTCATTAGTACTGTGGGGCTAAGTAGGCGTGTTATACACACTCTTCTCTGTACTTCTGCAGAGCAGTAGTCATTTCATCACTATGCTCATACTGAATCTTGATATATGCAATGGTCCTTCAAGTATCCTTCAATTTGTGATATTATCTCGAAAGGTACATATGCAGGTGTGTTTGGTCACATAAGCAAAATACGAAGCATTACACTCTGCCTCCCCAGCCCACTGCTTCATTCATGATTGGAATCCTTTCACAGAGCTGCAGACATGGACGCCTGATCAAACACAACTGCCCAGGCCAGGAACTGGCCCTGATGGCTTGGGCAGAGGCACACGTTGGAGACAGAGGCAAACACCTGTTCCTGGTGCCTGGATTCAGTTCAGAGGAAGCTTTCCTGAGCTATCTTCCCTATCACTTAAGGATAGCTCAGGGGCAAGACGACACGAAGCAACGCAGGTTCGATCGCCATGTTCGCCCTTAGAAACCCCTGGGTATTATGCGCGTTGTAAATAACCAATTATAAATTATAATTATAACTCTGGAATTCCAGATTCCAAATATCTAGCAGTAGTAGTAAACGATTATTAAGCACAAACTTCACTGGCAAGCCATTATCAAGGCACTGGACAAGACATGCATAAATAACAAATATCAGTACAATAACACACTGAAATTCAGATAAAGAACCAATATACATAAAAAACCATGAGAATACCCCTGGGTGGTCACATGAAGACATTTCTTTCAGACGTCATGTGTCTGATCTCTTTCACCCCTCATGCAGGATTCTGACATCCAAATGCCTAAAGAGGGGGTGGCACAAGAATCCAGTTTTCATGAGTGTGTCTCCACTCTGAGTAATTAAGCTAAATAGAGTCGAATATGTGCCCCCTAAGCACATGTCCAGTCAAGCCAAGGAGCATTTTCATTTACCAAACTGCTGTTCAGAGCTTACCCCACAAACCATTACTTCATTTTGACCTTAGCATAGGAAAGACAGAGGGACACACCAGTGAGAACATTAACCAGTGTCTGTGCCCAGCAACAGACCATATGTGTATTTTTTACTGGGATGGTATTATGCACTGCACACAGAACCTCCTCACAGTGCAAAAAACGAAATAAAATAGAATTAAAAAGCCACCTTGTCGGAAGACAGAGTACGCATGAGGGATCGTTTTACAAATGGTGGCAATTGCATTGAGAGGACCGCCAACAACTATGCTAATGTGTTAGTGGCTCTCTCCCATGCAGTTTTTCACATTTGCACAAGGGAGTGTAAAAGCAAAGCATAAAAGTAGGCAAAATCACCAATATGCCTTTTCAGTCCTGTTTGTAGGGAAATGTGAAAACGCATACCACAAAGGCAGGGCAATGAGCATTTACGTTGGATTCCTAGGGAATCCACCTGCTTTTAGAAGGTTATAAAAGCTGGTCGATCACATGAGAATGTTTGAGAATTTGTTTATTTTAAGACTACATGAAGATGTAATGCAGGCATAAAAGCATTTACCCTTTGAGGGAGGAGAAGGAATGCAAAGCAGAAATACACAATCTGTGTCTTTTCCTTACTCCGTCTCCAAATGGTTGCAAAATGTCCCTGATTATCAAAGTGTGTTGTAAACGGCTAACGTCTTGCTTTTACGCTTTACCTCCGCAAACAAAATGTGATCATTTGGGCTACATGTGCTCCAGTATTAGCCTACCCAGGTAGAAGTCGAAAGAGAACACAGAGCTGCATTTCCCTGTAGACCCTCCCCATCAGGGCCATCCTAAGCACTTTTGGGGCCCTGGGCACGGACATCTTTGGGGCCCCCCTCCACCAAACCAAAGGAATTATGGGATCAAGAATACTGGTGGTCACGCCCCCTGCGCCTCACCTGTCGCGCTCACAACCTATAGGTTTTTATTCTGTCTCGCAGCATAATAAGCATGTTTACTCCCTTTAAGTCACCTTACCCTCTTCATTCTTGTTCTAATCAGAATGATAAACAAGTAGCAATTGAAGACCAACACATTACTAAACATGACCATTTTTAAACAAAATATTATGGAAGTGTGTTATGCAAAATGTAAATGATTCTAGCTTCATTCTCTCCATCATCAAGGGAAGTATAAAAGCACCAGCATACCAATCGATGTGATTTAACAAATTTAATCTGGGTTTGTGTTTTACATGTTAAAGCTTTAAATACTTCCAACACAATGGCTTGTGACATTTTCATTTATGAACGTGCATAAATACCTTTGACTTTTACCAAAAAGCAAACCGTTTCTTGTGTCAAACAAGCAGACCTTACAATATGCTTGTCTGAGGCCAGCAACATCTGGTCCGCTCTATTTGACCTAGCAGCCCTTTCACTCAAATGGCCTACATAAGAAGAAAGATCAAGTAATGGGCTAAACGATACCAGCAGCATGCAAGAAGTCAAACCTCACAGAAGACAGCACAGTAATGTAAGATATATTAGATGATTTGACCAGGATCACTGTATCGTCTGCTGGCAAATCCAGGATACAAGCATGAACGCTTTGGTCCCATAGCCTTGAATTTGGATAACAGTTTATGCCATTGTTGTAGGCGATTGCCTAGGTTTTACAACACCCCATCTGAACAACCAATTTCTAGACCTTCACCATATGGATTATAAGTTAGTTTTTATAGCAATGTCTATCTGGTGCAAGTACATTTCTGATAATAGCAGATGTTGTTCTGCAAAACCAGATACATATGCAGGCAGGTTCAGACATAAGAAAGGTTCAGCCAGCCTTGCTGGAATGTGATATTTTAATTTTGCATGTGAACACATATCTCTGCAATGGGTGCTTCACACACTGAGCTAACTTCTGAACCATTGTGGCTCTCAATTTATCAATATGCATTTCACCATTGCCTATTGCACATGATCAACATAATTCTCACAAGAAGGAATGAATGCTACAGAGTTGTGCCGTAAAGAACACACAAACTATGTATGCCACAGTGAACACAGGAAGCAATACATGATGAATTGATAAAGGCATAATGTACTTGTCAAAACAGAAAGGCAATGGGTTTATAGCCTCAGCAGCACCCCATAAAATATCCTGACATGTGCTATTTAAGACTGGTGAACAATGGAATCTTACTTCTTCAGATCAGGTAGACCTCTGGGGCCCCCTCCAAGGTGGGGGCCCTGGGCAAGTGCCCCTTTTGCCCTCCCATAAAAACATCTCTGCTCCCCATCACCCCATAGTTCTACTTTTGAACAGTTCGGATGTGTAAAATTAGTAATATTGTTTTTTCTCATCTTCAGATATTCTGCTGATATTCTTACTGTTCCCTGGTCTTCGCTGAGCATCTCCAAAGGGCAAGGTTCAGGCTGCGTAGCTACACTACCATAAGAGTACACTTTTGGAAACAGAACTAATTTCACACATGCACAGACAATGCATAGAAGCAAAATTATCTTAAAGAATTTAAGGCTGGGACAGAAACTGCAGAGTAGCACCTTTGTGGCACCAGGGCCTCATATTGCGCTAGCTGGGCAGCAAGACGTTGAACAAGTTCGCCAGGAAGTGGTAAAAGGAGGTTCAAAGGATTGTTTACTTTTGACATGAGAGGCAATTTATTACATGGCCTTTTTTTGTTTACTAGTTTTTATTTAGATTTAGTAAATGAACAACAAAACATTTGAGTAATTGCGTATAATAGTTTCAACAATATGATTACAAAATGGGAGGCATAATATAAGGCAAGACTAATATAACCCAATTAAACATAGATTAAGCTAGTGCCTAAGAACATAATTAGGCCATGTCATAAGTAAAATAAACGTTCACAGATGGCTTCTATAGATAGAGGAACATGATTGATCATTGGACTCAAAGGCGGAAAACGAGAGACAGACATGATACAAAAAGCAGGAACTTTTGACACATTCGTTCATAGATCAACAAGGATATATGCAATAAGTATTAACCATTGGTAGAAATTGATGTACTTTAGGCAAAGAGAAAACAATTTATGAGCTATGAGCAGACACGTTATGATAACCTAAATAATTGATAAAAGGAGCCCATTTCATATTGTACTTGGGTATTGTATCAAGGTAAGTAGCCATATAATGTTCCATTCTATGTATATAGCAAATATTATTCAACCAGTCCTTGATAGAAATATTTTGAAAATATTTACAGTTAGCAGTAATAAGCTTGATAGCAATGACAATAAAAAGGTCTATAAGATGGGTGGACGGAGTAATCCAGCCTCTTTGATAGCAATAATGCTGAGGAAAACATTAGCTAAAGAAAGAGGTAAGTCAACTTTAAAAATTGCTTTCAGGATATTTGCAAATTTCCTGCCACAGCATAAATACATAAGGACAATCATAAAAAATATGCTTATAAGAACCAGGGGTATCCCCACATGACCGCCAATTCCTGTCTGATTCATTATTTGATTGTATCCATTTTTTTGAGGAGTTATAAAGGCTCTGTGCATGAAAAAGAGAATATTTTGTGTGATCTTGGCCAAGGTGGAGATACATCTGATTCATGTACATAGTTGAATCCAAAAATACTGTCATTGAGGACTAGACCACAATCCCTATCCCTTTGGCATTGAATCTACCACTTGATGGTAGGAGAGTCAACAATAGTTGAAGCCTAGAACATTAGGTGTAACAACATTGCTTGTATGTGACTGAAGGCTGTCAAGGAAAGCATTATCCAATTTAATATAAAAGGTGAAGTCCGATACTGGAAGTGAGAAAGAAATTCTAAGGTCTTCAAATGATTTGATACCCTTGGTGAGCCAGGACCTGCGATACAATACTCTAATGGTGATAGTGATAGACCTGTTATGCCAAAAATATAGTGAAAATTCTTGGGACGGGATTTGATTGATGGGAAAAGGAAGTTTGTTAGGGCAGGTCTGGAGGCCTTGATAGGGTCATAATATGTATCTGCAGAGTGTCCAAAAATATAGAACATGTCGGCGAGGTCACAAGGGGAAACAAGCTGTTGTTTAAGTCTATACCAGGAAGGGATATCACCAGCTTCAGGCGGAGCAAACCAGCAGCTAGTCTGCTTAAGTAGGAAGGAATTGTGATACGTTTTGAAGTCGGAAATCTTATACCACCATTTTGAAAAGGGGCTTTAAGCTTGTTAATTGCAATTACTTTGCTTTTACCCTTTCCCCATAGGAAATTAAGTAAAATCAAGTTAATGGACTTAAAACATGTATTTGTGAGAGGTACAGGAAGCATTTGTAGGTAATATAGAACAATGGGAGGTAACATCATTTTGATAGTGTCAAGGCGTCCCCACCAGGAAAGATAAAGAGGGGACCAAGTAGAGGATAATTCCTTAGGTCTATTGAGTAAGAAATCCATATTCAGTTTGATAGTGCCACTAACTGAGGCAAACCGTCAGCCTAAATATTTGAAAGATTTATCATACCATTTAAAATCAAAACCTCCAATTCATGTTTAAGCCAGAATGAATTGAGAGGTAATAACTTTGATTTGTCTCAGCTAAGCTGATACCGGATACTGAAGAAAAGTCATGTAATGTTGCCAACAAATGGGGGAGGCACTTTTTAGGGTTTTTCAATAGAATACAATTTTTGTCAGTATAAGTGGCTTTCTTGGTTTCATGGATACCATGTGAGATCCTGGGTATATTTATATCAGATATAGTATGTTGCAAAAGGGGTTAAAGGGATAACACATATACAATGGGGGATAAGGGCCACCCCTGCCTGCTACTTCTTTGTAAAGAGAAAAAAGAATGAGGACAGACCATTAATGCATATAGAGAATTTTGGATCAGAATACAGAAGTTTAACTAAAGATATAAAGCCCTCACTGCACCCATGCCAACGCAGGGCCTGGAACATATACTCCAATTGACCCGATCAAAAGTGTTCTCTGTGTTAGCATAGCCTAATTTGTCATTTTTGTCCTTTGAGATAATGTGCATTGCAGCAAATAGAAGCCTCGCGTTGGCAGAGATGTTCCTACCTTTCACATATCCCACTTGATCGGGTTTGATCAACCTCGGATGTTAAAATTAAATTCTGTTGGCTATTAGTATGGCAAAAATCTTACTCTCTACATTAATGCGAGAGCTAGGTCTATAATTTTTAGGGAGATCAGATGCTTTTCTGCTTTTGGGAATAGGATGAGGAGTGCCTCGGAGAAGGTTCCAGATGAAGTACCCTTGGAGATAAAAGAGGAGTATAGAGTTTTAAGTCAGAAAACTGATTAATATATTCTGTGGAAAGATCATCTGGGCCAGGAGCCTTGCCCCTTCCCAAAACCTTGATGATTTGGTTGATTTCCTGCGTAGTGATATCTCCTTCTAGACCGCTAAGGTCTAATGAGGGTTTAGAACGTCTACTGATGTTCTCAAAGAAAGCTTTAAGATTGGCACCTCGGACCGATGTCTCCGGGGAATATAAATCTGTATATAAATTCTTCAATAATACCAGAGGGATTCGTAATGAGAGCCGGCAGGATCTTTAATGTGCGCGATAAGTGTTTTTTCCTTTCTGGCTTTGAGATAAGAAATATGAGCTTTGCCTGCTTTGCTGGAGGTTTGATACATTTTGGATTTATATTTTAACTTAGCACCTGAGGCTTGTTCAGTGAATTTTTTATTGATTTGAAATCATAAGGATAGTACTATGCGAAGGTCAAAGTTTGCAATAATATTGCTTCTCTGTATTAGTAAGGTAACGGTATAAGGCATCAAGGTCTTTCTTAAATCGCTTCTTTATTTCAGAGGGATCAAAGGAGGTGAGAACAAGGGCATGATAATAAATAATAATATTAGAAATGAGGGAATCAAAAACAATATTAGTCAGGCATTTGGTAATGAAAATGTAGTTCAGGCGTGAGAGGGTGTCAAGGGGATTAGAATGGAACGTGTACTCTAGATCAACTGGGTGGGCTAGTATCCAGGTGTCAATGAGGCCGGTTTCTGTTAAGCAATGTATAAAAGCTTTATAGGACTTGGAATTTTTAAACAAACACTTGGATTTTCTATCTAAAAAGGTGTCTAGTACATGGTTCACATCGCCGCATAAAATTAAATTAGAGAAACTTGATTTGAGAATAATCTGTGTGATGGAATCCCAAAAATCTGGATTGGGTAGAGTGGGGCCATAAATACTCATAACAGTGACAATGTCTCATCCAATAAGCAATTTGACCCACGCCCATCTCCCATTGGTGTCTGCGTACTGACCTAGAATTTAATATAATAGCCTTTTACTAATTAGTATGGCCACTTCGTTTTCCTTCCCAACAGCTGGACTAGAAATAACCTCCTTGATCTAAAAGGATTTAAGTTTCATAGCTTCCGTAATAGAGAGATGGGTTTCCTGTATACAGGCAATAGACAGGTTTAGCTTTTTGAGATGGAAGATAATGTTATACCTCTTAATTGGGTTATTACAGCCTTTAATGTTCCAGGTTACAGATTTAAACACCATTTTACTTAAGAAGCATGGTTAAAATTATGGTTAAGCATAGTATGACATTGAACAGAATAAAAGGTAAAAACACATAGAGTATTGGAAGAACAGAAAGGATCAAGTTACCACAAGGAAAAAAGAGGGAAAAAAGATATAGGAGCGGATGACACCAGCAGGGCTAAAAAATAAAACCAGCCCCGGAAGAAGAGAAGAGTACACAAGCGGTGCCCAGCCCACCATCAATGAGGGCAAAAATTAGAGACTGCAACACACAATGATATATAAAAAAAAGTCAAGATCCAGAAGAAGAGGAGTTGGTAGGGAGCAACGTATCCATACTGTCAGTCTTGAGGGAACAGATGTAACCTTTAAGGTCAGCCGGATCATAAAAAATCAATGTAAGACCTTCATATATCACCTAAATGAGCACGTATTGTATAGTCCATTTCTGACGTTAAGTTGTTTTAATGAAGGACAATAAGAGAAGAACTCCTTTCTGTGCTGGGCAGTCTTCTTAGCCACCTCTTGAGATGTGAAAATCATATTACTATGCCAGACAAGGGTATTCTTCTCTTTAGCTTTTCAGATGATGAGCTGCAGTTGGGTGTATTGCAGCAAAAAAAAATATCAAAGTGCGCGGCAGATATTGTGATGATTGCAAGCTTCTTACTGGGCCAGTGCTGCGTGCGCGTTGATTATTGAGGGAGATTTCTTTTGGGATATGAAGTAGAGCCGACAACAAAATTTGAGGAAACAGGATAGCATCATTCCCCTAACATCCCTCAGGGAGGTCTGTAATATGTAGGTTGTTGCGCCTACTTCTGTTTTCCAATTCTTCATTATGTTTTTGGAGGTCTCTGACCTCTTTTGCCAACTGAGTGACTCTAGGTGAGACATCCTCCACATAACCAATTCTGTTTTCAATTTCACTCATTCTGTTCTCTCCAAAACATTACATCTTTCATCTAATTGCTGTAATCTTTGGTTGGTGGTTTCGTTAAAGAGTTTGAGTGACCTAATTTCATGTAAAATGATCTCAATGGCAGGGTCTGAGGAGGCTATTGGTGGTGGCGACTCACGTTTGAGTCTTTTGTGAGTGGCAGACAGAGCTTGCACATCTTTAGAGGCTATAGGAAATTTCGGGTTATTTGTACCAGAGGCCATGCTGAATAGTTGATAACACGATGAAAAGATAAAGAAGTAGTAAGTATAGGAATATCACACTGGCACAGAAGAAAAATGATAATATAAAAGGATAAGCGTTAGATGTTTTTTTCTTCATTCCCTTCTTATTGTTATTTATTTTTTCCTATTTTATCAGCAGTTATGAGAAATAGCCATGTGGTTGCGCTGTGGAAGCAACGTAGGGGGCCAACCAGGCACGAACCAGCTGGTTGTGTCACTGCCGCCGCCTGGGTTTTCCACACAAGAGACGGATATCTCCCTAGACAGCTGCTGCAGGCTTAGGGGGTGAATGGAGGCATCTGCCCCAGCAACAGAGCATTCTGCATTTATTAAAGTGGTCGCCCACAATCGTCGCAACAGCGATGTGAGCAGAGGGAGAGGATTCTTGAAGAATGGAAAGGTGTTGCGCTATATGAAATTTGAGGTGGCCCGGAGCTACCTGCCCATGTGGCCATCTTTTTCTGCATCAAGCCACGCCCTCTATATGGCCTTTTAACCGCACCTTCACTTCCACAGGTGAAAAGCATTTATTCATTCCTATTTCCATCCGCCAGTCATATCAAAATACATATAAAATAAAATGAATATATACACAACTGCGTGATTTGCAGACACATACACTAAAAGCATTATCTGAAAATATATGTGCATATTGCATTAATTCTACCTATTACATAAAGAATAATAATACAAATGTTTCCCCACATAATATGAGTTCAATTAAGCAATATAATGCACCCAGGAATCTACTTTGGTTACACAGATCCACAGACTAAAACACATTAATCGAATATAATTTGTGCACGATCTATCTATGGTGGCTGATGAATTTTTAGTTGGAGGGGTGTCATTGTTCTGCACAAAATGTGGGAGTGACTAGGTGCAGCAAAGGACCTCTAGCAAACCCTGGAACGCTGGAGGTGTTCTGAGGGTTTGGGGGTGTTCTCTGCCGGAAAAAATATTTAAATTAATGGGTTGAAATAGTGTATTTCACATCAAACCTTCTCTGAAAATTTGGGTGAAAAGCCACAAAGGTTGCAATCGGTTTTGTAGAGTAACACATGAAAAAAACCAAATAGATCAAAGTCACCAAAACTGGACAGCATTTTCCACCACATTTTCATAATGCCTTAAACTCCACCGGTGCAGGAAGGAAAAAATCAGAAGACCAGCCTTCTCAGTGTAAGCCCTAAGACTCTGGAACCTCCTGCCCATCAACTTCTGACTCAGCCCCTTTCGTCTACAGTTCAGGAAGGAGCTCAACACCCTCTTCTGAAAAGAATGGCTCCTCCCTAACACCTAGGTGCTTACAGCGTCCACTCACCACCATACCTGAAACTGGGTGACTGATCCCCACTGTTTCATCCCCTTGTTACTTGTAGATCCATTACTGATAATTGGCCTGCCTCCCCTGTTGTTAGATCCCCACTCACCGGTTTCCTGCTCCCTAATGTTGTTCTTCCCCATATGATTGTAAAGCACACCACTGCTTCTCAGAGCTAGGTCTGTGCTCAATAAATATCCTAAAAATAATGATGATAATAGAAGTAATAATAATAATAATAATAATAATAATAATAATAATAATAATGTCTTCGTCCACAATATATGCAAGTATAAGATCATGTTCATGCTGGCTGCAACAATATAGGCAATTTTTACCATATAAGCGAATACAGTTGTTGGCTTTCCTACGAACGAATGGCATGCAACAGTAATAAAATATATCCAGACTGACTGCACCAATGTAGGCCACTTTACTCATGTACTAACACTCATTATGCTGACTTTACCGTTGATACTAAATGAAAATGCTATGCCACATTAAGACTATGGGCCTCATTACGAGTATGGAGGTAGCCATGCCGCTAAAAGCAGCATGGCTACCTCCATACCGGGTTCCAGGTACGGGTCCTGCAAAAGGGGACTTACCGCGCCATTCCCACCTTGGAGGGCCCGGTAAATCCCTTTCGCGAGACCTGGACCCGGTACATCCCCATTCCCATTGAGCCCCTATTGGGCTCAATGGGAATGGGGAGGATGCTAACACCGGGCCCGTTAATGACGGCCTGTTGTTAGCATCCTGGACTGCTAGCGGGACCCGCTAAGGATGCCTGGTCTGCCGAGGTGTTCCTTAGCGGGTCCTGCAGCAGTCCTCGTAATAGGGCAGCCCGTAATGAACGGTTCCGGTCCCGTACCAGCACCGTTCATTACGTGGCTGCTTGCTTCCTAATGAGGCCCTATGTATCTAGACTGACTACACGAGTAAAGGCCAGTCTAGCACATGATAACACTCATCATGCTGGCTTTATCCTGATTAACAGTACAATATGCCATGCCGTAGAAAATATAGCCAGGCTGGCATTGTAGGCTGGTCTTCACTGATGATGCTTGCTTTATCCTTGGTGCCCAGTTTGAAATGCCAAGCCCATTAAAAATAAATATCCACATTGCCTGCACTAATTTAGTCCAGTCTAGCCAAGTAATAACCCTTATCATTCTAGCTTTACTTGACCAGTACACAATGCCATGCCACAGTAAGAAAATATATTTATATTTGGTACACCTTGTAGGCCAGTCTAGCCAAATAAAAACACTTACAATGTTTGCGTTACCCTTCATATCCAGTAAAAATGGCCATTCCACAAGGTAAACCTCTGACATACATAAAAACACTCATCATGTTGGCTTTACCCATTATGCCCAGTAATAACTGACATTCCACAGTAATTTCAACATGTCTTGTTGAATCCCTTCCCAATCAGAGGCCTGCTCCCAGCCAGGCATAGGCACATTCACACAGCATTCATTCATACACATTCACTCTCTCATTCAGTTGTGCATCCATACCAGAATACACATTCACACTCTCTCTCATTCACACGCACGTCCAAACAACATACCCGCTCTCATTCATGTGCCCGCACTTATATATAAAAACCCTCCAGACACACCTGCATACATAATGATATATATTATTTTTCTTACCTGTAGCCACGATCCCCAGCCGCTAACCACTATGGCCCTCCAATGTCTACTCAGCATGCATTAGAAACCAGGAAGCAGAGAGAGTTTCCTGGTTCACAGGAGCTTGCGTGGTGGGGGCACTTCCTTCACACCACCCCAAGGGCCCAGAATGTGTGGAGAGGGGATGAGCCACACCTGCCTTTCAGGCATGTAATATGAAAACCCTAGCCCCCACATGCTATGAAAACCATTCTGATATATTAATTGAAATTACTTTTTAGCAGATGTATTCGAAGCTGTCATTCGAGGGCGACGTTTTAAAACAGAAATTCATTGGACCTCAACATATTGGCTTCATCATACGCATTATATAGTAATAGATCTGTAACTGAGTCACACAGATGCGACAATCCTTATACGTTATTGTCATTCATGCACAATGCATATTTAAAGTACAAATCCTATACTAGTTCATGGATGCCATGTTAGTTGGGTGATGGCTTGTGAACCAAACCAAAAGATAAAATATCGCTGATGCACACTTTCACATCACAACACATGTAGAAGAAAAACAACAGCATCTGGAGAACACTATTTTATGAACCTTTTATTGCGCCTTTTAATGCTAAGACATTGCCATAGTATCATATGTAATATTGCATAGAAATGCGAATGTATTTCTTCTAACAAGAAGACACTGTTATCTGGCATTTCACATTTTCGTGGAGAGCAGTCCTGTACCTCATTTTGAGGGAATTACTGAAAGAGCTCTGCTCCGGACAGAGTAAAGTGTTTGTGCACAAAGGCCCAAGAGCAGAAAAAGACAAAAGCATGTTTCACCTTTAGTACAATATGTACACCACTTTCTGCTTCCTCCCGGCAGGAACCTAGCCGACACAAAAGCAATTACCTTCTCCTGTGTGCAATGACTGTCACTCCACTGGAAAGTTAAGCAAATAAATGGCACTTAAGATTTAATAAATCTTAAGAGAAAAGGCACAGAAGAACTCTGAAAACATTTCAGATTAACTTGAAGGCCAAGTAGCTTTCTCAAATTCTCATTTACTGATGTCAGGTTCGGAATGGAACGACATTTTTACAAAGCTTACTTCACCTGTCTTTGGAAAAGCATCTTATGCGGCTTTGTTTAAGCACTGTTGGAAACCAATTTGCTTCATGTGCACTAACTCTTCAGCTGCATCTCATGAAATGATTGGTTCCCAAGATCTATTTAACAGGTGCAGAAGTAGAAAACTCTAACGCTCGGTTTTAGCAGCTATTCGTCACTCAGCTGCTTTTACAAATGCACTTTGTGTATTTTGTACAATAGCAACTTCAGATACTGACTAACAAAGTGATTCAATCGCTAACATTTTCACCTTTTGTCACTCTCTCAGGCCCTGATTCACAGAGCGTTTCCCAACGGGGTTTTGCCATTATAAAACGCGTCTGTTCATTAGGCCCTTAATGTTTTAAATCTACATAACACCTGTTTTCATCAATGCCCAACAACAAAATCGGGACTCAAAAACATTCATATCTGAGAAGAACTGATAAGGGAAACGTTGATGGATTCTGAGTAATGGCCACATCAACGAAACAAACCACAAATAGCCTCGCCCAACAGCACATGGTGGCTACCAACCAAAAAAGCACATCTACGCTCAGTGAACAGTTCAGCTGAACTGAAGCTGCCAACAGCATAGTACAGCTGTCTTGCTTCTTTTCTCCCGCTCAGTCCTACTAACTTACCTCCTCTGCCATTGTTTTACAGATCCCCAGAACGACAAGAGACCACGCAGGTGGCAACAGTGCATGGTATAAGAACCTTTAATATAACATAAGATAACATAGCATAACATGAAAATATTGTTTAAAATAAATTCCAGCTCCAATGCACTCAAGTTGAAGCTAGTAAGCAGTGATATTGATATTGATATTGTATTTCCATCGCGCTCGTACACAAGTGTTTCAGAACGCGACAAGGCAAGGGAGGGAAGAGGGGAGCACAAACCAAAGATCTTACTAGACCCAGTGACATTGAGAACGCCAAGTGCATGGGGGAGGGGAAACGTACATGGAAGGGGGGGAGAAGTGGAAAGTGCGAAGCAAAGGAGAAACAGATAAATAATAATGAAAAAAATAATAATAATAAAGGTAACAAACAGTGGTAGTGCAGCCAGCAATTGGCAAGTGCTAGGTTAGAGGTAGCAGATAGGGTAGGTTTGATAAGTGCAGGAAAAAAAAGGGGGGTTGCTGTATGGATACAGATACAGACCCCAGTGCAAGGGGTGGCCCGGAGGCAGTGCAGGAGGGTGGCAGGGTGAGCAGGTACCTGGGCCCGGAGGACAGAGAGTGAGCAGGTGCACGGTGCCAAGAGAGAACAGATCAGCAGGGGAGAGGGGGAGCGAAGGCAGAAGAAAAGAGGAAGGTCTTGAGGTGCTTCCGGAATCAGAGATGGTTCTCCTCAAGTTTTAGAGTGGCAGGGAGTCTGTTACAAAGGGAGGCCTCAGCCGAAGACAGAGATCTACCCAGCTAGTTTCTTTGAAAAACGACTGACTCTGAGGGAATTAGAGGTAGAGGAGCGAAGAGCTCGAGAGGGGAGGTATTTGCAGAGGGATATCTGAAGGTATTTTGGACCCAGGCCCCAGAAATCCTTGTGGATAATGCAGAGGGTTTTGAATTTAATCCTTGCATCCTTTGGGAGCCAATGGATGGATTTCAGAGCTGGAGAGATACGAACCCGGGGCTTGAGGCTAAGGACATGTCTCGCAGTCCTGTTCTGGATTAGTTGCAGAGGGTGGAGAGTAGAGGCAGGTAGATTTAGAAAGACCAATTTAGAGATAACCAGAGCTTGGGAGACCATGAGCTTCTGGGGGAAGCAGTGGAAAGGCAGAGTACCTGTTATACTCACCTGGTATCCACAGGGGCACCACACGATACTGGATGGAGGTCAAAGCGCTATCCCGGACCCCTGTCTGCTTCGTTATGTGCCAGACGTTGGGTAGCGCCTATAACAGGAGAATGGAGGGTTAAGATACTGGTTGTGATGGGTGGACTCCCTCCTCTCTCTGCTTCAAATCCCCTCCCTTGGGATTATTGCACACCTTAGGTTTTTGTGCCTTGAACTCTCTGTCCTGCATCTCTGTGCAGGTGTGCGTGGTTGGTGCGAGCATTCCGTGGATCTAGTTGCTTCACTGGTCTGTGTGCCCTTATGTCGGGTCCAGACCAGCTGTGACTCCGACTCTGCTTGCTGTCTTCCAGGTGAGTTATAATGTCTTTTCCGTCTTTATTCTGTCTCTTTCTTTCCCTCCATTTTCTCTGTCTTCACGGCGTCTTGCTCCACTTTACTGTTCCCTAACAATGTCTCTTTTTGTTTTCACAGGGATGGTTGGGATCTCAGAGTTGCCGCGCCGCTGGCGAAGACCAAGGTGAGTTATTGATGCGCGGAGCGCTGCTCTAGTTATTGGTGTTCATTGCTAACCTGTGTTCTCTTCTCTTCTTTGTACAGGTTGCAGTGATGTTCCGGAGTGATGAGCGATCGAAGCGCTGCTTTCCCAGGTAAGTTTGTTAATGCTGACCTTGTTCCTTCTCTCTTGCAGGTTGCGGTGAAACCCGGAGATGGGCGAGGTAAGAGAAGCACAGGGTGCTGCCAAGACTCGCTCCTTGCCCGGGTAAGAATTGTTATTAATGCTGTCCTTGTTTCTTTACCTTTGCAGTTTGCGGCGAACTCCAGAGATGGGCGAGGTAAGCGAACCGCAGGTTGGATTCAAGGACGATTACTTCACAGGTAAGTGTTCTTGCTTGCTAATGAGGTTCTTGTTCTTCCAGGTTATTAATGGAATCCAGATCTAGGGCTTCAGGATCGGGCCGCTGTAGAAGCAGATGAGCAGCAGCTGGACACGCTGAGCGTTATGCTGCAGGAGTGCAGAATAACTCGAAGCGTGTTCTACTGTTTGGGTGTGGTTTAAATAGCCCAGGTAAAGTAGTTCCAGGCCAAATAGTTCCAGGCCCAGCCACACCCAAAACACTAGACCACATGGCTTGGCTCTAAAGAACTTAGCTGTGTAATAGGCCTCCATATTGGATTAATGTCCAAAACTGGTATTGCTTTATTCCTGATAATGAGGCTGGCGCCAAAGGCGCCAGGACTGACTCCATGTATGTTTCTGATGGAGTTTTAAGGCCCTTGGGGCCAGTGTGAAGGCCTTTAGCCCCACTGCTACCAGGGGGCTGTTATACCTGAGGGGGTCAGGGGCATGGATCGTGACAGCACTCCCCCCTAAGGCCCCTCTCAAGCTATTTCCTCTGTCTGGCCCTGGTTTGGTTGGATGGTTCCGATGAAATCGTCTTACCAGGCGTGACGCATGGACGTGCTCGCTAGGCTCCCATGTCCTGTCCTGAGGGCCGTATCCCTTCCAGTCCACTAAGTAATATAACTTGGACCTGGTGAGTTTAGAATCTAGGATGTCCTTGACTTCAAATGTGGGTTCTCCGTTAACCAGTACCAGATTTGGTGGTGTTTTGACCCGAGTTCCAGGCTGAACAGGTTTTAAGAGTGACACGTGGAATACGGATGGATCTGCATATTTGGAGGTAAAGCTAGTTTTACTGCCACAGGATTTATAATAGCCTTGATGGTATGGGCCCTAGATATCTGGGACGAAATGTTTGAGTTCCTCTTATGGGCACATGTCGAGACGCCAACCAGACTTCATCTCCAACTTGGTAGTCTGGGGCTTTTCTTCAGTGTTGATCAGAGAATCTTTTCTGTCTTTCTTTGGCTTAGATCAAGTGTTCTGCTGCCTTTTTGAAGGCTTGAGTGATGGTCGTATTTAAAGTCTTCACCGCAGGCATTTCCAAGGCCATGGTGGTATCTAATTCGGAAGTAAGTGGGTGCCTTCCATATACGGTATAGAATTGACTCTGTCCGGTACTGGTGAGTAGCGAGTTGTTGCAGGCATATTCGGTTATCCACAGCACATCCTTCCCGCTTTCCTCCACTTGATGTAACATGCACCGTAGGTATTTCTCTAGTGTCTGATTCGTCCGCTACGTTTGGCCATCAGTTTGGGGATGGTAACTAGTGGACAGACGAATATCGATTTGCGCAATTGCACAACTCTTCCTCCAGAAATTAGACATGAACTGACTCCCTCAGTCAGAAATCAGGAAGGAGGGGAAACCATGTAATCGTACGATTTGCTCTAAAAACACTTTTACCAGACTGGATGCGTTTGGTAGACCCTTAAGCGGAATGAAATGGGCCATTTTAGAGACTAGGTCAGCAACCACTAGGATAGTGTTGAACCCTTGACAGGGAGGCAGGTTTGTGATGAAATCGAGGGAGAGTGTGTGCCAAGGTGCAGGTGGAATTTCCAGGGGTTGAAGAAGGCCCGCAGGTCTTTGTTTCTGGGATTTATTTTGTACACAAATGCCACATGACAGAATAAACTGCGTAATGTCCTTTCGCCAGGTCAGCCACCAACAATTCCTTTTCACCTTGGCTAGGGTCTTGGCAATTCCTGGATGTCCTTCTATCAGACGGTCGGGATAACCAGAAATGACTTGTTCTTGTAGGGCCTTATTCGGTAGATATAAACGCCCTCTGTAATACGGGAGTTGGTTCTTTGTTGTGTAATGTTCACCTTGAGTGGTCCAGTCTTGTAGAGCCTCAGTGTTCATTAGGAGCCGAATTTCCTTTTGGAGTTCGTCCAGAGATAATATTGTTGTAAGTCCTAGTAGTCTGTCACCTGGAATAATGGTCACTGGGTCTGGGGTTGAATATGCATTCTCATCAATACCCATGCGGGATAGGGCATCAGCTTTTCTGTTCTGGAATCCTGATCGGTACTTGATTATGTAATCATATTCTGCGAAGAATAAAGGCCATCAGAGTTGAAGGGATGATTGAGCCTTTGCCGTCTTGAGGTATTGTAGGTTGTGATGGTCGGTGATTACTGTGATGGTATGTCTGGCGCCTAGGAGGTAATGACGCCAAGCCTTAAAGGCTGCCTTGATCGCTAGGAGTTCCTTGTCTGTTATTGCATAGTTAAGTTCAGGTGTAGTAAATTTTCACGACCAAAAGGCCACGGGATGTAACTGGCCTGTTTCGGGATCACTTTGGGAAATAACAGCCCCCATTGCCATGCTGGAGGCATCTGTTTCCACTACATATGGGAGATCTGGGTGGGGGTGTCGTAGCACCGGGCTGAGGTAAATCTTTTCTTGAGTTCCTGGAAGGCGTTCTCTGCCTCTTCTGTCTATTCAAACAGTTTGTTGTTTTTTCATAATAAAGAAGTGATCGGGTGCACAATCTGGGAGAACCCGGGATGAATCAGTGATAAAAGTTCGCAAAGCCGAGAATGCTTTGGACACCTTTGACTGAAGACGGTGATGGCCAGCTAAGGATGGCATCTACTTTGTGCATATCCATCCGGACGTCTCTGGGAGTCAGTAAAAAACCAAGGAACTCATCTTCAGTGACATGGAAGGAGCATTTTTCAAGTTTGGCTGGTGCTGTCGGAGCTTTGCAAGGACAGAGCGAACGTGCCTGACATGGTCCTGTTTAGAAGAGGAGTACACCAAGATGTCGTTGATGTAAACTAGGGCACAAACGTCGATCAATTCTCATAGTACATCATTCATGAAGTACTGGAATGCGGCGGGTGCGTTGCAAAGCCTAAAGGGCATCACCTGATATTCGTACAGCCCATACTTAGTACGAAAGGCGGTCTTCCATTCGTCTGCTTTCATTACATGCACAAGATGGTATGCCCCCCTGAGGTCCAATTTGGTGTAAATTTGGGCATCCTTAACTTGGTCCAGCAGTTCTGGGATAAGGGGTAGGGTATAACGGTTTTTGACTGTTACCTGGTTTAGTAGCGGTACTCAATGTACGTTCTCAAGTCCCCCTCCTTCTTGGGTATGAAGAATAGGGGCAAGGTTGCCAGGGATTTGGACGGGCAGATAAAACCATTTGCCAGGTATTGGTCCAGATATGATTTCAAGTGGAGATTTTCAGGTTCGGTGAGTGCATAAATTCGACTACACAGAATTTGTGCACCAGGTACGAGGTCGATCTGACCGTCATAAGGCCTGTGAGGGGGTAAGGTATTACCCTGTTATTTTTGGAAAACGTCTTGGGAATTGTGGTATTCACTTGGTAGTGTACTTGTTACACCTAGTACCAACGCCTCTTTATCTTGGACAGGTGTCTCTGGGTCAGACAATGGCATTTCCACTTGGTAGCACGCATGAGCACACTCTTTGGAGAAGGCTAATTTATTGGTTCCTCAGTCGATGTTAGGATTGTGAGCCACCAACCACAGCATCCCTAGAATTACCCGGAACTGAGGGGCCTTGATAAGGTCAAAGGCAATGGCTTCCCGATGTCCGTCTTGGCACAGAAGGGTCAATTCTGCTGTGCGTTGAGTTACAGGACCAGAAGCAATCGCCGTGCCGTCGACAGTGGTGACCTTCTCAGTTGTCGTTTTCTGACAGAGGGGAAGCCCCATCCTTGTTGCCAGGCCTTGGTCTACATAGTTACCAATGGCTCTGCTGTCTATGTATGCCTCCACAGCATGCATCTGAGACGGTTGTTGGTGACTGATCAAAATCACTGGCAGGGCAAGGTGTGAGGTATGTGGCTCTTTTCCTTCGCTCAACAAACGGACCTCTACGCTTGCCGGGCCTGGAAGTTTCTGACTCTTGTTCTCCTCCTTCTTTCTCTGTAGCTCCAACTGTTCTCCTAGGGGGTTTTACGGGACATTCTCTGAGGAAGTGACCTGATTTCCCGCAGTACGAGCATAATTGCGGTTGTCTCCTTTTGTCTCTTTCGGCCTTGGTTAATGGGCTCCATACCGCCCCAATTTGCATGGGTTCTGAAGTGCTTTCTGAGGTACGCAGACTGTTCTTCTTTGAGCGTACATACACAGTCCATTCTGGCTCGATCTGTCCTTCGATCTTGCAGCCTGTGGTCTAGCTGCACCACTGGGTTGATTAACTCTGCAAAGTCTTTTGGCGGGTTTACCACCTCAGCTAGGACGTCTTTCAATTCCCCCCGTAATCCTTGATGGAATAACGTTGTTTGTTTCTCCTCAGGCCACCCAGTTTCAATGATAAGTCTGGGCAATGCCGCAGGGCCGCACAAGGCGAGGCAGGGTAACCGTTCAGCAGATCAGGAGAGGGGCAGCTCCCGCCCCCACACCTACTCCTCTCCCCCACAAGTGAGGTGTGAACAATCGCCTCACCCTTCCTCCAAGCAACAAGGTACTAAGCACCTAAGGAAAATCAAGTCATGCAGGGCCCAGGTTCAAAGACCTGCCCCCTCCTCAGGGGGCCAGATATGTCAGCTATCCGGCCGGGGGCTGGCGCACAGCCCCCACTACTATACACATCAAAGACCCAGGGCTCCCCTAGGTCTTATAAATAAGAGCAGAATGCTCTAAGAAAACACAATCTGTTTGTGGACCCTGAACGGGGACCCAAAATAACAGGAGGTTCACTGTTCACTCAGCGTCTTCCACACTTTGCTTCTTTAGCAGACTCCAAAAGTTCACTGCATACGCAGCGTCTTTTCACCCCTCTTTGAACATTGTCCTGTTCAGAACATTCCACTATAGGCGAGCGGCGAAAAACCTCGCTTAAACAGAAGAATCCCTGGGGAGTATGCATGCCGAAGCAATACCCCAGGCCGGCACGAGTAAGCGTGGGGGAAAGACAAACAAAGCACCCGGGCACAGGCGGCCGTGTCATTTTCGCTTTTCAGGCCAAAAAATAATGGTTCCCAAGCGAAAATTACGGGAACCGCCAACACCTTCCCAGAAGCCCAAATCACCCCACCTACTTGCAGCCATGGCGGCAGCGGAGCATTATGGCTGGGCCTGGGTCAGAGACAGCAGCACCAGTCCCAGCAGCACCAATAATACAGGTGCCAACAACACCAACAGCAGCCATCACAGTTTTACCTAAGCCAACAACAGCAGCTCCTGACACAACGGGTGCTTTAAAAGCATGTTCAATCCCCAATACAAATACACCAGGACAGACAGGAGCAAGCAACAACAACCCACTGGACACGGTAATGATTAGTAGTACCCAATTAGACCTAAAACTTAAATCTTTTCAAACAGAAATATTGAACAGATACAAAAGGTGTTTAGCATGGGACATTGACATTACAATCAAAGAAGCCATATGGGCAAAAGAGCTCATCGAAATCTTTTCACTTATAGAAGCCCAACGGAAAGGGAAAGATGCTTTTAGGGATCCAAAAAAGATAGAGGAGAAAGCCATAGCCAGAAACGTCCCGGTAGAACAGAATTGGGACAACTGGCTACAGGCTTTCGCCATCTTGGCAACTATTTATGAAGAAAAATTCCCCAATGATGGCAGAACATTATGGGCATACGTGGATAAAATCAGAGAAGTAAAAATCGCCCAAAAAGGGAAAACTTGGCAAGCATATGATATTAGATTCAGGAGAAGCATGTCAGAGAGGCCAGCCATAGAATGGGACGGGGTCCAGAACGATTTATACATGTTAAACGCAGAGCCTCCTTCAGAAGAAGAGACCGCACAGACAACCCCCAAAAATAGCAAAAACACACAGGGCCCCAGATTCTCCGACAATGAAAACCACAAAAAAGGTGAACAGCCCTTTCGTAAGAATCAGCCATGGGCGGCTAAGTTTAATACCCAGAGGCAGAACAAAAACCACTCTCAAAAAGCCAACATCCCATGTAAGAACTTTGGAAAAAAACCTGTGCACATGGGGAAAAGAATGCTGGTACAAACACACATGCACAAACTGCCACAGTGACCACGCAGCAAGCAACTGCACCAGACTGCCAGCCAAAAATACAAATGAGTAGCGTCAAATGCACCCCGCCAACCCTATGTTTGGCACCAGGCTGCACCCCCATCAACCCAAACAATTTTAGAGAGGCTCTCATGAATTACCCAGACAGAGAAACCAACAAGGCAATCCAGCAGGGTTTCACCAAAGGTTTTGTCATCCCGTTCAAAGGCATCGGGTCTCAGAATGTTCCAAATAACCTGAAGTCAGACAGGGACAACCGGCAAATGATGAAAAGCAAAATTAAGAAGGAATTACTACTAGGCAGGATTGCGGGACCTTGGGACCACATGTCTCTCAAAGAGTACATAATATTGCCCATAGGACTGGTCCTCAAAAAAGAACCCGGGAAAATGAGGCTAATTCATTACCTATCCTATCCCAAAGGCCAATCGCTAAACGACGGCATTCCGCACACGGAATTCGCGGTATCATACACACACTTTCAAGAGGCGGTAAGACTCATACAGGAATGTGGCACGAACCCCCTGATGGCCAAACTGGACATTTAATCCGCTTTCAGATTACTGCCAGTTCACCCAGACTCCCAGCAATGGCTAGGTTTTACTTTTAAAAACAAATTCTATGTAGACAGATGCCTCCCCATGGGATGCACAGTATCTTGCGATCTATTTGAGCAATTCAGCTCCTTTTTTCAATGGGCTTTCCAAAAACAGAGACCAGGGACGAGGATAGTACACTAGCTCGATGATTTCATGGTAATGGGGCCAGCAAATTGTGAAGAATGCAGCAGAGCCCTGGTGAAGTTAGAAGAAATGGCCGCGCAGTGGGGCATCCTCCTGGCAGCGGAAAAAACGACAAAACCAGCCACATAATTTTTCTAGGCATTGAAATAGACTCAGCAAGGGGCCTATGCAGAATTCCGAAAACAAAAATAGCAGAACTACTTGAGAAAATACAAAGTCTGACAACAAAAGGCAAAGGTACAGTAAAAGAAATTCAGTCATTAGCAGGAAGCCTCAACTTCGCAGCCAGAATCATCCCTCAGGGGAGGGTATTCTCCAGAAGTCTGGAGCTAAAAATCAAATCTTACACCAAACCCCACCTGCACATCCGACTAGGCACAGAGGTGAAACAAGATCTGGGAATTTGGGGGAATTGCCTTAAAGATTTCAACGGGACATCACTTTGGCGTACGCCATTGAACACATGGACAAAAAGGGTCCTTTTCACTGATGCAGCCAGGAGCAGGGGGTTTGGAGCCATACTAGACTCAGAATGGGTGGCAGGACACTGGCCCATAACATGGCAAGCGGCAGGGTGGACAAAAAATATCCCCCTCCTAGAAATATTTCCCATCTGGCTTACTTTACACATCTGGGGCAGGCAGCTAGCTAACACGGAACTCTTGGTCTGGTGCGACAACATGGCCGCTGTAGGCTCCATAAACAGAAGATTCACTAAATGCCCTTTAGTGCTGAAAGTCCTACGAGCCAGTACAGCGGTCACACTACAAGAAAACATTGTGGTCAAAGCAGAGCACATCGCTGGAGCAGACAATAATATTGCAGATGCTTTATCTCCCTTTCAGTGGCCAAGATTACGGGAGCTAGCGCCGCACGCCCACAAACAGATGACACCAATACCAGCAGAATGCTGAGCAATAATGGGAATACAAAAATAACAGCATCAACGCCAGCGCCATAGAGCCCAGGCCGGGATGCCCAACAAGAACCAGGCACCTCAAAAACGGGTGCCAACAAAATACCGGCATGAAAGCCAGCGCCAGAGAGCCCAGGCCGGGATGTCCAACATGATACAGACACCTTTAAAACGGGTGCCAATAACTCGCTGCCCATAGAAAATACAAACCCTGGCTAAGGGTTCTTAATAGAGATGGCAGTGAAAGCACTGGCAATCACTACTGCAGCTCAGTACAGTAAGTGTTTGCAAACAGTAGTTAGAGCCACAGGATTAAACCATATCGAGTTAATAACGATTAAAGGCATAGAATATTCTTAAAATGGGCACATGAGCGGGGCTTTAAGAGAGAATGGGCAAAAAGACACCTAGTAGCAAATCTCATAGTTTGCAAAACTACGGGGTGACTCAGATCCCACCCAGAACACCCTCATTTCCAACGCTATGAAAGGATGGGCCAGAGTGGAAGGGCCCCAGGTAGACACCCGCCGCCCCTTTGATTTCTACAAACTGGTATAAATAGCAGACCAGTTGGAAGCCATATGCTGGCACCCATATGAGATCATATTATTCAAAACAGCATTTTTTCTGGCCTATTTCGGGGCTTTCCGGGTGGGAGAGCTCATCGCCTCCAGCACCAAGGCCACAAACGGTCTAGGCGTTATGGAGGTCAGGGTCAGACAAGACAGCGTCAACATAGAAATCCAACAGTCAAAAACTGGGGCCAATAGAACCATCAACATTTGTTGTATTGCTGAGGTAACAAACTGCCCAGCATGTATTACCAACCTTTATTACGCACAAAGGCCCAAGGTGGGGGGAAGGACACTTCGGCACTAAGCTGCTACCAATTTAAAGGGGTGCTGATGAAAGCAATCAGCAACGCAGGGTGGGACCCCAACGGCTTTGGCACCCACTTGTTTAGAATAAGTGCTGCCACCTCAGCATGGCAGGGAGGTCTGGCACCACTGCAGCTAAAAAATAGGGTGATAGAAGTCAGATTGCTACAAAAGATACATCAGACTACAGCTAATATAGCCATCCCCTTTCATTTTTCTTTCTCCCCCCCTCCTGCAGAACCAATAGGCGAAGGGAGGACCTCACTCAAATCAGCATGGATCATCGGCCACTCATTCGTCGCAGGGCAGGACGATGGGCGGAAGAAACCAAAGAAGGTCCGCCCTTTAGAAACACCATTGCCTCATGGTGGGGTTACAGAGGCCTTTGGTGGGCCGACATCCACGAAACATTAGCAGAGTTGGTTGCATACAGAGACTCACCAGAATTTCTGATAATACATCTAGGGGGCAATGATCTGGTTAACACAGGAAGGAGAAACTTATTAGAGGAAATCTGCTCCTCCCTAGCGGGCATTTCCCACAACTGGAGGGAAACAGAAATATACTTCTCGGCCATCCTACCCAGAAAGAAATGACAGGGGGCCAACTGCTACAAATCTGTAGACATTGCTAGAAGAAAACTCAATAGGGGGCTAGAGAAATTCTGCGCAGCAAGAGAGCTGGGCTTCATAAAACACCCGGCCATTACCCTGGGTGACCCGGATCATTTTCACAAAGACAGCACTCACTTATCAAACCAGGGCATGGAACGGTTCTTTCGAGAAATTACTGCAACCCTGGCCTTCAGGGGCTGTTACTAGGAGATACTTTCGGGGGAGCACGGTCAGCCAGTAACCTGCCCGTGTGTGGCGGCACGGGCCAGAGGGGGTAACCTCAGGACCCGGTGCCCAAAAGTATGATATTATTATGATATGTGATTATTGTTATCTCCATAACCATATCTGCACAATAAAATCCTACGGCCTTTTATTGCCAAACCTTGACAAAATGTTGTGAGACAAATTATTTCGGGTGAGGGTTCGGGGTCAGCCAATAATGATGAATGCATATGGGTAAATCAGTTATGGGCAATGCCGCAGGCCTGCCCAAGGCGAGGTAGGGTAACTGATGTTACCATTCAGCAGGTCAGGAGAGAGGGAGCTCCCGCCCGCACGCCTGCGCCTCTCCCCAACAAGCTACAGAGACATGCAGTCTCTGTAACACAAATCCGAGGAAGGGTGAGGTGTGAACAATCGCCTCACCCTTCCTCCAAGCAACAAGGTGCTAAGCACCTAAGGAAAACCAACAGTCAGGCAGGGCCCAGGTTCAAAGACCTTCCCCCTCTTCAGGGGGCTAGACATGTCGGCTATCCGACTGGGGGATGGCGGACAGCCCCCACTACTATACACATCAAAGACCCTGGGCTCCCCTGGGTCTTATAAATAAGAGTAGAACACTCTAAGAAAACACAATCTGTTTGTGGACCCTTGTTAAGATGGATTTCTGAACTCTGACCTGAAGGGGCAGAGGTTCAGAAGGCCAACCTAGTTTCTTCGAACAGGGTAACCTCTGGACAAGCCAGACCAATCAGGGTAGCTATGGCAGGCGGTCAAGACTAAGTCTCAAGAGGGGTGAGGGTGACTGAAAGACCACAATGAGCACACAAAGCAAGAACACTTACAAATTACTCCAGACAGGTGTTATATTAAAAATATACGCAGTAGTTTGTTTGTGCCTACACCTCTTTGCGCCAAATTTCTGATATAAATGAATAAAAGTACGTAGTCAAGTTTCTTCAAGTATATTTTCTTAATTTATTTGATATATGTTCTGCCCATATGGATGACACATGTTTCGGCGTTTCATTGGCGCCTTTTTCAAATCCGGGCTGAATGCAAGCGTAACATGTAATAAAACAAAACACAAAATATAACATCTGAAATAGCATTTTAGCATATTTTTCAACACATTTAGTAGTTAGAATAGTGACCTAGGCTGTGTAGTAAATCCTTTTAGCATTCTCAAATTGCATGAACACCTAAAAGTGCAGCACCTCTTAGTTACCTCAAATGGTTAAAAATAAATCCATTACAGTGACTATGTTAGTTTTTTAAAATTAAATTTGTGCAATCCGAAAAAGAAGTAAGTATGGGATGGCATGGACCTAACAATTTTTGGCTGTCAGAAAAGCATGTAAATTTGTTTTCTTACCCTTATTGAATCTAGTGCGAGTCTCCCTTTCCTTATTTCCGGGAATTAGTTTTTAGTTGAAGTGTATCACGGTAGTTCCAGGGTTAAATCCCACCTAGAACAAATTTGGTTGTTCTATTATGCTAACATTAGCCTTTTAACCTTCTATCGGATTGATTCTTTATGCATGATTCCCTGGCATATATTTAGACACATTTTAAACTCTAGTAAGCATGACTAGTAACATCTTTCTCACTGCATTTATGTAAAAAGTGCTATTCATATTTGCAATCCTCCAATCGCATTACATATCCTTGGTCTCATGCATTCTGTTACTCTAGCGGTCACTAGGAATTACTTTTTCAGTTACAATGACTGGTAACCGATTTGCTCCCCATTTGTGTTTACCAAAACACCCTTTCGCGTGAGTTTGAAATCCCAACCAAAATATATTTTGTTTATGCCACTCGGCATCAAGCGTGCTGAATTCTACATTGAGCATACTTGTAGCGGTGGTCTTTCCACCCCTTATCATCTGTTTAACTTTCATCTGATTAGCGGTTTCGCCCATATAGGATCTCCCCATGTGTATATCTAAAACATATGATTTAACAGTGCACATTCTTTTCACAATTTCAGAATAGTGCATTGTGGTACCTGTGGTTTGATGTTAATTTCGCCTCTCTCATCTGTTTAACGTTCATCTGATTAGCGGTTTCGCCCATATATAGGATCTCCCCATGTGTATATCTAAAGCATATGTTTTAACATTGCAGTATTCAATAATATTTTTCTATGCAACAAATTATAATTGAACAAAATAGAAAACAGGAAAAAACATTTTTGTAATTAATGAAAACATTTGCAATATTCATAACAAGAGTCCTGTATATTATCATTTTTTTGGTTTTGTTTCTGCTATTTCTCTGCTACTTCTCCAGCATCACAAAAAGTGAATCATTTCATTGTCTGAATTTAATCCATGTTCCAATGTTTGAAAATGACAGATTAATCTGGCTTCTTCTTGCCTTAAGCAATGTTCTTGATTTCCTCCTCGTTTGCCCATTTTGATTCTTTTCAGTCCAATAAATCTAATGTCTTTTTTATTATGCATTTGGTGTTGGTTTTGCCAATGAACAGATAACGGGAGGTTTTTGTCTTGACTTCCTATGGCTGAAATATGTTCTCTAATTCTAGTTCTTAACTCCCGAATGGTGCTCCCAATGTAGAGCAGATTACAGACACATATCACTGCGTAGACCACATGTTTGGACCTACAATTAATTTGTTCCCTAATCTTTGTTTTGACACCTTCTTGGTTCGTAAAAGTAAATGTTTCTTGTAGTGCATAGTGGCACATCGAACAGAAGCCACATTTCCTGAAACCTGACTGTGGTTGTCGTAACCATGTTTGTGATCTTGTTTCTTCTTCCTCCTCTTCGGACATCATAGAAGGACTCAACATGTTTTTCAGAGTTCTGGCTTTCCTATAAATTATTGTTGGATAATCTTGTATGTGTTTCTCGATATGTGGGTCTCGTTTTAATAGATACCAGTTCTTTTTTAGGACTTTTTTAATTTCTTTGTTGTTTGCACAATATGCCGTAATAAAATGAATAGTATCATCTGGTTGTGTACTTTTGCTGCTTTGAGATAATGTTGATTGTCTGGTCATGTTTTTGGCTTTCATTTTTGCAGTTTTAATTGATTTTTGTGAGTATCCTCTGGCCTTAAATCTGTCTGATAACAGTTGACATTCACTCTCAAAATCTGATAATTCTGTGCAATTACGTCGTGCTCTAATGAACTCTCCTTTCGGAATGTTGTAGATAACCGGTTTATGGTGGCAGCTAGTCGCATACAATGTTGAATTGACTTCCGTCTCTTTTCTGAATGTTTTTGTGTGTAATTGTCCTGTGGATACAAAGATGGTTAGATCCAAAAAGTTAATTTCCATTGTGCTGCTTTGCCCAATAAATTCTAGGCCAAATTCATTGTTATTTGCTTGGTTTAGTAAAGACTCCAGTTCTTCCGGTGTACCGTTCCAAATAATTAGTACATCATCGATGTACCTTAGCCATTTGATTATTTTGTTCTTGAACTCAGGTATTTGGTATATGTGTAGGTCTTCGAACATTCCCATTACAATGTTGGCAAGGGCTGGGGCATATTTAACGCCCATTGCGACTCCACATATTTGTCGAAAAAACTGATTATTGAAAATGAAAACTTTATTCTCTAAAGTTGTCATGAGCATTTCTTTAAGCATGCATGCAGAGTTGAAAAATGACGCAGATCTATTTTTGAAAGTATAGTCCATTGCCTCCAGGGCCAATTCGTATTTAATAGATGTATATAGAGCCTTGACGTCCCATGTTGCTAATAAGTATGTATCTTGCCACTGAATTTCTTCTACAATTTTAATGGCATCTGTTGTGTCTTTCAGATATGCCTGTATTTTAGGTACTTCAGGTCTTATTATATTGTCAATATATTCCGCTATAGGTTCTGTCGCCCAACCTATGCCACTTACAATAGGCCTTCCTTCTGGGATAGTGTCATATTTCTTGTGAACTTTCGGAAGAAAGTATATGGTTGGAATTGTAGGTTTATTTACCCGTAGGTGTGTCTGCTCTTCATCAGTTATTAGTCCTTGCTGGTGCCAGGCATTAATAAGGCTTGTCAAATCTTGTGTTATTTTCGGTATTGGATTTCCTATTCATTTCTCATAACATTCTGGATTTTCCAAGTGGTTCATAGCCATCTTTATGTAATCCACTCTATTCATTATTATAATGTTGCCACCTTTGTCCGCTTCCTTGATAACCAATTGATGATTTGATTATAATTTTCTTATGGCAAGAATTTCATTTGCTGTAGGATTTTTGAGATTAGTCTTGTTTTTTATTTGTGGTCTTTTTCTTAAGTAGTATAAATCTTGTGTGACGGCTCTGTAAAATGCGTCCACCATGTTATCTGGTGATAGCTGGGGTGTGAACCTGCATTTGGGTTTCAATTCTTTCATGGAAAAAGGAGTTGTCTGTATTTCTAACTCATGAATGGTTTGATGTATTGGATAGTCTCCTGGTTCTTGTAGGGATCGTAATAGGTGAATACCGCTTAGTTCTTCTATGGTTATATCACTTCTAGTTCTGGTTTCAGATGTTTTTTTCCTTTTTTCAACTTGAGTCGCAAACATTTATTTAAGTTTTAATTTCCGAACAAATTTGAAAAGATCCACATGTATTTCTATGGGTTCAAACTCAGTTGTCGGGGCGAATGATAGGCCTTTATTCAATACATTAATTTTATCTTCAGTTAGTATTTGATTCGATATGTTCATCACCAAGTTATTTATTTCTGTTGTTTTTTGGCAGCTTCTTTCGACGCCGCCCGTGTTTATCGTCGATAGGCGTCTGAGCCGTCTGGATTTTCTGGGTCCTCCTGATCCTCTCTTACCTCTTCTCCGACTCGTTTCTGTGAGGTGTCTGGTGCTTTGCTGATCTGAAAACAGACTTGTTTCGTCTGAATGTTTCTGTTTCCTTGTTTGTATCTTTTGGTTTGATTTAGAAATCCTTGTCCCTTCGGTTTTGCAGTTCCTAATACTGTTTCCACGTCATTCTCATTTTCGGGTTCTTCCTCTGCCTCTAAACTGGACGGTGAAGTGTTGGGAGTAGTCTCTCTTGATGATGGTTTGATTTTATTATATTTCTCTTGGAAAGTATATACTCTATCATCTTGGTAATCTCTGTCATCACGATAGAATTTTCTCAATTTTCTCAATTTTATCTCGTCTTGATATTCTTTGAGAATTTCATGCATTTTCAAAAAGTTCTTTTCTTTAGTCACTTCTAAGGCTTTTGCCTCTTTAATTTCCTTTTTTATATTTTCAATTTGATTAGTTATTCGTCTGTGTTCTCTCTGTGCATGCTCAATTAGCATTTCTAATATGTGTTTGGAACATTGATTGAGGTTTTTTTCCCAATTGTTAGCCAAATCTTTATCATCGTCTTTACTGAAATCTGGAAAGATCAAAATGCGAAGTCCTCTTGGGATCTGGTCCTTTGATACATAGTTTTTCAGAGAGATTATTTCCCAATACTTATCAATTTCTTTGTGAGAGGCCCTCTCTAGTTTTACAAATTTATATCTGAGGTCCTCTCTTTTCGGAAAAGTTGAAGTGAAACCATGGGTGTTATTCCCTTTGGCAGAGAAAAGTTTGTTTGCTTCTTCTTCTCTATTCTCCATGTATTCTGCCATTTTTTGAATTCGTTTTCCCAAATTGGTCTGCGTGGTACTGTATCCCCTAGTAACAATCTACTGAGTGAGGAACTTCTTGAGTGGGGATCTCATAAGGTGTACTCTCGCGACCCGTATGTTAGTGCTATTAAGGTTGGCAATGGTTTTCTTATTTTATTATTTTATTCTTGTGTCGCAAGGATGTAGGTCAACACGGAGACATAGAGTCCCTCAGCTCCGTTTGTAAAGTAAGCAGTAGTTTGTTTGTGCCTACACCTCTTTGCGCCAAATTTCTGATGTAAATGAATAAAAGTACGTAGTGAAGTTTCTTCAAGTATATTTTCTTAATTTATTTGATATATGTTCTGCCCATATGGATGACACGTGTTTCGGCGTTTGATTGGCGCCTTTTTCAAATCCGGGCTGAATGCAAGCGTAACATGTAATAAAACAAAACACAAAATATAACACATGAAATAGCATTTTAGCATATTTTGTAACACATTTAGTAGTTAGAATAGTGACTTAGGCTGTGTAGTAAATCCTTTTAGCATTCTCAAATTGCATGAACACCTAAAAGTGCAGCACCTCTTAGTTACCTCAAATGGTTAAAAATAAATCCATTACAGTGACTATGTTAGTTTTTTAAAATTAAATTTGTGCAATCCGAAAAAGAAGTAAGTATGGGATGGCATGGACCTAACAATTTTTGGCTGTCAGAAAAGCATGTAAATTTGTTTTCTTACCCTTATTGAATGTAGTGCGAGTCTCCCTTTCCTTATTTCCGGGAATTCGTTTTTAGTTGAAGTGTATCACGGTAGTTCCAGGGTTAAATCCCAACTAGAACAAATTTGGTTGTTCTATTATGCTAACATTAGCCTTTTAACCTTCTATCGGATTGATTCTTTATGCATGATTCCCTGGCATATGTTTAGACACATTTTAAACTCTAGTAAGCATGACTAGTAACATCTTTCTCACTGCATTTATGTAAAAAGTGCTATTCATATTTGCAATCCTCCAATCGCATTACATATCCTTGGTCTCATGCATTCTGTTACTCTAGCGGTCACTAGGAATTACTTTTTCAGTTACAATGACTGGTAACCGATTTGCTCCCCATTTGTGTTTACCAAAACACCCTTTCGCGTGAGTTTGAAATCCCAACCAAAATATATTTTGTTTATGCCACTCGGCATCAAGCGTGCTGAATTCTACATTGAGCATGCTTGTAGCGGTGGTCTTTCCACCCCTTATCATCTGTTTAACTTTCATCTGATTAGCGGTTTCGCCCATATAGGATCTCCCCATGTGTATATCTAAAACATATGATTTAACAGTGCACATTCTTTTCACAATTTCAGAATAGTGCATTGTGGTACCTGTGGTTTGATGTTAATTTCGCCTCTCTCATCTGTTTAACTTTCATCTGATTAGCGGTTTCGCCCATATATAGGATCTCCCCATGTGTATATCTGAAGCATATGTTTTAACATTGCAGTATTCAATAATATTTTTCTATGCAACAAATTATAATTGAACAAAATAGAAAACAGGAAAAAAACATTTTTGTAATTAATGAAAACATTTGCAATATTCATAACAAGAGTCCTGTATATTATCATTTTTTTGGTTTTGTTTCTGCTATTTTTCTGCTACTTCTCCAGCATCACAAAAAGTGAATCATTTCCTTGTCTGAATTTAATCCATGTTCCAATGTTTGAAAATGACAGATTAATCTGGCTTCTTCTTGCCTTAAGCAAAGTTCTTGATTTCTTCCTCGTTTGCCCATTTTGATTCTTTTCAGTCCAATAAATCTAATGTCTTTTTTATTATGCATTTGGTGTTGGTTTTGCCAATGAACAGATAACGGGAGGTTTTTGTCTTGACTTCCTATGGCAGAAATATGTTCTCTAATTCTAGTTCTTAACTCCCGAATGGTGCTCCCAATGTAGAGCAGATTACAGACACATATCACTGCGTAGACCACATGTTTGGACCTACAATTAATTTGTTCCCTAATCTTTGTTTTGACACCTTCTTGGTTCGTAAAAGTAACTGTTTCTTGTAGTGCATAGTGGCACATCGAACAGAAGCCACATTTCCTGAAACCTGACTGTGGTTGTCGTAACCATGTTTGTGATCTTGTTTCTTCTTCCTCCTCTTCGGACATCATAGAAGGACTCAACATGTTTTTCAGAGTTCTGGCTTTCCTATAAATTATTGTTGGATAATCTTGTATGTGTTTCTCGATATGTGGGTCTAGTTTTAATAGATACCAGTTCTTTTTTAGGACTTTTTTAATTTCTTTGTTGTTTGCACAATATGCCGTAATAAAATGAATAGTATCATCTGGTTGTGTACTTTTGCTGCTTTGAGATAATGTTGATTGTCTGGTCATGTTTTTGGCTTTCATTTTTGCAGTTTTAATTGATTTTTCTGAGTATCCTCTGGCCTTAAATCTGTCTGATAACAGTGGACATTCACTCTCAAAATCTGATAATTCTGTGCAATTACGTCGTGCTCTAATGAACTCTCCTTTCGGAATGTTGTAGATAACCGGTTTATGGTGGCAGCTAGTCGCATACAATGTTGAATTGACTTCTGTCTCTTTCCTGAATGTTTTTGTTTGTAATTGTCCTGTGGATACAAAGATGTTTAGATCCAAAAAGTTAATTTCCGTTTTGCTGCTTTGCCCAATAAGTTCTAGGCCAAATTCATTGTTATTTGCTTGGTTTAGTAAAGACTCCAGTTCTTCCGGTGTACCGTTCCAAATAATTAGTACATCATCGATGTACCTTAGCCATTTGATTATTTTGTTCTTGAACTCAGGTATTTGGTATATGTGTAGGTCTTCGAACATTCCCATTACAATGTTGGCAAGGGCTGGGGCATATTTAACGCCCATTGCGACTCCACATATTTGTCGAAAAAACTGATTATTGAAAATGAAAACATTATTCTCTAAAGTTGTCATGAGCATTTCTTTAAGCATGCATGCAGAGTTGAAAAATGACGCAGATCTATTTTTGAAAGTATAGTCCATTGCCTCCAGGGCCAATTCGTATTTAATAGATGTATATAGAGCCTTGACGTCCCATGTTGCTAATAAGTATGTATCTTGCCACTGAATTTCTTCTACAATTTTAATGGCATCTGTTGTGTCTTTCAGATATGCCTGTATTTTAGGTACTTCAGGTCTTATTATATTGTCAATATATTCCGCTATAGGTTCTGTCGCCCAACCTATGCCACTTACAATAGGCCTTCCTTCTGGGATAGTGTCATATTTCTTGTGAACTTTCGGAAGAAAGTATATGGTTGGAATTGTAGGTTTATTTACCCGTAGGTGTGTCTGCTCTTCATCAGTTATTAGTCCTTGCTGGTGCCAGGCATTAATAAGGCTTGTCAAATCTTGTGTTATTTTCGGTATTGGATTTCCTATTAATTTCTCAAAACATTCTGGATTTTCCAAGTGGTTCATAGCCATCTTTATGTAATCCACTCTATTCATTATTACAATGTTGCCACCTTTGTCCGCTTCCTTGATAACCAATTGATGATTTGATTGTAATTTTCTTATGGCAAGAATTTCATTTGCTGTAAGATTTTTGAGATTAGTCTTGTTTTTTATTTGTGGTCTTTTTCTTAAGTAGTATAAATCTTGTGTGACGGCTCTGTAAAATGCGTCCACCATGTTATCTGGTGATAGCTGGGGTGTGAACCTGGATTTGGGTTTCAATTCTTTCATGGAAAAAGGAGTTGGCTGTATTTCTAACTCATGAATGGTTTGATGTATTGGATAGTCTCCTGGTTCTTGTAGGGATCGTAATAGGTGAATACCGCTTAGTTCTTCTGTGGTTATATCACTTCTAGTTATGGTTTCAGATGTTTTTTTCCTTTTTTCAACTTGAGTCGCAAAAAATTTTTTAAGTTTTAATTTCCGAACAAATTTGAAAAGATCCACATGTATTTCTATGGGTTCAAACTCAGTTGTCGGGGCGAATGATAGGCCTTTATTCAATACATTAATTTCATCTTCAGTTAGTATTTGGTTCGATATGTTCATCACCAAGTTATTTATTTCTGTTGTTTTTTGGCAGCTTCTTTCAACGCCGCCCGTGTTAATCGTCGATAGGCGTCTGAGCCGTCTGGATTTTCTGGGTCCTCCTGATCCTCTCTTACCTCTTCTCCGACTCGTTTCTGTGAGGTGTCTGGTGCTTTGCTGATCTGAAAACGGACTTGTTTCGTCTGAATGTTTCTGTTTCCTTGTTTGTATCTTTTGATTTGATTTAGAAATCCTTGTCCCTTCGGTTTTGCAGTTCCTAATACTGTTTCCACGTCATTCTCATTTTCGGGTTCTTCCTCTGCCTCTGAACTGGACGGTGAAGTGTTGGGAGTAGTCTCTCTTGATGTTGGTTTGATTTTATTATATTTCTCTTGGAAAGTATATACTCTATCCTCTTGGTAATCTCTGTCATCACGATAGAATTTTCTCAATTTTCTCAATTTTATCTCGTCTTGATATTCTTTGAGAATTTCATGCATTTTCAAAAAGTTCTTTTCTTTAGTCACTTCTAAGGCTTTTGCCTCTTTAACTTCCTTTTTTATATTTTCAATTTGATCAGTTATTCGTCTGTGTTCTCTCTGTGCATGCTCAATTAGCATTTCTAACATGTGTTTTGAACATTGAAAGTGAAAGCATGTGTGTTATTCCCTTTGGCAGAGAAAAGTTTGTTTGCTTCTTCTTCTCTATTCTCCATGTATTCTGCCATTTTTTGAAATCGTTTTCCCAAATTGGTCTGCGTGGTACTGTATCCCCTAGTAACAATCTACTGAGTGAGGAACTTCTTGAGTGGGGATCTCATAAGGTGTACTCTCGCGACCCGTATGTTAGTGCTATTAAGGTTGGCAATGGTTTTCTTATTTTATTATTTTATTCTTAACATTGCAAATGTTTTCATTAATTACAAAAATGTTTTTTTCCTGTTTTCTATTTTGTTCAATTATAATTTGTTGCATAGAAAAATATTATTGAATACTGCAATGTTAAAACATATGCTTCAGATATACACATGGGGAGATCCTATATATGGGCGAAACCGCTAATCAGATGAAAGTTAAACAGATGAGAGAGGCAAAATTAACATCAAACCAGAGGTACCACAATGCACTATTCTGAAGTTGTGAAAAGAATGTGCACTGTTAAATCATATGTTTTAGATATACACATGGGGAGATCCTATATGGGCGAAACCGCTAATCAGATGAAAGTTAAACAGATGATAAGGGGTGGAAAGACCACCGCTACAAGTATGCTCAATGTAGAATTCAGCACGCTTGATGCCGAGTGGCATAAACAAAATATATTTTGGTTGGGATTTCAAACTCACGCGAAAGGGTGTTTTGGTAAACACAAATGGGGAGCAAATCGGTTACCAGTCATTGTAACTGAAAAAGTAATTCCTAGTGACCGCTAGAGTAACAGAATGCATGAGACTAAGGATATGTAATGCGATTGGAGGATTGCAAATATGAATAGCACTTTTTACATAAATGCAGTGAGAAAGATGTTACTAGTCATGCTTACTAGAGTTTAAAATGTGTCTAAACATATGCCAGGGAATCATGCATAAAGAATCAATCCGATAGAAGGTTAAAAGGCTAATGTTAGCATAATAGAACAACCAAATTTGTTCTAGGTGGGATTTAACCCTGGAACTACCGTGGTACACTTCAACTAAAAACGAATTCCCGGAAATAAGGAAAGGGAGACTCGCACTACATTCAATAAGGGTAAGAAAACAAATTTACATGCTTTTCTGACAGCCAAAAATTGTTAGGTCCATGCCATCCCATACTTACTTCTTTTTCGGATTGCACAAATTTAATTTTAAAAAACTAACATAGTCACTGTAATGGATTTATTTTTAACCATTTGAGGTAACTAAGAGGTGCTGCACTTTTAGGTGTTCATGCAATTTGAGAATGCTAAAAGGATTTACTACACAGCCTAAGTCACTATTCTAACTACTAAATGTGTTACAAAATATGCTAAAATGCTATTTCATATGTTATATTTTGTGTTTTGTTTTATTACATGTTACGCTTGCATTCAGCCCGGATTTGAAAAAGGCGCCAATGAAACACCGAAACACGTGTCATCCATATGGGCAGAACATATATCAAATAAATTAAGAAAATATACTTGAAGAAACTTGACTATGTACTTTTATTCATTTACATCAGAAATTTGGCGCAAAGAGGTGTAGGCACAAACAAACTACTGCTTACTTTACAAACGGAGCTGAGGGACTCTATGTCTCCGTGTTGACCTACATCCTTGCGACACAAGAATAAAATAAGAAAATAAGAAAACCATTGCCAACCTTAATAGCACTAACATACGGGTCGCGAGAGTACACCTTATGAGATCCCCACTCAAGAAGTTTCTCACTCAGTAGAATATTAAAAATATAGACACATTTATTACAAGGCCGTTGTAATATAGACCATAGCAAAGAATCACAATAATACTGAAGTAAATCAACACATCACAATCAACACAATATGTATACAAGATCAGAGGGGTCTAATGGATTTGGAATCACAAAATATGTAGACCACGTAGATGGGGAGGAAAACAGGCAGTGCAAGTAATCCTTAGACCCAGTTCCACATCAAGAATACACCTAACTAAGAGGCAGTCCAAGCCCTACGAAGAGATGAGCCTTATGCTCAATAGTACATGCAGGTGGATCAGGTCAATGAAGAACAAGTCCCCACTATTCAAGCAGGACGTCCACTTGCGGGCAGAGGCAGGTTGAGAGTGCGGGAATGAGTTGCTATTTTGCAATAGCCGTGAAAAGGAAAGGGGTCCTCGGGGGCCACTTAGTGTGAAAAGAAATGGACTCCTGCGCTAGGGGCCACCAGTTGGGGTAGGGACTACTCACCGGTCTCCAACGCAGGCAGACCTAGACTTCGCCAGTACAGTCCACTTCGCTGGCAGGTTCAAATGCGACAATCAGGACATCTCCGCGGTAGCAGGCTTCAGGGACAAGGGGGTCACAAGTGCAGTGAACTTGCACAGGTCGTTGCCACTGCATGGCAACACAGTAACCGCGTTTACTGCGGTCTGGGCGCACTCGTCTCACTTTAGACCTGGGAATGGCCAGTGTACGAAATTCGATGAGAGGGTGCCATGGACACAGAGCAAGCAGTATAACAAGTTTCAAGAGCTTCCTTGAAACCGCGGCGGTGACAGAGCAAACATCCTGTGTAAGCTGTGTCAGCCCACTGGTTGGCCAAGGGACACTTCCAAAGAGGCTTACTTGTCCCCACTATTCAAGCAAGACCTCCACTTGGCAGGTTGAGAGTCCGGGAAAGAGTCGCTATATCGCAATAGCAGTGGAAAGGAAAAGGGCCCTCGGGGCCACTTTGTGCGAAAAGAAATGGGCTCCTGCGCTAGGGGCCACCGGTTGGGGTAGGGACTACTCACCAGACCCCGACGCAGGCTGACCCAGACTTCGCCAGTACAGTCCACTTCGCTGGCAGATTCGAATGCGACAATTAGGACGTCTCAACACCGTGTCGTTTCCGTGGTAGCAGGATTCAGGGTCAAGGGGGTCACAAGTGCAGCAAACTTGCACAAGTCGTTGCCACAGCAGGGCAACACGGTAACTGCGTTTTCTGCGGTCTGGGCACACTCGTCTCACTTCAGACCTGGGAATGCCAAGTGTATGAAATTCGATGTGAGAGTGCCGCGGACACAGATGCAGCAGTATACCAAGTTTCGAGGGCTTCCTCGAAACCGTGGCGGTGTCAGAGAAACATCCTGCGTAAACTGGTCAGCCCACTGGTTGGCCCAGGGCCACTTCCGAAGAGGCTAACTTGCAGGGTTTGATGAAGGTGCCGGGAATAGTTGGTCCCACTATTCCAATGGGTCGAAGCGCCTTCGCAGACCTTGTAGGACGATCAGATGCAGAGGGGTCTTGCAGGACGACAGCGGGCTCAGGGTGCCAAACCTTCCAGCGGGTCACCAGCGGTTCCTCGACTTGGCTTCTTGTGCAGGATACTTGGCTCCTTATACTTTGTTTTTGTGATCTCAGGAGTTGGACATGGTCGTGGTGTTTTCGGCCTCCTCTTATCCAAAGTTCCCTTTGCGCCAAAACAGAGAGCACCCAACGGGAGATCTGCTCATAAACACTCACTCCATACGTGGACCAATCATGGACCACGGTGGTCCCAGGCATTCAGGACACTCCAGACTCTCTGGCACCCAGGATGTGTATTGGGAACAGACATCCCAGCCCACATCCTGGAGGCACATACACAAGGCATGCAGAAGCCCGCAAAAGCTTTGGGTTTCGCGGTAAAGTGCATGACCAAATACGGACTGACCCGGGTCAACTCGACCGGGGGAAGGTGAAGGGGCAAGATGGCCAAAGGACATGACAAAGAACCTCGTGGCATGGCCATTTTGGAGCCAGGCCACCTATTCGTACCAAACGCAGTAAGCGTGGATAACATGGCAAGAAAGGGTTCAAAACCAAAACATAAGAAAAATGATAGCTGCCACCAGTCCTGTCCGTGACACATCTGCACAGTTCATAAAAAGTCCAGCGAGAGTTTCTAGGGCCTTTAGAATGACTAGAGACCCAAGGGTGTGGTAAAGTAAGTTACATTGCACTCTTGTTACATGATGCACAAAAGCTGCAACATGAGGAAAGGATTAAGGGAAACAAAGTCTCCCAGTACTTAAGGGCATGTCAGTTTCTCCATAAGAAATGAGCAAAGCCCAGAGGAGTGCGGCTGAGGGCTGCGCTTCTCTGGCAAAGGTTAGAACAGGGTGTAGAACAGCAGCAAAATGTTTGTGGGTTGACACATAGAGGGAAAATTACATTGAACTATGAAATTTTTCCTAACAACCCTGAACGGGGACCCAAACTAACAGGAGGTTCGCTGTTCACTCAGTGTCTTCCACACTTTGCTTCTTTACCACAAACCCCTCCCACCATACAAATAAGGGAGAAGAACAAAGAAAAAGAAGTGCAGGGCACTGTACGGTGTCCACAACAAGTCGTGGGACATGAAAGGTGGCACGGGCCAGAGGGGGTAACCTCAGGACCCCCTGCCCAAAAGTATGATATTATTATGACATGTGATTATTGTTATCTCCATAGACATATCTGCACAATAAAATCCTACGGCCTTTTGTTGCCAACACTTGACAAAATGTTGTGAGACAAATTATTACGGGTGAGGGTTCGGAGTCGGCCAATAATGATGCATGCATATGGGTTTGTCAGTTATGTTAAAAGTGGTGATATATTTTAACAAATCTTGGCTGCCTTGGCGGAGGGACAGAAGTTTGTTATCCAGAGCTTGGCCCTGGGTATGTCGGGCGAACAGCTTCTCCATCTCCTGTTGAAACCCCCTGAAATCCTGCAGGAGTGGGTCATCCTGGCTTAGTAACGGTATGACCAATCTGCGGCACTGCCACTCAGATATGACAGAATTAAGGCAACACGCAGCTGATCATTAGGAAAGGCTCCGGGTCTACAAAGAAAATGGAGGCGGCACTGGTCCATGAATACTGCATATTTTCTTGGGTCCCCCGTAAAACGTTCTGGTGGGGCCAAAGGAACTGCCCCAGGGAGGACCACCTGCACTGGATTGGCGGATGTGGCTGGAACTGCCGGTATACTTCCTGGCAACGGAGCCTGCCCAGTCTGTGTTAGAAGCAATTGTCTGGCTAATTCATTGGTGCGGTCTTTGGTTAAAATCAACTCCCTCCTAAGGGAATTGGTTTCTTGCCGGGCGGAGTGCACTTCAGCCCGTAATCCTCCCAGTAACTGGGCTAGTTGGTCAGTCTCTGATGTTTCCATGACACCCAGGTGGATGTTTTAATTGAGGCTTCGAATTCTGTTACGCTCACCTGGTATCCATGGAGGCGCCACACGATACTGGATGGAGGTCTAAGCGCTATCCCGGACCCCTCTCTGCTTGGTTATGTGCCAGACGTTGGGTAGCGCCTATAACAGGAGAATGGAGGGTTAAGATACTGGTTCTGTGATGGGTGGACTCCCACCTCCCTCTGGTCCTTGCTCACCTTAGGTTTTTGTGCGTTGAACTCTCCGTCCTGCGTCTTTGTGCAGGGGCGCGTGGTTGGTGCGGGCATTCCGTGGACCTAGTTGCTTCACTGGTCCGTGTGCCCTTATGCAGGTCCAGACGGGCTGTGACTCCAACTCTGCTTGCTGTCTTCGAGGTGAGTTATAATGTCTTTTCCGTCTTTATTCTGTCTCTTTCTTTCCCTCCATTTTCTCTGTATTCTCGGTGTCTTGTTCCACTATGCTGTTCCCTAACAATGTCTCTTTTTGTTTTCACAGGGATGGTTGCGATCTCGGAGTTGCTGCACCGATGGCGAAGACCACGGTGAGTTATTGATGTGTGGAGCGCTTCGCTGTGTAAATTGCTAACCAGTGTTTTCTTCTCTTCTTTGTACTGCTTGCTGTGATGTTCCGGAGTGATGAGCGATCGAAGCGCTGCTTGCCCAGGTAAGTGCTTTGTTAATGCTGACCTTGTTCCTTCTCCCTTGCAGGTTACAGTGAAAACCGGAGATGGGCGAGGTAAGAGAAGCGCAGGGTGCTGCCAGGACTCGCTGCTTGCTCGGGTAAGAATTGTTATTAATGCTGTACTTGTTTCTTTACCTTTGCAGGTTGCGGTGAACTCCGGAGATGGGCGAGGTAAGCGAAGCACAGGATGGATTCAAGGCTAGTTACTTCACAGGTAAGTGTTCCTGCTATGTTAATGCTGTTCTTGTTCTTCCAGGTTATTAATGGAATCCGGATCTAGGGCTTCAGGATCGGGCCGCCAGAGAAGCAGATGAGCAGGAGCTGGACACAGTGAGCATTACACTGCAGGTGTTCAGAATAGCTCGAAGCGTGTTCTGCTGTTTGGGTGTGGTTTAAATAGCCCAGGTAAAGTAGTTCCAGGCCAAGTAGTTCCAGGCCCAGCCACACCCAAAACACTAGACTGCATGGCTTGTAATAGGCCTCTATGTTGGATTAAGGTCCAAAACTGGTATTGCTTTATTCCTGATAATGAACTCGGTGCCAAAGGCGCCAGGACTGACACCATGTATGTTACAGATGGAGTTTTAAAGCCCTTGGGGCCAGTGTGAAGGGCTTTAGTCCTGCTGCTGCCAGGGGGCTGTTATACCTGAGGGGGTCAGGGGCATGGATCGTGACAGTACCTCTGAGGAGGTGCAGTCGGAAATTTGACTTTTTAGAGACCTCAGAGAAGTGGACGGAGAAGGAAAGGTGGAGTCAAAGATGACCCTGAGGTTCTTAGATTCGCAGGTGGGGGTAGGAGGAGGGCCAAGGGAGGCCGGCCAGAGAGTGAGGGGGAAGGATGGTGAAGGTGTGCCAATGAGGAGGATCTCCGTGTTGCTGGCATTCAGACAAAGATCATTGGCGGCACACCAATCTTGAATGGCATTTAGGCAATCAGAGATGAGATAGGTAGAGGAGGTGGTTGAGGGCAGCCTGCAAATGAGTTGAGTGTCGTCAACTTTTCCCAGAGTTTGCCCATTAAGGGAGTAATGGAAATTGGGCGATAGTTAGCTGGACAAGAAGGATCAGCTGTGGGTTTCTTGAGAAGATGATGCACAAGGGAGTGCTTTAGAGGAAATGGGAAGGATCATGAGGCAAAGGAGTGGTTGCAAAAATCAGCAAGGGCCGGAGCGAGGGTGTCAATGTGGTCCTTGATGGTTTTAGAGGAACAGGGATGAACCTGTTTTGACAAGGCTTTCACAGATCGGACTTGTCGGACAGTGGCCCAAAACATGTGCTGCATAGATGAAATATGGACCGCATAAAAACCCTTCTTCTTGAGATAAGTCTGGAATCCTTCCCCTTAACCAAATTCAAATAGGCCATCAATGCTTTGAGAACAGCATGTGTAGAATATGTGAGGTCCATAGGTCTTGGAACAGAATCTCTGAAGCACTGGAAATTTGAGCAGAAAATTGCAATGCAGTAGGCGAGTGTTGCCAGGTATTGGTTGAAAAGCCAGGGCGAGAGGTTAGACCCCTGGGGAACCCCACAGGTAGAGAGGAAGGTAGATGATAGGAAGGACCCAAGTTTGATCTGGGAGGGTCCATCAGAGAGGAAAGAGGTCAGCGAGGCCAGAGCCTGATCAGTGATACCCAGGTTATCACAGAGATGGTTGAGCAGGATGGTATGGTAGACTGTCAAAGGCAGAAGAGAGATTGAGTAGGATGAGGACAGAGGGAATGTTAGAGTCAAGGTTGGAGAGCGGATCTTCACGGATGTTCAGGAGAGCAGTTTCCGTGTGTATAGCAACTCTGAAGCCAGACTGGTGGTCATGGAGACAGACAACAGAATTAGAATTAAGGTTAAGCTGAGAGATGGCCAACTTTTCCCAGAATTTGCCCATTAAGGATTAATGGAAATTGGGCAATAGTTAGCTGGACAAGAAGGATCAGCTGTGGGTTTCTTGAGAAGATGATGCACAAGGGAGTGCTTCAGAGGAAATGGGAAGGATCGTGAGGCAAAGGAGTGGTTGCAAAAATCAGCAAGGGCCGGAGCAAGGGTGTCAATGTGGTCCTTGATGGTTTTAGAGGAACAGGGATGAACCTGTTTTGACAAGGCTTTCACAGATCGGACTTGTCGGACAGTGGCCCAAAACATGTGCTGCATAGATGAAATATGGACCGCATAAAAACCCTTCTTCTTGAGATAAGTCTGGAATCCTTCCCCTTAACCAAATTCAAATAGGCCATCAATGCTTTGAGAACAGAATGTGTAGAATATGTGAGGTCCATAGATCTTGGAACAGAATCTCTGAAGCACTGGAAATTTGAGCAGAAAATTGCAATGCAGTAGGCGAGTGTTGCCAGGTATTGGTTGAAAAGCCAGGGCGAGAGGTTAGACCCCTGGGGAACCCCACAGGTAGAGAGGAAGGTAGATGATAGGAAGGACCCAAGTTGGATCTGGGAGGGTCCATCAGAGAGGAAAGAGGTCAGCGAGGCCAGAGCCTGATCAGTGATACCCAGGTTATCACAGAGATGGTTGAGCAGGATGATATGGTAGACTGTCAAAGGCAGAAGAGAGATTGAGTAGGATGAGGACAGAGGGAATGTTAGAGTCAAGGTTGGAGAGCGGATCTTCACGGATGTTCAGGAGAGCAGTTTCCGTGTGTATAGCAACTCTGAAGCCAGACTGGTGGTCATGGAGACAGACAACAGAATTAGAATTAAGGTTAAGCTGAGAGATGGCCAACTTTTCCCAGAATTTGCCCATTAAGGGAGTAATGGAAATTGGGCAATAGTTAGCTGGACAAGAAGGATCAGCTGTGGGTTTCTTGAGAAGATGATGCACAAGGGAGTGCTTCAGAGGAAATGGGAAGGATCGTGAGGCAAAGGAGTGGTTGCAAAAATCAGCAAGGGCCGGAGCAAGGGTGTCAATGTGGTCCTTGATGGTTTTAGAGGAACAGGGATGAAACTGTTTTGACAAGGCTTTCACAGATCGGACTTGTCGGACAGTGGCCCAAAACATGTGCTGCATAGATGAAATATGGACCGCATAAAAACCCTTCTTCTTGAGATAAGTCTGGAATCCTTCCCATTAACCAAATTCAAATAGGCCATCAATGCTTTGAGAACATAATGTGTAGAATACGTGTGGTCCATAGGTCATGGAACAGAATCTCTGTTTCTGTATATAGATGCAGACTAGAATGGTCTCACCCTAACTAGTTGAGTGAAGGAGCTGCTGCAGATGCCCATTATCTTGGATATCTTCTAGGGGCTTCTTTGCTTGTTATGAAAGCGCCCAACAGAGGTGCCCTTAGTTGCCATTGGCTTGTAAGCAGGGGAAGTGGCCTTCCAGGATCTCATGGCAAGAACTCATTGATGCATCTGTGGTGATTCCAACAGCCGTGCCATTTGTCGCTGTGGTCTTTGCTGCTGTGTGGCTGCCCTGCCTTTGTTGCAAGCAGGGGATGTGGCCTTCCAGGAAGTGGTGGTGGAACCTCATTGATGCATCTGGCATGCTCCCAACAGCCTCACCCTTTCTCACTGTGGGATGTTTCCACTGTGCGCCTGCTCAGGCAGTTTTGTATGCAGGGGGAGCATGGCCTTCCTTGAAGTGACAGCGGGACCTCACTAATGCATCCGAGGCACGATGATAGTATATGAATAATAGTACGATAGTGTGTAATTTGCATTGACATTTTGTATATTGTGCTATTAACAGTATGCTAGTGGCTACATTCATATTAATTTGCATCTAGCATTACAAACATAATTCAATTTGGCGTAAACATTTGTTGAAACTATGCAGCATATAAAGCGTATTGACTTGTCAAAAAATGTATTGTATGCCACTGTTTTAAGTTTCAATTATAGTTTATATTTATTGTTATATTACATTGTAAAATGATTATTTAAAAGGGTAGGTTTTCTTTTTTACAATGTGAATATTTAAACAATGGTTGCATTCACTGTTAAAAGGTGATTTCCATTCGTGGAAGTGCTTTCTGAAGTGCTGTTTGGCTGACGAGGCTGGCCCAGGCTCCTAAACTCTGCAAAGAAAATCGACTTGGTATGGACTAAGGAGTGTTCTAACAACAGCTTCCCTAACTCTTGTACTCTTGTACTGTGCTATTATTAGCACCTTTGTTAATGTAACTTATCATTTGTTCGCCCACTTTACAAAGAAAACAATGTATTCAGAGCGTGCATGCATTCGCGCATACGCATTCATGGAAGTGCTTTCTGAAGTGCTGTTTGGCTGTTTCGCTGTGCAGCGTCAAGCGTGCTTCCGATCCCCCTTAGCTGTGCTCATTGCGAATTCAAACACTTTACCTGCTGTTTCCTCCTAACGCGAACCGTTTAATTGGAACTGCGCTTAAATCAACACAACTTTAGCTTTACTCCATGGTAACAGGCTTATACACGCTGAAATCTGCAATGCTGCCAGCAAAAGAAATCAGTAAGCTAGTAATTCAATCTAGACGAACTCCTCTAAGGTTATCGCATACCTTGAATATAACCAAGAGTGGCTCTGCCACTGCGCATTCGCGTACACAATCTCTCACTGGCGATATCAGGAGCTTCTGCTCTCCCGTCTCTGCAAACATTCTGTGACTGGGTATAAGCAGAAACTCCCTTGCTACCGCCACCCCGCCTACATTAGTTGATAAGTCACTAATCACAGAATCTGCAGTGGTCGACTTATCAACCCCGCCCAACTCCCTGATGGCGTCTGGCTATGCGGAAATGCTCTTTGAAACTGCTCCACCTAAATCTGCTGACTTCGACAGCACAACACTACCTTCAACTGTCTCTCCAACGGTGCCGATCAGTGAAACTGACAAGGTGAATGAGCAAGCTGCACTTGACATTTCCGCTCTAATCCACTGCACACCTTTAGTAAGCAATGTGATTGCGAATACTGCCAAGGCGAAGAACAATGAGCCTAATAGCTCCTTAGAAATAACTTCCTGGCCACATTGTAACCTAAGAAATACATCAAATACACTGTCTGCTCCACTTACAATTCCTGACTCCCCGCCTAAATCACTGTCCAGGCTAACAGCCACTTCACTGCCCAACACCTCTCCCTCCCCTCATTGCACTACGACCCTTTCGCAGTCCAGTCACCTATCATGCTTGCTCCATCCTCCCATAACTTTTCTGTGCTCTCGATCTCTTTCGCAAACAGACATGATCACCTGGTCATCCTCAGCGACATCAACATATGGTTTGAGGGAGAGAACGCAAACTTGCATAAAACACTAACTAAACAGCTTGAGTCAATGCAACTACGACAAATGGTGAAATGAAGGATGACCACAGCGGGCCACACTCTAGATGACATCTTTGCCAACAAAAATCTGCTCACTGCATCACCCCCAATTCAAACACTTTGGAGCAACCACCTCATTATACCTTTTGTGGTCCAAACACCATCAAAACCATTCTACAAGCCCCAGAAGAACCCCACAATCTAGAAAAGAAACTAGAAAATCATCAAAAGCAGTGACCTATAAGGAAAATTAGAATCCTCAAAGCCATCAATTGCAACACTGGACGCAACTGTCATAGAAGAAAGAACAGACATAATCCTGAAATAGATCGCAAAAACAATAGATAGCATCACACCAGAAAATCCTGTCATCCCATCACGAAAGAAATCGGTGGGTAGATTTTTCATGCCCCACCTCAAAGCAATGAAAATAACAAACCAGAAACTAGAACAATAATGGAGAAGAAACTATGACCAAGACAAAAGAGTAATATATCCAAAATAGATCCGATCTTATGAAGTAGAAATTCGAAAAGCAAATAAGAAATACTACATTGACCAGATCACTAAAGCCAACAACACTCAGAAAGCACCAGTCAACATCATAAAAGAGAGACGAGAAACCATCCCAGATGCAATCCTCGCGAAAACTGTGCGAGGATCTCGCAGATCACTTTAAGAGTAAAATCACTGTGAGAAACTGGAAGTGTTCTCCTACCTATTCTCCTGGGATCCTCTATTCACTTGGCCAAGGAAGGGCCATCGCTTTTGGATCCTGACCCTGGGGGTGGACAAACGAGGGAGGATCACCTGAGTGGAGGGTCACGAGGGATTGGAAGGAGAATGCCCAAGGGCGAGACATGGTACTCCCCCTTTTCCAATTGTATGCCAACCCACTCTCCCTCAGCCTTAATGAGGTATTTCCGAGAACACCCCATCTCCCCCTCTCCCCATTTTCTCTCTGAAACCCCTTCCTCAGCTTTCAAGAGATATTTGCAATTCCATTTCATCTCCACCTCCCTATTTCCGTCAAATACTGGGACGAGGAAGAGGCAACTGAGAGTAGTGAGGATTACCTATGAGAAGCATCTTGAGAAACAGAGGAAAGACTGCTGCCAACTACAATTAGGTTGTCCCATAAATAGAGCCAGGTAGGATCAGGCATTTAACACTGGCCACTCACACCTGACTCCACTTAACTCTCTTTTTAGGACTAAAGGACAGGCATGTCCTTTTAATTGGAATATTCAAGTTCAGGCACGCCCAACCCTGACCATATACCTGCAGCCCATTGATACACCCCAAGGTGTATAAAAGGAAGCTTCTGAGACATCAGAGGCAGAAGCAGTTGGGAGAGCAGGAGAGAGGCTGCATGGCTGAGTCCAGCAGGGGATCCCTTCTCAGTCACAAGCCAGATTTTAAAGCCAAAGCAGAGCAAGCTGCAGAAGCATACTAGACCAGATAAGCCATGAAGCTGGGAGCTGCAGGAAGAAGGATCCAGGGGAGAGCAGCGTGCTGCAACACTGACCCACTGTTTGAGAAGGGCTGCAGCGTGCCTGGAGAGCCGTGTTTCCTGAGAGCCGGAGTGAGGCAGATGGTGCAATTGCTCGTTCCCTTGGGCCATGTGCCGGGCCCAAGTGTGTCTGAGGGGCAAGTAATGAGACCCTGACCTCGACCCAAAGCCTCCTGCAGAGACCGCTTGCCAGCGCTACGCTACCCGGTGAGTTTCGCATAAGAGAGAGAGAGAGAAACCCGTGGATCATGAAGGTGGCTGGGGCGGGAAAGGGAGGAAAAGGCAAGATTTGTAAAGTGGCACGAAGCGGAAAGGAATAAGGACAGTTTTAAGAAACAGAAAGTAAGAAAGAAGGAGAAGGCGCGCTAGTGGCACAGAAGGAAGAAAAGATACATTAGCGACGCAGAAGTAAAAGTGAAGTTCAGAGAAAAAGGAAAGGGTGTAAGTGACTCAGAAAGAATGAACAAGTGCAGGTGTGCATGGAAGATTGAAAGAAGTGTGCAAAAGGCATGATAGGAAGAAGGCAATGAAAGTGTGCACAACAGAATGAGGGAAGCATGCAAGAGGTGCAACAGAAAGAAAGAAAAAGACAGTGCAGGAGTGCACAACAAAGGGAAAAGGAACACATGAAAGTGGTGTTGGAAGCACCTGAAGATAAAAAGTGCAAAGGAAAGCAAAAGTAAGAAACAAAGAGAGGGGCAAAGGATCAGAGTGGTCGCGTGTAGGAAAAGCAAAGAGCCTGGCGTTTTTGAAAGCCTCTGATTCTATCCCATGAGAGGATTGCATGTAAGAAAAACTGTCTGTATATAAGGAAAAGGCACATCCCGACCAGCTGAACTTGTGTTTGGAACTATAGAGGCCTAAGCTTGGGGAAGGGCACCCTGAGAAACCAGAAAGGAATGAGATATATTTTGTTTTGTGTTGAACACTGGAAGAGGCCTACGTTTGGAGAAGGGAACCCTGAGAGGCCTATTGAGGAAAGCAAAGTGCATCCTGATCAAAATGACTTTGTGTTTGAAAGCTGGAAGGGGCCTGGGCTTGGGGAAGGGAATCCTGAGAGGCCCACCAAAGAAAGCAAAGTGCATCCTGATAAAATTGACTTTGTGTTTGAAAGCTGGAAGGGGCCTGAACTTAGGGAAGGGAACCATAAGAGGCCCAACCAAGTTGGAGACTTATTTTCTTTATAGAGTTGAAAGGATTGAAGCTAGAGGAAGGGAACCCCAAGGAACTCAAAGACACAGAAGGTATTTGAAATCACTGTAAGGGCCCTATGGAGAAGGTCTTATGAGCAGCCATTTTGATTGAACTCATTTTTGTGACATTGACCAAAGGACACCTGGTGAGAAGACCATCTGAAACCAACTCTGGTTTCCCATTTTCTGATGAACCACTACTTTTTGTTTTTGACAAAAGACCCCTTAACACATTTTCTTTTATAGAGTGAGGGCAAGCAAAGGTTTAGATACAGACAATTATTTTGGACTTTCAGACATCGACGGCCCTTAGAAACATAATTTGAGGGAACCATCTCTTTAGAGCTAGGGCCAGTTAGGTAGTCCCCCGACCCCTCAAACTGAATGTATTGGAGATAGACCCCACTCCCCTCAAACCGAATGTAGATAACTTGTTGGGTTGATCTATGACTCTAATAATGTGAAAATCAGAAATGTAGTACCTTTCAGAAAAGTGCTTTGAAGGGCGATCTATTTTGGAGCATCAGAATGCCTTGCACAGTAGAGAATATGTCAAGTAGTACATGTTTATGATAAATTATCGAACAATCTAGATTCAAAACTAAGCAGGGACTAAGCTACACGTAAAAATAGATGGGTCATGCATTTCGTAATTTGATCAGCCATTTTGAGTGGGACAAAGTCAGGCAAACTCTCAGGCAAACTCTAAGATGGATGCTAGATACAAAAAATGGTGGACTTTTGCAAGTCAGGTCAGAAATAATTATATATTTACCTCATAACAGTTAATTCAAGGTTCGGTAGAAGAGAACATATTGTCTGGACTTCTCGGCTGTAATTGTGACAGTGATGGGCCGAGGGAGCCATGTAGTGTTCAAGGGAAGATAGCAATTATTGCATGCAGCTGTTTCAAACTAGCAGCAATTGTTGGGTTTGCACAGAAGGCACACAGCTGACACCCATACTTGGGCTCCTGTGACAGGGAGACATGGTGCTACTGGCTAAAAATATCTCAGGGCTGACGTCAGAAATGTGCTCTCTTGATACTTCAAAGGATTCATTGTAAAGGCCAAGTGTATCACACACACATTTAATTAGTTGCATGCGTAGGTATGAGATGGGTGTTTAGTGAGTGACAGTTCAGGCAACTAACCCTAGAAGGGGAAAGGGCTTGTCTTTGAGTACCTACACGAATAAGAATGAACTGTATCATAAAATAGAGAGCTGTGCCAAATGTAAACTGAATATAAGGAGCTTAGTTGATATTTGTTGGAGTCCTGATGTGTGATGACTGGTGTATCTTGCCTTACTGTACACTGGAAGAATAAAGATGTCTTTGAAAATTCAGCCTGAGTCTTTTGCCTGCTTCCATACTTGGACTTCAAAATGCCTTTCCTGATCCAGAGATGCCAAGACCCTTGGGAGAGCATTGGTCCCTCCTGTACAGCACCAACCCCAAAACTTTATAAAATAAAGTTTTTGAAAACGTATTTACGAGTCTGTGTCTCTCTTTATACCATGCCTTTCTCACATATGGTGTCAGGAGTGGGATGCAGCTCTACTGATAAAAGTTGGGGATCCCATTCATATAAGGAAATACTGTCCTTAAGTTGCAGTATCCTATCAAAAGTCCCAGTAAAAAAAACATACCCTAGCTAACTCCCAGTTGGTTCAGAAATCTTTGGGTCTGAGAGAAAATTTAATAATGCCCCTTTTTCCAACAATGGGGTGAAGTCTATGGAAACAGTGCGAGAATCCTCTAAATGTGTGGAACAAAGAATAGGAATCCAATACTTCCCCTTGACCCCACAAACCCTTTTCCCCACCAGGAAGAGTGCAGAAAGTAACACTCATAACCTTGTTTCCCCTTATACTTGTCAGATCCCTGTAAGGGATAAAATGATAATTTCTGTAGAGTTTAAGGCAGAGCTTCCAAAAAACTCTGTCATATACCTTATGCCTTTAGGGGAAAGAAGACAAAAGGGGTAGTTAAGGGTGTTACCTCTCGTGGCCCCTTAGGAGGAGATAAAACTTGCTCTCCTGAATGTTTCTTACGGGATGATACAAATTAAGAGAGGAGAGCTGCTGAAACTATTGGTACATGAAACTCCCTGGGAAACTTGGGTCCAAGTCGGTTTTTGGAAAGTGGTTAGGAGAAACCCATAGGGGCCACCAAACCGGAAAATTTTTTCACAGGATTCACAAATGGAGGCACAAGAAAACTTGATCTCTTCTTTTGATATGACTGAGTCTAGACCAATAGTAAAAGGTTTGAGAACCTCTAATAATATTACGTCACAAGAGATCCCTCTTCACATGACTTCTGAAAAAATATCGGTGGAAGATGTGGACGATAGCTCCACTGATTCCTCCAAGGAAGTGAGGAGGTCAACCCATGCAGTACTATTACTACTGTGGTTACCGTTCCAAGCACCCCTGTGTCCCCCCTGGAAACAGACAGGTGTCCTCCATTAGGATGCTACCCTACGCATGTCCCGTCAGTATACACACATACCATGTATGCTCCATTGCCTCTATGGCACCGCCGACACACACATAGGCGCACTATAAGAATCTTCCCAACCCCACAGCGTCAGTAGCTTGGAGGAGTAAAAGGCTGGAGGGAGATAATGCAAAACCACAAAAAGAGATGGTGGATGTATTAAGGAAGGTGGAGGGACGAGTTGGTGTGACTAAAATTAGAACAACGGAATGGACAGTTGAAGCCTATAGGGGTGGATGAATGGAGGGCACAGCTATACAAGATGTGCATATAGGAAAGGAACGTGAAGATAGAAGGAGGCGAGAGAGGGTGGATTATGCAATTGCAAAGTTGGAGGAGGAATACGATTATACACATGAAGGAGAAGAGGAGTTGGATACGATAGACAAATTGGAAGAAACAGAACATCCACATGTAATAGCCCCACAAGTAGAATGTTTGTGAGGACCTAGGTTACCTAACAGGTTTGGACGAATGGCACTAGCAAAGATATCGGTGTTGGGAAAGAAGAAAGTTGGGAAGACTGTAGGTGGAACAGTTCCCGTTGTTACACAAGGGCCCAGCGAGAGCATAGTATATCCCTTGGGCATATACATATGCACATTTATCCCCTTAAGTACCAGGCTATTATGCAAGTATATGCAAAAAGGACCAGCATACTCGTCCTTGGCACTTTAAAGCACACAGCTGGGAGTACTTTGGCTGTAGGGATTTGAAAATCTGTTTTTGTCGATGCTGGGAGATCAGGCTGGCGACATATGGGTACACGGCTGTGAAGTTGGGTGATGATAGTCATGACGGAGCATATTTAAATCACATTAGGCCCCAAGAGTGGGCAGCGTTATGGTGGGCATACCCGGGTACACCTGACATCCAGTCAATTATGCATCGAACAATGCATGATGATGAGGATCCTGCGCAATACATATTACACATACAAGAGATGTGGTGCACGGAAACAGGGGATTCCTTTTTTGTGGGAAAAAGAGGACTCCCGAAAGAGGTGCAAAAGGCGCTCAACAAGATAGTGGGGATTGAGGAGGCAACAGGTTAGGGGGAAATTCAATCTATTACTATTCATCATTGTAAACGGTTGAAAGAAAAGGAGAAGGAAACGGCACAGCGAGTGCAAGCAGAGGAAACTAAACTGGTTCAAAGTTAGAAAGGTTGCACTGCAGAGAGCTGCAGCAGCAGTACAATGGAAGGGTCGGCAGTCCTTAGGGTGATCCAGGCAGACATGCACGCAGCACCACGGATTGGGAGGATAAAACAGGTGGACAGGTGGATACCAACCTCAATATCAAAGAGGGTTTCCGGGATATTTCAATCGGGGATAGGGGAATTTTCGAGTGGCCAGGGAGGGTTCTGAGGAATGTGACCGCAAGGAGGAGGAGAAGGCCAGTGATGGACGTGTGCACGCATGGACCGCATTATATAAAACAAATATACATACAATATCACCCAACCTGTGTTGGTACTCTTTTCTTGACCTCAGACTGATGAAAGGCTATGTAGGCCTTGCCAGGATTCGAACCTGCAACCTGCAGATCACACACACATTGCAGCAGTGAGTGCTCAAACCACTGAGCTATCTTACTGGCTATAGCTATCTTACCGGCTATAGTAAAATTAGCAATTACATGTCTGAATGTTGTCAAAGTGAGAAATCAAATTACACTCTGTAGTGGATACAATTAAATTGGTAACTGAGATTTAACAGTAGGTCAGTTCATCTGCAGGTCTGGTGCAAAGTTGGCCACATGTCAAGCCTGCGTGAATGTACCTTTCAGGCATCAGAGGTTGGCAAAATACATACCATTAGGAGGGTTCATAACAGTGTAATGAAGAATTTAGAGTATCATTGATGGATATGTACCGGGCATGCGATCAACAAGCATACTTGCACCTTCACCCTTTTGGCGAGACAACCCTGCACTCAGCTACCCTGGTGGTGCAAGAAGTGCACTTGACAATAGCATCTGAACGTGAGGTGTGGCAATCTGTTTCACAATCCATCCAACCCCCGCAAGTGAAGAAGAACAAGTGGTTGTTGAAGTCGAGAAGAATAAGGTTGAACTATTTGTCGGAAGAATCATCCAAGTTGCTTAATGCAATCCCAGATAAATATCGATTGTACACTAAAACACAAAAACAGAAGCATTTTTTTGCATCCCTTATGACCCCAGAAATTCAGGCTACTGTGAATGCCAAGTGGCTGCAGATTGTTCGTTGGGAGGGGATCCCGTTGGTGAATGACACTGAACAAGGTCTCAATGGAATCAAAAGTGAGCTGAGAGTGATCCGGTTGATGGCAATCCAGAGCAGATATGTTTTGGACCTCCTAACGGTGATGGAAGGGCTGTGGGCAAGAAGATTGGATTGTCATGTTGCATGTTCATACCCCCAAATGACGCAGAGAACATGTTCCTAACGCATAGCACAGGGTCCTTGCATAAGTTGAAGACCGGAATGGAAAACGAAACCGCTGGGCAACCTGAAGATTGGTTTGACATGTTTTTCTCATGGGCGCCATCCTAGCTTGGAGCACTGGTGCAGATACTGGTTATGATCGTGGTGTTCCTGTTGGTGGTGTTTTGCACATGCCAGATGATGCTCTGATGCTGTGTTAAGACAATCCCAAGCAGTGCAAATATTATGGTTAATTGGGGCAAGGATAGCTCTCCCGGCACAAAAGAGGGGCAGGCTCAAACTGAGGATTTGAATAAGCCACGTTTGGTCAGAATTGAAAAACCCTTCGACCCCCCAGGGACACTAACATCACCCCCACCAGATCCTGAGAACTACACTGAACACTGGGTAAATTTAGCAGCTGCGCTGTCTGAGCAGTTGTTCCATTTCAACCCCTGGGTATTAACGCAGCGAATCTGCCCCTCCTACCAGTAGGCAGTGAGGACAGACTGCCCCTGATGGTGCTTGGGTTGAGGAAAGAAAAGAGAGACTGTGCTAACCGAACGCAGGCCTCGGTGCACAGGTGAGTCCAGGCACTCTCTGCCTCTAGTTGGCTACAAGGAAATCATGCTACAGAAGGGAGTGAGGGCCGATTAGCTGCATCACAAGTGGAGTTTGTTGCGTGTTTGCTTTTTGATTTGTTTTCGTAATTGTGAAGATTGAGCATACCTGTTGGGAGCGTCTGTGGGCGCTTTTCACTACCTCAGGTTGATCAATATCTATTACAGGCTGACAGATCTTTGAAGCCCTGGATTCTCCTGGTAGTTTATCGATGTTAAATGCTTAAGGATTGTAAGAGGATTCAATTCAACACTACAGCTAAGTCAACGCCTAGTCTATAATACTGAATGAAAACCCTTATTGATATATCTTTATGTCCAGTTCATGCGTTCTGGATGACTACCCCTATATAACACCCCTCTCTTGGAATCCCCCTGACCCCACTGAGCCAAGAAGTAGTTCTGTTTTGCAAGTTAAAAGGTTTATTTGATAATTTAAACAATATATATATATCACGCTTTATAATAAATTAATAATTGAACATCACACTTAATCTGATATGATAAAGATGAACAACGGAGAATCTGGCACTAGCACACTTCTTGATAATCACTAAGGAGTTGACATGAAATGGATAAGATAGCACACAGGTGAATAGGAACAAAAGAAGAAGGTGGTACAGAATGCTTTATGTAAGCTCAGGTGGATGCAATATTCAATGAATGCAGTACAGAAAATACTCAATATGATTTCAACCAAACAATGTAATCACTTTTCTCTGGCTATTCACTCCCCCCCTCTTTATGCAATGCAAGGAAATGGGAGGAAAGCACACAGTTCTCAGAAATGCAATCAAAGGTGATTCAGTTCACCCCAGCAACTTAGACCACAGAAGTTTGAAAACACAGGCCCAAATTGCTTTGATATGTGCTGGCAATGAATTAAAAAAATATGCTAAAATGCTTTTAATTCCCTTTCAGAGGTTCAGGGTGAATGGTATCTAGTTAATATTAGCTCAGGCTCACTCTTGCATTGATTCAGGAATGATTAGCAGGTTAAACGAATTTCTGGCAAATGGAAGGCAAGCAGCAGCTGTTTTTACACGAGGAGAAATTTGCAAATCGCGGTAAAATTCGCGGATGCGTGTTCCGCGATTGCGGTAAAACTATAGGGGGTAGGAATGCGGTTCTTAGTGCGATTAAAAGCTTAGATTCTCAACTTTCAGATGAAAGTTACTGCAAGTCTCTAGCACAAACGGTTGCGGAGATATGAGCGATTGAATAAAGGTCGTTTTTCAGATTTGAAATTTTAAAAGCTCAAAAAGACAAGTGCAGCTTGCAACTAGAAAATGACAAGTGACAGATTTGGAGCTATCAGGCAGTTCTACTTAGGTTAAATAGATTGAATTAGATGAATTTAAACTAAGAGCTTTGGTTTGGTACAGTTTGGCGGTACTCACAAGAGATTTTAAACAGGAAGGCGGCTTTGTCACGATCTGGTCAACAGGTCTGGACTTCGGACGGTCTCTGGGCACAGCGTCTGGTCTCTGGAACTGCTCACAGCATCGGGGTCAGCACTCTGGATACAATGGCCTGGTCTCTGCTAGGCAACCGGTTCTCTGGGTCGGGTCCTGCCTTCTCTTTGGATATTTCTGTCACCGGGTTCTTGCAAAAGTTCTTGGCAAAATTCAGACGGCTCGCCCGGCTGTCTGAAGAGTTCAGTTGCAAAAATATTTTGAGGCCTGCTGACAAATACTCTTGCTGGCAGTGGCCTTTTTGGTTAAGGTTCTGTAGTCTCTGTTTATCTTGGAGTCTAAGTGTTGGCTCTTTGAAGTTTGATGGAGGTAAGTATGGATTTTTCCGGCAGAGCTTCCAGCGGCAGATGGAATTGAAGGTCCCTATCTGTCCTGTCTGTCTGCTTTTATGTGTTTAGAATGTGGGTGTGTTCTAGCATCACTGACCCTACCTCTCTCTCAGCTTCTAATTGGTCAAACTTCCATTTCTCATTTGATTGGGGAAGGAAGTGTGTGTCAGCGTGATGTCATTTTATGGCTTGCAGAGAGTCCACTCCTCCTGTCAACTTACACACAAATCTAGATTTGAAACAAATACATATTTTCAGAGGTACATATTGTTTTAAAATCATATGCACCCATCATGCATTACAGGAGGTATACCCTGTTCAAACTCTGCTCTTCCTGGGAGCTTGCATTCAGAAATGGCAATATTTTGCACTTTTTAACTGGTTTGCAATTCCGGACATTACCCCAAATTTACACACATGTGCGCAAGGAGTATGGACATTAGTTGATGAAGTTTCAGATTTTTAACATGCATACATTTAGAGTAATATCCACTTTTCCGCTAACACCCCCCTGAACATACCACCGGTTCTAAAAACCTCTTAAACTGTGGGCAGAAAAATCACAAGAATTATGGTATCATTTATAAAATTTTCACATGTCCGCTCTATGAGTTATTCATCTTTTTAGAGTTATGTTCTGGCCCCAAAGGGGTGTGGTTTCCTCTCAGCACAAGGTAGAAATACTGGTTTATCCAGTTCTGCCAAGCCAGCTTGCTCTCACAGGCAGTGCCCCTCCCAGCTTCTGCCAAGAGGAAGCTACATTTTACGACCGCTGTAATAAAACCTTTGCATGAGTCAAGACAGGCTTTGTTCAGAGCTCCTGTAGAGCACAGGTAATTCAATTATCAGATAGATGGCATATCCTTAGTGTGAGCAGCAAAAGGGCAGCTAGGCCTGGGAACACAGCTGTGACTCAAGTTTCACTCCTGATGGGGGTAGTTGCCAGGCAGAATTCAGTTCCTTAAGCCAGACTTTCAGCTAACTGTCATGTTTTTTTGTTGCTTTTTAAATTAACTTGCAATTTTACACATGCAGCTAGAATGCTGATTCTAAGTGCAAAACTATGACATTTCAACAGTTACAAAGGCATGTGACACCAAACATAGGTCACTCATTTAATCTAAACATTTTCGATTTTAGTGTCTTTAAATCCAGTGCAACTTAACTTGCTGACTCCATAGCTCAGCCAGTTTTGTTATAAGCATTGTTCTGGGCTCTTCATTTCCCAGATTTTGTAGGCACACAAAACTCCATTCTGCCAAATGTCTGCTGGTGTTCAGTGAATATTTTGCACATGTTGCAATGTTTGAAAATAGGCATTTTGAGCCTGCCTTCAGAGAAACACAGGGTGGTTTTAAAACGCCGGCTTTTGGATAGTGGTGAGTACTGGTACTGCACCCATTTTTGGGATTTAAGAAAATGAATTCCCAACAGTTATAGGTTTGCTTTTGGCAATCAGCATTGCCATTCCCAATGGTTTCAGACTACTGTGCGGGTAGTCCAATGGTGGTTTTAAAGCGCTTTGAAGCTAACCGGCGCTACTGTTTTTCCTTTGGCAACCCATTTCCCTCATGGCAACCCGGCCTTTCATTCTCGCACTGGTGGGTGGCAAGTGAGGCAACCGTTTTGGTGTGCGCACAAACTGCGCAGCTTTCCTGGATTTCGGCGCACATGTGGGTTTTCCGCCATCTTGAATTTTCTAAGCCCACAGCACCAAATGTTGTAGCATGATAGCTTAAACGTGGGTCAGGACACCCAACAAGCCCCCCCACGCGACTGCACTTTGAATTTGAGTCGATGGGGAGTCGCGTGCCCAAGGGTTTTGACCCACGCACCGGTCTGTCCGCATAATCTTCTTCCTACTCTGTAGATAGCACAGTTCAGCATCTTCTTCTCCATCCGGTACTGATCGATCGGTTCTCCTCGCCGGTCCTGATGGGAATATTGGGCGGTCCACTGGGCCCATTGGATCTTCGTTCCCGGTCTCCGGATCGTCCTCCTTGGCCAGTCTCAAGGTCTTCTTTCTCCTAGGACGACAAAGGAAGAGCGGCAATACCTACTCATAGACGTTTTTCCACCACTGTTGAGATGGTGGGACAGCATATGCATTTCATCATGACGAAACATTACATTCTTATTTTGATAGAAAAACAGTATAACTAAGAGACAGTTTCATGCAAATCACAATATTTAGAGACTAGATGTGGTATGTTTTATGATTGGAACTGAATTAGTCTGAGACAGTACCCGCTAGGATTCCAGAGGATTCCTCCAGTTGTTGCAGAGCGTGCCTGGGATGGCAACACTTCAACTGGTTTATGTGTACCCACTTGTCTTCCCCCGCTGCCAAAGGACCTTTGGGGATGTGGATTTTGTAGGCCACAGGGGAGATCTTGTCGATGATCTCCAAGGGTCCTTTCCATGTAGGCAAAAATTTGCGCTGCTTGGCCTGGTTCCTTTGGAAGTTGTATAGATAGACCCGGTCTCCCACCTGATATTCCTTCCTGGAAGTTTTCAGGTCATAATGGGTCTTCATGCTATCAGCTGATCTTTCTAGATTCCGCTGAGCATAAGCAAAAGCATGTTGGAGGTGTTTCCTTAAATTCTCCACATACTCATGAGTAGTGGAGGCATTTATCAGTGTCTGCTCTTGGGTCCTGTAGAGCAAATGCTGGGGAAGCACCATCTTGCGCCCAGTCATCAACTCAAATGGTGACATTTTGGTTGCAGATGAAGGGGTAGATCTGATGGCCATGAGGACCAGAGGTAATCGGATATCCCAACTTGGCCCAGAATCTGCCACAAACTTCTTTAATATGCTCACAATGGTTCGGTTATACCTCTCTACTGCTCCAGAAGAAGCTGGCCTGTAAGCAATATGTAACTTCCTTTTGACCCCCAGTATCTCCCACATCTTTGTCATTACTTCACTGGTGAAGTGGCTACCTCTGTCTGACTCAATCCTTTGAGGTAGACCAAAACGGGAAAAGATGTGGTTAATCATCAAGGCAGCTGCCGTTTCTGCCTTGCAGTTTGGGGCTGGGAGACATTCCACCCACTTGGTAAACAAGCATGTCACAGTCAACATGTACTTATTCCCCCTAGCCGAGCGAATCACGGGGCCTACGAAGTCGATTTGTAAATCTGACCATGGCAGTGTCATCCCCCGCTTTTGGAGAGGCGCACGGTGCGTGAGGGATGATGGCTGAAATTGTGCACACACAAGACACCCCTTCAAGTATTGGTCGAGGTCCTGCCCCATGTGTGGCCAGTATGCAACCTCTCTTAAGATTTCCAGTGTTGTGTGAAACCCCCAATGACCGGCGGTGGCCGCATCATGGGCGTGACTTAACATCAGGCTTCGGAATGAGGTAGGAACCACCCACTGATCGTGGCCAGCTTTGGATTTCCTTACCAACAAACCGTCTTGGATTCGGAACATTTTTGGACATTTCATCAACACTCTTAGGTCCTCTTTCCCAATGTAATCGGTATCCGTCAGGGGAAAGTTCTCAGGGTCCTCAAGGTGCTGGTAAAATTTACCAATAATTGGATCCCCCTTCTGAGCGGTAATCAAATCAGCATCAGGGGTCTCCTTACTCCATTGTGCAATTGACAGGTCGTTGTGAGCATTTGTCTGGGACCTAGTGATAGCCGTGACCTGGATTTCCCCCAACAGGGACTCAATCTCAATTAGATCCCCTTGGATGGCCCCGGTTTTGGCCAGCTGATCAGCTAAGTCATTTCCAGTTTTGTCTGGTCCCTCTACTTTGGAATGACCCTTGATCTTTTTCCAATAGATGGTCATCTCATTCGAGGTGACCAGATCATCAATGTTTTGGATCAACTTCCCATGTTTCAAGGGTTTGTTGTTAGCACATAACATGCCTCTGGTTTTCCAATTAACCAGGTGCTCCACGAACCCGTTCCGTACATAATCCGAATCTGTGATTATGACCAGTTCGCGGAGTTGATGCTGGACAGCAGTGAGGATGGCCTGATGCACAGCCATCAATTCTGCCACCTGACTACTTCGGGGACCAATTTTGTATCCAGCGGAGGGTTCTGGGGACTCATTCACCCATGCATTCCCTACGCCGGCCACCAGTTCTTTCTCCCCGTTGTTGTCAACATGGTAAGAGCATCCATCCACATAGACAGTGGGCATTCCCTCACACTTGTCTTCTTCAAAGACTTTGTGGGGGGAATGAAGGTATGCCTCCATGTTGTCCTTTATTTTTAGACTTTCGTCCTCGAGACAGTTTTCTCTGGCACAATCATGCAAGTCAGCCAGACCTTGCGCGAGGGGACTCTTCTTGTTTTGGCCATATCGGACCTCCACAGGAAAGCCTTGCATTGACAGAATCCAGGAAGTAATTCGGGAATTACTCACATTTCCGGTCCGGATTCTGTCACTTTGGAGATATTGCAGAGGCTGGTGTGGAGTCTCCACTATGATGTGTTCCCCCTGGATAAACGGGCGGTAATTCTTCAATGCCCACACCGTTGCCAGGAGTGCCTTCTCACAATCGTTGAATTTTTCCTCCACAGAGGATAAAGTTTTGCTCGCATAGGAGATTACTTTATTGACCTTGTCATGCTTTTGGTATAATACTGCCGTCAAGCACGTATTAGAGAACCCTGTCTCCAGGAAGAACTCCTTGTTTCTGACAGGGTAAGCTAGGCAAGGCGCTTGTGAGAGGCTTCTTTTGAGTTGTTTTACCGCCTCGGCTTGTTCTAGACCCCATTCCCACTTGACCCCCCCCTTCAGGAGATGAATCAGGGGTCTGGTGATCTCTGTGTAGCCCTCAATGAACTTTCTGCTGTAATTAGTCAGTCCAAGGAGGCTCCTTAGTTCCCGCAGAGTTGTGGGGTCTTTCAATTTTTGAAGTGCTTCCACTTTCTTTTCCTGGGGACAGAGACCCTGAGGAGTAATCTCATGCCCCAAGAAATTAACACGGGTTCTACACCACTGTGCTTTCTGAAAGGAAAGTTTTGCTCCGGCGGCCCTCAACTGTGTCAGAACATAACGGATCTCCGCTATGTGTTCCTCCACAGATGAACTTTTGATGAGGACATCATCTACATAAGCCAGGTTACCCCTCGCACCCAGGTCGGGCATGGCCTTATGTAGGAAAATGTTGAATTCATTGCCGGAGGTGAGGTATCCGAAGGGAGTCCGGGTCCATGTGTACTGCTGGCCCCCAAAGGTAAAATCCAGTTTGTATTGGTCTTCCCTACTGACAGGCACGGTCCAGTATCCATTTGTCAGGTCTATTGCAGTGAATACCTGTGACCCCTGAATCTGGGCCAGCCCTTGGTCAATGTAGGGCAGAGGCCATCGGGAAGTATGGACCCGTTTATTGAGCTCCCTGAGGTCGGCGCAGAGTCTCCACTGGCCGTTTGGCTTCAATATTCCCAGCACCGGATTATTGAAGGTGCTGTGGATTGGACGGATTATTCCCCTGGACTCAAGGTTCTTAATTATTTCAGTAAGGGACTCCATTGATGCGAGAGGCAAGCGATATTGCTTCACAAACACAGGAGTCATGCCAGGGTCCGTGGGGATTGTGGTTGTGTGGATGTCGGTGCGACCACAGTCATATGAGTCTACCGCAAAGAGATCTTGGAAATCCAAGAAAACTTGTTTCAACTTTTGCTTTTGTTCCAGAGTCACACAGGCATCAGCTAGGTTGACTCTCTCTTCCACCATCTGCCTGAAGCCTGGAAAGACTTCTGGTTTGGCTATTTCAGCGGCCTCCTCCAGCTGGGTGGAGAAGTCCCTGGTCAGAGTGCTGATTTGGACTGGAGGCTTCAGGTGGGAAAGGCAGCCCTCATGGACCTGGAAAATCACCTCATCCCTCCTGAAGTCACAAGTCACATCTTCCTTACCATAGGGGCAGGAAGTGTACACCAGGAAGTTCCCCCCATGCCGGGTAAAAATCCTGTCTGGTGTTGTATTGTCATCACTGTCACTGTCAAAACAGTCCTTGGGGATTGGTCCTAACAGTTCATTTACTAAGTCGATGGAAAAATGTCGGTCATCAACCGCCATTCCAATAATGGTGCCTGCGGCTAGAGTAATACTCTTTAAGTCGCTGTTATCCACCTCTATTGGAATGGTGTCATGTTCTATGTTGACTAATGGAGTTGGGTTTACCCCCAACCCTTGCTGTTGGAGAGAAGCATTTAGATGTATGTAAGCATCAGGGTTTTTCAAATGTTGTCCTCTTTTAACTTTCACTTCCAGGGAGAATTGTCGGGTCCTTTCTGGGATGGTGACTTCCTCTTTAACCTGAATTTCAACTGCATAAGGTAGCAATTGAGCTGACCTAAATGCTTTTTCTGGATCATCAAAGCTCATGGGATTATCCGCTAATCGGGACCAAGCTTTGAAGTTTATTAGGTCCAAACTAATGGCAAAGCGATTGAGAATGTCACTGCCTAAGTAAAAGGCGGCAGGGACGTCTCGCACGACCCAACAATTGTGGACTATGCTCTTGTTGCCAATGGAGATTTTGAGCATGCACCTGCTTGGCAGGAGATGTTTGGAATTAGGTGCTTCCAGGTCCATTTCCCATTTGTCTATCAGTTTGAAGGTGGGAATGGCTGGATCTTTTGGGAGTTGGCGGAACATGGCTTCGCTGATGAAGCTCTTACCGTTGTTCACACACACTCGAGCGAGAACAGAGTCCTTCCCATCATTTAACTGAACAGGGATGAACAACTGCTCTCCAATTTGCTGAATATCAGCCAGGCTCTGAGCTGATTTCACATCTTCCTGGACTATAGAAGTGGTAGTTTCTGATTGTGGATTAGTATAGAATTTCAGAGTGTTTCCTTCCAGCGTGGAGTACCACTTTAGACTGGAAGGAAGGTTGATTTTCAGAAATAGAGAGGACCCCCCATCACCAGTCTGTTGTCCTACTGCTATAACTGTCACGTCTGGAATCTGGTTGTTCTGGAAGTGAAATTCTACTTGGTCAGATTTTTGTTCAACCATGTGGCAGGTGCCGTTTAAACTAACATGGTTGACACTCTGTTTTAATTTTATTGGTCGGCTAGTCTGGGTCCAGAGGACCTTGTTTACGCAATCAATTAGGGGTGACAACCTTCTCAGGAGGTCATTCCCTAGTAAACAAGGGGTGCCCTCTGGAGTCACAATTATGACCGGGTGTTTCAACTTGTGTCGCCTGATTTTAATGTCCAAATCTGCCGTCCCCTCGATGGGAATTTCCTTCCCGTCAAAGTTCTGGAGTTGTCCAGGAAGGGAGGTGAGAGGAATTTGGTAATTCTCTCCCCTTCCTGCATTCAGTTTGTCAAAGGCCCTTCTGGACAGAAGGGTAGCTTGAGATCCAGTGTCCACCAGTGCCGAGATTGTACCCTGCCCCTGTACTTGTACCGGGGCATAATATCTTCCCTCCTTCTCCTCAAGGGGGCACAGATAATGTACATTTTTGGACAACTGGTGGGCTAATTTTCTGGTTTTGGACATCGCGAGAGAAGAATTTTGGGCAGAATTCTGTGGAGAGCCTTGGGAATCTGAAAGAAAAATTTGGCAACTGGAGATCAGAGCCATTGTGGGTTCCCCTGGCTCCGGTTCTGGGCCGCCCCCCCCTTTTTGGAGGCAGTCACCATGATGGGTTTGAACCAGGGGATTTTCTTGCTGTTGGTTCTGGGATGAGATGGTGGGCGGCGGTAGCTCAGTCTCCACATCTCCCCAGTCTGGATTTGCATCCCTAGGGACCCATTTTTCTTTGGGAGGAGTTCCCCCCTCTCTGAAGGAGAAGATCCTTTCCCCAGGATCCTCTGGGGATCCCTCTCCCTCAAATTGGAAGATCTGTACCTCCTCCTCAAACTGAGTCTGTTTGGGTCTTTTGTTTCTCCTACCCCCCCTCTGCTCCTTAGGAGGCAGACTTTCAGGGGCAAGAGATTTTGTTTCCGGTTCCTGGGTTTCCAGGGGCTGTTTACAAGTGAGGAAGGAAGCTTCCTCCAAGGCTTTACACCCCCATTCCCTTTGTGCCTCCTCCCTGGGAACCGGTGAGTTATCGGGGTGCTGCCCCCGTCATTGTTCTGGAGCACCAGGTCCAGATTTGGGTGCGTTCTGCGCCGGCATGCCGATCTGAGGGTTCTGCTGAGCCCTCAGTATGTGACCCAGATCCCGCGCCATGTTTTGAACCTGGCGCTCTAACTGGGAAACCCGCTCAGGCTGATACGGGGCCCTGTTTTCTCCCCTGGGCTGATCCCGGGAAGGGTAGCTATCCCTCCTCTGGTAATACCCCGGGTTGGGAAGATTTGGGTACCCCTCCACCCTTGGCTTCCCCTCTCCCGGATTCAGTGGTCTGGGCTCAGGGAATTGGGGAAAGAAGGATGGATGGTTTTGGGGCTGAAAGTCGGGTGGATATCTGGGGAAAAAGTTCTGCCCAGGGTTTGGTAAATTTCTGCCCTCCTGTGGGAAGTTTGGAGGGAAGTTCCCTGGGTTAGGTGCTTGGCTGGATCCCCCCCCTTGGGCTGGAGGAGTCCACACATAACCCAGGATGGGTCGATTTCCCTTGTAACGGGGACTTACATAATCAGGAGAGCGAGGGACCCCATTTGTGGGGCTGCCTCCTTGGCTCCCTGTCTGTGACTGGCCCGAGGACCTTCTGGGCCTAGCATTATTAGGTGCAGGTAGGTTTTTAGGCCCCCCCATCTCCAAATCTAAAACGGGGGTGACCTTTACCTCTGCCACCTTGGCAGCAGCAGGGGTGGTGTTGGCTTTGGGGTTTTTCTGGGCATTACTTTTGCTATCTACCGGTTTCTGCACCTCATAGATCCGGGTAGCCTGTTCAATGACCCAGTCTAAAGATCTTTTCTCGTGAAAATCCCTCACAAGCTGGGTCATTATGTATTTGGGCAAGGCATGAAAAAATGTATTAATGAATTCTCTACTGTCTGTGCGCACCCTTCTGGTGGTCTGCGCAAAAGCACGTTTCAGTTCCTGCACAAATTCTTGTGGGGCCTGATCCTCCCCACATTGTAAATTGTAGGCTGCCTTGCGAGCCTCTTGAGGATTTCTATGAATGGAAAAATGTTTCAGGATGGCCGCCTTATAGGTGGACCATCTTAAATGATTTTGGTCCTCCAGCCCCGCAAAGAAACTGGAGTATTCCGGGGAGAAGGTCCACTTTACATATTGAATACAGCTTTGGCTGTCCTTCAAATGGAAAGTCTCCATCTTTTGTTCAAACAACTCTAAGTGCTCCCAAACAGAATACTTAGCGTTCTTATGGTAAGGCGTGATGACGCTCCTGATCGCCTTAATCTGCCTTAAGGGGTCCTTAAGCAAGGCCCTTTTTGCCTTATTGGCCTTTTTGGTTCGGGTAACCCTTGTCCATTCGTCCTCGGACTCGGAGGCACTGCTCCCAGAGGTTCCCGTCTGTTCTTCTAGGTTTTCCCGGATTCTGCGAGCCTGGGAATGGCTGGCAGAATCTGGGGACCTGGTCTCCTGTGTCCTGCGCGGTTCAGAGGAGTCTTCAGATTCCTCCTTGCTGCCAGGATTTGATGGGTACCCCCCCACTGACCTAACTGGGCAGAGGTTTTCAGGATGCCCTTAAGGGGCCTACTCTCCTGGGGTTCCCCACTGAACTGTACTGTACTTGGGTGCCCATACCCGGATGCCCACCCCTCCATTCCTGGGTGGTACTGGCCTATGAGCCCCATACTCTTAGCTGGATAGTAATCTGCCATCCCTGTGGCCCTGTGCTCACGTGCGCCAGGGGACATGGGGGTGGCAGAGTCCAGGGACTGAGAGGTATGAGGGCCTCTGGTACTAGGGCTCCTGAGGTTATGCTCCGGAGTTTCCATTTCCCAGCGAACCTCATCTCTATCCGCCCCTGCTCCCTGTTGCAATGCAAGAGCCTGCATTTGTGCCTTCAGTTCCTCAGTTAAGGCCTTACTAGACTCTATCAGTCTCTCCTGCATCGCTACCTGTTGTTGGAGCCTATCATTGTGTTGACAGAGGGCCTCATTTTCCCTCTGTGCTTCCTGGTTGGTCCTGGAGAACTGGGCCAGTCTTTGCTGCAGGAGGTTTACCTCCTGAGCTGTGTCCCTATTGGCCTGCTCCTTTCTTGCTAGAGCATCCTCCACCTTCCTGGTGTGCTCTAACAAGTTCTGGTTTTCTTTTTGGAGGTCACCCAGCCCCTGGAGGGCCAGGTGATTTTCTTCCATTTTCCTTTTTAAATGGCAGACTTCCTGGCCTATGGCGTCTCTTTCCTGACTAAGAGCCTGCATTTGTGCCGCCAGGTCGTCCCTCTGCCTTTGGAAGGCACCAGCTTTCTGGCGCTCCTGATCAAACTCTGCCTGGGTATCCAGGTCTTTCAGAATCAGTTTATTGCTCTCCTCTTTCTCTCTATCTAGCTGGCTTTGTAGGGTGACTAACTGCTCCGCGCATGCCCTGTTGAAATTGATCTGTTGCTCCAACTTTTTCTGGTTCTGCAGTAAGGAGTCCAAACTGTCTTGGTGCTCCTTCTGCAGGGCCAGAAATCTGGTATCCTGGTCTGTCTTTTCCTGTTGTAGGATGCCATATCCTCTTTTATTTTAATGATGTACTGCCTGCTGTCATTTTCTGACTCCTGGCTCCCCTGCAGCCTCTGCTCAGAAGAGACCAGGTCAGATTGGACCTTCTCTAACACCACCTGTTGCCTATTTGCCAGATTTTGGCTTTCAGCACATCTATCCTGCATGTCTCCCATATATAGGTACAGGTATGCTGCTATCCTGGCAATCTTATTGTGTTCCTCTTTGGCTTTAGGAGCCATATATAGTTCACTCAGGGCCATATGTAATGGACCCTGATCTCTCCATAAGTCTGACCCTGTTTCAGTGACCTGTCGCGTGATGGCCTGCAACCAGGCATCCTGGCCCTGCTCAGCCCATTCACCTCTCACAAATAGTTTATGTAAGAAGTGCTCTCTGGCTATTTTCATATCTACCAAGGTCGTCATTCTAGAGATTGGTCTCTGTCCTGACTTACAGAAGTTAGTATTTTATTTTTGCAGAACAGAACTTTTCTTGGAGTGTCCCTTTTGAGGAATGCTTCACAGCGTAATGCAGCGTGGTGATCCGACCGGATGTATGTATCCCGTCAGTTAGCACACTGTATTAAGCTGCACAAGTGGTATTCTAACCCAAACGTCCGGCCGAGCCCCCAATTTGTAAGAGGATTCAATTCAACACTACAGCTAAGTCAACGCCTAGTCTATAATACTGAATGAAAACCCTTATTGATATATCTTTATGTCCAGTTCATGCGTTCTGGATGACTACCCCTATATAACACCCCTCTCTTGGAATCCCCCTGACCCCACTGAGCCAAGAAGTAGTTCTGTTTTGCAAGTTAAAAGGTTTATTTGATAATTTAAACAATATATATATATCACGCTTTATAATAAATTAATAATTGAACATCACACTTAATCTGATATGATAAAGATGAACAACGGAGAATCTGGCACTAGCACACTTCTTGATAATCACTAAGGAGTTGACATGAAATGGATAAGATAGCACACAGGTGAATAGGAACAAAAGAGGAAGGTGGTACAGAATGCTTTATGTAAGCTCAGGTGGATGCAATATTCAATGAATGCAGTACAGAAAATACTCAATATGATTTCAACCAAACAATGTAATCACTTTTCTCTGGCTATTCACTCCCCCCCTCTTTATGCAATGCAAGAAAATGGGAGGAAAGCACACAGTTCTCAGAAATGCAATCAAAGGTGATTCAGTTCACCCCAGCAACTTAGACCACAGAAGTTTGAAAACACAGGCCCAAATTGCTTTGATATGTGCTGGCAATGAATTAAAGAAATATGCTAAAATGCTTTTAATTCCCTTTCAGAGGTTCAGGGTGAATGGTATCTAGTTAATATTAGCTCAGGCTCACTCTTGCATTGATTCAGGAATGATTAGCAGGTTAAACGAATTTCTGGCAAATGGAAGGCAAGCAGCAGCTGTTTTTACACGAGGAGAAATTTGCAAATCGCGGTAAAATTCGCGGATGCGTGTTCCGCGATTGCGGTAAAACTATAGGGGGTAGGAATGCGGTTCTTAGTGCGATTAAAAGCTTAGATTCTCAACTTTCAGATGAAAGTTACTGCAAGTCTCTAGCACAAACGGTTGCGGAGATATGAGCGATTGAATAAAGGTCGTTTTTCAGATTTGAAATTTTAAAAGCTCAAAAAGACAAGTGCAGCTTGCAACTAGAAAATGACAAGTGACAGATTTGGAGCTATCAGGCAGTTCTACTTAGGTTAAATAGATTGAATTAGATGAATTTAAACTAAGAGCTTTGGTTTGGTACAGTTTGGCGGTACTCACAAGAGATTTTAAACAGGAAGGCGGCTTTGTCACGATCTGGTCAACAGGTCTGGACTTCGGACGGTCTCTGGGCACAGCGTCTGGTCTCTGGAACTGCTCACAGCATCGGGGTCAGCACTCTGGATACAATGGCCTGGTCTCTGCTAGGCACCGGTTCTCTGGGTCGGGTCCTGCCTTCTCTTTGGATATTTCTGTCACCGGGTTCTTGCAAAAGTTCTTGGCAAAATTCAGACGGCTCGCCCGGCTGTCTGAAGAGTTCAGTTGCAAAAATATTTTGAGGCCTGCTGACAAATACTCTTGCTGGCAGTGGCTTTTTTGGTTAAGGTTCTGTAGTCTCTGTTTATCTTGGAGTCTAAGTGTTGGCTCTTTGAAGTTTGATGGAGGTAAGTATGGATTTTTCCGGCAGAGCTTCCAGCGGCAGATGGAATTGAAGGTCCCTATCTGTCCTGTCTGTCTGCTTTTATGTGTTTAGAATGTGGGTGTGTTCTAGCATCACTGACCCTACCTCTCTCTCAGCTTCTAATTGGTCAAACTTCCATTTCTCATTTGATTGGGGAAGGAAGTGTGTGTCAGCGTGATGTCATTTTATGGCTTGCAGAGAGTCCACTCCTCCTGTCAACTTACACACAAATCTAGATTTGAAACAAATACATATTTGCAGAGGTACATATTGTTTTAAAATCATATGCACCCATCATGCATTACAGGAGGTATACCCTGTTCAAACTCTGCTCTTCCTGGGAGCTTGCATTCAGAAATGGCAATATTTTGCACTTTTTAACTGGTTTGCAATTCCGGACATTACCCCAAATTTACACACATGTGCGCAAGGAGTATGGACATTAGTTGATGAAGTTTCAGATTTTTAACATGCATACATTTAGAGTAATATCCACTTTTCCGCTAACACCCCCCTGAACATACCACCGGTTCTAAAAACCTCTTAAACTGTGGGCAGAAAAATCACAAGAATTATGGTATCATTTATAAAATTTTCACATGTCCGCTCTATGAGTTATTCATCTTTTTAGAGTTATGTTCTGGCCCCAAAGGGGTGTGGTTTCCTCTCAGCACAAGGTAGAAATACTGGTTTATCCAGTTCTGCCAAGCCAGCTTGCTCTCACAGGCAGTGCCCCTCCCAGCTTCTGCCAAGAGGAAGCTACATTTTACGACCGCTGTAATAAAACCTTTGCATGAGTCAAGACAGGCTTTGTTCAGAGCTCCTGTAGAGCACAGGTAATTCAATTATCAGATAGATGGCATATCCTTAGTGTGAGCAGCAAAAGGGCAGCTAGGCCTGGGAACACAGCTGTGACTCAAGTTTCACTCCTGATGGGGGTAGTTGCCAGGCAGAATTCAGTTCCTTAAGCCAGACTTTCAGCTAACTGTCATGTTTTTTTGTTGCTTTTTAAATTAACTTGCAATTTTACACATGCAGCTAGAATGCTGATTCTAAGTGCAAAACTATGACATTTCAACAGTTACAAAGGCATGTGACACCAAACATAGGTCACTCATTTAATCTAAACATTTTCGATTTTAGTGTCTTTAAATCCAGTGCAACTTAACTTGCTGACTCCATAGCTCAGCCAGTTTTGTTATAAGCATTGTTCTGGGCTCTTCATTTCCCAGATTTTGTAGGCACACAAAACTCCATTCTGCCAAATGTCTGCTGGTGTTCAGTGAATATTTTGCACATGTTGCAATGTTTGAAAATAGGCATTTTGAGCCTGCCTTCAGAGAAACACAGGGTGGTTTTAAAACGCCGGCTTTTGGATAGTGGTGAGTACTGGTACTGCACCCATTTTTGGGATTTAAGAAAATGAATTCCCAACAGTTATGGGTTTGCTTTTGGCAATCAGCATTGCCATTCCCAATGGTTTCAGACTACTGTGCGGGTAGTCCAATGGTGGTTTTAAAGCGCTTTGAAGCTAACCGGCGCTACTGTTTTTCCTTTGGCAACCCATTTCCCTCATGGCAACCCGGCCTTTCATTCTCGCACTGGTGGGTGGCAAGTGAGGCAACCATTTTGGTGTGCGCACAAACTGCGCAGCTTTCCTGGATTTCGGCGCACATGTGGGTTTTCCGCCATCTTGAATTTTCTAAGCCCACAGCACCAAATGTTGTAGCATGATAGCTTAAACGTGGGTCAGGACACCCAACAGGATCCAGTGGGCGACCTTTGAAGGGGGTCAGCCGTTAGCCGTCGGGATAGTGTCAACAGGGTTAGTTTGTTAGGATCCCCATTATCGAAGACCGAATCTAGGCTTCTGCCAACCCCTCCAAGGTGTCCGTCGTACTCGCTGTGCTTCCCCCTGCTAAAGTGTGATTAGGAATCAGAAGGTCAGGGGAATGCAAATCGGGCTCATCAAACAATCTGGACACCCGTCGGTTTTGCTTTCCCTTAATGTATTGTATGCAGCAGAGCGGCCACTTTGGCTGAGCTTTTGTCCATTTCATTCTGAATAGCTGTGATGAAGCCCTCAACGAACACCATCTTGGAATGTAGCATTGCCAACATCGTCATTTCGTATTTTAGCTGATCACCCATTTGCTCACACAACTTCATAAACGGTGTCATTATGGATGTCAAGGTTGTAATTGTTGCGAAGTCCATGACCCCCGGATGTCCCCCAGGTCTAGTTTTTGGGGGTTTGTTCCCACCTCAATATTCGTTTGGATGGAGGCTTCCTCCACCACTATCAGTTCTTCGTGGGAGTCGGTTTTTCCTCTTTCGTAACAGCCTCAGTTTCTCCAGTTTGGTGGAGATGGTGGGTCAGTGAGGACCCTCGCCCCATGGGGTACTTGAAAGTTGCGGTTCTGGGTTTGGGCATTTGTGTCATTTGCTATGTTCATCAAGATACCATGTGTCCCAGATTCCGCGATGTTTCTCCTTGTAGAGAGGCCTCCCCCTCTCTCCACCAAGGAGGCGCTTTCAAGTAACAGTTGATCAGAGATTTTGTTTCCTCAGTTACCATTAAACATTGTAGTTTCCTTATGCAAAACGTAGTGGCCTGGTAGGTGAAACCAGGACTGTCAGAAGGGTCACTCCTTGTCAGCCCCGTCAGCTTCCAAACGTTCTGTTTAATGGGTTGTCCAAACACATATTGGTTTTTCAAGTGGCTTGACCCTGTCTTGGCCAGGCCTCTCGCAACCAATGCAGTCTTTTGCATACGGTCTGGCCACCTCCCACCACCTCTGTTCGGCCACCAACGTGCTTCTTTGGGTAATTCGGTTACTTGATGTGGTGGTCTCTGGGCAGGCTCCATGGCCAGTACGTTGTTCAATGCCTCCTATGGAGATTTAAGTGTTGTGGGACAATCTAAGGTGTCCTTTCATTCTGCTGTGGATGCTGCTGAGCTGATATGCACCTCAGAATGCAACAAACCAAGTTCCTTGGTTGTTTCCGTTTGGTTGTTTTTAGGGGGAAGGGTTTCCTTGAGCTGTGAGAGCATGTCTTCCGCCCGGACGTTATTTTGAAATGTTTAGGCATCCCACCATCATCAATCAAGTCAGTGTTTACCGAGGGGTTTTGCGCTAGCACAGACATCATACTCGGGGCAATTAAGTCCTTTACCTGGGTTGAATCCATATAAGCCGCCGTGCCAGCGCCAATGACAACATTCACAGAAAACGAGTGGTTAGCCCCTTGTTAACTCACCTCTGCGAGTGACTGGAGCGGGCTTTGTTTTTCTGGGTCAGCTGCTGATGGGACATGTGTTTGGAGCATAGCTGAGCTTGCAGGTTTGCTGGTTTGCTGGTGGTGGTGGTGTTTAGTAACATCCTCAAAGCGTGTAACGGAAACTCCCTTCTGTCCAGACCAGTCACTGAAGTTCCGAGCACGCAAACGTCGTCCTACAATCCTTTTAGGTTAAAATCAAGTTATCTGATTTTGTGCAGGGATGGAGCACTCCACTTCTGCCGAACACTCAGCCAAACTTTCTGCCACGCTCCGCTTGTGGCAAGTGTTTTTTAGGCTTGGCTCCTCCTCTCATGAACGGCAGAGAAAACAGACTGCCACGTTCTGCAAAGAAAAACGTGCTGCTGCTGCTTCACAATGGCTAAACACTCAGCCAAACACTCCGCCACGCTCCGCTTGTGGTGAGTGTTTTTAGGATGGGCTCCTCCTCTCACGAATGGCAGAGATAACAGACTGCCACGTTCTGCAAAGAAAAAAGTGCTGCTGCTGTTTCACAATGGCCAAACACTCTGCCAAACACTCTGCTGTGCTCCGCATGTAGCAAGTGTTTTATAGGCAGGGCTCCTCATCTCACGCAGACCCCCACGTCCTGCAATGAAAAAAATTCTGCTGCTGCTTCACAATGACCAAACACTTGGCCAAACACTCCGCCACGCGCCGCTTGTGGCAAGTGTTTTTTAGGCAGAGCTCCTCCTCCCATGAACGGCAGAGAAAGCAGTCTGCCACGTTCTGCAAAGAAAAAAGTGCTGCTTCTGCTTCACAATGGCCAAACACTCCACTTGTGGCAGGTATTTTTTAGGCAGGGCTCCTCCTCCCACGAACGGCAAAGAAGCAGACTGCCACGTTCAAACACAACATTAACATTTTCTCCAAACCAGCTGTGTTGGAGATACATTTTCTAAGCTATTTAGTCATGCTGTTGCTTGTTGACCCATAGGGAGTGTCATGCCGTGCACTTCTAGTTTGTCTGCGGAGCTAATATGCACTATTGTTTGCATTTCTTTTTTTAACATAGTCTCATTGAATTGAGTACAGCTTGCTAGGGTTGGCATTAAGGACATGCATTTTACATTTTTTTGTGCTAATTGTTCCATGACATAAGGAGCAGATGTGTTATGCCCATTTAGCTCATGGCTGAGTCTACCATTTAAGATGGATTGTGCATCTTTAGAAAGAAGACCAGTTCTAATGCTTTTTAAAATGTTAGCATAGGTGAGGTCTGCAGACTGGTGCATGTTTTGAATTGTCTGTATTGGAAATGTTCACAAAAATGTACATTTCCTATGCTGCCAAGTCTGTTGCAGCACTGTTTGTGTCCTAAGGTTTAAATAAAAGGTTCACCTTTCACTGGTGTTAATTGTAGGAGATCTCCAAAAACAATAATGTGTTTTCCTCCAAAGAGTTCTTTGTTGTCCGTTTTAAGGTCTTCTTGCAATCCAAGGTGAATTAAAGCCAACATTAGGTTGGAAACCACACTTTCCTCATCTATTAGGAGCATTATCATTTGTTTCAGAATTCTGCGTACTTCATTAGCAGCTTATGCTGATAGTTTATAGTATTCTAATTTGTTTTGGTGCTTTACTGGAAGGAGTAGTAAGTCAGTGTTAAGCAACATCTCCTATGTTGTAGGCAGCTAAACCTGTGGGGGCTGTTACAACAGCTGAAAGGTTGTTGTTTGTTAAGTTTTGGAGGAATTCGCTGATGATTTTAATTAAGAATGTTGTTCCAGAACCAGCTTCACCACTTACATAGAGGTGCAGAGGTTTATAATTTTGACAGATACAAGTTTTACTTTTATGCTTAAAACCATGTTCAATTTCTTCAGTCACTTCTAGGTAAATGCTAAATTGCTCATCATTTAGCTGTGATTTCAGCACTGACAAGTTTTCTTCAGATTGTTTGTATTGATACATGGTATTTTCTACTTCAGTCAAGGCTATTTCTGCTTCATTTAGAATGAGTGGCTCTCCAAATGGTTCATGGCTTCCTGTAAGAGACGTTTGACTACGTGTAGTCCCTTCTCCCTTTCCGTGGCAGGAATTGTTTTTGTTTACTTTTTTTCAACTTACTTCAATGGCTGCCATGGAAGGGAGAAGGGACTACATGTAGTCCCTTCTCCCCTTCCATGGTCGCCATTTTCTTTGTTTATTATGGCAGCCACAGAAAGAGGAAATGGACTACAGTTTCTTTCCGTGGTGGCCATTTTGTAAACACTTTTTAGCTTTTTTTTTCTGGCTGGCAACGCATTTCGCAGCCGGGAAAAAAACCATTAGTACCCCGGTCTAACGGGGGTACTAATGGCAATAAGCCCCTTGATGGTGGGCCATTACCACCTATGGTAATGCCCCCGGGACTTCATGGGCCCTGGAGGCATTACCTTAGGCGGTAATGGCCCACCATCTCAGGGCTTATTGCCACAATAATTCTTCTTCTTTTCTCCATGGTTTAAAACGTTGCAGAAGGATCATGTAATAAAGTTTTAAAAAAAGATTTCCTTCACAAGCTGAGACCACATATTTTCCAGCTTTTTCATCTGGTTTGACATTATTTTTGTAGGAATAGTTTTGGGCTATGTGGTATAGGCACATGTTTTCCAAAGCAGTACTTCTGTTTGGGTAATATGTGTCTAATAAATTGTTTCTGGGATCATTTCTGGCTATTGTTTCTATGTTTTGGTAGGATTTCAGCACTCTTTTTCTGGATGCAGCTGGACCAAGGCTTAGCCATACTATAGGCCTCATTATAAGTTTCCGGTCTGGAAACAAGGGTGCCGGTGAGCTTACCGGCACCCTTGTTTCCGGACAGGCAAACTCTGTGTTCGCCTGCTGTGGCTGCTGTGCTGACAGGTCTGACCATGATGGGCGCAGTGTCCATGATAGGCAAACTGTTATATAGTGACTGTCTGTGTTAGTCTGCCATATGTGAGTGTGTGATATCACATGGATTGTTGCTGGGTGAATGGTGGAATGCTGATCTGAGGGTTCCATACTGAGGCAGGCAGTTAGAGCTCCCCTGCCTGGGTGATGGGGCTAGTGCTGATTATACTCCATACTCCTGTATTTACCTTCATGTAACTGTAACTTAAATACATTGAATAAACCTAAGAATTGTAGTGAAGCAGGTTCCAGGCTTATTTAGGTTACATCAAGGGTTTATTAATACATACTAAGGTTACGGTTACAAGAAGGTATATACATAAGTGGACAGGATATAACACTGGCTTCCATCACCCAGGCTGGGAAGATCCAACTGCCTGAGTGTGGAACCACTTGAGTAAACATTCCAACATTCACAAGGCAACACTCCACATGACATCACCAGCTCTCACACACAGAGACTTGAACATCACAACACATCTCCTTCCTTTACTAATAAACAATACCAACACACACAGGCACGTTATAACACATCTCCTTCCTATGCTGAATCAGACCGCACTCACACATAACACATATGTCAAAGAGAAACCAACATATCACCCTTCTTCACCAACGTCAACACTCACGGTCAAGCACACCACAACACATTCCCCTCCTTTGCACATCTATCACCAGCACGGGGAACATATAGTTCACCAAGAGATGCAACTCAAAAGGACAACATATTTCAAGGACGCTAACCCTAGTTCTGTGGGACGCTGTCCCTACATACCCACCCACCTCCACTTACACGGGCGGGGCGCTGCCTCCAAACACTCTGGCGGAGAGGCTGCCTCCAATTATACTGGGGAGACGTAAACTCCAATTACACTGGGGAGGCGCTACCTCCAATTACACTGGGGAGGCGCTACCTCCAAACACTCTGGTGGAGAAATTACCTCCAATTACACTGGTGGAGGCGCTACCTCTAATTGCTCTGGCAGAGGCGCTACCTCCAATTACACTGGTGGAGGAGCTACCTCCAAATACTCTGGTGGAGGCGCTACCTCTAATTGCTCTGGAAGAGGTGCTACCTCCATTTACACTGGTGGAGGCGCTAGCTCCAAATACTGGCGAGGTGCTACCTCCAAATACTCAGGCAAAGGCACTACCTCCACTTACTCTGGCAGGCAGAGACGCTACCTCACCTCCAATTTCACTGGGGAGGCTCCATTACCAAATACTCTGGTGAAAACACCCGCTACCTCCAAATAAACTGGCGGAGGTGCTACCTCCAAATACTCTGGCGAGGCGCTACCTCCATTAACATTGGCGGAGGTGCTACCTCCAAATACTCAGGCAAAGGCATTCACCCTGGTGCAGAAAGTGAAGGGAGTCCTCGTCAAGTAGTGCAAAATAAATGTTGCAGTCAAATGAGTGCTGCAGAAGGATGTATGAGTCAAGCAAGATCATCGTGATGGCAGCGCAGGTTTAACGTGCATGTTCGGAATGCAACGTTGTATAGCTGCATTTGGATTTTTTTTTTTCGTAAAGCACAGCGAGGATAAGAGGAACTTCAAATCATAACAACACGATGAAGTATTGGAGTTTTACGTCGAGCACAGCAAAGGTTAAAGGGACAGGTTTGAAGATACACAATCTGTATCCTTTTTATTAAGTGAAGTGTTGTGCAAAATGTATTGAAATTGAGGTAACAAAGGAAAGGTTTCCAGCTTAAGGGTGTTCGTCCATGGACTTTTGGGAATAGTGGTGTTATATTAAAATGCAGACTGAAGTATGTGCATTACAAGTGAAGTGTTTGAAGTTTGCCTGCGTTGCTATAAAAAGGTGTGTCTATGGAAGGATGAAATAGTATAACCTTTTGAGGATTTTCAGGAGTTTAATTGCTATTGCAACATGGACTTTTAGGAGCAAAGTTATGTCATAGGGTCAAAAGAGGACTATGGACATTTAGGGCGAAATTCTAAGATGATTGGGTATACTACAGTCATAACAATGTTATTTTTGCTATGTAAATGCAAATATGTTAATGTGCCTAACTCTATTGGAGTTGGATGTGATTTGGATGCACAAGGATTGGTATGAGATATGGTATGAGTCAGGTTGTCGCTGCAGAGGTAGCCCCTCTGGTGTGACTGATGCTAGGTAGTGGTGAGAAGTAGCGCCTCTGGTTTGGGTTGCACTAGCGGCATATGAGTGAGGTAGCGCCTCTTATAAGTGTTCATTAGTGTATTTTGTGGGAGGTAGCGCCTGTGATGTATGCATCATAATTGAGAGAGGTAGCACCTCTAGTGAGTATGATGTGAGTGTATGTAAGGGAGATCGCGCCTCCGGTTTGTGTGACACAATGGTTCTTGAGAGAGGTAGCGCCTCTGATGTGCGTTTCACCAAGGTATTTGAGGGAGGTAGCGCCTCCAGTTTGTGTGTCACAATTGGTACTTGAGAGAGGTAGCGCCTCTGATTGTACGTGCCACCAGGGTATTTGATGGAGGTAGCGCCTCCGGTCATTGCGAAAAATTGTATTGGAGAGAGGTAGCGCCTCTGGTGTGCATGGATGCAAGTGTACTTGAGGGAGGTAGCACCTCCGGTTTGTGGAACATTGTGATGTGCGAGAGGTAGTGCCTCTGCCAATATGAAGAAGGCTGGTATCAGAGTGGATTAGTGCCAAGTTGGATTGTTTCCACAATTATTTAATGGAGGTAGCGCCTTCGTATGTGTTATTTTTCCTATATGTTGTTGTGCCAAAGACTGTGCTGTCTCCCGACGGTGGGTTTGGCATGGTAGACTCTTGTAATGCTGTCATTGGGTTGTCAGTGGTCAAATGCCAGGTACGCAGATGAACTTGGGATATCTGGCCAGTGTCTCATGGTTATCTGTGGTATTTGAATGTATTGGCTAAGTTGGTTGCACCTAATAGGCTGAGTCTATTTGGCGTTTCAGTTTGTAAGTAATGCTGTATTGTTTTTGCCTTCTGTGTGTGTGTGTATGGTAAGGGAAGGAGATGTGTTATGTAGTGACCTTCTGTGTGTGTGTGTGTATGGTAAGGGAAAGAGATGTATTATGTAGTGGATGTCTGTGTCATGCTGTTATGATGTGAGTCTGTGATGTTACTGTGTGGAATGTTTATCTGAGGGTTCCAGACTGAGGCAGGCAGTTTGAGCTCCCCTGCCTGGGTGATGGGGCCAGTACTGATTATAGTCCATACTCTCATGTATTTATCCTTTTGTATCTGTGTCTTAAGTTCCTGTAATAAACCTTATAAGTAAGCTAAGTAAGCCTGGAAGTCACTTCGCAACACAAACACTTCACGGAATTGCCGGCACCGTTAGCTATGGTGCTGGCGCTTCCATGTCCCCACTCCCATAGATTCCTGTGGGCCTCTATGGAAATGGGGTCTTACATTTGCCGGCACCTGACTTCCAGGGTCGCTGGAGTTGTAATATCCAGGTGGCACTGGGAAGTCAGGCGCCGGTAAAATATTAAGGGTCCAGTGGCAAGCTGCAGGTAGCACCAGCAGGGTTACCGCCGGACCCATAAGGAGGCATAATGTGTTCAGATTTGCCATATAAGGCTGTGCATGTTAAACGTTCTGCAGCTTCGTAGCATCCATATTCTCTATGGGATAGCATTTTTATGCCAAAGCTGTACAATTTTTGTGACAGTGTTTTCTGAGATGATATGTCATCCCAGAGGTCTTTTAGCCCTGTTTTCTCAGCTTTGGTGGCTGTGACATATCTTGCAACAGCAGTGGAATTGTCTGCAATATATTGTATGTCTATGTTTGCAGTCCACAAAAGGGCAATGATTGCATTGTAATCATTAATGTACTTTGAAGCTTTGTTTCTTTTAATGCTGTCTGTGTTTTTAGGCAATTTGCCTTTCACGCTCTGTCTAACAGAAGACATCAAGCTGTTTACTTGTCCTTTTCCTGAAACTGGACTAGGGAAACAAAAGAGGCCTTTGGTGTAGTAGTCACCTTTGTTTTAAAATCTGCATTGGCAGCATTTGCCACACTTTTGATTTTGGAAGCGTAAAATGTGTGCTTGTAACTCAGTATGTGTGGTTTCTGAAGGGATGTCGCAGGATACGTATTTGTGAATAAACTGCAAAACAGTGGCATCACTGTCATGACCAAATTAAGGAGCATTTTTTATCCACAAAAGCATGTGGATGTGTGGGCTCCTCTGGAGTGATATTCTTTTCTCCACAAGAAGTGTTCCACTTCTCCGAGGGAAGGGGTACTTTTATTGCAGATGAAGTTTGTTTGTTTGTTTTATTTATGTTAGCAAAGTGCAGCATGGTAATAAAGCATTGGTGAAAGTATTTTCATACATTTACTGGGAGAAGAGAACAGAGTTCTCTTGGTGTTTTTATGTCTATTCCTTCTTTATTTCGGTTTGCTATGCATAACATGTGGTGCAAGTCATCCCGTGCATATTCTGCATAACTTAAAGTAACAAATTATGTGGTTGGGCCATGGTTCCTTAGCATGCAACGTACATCAGCGTGATGTCGGAACCAGTATTCCTTTGTACCACACATGTTTGCCAATCTCTTTGTTCAGCTGAGCCTGGGAGAGCGGTCGCCGGGAGCCCTGAGGGAATTGCAGGCCCTGGAAGCCCTGCCCGACCCTAGCGGGCATCCATGAGTAAATTGTGCGCTTTTAAAAAAGTGAAATTGCATCTGCGCTCAGAGCGCGTTGTTGTGCCTGCTCTCCCCTCCCACTTCCTGGTTCTCCTCTCCCTCCCGCCTATATGCCCGCCCACCCCCCCCTCTGATTGGCTGCCTGGCCGCCTCCCTTCTTGGCTACTCGACGCCCGCTCCCCCTGCTCGCTTCTTTGTTCAGCTGAGCCTGGGAGAGCGGTCGCCGGGAGCCCTGAGGGAATTGCAGGCCCTGGAAGCCCTGCCCGACCCTAGCGGGCATCCGTGAGTAAATTGTGTGCTTTTAAAAAAGTGAAATTGCATCTGCGCTCAGAGCGCGTTGTTGTGCCTGCTCTCCCCTCCCACTTCCTGGTTCTCCTCTCCCTCCCACCTCCCTGCCCGCCCTCACCCCCCCACCCCTTCCTCTCCTCCCTCTTCCTATAATCACCTCCTTCTGGGCAGCCCTCTGCCCGGCAGCCCCCTGCGGCTAAGGGCCCCAAGGCCAAGGGCGACTCCTACAGTTGCGGCTCCCTGTGTGTCTGCAGGTGTCCGCAGGGGACGCAAGATGCAAGTTCAATTTGCCTTCACCACCTTCTCCCTGCCCACCCCACCTACGCCTGGCCACTGCATTCGCATGGTGTCTTCACCTCACTGTGTTCCACAGTTGTGGTAAACTAGGGTTTTCTCCCCTCGCAGGATTCTCAAACTTAGGTGGACTCTCCACTGTGTACCTAAAACGCATTACTGTTGCTGTTCTTAAATGTGGTAAACTAGGGTTTTTCTCCCCTCGCAGGATTCTCAAACTTAGGTGGACTCTCCACTGTGTACCTAAAACGCATTACTGTTGCTGTTCTTAAATGTGGTAAACTTGTGCTTGCCGCTCTCTTCCTGTCTGCAGGCTCTCACATCGTCTGTCTTCCCCCCCCACTCCCTCCTACTCTATGGTGCTCTCTATCTCGCCTATCTTCTCTAACTGCTTCTCTATTGACTATCCTGCTCTCCTCACTAAATCTGGTAGGAAAAAGTTTAAAAAGGACATCCTGGTCTCCAACCCAGGCCTCCCTATCGCTGACACCTACACTAGTGCCTGCTCTAAGGAAACTCTCACTAACATCCTCTGTTTTGTGCCTTCGCCTGACCTATGGACCCTTCATATGGTCTCTGTGCTCTCTCCTTTTTCCTCTTCTCCCATTAATGGTGGCACCCGCTGGGATGTCCTCTTGGCCCCCTTCCTCTCTTCTAAGGCCATCATTAATGTCTACGCTAATGGGACGTCTTGGTCCAAGGCCCTCAGGCCAACCTTCACCTCTTTGATAGACGCTTCCCTCGCCTCATCAACTTCCTCTCCTCTCCTGCTGTCCCCCCTCCTCTGTCCTCAGCTACCTTGCCTCTACCCTGCCTCCCTGCCCCCTCTCTTGCTCCTTCTTCACCTCCTTCTTCTACACCTCAGCAGGGCGTACCTCTGATCTGTACCCCTCCCCGGAAGTCCTTCAAGGATGGCAACCTTCTCCACATTGCCACTCTTAACTCTCGCTCTGCCATCAAGCATTCCTCTGATATCTGTCACCTTCTTGAGGAACTGGACCTTGACGTCCTCGGTCTCACTGAGACATGGTTCACAGCCAGCTCTGTCACCAGCTTTGACACACTCCTACCTGAAGGTTACAAGATCCTCTCCGTACCCAGGCCCAACCGTGCAGGGGGGGGTGTTGCCCTTATCTTCCCTGAGTGGATTCCTGCCACTGTCACTCCTACGCAGACCTACTCCTCTTTTGAATGTCTTGTCTGCCGACTCTCTCTCTCTCCTAGCCATTCCCTTACCGTGGCTACTATCTATCGGCCACCTGGTCAAATTTCCTCCTTCCTCTCCAAGTGGGCTGACCTCTCCTCCTCACTCCTGTCCACTACCACTCAACTCCTCCTTCTTGGTGACTTCAACATCCACCTAGATGCCTCCTGTCCCCCCACTGGACTCTTTCGTGACCTCTGCGACTCTCTCTCACTCTCTATTCTCCCATCTGGGCCTACTCATTCTGCAGGGCACACTCTTGATGCTCTGATCTCTTCTGACCTTCCCCTCTCAGTCCCTCTCTCCACTCCTTTCTCCTGGAGTGATCACTTTCTCCTATCCTCCCACCTCACCCTCCCTACCCCACAGGCCAAGCCACCCTCATCATTGCCACCCACCTTCTCGGTCATCCGACCCATGAAGTGCGTGTCAGTTGAGGCTTTCGCTGCCACCTTCTCCCCCCCTCCCCCTTCGGCTGACTCCCACCCTGACACAGCCCTCTCCTTGCTCCACTCTGCTATTTCTGATACTCTTGATATCCTTGCCCCTGTCATGAGAATCCGCCTGAAGCCCAAAGCCAAATGTAACTCCTGGTATGATTCGGATCTCGTCACCCTAAAACGCAAGTGCAGGGTGGCAGAGAGGAAATGGCGTGCTTCTTGTTCATCCTCTGACAAACTGGCCTGCCGCCTGCTCCAAAGGCAATACCGTCTCTCCGTTCTCACCAAGAAGAGAGCCCTTATCCAAGCCCGCATCTCAGCGGCATCTAACAATTCGGCCAAACTCTTTAAAATCTGCAAGGAGCTTGCCACCCCTGCTGCAGTCTCTACCTCTCCTGTCCCCTCCCAGGCCCTCTGTACTGCACTGGCCTCTCACTTCATCTCTAAAACTCAGGACATCCTGTCCTCACTCTCCTCCTATCACCTCCCTCCCTCGCTTCCCTGCTCTTCCTCCGGCCCTTCTGCAGCCACCCCTCCTCCCTCCTTCTCTGCCTTTCCCCTTTTCTCTGATGATGAAGTTTCCAGACAAGTCCGATCTATGAAAGTCTCGTCTAAACAGGTTCACCCCTGTTCCTCCAAAACTATGAAGGACCACATCGACTCCCTGGCTCCTGCCCTGGCTGACTTTTGCAACCTCTCCTTCGCCTCTGGAGTCTTCCCATCCCCCCTCAAGCACTCCCTTGTGCACCCTCTTCTTAAGAAACCCTCTGCCGACCCCTCCTGCCCGGCTAACTATCGCCCAATCTCCATCACTCCCTTCCTGGGCAAGCTCCTGGAGAAACTGGCCATCTCCCAGCTTAACCTCCATGCTGAAGCTGTTGGTAGTCTTCATGACCACCAATCCGGCTTCAGAGCGGCCAGAAACACGGAAACTGCTCTCCTGAACATCCGTGATGACCTGCTCTTGAACCTCGACTCCAACACTCCGTGTGTTCTCATTCTGCTCAATCTCTCTTCTGCCTTTGACACTGTCAACCATGCCATCCTGCTCATCCGTCTCCGCGATAACCTGGGTATCACTGGTCAGGCTCTGGCGTGGCTGACCTCTTTCCTTTCCAATCGACCCTCCCAGGTCCAACTTGGGTCCTTCCTCTCTGACATCTTTTTCTCCACCTGTGGTGTTCCCCAGGGATCTAATCTCTCTCCCTGGCTTTTCAACCAGTATCTGGCACTTCTTGCCCACCGCATCGCCGCCCTCTGCCCCAACTTTCAGTGCTATGCGGACGATACCCAGCTCATTTTCAGGCTACCCTCGGCCTCCTCTTCTCCTGCCCTCATCTCTGACTGTCTGTCTGCTATCCAGGAATGGTGTGCTGCCAACGACCTCCGCCTTAATGCTAGTAAGACTGAGATTCTACTCATCGGCACACCCACTCCCTCCTTCCCTGCAGCTCTCTGGCCAGCCTCTCTTGGGCCTCTTCCTGCTCCTACCTGCAAGCAAAAAACCTTGGGGTCATCTTTGACTCCACACTCTCCTTCTCTCCTCATATATCTGACGTCTCTAAGAAGTCACACTACCAGCTGCACCTCCTTAGAGGTATTCTTCCCTTCCTCTCCTTCCCCCAGAAGCTCACTGTCTCCCGAGCCCTGGTTCTCTCGAAGCTGGACTACTGTAACAGTCTCTATCTTAATCTGCCTGCCTCCACTCTCCGCCCTCTGCAACTCATCCAGAACAGAACTGCGAGACTTGTCCTTGGCCTCAAGCCCAGGGACCGTATCTCTCCAGGACTGAAATCTCTACACTGGCTCCCAGTGGCTGCGAGGTTTAAGTTCAAAACCCTCTGCATTGTCCACAAGGCCTTCTGGGGCCTGGGGCCTAAATACCTGCAACTCTCTCTTCCTAAATATCTTCCTTCCCGAGCCCTTCGCTCATCCGTCTCCAACTCCCTCATGGCCAGCCGCTTCTCGAAGCAACGAGCTGGCGGTAGATCTCTCTTCGCGGCAGGAGCCTCCCTCTGGAACAGCCTTCCTGCCTCCCTGAAACTTGAGGAGAACCATCTCCGGTTCCGGAAGCACCTCAAAACCTTCCTCTTTGCTTCTGCTTTCTCTCTCCCTCTCCCCTGCTAAATTCTTCACTAAATTCTGCACTGAATCTGAAACTTGGCCACTCTCACCGACCTCGGTCCTGGGCCCAGCCACTCTCCACTTGCACTGCCTCCCTGGCAACCCCTGCACTGCGGGACTGTCTCTGTATCCCTACAGCCCCCCCTTCCCAGCACTTGTCTGCACTTACCTTGCACTTGCCACCAGCTGGCCCTATTTATTTATTTATCTATTTATTTCTATTCTACTTAACTTGTACTGCACTTTTCCCTTCCCCCTACCCCTGCACTTGCGCGGTCTGAATGACACCTGGCCTAGTAGGATCCTTGTCTGTCCTCCCCCTGTTCCCCCCTCCCTGCCTCGTCGCGCCTTGAAACACTTGTGTATAGGCGCGTTACAAATGCCATATCATATCATATCATATCATTGATATGGGATACTTGACTGCAAAACTTCATCTTTGTCTGTTATCTTTTGAAGCAGTTGGGTAGCAGACATGTTTAAAAAATAAGAGCCTGTTTTCAATGTGTGTGCAACTCCGTAACATAGAGTTGCTAGATCACTTTCAAACAGGAGGTGGAATATGTATTCTATATTTTGTCTGAATCTGGGGTCTTCACAATACATTTGTAAATACCGATATTCCGATGCGTTATTTGTGTGGATCTTTCATCATATCTTCCTCCTTTTCCTGCAGGAAAGATTAGAGGAAAGGAACGTGTGTCTACACTTTTCTCCCATATGCTGATTGGAGATCCTTTGGCTTGATGCATTTGATATGTTTCTAATGCATCATCTATGGTTTCATGGGAGTGCAGTGAGTGAATTGTATACTGATCCAAAATATTGGCTGCACTAATAGGATCTAGACGTTCAAATTGGCCAGTTGGTGATGAATCCTTAATTCTTTGGGTGGTGTCTCTTAAATTCTCTTCAATGTTTATATCTTTGTAGTACTCATTGTTTTCTTTTAGATATTATAGGGCTTTTCTAACTTTGCTTATGTCTACTAGTTTTTACCAATTATTGTGTGTTTTGTTGGTACACCATCAACTAGGATAATCAAAGAATGATCTATTGGCCGTTACACTCCTACAGTTTCTACATTTTCATTAAGATCTAATGGCAAAGATACTACTTTGCCACAAATGCCTTTTAATAATATAAAAGGAGGCAATTTGGCTATTTTGGGTTGGAGGAGTATTATAGCTTGAAATGGGTGTACTGTTTGGATTATAATGTTCTTATACAAATGAAGCTGTTGGAGAGCTTTTCGCAAATGGGAATATTACCAAGTTATTAGTGACAGCACGTGATGGCATTTGGTCATTATCAAGCTTTGTATTGCAGTATGTGCAAAGTATTGAGGGGTCACTTATTTTGTATTTATTTTCTGTTATACAATATAAAGCCAATTGGAACAATTGGGATTCCTCATTGTCCTCTATTTTGTAAGTCATATCTATTATTTGTGTGCTCTTTTTATAATAAGTTCTGTGATAACACACTCAAACTTGCTTTGGTACTTCAGCAGATGTGATTTTAAATGTTGCTATTTCTTTTTTGTATGGATTTGTTAGACGATTGGTGTTTATAAGGTTTACGCTAATGTTTTCTAAAGTTACTGAATTTTCTAAGTCATCTTCACTTCCAAAATATTTACTTTGGATGTGTTCAATTTGTTGAAGGAGTTCTTTGGCTGTACCATGTAGGAGAATGTTATTAAAATGTTGCAATTGTAAAGCAGGGGTTTTTGCATAGTACAGTATCCTCAGAAGATTCCGTATAGTGGAATGTTTTGTTATTAACATTTTGATGTGGTGCAAGGTGCTTTTGCAAGCAGTTCCCAAAATAAAGGCTAATGAATGTCCTCGCAGTCCAGTGTATTTGCACACTGGACAGGAGTCCATGGTTTGTAACGTTTTTATTCTAATTTTGTCTTTTACTTTCACATAGTGATTGAGGAATTGTCGTAAAGATTGGAAGGATTTTTGGCGTACGTTACACATTGAGCTGCATGGACATTTGTAAACTGGACGGGTTCTTTGGGTGAAAGGAACAGTTGATTGAAAGTTTGTTGGGATGTGTTTTTGATGAGGTTTTCTTGTACCACAATGGTGTTTTCTACCATTTCATAACCTTGGCCATTACTATGTATGGCAATTGGGTTTCTCTGTTCTTGTTTATAAGCCTCTTCATTGAAGTATGGTTCTGTGCCGCTTGTGTGAATCCATTAACCTTCACAGAAGCTTGAAAAGGTAGCTATGTTGACATTGCACATGTTTATAAGTACTTTTTGTAATTTGCTGATTCATTTTGTTAGTGGTTTCTTTCTGTTTAAAATTAGTATAAACAATGTTCTTTTCAGCAGAATTACGGTATCAATTAGAGCTTACAGGATTAGTCTTCTGCTGTCATTTTTAAGGGCATAACGTGACTTCTAAGCTGTTTTCAAGATTGTGAAGTACTCAGCAGTGGAACCCTTTTTGTAAAATAATTTTTGGGGAATCCTTGACTGTGGCTACGTTAACATTGTAATATATAGTGGAAGGGTCATTAGCAGTTTTCTTCTTCTGTTTGCATTTTATTTGTTTTTATTTTTTCGAAGAGGGGCCCTAGTTTTTTTAGTGGTTGCTGATTGAGTTTTGTTGACTGAATGTATTAGCAGCTTTCTTTGAATATTTGGTATACATTCTGCTAGAGGTGGATGAGTATTTGGCATGCTTTTATTTTTATCTGCTCTATTCTTTCTTTGTTTTCTACGGAGTTGCTTTTTAGTTGGCATTCTGTTCAGTCTGTTGGAAAGAAAAAGGATGGGTTTGAAAGTTGTGGAATATATATGCGTGTATTGTGAATGAGTGTGTGAATATGATGGCAGACATAAATAGAGGGCTGTCTGATTGTGTAATGGGTTGATAGTTGTGGTGGGAAGGTTGTAAGAGTAGCTTTGTGTGTAGATGTGTGAAGGGCTTGGGTTAGTGCGTAAGAGAGTGGTAGTGTGAATGAATATGTGAGGACATTACAATGTTTTCAGGTTAATAGTGAGTGTTATAATAATGGTTTTTAGGTGAGAAGAGAAAGAGTGTACATGTTGAGGTGTAGTGAGCATCAGCCAACTAATTGTTTTTTTTTTTTTTTTTTTAATTTTATTTGGTTTATTCAAACCTTTAAAATAACAACACATTGCAATCTTCCAGTCTCTCCTTTCAATTCCTAGTTTCCTTCATCAATCTGAAACATTTTAATTTCACACACACAAACCAGGTTCCTACTCCGTAACAGTTTTCTTAGTTACGTAAACCCAGTTTTTCATTCTCCATGTCTAAATTACTTTTCAGCAATCGAAGGAAGTTTACTAGAGCAAATAGAACTGCTCTGTTGTTCCCCTCAAACAGTGCCTTCCACCAATCCTCTGTATTCATGAATTGATGCTCGTTGATCAGTTTTCCAAATTGTCTTTCTCTTTGGTGTTCAAAAGCAAGACAACTCATGACTAAATGTTTAATCGATTCATTGCTCTTTTTACAGAATCTGCATACTGGATCAATGTTAGCATACTTTGTCCATGTAGCCAAACGCTCTTTTGTTAAGAACAAGTTCATTCTGAATCGCATATACAAAGCTCTTGAGTATTGATCTGGTAAGCAGGTTAGATATGTGTGTCGCTGACCGTAGGCTTTTGCTTCTCCCGGTACCTCGCACATAAGAATTGAATTTGCTCTTAAGTCACAAGTTGATATCCAGTCAGTTCTCCAGATTTTCATTTTAGCCATGTCTGGATTCTCTATTAGCAGTGAGAGATTAATGCCATACTCCTCTAGTAGAGCCTTGCAGAGGACGTTCCAGTCGAACAAAGTAGTAGTGATTCTGTCTTTATCAGACTTGTGTAGCAATTCAAATTGCGGCACCGGAGTTTTAACCATCGTTTTTCTATATATACTTAGGAGGTTCCATGTAACTCTTGCTTTGATTGATATGAGCCCTAGCTCATACCGTAGACATGTTGTTGATGTACCCTTTGGAAGCTGCAAAACACGGGACCAAAAAATGGTTTCTAGGGATTTCCACAAGTCCTCTGCGCAACCAAATGCGTTTTCTCCGCCGTATATAAGTGCAGGTACCGCTTTTTGCTCATAAAATAAAATGACAGGTTTTAACGAAAATTTGCCAAATTTCTTGTTAATTAATTGCGCTTGACACGCCAGCTGCCGACACTTGCTTTTTGCAACAATAGACCACGGTTCGTCTCTTCTACTGGCGCTAATTTTCATGCCCAGATAGGTCGAGCTCTTTACGATTTGTAGGTCCTCAATTGCAATTCGCCAGCAAAATTTTCCTTTTTTACCTTTGTTTCCCTGTAACTTTTCCAAAATCAAAATTTCACTTTTTTCTTTGTTGATTTTAAGGCTGTTTTCTGTTGTATAATGCTCAAGACAATTGAGTTTTCGCTGGAGCCCAATCGGCGTCGAGTCCACCAAGATGAGATCATCAGCATAGACCAAATATTCTATTGAGGTTCCATAAAATTTTGGAGGAAAGGTGGCTACACTGTTGAACGCTTGCTTTATATCTGAGATAAAGAGATTGAAGATAATTGCTGCCAATGGGCAGCCTTGCTTCACGCCCTTATATGTAGCAATATCAGCAGACAACATGCCTTTCTCATCCAAACTGATCTTTAATAGAAGTGCCTGTGTGTAACTCGCGGATTGCATCCACTAGACTCGAAGGACAGTTCCACCTCTTGAGTTTTTCCCACATCAGTTCCCTGTTTATGCTGTCAAACGCCTGTGACAGGTCTATTAGTGCCGTGTATATCTTTGTGTTTGACTTCAATGCATCCATTTTTAGCAGATTTAGCAGTAGCAAATTCAACCCACATCCTACTCCTTTTACAAAGCCCGCTTGTCTGGGATCTACGTGTCTTGAGGCTATGGCCCATTTGAGGAGTTTTTGTTGTAGAAGGCTGGCATAGACTTTCCCCAAAACATCAAGTAGCGCTATAGGCCTATAATTTCGAGGATTAGTTCGGTCCCCTTTTTTAAAAAATAGGTACCACCACCGCGTTTTTCCATGACTTTGGGGTCGAACAGTTCTTAATAACCCTTTCGAACAGCGTTACACAGAAGTCTGTCCATAGTTCTGGATTTTTCTTGAGTGTGAAATTGGTTAAGCCATCTGGCCCGGGTGCTCTAGAGTTGTGCACGTTTTTAATTACATTAAGTATTTCAAGACGCTCAAACACCAAATCCCATTTCTTTAGCGCTGTGTATGCCCAAACTGTGGAAGATGGATCTTTAGCATATAGATTCAAGTAGAATTCGATCCACTTTTCTTCCGAGACTGCGTTGGCTTGTAATGCATGTTGAGGAGCCAAGCTGTTGTTTATCAATCTCCAGTACTCAGCCGATTTTTTACCATACATTTTCTGTAACATAAGTTCAGAGTCATTTTGCATCAAAATTGCGGCATGCGATTTGTGCCAGTTCCGATATCTTTGTGTAATCATTCGTTTACACTCCTTTTTAGTTAAACTGCTTGTATTTTTTTATGGCCCTTAGTTCTTGTCGCATGGCTCTTTTTCATTGCGTAACAGCCATATCAAATTTATGTTTTGCTCGGAACCCCTTGCGATATGTGTTGCGTTTCTGTTCTTCGTAGTCGCACAGGAGGTCTCGATATTCAAGTGCTTTTGAGCCATGTTGGAAATTGTGTGTAATGGCAATAACTTCTGTATCCAACAAATTTAAACGAATCCTATTGGAACCAGCAGTAACCGCAAAGCCCCAACTTTCCTTAGTACACGGAATAGACAGTTCAAATATGAATTGAACCATATCGTGGTCACTATGCTTCGTTCTGATGACTTCCATTTTTTTTGTACGTTTGTGGATGTTTTCAGAAACGAATATATAGTCAAGTACTGAGGCCTGATCGAATCTTCTCCAAGTAGGACATGCAGGAATGTCCCCAATAGTATGGCCGTTGAGCATTGATAGACCACGAAACTCCATTTCTAGGCACCACTGCGCTGCTATTCCTTCATGTTTATGCGCCTTCTTATCTTTTAGCTCAGTTCTATCTCCGTTTTGGGCGCAGATAATGTTTAGATCCCCACATACAATTAGGTCCAGTGGCAGCTCCTTTGTTAAAAGATCATCGATCAATGCTGTAATTTGATCAATAAAAAGTGAGTCGTCCTTGGCCAGATGATTCCAATATACGTTAATGATAAACAGACAAGGTGCCTTACATCCATTTTGGTGTGTAGTGATGGTGACAACCTGGATAAAAGGGGATGGATTAAAAGAATTCACAATCTGGAGGCCGGACGCTTTTTTTGTGGCCACAAGCAGGTCAGCCATCGGTCTGCCTTTTGCCTGTTTTATGGCTGGATTAAATGCCACCTCAAAGCCTTCCAGCAACGGAGTTTGCGATAGCCAAGTTTCTTGTAAGCATATTATGTCCAATCCACTGGCCCACGATGTTTCGAAGAGGTGCAAAAAACCACAGGTATTCCATGAGCCCAGGGTGCATCTTTTAGGGTTCTCTGGTTCCTGGCGTTACTTCTCCGATTGATTGTTTATGGTTGCAGCCAACCATGTCCAGTCGTCATCTCTGTTGCCTGAAGATTCCTGATTCTTTGTGTCAACTCCTGTGCGCTGAGGGCTTGTCATACCGTTAATCGTTATTCTTATCGGATCCTTTATGTAGGATACCTGATGCAAACCCAACGGCGACTTGCCAGTTTTGGATTCGCCCTGATTTGCTTCTATTCCTTCAATCAGAGGATGGTTTGTCGCCGCAACTGTTTTGTTTGCAAATCTGTCTTCTCTTCGGGCGAGCCAAACTGTCTGTCTTCTTTGATTTTCGCTATGTCAAACCCCAGCGATATTAATACGGGGCCGGCGTCCAACAGGGCTTCCACTATGAGTTTAGACTGTAGGTGTAAAATCACAGCATCATTTTTCTTCTCATCAAAGAATTCAACGATTTTTAGATCCGCGGATTCGATTGCTCTTAGGCTTGGAATTAAATGGCACAGCCATAACACATTGGGGGTCATTACGACCCAGGCGCTAATTGCGCCAACTTTACCACCATGGTGTAAACTACGTTTACACCATGGTGGATGGTGGATTTACCGCCCCATTCCAAGGTGAGTGGGGCGGTAAATCCCCATTTCCCATTTTCCCTTCCCCATTCCCATTTTTGCCCCATAGGGCATAATGGGAGTGGGGAAGGCGCTAATTACGCCACCGTAAATTACGGTGGCGTAATTAGCATCATGGCAGGTTAGCGCCATGGATTTTAACGGCTGCTAAGAGCAGCCGTTAAAATCAGAATAGGCGTTAAGGGTTAACGACGGCGTTAACCCTTAACGCCTGGGTCGTAATGAGGCCCATTATGTCGATTTAGAATTAAATCGTCAGATGTTTCAATTCGTTCCAAGAGGAGTCGGTGAATCACTTGTGTTGAGTGTGCTTGTGAGTTCCTTCCCTTGTTGTTGACTTTTGGAGTATACACATTTTTGTAACTCTGCCTCACTGTTTGCGTCTTTAGATCAATTCCTGTCTTAAGGCATGACGTTTGTCTGTTTCTGTGCGGTATCGGGTGACCATTATTCACAGAGAGAATTTCTCTGTTTTGATCTAGCGCGTTAACAGTATCATGCAACACCTCCCGATCAACTTGTGGATTTGGCACCCGGCCTTCGATTTGCGACTTGGCAGCAATTAATCTTCGTTTGGCCTCTAGTGTCGTAAATATAGGTTCCAAACGATCCTTCCCATTTTGTAGCGAGGGTAGTGGTTGGAGAAGTTTGCACTTTCTGTGTGGAAAAGTCAAGGAGGTCGCTGTAATTTGATCCTGTGTTACGGCCAGTGTCACCGTATCGCATACTTTTATATCATCCTGGACCACCGGCACAGTGAGTCCCTCTAGAGCATTTACAGGTTGCATCATAATAGGTGCTTCAAGCACACTCGAGGGGTGTGGCGCGGCAGGCTCCTTCTCTACCAATTCTTCATCATTATATGTTGAAAGGTTTATTAGGAGTTCGGTGCCATCGCTGCTGCTACTTATAGATTCTTCTAAAATGGTTAGGCCAGCTGGTACTACGTGTACTCCTTCCTTTATTCCAGCGTTTTCAGCCCTATGTAAGGGCCCGTTAACCGTTACGTTGACTGTTTTAAGATGACGCAGGAATTTTCTTGAGTCAGCATTGCGTTTGGCTTTCCTTTGCGGCTGATTTTTACTTTTTTTAATCAAGCCGCTCTTAGGCTGTACACTACTTGCAGTGGTCTTTTGGGTGTCCAATGGGCCTTTGAAGATGTTATATAGTTTGGGCATGGCAATAGCCACCCCATTAAGGGGCGTAGCTGATGTTTGAGTGCTTGTTGCTTCCCTAATGGCTGGTAGTGTTGAGGTCGATGGCACTTGTGGATTTAAAAGAGCCAAATTCGAGGCCACTTGGGACTCCTTAATAGCGTTTGCGAAACCACTGCTGACCTTGTTTAGTTCTTTTAAAGGAATGTTCACAGGTTGGCAGTCAACTGCAAGTGTGCTATTCGCAGCAACAACAGATACTGATACACCGCCAGGATTCTTCAGTATTTGTAATGAGCATACCTCGCTGTCAACAGGGCTCTGACGGTTCAGTGTGTTTTCCATTTGTAAAGGTGGGCTTAAGGTAGCATCTTGTGCTGGACCGCTAGGGTGCCTCTGAGTGTTCCGTGTAGCATTAACACAGTCTTGTTCAATGAGGCGTGCCACATTTGTTGGATTAGCTGTTTTAGGTAACAGGCCGTTTGCTGGACAACGGGTCGCGTCCATTTGCTGGTCGTTCTTTTTTTTCTGCTGTTGAAAAATCCCCAATGCTTCTTTTGCGACTTCGGCCAACAATCTTTTGTCCAAATTTGCGTTTTTGGCATGGTCAACAAGGGTTTCTATGGCCCAGTCGGTTTTTCGATGGATTTCATGGAGCACTTCTTTACGGTGGAAGTTTTTGTTTTCCATGCTAAGCAACTTATTGTTTATTGTAGCAACCACTGATGAAAGCTCTTTTACGTTCTCATTAAGATTTTCATACATTTTGATAAATGGAGCAATTGATAATGTCATGGATGACATTATAGTTGCTTGTAAGTCTTTGGCATGGTAAGCAGTATCCCTCTCTTCTGACACGTTACTAATAATTCGTGGATGTACCCTATCACGATTCATAGGTCTTCTAATCTTTGGGTATGGGCGTTCCATTATCGATGAGTCAGTAGAGTCATCATCTGTTGAAGAAACGGTAGCGGCTAAGGGTTTAGTGGGTTCTAGCCGTATTGTGTTAGTTGTTAAGAGCGGTGACGAAAGCTTTAGTGGAATAGTTGACATTTTCAGTTTTTTATTCTGTGAACAGCTGACGCTAGGCGATATGCTCTCAATTAGCCTCCTACGTTTCAATAAGGAGCTTTCTTCTCGTGATTGAGTTATGGGCTGTGGTAACGTTGGTGCTTCATCAACACACGGAGCAATGTTTTCAGACTCCGACATGGACACTCCACAATTCGCAAAATTTTTAGAGGCCCTTTCCGCATTAAGGCGTGTGAGGGCATTTAAGAGTTTGTTAACTACCTCCAAAGAGTTTCTTCTTTCCGATCCAGGTTTCAGGTCAATGAAGGGGGTAGGGCAATCTTGAATAGTTGACTCTTGATTTTGGTCTTGGCTAACCACCCTTCCCACCCGTGGTGGTGTCACACTCTTTATTAACACAACATCTTCCCCACTTGACTCTGAGCCATTCTTACCCTTGAATACGTCATCGCTGGTATCCTCTGCCAGATGGTTGGTATTGCCAATGAAGGGTGCTGTATCTACAGCACTGTAGAACCTAGGCCGTGGGGACATTGGATTTCCAGTGAGGTTGGGCGATTGATTAGTAAACAAATTCAAGTGTGAAGTCGCGCCATCCATGGATATCTGATGCTTGGCCCTGTCACCAGCAAATACACTGTGTTCACATGGCAGTTTGTCAACATCGTCCGTCTCGACAACTAAAGTTGTCACCATAGATGCTTCAGCAGGGGAGCTCATCTGCTGCTTAAGCCTTGGATGGGTCCCTCCACCTACCACATCCACAGCGGTAGGCCCCCCCGCCCCGGCAACATGATATTTAAGGTAGGGTCCTTCTCTATTTACATCTTCAACAAGGGTAGCCCCACCACTACCACTCATGTCATTTATTGAATGCCGCTCCTCAGGCAGCCAAATTTCCTGCTCCTGTGCGTCCACTGATAACACGGTAGAGGGCAGTGTCTGAGGGCAAATCTCCCAATCCATGACTCGAGCAAGGCAATTGGATGGTTTCAGCATCGCACTGTGCAAATTTCCACTTATTTGTTCCATATGAAGTGAACCTCTAGATAGTGTAGGCGGTGGTACTATAGTATTTTGTGATAGTACCTCAGCTGGGTGGATGACAGTGCTTATTAGCTCAGCAGGCCGCTCCATATTTAACCCTGCTGCACTAGCAGCCTTCTGCTGTTCATTTATGTACTGCGGCGGCTCCATGGTTGACATGGATTCTAATTTGCGCTGGGCACGAGTTTCTCGCATTGTGGGAGCCCGCTTAAAGTTTACTGTAATGCTCCTTAAGTGCGAATGTTAGCCGTTACAAGAATAGTTTCTATGTTGTCAGTAATGGATTAGACCACATCCACGGCAAGGACATACACACCAGCTCCCGCTTTCACTTACCAGCGTATATATAGAGGTGTGTGACCGTATTGTCCGAGTCGGACGTGGCGCGATGTAGCTTCTCACCGCAACCAGTGAGTCCAAGCCTTTTCTCCTCTCAAGATACCTCTAGCCGCACAAAGATAATGGAACTTACTAGCATCCGGCAGCCGCACACGCCGAACAGCCTAACAGCACCAGCCCTTCTGCCACCAGGGCTTACGCCGCAAGGGTGGTTGGGCCGGCAATTAGTACCCGGCTGTGGTCACGTGATCAGTCACGTGAACAGGATGAGCCCCGCCTCCTCCAGGAAGCAGGGAGCAGCAAGAGCTCCTGCTCACAGTGCTGCTGGCCACAGAAAACAAAGGCTTTTCTTGTCAATACGTTCGCTGCACAAGGCACACCTTCAGCGTCCACAACTACACCAACTAATTGTTGTTGCTTTGAAAGGAATTTTGTAGGCTACTATGCGGCTAAAATATACTGTACGAGTAACAGAAAGAATACTAATACAGTAATGCACTTACTTTGGAGGATGTGAAGAGTGGTTTTGTTCAGGTTGTTGACTTCCTGGAGGTTGTTGTTCACTGCAATTGCAAAAGAAGAAAATTAGTGGCTATATATGGTAATGGTGAAGTAATTCTAGTACAAGAAGACATCATTTATGAATGAAGGTGGACTTGTTTTAAAGAAGACTTAATACAATTGGCCCTAATTATGAGTATGGTGGTAATCCTGCCGGTGCTGCAGATGGGTTTCCACCAGATTCCTAATAATTTGACATCTAGCTTCCCGGTGCCAGCAGGACATTACAAATCCTGTTGGCCTGGAAAGTCAGGTGCTGGAAAATGTTAGACCCTATTCCCGTGGAGTCCCATAGGACTCTACGGGAATGATGACACAGGAGCACTGGCTCTGTTGGTAATGGGGCTGTTGGTCCCATGATAAGTATGCCTAACAGGGCTACAGCAAGAAAATTTGACATTTTTATAAAATGCAAAATGGAAAATGCTGAGTGTTTTAAAACGCTGTCCTTTTTGGGAGGCTGTACATGAAAGTTGAAAAATGGTTTTGGGGATTTATAGCAGCACTGGGTGTAACTTTCTTTTATAAAAAAAAGAAGTGGAGATGGAACATTTTTGTACAACAGTTTTAAGTGGCACTTGTTTGAAAGTTGACTATGTTGTCAGCACATGCCAATGTGATGCATTCCAATGTGCAGTTGCTTATATAATGATGGTTCTTTTGTTTATATTGAGGGATTTGTGGATGCCTTTTTGAATTAGAAAAGATGCACTACAAGTCCCAAATTGCAGAGAAAAATGGAGGAGCCAATAAGCACATACATATTAGAATGGGGAATGTTAGCAAGTATGCATGTGTGTCAAAGTTGATACAATTGCACACACTGGGCCTCATTACAAGGTACGCCGGTAAGGCAAAAACAATGGCGGTATGGTAATACCGGCATCGTTTACCGTCCTGTTGCATTCCGACCTGCAAACCCGGTATTAGCGGCACCCTAAACAATGGTGCCGCTAATAACGGCATAGGCGCGTACACGCGCCCCTTCCGGGAGCAAATACCGGCATGCCGGTAATAGGTGGGAATCACAACCTACGCAGACATGCAAATACCGGCATCGCAAAGCCGGTAATCACGGGCTGCACGATGCCGGCCATACAGGCATCTCGGACCACCCGCAAACAGCAATCAGGACACAAGGCAGCTACCACAGGTGCACACAATCCCCACATGTGGAGTCAATGGAGGTTGTGCCAGTATAAACTGAGCACACCCACACACCACACCCCCCCCGCCACAGGTGGAGGCAATGTAGACCGGCCCAGTACAAAAGGAGCACACCTACACACCCCACACCCCTTCCTACACCAAAATGCTAACACTAGCAGTTGCAATCATGGCGCTGGAGGACATGCCTATACTGCTACAACTACAGCAACAACAGCAACAACAACAACAACTACAGCAGCAACAACAACTACAGCAGCAACACCAACAACTACAGCAGCAGCAACAGGCAGCACAGAGGAGACGCAGGAGGAGAAGGAGGGTGAGACAGGCCCAGCAATTACCACCAGCGCAGCCACCAGTGCCTCGTAGGCAGCCACCAATCCCTCGCACCAGACCCAGCCCATTCAACCTAACCCCTGAGCAGATCCACACCCTGTACCGGTTGGACCGTGACATCAACACCACCATAGTGGACATGATACAGAACGACATTGCCAGCCACATAGGAATACGCACTGCCATCCCCCCACTACTAAAGGTGGTGTCTGTGCTACACTTCCTGGCCACAGGCACCTACCAACACACAGTGGGCCAGCTGCATGGCATTTCACAACCACTATTTTCACGCATGCTGAACCAAGTGCTGGATGCCCTCCTGAAGCACGCAAGCACCCACATATCCCTACCACGGACTGCCCAGGAGATAGCCGAAACCAAAGTAGGCTTCCATGCACTGGCAGGCATGCCCAATTGTGTTGGTGCCATCGACTGCACCCATGTGGAATTGGTAGTCCCCCATGCCATAGAGGCGGTGTACCGCAATCGCAAGCAATACCACTCCATCAATGTGCAAATGGTATGTGACTCCAGGAAGATCATCACCCATTGCTGCGCCCGATTTCCTGGATCAACACATGATGTCATGTTACTGGGTAATTCCACGCTACCCCATCACATGGAGCGACATGCCGCACCACGTATCTGGCTGCTTGGTGTGTTGCACAACCGTCCCATGGCAGTGCTTTGGGGTACTGATGTGTGGGGATGCATAAGGGGGGAGAATACTGCACCTGGGTGGGATAGGGAGGGGAATACTGCACCTGGGTGGGAATACCCAGTGATTGGAGAATGCATGCAGAGCCAAACACTCCTGACCTGAACCAGTCAAACGCACATGACACTTCACTGGGCCACATATCACAAATAATGCATATCGATGAGAACAAGTAAGAGGCACAACCAGGCCACCATGGTGATGGCAAGCAATGCATGAATGAACAGGATGGCAAGTGTGGCAATGTGGGCAGTGTGACCATGCATAGTAAATAATGAACAGCATGAACTGGAGTCAAAACATTGTTGCACTACCACAGCATATCTGCCTTAGCATGCATGATTACACCCTGCATCATCTATTGAACGCCATTCAAGATTACCACACCTCATGACAGCACTTCTGAAACACAGGGACTATGAAAGACTTGTGTCTGTCGGAGACTGGGCCAATGTGGACATGCACACAGGGAATGTTGGGAGTTGGGCACTGAACACCGTACCACATTAAATGGATGCACACAAAAATAACAATGTCCAGCAATGGATTTTTCTTATCACAACGTGTGTATTATTTACAACAGCAAAAATGTGCCCACTCCCCACTCCCAGACTCCCCCAACAAACTCCCTGACCCCCCCCCCAACAAACTCCCTGACCCCCCAACAAACTCCCAGTCCCCCCCAACATACTCCCTGACCCCCCCGACAAACACCAACACCTCCAATGGACTCCACAAGATGCACCCCTTCACCCCCAACCTTGTGTCCCACTACCATTGTCCCCCCACACTACTTCCGGGACTTCTTCCTGTCCAGAGGTGGCATTTCAGTGTGCCTTGCACTCCTATGTGTGTGGCGCACTGGGCTGGTGGGGACAGATGAAGGTGGTGTGGAGGTAGTAGGTGATTCGCTGGCAGGTTCCACACCTCCCGCAAGCCGTGGCCGCTGCATATAAAGCAGCATTGAGGTCAGCACCTGTGTCACCGCCCCCAGGCAGTCCCTCATTAGCCGAGCCGATGCATTGGCAGCGGCTGTGTTTCCTTCGATGGCCGCTGTGGTCCCTGCAATTGCTGTGGCAATACCCCACCTGGTTTCCTCCCCGTCCGCTATGTACTGGCGGAGTAGGTCTAACATGGCCTCCTATTGGGCCTCCACCATCAACAATCGTGTCTCCAGGGTTCTGGAGGGGGCTGGAGTGGTGGGTTGTGCAGTCACGTGGATGGCATTTTCGGGACTGGACTCCTCAGAGGTGGGTAGGTCACAGTCACAGAGGCAGGGATCAACTTCACTGCAGGTGGGTGACTGCAGGTGTTGGGGCGAGGGGGTGGTTTACGAGGCTCGGGGTGGCCAGGCATGTCACCTCGGTGTCTCCCTCAGGCTCCACACTGGCATCAAGTTCTTGCCCAGTGGAGGTGGGTGCTTCCAGGGACTCCCCTTGGACAGGTGTGGGTGTGGCCTGCTTGTCTCCAGCGGAGGTGGTGGTGGTGGTTGCCCTTTTCTTACGGTGTGAGGTGGATGCCCTTGCAGTTGTCTCCTGGGTTGCTTCTTCCTCATCAGTGCCTGGGGGGGTGGAAGAGATGCAAGGCATCAGTGATGGTGTGACATGGCAATGGCGGTGCTGTTCATTATTCATTTGATCATGCTTTCATGTCTTACAGGTGTGTCACGCAGGGTATTCAGAGGGGGCATGTAAGCATTCACTGCATGGCAGGTGGCATGCTGTTGATTTTGGGTTTGTGTGAAGTATCACATGGGCAAGCTCCAGGTGTGTTGGCTGTGTGTTGGTTAAGGGATGGGCACTCAGCATGCATTTCAGTGGGGCAGCGTTTGGCCCGCCATCTGTATTTGGGTATGGTCATGTGGGTGTTGGGACATGCATTGCCTTGCCTAGACTCTCTACCACTTCACTTGTGCTACTTCATGGTCTCCCCTACAGGGATCTGCAGGGTCACTCACCTCCTTCCGCGGTTGATGCCGCACCCGTCTCCATCTCGCATAATCCCTCGATGGACTCAAGACTGATGAATCTGCTGGCCGTCTCCTCCCAGGGCATCAATTTGGCAGGAGGGTGGGCATCCCCGCCTGTGGCCATGGCCTCCCTCCGATTGGTGGCCATGATATTGCGTACCCTCAACCGGAGGACATCCCACCGCTTCCTGCAGTCCCTCACACTGCGCAGGGTTGGACCTACGGCTGATACCTTGCGGGCTACCTCCTGCCAGATTTGCCTCTTTTGTTGCTGCACCTCCCGCTTCTTGTCGTGGGATTGTATTGTGTCTGCATGTGCAGCTAGAGTGTCCGCTAATATGGTGAGCGCTGCGTCTGAGTAACGCTGTTTACGCAGCCGGGGGGTAGTCTTCCTGGTACCCTTTGACATCCTCTATGGATTTCCACTGTGCTCTCCGAGTATCGGCGGGTGGTTATGGAGGATGGCAATGGATTGTGTTTTTAAAGGTGGCCGTCGGCCCGTTTCCCGTTCCTGCGCGATGATGTAATTTCCGGGTCCGTTTTTTGCGAACACGGTATTACCATGCCGGTATTACCATGCCGGTATTTAGGGGTTGGTATGAGGCGGTACCGCTATGGGCGGGTCCCGCGATGCCGGTATAGGGGAGTTGGAGGCCCTTTAGCGGCATGGCGGTATTACCACTACCGGCATGGGGGGAGCGCGTGCTTGCGCACTCGTAATCACCTACTATTAGCGGGTTCATACGAGCACGGACCCGCTCATTCTGGCATGCCGGTAATGAACCCGGTTTTACCGGGCAACTCGTAATGAGGCCCCTAGTCTCTTGTACAAAGTGCGAGGAGGCCAGAAAAGGGTCTACCAGTCAGTCCTTTTTGTGCAGGATTTAAATAGCAGGAGTAACCATCACAGATAGGAGTTTGTCTGAGCCAGGATTCCTGGATGCAAATAATATCATACTTCTCTAGGCCCAAGGTTTCATTGTTGAAGAGATGAGGAAATCAATGGGAATTTCATGACCCAATATTCAGACCTACTTTCTTGATTTTCTCCTGGCTCTAATGCTCCATATGTTTTGCTAGGGCCGATGCAATCCAGCCCCATTCGCATTCCTCTTCGTAATTCCGAGATCGCTCGTCTTGTTTGGGTTGTCCTTGTGAGATTTTTTCAGACCCAAAATTGACTTGTATCCGTAATGGAGACTGTTCTCTCATTTCTCGTTTCCAGTCACTCTGAGACAATAGTGGGAGCGGTTTCACATCATGCATAGTTTTTGTTTAAATGCTTTCAAGTGCGATGTGTGATTTTCATCTTGAGGTTTCACTTTATTTCTAAGTTCAAAACCTAATGGTAGGAAATCATTTGCTGATTCCAATATACTCTGTGTAATTAATGAAGATCTTAGATGCAAAATCACCCAGTCAGTGTGCCTTTCATTAATGAACTGGAAAATCTTAATGTCTTCAGAAATTATATATCTAAGGTTGGGAGTATGGTGTAGAAGTTTTACCAAATCTTTTCCGGTTTAGTATCAAGTCGTCACGTGAGTGAAAGATGCTTTCAATTGAGACCAGATTAAGTGTGTCGTCCCTCTCATCTCTTTGATCTTTTTGGCTAGCATGAGATGGCAGTGTGTTGCCATTTGTGTGAGATAAAGTTCTTTTTTGCTGCAAGGTTAAGAATTTCCATTTATTCAAGCTCCGAGCTTGGTCCGGAATGATAGATCTCTGTTTTGGGGGCAATGGCATGTCCTTGGATGCTTTATTTCCTGTGGAAGTACATGAGTTAGATAAGTTCGAATCCTCAATGTTACTTATGATGTTTTTGTTTTCTTGAATTGAAATTTCATCTAATAGTTCCTTTATAATTTTCACTCTTGTCATTTCCGGTATTTGACGTTCCATTTAGATTTATCTGGTCTCGTGCAGATTCCTCTCTCTGTAGTTTGTTCACACCTTCATTTCGCAAAAGATTGGTTGAGCATGCTAATTTCTTTCATTTTTGGTTCCAAGCAAGGGTTCCCATGGATCCATTTGGACGGACTTAGGTTTGTTATTTGGCTCAGATGTGGGAAGTCTTATGTTCTGCAAGAAACCTTGAGATCCATTTGTCTTGGGCTTATGTACAAGACGTACATTCTTGGTCTTTTTCTGCTGCACACCGTTTACAATAATCCTTTGGGAAGGCCGGTTAGCTGTAGACAGAGCGGTCACCAGTTCTTTCGCATTAGATTTACTTTGAAATATATCATAAGACAGGGGGTTCCTTTGTGTGTCACCGATGCGCACTATTTTTGTCGAAGCAGTTTGTTTTCCCTTTGTGGATTTCCCACTTCCTTCACTTTGTAAATTTAAGTTTATTATTAAAGGTTTGTCTATTTCCATATCTGCCTGAAGATCTTTATCATTGTTGTCTAGGCAATCAGGCAGAACTGTGTCTATTATTTGTCCTTTTTCAGTTTGAGTAGACTGATTTTTCATACATTTTTCCTGTCTACTGCTAGCATTTATTAAATGCTTCTGTTGACTGTTGATATCAGTTATTTTCTCTTGTTCGTTGTTTTTGTGCTTCTGCTGGTTTGGTATATTTAGAAAAACTCTTGCCGTAGCATCCATTTACAGTTTCCATAAATGCTGTCATCAAGGCAACTTTATCTGATTCCTCTCATCTTGCAAGATCGCAAAGTCTATTTTGCCACATTAAAGATTTCTAGGCTTCTTGATTCAACCACACATCCACTTTATTCACTATGCCTTCCAGGTGTATTCATTTGGTGTGCGACATGTCTATCAATGTCGCCTGGTCCTTAAGCGTATCATGAATTGCCTCATAAGGTTTTATGAATGGGCTCATGGAATTGCATAAAATGGGCAGTATAATATTCTGCAGTTGTGTTATTGTTTCTGCAGTTTTGTTCACATGATAATCATTGTTGAGTTGCAGAAACATTTCTTGACATTTCCCACACTGGTGGGGTAAGAGCTCTGAACGAAAAGCTCCATCATCATCTCCAGATACATTATTGGCATGTGACCCAAAGTGTTCCCCATTCACCCGTGACTCACTAAGCTCTTGGCAAGCTTCTTTATTGTAGGAATTCTCAATGACTGCCTCATCATTAATTACGCCTTCCCTTTCTTCAATCCTTCCGAGTGTTGTGTTATCCATTAATGATGTTTTCTTATTCATCCTGGCATTATCAGTTGTCATAGAGTAAGAAGCCAGATGTTTCTTAATGTCGACTATGTCTCGATTCAATATTGCGCAAGTGCAGAAGGCGGCATAGAGCCCTTTTGAGGATCTTTATTTCGGGCATGTGGAAATGTCCCGAGTGGGATGCTTTTTGCATCTTTATCATGTTCACATTAGTTGGCGAACTTGGGTTTGTAAACACCCACTCAAGTGAGTTGTTTTCTGCTGAGAAGTCTGTATTTGATTTGTTTTGTGCATTTCCTTGCCCAACCCTCTGCCGCGTAATCCGCAAATGCGCAGGGGGAAAGTGCTCTGTTTTGGTGTCCTCCATTTCGCTTTCATTTTCTATGTGTTCCTGAGGCTCAGCCCTCAATGCCCGGTCCAAGAACTCCAGGACGCAAGCCTGCTCAACCACACCCACCCCTCCAGACCCATTTCACGGGTCGTCTCTCAAGGGGTCTGCATCATCCAAATCAATCTCTCCTCCGCTCAAGGTAAGTTTTCCTAGAGCTCTCACAAATTGTTCCATCGTGCACAATCCAGTTATGGAAGGTGTATCACATGGCAGTTGTCCAGCAATTGATTCAATTGTCGGTTTACTCAGAGCCAAAGGGCTGTATGTACGGTTTACTAGTTGTGTGGAGCCCTCGCATTGAGTTACTTTACATGGTTCCATTGGCTCTGTTTCTCTGGATTGCACAGTTTGCATTACGCAACTTGCCTGGCTTGTATTGCTCACATGATTCACTGTTTTAAATGTGGTACGTGGACAAGTTTTTTACTTAGATTCATACGAACATAACATGCCTCATGCATTGTGGTAATGTCAATGTGGACCAGTTCGAATGAATGGGAGATGGGGTGGGTCCTGTAGGAGTAGAGTGCAGTCCTTTAAACTCAAAGGAAGGAGGGGAGGCAAATCTCTTACCTCTTTGGATCCAGTCAACCAAGAGTCCACACTCAGCTGCTTCAGTTTTTGTCTAGTGATAGGACGTCAGATCGCATTTCCACCGTGCCAGGAGCCCGATCCCGCTGGAGATTGCTGAGACTGCACCAACTCCGCGCCCACACTGTGTTGAAATTGAGTTTTTGAAGGGATAAAAACAGCTCCTCCTCTCACCAATAGAAAAGGTAAAGAGACTGGCCTGCTGAGATTGCCACGCACTAATGGAACTATTTCCATGTGGAAAGATTATCTTTTCACACATACATCCTAGGGCAGTATGGAGAGGCACCAATGTGTTTGTCTCCAACAAGAAGCAGGAAGGTGCCTTGTAAACAAAGGGGTATGTTCATTTTTGAATGGTGTTGGGGTGACATCTTTCTCAAATGAGAATATTGTGCCGGATGGTGCACACAATTTTTTAAGTGATGGCATGAGTTTCAGTGATTTTGGAAATTAAATCTGTCTCCAAAACATTATAAATGCACTCAGAAAGTTCCTGTAAAAAGTGATGTAGAGTGCATGTGAAAAGATTTCCAAATAGTTGTAGAAAAAAAATGTAAAACGCCCCAAAGAAAATCAAAACTGAACATAAAAACAAGAAAATGTTATTTTAAGAACCACCATTGTACACAAAATATTTTAAAGTAAGTTTAAAGCTAACTACCCCCTTGAATTGGGTGTTTATTCCACGGATGGCACATGCTACATCTGGGTCTTTTGAGGATGCTAGGCATGGAAATGGAACTGTGCAGCCCAGGGGACTAGCCAATCAGGTTTCCTGGGTGTGGTATACAAGGAGAGAGTCTGGCAGAAGCTTTATTTACTGAGAGGACTGCAGATGGCTATGGCTATGTCTTTCAGGAGGCAGAGTGTATGGATTATGGGGGCCGCGTAGGTCCATTGGCTGAAGGTGTACGCTGAGCACTGTGGAGTGACTGAATATCTTGCATTTGATGATTTTCATGTAGAATGGTATGGAGTGCCCAGCATGAGGTGGGTGGACCTGCTCCCATTTTGTGTAAATATGGTCACACTGAAACATCCGGACATTATCATTGTTGATTGTGGAGGGAACAGTTTAGAGTGTGTAACTGGAATTTCATTGCAGTTTGCAATGAAGGAGACATTTGGCAAACTGAAGGAAATGTTAACCAATTCAAGACTGATTTTTTTTCTCTCATTGGCCAGAGACAGATGTGGATGCGCTTTAGTTCATTTGGTCGACAAATGGAGAAAGCAAGGCTGTGTGTGCATTTTTAGGGAGATGTTGGCATGCCGTCTTTCCATAATGAAAATATTAAATTTGGCATTCCCAACATGTTCCGCAGAGATGGATTACATCTTACTGATGCGGGTAATCAGATTTTTCTGCAAAACATTCAGAATGCTTTGAAGCATATTTTTGGAAATATACAAAGGTAGGTGGAAAAAAATACATGGCAACACCTGGAAAACAAAATGCCTTCTTTTTTGCAAGTTCAAAGAAATAGTTTAGTTCTGTAAAATGTTCTTTAGTTTACTTAAAAAATTGATAAAAAATTATAAAAAATGTAAATTAAAATAAAAGGCTGTTTTCAGTGCCACCACATTCCCATGCAAAAGAGTTAAATATTTTTGATTCCAGCACCACACACATTTTATTTATGTCTGCGGACTACCATGCTGCCCACGGACTCCTCATGGTGCGTAGGGGACTGTAACTTTTTTGTTACTTCTATTTTTAAACTGTGAAAGGTGGCTCCATTTTGTTTGTATTTTTTTGTGTTTTATAGCTTTTTGGGCTTTTTTGCAGAAGACACAAGGGAGGGGAGGGGAGTGAGGGAAGGGGCACCAACCACAGGGATGAAGGGGCAGCTGGAGAGAGGAAGATGTTGGGTGGGCCTTAATCAGGTAGGAGACAGTGTTTCTGGTGCTCCTTGACCTCTGCCTGGAAAGCACACAAAACTGCTCCCCCCTACAGAGCGGTGTCGTGGTACATTCAAAGTACTGTCACTCTCGAAAGGTAAGGGTAGACTGTGTTATGTATGACCTGCAAGGCTTCCGCTGGGATCCTCTGCCCTACAGGAGTGTCCCTTGTGGTGACAGGAGCAGATGATGAGAATGAGGTAGTGGACGTCAGCCTACTCATCCCTTCAAAAGGTAGGACCTTTCGCACTGCTCCCATGTGATTGGACATGAAGTAGCCCCACATGGAGGTGATCCCGTAGGAATACAGACCTGGGTTTCCGTGACTGAGTACAACCATGCACACAGTGCATCGTACCTTGTCTGCCCAAGCCTTTGGTACGCCCCAACAGTGGTAAAGAGCTGCCACACCCAGGAATCACGATGGGAGCTGGAGAGACGGTGCTCTCCTGGACAGCCAGATTGAAAATGAGGAGCAGTAATGGGTGGGTCCCTTTAGAGGGGCTGGCCGCGGACCGTGCGACTGGCTGCTGACTATCGAGCCACAAATTATGCTTAAAAAGTTGCTCGATCAACTAAGACACGGTCTCGAAACTCTGCAAGGGTAAAGTTTCAGCTTGAAACACCATAGATTGGCCAGAAATGCAGTTTTAAACTGTCTGGGGTACGGACACTATCCGCAAACACTTCCGTCACGCAGTGCGGGTGCGGTCACATGATGACACTATTGGGTGGGAGATGAGCTGTGCATGCGTGCCAGTGTCTGCAGGACAGGGGTGTAGTCCCCAAACTAATTAAAAGTGAGACACATGCGATGAGACATGTGCGGTGTCCGGGGGCACAGTGAGATGAGGTGCGCATGTGTGCCAGTGTCCGCAGGACAGGGGTAGAGTCCCTGAACTAATTAAAAGTGCAACACATGCGAGCAGACATGTCCGGACAGGCGCAGTGTCCGGGGGCATAGTGAGATGAGGTGTGCATGTGTGCCAGTGTCCGCAGGACAGGGGCAGAGTACCCAAACTAATTAAAAGCGTGCCACAAGAGAGCAGACATGTCCGGACAGGCGCAGTGTCCAGAGGCACCTCTATTTTGGTTACAGAACTCCCATACTCAAAATTGGGCTTTTAAATAAAAACTGGCAGCAAGACTATACACATAAATATTTATTGAAAACAAAAACATACATTCAATTAGCAAAGAGATGGTGAATCGGAATGGGAAACATAAATGGGAGAATTGGGATTTTGTATAGAATGTTCATAAGGGGAGGAAGGGATTGAGGTTTCATCTTTCATTTAGGGAATTTGATGAGGATGATTAATTGGGAGAAGGTGAATGGGTACAGGTACAAGTCGGGCAGTGATATCAAACATTTTCCTTGACATGATTTTTCACAAACGTCATCAACTGCATGACATTATTATTTAGTTTTTGATGATAACTTCATCAGTGCATTATGTGCATTTGGAGTTAGGGGCTGTCTGTGCGCATCTTCAGGTTCACTGAAATGCAATTCGGCCCTGGTTTGCTCATCACCACTATGTACTGTTAAAAAGAAAAGCATGTTATAGTGATATGTGAACAAATTACATCACTTTTTTCTTTAAATAAATGTATACCATTACAGCTGTTTTCTTCAGTCATTTCGTCACTGGGGAAATATTCCTCCAACCATTCCAGTGTGCTTGCCCTTTCTTTTAAAAGCAAACAATACTGCTATTTCTTACAAGTTATGTATACATAACAAATGGTAATAATACAGAAAGAAATACAGTGTACTTACTATTTTCTGAGAGCTTCTTCTGAAATAACTGTCAGGTCCTTGTCAGTCTGTAGGCAAGGTTGCACTGAGGTGACACTGTGATGTGCACAGTTAAGCTTTGTGCTTAGTGCATTCCATTATATTGTACACCCCATGAAAACATACTTCTGGTTTTTGAAGTACCGATTTCCCATAACTATTTGATGAAGTACATATATCTATTTTTGTTCCATGTATATATATGTCTTTGTCCATTGCAGGATACAACATTATAAGGTAGCCTCTGTGCTTTTGGGCAGTATGGATGCTGTCTGAAGTGTGCAGACATGTGCTTGATCCGTGGACTCTGCGCTATCACGTTGGAGGCAGGGGGGGTCAGTTTGATGTAAAGGACATGTAGAAAATTAAGGTTATCCTGGTAAAAACCTATCAAATTCAGTGAGAAAACTTTGTTAAAGGGACGTTATGCTTACAGTTAAAATAAAAACAAACCAGAAATTCACCAGTTATGGTAAGGTAAGCAACCATAACTCACGCCACCACTGTGCACTGCTAAGACATACTACTAAGACTAACACCCAGGAGATTAAAGATCACATCACAATTTCCAATGATGACATCACTGATGACATCAGAAATCTGGGCCACTTGGTTTTGTTCACTGACATATCTAAGACAGCCGGTTTTGTTCATACATATATCTTAGTTTCCATCTGATTTTTCATCGTTCCTTTTCATTCCACAGATGGTTCCTCTGCTCGATTTTCATTTGGCCCCTCAATCAGTCGTAAAGCGTGTCTGGAATGACAGCTTTTCAACTGCTTGATGTGTACCCATTTTTATTCTGTCTGTTCCTCTTTTGGGATGTGGATCTTATAGGAAACAGGTGATATTTTATCTACAATTTCCACGCCTTGGCCTGATTCCCTTGAGAATTGTACAGGTAAACCTTGCCCCGGAATTCATATTCTTTCTTGATGGTCTTTAAATCATAATAGGTCTTCATTCCTACAGCCGACTTTTCTAAATTGTGCTGAGCATAAGCAAAAGCGTGCTGGAGGTGGTTTCCTATATTTTCAATGTACTCATGAGTAGTGTACACATTTATCAGGGCCTGCTTCTGAGTTCTGTAGAGCAGATGCTGAGTTGACACCATTTTTCATCCGATTATGCGCTCAAATGGAGACATCTTTGTTGAAGAAGATGGTGTAGACCTAAGAACCATCAGGACATGCAGTAATCAGATGTCCGAACTGGGTCCGGAGTCTGCCACAAACTTCTTTAAGATCTCACTATTGCTTTGTTGTATCTCTCTACCCCTGTGCTTGAGGCCAGGGGGTAAGCAATGGAGAGTTTTCTTTTTACCCCTAGAATCTCCCACATCTTTGCCATCACCTCACTGTTAAAATGACTTCCTCAATCTGACTCAATCCTTTGCGGGAGGCCGAAACGAGAGAAGATGTGATTGATCATTAGTATAGCACCTGTCTGCACCTTACAATTTGGGGCTGCTAGACATTCTACCCACTGTGAGAAACCTGTAGATACTCATGCATCTTCTCCCCAAGAATATTCAGTTCAGGTGGCCAGGGCAGGGCCATTGCTTTTGGATTTGGATTTGGATAGGCAAGGGAGGATCATCTGGGTGGAGTGTCCTTGGGGATTGGAGAGAGGGTGCCTGAAGGCGAGACATGCAATCCCCCTTTCCTGATATGGATCTGACCTCCCCTCCTTTAGCCTTTATGGGCTATTGCCAATCTTATCCCATCCTTCACTATAGTTTTCCCTTAAGTACTGAGAAGAAGAAAAAGCAACTAGGAGTAGTGCAGATTTCCTATTTAAAACACCACTCTAGTACTGGGACGAAGAAGAGCACTCTGAAGAAATGTGGCAGTGAAGATTTGGCATGTCACGTTAATAGGCTCAAGGAAGGTCAGGCAATTGAGGCTACTTCATTTCACCTACAGCCTATTAGTGATAGAGGAGCGTATAAAAGGTGGAAGTCCGAAGCAGCTGTATGGTGGTGGAGGTACTGTCGAAGAAGGAAGAAAGCACCATGCTGCCGTGCTGAGGAGCAAGAAGCCGAGATGCTGACATGCTGACGAAGATTCTGAGAGTCTCGCCGAAGGGACTTTGCAGGACTGGGAGCCCATGTGAGGGAAGGCATACAGCAGGCGCTGCCAGGGAACAGAGGCAGAGCCTGCCACGAAGGCTGGCATATGCTGGAGAGAGCACCTGGTGAACTGAGAAATTGTTTTTCCCGCTCAGGGAGAAACACTGAACGGAGCCACAGAGACCCAGCAAGTGTCAAGCCACAGCGCTCAGAGCAACCGTGGAATATATAATGGTCCGCGAAAGTAGTTAAACTACCTCTATTGAATACCAAACTGTATGAAAGGTGCCACTTAAGGGCGCACAAGTTAAAACTACATCTATTGAATACCGAACTGTGTGAAAGGTGGCCCTTAAGGCTGCACAAGTTAAAACTACATCTATTGAATACCAAACTGTATGAAAGGTGCCGCCTAAGCCCGAACAAGGTAAAACTACATCTATTGAATACTAAATCACATGAAAGGTGCTTCTTAAGGCTGCAGAAATAAAACTACATCTATTGAATGCTGATCTACATTAAAAGTGTTGCTTTCACCCGCACAAGTGGAAAACTGCATTTGTTGAATGCTGAACTTCACGAAAAGAGTTCTTTAAGCTCACACAAGTGAGAACTCCTTAAAACTACAGCTATTGAATACCAAACTGTATGAAAAGGGCTGCTTACAACAGCACAAGTGAAGAACTGCTCTTGTGAATGCCAAACCTCATGAAAAAGCTGCTTAAGCTCACACAAGTGAGAACTACACTTATTGAATATCAAACTACATAAAAGGTGCCTTTCAATCTTGCACAACTTATGGTTACATTTTGTGAAGGCTGAAAAAATGAAAGGTAACATCCTGAAGAATGTAACACAACATTTTATTTACTGAATCTGGAGCGACAGCAAAGTCGTGGTTTGAGTGAAACCTAGTAAATGTTACATTACTGAACAATGGCTTTGGGGAAACGGATGGTTGAATGACCTTTGATGGGTGGATCGCTTGGTCTTATAACTGCACCAAGACCAGGACGTTTCCTAATACTGATATTATCAACATTCAGAGTCAAATTCCAGACAAATTATGTGGTTACTGGTTGTGTGACCTGTGATGGGTCGACCGTGTGGTCTAATAACTGCGCAAGGACCAGAAATCACTAAATACTGAAAAAGCAACAAAGAACTGCCAAGTCCTTGGTGAAGCTAACCAAAGGACAGGTTAAATTAGCCAAGCGTGATCTTGTGAACAGATAAAGCAAGTCAACTGTACAGTATACATCTTGGGGAAGGGAACCCTTAGAACCAAAGAAATGGAGAGTGTTTATCGTGTGGAAGGGAGTCCCGAGATTACAGTGTTTATATGAACGTGACTACATCTGGACTTGGGGAAGGGAAGCCCGAGACCTTCTTTTGATGCGAACTGTGATGCCAGAAAACCTACAAAAGGTAACTTCAGAAAGTGATCAAACCTCCTTGAAACAAAGTTACATTTGAACTATATTGAACTTGAACCCTTATTTTTGGTTGAGAACATTTCCCCACTAGATCTTGTTTTAGTTATGAGGACAAGCATAGGTTTTGACACAGACAGACTTTTGATTTGGACTTGTGGACATATACTTTCCTTAGATTTCTTTAGGCAGGGAAAATCCCACCATAGCATAGGTTTAGTTAGGCATTATATCATCCTTATTATTAATAAAGCTTTGTTTAGAAATATACCTCTGTTGTCTGTTTCATCTCTCTTGCTACCATGCCTGTCTCACACCACTTTGTGAACAAGCATGTCACAGTCAACATGGACTTTTTTCCTCTAGAGGAGCAAATCACTGGCCCAATGGAATTGGTTTGCAAACCTGAACAAGGCAGTGTCATTGCCCTTTTCTTGTAGGGGAGCTCTGGGTGTGAGTGAACTGGGTTCAAATTGAGCACACACAAGTCACCCCTTTAGGTTTGTGTCAAGGTCCTGGACCATGTGTGACCAGTAGGCAACGTTGTGAAAGATTTGAAATGCCGTGTGAAACCCCTTATGACCATCAGTTGCCACTTCGTGAGCGTGGTTCAACATCAGGCTCTGGAATGACATAGGTACCACCCACTGGTCACGGCCAGATAGGGCTCTCCTTACCAACGATCTTGGATCCAGAACATCTTGGAAAACTTCATCAACACCCAGAGTTCCTCTTTTCCAGTACAATTGACTCTGTTGGAGGAAAACCCAGAGGGTGTGTTGATAGCATTTCCCAGTGATCAGGTCCTCTTTCTGTGCAGTGATTCAATCTGCATCTTGAGTATCTTTACTCCACTGGGCAGTCAAGAGTTCACTATTCACATGGGTTTGTGACCTGATGACAGCGGCAACTTGGATTTCCCCCAGTACGTATTCCGTTTCTATGAAATCCCCTTGCAGTGTTCTGGTTTTATCCAGCTGGTCAGCCAGGTCATTCCCAGTCTTATCTGGCCCCTCTATTTTGGAATGACCTCTCATCTTTTTCCAATAGATAGTCATCTCATTGGAGGTCACCTGATCATCAATTGACTGGATCAGTTTGGCATGCTTTAGGGGTTTATTTTTGCCACAAAGCATCCCTTGATCCTTCCAGTTAATCAGGTGCTCCATGACCCCATTCCTGACATAATCAGAGTCAGTGATTATGCCAGGTTCATTGAGCTGGTGGTGCACTGCAGTGAGGATGGCTTGATGAACAGCCATCAACTCTGCAATCTGACTACTTTGGGATCCTATTTTATAACCAGCAGAGGGTTCTGGGGTATCATACACCCAGGCATTCCCAATGCCAGCCACCAGTTCTTTTTCCCTGTTGCAACATGGTAGGAACCCCCATCCACATAACTTGTGGGTATCCCCTGGCACGTGTCTTCTCCATAGACTTGAGAAGGGAAGTTAAGTATGCCTCTATGTGGCTGTTGTTCATTAGACGTTTGTCCTCGAGTCAGTTTTCTTGAACACAATCATGCAATTCCGCCAACTAGGGGACTCTTCTCGTTTTGGCCATATCTGACCTCTACAGGGGAGCCTTGCATGGACAGAATCCAGGAAGTAAGCTTTGAAGATATTTCAAGGGCTTGTTAGGAGTCTCGACAATGATCTGCTCCCCGTGGATGAATGGGCAGTAATTTGTCTACGCCCACACCATTGCCAGGTATGCCGTCTCGCAGTCATTTAATTTTTCATCAACATAGAACAAAGACTTGCTCTCGTACATGATGACTTGGTTGACCTTGTCATGCTTTTGATACAAAAGTCCTGTTAGGCAAGTATGGTATGGTTTGGTGTTTATTTGTAAAGCGCCTATACACAAAGCAAGTGTTTCAAAGCACTCAAGGAGGGAGTGAACAAGGGGAAAAGGAACAACAGTCATTCAGAGCCCTTGCATTTCTGAATGATACAAGATTGCATGGGCAGAGTGGGTGCATGGAACAAGTAGTGCATATAATACAATCAATGGTGTAGATATCAGCAAATAGGCCTGACAACGATTCTGCAGTTTTTCCAAGTGCATTGAGGCACCACCATGCAAGGAGGGGAGACAAGTGAAAAACAGATAGACGATCTTCAAGGCATGGTGCACTCAGATTTTGCAAGTGCGCAGATAGATGCAAGAGAGGGGAGGGCGGACAAGTGCAGGTGTTAGGGAGTGGGAGAGGGTACCAAGTGCACCTAGTCAGTCATGGGTCATTGACCAAGTGCAGTGACAATGAGACAAGTGCAAGGCCCGGAGGCAAGTGTGATAGGACTGGTGAGTGTGCCGGGGACCTGTGAGACTCTGAGGTACACCAGCCAACCAGTCAGCAGGCTGTGCAGAAAAGGAGGGAGAGAGGGATAGAGCAGAGAGAAAGGTTAGCAGGGTAGAGCAAGAGAGAAGGAAGAGGAAATCAGGAATGTCTTAAGGAGTTTCCAGAACATAAGGAGATCAGGCTCAAGACGGAGTACAGCAGGGAGGCTATTCCAAAGGGAGGCCCCTGCAGAGGATAAAGATCTCCCTCTGGATCTCTGCTTGGAGAATTGGCTCACTCGCAGAAGGATGGCGTTAGATGAGGGGAGGGCTCAGGAAGGACAGTATTTAGGTAGGCAATGTTGCAGATAGGTAGGTCCCAGGCCCCAGGAAGCTCTTGAACTCAATCCTTGCATCCCACGGGAGCCAGTGAAGGGATTTCAGCACCTTAGAAGTGCAGTCCCTGGGCTTGAGGCCAAGGATAGGTCTTGTGGTTCTGTTCTGGATGAGATTGCAGAGGGCGCAGAGCAGAGGCAGGGAGGTTGAGAAAGAGGCTGTTGCAGTAGTCCAGCCTTGAGAGAACCTGGGCTCTGGAGACAGTGAGCCACTGGGGGAAGGTGAGAAAAGGAAAAGTACCTCTGAGGAGGTGTAGCTGGTAGTTGGACATTTTAGAGATGTCCGAAATGTCAGTGGAGAAGGAGAGCGTGGAGTTGAAGATGACCCCAAGGTTTTTTGCCTCGAAGGTGGGTGCGGGCTTAGGGCCAAGGGAGGCCGGCCAGAGTGAGAGTGTGAAAGCCAAAGTAGGAGTCTCAATGCAAACGACCTTGGTTTTACTGGCGTTGAGGCAGAGGTTGTTTGCAGCACACCATGACTGAACTGTGAACATACAGCCAGATATGAGCGAGGTAGAGGAGGTGGCTGAGTGTAGCCTGGAGGAGAGTTGTGCATCATCTGCAATGAGCGAGGTAGAGAACCCTATCTCCAAGAAGAATGCCTTGTTCTTTATTCGGTAAGCCAAACAAGGAGCCTGGGAAAGGCTTCTTTTCTGTTGTTTAACTGCCTTGGCTTGTTCCGGACCCCACTCCCACTTGACTCCAGTCTTTATTAAATGGACCAAGAGTCAAGTCACATCTACATAGCCTTCGATGAACTTCTGACTATAATTAGTGAGTCCAAGAAGGCTTCTTAATTCACGCAGAGTAGTAGGGTCTTTTAATTTCAATAAGGCTTCCACCTTCTTCGCCTTAGGATTAAGACCCTGAGCAGTGATCTCATGCCCTAAAAAGTTCACTCAGGTCTTACACCACTGTGCCTTCTGAAAGGACAGTTTCACTCTGGCTTTTTCCAACTGGGTAATAACATAGCGAATGTCTGCTATATGTTCCTCCACAGTTGAGCTTTTTTTCAGCACATCATCCACATAGACCCGGTTTCCCTTTTCACCCAAGTAGGGCATGACCTTATGTAGAAAGATGTTGAACGCCTTGCCAGAGATTATGCATTCAAAGGGGGTTTGGATCCATGTGTATTGCTGCCGCCCAAAGGTAAAGGCAAGCTTATAATGGTCTTCCCTACTCACAGGTACTGTCCAGTATCCTTTGGTCAGGTCAATGGCGGTGTAGACCTTTGACCCTTGGATATGGGCCAGTCTCAGATTGATGTAAGGAAGGAGCCATCTTGGCATGTGGACCTGTTTGTTCAACTCCCTCAGGTCTGCACATAGACTCCATTGGCTGTTTGGTGTGAGTATCCCCAGCACCGGATTGTTGAAGGTACTGTGGGTCAGACGAATTATCCCACAGGATTTGTAAGTTTTTAATAATCTCTGTGAGTGATTCCATTGATGTGATATGTAACCACTATTGTTTCACAAATACTGAAGCCATCTCAGGGTCCGTGTGAATGGTGGTTGAATGAATGGATGTGCGTCCACAGTCATATGAGTCCACTGAAAAGATATCTTGGAATTCAAGCAAGACCTGATTTAGCTTTTGTCTTTGCTCCTCTGTCTCTCACAGGCATCAGCAAGATTGGTCCTTTCCTTGACCATCTTCTTGAAACCTGGAAAGACCTCTGGCTTGGCAATTTCAACAGTGTCCTCGAGTTGGATGGAGAGATCTCTTTTGATGGTGTTGACTGAGCAGTGTGTTCCAGGGATTCAAGGTAGTGGTCCTTGACTCTGTACACTACCTCCTCCCTACTGATGGCACAGTTAACCTCTTCCACCCCGTAGCGGCAGAAAGAATACACCATGAAATTCCCCCATGCCTAGTAAAAGTATTTTCTGAAGGAATACTGTTCTGATGTCAAATAGAATAATGTGGGGCATCAACTGCCATTCCAAAAAAGGTGTCTGCGCCCAAAGTGATACTTCTAGGGTCGCAGCTATTCACTAATATTTGAATGGTGTTGTGTTCTAGGTCAAATAAAGGTATCAGATTTAAATGCAAACCTTGTTGTTGGAGGTGGGAATTTAAATGTATATAGGCGTCCTGATGTTTGAGGTTCTGTCGTCGCTTAATTCTGAGGGGAATGGTAAATTGTCACACCTGTCGTGGGATGGTGACCTCCTCCTGCACTTGAACTTCAATGGCAATTAAGCTGACTGAAATGCTTTTTAATTGTTGCTAAAGCCCATGGGGTTAACCCCCAGTCGTGACCAGGCTTTATTATTAGGTTCAAATTGATTGTGAATCCATTGAGAATGTGGCTGCCTAAATAAAAGGCGGAAGGGACATCTCTCATGACCCAACAATCATGTTCTATGCTTTTGTTGCCAATGGACATTTTTAGCATACACCTGCTAGGCAGGAGATTTTGGGAATTTGGGGTTTCCCGACCTACTTCCCATTTTTCAATCAATTTAAATGTGGCAATGGTGTGATCTTTGGGAGTTTCCTGAATAAGCCTTTGCTAATGAAGCTTCCTCCATTATTCAGGCATGCTCAAGCGAGCACCCGCTCCTCCCCCTCATTTGACTGAATGGGGATAAACAACTGTTCACCCTTTTTCTGAATGTCCATCAGGCTTTGAGGTGGTTCTTCCATGTCTGTTTTTACAGGACTCAATGTTTCTTCTGATTTTGGACTGGTGTAAAATTTTAGGGTGTTCCCTTCCAGTGTGGATTGCCACTTAAAACTAGGAGGAAGGTTGATTTTCAAGAATGGAGAAGGGTTCCCATCACCAGTTTGTTCTCCGACAGAGATGACAGTGATGGCTGCGACTTGGTTATTCTTGAAATGGAATTTTACATTCTCAGAACGTTGATCAATTAAATGACAGGTACCATTCATGCTTACATAATTGGTTCTGCTTTTTAATTTTATAGACTGGTTAGTCTGGATCCAGATGGCCTTGTTTATACAGTAGATCAGAGGTGATAACCTCCTCAGGAGATCATTCCCCAGTAAACAAGGTCTGCCCTCTGGAGTCATGACTATCACCGGATGTTTCAGTTGATGTCGCCTAATTTTTATTTCCAGTTCGGCAGTCCCTTCGATGGAAATGCCATTCCTGTCTACATTTTGAAGTTATCCAGGAAATGCTGTGAGGGGAATTTGGTTCCTGAGTTTAGCTGGTCAAAGGCCTTTTTGGACACAAGGGTGGCTTAGGAATCCAGTATCCACCAGAACTGATAGTTCACACTGACCCTGCACTTTGACCATCGCATACAATAGGCCTTCTTTCTCCTCCAAGATGCAAAGAAAGTGTGAGTTATTTGACAGTGTGGTAATCATTTTCTTAATATTGAACTCCGAAACCATGTGATCTTGGGCAATTTTCTGTGTCGGAGTCTATAGGAATCAGGAATCTGTAAAGAGAATGGTAGAATTAACAATGGGTGGATTTGGGGAATCCTCTTTCTCCCCAGATTCTTTGCTGTCCCCCTTTACCTAGAGGTAGTTCTCAGAACCTGTTTGGGGAAAGGACACCCCCTCTGTTTCAATTTTGTCTGGCTCGCCTTTTTGGTGTTGGATAGTTTCTGGTTCTGGGTCGATCTCCATACTTACCCTGGCCCACTCAGGGTCTTTTGGGAACCATTTTTCATTCAAAGGGATCCCCTTGTTTCTGAAACAGAAGGTCTGTTTACCTAAGTCCTCCAGAGACTATTCTCTCTCAAAGGGGATAATCTTAAGCTCCTCCACAAAGTGGGTTCTTCTTTGGCCTCTCCTACTTTTGTAGGGGTTCTGTTTGGGTGAGAAAGGAAGCTTCCTCTAGGGTTTCTCATCTCCACTCCACCCGGGCCCCCTCCTCAGGAATCTGTGGTTTGTCAGATGTTTCCTCTTGTCATTTCCCACTGAGGTATCAGCCCTGAGAGCTGGAGGAGAATTCTGTAAAGTCGGGTTAGGTTCAGGGTTGGACTGAGCCCTCTGCATGTGCCCCAGGTTGTTGGTCAGTTGCTGGACCTGTCCCTCCAGCTGCGAGAACTTTTCTGGGTAGTAGGGAGGTCTTGAGTCATACCTCTGCTGCTCCCACTGTCCCTTCTCAAAGAGTAGCTCGGGTACTGGAAATTTCCCCCATAATTTTCCATCCTGAATCCCCCTTCTCCCGGATTTAGGGATCTACTGTCCTGGAACCAGGGAGAGAGAGGAGGATTATTTTGGAAGTTCTGGTTCGTGGGATATCTGTGGAAAAAGTTCAAATTGGGAGGTGGAGTGTTGCTTCTCTCCTGAGGGAGGTTTGGAGGGAAGTTTCCTGGGGCAGCACTTAACTGATTGGTTCCCCCCTTGGGTATACATACCCAAAGATTGGTTTTTTAGCCTTATAACTAGAGCTTACATAGGTGGCAGGGTCTGAGGGATCATTGTTCTGGGCACCTACCTGACTACCATTCGATTGGGCTGGGTTGGGGTGTCCCTTATGCCTTCCATTTCGCTTGTTGGCAGGAGGGTTGCTTTTAGGTCCCCCGTCTCCAGATCCAATGGAAGGGTCGTGTTTACCTCTGCCACCTTCGCTGTGGCAGGGGTGTTAGCTGGTTTGGAGGTTTTGTGAGGGGGTTTGCTCTCACCAGCTTCTGGACCTCATAGATCCTGGTGGCCTGTTGAATCACCCAATCCAGGTTCCTGTGCTCATGAAAATCATGCACCGAGTCATTATGTATTTGTGGAGCACATGGAAATATGTAATCACAAACTGCCTATGTGTTTTCACTCACTGAGAATTCTGAGCAAATGCACGCTTTAGCTCCTGCATAAACTCCCTAGGCATCTGAAACTCCCCAGATTGCAAATTATATGCAGCCTTAAGGACCTGCTGTGGGTTTCTGTGTGAGGAGACATTTTTTAAAATGGCTGCCTTATAGGTGGACCATTTATAATGATCCTGGTCCCCCAGTCCTGCAAAGAAACTTGAGTACTGAGGCGATAAAAAGTCCATTTAGCAAATGCTATACAATTCACATAATTTCTGATCTGGAATGATGCCATTATCTGCTCATAAAGTTCCAGGTGCTCCCATGCTGAATACTTGCCATTCTTGTGGTATGGGGTCACGAAGTTCTTTATAACCTTGATTTGTCTTATTGAGTCTTTCACAAAACCCTTGCTCAGTTTCCCTGTCTTTTTCTTCTTCTGCCAGTCCATTCACCTTCTGACTCAGACCTGCTATGGGTACACCCTTCCCTGTCTTCTAGGTGCTCCCTATCTATATGAGAATGGGAATATCTCCAAGAACCACAGGATCTAGAGTCCTCTTGCCTGGTCAAAGGTGAACTCTCAGGGTCACTCTCCCTGTAGTTACTATTAGGCCCAAAATAGAACCTAGTTTCCTCACCCCTCCTTCCAGGGAGTCTGGCGAATTCCTCCCCTTCCACTGAATGTACAGAGGTTTTTATAATGCCCCTCCTAGGCTGAAGACTTAAATGTTCTTCTTCGGCTAAGCAAGCAAGGTGGCCCTCTGCAATCTCATTTTTTTAAAGTCCACCTCCCTCATTTTCTCATCAATGGAGTGTTCATGGTCTGAAGTACTCAATGGATTATAACTTACTTCCCAGGACACACTGGTCTGGCCACTTTCTGTTCCATGTAGTAGAGGTGAGTACTCCTCAATCTCAGATAAGGACTGGCCTTCTGGATCAGTTTTGCTAGGCCTGGTTAAATCTAGGTGCCTCAGGTTTCCTTGGGCTTGGTAGGTGGAAAGCATGAGGTATGTCAAAGTCAGCTCATAGGAAGTTGTGGTTAACTGGCATGCTGTTCCTGAAAGGGAGTGCATCTCTCCTGGATCAGAGTGCCCTTTCCCATATCCTGGTTGGTCAGAGTACCTCAATGCCTGTTTGTGTTTTTCAATTGCATTTGCCAAACACTCACACCTGCTTCTCTCTGTCCTCATTTCCTGATGGTGTTCATAGAGCTGGCTTTTTAACTCTAAACATAGGGCCTGATGGGCCTCGAGCACTTTACTCTGGGCCATTAATCAATCTTTTAGTTCCCAGGTTTTATTCTGACTTGATTAGTTTTTGTTTTGTGTGGCCTGCATTGTGCAACCATATTCAAAGTGGTTTGCTTTCAAAATGCCAATCTCTTTCTCTTGCACGTTTCTATACTGCACTGCCTGTAACAGGTCAGCTTCAGCTTGCCTCACTCGCTCCATGAGTTCTAAATGTTTTTTCCTATATACAGTCAGTTCCTGACTGACTCTTTTGTAAATCCATTTTCAGCTGGTGCATCTCCTGTGCAAGGACTATTCTCCTGGTTCAAGAGGTATTTTTCCTTCAGCAGTTGAATGTTCTGTTGTTTTAAAGTACGTACCTGCTGATATATCTGATCAAAGTCATTTTGGGAATCACCCATTTTAAAATTAACTGATTGTTTTCATTTTTCAACTCCTTTATTTGTAATTGAAAGACCATAATGTCATCTATCAGCCATCTATTATAAATAGTCTGATCGTTTACCTTATGTTGCGGTCTGCTCAAATTTTTCCACACATTCTTTATGTGCATTTTGCAATGAAGAACACTGTGTTTCATGCTCTACACTCTCTTGGTGCTGGGTTTTTAACTCATGCTTTAGTTGTTCCATGAGGATTTCTTGTTTTAACTCAAAATTATGGCTTGCTCTTTTAACTTTTAAGTTCTTTCTTGCCTCATTTAGATTCTCAGTCTTACTCTGTTCACAGGTCTCCCTCTTCTGCACTCGCTCTTCCACTAACTGCAAGTGGAAGTAGAGATAAACTGTGAGCTGAGCATTTCGACTCAGTTCTTATTGAGCATTTTGGGTCATATGGAATGCCTCTAATAATGTGTGCCATATCCCACCTTGACACCAAATGGAAATGCCTTCTGATGTAACATCTTGCATCAGTTCAACTTGCCAGCTCCCTTCCACTGCCTCTGTCAACCCATCACGAATTAACAGCTTAGTATGGAAGGGTCTTCTGGCATCATCTAATTCAATTGTATTCATTTTTTTAAATTGCCTTTTTGCAATTTGTGTAGACATTCCTTTGTGGGGCAAAAATCACACTTTTCATTCTTAATTTCCACTCAAAATGCCAAATCCAAATACATTCTTACTCAATCTTAATTTGTCACCTATAAACCTCCCTGGATCTCAGTGTTTAAGTCCTCACAGCACTTTAACAGAACAAAGATGACTTTCCCTCCACCTTAATGTACTTACATCAAAATGAGTGGTCTGTCACAATGCACTTGTCATGAGTCAGAAATAGCCGGCCAAATCCCAGCCACAAGCCCCCAATTTGTAACTGTTTATTGAGAGGCCATCCGCAACAGAGGGAGTTCCTTCCCTCCCCAAGGTAGGTGTCATACAATAAATGGTTAGTGTGGGTTCTTTTATTCAGCCTATCTCAGACCCACATCATGCCCCTTGAATCCCTCTCCCTGAGCTACGTATGAGCCAAGAACTAGACCGGTGTACCAGAATATATTTGTATTTATATGAAATAGAAATAATACAACTCACACTAAACTACACACGCCACCTTCTGTATGGCTCACAATTACCTTCTTGTTACACAAATAAATCAAAACAAATTAATTGGGAAAACCACAAATCACAGTATGTTATATCAATTTCAATTCAAGCGATAATGAGTGCTGGTCAGTGAACAAAATCAATTACAAATGTAGTGCTGTGGGGGGCGCTGTTGAGCAGCTGAAAAGATGGCCGCCTAGCCTGGGAGCTCTGTGCGCTTTCGACATAAATCTGACTACATCAGCAGATTTCTTATCCCTTCCTAACTCAAATCACTGTTACTTGTAGCCCGTGAGTTGCGGCACGTCTGCCTCGAGTCCTAGGCAGAACTGACACTGTGTTGCCACTTTAAAGCGTGCCGATCCTGGACGACCCGAAGGGCTGCATTGCTGACTGAGGCAGTCGGCACGGAGGGGCCCAGCTGGGCGTCCACCCTAGCACCGCATCTTTGCTGGTGCTGCCATCCGACAAGCTCGTACTGCCTGGAGGGCTGCCACCCATCCCCTCCCCCTGTGGCCTGACTTTACCTGCTCCACATCCAGTCGGCTGCTTCCTCTTGCCTTCCTGCACTGCGGTGTGGGCTCCGAGCCGCGGAGAGACCCACATCGGGGAGGGCTGCTCAATCCTTATCTCTGCCCTGGGCGCACCGGTTGCCTGGAGTGGTGCGCCCTTTCTCCCTCTGCAGCCTACATCAAAGACTCCTACACCCACGGCTGCTCCTCGCTGCATACTGCTGGTGGTCCATGTGCTGCGACCTGCTGCTGGACTGACCTGGCGTGTCTGTGTGAGCTGCCCTCACTCAAGTTGTTCAGGTGGGTGATACATCGGTGCCCGCCGCGGCTGCCACTAAGTCTCTTGTGCCCCTCCTGCTCACCGGCGCTCTGCGACCCGCCATTAGACCCCTCATAGCCACAGCACTAACTTTGTTGCGGGGGAAGCGGCATTTGCCTGCGCCGGGCCCAGTCCTGCTAGCTGCAGCGGTGCCTGGCGAGTACCCCTCCTCCTCCCTCATGAAGACACCAGCCACCTCCAACTCCATCATCAGTGCCCCGCAATGTGGCAGCCCTACTGTGCAACCTGCAGCTGTCTTGTGTGATCCTAAGGGGGGTGGATCCTCCTAACCCCACCACTTCTTAAGCATCAATAGTGCCACGCAGGGCCGCGCAGACTTCCTCTCTGCCCTGAGCCCTTCTGAACCACGCGAGCAGCGTGGAGGAGCTACATCAGCTTAACCCTTAAATATACCAGCACCTGTTTGCACGACCACCTGCCTCAGCACTACTTCAGGGGATACTAAGACAACACTGTGTGTGAATTCCTATTGCCCACCGCCCTGCAACACAGTGTGCACACAGAGATCGGTGTCGCCTATGCTCCAGTGTGTCCCAGTGTCTTAGTTGTTGGGCCGGGCATACCGTGATGTTGCTGTCTCACCCTTGACTTGCTCGAACAGCTCCATCATCCCCCATCTTGCACCTGTGGGCTGGCTAAACCCCATTTGGGGACACTAACCAATTACACCTCTACACTGGGCCTGTACTCCGCAGCTGAGACCAACAAGTACTGGTAGCCCTTATCCAACCAGGGTGCACTGCTACCATTCTGGGCTCGTCTGTGCATTCAACTCATCAGAGATGTCAAACAAATCCCAGGGCACCAACAAACTAGGTGCCATGGACAAATTTGCTAAGGCTGCACTTAGGCAGGATCAAGGTCACTCCAATGCCATCCAGGAGGAACCAGCCTCGCCCCCAGACCTACCTGCTCCTGACCTCATTGCAATGAGTGAATCAATGGCTAAGAACTTTGCCTCCTTTCACGAGAAGCTAGATGATATCAACACCAATGTTGCATCACTCAAATCTCGATTGGATCAGGCTGGGACCAGGATTACCGAGGCTGTACCTAGAATCGGAGCAAATGAGGATGGTCTGCATGCTCTACAGGACACAGTGACCTCCCTCACTCGCGACATGAAGTCCGTAAAAGCGAAGTGTGATGTTTTGGTGTCCAGATCTCGCAGGAACAACAAAGGGATCATAGGGGTACCGGAGAATGCTCTCAAGGACCGCATGGAATCAGCAATTGAGAACCTGCTTAAGGAATTGTTGGGCAACCCTGACCTGTCCCCCTTCTTCACTGTTGAGCAAGCCCACAAGCTTTATCTCCGCGACCCAAGCCTGGAGTCTTCCCCAGACCCATCATCGCTAAATTCCTGAGCTATAGGGACAGGGATCTTGTTCTCTGCTTATCACACGAGAAGGGGGAACTGCGTCTTGGCTCTCAGATAATCAGGATTTTCCCTGACTTTTCAGTGGGGGTGCAGCAGGAGAGGCGCCAGTTCTTTGGCGGGTAGAAGATGTTAAGGGAAAGCATTCCCTATACAATGCGGTTTTCTGCACGCCTCAAATTCACCTTCAAGGAGAAACTGTACTTTTTCACTGTCCCCGATGAGACAGTTAAGTTCATTGAGGCACGTATACCACTGAATAATCTGGCGGAAGACCTCATGGATAATGAATGATCCGATGTACACTATTTCTGGCCTACCTAACCCATGATTTACAGTATCCTTCAAGGTCTGTGTTGATATTAGCTTCATGTTTGTATGCTCCTCATTATCCATATGCTTGGGCGATACGCTGGGCCTGGCCTGGTCTTGATCTGGAAGGTACCTCCTATTCTCGATGATGCCTTAACTGATGATGCTCAAGTCGTTATTGTACCCTGTTGATGCATTGCATTGTGCTCGTGTCATTTGAAATTGACAGATTGCCTTTGACCTGTATCATTCCACGAGCCGGCTAAATGGCACTATGGCCAGGCGACATACACCGTTGGTCCCTAATGCCTATTCCGGTATTTCATTGATTCTATTATGTTGATAGCACGGCAGCAGTGCACCCCACTGTGGTTGCAATTGGTGCTCCTGAGGGTTTGTTGGACATATGCCCCTTTTGAGCATGCTGTGCGACTAGTCCAGTTTGGGTTTGTCACACCAGCATCTGGTTAGAGGGTTTTGTTGAACTATGGGGGAGGAGGGTTGGTTGGGGGCTGGCAACACTGCCAGTTGGGAGGGGGCAGTGAAGGAGGGGGGAGGACTTGTTGTGGGAAGTTGTACAGAAAATGGCAGAGTCGAAAGAGCATTCCACGCTAGGGCAAGGGCGATATAGTAAGAATGGAATCTCCAGGAGACATGTGCCTGCTCGCACTTGCTGGGATATACCCTGATACTGAAAAATGGCCATTAATGTAATGTCCTGGAATGTCCGGGGATTGAGCAACTATACCAAGGCTCGTAAAATAGTGGCCTATGCCCGCAAACATGAGTGCAAAATACTACTGCTGCAAGAAACACATGCCCAAGACCACTTGGCTATGAATATCGCTCTGTCATGGGGGGCTAATAGGTTCTATACCACCTACTCTACACAAGCCAGAGGTGTATTAACAGTGATCCATAAATCAATCAAATTCATACTTCACAAAAACTACACTGATCCTGAGGGCAGATATGTCATCTTACACTGTACAATGGTAAACAGGGAATACCTCATTGTTAACATATATGGTCCCAATGTGGACACCCCAGAATTCGTTGACACGATTTCCTCAATACTATTGGGCTATGTGGGTGTCCAGATCATTTGGGGAGGTGATATGAACCTGATACTTGACACAAACTTGGATAGACGGGAACTTCTCCCAGAACCCTGTCATGTGCAGCAAGCAGGCTACAACTGCACTGCACGACACTAGGCATCTAAGATACCTGGAGAGCCCTTTACCCTGTGTTGCGTGAATGCACATTTTACTCGTCGGTACACAATAGCTCCTCCAGGATTGATCTCTTCTTGGTATCTGGAGCTCTGCTGGGGAGGATACGTAAGGCCCAGAAACTCGCTCGGATGCTGTCCGACCATGTCCCGGTCACCTTGTCTGTCGAGTTCGGGGTATCTGTGCCCACGTGTAGCACATGGCATTTCAAATCTGCTGCCCTCTTAGACATATTGTTTAAAGCTGATATATTAGCAGATATTCTGATGTTTTTTTAATGCAACACCTTGTAGGCTGCTATTGCTGGGGTCCGCTGGGAAGCTTTCAAAGTGTACACCAGGGGGATGTCCATCTCGAGGGAAGCGGGAGTATTGAAAGCGATAAGGAATGATCTCACTCGGTCGGAATCTAAACTATGTGAGCTGGAATCGGACGGCGCTACTGCCGCTGACCCCGGAAGCATGCACAAATAAGGGAGGAACTTGATACCTTTGACGCACATGATCTGAGGGAGGTTTGATATTTGGGTCGGCCTTAGGCCGCATGGAAATATGGGGAGGAGAAGACCCGGGAAAACACTTGCTAATCTAGTAAAATGGGAGCAGGGTCAAGCCCAGATTATATTGGTCAAGGACACACTGGGAACTCCACAATGGTCAGATCAGAGAATATTGGACATCTTCACTGAGTCCTACACCAAGCTTTATGCACTACCCTCGGAACACGACAAAAATCAAATTAGGGCCCTCCTCGATCAGATAGCCACAACATGTATCTCCCACTCCACCCGGGAACAGTTGGACACCCCAATCCTCCTGGAGGAAATTGTCAAGGCCATTTCTGACTTCACAAATTCTATCAGGAACATGTCACGATCCTCGCTCCGAAACTACTGGAAGTATGGGCCAAGTCACTTTGGGTATCCATCTTCCCCCCTACCCTATGCGAGGCCATTATAGCTGTATTGCTTAAGCCTGATAAACCCATCGATGAATGTTGATCCTACAGGCCTCTCTCGCTTCTGAATATCGACACTAAGATTTTCGCTAAGGTTATAGCAAACTGCTTCCTCGCAATAATGAGCAACCTAGTACATGAGGACCAAGGAGGCTTCGTGCCTGGGAGATCCACCACCCACAACATCCGGACGGCTCTTTAATGTTATGTCCAGAATCGACCAGGATGCCAATGCCCTGGCGGTTACGCTGGATGCTCAAAAACATTCCACATGGTCTTGTGGCGGTATATGTGGCTGGTCCTTGAGACAATGGGGGTAGGTCCAAATGTGATCGGCTATATCAAACTATTGTACACCTCCCCCATGGCAAGGGTCCAGGTCAATTCTCTCACATCCTCACTGTTTACTCTCTTCAGGGGCACCCGTCAGGGCTGCCCGTTCTCCTTGATTCTCTTCGCGTTGGTGATAGAACCAATGGCGGATTATGTCAGAGAACGCCATGCCCACAGAGGTATCCACCTAAAGGGCACACCTGAAATGATATCTATGTATGCCGATGATGTGCTACTATACATTAGGGACCCCTCTACCCATCTTCACCCCATTCTTCGTGATATCACCCTGGTCGGGATGTTCTCAGGATTCACCATTAACTACTCCTAATCTGAGATTTTCCCACTCACTAACACCACCTAGCAACCTGCTTTAGAGTACCCACTTCGCTGGTCCCGCGGGGGAGTTCGGTACTTGGGTGATTGGGTATCGCTGTCTGAGTCCACCCTACTGGGAGATAACTACACTGCTGTGGCACAACTAGCTGAATCAAAAATTATGAGGTGGCGTTTGCTCCCGCTGTCCCTGGCTGGTAATCTCTCCCTCATCAAAATGATTTTGGTTCCTAAACTACTTTATATCTTCAGTAATGTACCCATTTGCCCGGGGAGACAATACTTTGTAAAGTTACACGGACTGTGTGCACAGTTGCTGTGGCATGCCAGTGCGTTCCGTAAAAAATGGCTTGACGTGCCGCTCCCTTATGAAAGGGGGGGATTCACTGCCCCTGATTTGGTACAATATTGGACGGCCGCACAGGCCCAGTATGCCACGTACTTGTACCCGAGCCCCCAGATTCGCCCACAAGTCAAGCTCGAAATACTAGCCGCAGCCGAGATCAACATTATGACCCTGATATTTTGTCGGGACTATGTACCGGATTCCCCATTTGACCCGGCAGAAGCTACATTGCTGGCTTGGGGCCGTCTGCTGGGCCCGGTTGCTGAGTCCTACCCCTATTACAAATGGATTCCCATCTGGGATTTCCCTGGGTTGGAGCCCACTCACGACAAAGCCTTGGCACGACATTGGGGAGCACTGGGGTATCTAGCATTGACTGACTTTTTTCCTGATGGAAAGGTCTTCGACCAGCAAACATATAGACACGGCCACTCTGGGTCTCCCCTTGAAATGTTACAGTATTATAGACTTCGAGCCGTCTTCCGTGCCAGATGGCCCTCCTTCCCGAATGAACCTCCCGATACTCCGGAGGTCACCTAAATCGCCAACTCGAGCGGGGTCTGTGGCATCGTGTCCTCCCTATATAAACTCCTATTGGCCAAAACCCCGGTCCAACCCTCTGGGGCATGCACCGAATGGGCAGACGAACTGGGGGTTGAGATTACTGATCACTTGTGGGGGAAAATGTGCTGCCACACGAACAGGGTGTCCCTCAACTTTCGTTATAGATGTATTCAGTTCAAATTGTTGAACAGATTGTACTACACCCCCCATAAAATCTCCAAATTCACTCGTGATGAAACACACAACTGTGCCCGCTGCAAGATGGAGGGCGTGGACCACCTACACATGTTCTGGACGTGTCACTGACTGGGAGAGTTTTGGGATGGGATACTGAAGGTCCTTACTGATGTTATTGGTGCAGTGATTAATCCCTACCCGTTGGGTATTCTGTTTGGAGTGTGGACCTCTGATGAGACTAGGCGAATGGCTAAGTTCTTAAATGTAAGCTTCATGGTGGCCAAGAAATGTGTGCTCCAGTGCTGGAAAAGCCAATCCCCCTGACCGTCCAAAAGTGGCTTCATGCACTAACCTGGTCCCAGATCTGCAAAGAGGAATACCTTGCCATGCTCCTTGTGCAGTCTCGCCCCAAGAACATATGGTCCACTTTCAGCAGCTACTTGATCAATATGGCTGAGAGTTCATCCGGGACAGCCTCAACATTTTGTTGTGTATTAATTCCAACGGCTTGCTCCTCCTGTAAATGTCTATGCATACCAATGTGCATTATGACCTACTGATGTGATGACAATATTCTATAATTTGTGAAATGTGCTTGCTGTAAACTCTGCCTATAAATAACAATTTTTTAAAAAAAAATGTAGTGCTCTGCAGTTTTGATTTTCCTGCGCGCTTAAAATGCTAGCAGTAAATAAACACAAGGGGATTTAGCAGTGGGTTTTTCATGCCTCCCCCCATTTTTGGTCTGTGTTGGGGAAGTCAGTCAGAAAAATTGGAATGATTTAGAATTTGGGATTTCAGATCCCCTCCACTTAAAGGCCTGTCTTGGGGAAGCTGGTTGGTAAAAATTGGGATGCTTTGAGAATGTTGGATTTCAGACCCCCCTCCACCCACTTAAAGGCTTGTATTGGGGAAGCTCAATGGTAGAAAATGGGATGATTTGAGAATTTTAGATTTCAAACCCCCCTCCAATTAAAGGCCTGTGTTGGGGAAGCTGGATGGTAAAAAATGGAATGATTTGAGAATTTTGAATTTCACCCCCCTCCTTTTAAAGGCCTGTGTTGGGAAAGCTGGATTATAAAAATTGGGATTTTCTTAATTTAGGGACAAAGACACCCCTCTTCCTAAGGAAGTCAGGGCCAACAGGACAGATAGGATCACCCAATTAAATTACAGTCTATAGTTTTCAGTGCACATCGGGAATGGGCTTTGTTAATTTTGAATTTTACCAAAAATCACCCTGTGGTGTTCTGCCAAGGGGAATTAATTAAATTAATAATTTTAGTTAATTAGGCTAAGGATCTACACAGTTTTGCCCCCAACCCACTATAAAGGAAAATGATTTAAGGCAAGCAGATTCTCCCCCTTTTGGTCTCCCAGGGCTCAGGTCTACTTACATAGAAAGTCTCTGTTTAAAGTTCAGGAAAGACAGCTGCATTTCAGGACCCTCTCGGAGGATAAGGCAGGGGTCTGGTCACTCCACTGTCACGGATGGTCCCGGCACTTCACCATAGAATCCAATCAGCTTGTAGGCCTCCCCAGCAATAGACAGCAGCAATAGACAGCACCACCCAGAGGCAATCTCTGCAAAATCTCCTTTTGGTGTTTCCTAGTGGCTTGCAGATGATCAGTTTTAGCAGCTCTGTTCACGATGGTCATTTTAGGAGCTCTTCCCTTTCCTCATAGGGCATCCACTTTATATAGCAGTGATGACACCATCATGTTTACAATCTTGGCGAGTAGCCTGCAAGAGTTTTTGCAAATAGGATTGGACAGTTACCCTTCTCTCTCCTCCCAAAAACATCCTCTCTCTAAGGATTGGTTTAGGAGCCTGGAACAGACATAGTGCAATTTCCATTTGCAGTACCCTTTTGTTTTCAAGTCACCTGTTTGGCAAAAAGGTGTATGTCTCAGGAGTATAGTTAAGGGGCAACATGCTCATCTTGGAAGCAAGATGACACAGAGCAACACAGGTTCGATCCATGGGTCCGCGCTTAGAAACCTCTGGTATTAAGCTGTAACGGTCACCTGACTCCCACGGGGGCGCTGGCCTGGTTCGCGCTGCTGTGACCTTGTCTAAGGTGATGCGCAGGGTTCGGAAGACGGACTGGACCGGGCCCCAGATCTGGCTTGTCTGACTCGCCGAAGTATCCTTCTGTAGGTGATAATATGGGGTTAACTGTCTGCGGGGTAATGCAATCGGCCTCCCACTTACCCCTCTCACCCTCCTCAAAACCCTTCTGTGCTTCCCCGTAGCGTCTCACCTTAGGGTCTGGAAGGACGAGCTCTCCATCCTGCTTCTGATGCAGGGGCGCGTTGGTATCCAGTTACGTCACTGGATTTTCGGATGGGTGAGAACCAAACTTGCTTGGCTTCCAGGTAAGTTTTCTATAAGTGGTTCCCCTTGTGTCCATGCATTAATGTTCTAATGCTAGTGTCTTTTTCCCCATAGGGGCCGGGGTACGGAATGCCGGGGAACAGGCACCGACCCGAGGTGAGCGGTGAAATCCTTGTGGAAATCAGGTAAGTCTTTAATGAGTGTTTTGGTAATGTCTTTTCATTCACTCATTAACGCTGATGTCTTTTTCCCCTTAGGGGCCGGGGTCCGAAAATGCCTGGATGCGGCGCGGACCCGAAATGAAAAGGGAATGACCCAACAGGTAAGTCTTGACACAGAGTTTTAGCTTCCCTTTTCCCTTCTTTCTCTCACCTTTGTTCTTGTCTTTTTCTCCCTAGGCGCGGGGACGCGACTGCGAATCCGGATGGTCGCTGCTGAACATGGAGGCGCCCTGTAAAGGTGAGTACAATACGGCGCTGCAGAGATCGATGCGATGTGCTTTTAAAAATAAATGTCTTCCTTTTCAGGATTGTCGGCGAAATGTCTCTGGGATGCAGATTTAGCAGGTGAGGCCTTTTCCTTCTTCTGTTCTCTTGTTCCCTTCCTTTGCAGGTGATTCAGGATGCTGGCAGGTGTGGCAGAAGTCAAGATGCAGGAGCAGACACGGTGAGCGTCCAGCTGCTAGATGCAGAACAACGCGAAGCACGTGTGGCTGATCGGGTGTGGTTTAAATAGCCTTGGAAGAAGTTCCTAGAATGTGTCCTTCCTCCAATCAGGTATGTATCCTTCCCCGACCACGCCCGGGTGGTAAATGAGTCCCACAGGTAAAGTAGTTCCTTTCAGGCCTCAAGGAGGCCGGGGTTCTGCAGCATGGTCTGCATCAGGTAAGTGCACCCAAACACTTTCATAATGAGCCTGGCGCCTATGGCGCCAGGACTGACGTTTCCTATGAGCCTGGCGCCATAGGCGCCAGGACGCTGTCCAAAGGGCCCCTATAAGGGGTTGCTGGGACCTTCCCCGGGGACTTGATGTCCGCTTTCGGGGACGCAGGGCCTGAGCCGGCTCCCCGGGAGCGGGCATCGTGACATAAGCGCGTTATAAATTACCTATCATATCATATGTGGCAAAACTTCTGAATTTACTAGTAACTATCATAATATATATGTTTTCTGATTCAGCTAATCATGGGGAATTAAATAAAATGACTGGCGGGTCAGCACCATGTTGCACACCATTTGGCAATTTTCTGCTTTTTTTACAAAAAGCATCATAGTTAGGAACATGTAATTTATTACATACACTCTAAAATCCGGGACATGTTCAGAGCAGCCAGGAACACTTTTTAAATCGCCATTACAATCGCCTAAGTCACAAGTGGAGGAATTTTGTATCAACAAAATCACCTGGAAATTATCTAAGAAATGACTGGTGGTTTTTGGGAAAATGCAACAATTGTGACAGTCCATTTAAACAAAGGGAATCTTCATATGTGCAAATATGAGCTTCCCTTCCTGCAGGCCATTTGTCTCTCACGGCCAGCCTGTGCCCAGGTTTTTTTTCCTTTTTTTATCCTCTTTGTTGTATGAAGTTGGTAGCTGGCGGTCGTAAAACCTGGAGCCTTGGTAACACAGAAATCACCCTCCCCACATTCCTGTCATGCACTGGCTAAATATGCCTGGTCAGTGCTGCCCTCAGAAACGGCAGGTTTAGGGAAACCTGGTTTTCTACACCCTTTGGGCCACACTTTATTGCTGTTGTAAACAGTTGAGAAGCAAGCTAGGATTTCAGTGGGGAAGTCCTTTGTGAATTTTGCCCAGAGGCCCACCATTTGTCCGTGGCTGAAAAGAATTCATCACATGTGGCATTATCTAACATCAGCCTTGATTATTTTACATACGGTGTGTTTTCAGGGTTCACTTTGCTTTTGAGTGAAAGTACAGGGCTGTTTCTTTCAGTCATTAATAAAATATAGTTTTAATTACCTGCTGTTCGTTTTTCTGCTGAAAAATGAGTCTGAATTGTCACAGTGCACCACCTTTTAATGGGTGGCAGTTTCAGTGAAAATGCTGCATTTATTTCTCAGCCAGTAATGTTATGTGCTTTTCCAATCTGCACTTGGATTACATTTTTGTTTTAGCGTTCTCTGGATTTCCACTGCAGAAAGACACCCACATAGTCTGCCTCAGGCCTACATGAACTTTTCATGCCAACAAAGTGGGCTTTTCTTTTCAAATGTTTTCCGGTATTTTGCATGTGAAGCATAATATGCATTACTTTTTGTCAACGCACACACCATGTCTTTTCCCTGACATCTTTAAGTTGCAGGGGAACATTTTTCTCATGTCTTATTTTAACTTGCAAACACACATGCAAAGCTGTTTTGGTATCAGTGTTTAAACATCCTATTTTTCATGCAAAAGGGACCTTTGAATTTCTTCTACCTTTGTGACTTAAAATGCTGTTTTTCCTTTGGTAATTTCAGGTATACCTTTTTCACATGGCACTTCAGTTCCGTTGGTTTGGGGCCTTTGATTACACACCAAAGGGTGGGGGATTAACACTGTATATTGAGTGCATCATGAGTGACGATTTGTGTGTATATAACCTAAATCATGTACGAAAGGTGTCAGAGAGCTCATTAGCAGTGGATTTGTAATACCTTGTCGCCTTATTCTTTTGTATACAAAATAAAGCTCTTGTCTTTCTCGAAAGAGGGTGCACCTAGCCTTTTTCCCTAGCAGGTTGTATTTTCTTGGTCTGATTGGGAGTTGCCCTACACATTCAATACCCATCAAAACCAATAGATACCTATATTTATGAACAAATACTTGACTATGTCTAAAACAACCAAATATTGGATCAGACACAAGTCGGCTTCAGACCCATGAGAGGAATGGAGACGACACTACTCTCTATATGGGATGACCTAAAGACCAACACAGATGCCAACAAGTACCTGACCCTGATACTACTCTTCCTCTCTGCAGCATTCGACACAGTCAACCATAACACCCTCATCAGGAGACTTAAAGACATAGGGAATGGCAACAGAGCGCTGCTTTGGATTAAATCTGTCCTGTCTGAAAGAACAGAAACAGTATGGCTTAAGCCATTCAAATCTGCACCGCTGGACACCACTTGTGGAGTACCACAAAGCTCCTTGCTCTCCCCACTACTGCTCAACATCTATATTACATCTATATGACACCACTAATCAACCTCATCAAAAGGCACGGTCTCACATTCTACATTTACGCAGATGATACCCACATCATCTACAAAATCAATGGCAATGAAGAGGAGGACCCCATGCTAACAGACTGTCTCAAAGAACTCTACCAATGGATGAACACTAATGACCTGAAAATTAACCTGACAAAACAGAAATCTTGATTTCACCCAACAAACAAGGAAACCACCAGCACATACCATGGCCCACAGAAATGGGAACGCCACTGGAACCATCCAAAATAGTAAAAAACCTAGGAATCCTAATGGACACTGAGCTAACACTAGAGCCACAAGTCAACGTGACAATTAAGAAGTACTTCTTCCATCTGCACACTATCAACACGATACTACATTTCCTTTGCTTCACGGACAAAACACTTGCCATGATCTCCCTCATCATGTCCAGGAAAGACTATGCCAACAGCGTATAGGTTGAAATGCCAGAGTACTTGCTGAGGAAACTGCAATGAATACAGAATACAGCTGCAAGACTTCTCTTCAAACTCTCCTGAAGAGACCACATCACACCAGTGCTAAGGATGCAACATTGGCTCCCAGTCAAAAAACGAATCACCTTCAAAACAATGTGCATAACAAACAGAGCAATCCACGGCCAGGGAGCATAATTCATACAAAAGAATTCACCATCTACAAACACTTAGATCCAGCAAACACATCCACCTAGAACTTAAACCTTAGAAGAGAAAAAAACGTGGAGGATCAGCCTTCTCTTGCATAGCCCTAAAACTTTGGAACTCACTCCTGAAAGAAATACAAACTACGGAGGACCATCTAAAATTCAGATAATTTCTAAAAACCTGGCTCTTGAGCTCTGAAGGGGATGAAAACAACTGAACAACATCTACACACAACAAAATGAACAAATACACGGAAAGGAGGCCCACAAAACCAGGGACTGAAACAAGACACCCAACATGATCCAAGATCGAGCATAGGGGCCTACCCTCTCAACACAATTCAACATGCTAAACCAGACAAAATACAGCAAGAGAAACCTACCAGAAAAGCAGGGAGCACAACCACTAAAGTACCCCAGGGAATCCACCCTTTTCGAATAACCTGATACCTTATACCGACCTGCATTTAGCCTAGCCGCGTAGACCTGTCCTGTCCTGCATGTTACCTAATTGTGTAAATTAGCCACTTAAACTGTATGTGTATGTCAGCTGCACATCGCGCCTAATCTAATAGTATAGCTTAGCCTTATACTCCCTGCTGTGCCCCGAGACAGGAACTATATAAGTTCTGAATCATGCTATTTCGATCGAGATGGATTGCATGGGGAGGGAAATGCATCAAACCCCATAGCTGTATGTCTCCAGTTTCCGTTTTACCCACTTTTTACATCGCCACTGATGGTTCTGCAGAGTGTCACTTCTAAAATCTAGAAGCCATCTTCCGTGTAGTCTCTTGATTTTAGAAAATGTACCACATTGTGTATAAGATTCTATAGAAGCATAAGCTGTGAGGCAACTCACTAAGATAGTGTTGTTCTCTAACCTCAAATGTTTTTCATAACATAGGGTTACTCTCAATATATACACAGACGTTATGCTTTTTATATTAAATTTGAGTCTTAAGTATTCCACCGATAGGCTTTTTGGCATTCTAAACAATATTCTTAGCATTCTTGCTTCAAAGTTATTCATTTCCGATGTCAAACCATGTCCCCACACTTCAACTCCTTACACAAGTGATGGCCTAATTATTTAGACATTCTAACAGCTTTTGCAGGCCATGTTGTGTCTGATATAACAACAGCAAATCATTGGCTTAACCCAACTTTACTGCCAAAGATTTAGAGTCAAGAATGTTGGGAGCAGGAAAAGTACCACACCCAGATGAATAATTGGGGATGAGGAGTGTGTCGAACCAGTATAGAGAATGGGGGGATGGAAGAGGCATCACACCTGGAAGGGGGGTTGGAGACGAGAAGCGCATCCCACTGTGATGAAGTGTGGAAGCTAGAAAGTGTACCTCATTGGTATGGATGGACAGGGACAGGAGAGATATTGCACTTAAGATTGACGGCCGAGGGTGTGATATGCGTCACACTTAGAGAAATTGGTGTGCGGACAGAATGGAGTTTTGGGGACAAGGAATGCATCACACCTGGATAAGTTCCTAGGGATGTAATTGCCCTGCACTGGAATGAATGATAGGGGTGGGAAATGAGTTGCTTTTGGTCCGAGTTTTGGGGTAGGAAATGTATTGCCACTAAACAACCGTACTAAAAACTCACCCTTCTGCATACTCACTCTCAAACTCTGAACTAAACACAACCAAGCTTCTGCAACATCACAAACCACATACACTTCACAACACCCTACACGAAAACAAACCATACACAATCACACCTCAACACCACATGATAGCTATCAACTGAAAAGGCACCACCACTCAGTGACCGGTTTCTCCAAACTGAAGCTGCCAACAGCACATCACAGCTCTCTTCCTCTTCTCCCACTCAATCACACTAAGAAACCCTGCAATTCTCCTTGGTTTCAGATCCGCAGGAGTGCAAAGAGACCACACAAGTTGGCAACAGCGCGTGGTACAAGACCCTTAAACATTAACATTAATATTTACCTTTCCCAAAATCACTGTTTATAATGGAAAAAAGAATGTACCATGAGTGTATATTACAGGGACAGTAATCGACACCCAGTAGCCCTGTGCAATGAAAGGCATGAGGCTGGCCGCGTTAGACATGTACAGAACTCAGTGGTGACTTCAAATATTCCTGTACTGTACTTTTAGGGATATATTATTTTCACAATCCCAAAACCAAGTAAATTAAAAAAGACTGCACATGCACTTCTGTAATTATCCTGCGCATACATTTCCTGGGATTTGGTACGTTTTTGAGGAACCAGCATATTACATACTTCCCTAGTAGTGACCACTGTTATTTGCAGCAGTGAGCCCTGTGTACAAATGGGCTTCAGGCAGGCATTGGTCTCAGAGTGGAATTGGGCCTCAGTGTGGGAATAAGCCTTGGACTGGGGTTAAGCCTTGGGTTAGGGATATGCCTCAGGGATTGCCGTTGAAAAGGGGTGGACCTCAGTATTAGAATGGGCCTTGTGGGGATTGACCCCAGAGAGGATATGGTTTTGGAGCAGGGCAGGGATTCAGTGCAGGTATGTAAGAGCGCAATTAGTCTTTCGTGAGGAAGGGGCAGGGATGGTCCGAGGATTACCATTGGCTGGAAAGAGCATTGAAACAATGCCTCTCCTGCACAAAGTGTTGATATCAGAACAAATTGATTATATTATAATTGTCTAAAATGTACAGTTGTCTTGGACAATGAACCTTTGCCATTTTGGCACACTTTTTGAGCGTGGGTCTTCCCAAAAAGAGGGTGTTGAGTGATTAGGGGGGTATTGGGGAAAGAAGGTGCAAAAGCTGGGGTGTTGATGATTGCAGGCCTGAAGCACCCGAGCCCTGAGTGCTAGTAATGTCCTCCAGGGTTTGTGGCAGAATATGTGCCTGTACGGGAGACGCCACAAGCTAATACATTTTAAAAAAAGACTGTGCTGTGAGACGTGGATAACCCACTGGCTAATTTGAACACTAGCTGAATATTGAAATATTAGGCAGAAATCATTTAACGTGATAGCGCAGCTTCCCTTGAGTGCTGGTTTGCTGTAGTGACTAGTGTGTGGCAAGGGAAGCCGCAATGAGGAAGATAGCTTTCCCAACATGGTGGGTTGGGGGCGGGGCTTTGCTGTGCCCGGGACAGTTCGTAGAGCCACTCCCATGAATCATCAGAATGTAAACATAACTGGGCAAGAGTCTGCAGGCAGAGGGAGCCATGCAGAAGAGGGTACTAAATGAGGGTGCAAGGGGAGACAGGGGTGAGCTGGCGCGTTGAGGGAGACAGAGAATGCTGCTGAGCTGCCGCCACTGACAGACAGAAGTTATAGCCACTGCCGGAGATTCGATCCTGGAATTCCTGCACCCTGATTGGCTGGCCAATCAGAAACGTTCTGAAAAGGGTGAGAAGTGTGGGTGATGTACCCACTACTGTAGGTTGTAGGGATATTGCAAGTCAAAGAGGTATTTTTGTGACCAAATAGAGGAACAAGGTCGCAGGACAAGATGTATTATTATAAGTTAAGTGACCTCCAAGATGATTTAAAATATCGTAGGGGTAATTTACCCATATTACCTTTTACATATGGTAGAGGTAATTTATTTCCAATAATACTTTCATTGTTTGTTACTTTTAAGTATAGAATCTAGTTGGCAGAAGGAAAAAGCGTAATGTGCTGCAAACATTGTGTAAGTAGTTAATACAATGCATTTACCTTCTGTGGTTTCAAATAAGTGCTAACATAGTGATAGCTTCTCGCTCCCTTATGTTAAACTCCAGCGGTGGTGCACACAATAAACATACTACCTACCATAAACTCGTCCTTATCAATGAATAGCTGTAAAGCGTCACAAAAGCTAGTCACGCCTCTCAAGTGGCAACTGGCATTCTCCTCTGTGATGGCATTGTTCCGTCACAACCAGCTGTAATAACGTATTACATTTACAGCCGCTTCTTATTAAAGGTGAGTAGTGGGCTACCCGCTAGCCTCTAACAAGGACATTGTTTTTAGTCGTGTATACGGATATTTAATGGTGTCATGCATTGTAATGTCATTCTGAACTATTCCTTATGTCTATTATACGAATTTCACAACGTGCTTGCCTTGGAAGCAAGACAACACGGAGCAACACAGGTTCGATTCCCGGGTCCGCGCTTAGAAACCTCTGGGTATTAAGCGCGTTAGAACTAAGCTATCATATCATATCATTTCACAGAATGCACAGGTTTTTGACGCGCATTAATGTATTCTAATAGCGCCAAAAGTATAGAGACAATGGCGCCTCTGCTGAACCTCCACAGGGTTCAACGTCTAGATGTGTTATTTCCCGTAGAATGGAGGCATTCAGCCACAGCATCCTCCCGCGATTGTCTCAGACGAGTCCGGCAAAGTGCTGCACTTGGGCTGTGCTGCAGGCTGCTCCAATTAAAAATGCAGCCAGGCAAAAGAAAGAGAGGGGGGGATCTCGCTCCCTGCCTCTCTTCCTCCTCCAGCCCTAATGTGCTCCACTTCTCGTTTAGTGTTTGCAACACACGGCACATAACCAAGGACAGGCTGAGCCAGGGGCGCTGGTGTGTGCCTTCATATGCTAATTCATATGCAGCGTGCCACTGGACCTGCACGGGGAGCATAAACAGCAGCCGGGATGCATCATGGGTGTCGCTTCAGACCCACGTTTGCTATTTCTATCAAACGGAAGCGCCAATTATGATTCTAGTCTGTTACTTCGGGGCTCAGTCAGTACGAAAATGAATACAAAAGAAACCATTTGCCCTGAAAAGAAATGTCTGGTGGCGGCACACGAACGGGGGACATCATATGATGCATCAGGCTCATGAGTACACATACCCTTATTAGTGTGTGTATGTATGCATGAGATAATTCTAGCATAAAAAGCAAATCTCAGTTGAAGCTCTCTTGAAGCACTATTATGTAATTTGTACGATGGTGGTAAGAATAACAAGCCTGACCCCAATTCGCTGTACACTACTACTGCCAACATGACATCACAGACCGGCTGGCAATGGTGAACTGAAGTTCATCTCCATACGGGTATTAGGATACCTGTTGCCATACAATAGAGCCATGCCTTAAGTACTAGAAGCCCATATGATGGAGTTGAACTTTTGCGTTGCTAGTTCATATGCATAGGAACCTCAGGTACAAGAGTGTCTCAGTGGTGATCTGAATGAGAAACCCTTTGCTCGAATGTGAGACCTGTCCTTGATAATCCTGATCCAACCCTATGGGAAGAAGAGTGCTACAGCACTCGGGGTTATAAGCGCTGCTGCCTCTGAGGAATGTGGGTCATGTATCATGCCTCATAGAATGGGCGTTTCTCACCAAAAAACTGCGCCACAAATCAGATCCAGTATCAAACTGATTAATGTATTCAAATATCTTTATCTCCTGTAGGAGAGCCCATATGATGACACGTGTTTCGGCACACCTCGTGCCTTTTTCAAATCTGGGCATTCCCTTGATCATTACTATGCATTTCTTCTTTACTAAATAGTTTAAGGTATCAATGTGCATTCAAATCATGACAGAGATATGGGAGTGGTGAAGGGGAGGAGTGTTAGGGTCAAATAAAAGGCAGTAACAGACAACATAGACAACAACAAATAAACATAGAGAAAACACAAAAGAAAAGCATACATTCTTTGACTTTTTCAGTATATTCAAAGTTTTGTTTCCCCTCTCTCTTTGTGACATACTACTTTCTTTATATATAATTTGACAACATTGGCCAACTTGTACTCTTGTAGTTTTTCACACTATGTTCAAAAATTCACCTACTATCTCAAGTCTCATTAATTGGTTGTTAACATTCTTAATGTCGTCCATTAATTAATATCTAGGAGCTAAGTCCCTACATGATTCTACTGGATTACAAGGAATAGGCGTAAAACAGTGTTTTTCTCTCACCATACATGCATGTTTTTCTTTCTCATGTCATTAGCTGCACATTTCATGGGTTAATCCCCCATGTAATAGAGTATTTCTCCTCATGGAAGTACGTCAACTGTATCATATACTTCATATTTTAAATACTGCCTATCGCCGTTTACGGTAGATATTGCCAGATCTATTTTAGGTGTCACCAAATATCATTTGCATTAGGCGCCACCGTCCTGTTTCTCATATAGGTCCAAATGTGTCTTGTTTAAATAAATGTTTAAAACATTTCTCCTCGCCTATTCAATGACAATGGGCCTCATTACACGGATGGCGGTAGGGATTTACCGGTACCAGTAAAATACTGGTACCGGTAAAGCCTGACCGCCTTACTACGAGGTCCCTTTGCGGGTTGGGGGATTTAACGCCTGCTTTTTGCAGGCGTTAAAATACAACCCGCTATGGGACCTCGGAGCTAATTACGGCACCGCAAAATTGCGGTGCCGTAATTAGCGCCTTCCCCATTCCCTATGGGGCAGAAATGGGAATGGGGAAGGGCAATGGTGGAAGGGGGATTTACCGCCCCTCCAACCTTGGAATGGGACGGTAAATCCCCTTTCCGCCAAGGCGGTGCCGGTATTTTACCGGCATGAGCCATGGCGCTAAAAGCGCCATGGCTCACCGCCTACCGTGTAATGAGGCCCAGTTACTGTCTCTACACGTCGGGTTTGCACTCAAACGCGAGACGCTGACTCGTGCATCTAAAGTATGTTTGCGTTACCATGGTAAAAAAAAAAGACATCAAGCGCACTCGGCGCCTTCAGCCAGCCAGTCCCCATGTTTCCCCCCTCCCAAGCCCGCCTCCCGACCCTCCCGCGCGCACGATTGGACCAAAACAAAACAGCCCCCTCGAACTTCTAGGTGCGCAGTGTCCTCGCCAGCACCATTTGGGAATGCAATCCACGGCGCCAGGGTGAGTGAGGAAGGCCAGGGCTTTAGAAAGCTCCTTTGGGTCAACATCTTCATTTTTTATTTATTTAAAAACAAAAAAAGACATCAAGTGCACTCGGCGCCTTCAGCCAGCCAGTCCCCATGTTTCCCCCCTCCCAAGCCCGCCTCCTGAACCTCCCGCGCGCCCGATTGGTCCCTCCCCCCCATATCTGAAATCCTCCGGGGCATCCCCTGCCCGGCAGCCCCTGCGGCTAAGGGCCCCAAGGCCAAGTGCGGCTCCGACATTGGCGGCTCTAAGATGTGTCTGCAGGTGTCCGCAGGGGAAGCCAGTGAAGCCAGCAGTCAACAGACACCAACAAAAACTGTGAGTGTGGCATGGGTGGGGAGTAGAGCAATCACTCTACTCCAGAAAACCACTGCCACTCTATCTTACCTCCCAATAACATAAAGTGCCATAATATTAGCATGTCCATACTTAGATAGAATTGTAAATGTTGGCACGTCCACACTTAGATAGAATTGTGAATGTTGGCACGTCCACACTTAGACAGATTTGTGAATATTAGCATGTCCACACTTAGATAGAATTGTAAATATTAGCATGTCCACACTTAGATGGAATTGTGAACACTAGCCTGCATCACATCTAGATAGAATTGGAAATATTAGCATGTCCACACTTGGATAGCATTGGAAATATTAGCATGCCCACACTTAGATAGAATTGTAAATATTAGCATGTCCACACTTAGATAGTATTGTGAACATTAACCTGCATCGCATCTAGATAGAATTGGAAATATTAGCATGTCCACACTTGGATAGCATTGTAAATATTAGCATGTCCACACTTAGATAGAATTGTAAATATTAGCATGTCCACACTTAGAGAGAATTGTGAACACTAGCCTGCATCACATCTAGATAGAATTGGAAATATTAGCATGTCCACACTTGGATAGCATTGTAGATATTAGCATGTCCACACTTAGATAGAATTGTAAATATTAGCATGTCCACACTTAGAACTGTAAATATTAGCATGTCTACACTTAGATAGAATTGTAAATATTAGCATGTCCACACTTAGATAGAATTGTGAACACTAGCCTGCATCACATCTAGATAGAATTGGAAATATTAGCACGTCCACACTTGGATAGCATTGGAAATATTAGCATATCTGCACTTAGATAGAATTGTAAATATTAGCATGTCTACACTTAGGTAGAATTGTGAATGATGGCACGCCCACACTCAGATAGATTTGTAAATATTAGCATGTCCACACTTAGATAGAATTGTAAATATTAGCATGTCCACACTTAAATAGAATTGTAAATATTAGCATGTCCACACTTAGATAGAATTGTGAATGTTGGCACGTCCACACTTAGACAGATTTGTAAATATTAGCTTGTCCACACTTAGATAGAATTGTGAATGTTGGCACGTCCACACTAAGAACTGTAAATATTAGCATGTCTATACTTAGATAGAATTGTAAATATTAGCATGTCCACACTTAGATAGAATTGTGAGCACTAGCCTGCATCACATCTAGATAAAATTGGAAATATTAGCATGTCCACACTTGGATAGCATTGGAAATATTAGCATGTCCACACTTAGATAGAATTGTAAATATTAGCATGTCCACACTTAGATAGAATTGTGAATGTTGGCACGTCCAAACTTAGACAGATTTGTAAATATTAGCATGTCCACACTTAGATAGAAATGTAAATATTAGCATGTACACACTTAGATAGAATTGTGAACACTAGCCTGCATCACATCTAGATAGAATTGGAAATATTAGCATGTCCACACTTGGATAGCATTGTAAATATTAGCATGTCCACACTTGGATAGCATTGGAAATATTAGCATGCCCACACTTAGATAGAATTGTAAATATTAGCATGTCCACACTTAGATAGTATTGTGAACATTAACCTGCATCGCATCTAGATAGAATTGGAAATATTAGCATGTCCACACTTAGAGAGAATTGTGAACACTAGCCTGCGTCACATCTAGATAGAATTGGAAATATTAGCATGTCCACACTTGGATAGCATTGTAGATATTAGCATGTCCACACTTAGATAGAATTGTAAATATTAGCATGTCCACACTTAGAACTGTAAATATTAGCATGTCTACACTTAGATAGAATTGTGAACACTAGCCTGCGTCAAATCTAGATAGAATTGGAAATATTAGCACGTCCACACTTGGATAGCATTGGAAATATTAGCATGTCTGCACTTAGATAGAATTGTAAATATTAGCATGTCTACACTTAGATAGAATTGTAAATGTTGGCACGTCCACACTTAGACAGATTTGTAAATATTAGCATGTCCACACTTAGATAGAATTGTGAATGTTGGCACGTCCACACTTAGACAGATTTGTGAATATTAGCATGTCCACACTTAGATAGAAATGTAAATATTAGCATGTCCACACTTGGATAGCATTGTAAATATTAGCATGTCCACACGTAGAACTGTAAATATTAGCATGTCTACACTTAGATAGAATTGTAAATATTAGCATGTCCACACTTAGATAGAATTGTGAACACTAGCCTGCATCACATCTAGATAGAATTGGAAATATTAGCATGTCCACACTTGGATAGCATTGGAAATATTAGCATGTCCACACTTAGATAGAATTGTAAATTATAGCATGTCCACACTTAGATAGAATTGTGAATGTTGGCACGTCCACACTTAGACAGATTTGTAAATATTAGCATGTCCACACTTAGATAGAATTGTGAATGTTGGCACGTCCACACTAAGAACTGTAAATATTAGCATGTCTACACTTAGATAGAATTGTAAATATTAGCATGTCCACACTTAGATAGAATTGTGAATGTTTGCACGTCCACACTTAGACAGATTTGTAAATATTAGCATGTCCACACTTAGATAGAAATGTAAATATTAGCATGTACACACTTAGATAGAATTGTGAACACTAGCCTGCATCACATCTAGATAGAATTGGAAATATTAGCATGTCCACACTTGGATAGCATTGTAAATATTAGCATGTCCACACTTAGATAGAATTGTTAATATTAGCATGTCCACACTTAGATAGAATTGTAAATATTAGCATGTCCACACTTAGATAGAATTGTGAGCACTAGCCTGCATCACATCTAGATAGAATTGGAAATATTAGCATGTCCACACTTGGATAGCATTGGAAATATTAGCATGTCCACAATTAGATAGAATTGTAAATATTAGCATGTCCACACTTAGATAGAATTGTGAATGTTGGCACGTCCACACTTAGACAGATTTGTAAATATTAGCATGTCCACACTTAGATAGAAATGTAAATATTAGCATGTACACACTTACATAGAATTGTGAACACTAGCCTGCATCACATCTAGATAGGATTGGAAATATTAGCATGTCCACACTTGGATAGCATTGTAAATATTAGCATGTCCACACTTAGATAGAATTGTTAATATTAGCATGTCCACACTTAGATAGAATTGGGAACATTAGCCTGAGCCGCATCTAGATGGAATTGTGAATATTGGCATGTCCACACTTAGATAGAATCGTGAATATTTGCACGTCCACACTTAGATAGAATTGTAAATATTAGCATGTCCACACTCAGATAGAATCGTAAATACTAGCATGTCCACACTTAGATAGAATTGTGAACATTAGCCTGCGTCGCATCTAGATGGAATTGTGAACATTAGACTGCGTCGCGTCTGGATAGAATCATGAATGCTAGCATGTCCACACTTGGATAGAATTGTGAATGTCGGCATGTCCACACTTGGATAGAATGGGAACATTAGCCTGCGTCGCATCTAGATAGGTTTTTGATTGAAGGATAGCATGCCCGCACCTAGAGGAAACTCGAATGTTAGCATGTGCCACACTTAGAACTGTGAACACCAGTCTGCGCCGCTCCTAGATAAGATTGTGAATGTTAGCATGCCCACACCTAGATAGAACTGTGAACATTGGCCTGCGCCGCTTCTAGATAGGACTGTGAAAGGCCAAGAAGTGCCGCACTTGGAGAAAACTGTGAATATCAGCATGCTAAAGGTCAGGTAACCCACTAACCAATATAACCTCAAACTCTGCATACTTATCTCACTCAAAACTCACACAACCATCTCTCGCACCACAAGCCGCATGCACTTCACAACACTGCAACAACACATAAGCCGGAGCAACAGCACACGCGGACTGACACCGATCCAATACCTGCACCAAAGCTCAGTATCTGGTCTATACCGAGCTGAAGCTGCCAACAAAGCACCACTCCTCTCACTATCCTACTCCCTCTTCACCTTACTAACCCATCCCACCTTATCATTTACAGATCCGCCAGAGCGCCTGGGGACCAATTCCGTTGGTGACGGTGCGCGGTACAAATACCTTTAACATTTAACATGGTATCCTCGTACGCCCATATTTCATTTTGCACTCAAACAAATGAGAGCACATCCTATGTCTACATGTTTACTCACGTTCCCAAATCTAATCTATTATTACAAGTTAATATCCTACTGCCTCTACGTGACTAGTTTTGTTCTTCGCTTACATTAAAAAATACAGCCTCCTGACTCACTGCGTCGGCTCGCCCATTAAGGGAGAAATGCAGACCCACGTATCTAATGGTTTCTTTGGTTACCATGGTTTCCCTGTGTGGCCGTCTTCCCTTTCCACTATCTGACATTTACGGGGCGCCATGTTCTGGGATAGAAGAATATTACTACCAATTACATGTATGCCTGTCCCCAACTTTGTGTGCTTGTGGGTTCTCGTGATTTAAAATTACCATGAATTCCTATCAGAACAGTGATAGATTCCAAACGCTGACTTGATGCGTGTTGAGCAATACTAACCTATCCTTGTTACAGATCCCTCAATTTGATGTATATAATCTACATTGCACGCCGTGATCGTGGTATTGATAATAAATATATATCAAAGTAAATTTCAAGTCAGTGCATCAAAGCTTTTTCGACTTCACATCTAATTATACTTGATTGTATTAAACCCACCCGGCAGGCGCAAGGTATATCTGCCTGCTGATTCATAGCATAGATCCATTAGGGTTCAACTCTGACATCAACCAATCTTATTAATAGTTAGCGGTGCCTCTAAGCCCACCTATTTTGCTCACAGACCCTAAGTATTCCAGAGACTATCTTGCCCTTTGGATGGTAAACCTCTTGCTAGGGAGTACTATAATCTCATGTTAATATATCAATTTAAACACCTAGTGTTACCGTATTCATACATTCTTAGGCTCTCATGACCTAATGATTACTACCGTGTGTACTCTCAACAATGGTATTACCCCATACCCATACTTGGTAGTCTTGCTGCCATTCTTTGATTTAATCATTGGTTGTTAGTCACAACTACCATATCATAAATGTATCTTGTTTCAAGATCTACAAAAAAGACACCATCTTGCTGTCTTTATTCAAACCATGTTCCAATGTTCTGAATCTGCAAATTAATGTCGCCTCTGCTTGTCTAAGTGGTCACTCTCTATTTCTACCTCTTCTACCCAATGTCACTTTTTGCAGTCCGATAAATTTGATGTCCTGTTTTCTGTCCATTTGATGTTCCTTATGCCAATGACACACCAATGGCAACATAGGATTCTGACTTCCAATTGCCGACAAGTGTTCTCTTATTCGTATTCTCATTTCCCTTATCGTACTCCCTGTGTAGATACATTTGCATGCACACATTATAGCATAGACCACATATTTGGTCCTACAGTTAATATTCTCCTTTATTTTCATTTTGATGCCTTGTCTGTCCTGGAACATGTCTGTGCAGTCCTACACATATTTGCCTAATGTACAGGTACCACATTTCCTGAAACCCACAACATCCAATCTCAGCCAGGCTTGGATTGGTACATTTGCCTCTTGGACTCAAATTACTTTTCTTGCACTCAAATTGCTTTTCAAAGTCTTTGCCCTCCTATAGATTATTTTCAGGCGTTCTTCCACAAATTTAGATATATCTGAGTCCAGTTTCAAAAGATGCCAATTCTTATGTAGGATTTTCCTTATCTCATAGTTATTTGAATCAAATGTAGTTATGAAGTTCACTTTTTCCTGGTCTTTCATTCTTAGCCTTTCTTTTTGAATTAGTGCTTGTTCCCTTGTTAGACTTTTTGCCTTCTCCCGGGCTGTTTTGATAGATTTCCATGGGTATCCTCTATGCTTGAATCTATCTTGAAGATAACAGATCACATTCATCAGCACATTTTAATGGGTCTTGGCAGTTTCTGCATGCTCGTATAAACTTTGCAGTCGGTATATTTCGTTTTACTGGTTCGTGATGACAACTTGTTGCGTATGAAGTGGAATTGACTTCTGTTTCTTTACAATACGTCTTTGTTAGTAAGTGGTAATCCACTGTGTAGATTGTTAGATCGAAAAAATGAATGCTGTTATGAATGCTCATACCAGTAATTTCGATTCCTACATCATTATGATTCAAACTTTCCATTAATTTTTCAAGTTCTTGTGGTACTCCATTCCAAATCAAAAGCACATCATCTATGTGCTGAGCCCACAAGACCACCTTTCTTGCAAATGCTTCATTTATATACACCATTTGGTCCTCAAACATTCCCATAAAAAGGTTAGCCAGGGCAGGGGCATATTTGGTTCCCATCGCCACTCCCTTCTTTTGTCTATAGAATTTGTCATCAAAAATAAATATGTTATAATCAAGGGTTGCCTCAAGCATCTCTTTCAGCATTTCCACGTGATGGTAATGTGAAGCAGAATCTCCTTTGAACACATACTCAATGGTTTTAATTGCTAGATCATGTCTGATTTACGTATACAGTGCACATACATCCAGAGTGGCCAAGAGATAATTGGTCTGCCAATTGACTTGATCTAAAGTCTTTATTGCATCTGCTGTGTCCTTCAAATAAGCCTTCAATGTTGGTACCTCCGGTCTCAAAATGTTATCAATGTATTCTGAAATCCTTTCGGTCGCCCATCCGATGCCGCTTAGTATGGGCCTACCTTCAGGGATATGTTCGAAGGTTTTGTGCACTTTAGGTAGGAAATATATTGTAGCTATCACTGGTTGTCTGCATCATGCATTCCTCTCAATACTCCAGCAGGGATCCATCCTATCACCCATTATAATAAACCTAAACATGCAGCTCCTACTCAAAGTTATATTCAAAGGTCAGCCACACTGCAGGGATTGCATGGCTAAAATGCTGTTTTTGCGGTCATTGAAACCTGGATGACGAGCACATACTTAAAACTCAAAGGGGGTAATTCATAGAATTTAGCGCACAAGTGGCGCACGCGGCTGGCGCACAGTGTGCGCGTGCGAATCCCTGCGCCAGCCGCGTGCACCAAAACCCATTTCCACGCACAGCGTATTTATGGATTCCAGCTACCAAAACCAGCCGTGGCGCACAGTGGCGCAGCGACCCTGCAGCAGCGCCAGTTACGCCCCCAAGAACGCCTCTCGCGCAGGGAAAAGCCATCAAAATCCCCAATCCAGCGCAAAGGGCTGCGCTAACCCTGTACCAGCACGGCAAGCGGGCTACGTGTATCACTGCGGTGTGCGGGAAGTACCTCACGTCATTTCAGCTGGGTACGTGTATTTCAGGGGTGCGCTTGAAGTTCCACACGCGATTCCATCAGGGTACGTGTACATCAGGGGTGCGCGGGAATTTTCACACGTGAATTCAGCAGAGTACGTGTATATCAGGGGTGCGCGGGAAGTTCCACACGCAAATGTCCTGGCTACGTGTATTTCGGGGTGTGCGGAAAGTTCCACACGCAATATCAGCAGGGTACGTGTATTCCAGGGGTGCGCTGGAAGTTCCACACGCGAATGTCCTGGCTACGTGTATCTTGGGGTGCGCGGGAAGTTTCACACGCGATATCAGCAGGGTACATGTATATCAGGGGTGCGCGGGAAGTTCCACACGCGAATGTCCTGGCTACGTGTATTTCGGGGTGCGTGGGAAGTTACACACGCGAATGTCCTGGCTACGTGTATCTTGGGGTGCGCGGGAAGTTTCACACGCAAAATCAGCAGGGTACATGTATATCAGGGGTGCGCGGGAAGTTCCACACGCGAATGTCCTGGCTACGTGTATTTTGGGGTGCGCGGGAAGTTTCACACGCGATATCAGCAGGGTACGTGTATTCCAGGGGTGCGCGGGAAGTTCCACACGCGAATGTCCTGGCTATGTGTATCTTAGGGTGCGCGGGAAGTTTCACACGCGATATCAGCAGGGTACGTGTATTTCAGGGGTGCGCGGAAAGTATCACACGCGATTCCATCAGGGTACGTGTATTACAGGGGTGCGCGGGGAGCACCACACGTGAATTGCACATGTGGGTCCTCCCAGGTGTTCCCTCTACACCCTCCACGGCCCCCGCAGGTGTCCCACACCACAGGGGCCTACCCTGCACATGTCCTGCAGGCACCCCATCCACCATGGCCATGCCCCCCAGCCAACCCACATGTCAACTTGCACTACTGCCCACCAACGCATGTCCCCCTGCACCCCCAGCCACCAGGGGCAGCCTCCACCAGGCCCCCACCCATGTCTCCCACCATCCCCACCCCCCAGCCACCAGGGGCAGCCTCCACCAGGCCCCCACCCATGTCTCCCACCACCCCCGCCCCCCAGCCACCAGGGGCAGCCTCCACCAGGACCCCACCCATGTCTCCCATCACCCCCACCCCCCAGCCACCAGGGGCAGCCTCCACCAGGCCCCCACCCATGTCCCCTATCACCCCGACCCCCCAGCCACCAGGGGCAGCCTCCACCGGGCCCCACCCATGTCGCCCACCACCCCCACCCTCCAGCTGTGCAGAGGCAGCCTCCACCAGGCCCCCACCCATGTCCCCTATCACCCCGACCCCCCAGCCACCAGGGGCAGCCTCCACCAGGCCCCCACCCATGTCTCCCACCACCCCCACCCCCCAGCAGTGCAGGGGCAGCCTCCACCAGGCCCCCACTCATGTCCAACTCATGTTCCCCTGCACCCCCACCCCCCAGCACTGTGGGGCACCTGCCAGCAGGCCCCCACTCATGTCCAACTCATGTTCCCCTGCACCCCCACCCCCCAGCACTGTGGGGCACCTGCCAGCAGGCCCCCACCCATGTCCAACTCATGTTCCCCTGCACCCCCACCCCCCAGCACTGTGGGGCACCTGCCAGCAGGCCCCCACTCATGTCCAACTCATGTTCCCCTGCACCCCCACCCCCCAGCACTGTGGGGCACCTGCCAGCAGGCCCCCACTCATGTCCAACTCATGTTCCCCACCACCCCCACCCCCCAGCACTGTGGGGCACCTGCCAGCAGGCCCCCACCCATGTCCAACTCATGTTCCCCTGCACCCCCACCCCCCAGCACTGTGGGGCACCTGCCAGCAGGCCCCAACTCATGTTCCCCAGCCAACATGTCATCACAATCTAGATCCCTGGTCCCTATGGTCAGCCTCCAAATGCAAAACACCCACCCGAGTATTGCATCCACCCGCTCAGAAATGGCAATTACATGACAGAACACCAATTGCAAGTTTCGAAACAAACACATGTCCCTCACATACACCCAATGGGTGTCAGTGAATCTCAAAACCCATATCATGATATGCATGAAACCAATGAGATGATACTACACATTGAAGTTCGATCAAAAAATATGTATTAAAGGAAACATAAATTGAATCAAAAATAAAGAAACAGAAATGGGAATGTACAAAAATGAAAAGAAGCATGTCCGTGAAAAAAAGCAAAACCAAAAATCATAATCCAAAGGAATGGTGTCCAAAGTCACAGTCCACAAAAGAAAATCCAATGGAAAATTACAATTGAAAGCCATTGCTCCATGGGTAAATTGTGAAAGAAAAAGAAAATCCAACAGTGAACTATGTACAGACGAACAAGCCAGGGTCCATTATCCCAACAAAAGAAATGAAACCTATCTAACAACACTAACTAATAAAAAAAAACTATATACAAAAATGTGGCCCATTGTCCAAAAGGTCCAAGATAAATTCAAAAATAAAGGAAACCTAACACTAACTACATAACTATGTACAAGGGCAGCGGGCTAGTCTGACGGCTCACTTTTGGATGTCCCGGGCCAGGGCATCATCAAACTCCTGCTCAATGTCCCGGAGGCGGTCCTCCTCCATGGCCCCGAGGGTCCGCAGGGCCGTCGACGTGTCCACCTCCAACCCCCCGCGGATTGCCTTGAGGCACTCGGCCCGCCTCAGGGCCCCCTGCATGGAGTTCTCCGCCCTGACCATTGTGAGCCGTGCCTCTTCTGCCCGCTGCCGCTCCGCATCTATGGCGTGGCCCAACCGCTGCCACACGGAAGACACTCTCTGTCCTGGGTCCTCCTGCCCTCCGGCCGATGCCTGCCCCTCCGATGTTGAAGGCCCCGAGCCTTCATGGCTCCCACCACGTTGCTGCTGCTGCTGTGCCTCTGCCAGTGCCCTGCCTCCTGCTGCCTGCACATCCTCCGCCGGCTGGGGTACAGTCGTTGATGTGGCCACCCCTGCTGGACGTCCGACTCCCGACTGTGGCAGGGATGCCTCTTCCACCAGCCTGGCCGCACCGTCAGAGGCAGCTCCACAGGGCACCCAGGTGACTGATGGGTAGGAAGATGGCACAGAGGACGACTGGCGCGTAGGGGGTTCAGTTGAGGAGGGGGTCGTAGCAAGCCCCATCAAACGGAGGAATCCAGCCTGGGTGACCTGTCCCAGTAGGCTGACGTGGTCAACGAGCCATTCGAGATGACATGCAGTCTCCTCATGAAAAGACTGCAGGTCACCTCGCATGGCCCGTTGACGCAACGCCACACCAGTCAGGACAGGCTCAACCCGGACCCGGATAGCCACATCCGCAGGCAGAGGAAGGCCAGTTGTCGTTTGCTCATCCCCTGCCTGAAAACGGGTCTCGACGTAGGCATCCCTGCTGGTGCAAGATGATGCAGGGACAGGATCAGGGACAGGATTGCACACAGGCACCTCCGCGGCGGCCTGTGCTGCCTCCTGTCTCTGGTCCTGCACTGCAGCACTAGCACCAGTGGGATCCCCACCTCCAGACCCCGTCTCTGTTGCTTGCACGGCCTCCTCCTCCGCCAAACCCCCCACCAACCTGGATGACTTTGTGCCATCTTCCCCCGTTGGGCCCTGTGGGGTCCCAGCTGCCCCTTCTGCTGCCGAGGAGTCCAACTCCAACCTCCGCCTCTTGGACCTCCCCCCGGCAGCTGCGGCCTGGGACGCGGCACCAGACTCCTCACTCCCTGACGAGATGACAACATGGGAGGGGAGCCGGGCCTTGCGTCTCCGGCTGGCGGTGGGATCCCCGCCGCTGTGCTCCACAGCACCTTCTCCACCCTCTTCATCAGTTGACGCTGCAGACAGGGAGAAATAAACACAGGCATCAGGGCACTGTACAATGGACACATACACACATGACAGTTGTACATGAGTGGCATTGGCAAACCTCAGACATGCCATCACAATCCCCAACACACATGTCATTTCAACTCGCACACATGAGCCATACCACAGCTATATCGCAACTGCCAGCACCATCCATACACATACAACAGCATGAGCAGGCAAAGCTGAGCCAGACATCACATGCAACACAGGAAGTGCACCACACATGTACACACACCACCACACTTGCATGCATGTGTACACCTCTGCCAAGTGTCGCAGTGTTCAGATGGGCATCCATGTCACATCTGCCAATCAGGCTTCCACATCCCGCTGTCACATGCATCCATGTTGCATCACTGTTGCACCCTTGTCAAATACACACAAATGCACATGTACACAGTGCTGATACATGCACCTGAAAGCAACATACATGCGTGACATCACGGACATGTCTACTTACATACACATTCATCCAAACATGTGTGCCCACACAACTGCATTTGACATGCAAGCCTACACACAAGCACCATCCATGTCTCACACATTACAGCCCTCGCATGTGTTAGCCCCACGGCCCTGTACACCCCCACCCATACTCGACCCCATACAAACAGATGTGCAACCTGCACACTACTGAAACATCACCACACGCACAGCTCACAATCAGGATGCATGTACACTTACCGCTCGACTCCAGACGTGTCTGCCTCTCAAGGACCTGGACGTGGAGCGCTGGGGATATGCGTTCCAGGACCCTCATCGGATCTTCCGACAAGTGGCCCCGGCGCCCCTTGGCATCCGCTGCCTTCAAGAGGCGCCGGGCCTTGTTCAGGGTCCTGGACCTGAAGTCCTCCCAGCGCTTCTTGACATGTTGTAAGTCGCGGACTGCCACCCCCTCCGTGTTGATGGCAGTCACGATGTCAGTCCAGATCCGAGTCCGTCCTTCCTTGTCGGCGCGGGAACTTCCGAAGAGGGCATCATATTGCCCCAGGACTTGCTCCACCAGGACACCAACTTCCCTGGCACTGAAGCTGGTGCCCCTCTACCTCTCCGGCCGGGGGTTGTCAGTGGTGCCAGATGTTGCAGTGCCCGACATGACAACCCCAGAGGCAGGAGTGGGTGGGCAACTGGGTCCTGGGGCTGGGCTGTGGAGCGATGGAATCCCAGTCGGGAGTCTTCGGTTCCAGCAGGGGTGGTCACAGCAACAGCACCCCTGGCTGATGTGCAGGCAGCAAATGGCAGGGCACGTAGGCAGCAGGCAGTCAGGCAGCAGCAGATGGCAGGTGGGAGCGTGCTCGGGGCTCTGGGGGGCAGTAGTTCGGCCTTCTGGGCAGGAGCGTGGTCTTCCGTGTGCTTACGCGTGGCCAGCTTGATACGGAGTGATTTGGCACGTGAAAATTCGGCACGTCAGCGTGTAATTCGAGGAAAGGACCTTAGCGCGTAAGCGCGTCTGCACGCATACGCAATTTCATTGGACAGAAGGCCCCTCAAGCGCAAGCGGCCCTGTGACGTGACGCGCACAGGCGTGCATGGGCATTTCAGCGCGCGTGAAAAACTGCACGTCCGCGTGTAATACGAGGAAAGGGCCCATGCGCATAAGTGACGTGACGCGCGCGTGCGTTTCCCTCAGCACGGGTTAAAGTTGAGCGGGCCCAGCAGTTCGCTGTACGTGCCTTTCATGGAGACCGACGTGTGTTGCTGCTTCCTGTTGTTTCGCGCGCCATCACAAATTCACAGCTATCAAGGACGTATCTCTTCTTTTGGCGGGGGTATTGGCTACGCGTGTTTTTCTGCATCGCGCTAGTCAGACGGTGAGTCGCACACGCTCTTTTTCCCACTGCGGGTGCCCCTGTGTATCACACTCATTTTCGATGTCATAGTAGCCTGCGTGTGCCACGCGTACGCGTTATTCGTGTTACTGGGTGCGACCGCGTACTGCGGGAGGTTGAATCCACGCATGTAGGCTGCAGGGTTGCGTGGATGGTTTTACTGCAGTTTTGGGGTGCCTGAGCGTTGCGTGACCCGTCACTACATCACCGGGGTCACATACAGCCTTGCAGGTGCAGGGGGGCTGTTAACATCTTGCTTCCCACCCCCTTCACCCCAATTACCCAGGTCAATTGTGGTGTACACCTCCCATTGGCACCACTCCATCTGTGCCGGCACTACTACATCTGTGCCATGGTTGGGAGGCCACCAAAGTTGAGGGGCGCCTCAGCTGGGCGTCCTCCTTGTGGCGGGCGTGGTCGGGGACGTGGCGACCAGGGAGTAGGGGGACTTCAGGGTGTCCAGGGCGGCCACAGAGGGGGAAGAGGCAGGGGTGCGCCACTTGAGCACAATGTTGTGCCATGTGTCGGTGCAGTCATGCCACCACCCTCTGTGGTTCCGGGGGATGCAGCTTCTGCATCTGGCACTGGCGCCCGTGTGACCCGGCAGTCCGTTCCATCGACTGCCACAGGCCCAAGGGTAGTGGTAGCTGCAGGTGCAGCTGTGGACACCGCCACCCAGGCTCGGGGTCTGCCAGCGCAGGCTGCGTTGGCACTTGAGGAGCCCTTGGTAGATCTCCAACAGGCCAGGAGGGAAACCATAGGGGCAGGCCGGGCTGCTCAGACCAAGACACGTGTCCCTGGGGCAGTCATGTCATCTGCTGCCCCGAACAGCCGGGTGTTGGCAAGTGCAGGGGCAGATGCACCCAACAGCACCCCGGTTGTGAGTCTGCCAACCAGGACCGTTGCGGTCAATGACCCTGCCACAGCTGATGTTGCTGCGCAGGATCCATTAGTGGGCACCCAGCTGCCACTGACACAAGTCAGGCCTTTGGTCATCCCTCCACCTGCCACTCCCTTGGCTCAATCCACCGAACCCACTGGCCATACTGGTCAGGGCGGCATTAGTCAGCCAAGGTCTGCGGCACAGTCCAAGAGGAGGAAGGTTGCACCTGCAGCACAGGCTGGGACCCCACACACAGCCACGACCTCCTGCACGTCGAGGAAGAAGCCTTTCTGTAAGCAGGAACTGGACTTCCTCATGAACTACGTGCGGGGCCACAGCCGTGACATGCTAGTGGGTGCAATAGTCAGACTACGGCTGCCCAACGTGACACCCACTAGAAGCATGTTGTCAGTTCATTCGGCCATGAGGTGCGCACGGCGCAAGAGTGCAAAAAGCGTTGGAATGACATCAAACGCAGCACTAAGGCTAAGCGTGCCTCTAATTACAACTTGACTCTGGTGACTGGCGGTGGGCCTGCACCAGAGGAGGAAGAGCTCACTCCGCATGAGGCACTTGTTGCGGAGTTCATACCACCTAAATTGGTCGAAGGAGTGGGAGAGATGCTGGACTTTGATGCCCAGTCCAGTGAGTGTTGATGCGTGTTTGTTGAGGACGTGTGTGTTTCACTTGTGGGATGTGTTGTGCATGGTTGCCGCTACATGTGACGTGTACATGGTTCTAATGTGTAAGTAATGCAATGCTTCCGTCATGCATGTCTCCTCTGCCTGCATGCGGGGACTCCATGTAGGCATGCTCCCTTGCCCCTCCTCCGCCACTCTGCATCCCAGTTCCACCTTTGCACTGGTGTTCTTCAATCTTGCCAAAATGTAATTTCTTGTTCATTTGTCCTGTGTAGATGCTAACTTCCAGCGTAGAATCTGCCAAACATATGCCGTGTGGTACAGCCTTAGTACTTGATGCAGGGTATCTCACTTGTACTGTGCATAGGTCAGATGTCCCGCAGGGACATGAGTGCCCATTCATGCTCCATGTGCATTGCACGCATGCCCCTATGTGTCCTTGACTGGATGATCACTGTAATACAAGTCCTTGGTTACATACATTGCCTGCCATCTCATCAGCCTTCCCATGTCAACTGTGGCTCAGTCCTGCGTTGCAGACATGTTTAGGGTCTGACAATCTGTGTGGCTCACAGGCCTCAGCCTGTTCAATGGCCAATGACTCTGTCCAACTGTGGTTGTGTCTTCTTCACACATGGGCGGAATCCAGAGTTTTCATCATGTGTCCTGCTTACTGTCCCAACATCATTTGCAGTGTTGTCACTTGAATCACACTAAGCTGTTGATGCCAGTCAACACTGCCTGTCAATATACAGGTGTATGGTCAGCCTTTTGATACCATGCTAGGCATCCCTGCTTTGGTACTGGGGTGGAGGGGTGCTTGGCTTCTAGATATGGTACACATTGAATGCACAATGCACGTGATGTCTGAATTTGACATTGCACTGCCTTCACATTTCCTGGCACACACCATGGAGTCCTTGTACATGTAGGTAGTGAGTGGCGTACACATTTTCTGCACTGCATAGACCCACTTCCATGAAAACTGCCACCTTTCAACAGGTCTGCTCACAGAAGCAATTCAAAGTTGACCCAGCATGCATGCCAGGTTATATGTTGTGTGTCACATGTCTGCCTGATGCGTTTGCTGTCAGTGTGTGTGTGTGTTGTGTGCTTCTGACATGTGTAGTGACCTTTTTTCTCTCTATTTTTCAGGTGATGACGCAATGGAAGCGGAGGATGGTGTTGTCATGCCAGGCACAGGGTTGTTACCACTACATCAACCCGGCACTAGTGGGGGTCGTGGGGTGGTAGGCCATGAAAACCCCCAAGTGCTACAGTCCATCTTGTCTCTGGCTGCCTATGAGTCCAGCCTTGATGACGACTCTGACGTCCATGTTGAGTTGGATGAGCATCAAGTCCATGTGTCAGGGGTGAGTGATTCTGATGTGGACACTCCTCTGTCTGTGACACCTGCACTGTGGGATCAGACAGTCTTGGTTCCTCTGCCCGTGGTGGATCGGGACGCAGGGTCACCCTCCACACCAGTCACTGATGTGCCTGGGACATCACGTCGACGGGGGCATGTAGTCGTGCAGCTGCGGGCGGTGCCAACACAGCGAGGACCCCGGTCCTTGGGTCCCGCAGGGGTCAAGCCCAGCAACGCGGTCGCCGCGCGCAACCGCAGTATACTGAGTGGGAGCAAGACATGACTGCCAATTCAGAACGGCAGGGGGCAGCAATGGAAAACATCGCTGAGAGCATGGAGCGTGTGGCCCGATCTGTGCTCCCCCCTGCTAGGCAGGTGCTTCTCCAGCAGCAGGCGGCACGGTCCACGGCCCGCTCGTTTAGGCTGGGCATGGCGGCCTCAGACAGGGCACGCCAGGCTGAAATGTCGTCTCTGCGTCAAGCAATTGCTGCTCACGCAGAGGCGCACATGGATGCCCTGAGGGAGGAGTATGCTTCCCTCAGATCCACTCTGGGTGTCCTTATGATGTCCCAGAGGCAGCAGGCAGAGGAGAGGTTTGCACAGCTTGAGCGTACCATCTCGGCTGAGCTACAGGCTTGCCGGGAGGTGCAGCGGTTGTCCAGCCAGGCCTTGCAGGAGGAACTCCGTGTTACACGTGCTACCTTGCAAGAGGAAGCACGTGTATCACGTGAGGTTCTGCATGCCGACCTACGTCACATCGCCACACAGAACCAGGCTCACCCGTCCGGCAGACTTGCTGCTGACGAAGGGCAAGCTGCGGCTAGGCGTGGCCAGGCTACTGTGCCACGTCCTCCTTTCCAGGATGAGCCAGACTCGGACGACCATCTATCTCCCACATAGGTCGGGCTGTGCAGGCGTTGAGCCCATGGAGGTTTTTTTTTTGGCTCAGCATCATCGCATGTGGATGTTGAGCAGCACCCTGTACCTCCTCCCTCCTGGGTGCCTCCCCTCCCCCCGGGTCGTATGTGGCCATTTTTGATTTTTCTTTTAGTTTAGTTAGTTAAGTTTCTGTTTGATAGTTAGTTTAATTAGGTAATGTAGGTTTTCCATAGTTAGTGTAATTAATTAATATAGTTTAAAATTGCTTGTCTATTGTGCTTTCATGTGACGGTGCGGTGCTTTGTGGCTTTTGAAGGCATCCACTGTCTGTTCCAGCTGGGCCCTTCAGGCTTGTCTTGTGTATGTGTTTGCTGCTTGGGGTCCTTGACTCGCATATGCCACTCCTGCCTCCCTTATCCATGGGCTCGCAAGGATGGTTCAGTGTTACAAACTTTTACACAAGGGCTTTGGACTGTCATATCTGTGGCATGTCTGGTGCTGTGTGACTTGTGTTTACACCCATAGTGGGGATGATTTTGGCGTTATTGTCCACTGTTCAGCTTTTGCTAGATGGGGTGTTTCATGATTAATGTGCACATTAATTGCTATGCATTGTGTAGTATGTTTCTTATCTTTACTGTACACGTGCTTGTTGCAATTCATGCTGTAGATAGTGTTCCACACTTTGGATGTGAAAGACGGACTGATGGTGTGATTTATGATGTAAGTCTCTGACATGGTCCAGTAATGAGATGCCTGAAGAGACACACACAGATAACTTTAAAGCATTAATCATGTGTTTCATGCCCTTTCTGCAGGGGGATGAGCCTCCAGAGCACCTTTGCCAGCAGACATGGCCCATTGGAGGACGGAATTCTGGACCAGTTTGTTGGTGCCCACATGCACATGTGTGCACATGCAGAGGCACAGGGATTGCAGACCTACATCCTAGAACTGCTGACGTGTTCCGAGGAACCCCAGGCAAGGTGAGCAGCACAGGGGGGCCACAACACAGCAAAGCTTGCACCAGGCGAGTTGCACATGCAGGCTTAGTCACAGCACTGAGGGTGAGCTTGGACGAATATTGGTGTTGAAGCACACAATGCAGCTCAGATGTGTTGGTGGACTGATGGCTGTTGATTGTAAGGTTGTCTGGAACACCTGCAGGGGCAGTGGCACATACCCTCCGGTACACCAAAGTTTATCGAGGCACTTGTATCAACCATGTAGCCTTCCGAGACATGGAAAGGGGCAGCTCACAGGGACATACAGCAAGGGACCTACTCGGGTGCAGTGCATTTCATTTCCATGTACTTTATGATGAATGCACTGCCAACTTTGTTTCGGTCATGGTGGTACGCAACTTGCTCTGAAGTCATGGCTTGCTATATGGGTCTGTCTGCTTACCCAGGGAACATTGCATGTTGTGTGAATTGGGACACATTGGTGTTCCATTTGCCACACACCCACCGGCGGCTGACTTACTGCATTGACTGTGTATGACCCGTCACAGGGGTAATGTTATATATGGGTACGAAGCATCTACACCAGATTGTCTGTTTGTAGAGTAGTTTGTTGCTATGGGGCATGTTTGTTGGTGTGTTTTTGTGTAATTGGCACGTACAGGATGTTGACTGTGGCTCTCTTTGCAGCATTGCAGGGGTCCTGTAACCGGACCTGAGAGTGCGCAGGCAGGAGGCCAGCACTCAAAACCAGAGCTAAGTGTCTTGTTGTTTTTCTTTCAAACGGCTCTGCATAGGCTTGCTGGGGGGTGCACTAATGCATGGATGTATGTGTGATTCAATTTGGTATGTTTTTTCCCCCCTAATCACCCGGAATCCTTTGCAATTTTGAACCCTGTACCCTCTACCCGGTGTTCCTGCTTCCCGTACCTATCCAAGCAACGTTCCCTAACCCTCTTTCCCCGCTGGGGTTGCGGATGCCTGTATAAGCCCCGAACTTGCAGGCGCCAAAACCCTAGAGGGGGTGGTTGGTTCGTACCACTCCTAAGCCTGGACTACAGAAGGCCATGACAATGATGTCCAAGTTTGTTTGGATTGTGTATGTGTTTATGCAGGTAGTACATTTTCGTGCATTCCCTACTTTCATGTGTCATTCCTCCTCCCCTCTCCTGCCACTCATTCCAGTTATCCAGTATGCCAACACCTGTCCCGACTGCATATCCCCGACCCTCCTTCCCCACCAGGGTCTAAGGGGCCTGTGTGAGTTTGACCTTGCAGGCACCCGGGACACAGTGGGGGTGGTTGTTTTGTGACACTCCCGCGCCTGTACACGGGACCTGTGACAGTACACATCCATTCATGGTGCATCATCCTATGTTATGTACCACACATGGTTCACATCCTGTTGTGACATTGTTTTACTGTGCTACCTTGGTTGTTTCATCATTGTGGTAGTACTTGGCCTTTGTGAGGTACTGCTACGTCAAGTCATCTACTGGAGGGTGTTCTGGTTCGTTTTTATACCTTGGATTTTGTGATTTTGGAAATGAGTGTGGATTCTGAGGGTGCAGGCACCTTTTTACACACAAGGTGGGAGATGGTGACGAAGGGTAAAGGTGATCCTGTGGCCAGGTGGAATTGAGGGTTGAAGGCTCCATGACCCAGGTGCAGTTGTTCAGTGGGTCATGGTCATTTGTGAGGGAGGGGGGGGGTTGTTGTTGATAGTTGCCTTGCCCTGCAGTGTGATGGGAACCCTGACATTGTAATGGTGGTATCCTATGTACATGTTGTGTTCTGCTGATCAATGCCTGTTCATGTGTTGTGTTTACCTTTCAGGTGCGAGGGGATAGTTATGGTTTGACATGCTGGGGTGTACACATGGTGAATGTTCTCATGTGATGTGTAGAGAACACTGATGGTCACTTGATTGCACATGCATATGTTGAGTCCATGTCCTTGCTGACCCACACACTTGCACTCTGATACACTACATGTACTCCCACCCTTGCATATCCACGTGTACACTGTTTGCCTTCTGGTGCCCACTGTGTCCCTGCAGCACATGTTCTGTGACCAATTATGGATCCTGTACATGCCTAATTTGCTTTTTGATGTGGTCTGTCGCTTAGATGTGATGCTCAGGGTGTGCATCACACACAATGGCTGTTCACTGTGCTGTGCGCTGAGCAGTGTGTTGCAGGAGTAGGACACAGCACACAGAAGCTGCAGTGTTGATTTTGCAATGCACAATGTGCATGTAGACAGGCATTCATTGTTATGTTACGTCTACAACTCTTGTAATGCATTTGGAAATGACTTATTTTGGGTGGGAGGTTGTTGGTCTGTCATTTCATCTGATTCCAGGTCAGGCATCATTGTCTGATGCCACTCTACATTTTGGACATGGCAATGTGTACCTTATTGCTACTGTGTTGGTGTATGGGTATTGCTTGCCATGTCATGTTGTGGTTTGGGAGGGTTTGAGTGACATAACAGTGATGGCCATGGCCTGTTTTGCAGGTGTGTGTGATGCACACCTTGCATGTCAGGGTCATCCGCTTCTCAGAGCAACTAGCTGGGGGTAGATCTCTCTCCGCGGCAGGGCCCTCCCTCTGGAACAGCCTTCCTGCCTCACTGGAACTTGAGGGGAACCATCTCCGGTTCGGGAAGCACCTCAAGACCTTCCTCTTTGCTTCTGCTTTCTCTCTGCCTCTCCTTTGCAAAATTCTTCACTGGAACTGCACTGGATCTGCAACTGGGCCACTCTCACCGACCTCGGTCCCTGGCCCAGCCACTCTCCACTTGCACTGCCTCCCTGGCAACCCCTGCACTGCGGTACTGTCTCTCTATCCCTACAGCCCCTCCTTCCCAGCACTTGTCTGCATTTACCTTTGCAGTTGCCACCAGCTGGCCTATGTATTTGTTTTTTAGTCTACTTACCCTGTACTGCACTCCCCCCCTCCCCTTGCACTTTTCCCTTCCCCCTACCCCTGCACTTGCACAATCTAAATGACACCTGGCCTAGTAGTATCGTTGTCTGTCTTCCCTTGTTCCCCCCTCCCTGCCTCATCGCACCTTGAAATACTTGTGTATAGGCCATATCATGTCATGTCATATGTGTGCCTTTTGGTCACACAGGGGAGCTTGTGTTTAAGTAGCTAGGGATGCAGACAATGTGGCACTTCCATGGCAACTATCTCAGGGTGGTAGGGTTGTGACAGTTGACTGTCTCTTTGTCATCATCGATTGTCACCTGGTATGTGCCAGGCCTGTGTGCACTCCGCAGGGGTGGGAGTTTAGGTGAAAAATGTGGCCACAAGCTGGGTCCGGGCTTCCTCACCACATGCCCTGTCCCCTCCCATGGGCAGCGCCTGTGCCTGTGGTTGGGGATGTGGGGGCACCACCATGTCCACCGGGACGCCCTGCCGTGTTGCAACATTGTGCAGGACACATGCTGCCACAATGATCCTGCACACTACTGGTGGTGCATAGAGTAGCTGCCCGCCAGAGCGGTCAAGGGAGCGGAAACGTGACTTGAGCACTCCGAATGTGCGCTCCACTATGGCCCTGGTTGCAATATGGGCAGCGTTGTATCTTAACTGGGGTGGTGTGGTGGGGTTACGGATTGGCGTCATCATGTGGTTGCTCAGAGGGTAGGCACTGTCCCCTGGGGAGGTGTAAATGGTTGTGATTATTGGGGTTTGTTTATTTGTGTGTGTGTGTGTGACATGCATGCATGTGCAAGGGCATTTGTACTCACCTAGGAGCCATGTGTCGCCATGCTGCCCATCTTCCAGGGCCCGGCTCAGGGCGGACATTCTGTATATGAAACTGTCATGGGTGGAGCCAGGGTAGTTTACAGAGGTGATGATTCCCTTTGCATCGCATACCACCTGTACATTGATGGAATGCCAGTGCTTGCGGTTTCGGTAGATGTGCTCAGTGGCCCTAGGTGGACGTAGGGCCACATGGGTGCAATCTATGGCACCGAGCACTTTGGGGAACTGTGCCACCCTGAAAAAATCCAGGACAACGGCCTGCCTTTCTGCGGGTGTTCTGGGCATGTATATGTGCCTGCGGACTGAGGGGCGCGCTGTCATGATTGCCAGTACCTGGTGTAGGCAGCGTGACTGCGTGGCCTGTGAGACCCCCCCACTATGGCAGTAGTCCGCTGAAATGACCCAGTGGCCAAAAAATGCAGGACATTGAGCAGCTTCTACAAGGGGCTCAATGCTTGGGAGCAAAGGGTGGGGGAGGTAAGGTCATCTTCCCACTCCCTGACCAGGTCTAGGATGATGTGGGGTGGAAACCTATACCTGCCGTAGACCTGGTCATCAGGCATCCTAAAAAGGCTTGTTCCCCTGTGTGCGTCTTTTGCCGTGCGCAGGTTTCCCGTATTCGGATCCATGAATACGGGTTGTTTGCGTGCGTGTGGGCGTTCTGTGTAGTTCCCTGCAGTACTTCCCCAGTTACGCCTTCTTTTTCACACGTTATTCCCCATTCCGCGTGTTACGCCCACTGTTCCGCCCACTTTGGTTGTGTGCGGCGCGCTATGTGCGCTTTTGCTGTGCGCGTAGCGCACGCCGTGTATGCCTGCGTGCGCCATGGCAGGATTGGGTGCACAGACAGCGGGAAACACGAGCAGCGTCTTCCTTGAATCGCACACGTGCACGTGCGCTGCGTTTCTCGCGCTTGCGCTACCTTGCGCCTGCTTGCGCATGGATTTTCGGCGCACGTTTGTTCCATGAATCGGCCCCAAAGTGTCTTTGTGCTCTGTGCCAACCTCGCCAACCAAGCACTCATGCAATCATGCCTATCAAATATAAACCTCAGATTATTCGTGCTGAAACTAGCCCCAAAATCTCCAGATTTCATTTGGGAATGCAGCCTCTCCTTTAAACAGTGCATCACCAAAAAGATACACACAGCCTGGTAGCAACTCTCACACTTGCACACAATTAAACCCTTTCTACCACCCACTGAAATCAGGCACCTTCCAAATCCCTGGTACTGCCACATCTAAACAGCGGGGAAGTACTCCTCACAAGTGTTCCAGCCACAGCCCTCACACCACGCAATACAGTAAAACATGCCACAGCAAGACCAATCACTCACACCAGACTAGTCCACCACAACACTCAAATTATCAGGGAGTTGCGCTGGCTGCTGATACCAGCTGTGCCCATCTTCAAACACCCTGCATTAAATTGAAGGCAGTGGCGAACCAATAACCACCGAACCTAGCATACTACACATTCATCATCGAAATCCAAGAACCCGAACTATTGCAAGACTAGAAATATGCTGGGAAGTTGAAACCAATAAGCAGGCCTTGTGCATTTATGTGCCACTACTATAGAACAACATCCCACGGGACATTTGCACATCTCCAACGATCCTACAGGCTAGGAACTGAAGGCCCTACTCAACACCAATCCAGGACCAATAAACTAAAGGGGTGATCATTGGACATGCTGTAATCAACTATATATTTCTCTGTGCCAGGGACTCAGTCTGTATAAAGTCAATCCTATGTGTTCATTGCTCTGTTGCTCCTCATCTAGGTATGTACATATAAAACTTTACATAGAGACATAACAGTATTGAAGAAGTGGGCTCCCTGAGTCAGTGACAAATGAATGGCCGGCCATTGAACACTGAAGCATGTAGAGTTGCATTCAATGAAAATTCGATCTTTTTGTAGAATAGAACAATCGAAATTCCATTGAATTCCTAATAGTCTTAATGCAAGGCCATACATTACTTAGAAAATGCATTTTAAGCCATTTACATTGCATCACTACCACACAGGTTTTATAAAGTGGCACTCGCAAGTTTGTATAAAAGGGATTTTTACAGTGACATGAAAAATCAGGAATAACAATACAGGTTTTCACAGTAACTCAGTGAGTGTTCTATGGGAAGATCTACTTTAACAGAACTATGGTGCTTATGGTATCACCCACCATTCACCTCATTAAGCGGGCCCAACAATATAACAACTCTCACTTGTCTCCCGATAGGGGAACATATTCTTCAATATTTAAAGTGAAAGACATTTCAAAACATTGGAAAAACTTGCGCAGACCAATCACCAGACAAAACGAAACATTCTTTGAAAGGGGCTGGCACTCTGCGAATGGCATTCATTGTTAAGCTCATCTTGGCTTTTGAGCTGGCTGTTAAACACATCTGTGTACTGATAATAACAGAATTGTTGGGACAAAATCAACTGATCATTTTAGCTTCACTGGCTCTTGAATTACATGTGATGCATTGATGATCTGTGATTATCTGCAAAGCAACACATTGTTGTGGAATAAGGATGAGCATGCACAAATAAGTTCGTCCAAACCCAATTTGTTGCAATATTCAGGATGCTCTAAACTGTTCAACCTTTCAAGAGATTAAAGTACAAGTTTCGGTAACCAGATTCCCCTGTTTACAGAAGGCACTGCGAATTTTTCAGAGAAGAGGGAGTCAAGGATTCTTTTGCGTTTTTTGAGAGCTGCAGAAATGTAGAATATCACTTTCTTTTCTACTTGTGCAGACATAGTTAAAAGACTATCTGTATTTTATTGAAAGATGCTGACAAGGAAGCCTTGCTTGGGAAACTTGATTGCAAATTCTGTGCTGTGGTGACTTGATTGAAAGCGCGATCACACATGATTTGGTTGAATGCAATGGTGCTTTGGGGCAAAACAAACGTCCGCAAAACACCACCCACCTGGCCGAAGATGAATTTGCATTGGGGCAGCTTGATTGAATAAATGATAAGGCAGAAATTGGTTGAGCGAAATAACTAACGCACAAAAGCATTTGCATTTCTTTTCAAATCTACTAGCACACTTTGAGCAAAAGGAACAAGTATTTGAGGCATGCAAGCATTCTCGCAGATTACTTGATTGGGTGCAATAGCTGAAACACACAGCACTTCAATTTCTTGTGAAATTTACTAGCACACTTTGATTTAAGATAAAAGGCTTTGTGGCATGTGGCTTGAATGAAAGTACATTTGTGTTCCACTTAACTGAGCGTAATAACCGACACAAATGAGTGTCCATCATTTATTTTCAAATTTACAAGCATACTTTGATCGGATGGCAAAAGCTTTTGGGACATGCCTCTTGATTAATACACAGTCAAACACTACATGGTTGAGCACAGTATCTGACATAGATAAGAGCTTGAATTTCTTGCCAATTTTACGAACATACTTTCGGGAAAGGCTGTGCAAAAATTGTTTACATGGTCTCTTGCACATCACTCAAGCAGTGGCAATAGTTTCAGGATAATTGGGTGTGTGATGCAACATGCCACCTGCCTGGATGGGGCAGGAATTGTTGCTGGGGGGAGAGGGCTTGATTGAACGCAGGGTAGGATTGGCCCCTCGGCCTTTCGGCCCATGGCCGGGATGAAATCGTCCCTGCGGAGTGGGGGCCGGTTTCTGGACATGCCTGGGCCGGTTTGGAAGAAAAAAAAAACTGCAAAAAAATATATATATTTTTTTCAAATTATTTTTTTTTCATCAAAAAGCCTTTCATCCTTCTTAGGTCAATACATGAGTAGCAACAGAGGTTGAGTGATATTGTATGCATATTTGTTCTATAAAAAAAAGCTTAAGAGTAAGTGCTATATAATAATGTATTATCATTTGGCCTTGGACGTCAGCTTGGATTCACAGTCATTTAGTGTACTTAGGAACAATGCTATTTGATGCCACTTCCTGTTTTGTCAAGGAGTGAAAGGTCGTGTTTCATCGCTTCCCAGGATGTCACTTTGGGGTGGGGGTCAAATGACATCACTTCTGGTGATGTCATCAGAGGCCAAGGGTCGTGAGGCGAGGGGTGAGCCACTTTTTTGAGGCGAGGGGTGGGCCATTTTTTTTGGGGTGACCAGTCCTATTTCTTGTCCCAGTCCGACCCTGATTGAACGCACACTCACACATGCTTTGGTTGAGCACAATATCGGACACAAGAACACTTGAACCTCTTGCCAAATTTATTAGCACACTTTGAGTATGGGGAAACATCTATGTGGAATACAACTTCATTGAAGGTGCACTCACAAATGACTTGGTTGAGCACAATAGCTGACATACATACACTTCAATTTTGTGTCAAATGTATTAGCACATTTTGAGCAAAGAATAACATTATTTGGGGGTGCAGGGTAAAACATATTTGCAGGGTCTTGGTGATCACTCGGGCAGTGGAATTAGTGGCAGCATGATTGGGTATCTGATGCAATATACCATCTGCAAGGAGAGAGGAGGAATTTGAACTGGGGTAGCTTGATTGAATGCATTCTTACACAAAACTTGATTGCGCATAATATCTGACACACAAGAGAACTTGAATTGTCCGTCAAATTTATTAGCACGCATTGATCACAGGGAAAATGTTTTTGGGGCATGTGACTCGATTGAGTAAGTGTTCAAACACAACTTAGTTGAGCGCAATAGCTAACACACATACGCACTTTCTTGTCAAATGCATTAGGACACTTTGAGTGAATGAGAAAGACTTTGGGGCATGTAGCTTGATTTAACAGACTCTCAAACACAACTTGTTGAGCACAATAGCTGGCATACATGATTACTTACATTTCCTGTCAACTTTCTTAATACACGTTGGGCCTCATTACGAGAATGGAGGTAATGAAAAAAGGAAGGCGGAATGGTAATAGCGGCATCGTTAACATGTCCGGGGCATTCCGACCCGACAACTCTCCAATACCGGCACCGCCCGTACCGTGCCCCCTCATACCGGCATGTGTGCGTACACGTGCACCTTCGGGGAGCAAATACCGGCATGCTGGTAATAGGAGGACATCACAACCCACGCGGACATGCAAATACCGGCATCCCGAAGGCGGTAATTAGGGGCTGCACGATGCCAGCCATACAGGCATCGCGGACCACCCGCAAACAGCAATCAGCAATCAAGCCTGCTGCCACAAGTGCACACAATCACCACAGGTGGACTCAATGGAGTCTGGCCTAGTATAAAAGGAGTACACCCACACACCACACCCCTTCCTACACCAAAATGCTACCACTAGCTGTTGCAATCATGGCGCTGGAGGACATGCCTATACTCCTACAACTACAGCAACAACAGCAACTACAACAACAACAACAGCAGCAGCAACAACAGGCAGCACAGAGGAGACGCAGGAGGAGAAGGAGGGTGAGACAGGCCTAGCAAATACCACCAGTGCAGCCAGTAGTCCCTCATAGGCAGCCGCCAATCCCTCGCATCAGACCCAGTCCATTCAATTTAACCCCTGAGCAGATCCACACCCTGTACGGGTTGGACCGGGACACCATCACCACCATAGTGGACATGATAGGCAATGACATTGCCAGCCTCATAGAAATACGTACTGCCATCCCCCCGCTACTAAAGGTGGTATCTGTGCTCCACTTCCTGGCCACAGGCACCTACCAGCACACAGTGGGCCAGCTGCATGGCATTTCACAACCACTATTTTCACGCATGCTGACCCAAGTGCTGGATGCCCCCCTGAAGCACGCTAGCACACACATATCCCTACCACGGACTGCCCAGGAGATAGCCGACACCAAAGTAGGCTTCCATGCACTGGCAGGCATGCCCAATTGTTTTGGTGCCCTGGACTGCACCCATGTCGAATTGGTTGTCCCCCATGCCGTAGAGGCGGTGTACCGCAATCGCAAGCAATACCATTCCATCAAGGTGCAGATGGTATGTGACTCCAGCAAGATCATCACACATTGCTGCGCCCGATTTCCTGGATCAACACATGGTGCCATGGTGCTGCGGAACTCCACGCTACCCCGTCACATGGAGCGACATGCTGGACCACGTGCCTGGCTGCTTGGTGAGTTGCGTGAGTGGGCCATGGCAGTGCATTGGAGTAGGGATGTGTTGCGATGCATACCCCACCTGGGTGGGAATGTGGGGGAATGCATACCCCACCTGGGTGGGAAAGGGGGGAATGTATACCCCGCCTGGGTGGGAATGGACGGTGAGTGGAGAATGCACGCAGAACTAATGACACCTGACCTGAACCCCCCAACCCCAACAGGACACATCATTGGCACACATCTGACCATTAACGCATATTAAAGACCACATGTAAGACGCACAACCTGACCACCATGTGTATGTCAAGCAATGCATGACTAAACAGGATTGCAACTGTGCCAATGTGGGTACTGTGTCCATGCACAGTGTAGTATACACAGCATAACTGGGAGGCTACACATTGTCGTAGAACTACAGTACATCCCCCTCAGCATGCATCATTTCACCCTACATCATCTATTGAACGCCATCCAGACTACCATACCTCATAGCAGTATAGTATGCATCTAGATGACATTTGTGCATACGTACAGGGACATGTGCATGTCCACACCAAATAGCTGCGGCCATGACTGTGATTCCTGAAGGTGGCAGCTCAGAGGGACACACACCTATTTGTATTTGCTTGCAGGTGATGGAGGATATCCCTTGAGGCCGTGGCTACTTACCCCTGTGCGGAACCCGCAGAACAGCCATGAAGAGGAGTACAATCGGGTACACACCGTACCCGTGTTGTGATTGAGCAGACCTTTGGCCTGTTGAAGTTGCGGTTCTGCTGCCTAAGCAGGTCTGGTGGAGCACTCCTTTATAGGCCAGAGAAGGTGGCAAAGATCACCATGGCCTGTGTCATGCTGCACAACATGTGCTTCTGGAGACATGTACCACTGCCACCTGACATTGACATGCATGCACCGGGTGAGGATGATGAGGATGGAGACGGAGGTGAAGCAGCACCCCTGCCAGTACGTGATGCACAGGATGTCCATGCAGTACGCCAATCACTGATTCACGAATACTTCTGACCCACAGGGACTTTGACAGACATGTGTCAGTGACACACAGTGTCTATGTGGACATGCACACAGGGAATGTGGGGATTTGGGCACTGAACACCGTCGTACAATAAATGGATACACACCAAATCACCAATGTCCAGCCATCATGTTTTTTCTCACAACTGGTGTATTGGATCAAACAGCAAAAATGTGAAACCACCCCCAAACCGCCCAATGATCTCCCAAACCCCCCCCCCCAGTGAACTCCCAAACCCCCCAGTTAACTCTCAACCCCCCGTGAACTCCCAAACCCCCCCAGTGAACTCCCAAACCCCCAAAGTGAACTCCCAAACCCCCCAATAAACTCCACCAAATGCTCCCATTCACCCCCAACCATGTGTCCCACTCCCATTGTCCACCCCCACTACTTGCAGGACTTTTTGCTGTCCGGGGGCAGCATTTTGATGTGCCTTGCTCTCCTTCTGGTAGGACGCACAGGGCTGGCGCGGACTGAGGAAGCAGGTGTGGTGGCTGATGAGGAGTCGGTGGCAGGTTCCACACCTGCTGAAAGGCGTGGCCGCTGCATGTGGAGCACAATGGATGTTAGTACCTGTGTTATTGCCCCCAGACAGTCCCTCATCAGCACTGCCAACGCATTCACTGCGGCTGTGTTGTCTGTAGTAGCGGCAGTGGTCCCCGCTATGGCAGTGGCTATTCCCCGCCTGGTGTCCTCGCCATCTGCTATGTGTTGCCGCAGGAGCTCCAACATGGACTCCTATCAGGCCTCCACCCTCGCCAGACATGACTCAAGGGTGTTGGTGGGAGCAGGAGTGGTGGGTGTTGCACTCACGGGGCCTGCATTTTCAGTGCTGTCCTCCAGGAAGGGGCTCAGGTCCGAATCATGGAGGCAGGGATCAGCACTGCTGTAGGTGGGTGAGGGCTGAGTTTGGGACAGGGGGTGGACACGGGGCTTGGGGTGGGTGGATATGTCACTTCCGTGACTCCCTCCTGGTCCACATTCTCCTCCAAGTCATCTTCAGTGGTGGCCAGTGCTTGTAGGGACTCCCCTTCCACTGGTGTGGGTGTGGGCAGCTGGGACTCGACTGTGTCAGGCACACTGGCTGTAGGTGTGGGCTGCGTGGCTGCCCCGGAGGTGGTCGTGCTGGTAGCCCTTTTCTTTGGGCGTGAAGTGGATGTTATTTCCGGGTCCGGTATTACGAGCCTGGTATTAGCATGTTGGTATTACCGGGTTGGTATTTAGGGTTTCCTCCTAGGCGGTGGCGGTATCGGCAGGTCCCGTGATGGCGCTATCGGGGGGTTGGAGGGCCTTTAGCGGCATGCCAGTATGGGCATTACCGGCATGGGGGTTCGCGCATGCTCGTGCCCTCAGAATCACCCGCTATTAGCGGCGTCATACGAGCACGGACCCGCTCGTTCCTCCATGCCGATAATGACCCCGTTTTTACTGCGCTACTCGTAATGAGGCCCTACGACTGAAGGGGAAGCGTCTTTGCGGCATACTGGAAAATAATTGTTTTCTGAGTCTAACTGATCACTCAAGCAGTAGCTTTATTGTCAGGCCCATTGAGCGTGTGGCACAACATACCCATTCCTGTATGGAGATGGATTCTGTGCTTGGGTGACTTGATTGAATGCACAAGTCAGTTGAGGACTGTAGCCAACACATGCAAGCTCTTGGGGTTCTTATCAAATATATAAGCAGACTTTAAGCAAGTGGAAACATTCTGCAGCTGGATGGAATGTGCACTCACACACGACTTGGTTGCGCATAATGTCTGACACACATAAGCACTTGAATTTCTTATAAACTTTATAAGCACACCTTGGTCGAAGTGGAATAACTTCTGGAAATAAATTGTTTGCAGGGTCATTCAGTTGATGCCAGTTGCAAATTCAAACAGCACAACAGTACCAAGGTTTGAAAAATGCACTCAGGGCTGTCAGTGTCTGAGGTGTGTGCAGTGATAATCACCAACAATTAAGTTGTCCTCAAGGTCAACAGCCAAATATCAGAGGGGGGAGGAAGGCGAAGAAATGTTGCCTCGTCTGCTGCAAAAGAAGGTGATGTGAAAATTGTGGGTGTCTGATAATTACACCAACAGGTATGAACCGAAAGAAGCACTTCAACTATGGTTGAAAGTACTCAGAGTAATGAAACATGGATTTAGGTGGCTACTGGTGCTTCTAATGTCATCACTGCCTTGGCTTTATATGACACTTCACTACTTTCAGCCTAAAGCCAGCCTTCCCTAACATCTGAGTCTGGCAAAAGTAGGACTGTATTCCTTTCTACCAAGTTGCAGCAAAAAACCTCCATGTCCAAGATTTGCATGGGCCTGTTGAGATGTCAGCAGAGGAGCCACCCATAAATCTGTTCTGGAAGAGGTTCGATATGAGGAGGGGTTGGAGTTTCAGTTTGCAGCAGGCAGTATTTTAGGGCCATAATGGTCATGGTATTTTGCCTATGTTAGAGGTGCAGAAACGTTCTCAGCCATTGCATCTCCCCCATCACTTTGGACTATAAAGCTGATGATGGTAATTATGGAGTTGATGAATCTGATGAGGGCGAAGATGTCCAAGATATTATGTATAGCCCTTGCTCTAAGGAAAAGTGGAGAGATACAGCTGAGAAAAGTGATGCTGCGTCCAACCCAGAAGAGAGCGAGAGGTACTGATGGAGGAGCAAGCAAATTCTGTAAGGGCACCTGTCAGCACTACCTCTGCAGGTGTTCCGAGTCCTGTTATTCCCCAAAGAATGTGTCTTGTCTGCACTCTTTTTCCAACACTGAGTCAAAGTCACAAAAAGTGTCAGAAGGGGTAGATCATTGCCAAGCAATGGATGAACAAAACAGGCCATCACAACAGCCATTGACACCTATGGTACCTGTTAATATCACAGATTACCTTGTTCCCTCTCCTCCCACATCAACCCAAAAGCATATTTAAACGTACTGCTGCTGATGAGGGCCCAGAGTGCATATCTTCTGTATGAAATTCATTTATTCAGGGTCCAGAGCTAAATGTAGCCACCCTCACTCTGTGCAAAAAAACGGTTTTCCTGCAGAAAGCCAGTGACCAATCTTGGTATCTCATCAAGGTTTGCCCATATGAAGCAACATCAAACACAGGAATGTGACCAACATACAAAGCTACATCCAACCAGGAATCAGCGAAAACTCTGCAACATGTTGGCACTCCACAGTACAGTCCTCTCTGAAGCAGGAGATGTGCTAAGTATCCAGCAAAGTACTTGCAACAGCAAGTGAAGCTAAAATAGAGGCAGAGGAACATGCCACAATCTATAAGACTTTGGATGCCAACAGTCTGAAGTTATGTCATGTTGTATCTGGATGGAGCAAATGATGTGTAACTCATTCATCCTGAATGCTTGTGTATGAAGTGACCTGCAGGTTTATCTGAAGGCCCGGGTAGTTATTCATTTTATTTTATTTTTATTTTATTGTTCATTTATAACGTGCTTAATACCAGCAAGTAGTTTCTAAGCATGGTGGATAGATCTGATGGCAAGCTGACACACATGGTCTTAATAACTTGCACAGTCTTAAGGAAATTGTAAGGGTTTTTAATAAACAGATGGCAATGAATGCTTTGGTATTTTAGGCAGGTTGAGGTGGGGGTCACTCTAAGGCATGTCCTCTCTCTCACTCACCTCCTATTGTCTCCCATTACCCTTGCCCAAGAGTCCCAAATCCCAAGGATGATTTTCACTATTGATTGGTAACCCTGTCAGTCTAGTAGTTGGCTGGCTATATGTGAATGCTGAAAAAGCCAAAGACTTATCAATCTTACTCCCTCTGGGACTTTTCTACAGGTTCCTATCATTTGTGTCTTGAGTAAAGTGCTGGTTTTGTTGTGCCAATAACAGACACCCGAGTCCTTTCACTCGGCCATCCCTTTCTCTCTCTTCTTTCCCCTGATCTTTTAACTCCTTTGTCCTCCCTTTCCTCCTGTACTCAAATGACACCTCTCCTCAAACTCAACTCTCTCCTTCTCCCCATCCATCCCTCCTATCCTTCTGATGTTCTGCACTCTCACTCTATCACCTCTTAGCTCCTCTGATCTCACCCCTCCTCACTATGGTAGCCAAGATGGTCCCTTCTCAAGGGTCACCTCGGCCTCAGCTTCAGCTTGCAGAAATAATGAGATTAGACAGTAACATGTGATTTTACCGAATTAGAAAATAACGAACACTAATTTAATTAAACATTTGCATTTGCACTGAAAAAAACATACCAATTTATTTTTAATTTAGGGGGTCCAAACCTCCACTTTCCCTTCATTTATAATCCTGCCCCAACCCCTCTGCACCCGTTTTAAACCCTTAGCCCACCCCCCATAGATATATGTGTTAAAACTCTGTATTTGTTTAGGTAAAAATGTTCATTATTTTTAATTCAGTAAAATCATTGCATACCGATTAGACACCAGACTGATGGATAAACCAAGCTTCTTTTATTAGATAGAAAATAAACAGCATGCAGAGAAATGATTAGCTCATACGCAGGAAAATACATAAGGACAAGTGTCCAGGCAGTTGTCACACAGAGGTCTGAAGGGACTGCGCTTAGAGTGCAGGTTAAATAGCATATCATAAGCAATCACTAATATATTATAGCATTTTCACAATCGTGGGTGGTACTCGCATGACATTGCAGACATTTGGCAATAGTTATCAACATCTGACTTGTGACCTTGTGATGAAGCCTTTCAGGTACATGGGCTGGGTGCATTGTGTTGTAATATGGATAAGAAGCATTTGTAGAAACACTACTGTTATCTACCATATATGGTGCTAATCCAACACTTGAAGGGAGCAGGTCTGATGTGTCCCTTGCCTTGTTACAGTGTCTTGGTCTAATCTGCACCAGACGGGATTTGGGCATGTCAGAGGAACCTATTGCAGAGGGGGGCCTAAGGCAAAGGCAAAATGGAGGAGCTGAGGCCTAAATGTATGAGAGAGCATAATGTAGCTTACCATAGCATAACAATCCTGCCACATCATCACTCTACTTCTGTCACCCCTCCTCACTCTACTACTGGTACCCCTCCTCACTCGGCTATTCAACAAGAACAAATAAACTTTATTTCAAAATTTTAATTTCACAAAAGTACACAATAACATAAATAAGCACAAAATACAAAACGTCTCCTAAAATACAACATTAAAAACATTTGATTTTCTCAAAGAAAGGGCATTTCCAATAAAGGCATAAATAGAATAGGCAACGTTCTTACACGGGAGGGAAAACACCAACATCTTGGCCTCAAGTAGTGTACGAACATTGTACAGCCTAAAATGGGAAGAGGACATTTTCTTCTAGGCTTATTCAGAATATGATAAAATAATTTAAAAAAATTAAGTCTTCCACTGTAATGCCACCAGAGCAACAGAAAAAGGGCTAAGGTCTGTATCTTACTAATAGACCAATTAGCCACAACAGATGCTATTGGTAGAAGGTTGGCTCTAAAATTAAATAAAATGCCCCTCTTACGTGGGTTAGAAAACCAGGTGGTGTAGCTATCCAATCTCAATTGCGGACTACGCTCCATAAAATAATGAACTTTGGGCTTTTCGCTGAGTTTTCCCGGTAGAAAAGCAGCATTACATGTTGTATTACAAAATTCCATCGAGGACAAGAACTGCTTTATAAATTGCAGCCATGGACTACAGTGGCCCACCTCGGTCACCAACAGATCCTAAATAGAGTCAATGGTTTTAGATTGAAAGTATCAGAGATGTAACCCCAGCAGGGTTGCAAATGCAGCAGGTCTGTAGGAGCACTGGTCGGCAATCTAAAAGCTGCAAGGGTGAAGCCTGTCCTGCCAAAACTGTTAAAGCCTGCAACCAACTGCTTTCCCCTTTAATCACAAAATGTGCGAATTCCTCATTCAGGGATATGTCAGTGCCTACTGATGTTAAGCAAGCATGGATCACTCCTCTCCTGAAGAAGCAATCTTTAGATCCCTGCTTGGTGGGTAACTACCGCCCAATCACTAACTCTCCCTTTCTCCTGAAAGTGCTGCATAAAGTAGCTCATCAACAGATTCAGGCTTTTCTGACCGAACACTGCATCCTAGGCTCTAAACAATCAGGTTTTCGGAGTGTGCATAGTCCTGAGTCCACCTTGCTGGACCTGAAAACCAACTTCTTACATACTATGTATAAGAATAAAACCTCATTATTGATGCTGTTGGATTTACCAGCCGCGTTTGACCTGGTCGATCATTCCATTCTTGCCAGCAGGCTGCTTGAACAGGTATCTTTCTCTAAGGAAGTAGTAAATTGGGTACTCTCGTTTTTGTCAGAACGCTCAGCCAAGGTTTTCCATGGCGAGGCCACATCAGAGGGCCTTATTCTACAATGTGGTGTGCCACAGGGCTCCTGTCTATCCCCTACATTGTTTAACCTATTTATGCTTACCATGTTTGATCTCTTGGATGCAGAGGGCACTTGCTACGCCAACTACTCTGATGATACTCAGTGTCAGTTTCCACTTTCTGGCAGCTATACGATGGACACTATAGTAATTAATGCTACTTACAACCTAGCTCATCGCTGAATGGTGATAAACTGATTAGCCTTAAATAACTCCAAAACCGAGATTATAATTCTGGGCAAAGGCTCTAAACTGTGCCTTTTAGATCAGGCCAACGCACATGTCCAAATTGCAGACTGTCTCTTCCCCACCGTGAAAAAAAGTTAAAACCTTACAAGTTACCATCGACCAAGAGCTCTCTATGAAACACCACATTGGCTGTCTGGTGTCTAACACTACTTACTACATCATCAGGCCTTACCTTGATATATCAAGCTCTGCTACGGTACCCAGGGCCATCATTGGTAACCGACTGGATTACTGTGCTATCAGTCTGTTAAGTGTGGGCAAAGGTGAACTCAACCGTCTACAAGTAGCGCAGAATAACGCAGTGAGGGCAGTAATGGGATTGCGCAAAACAGATCTTGTGTCATCTGCTCGGAAAGTACTGCATTGGCTGCCCATCGCCAAAAGAGAATCCAATATCGTACCGTCTGCATCGCACACACCTGCCTTTATGACCAGAGCCCATCCTACCTGGCCGCTCAGATGAAATGGCTCCCGGACAGATGTTGCCTGAGGTCTAACAACTCAGGGATGCTTTGGGTGCCAAAAGCCAAATTGGTGCTGGTACAGAGAGGCTGTTTCCCATGTTCAATTCCTCATCTGAGGAATGCCCTTCCACCTGACCTCAGGCTTTGTCCTACACTTCCTTTCTATAAATGAAACCTGAAAACTGTTCTTTTCGAATAAACTCTTCTTGGATGATTGACTCTCCCGGTCCTCTCGGTCCACTCCTGCTGTCTCTTGTTTTCTGTTGTTTGTTGTGTTGCAGCGGTTTGTATGCCTCAGGGCCTTTTTCTCTAGCGCTTAAGAAATAATTTAAATTAATAAATAAAATCCAAACAGGCAGCACAGAAAATTATTCTATTTTCATTAGAATGGGGCTATAAAAGAGTGACCCCATATTTCAGCCCCATAGCACGGCTTTGGCATTATAGATGGGATGAATAGTCTCCAAGAAGCAACCACCCAGATTCTCATCGCACAACAGCACCATTCACTTGTGCACATTTTGTGGCACAATTAGACATCTGAGCCCACCAGTCCAGGTTGTTCCTAATGATAATCCCAAAATAGGAGAATTTTCCCACCCATTCTACATTCCCAGTATCTGCATAAAACATTGGTAGTTTATCCTTGTGGCGACCCACACACATCACCTTTGATTTAGCAGTATTAAGAATCAAATCACTGTCTGCCATGAAATCAACAAAACCAGAAACCAGAAATTGCAATGCTTTCTGTGTACGGGCAAGGAGAACAACATCGTCCACATATTCCAAGACACCTTTATATCGATCTGCGCACCTTGGCGTATCCAGGGTTATGACACGCATTTCGCCAAACAAAAAATGTATATAAAGGTAAAACAGCAGGGATGCCAGGAGATACAGCCCTGTCTGACACCTCATGTAGATTAGAAAGCAATGGAAAGCTCAACAGTGCAAGATATGTGCACATTTACAGTCAAATCTTCATGTACGGAAACCAAGATGGCAAGTAAGGGTTTAAGAAGACCTATAGTCAAGAGCAATTCCCACAGCTTCCCCTAATTAACGTTACCGAAAAGGTCCATAAAACACAGATAAAATGAAACAAGGTGCCGATACACACATTTATCCAGAATCAACCTTAAATTGAGAACCTGCTCAATAGTCCAAACTCCCCTATGGAAGCCGAACTGCTCCTCTGCCCAGATTCCAGTGGTTTCCCCCCACTGAATTAGTCCATTATAAACTAGTCTTCCAAACCACTTTGCTGAAGAATAAATCCAGGAGATAGGGCTATAACAACAGAGATCTGCCCTATCCCCTCCTTCTTGAAAAATAGTACAATGATAGCCTGCTTCGACCTTGGTGGAAAGAGATAGTTTCTGCTAAACACATTAAAAGCTTGCTAAATACTGGAACCTAAAATATACTTTAAACTTTAAAATATCCAACTGTACCATGTCATTCCCAGGAGCTTTAGCATTTGTCAGGGACAGTAGAGCTTGTTGAACTTCTGGGGAAATAAACACAATACGGTCATCGTCTGTGCAGGTCGTCATGCATAAAGCCGATGAATAGTTCATCAGCGACAAATGCATTGGCGAAGAAGGAGAGTTGTATAGTGTAGAGTAATGATTTGCCCACTCATCAGATTAGATAGGATTTTCATTATTACTTTGTGTAGCATTGAAGCCATGCACTAATATCTTACAGGTACCATTCTTGCTACGAACAGCGTCCTCGAGTTTGGTCCAAGCTTTACATTTGTAGGTAGTGAGATTTTGCATCAGTCCGGCCTATGTTTCAGTTTAGTCTAGCAGTTCTAACCACATAACCATCTCTGGGGCAATGTTGTACTATTCTAATCAGGGTGCCATTCAGCACCCTGCATTCCTTTGTGCATCAACTGACCCAATAAGTCCTATGGCTGCTATGTTGAAAGCTCCTTGTTAAGACAGACCTCACCGTCACCATAAGATTACTAAATAATGCTAAAATATCATCACATGCAATGTCAGACATGAGACAGACTTCAATTATAGGTAAGGCGAGAAGTATCAGTCTATCAGACAAAATCCCTGCAGTACTAGCATTCCATTTTATTAGCCTTATTACTGGGAACTGGTGGGTGCAAAACTACCTCTTGAGGTGATCTGCACCACGCAGCCTAGCGTGAAGCATCAAAATTAAAGGATTGTGGTCACTTTCCTGGTGGCACTCTATCTGTAAATCAGATATAAGATGCCAATCATGCATTAGGAGCATAAAATAACCTATTATCAATGCAAACCTATTATTTTGGAAAGCAACGCCCCCGCAGAGGGTCAGGTGCAAATCTACCATTATTTCAGATACCAGAGGTAGCAAAAGAAAGCTTGCCAGATCTCGACATCTCAGGATCTTTCACAATTGGTTGCAATGTATTGTATGTTAGGCCTTCTTCCTCAAATGCTGAGCCTAGTCCTGGCCAATCCCTCACCCCGAACAATAAAAACCGCATGATTATAACCAAGTACCTGATCACTATCTAGATATTTCTTAGCCACGTTTAGAAATTCCAATACATCCTCCCTTAGACGTGACCCTGGAATGAATTATAAAAATAAAAAATATAAAAAGTGTCAGCATTAGGATTTTTTAAACAGACAGCAGAATAGCAGTGTTTGAAAGTAGCAGAGAGCAAAAGCGATGAAAGACGATCGGAAACCAAAATCACCAATCCTCCACAATTACGTCCGTTCCCGTTTTTTTCTTTTGCAGCAGAAAAAAAGGCCACAAACCCATCTACAGTCAAAGAGACAGTTGTCCAAGTTTCTTGTAGCAGTATAATATCAAACCTGGCAACAAAACATCAGAATGCCTGGTTCTCGTAATTGTCATTCCATGCGGGCGATGTTCCAGGATAAAATTAGAACACTAGACCCTGGAGTACTCACTTCACGTGAGCCGTCTCGACTACTCTCTCAGCTCCTTCTATATTCAGTCTCACAATTCTCACCCCCAACTTGTCTCTTATACCCTTCTACTACACACCTCTTTACTATACTTACACTTTTCCATTCCACACTCCCTCTTACTCTACCTACTACCATCAATCCCCTACTGCTGTCTCCTACTCTTTTATCACTGCTACATTTATTCTGGCAAACACTCTCTCACTCACTGCTTCACTCTCACAAACGGGTACCATTTTCTCTGACTACTAATCCCTCACCTGTAGTCTGCCATCTGTCCTCGCTCTGATCTCTCGGCCCACCTGCATGCTTCCTGACCACACCAATACAACCTATATTCTGCCTTTCACTTTCATCCCTTTTATACTGTTTGCCCTTTGCTTCTAATCTCCCTGCTCCCATTGGTTTCAGTGCTCACATGGCTCAGTGAGCCAATCTGTCTGCCTTTCACCCAAGGACTGGGTTACACAAGTGAGAGGCTTTTAAAAAACAACAAATCCTCTCTCCTTTTCTATCACAGTGTCTGATAGCATTCTATGGTTCTGAAAGTTTGTTTTTCTTTCACCAGTGTTTTTATTAACACTTTCGGCTGATTTAGCCTTTTGTGACAGAAAGTGCAGAACATGCAAAACCTCATTACGAGTTGGGCAGTATTCTGGCAGTAAATCCACTGGAATACCGCCCAACGGAATTACTGTTACCACCACTTGGTCCGGCGGAATTACCGCTGGATTATAAGCCTTGGTGGCTGAGTTAATACCCATTTTTATAGAGTCCATTGAACTCTATGGGGCATTTATGGTGGAATTCTGCCGTTTTTGCTGATTTTCAGCAGTAAGCGGGAGGATTTACCTCCAGCCTGATGCTGTAGGTAAATCCCCCCACTCCAGTGCCATACTCATAGTATGGCAGTGCCGGAAAAGTGGCAGTAATTCCGTTACCGCCAATATATTCCTGCACCGCCATACTTGTAATGAGGCCCAAAATCCATTAAATACATCAACTACAATTCTTCTCAAAGATAATGGTAAAACTACTCAACTACTTAACAGCACATACCTTTAGTCATCCACATGTAAGGCTTGGTGTTATCTGGGGAGACCAGGGGTATAGAAGTGAGAGAGAATACATAAATAGCTCCCATGTTTGCATTCTCAGATCACCACCATGCCAATGCAACCAGAGCTTAAAGGCTGGCCATCTTGATTGTTCTTTGGTGCCAGGCCCCATACAGAAAACATGCAGTTACTTTAGTGACTTCACTATCTAGGTCAACCAAGAGGAAACACAACGCAGGACTTTGATTATCCAGGAAACCTTCTCTCCTTGAAAGGGGATTAATGCTTGACACCCTAAGTGACTTGTAGGCTGGACATGCAAGAATGAAGTGAGGACATGCACGATGTGTAGGATAGAGAGGTTTTCCTCCTCTACTCACACATCCTGCATGTTGGATTTCATAATCCACTCCATTTCTTCATTTTGGAGGCAAAAGATAGATTATCAGATCTAGCTAGAGCAAAGAGAAGTCTGATTTGGAGATTGGCTAGGTTGGACAGGTAAGGTTGATACCCACCGCCTAGTACAAATATTTCTGCCCAACCTAAGTGAGCCTAGTGTGCCAATTCACCTGCACAGCACTATTTGCTCTTGCCCCTTGAGTCTCTTGTAAACGTATCATCAAGTGCCTACAGGAAACTATGGAGTGGTGCAGAGGATCCTGGATATGGTCTAGGCCCAGCTTAGTGAGCTCTTTCGACAGATGCTTCAGATAGGGGGAGATGGACAACTGGGTGAAATGTTCTTTCCAGACCAAGTCCAACAGTTCTCCAGATGCCAGTCTTTTAATGGTATGCCTGGCCAGAGCATCCATCACCCTTCTCTGTTCTCGAGAAAGCCAACATCTACATGTCGAGCAGCCAATAGGAAACTCTTTTGCAGGTAAAGTTGCTGTTTCCAAAATTGGCGTTCTCATATGCCAGCTTGGGCCACTGACTAATCCAAACCCCATACTTCTGCAACGTAAGACAAGGAGACTGCAGACTTCCCTCAAAACACATCTCTATTTCCAGACTGAAGTTGTCCCTGTGTTTCCACACAACATTCATTATGGATTGCCCTTCTATTACAGCTTTTCAGTTTATGAGATCCACATGTGCTTTCCAAGAAAGGTTTGATGCAATAACAACACCCAGATATGGAAAACGTTCAACCACCTTGATGATTTTGTCGTCCAACTTAAAGCAAGGATTTGATTTCCGACTATGGTGATATGCAAGAACCATTACTCTTGACTTGATTTCGGGTACAATAGGTTGGTATTGCATGGAATTGTGTTCTAAGGGCATTTGGTGTCCTGGCTAGGAGGACGGAGTCATTCGCATAGAGTTACATGCACACCAGCTTTCCAACAATGGTGGGAACATCTTTTGCAGCATTTTCAACACATTTAGGCATATTGTTCATGCAAGCAGAAGAGGACCGGAGCCAATAAACAACCCTGCTTTACGCTTCTCTCTCTCGATATGTTTCGTGAGAGTTGGCTATAAGGACCAAACCAGATTTTTACTGAACTCTTGAAATAGAGAGCCCAGATGATGCCAAGCAGTGATTTATTTATTCTCTTATTTGCCAGCTTCATCCATAGCCTTTCCCTGACCACCAAATCAAAAGCTGATAAGAAGTCAATGAAAGGGGAATATGAGGGCATCTTCTTAACTACTGCATATTTATTAAACAGGTGCCAGAGAACAAATACCTGATCAATGGTGGACAGCCCTAACCTGAATCCCCCCTGTGCTCAACCTAGAACTGCATTTTCTTCTATCGACCTGTTCAATTCTTGTAAGATTGTATGAGAGAATATTGTACAGTCAATGTCAATTAGACTGATCAGTCTATAAGAGGATACATCATTTGTGGGTCCTTTCTTATAAAGGAGTTTAATAGTGGAGTTTGTCCATGAAGTTGGATACACCCCATGTCTTATTAATATGGGAAACAACACTTTGAAAAGTTCGACCCACCAGTCACATGAGATTTTAAAACTTCATCTGGGATAATAATTGGACAGGGGGTTTTGCCATTTGCGATTTGATTGATGGATTTGCATATCATGTCCTTTGTGAAGAGTGAGGTTACAAAGGGACCATCTGGCCCAACTAAGGAGGGTCCTACCTCAGAGAGTATAGCAAGAATTACGTCTCTCTGTGTGTCTGATGTTCTTACTGATGAGTTATCACGGTGTCCTAATGCAGGGTTTGTAATCACAGCCCTCCTGTCACCGCAGTGTGTTGTTTAACTTTCTGAAGCTCTAGGTGCAGTCTGTGTGTGATGGCTATTCCAAGTCAGTGCACATTGCTACATTTTAGGTTTATCCCTCCTTTTGTTCTGGCACAGCATTTCTTCATTGTGCCCAGGCTTTGGGTGACAGAAACCCATAGCGGTAATCATATTAATGGCCCCCATGGAGGGGTTTATGAACTGTCCCACCCATGACAACTTCAAGGCCCTGACCATGTCACATACCTCCACCCTTTCTTCCAAGCTCCCCTCATCCCTGGTCTCTCTAGCTGACTTAAGATGTTTCAGGTTTATAGTCTTCTCCCACTTCTGACTCTGCAGCGTTCTCTGACATTGGCTAATTAGGGAAAAATCTGTACCTGGAAATACTTCATCTGGTAGCAGAGGCAGTATTAGAATTATAGCGGAAGGCAGATCTATTCCTCCGGGCATTAATGTCTCCTTTATGCCCCCTATTGATGATACTTGGAGAACAATATGTTAAACTCGAGAACAAAATCAGGGTTGATACCGTTGTGGTGCTAGTTAACAATCTGTACTCTGCGATAAATTGGCACCCTGACCTTAAAAGATGTTCAAATGTTGTCATTATAAAAGGTGTTATGGGCCGCAAAGTGTTAAGTTGGGACTGGTTAAATAACCACAATTATCTATATCAGTTGCATATGTAGCCTATGGTGGCCCAGGTGGTTCAAAAATATCTGTGACCACAAATATATATATCAGTTGCCAGTGCGTGCCACACATGAGGGCAGGTGGAACTTACCCTCTGCATCTCGATTCTGTAGAATATGCATGATTCCAACAAACGAGGAATCAGTTAAGCACATATTGACAGAATGCCCACGGCTGGGGCCACTTTACATGACCACGTTGGGAAAATGTGTCCATAATTTTAATACGAGTAAGTCTGAGGACTTCTGGGCATTGTGTCTGATTCGGTCTCATTGCACTTGGCACTTTATAAGGTTTGGATGGTGGCCCTGAAATATCTTCAGGCCCGGCAAAAAAATGTAATGGCAAACTTGGGTATGACCCTGAAATCAAATTGTCATATGAAGTATAATGTAAAGGTGAGAAATTACGCTGAAGAGAAACAAACTGCGCATGTTTCAAATCGTTTTATATCATTTTAAATTGTAAGATGATATACTTGAATTTATAATTAATTATAATTAGACTGTAAACATTTAGCATTTGTAATTGTATTTATACCAAAATTAAATTGAAATTGGTTACTGTAAATATAAATGTTTGTAGGTTTGGCTAAATGTCTAACTAAATCTGTCTAGATTTGGGCTGTGGTGTTATGTATGGTAATCTGATGTGAATTAGTTGATTTAAATAAGTGATTTATATAAATAAATTAGAATTTTGTCAATTGTAAAGTTCTTGACAGAACTCTATACAATAAATACATACATTATTAGCATATGGACCAAAACATTTTTTTCCAAGAATTGGATCTCCACCTGAGCTCTAGAATAGAGGTCCATATCCCCATGAACATAAATGATCAGTGTCAACAAGCAAGGATTACACTCTTCTTGGAAGGCGTGGTGAACTCAGATGACTGTTTTGTGACTCCCTCAGTCTAGCACGCCTAGAGGCTGGCCCTCATTACGACCCTGGCGGATTTTTTCCGCCATCGACGGACTTTCCGGCCATGGCGCAAAGTCCCTTTACGCCATGGCGGATGGTGGACTTACCGCCCCATTCCGAGGTCGGCGGGGCGGTAAGTCCCCATTGACCCATTTACCCTTCCCCATTCCCATTTCGGCCCCATAGGGCTCAATGGGAGTGGGGAAGGAGTTAATTACGCCACCGTAAAATACGGTGGCGTAATTAACACCAAGGTCCCAGAGCGCCATGGATTTTTCCGCCCGCAAAAAGCGGGCGGAAAAATGACCATGGCGCTCCGGGAACTCGTAGTTGGCGGTAAGGGGTCCGCGCAGCTAACGCTGGCGCAGACCCCTTAGCGCCAGGGTCGTAATGAGGCCCGCTGACCTCCTTTGGACCTTTATGGGAAGATTACATTTGGTCCTTGGAGAAGATTGCCTAGGTGGTAGATTCTGAGAATTTGGAGGCCTCCTCTTCTTTAGATCAAGGGATTACAATGTCCTCTGGGTCTGCTAATTGATATGATATGATATGATATGATATGATATGATATGATATGATATGATATGATATGATATGATGTGGCATTTATAACGTGCCTGTACAGAAGTGTTTCTAGGCGCGATAAGACAATGAGGGGGAAACAAGGGAGGACAAAATACCGATCATAGTAGGACTTGTGTCATTCAGATCACACAAGTGTTGGGAAGGGGAAAAGTGCCAGGGGGAGGCCAAGGGGGAAGTGCAGTTAACTCACAAGTGCAGCTAGCGGGTGGCTCATAAGTGCAAAGAGAAGGGAGTTGCAGATGCAGACCCTTAAGTGCTGGGGAGCCTGGAGGCAGTTCAAGGGCAACTGGACATGCAGTAGCCTGGGCCCGAGTTCAGAGGGTGACCAGTGCATGGAGCAGTCAGGTGAATCAGCAGGGGAGAGGAAGAGAGAAAGCGAAAAAGGAAGGTCTTGAGTTGCTTCTGGAACTGGAGGTGGTTCTGCTCAAGTTTGAGAGAGGCAGGGATGCTGTTCCAGAGGGAGGCCCACCCGAGGAGACAGATCTTCCCCCAACTCTCTGCTTGGAGAAGCATCTGACCTTCAGAGAGTTGGAGGTGGATGAGCAGAGAGCTCGAGGAGGAAGAGGTTTTGGGAGAGAAAGTTGGAGGTAGAGTGCCCCAGGCCCCAGAAAGCCCTGTGGACAATGCAGAGGGTTTTGAAGTTTACCCTTGCAGCCACAGGGAGCCAGTGAAGAGATTTCAGAGCTGCAGAGATATGATCCCTGGGCTTGAGACCAAGGACAAGTCTTGCATTCCTGTTTTGGATAAATTGAAAAGGTCAAAGGGCCTCATTACACGGTAGGCGGTGGACCAAGGTGCTACTAGCACCTTGGTCCATGCCGGCAAATTACCGGCACCGCCTTGGTGGAAAGGGGAATTACCGCCCTACTCCAAGGTTGGGGGGGCAGTAATTCCCCCTTCCACCATTGCCCTTCCCCATTCCCATTTTTGCCCCACAGGGCATAATGGGAATGGGGAAGGTGCTAATTACGGCACCGCAAATTTGCGGTACCGTAATTAGCACCAAGGTCCCTTTGCGGGTTGGGTTTTAACGCCTGCAAAAAGCAGGCGTTAAATTCCCCAACCCGCAAAGGGACCTCGTAGTACGGCGGTAAGGGTTAACGGTCACCATTAATGGTAACGGTGACCGTTAACCCTTTTCGCCCTACGTGTAATGAGGCCCAAAGATTAGAGGCAGGAAGATTTAGAAAGAGGCTATTGCAATAGTCCAGCCTACAGAGGACAAGAGCTCTGGAGACAGTGAGCTTCAGGGGGAATATGAGAAAAGGAAGAATATCTCTGAGAAGGTGCAGCTGATAGTTTGACTTCTTAGAGACGTCAGAGATGTGAGGTGAGAAGGATAGGGTGGACTTGAACATGACACCAAGGTTCTTAGCCTCACAGGAACAAGCAGGAAGAGGGCCCAGAGTGGGCAGCCAGAGAGAGACAGGAAAGGAGGGAGTGGGTGTCCCAATGAGGAGGATCTCAGTCTTACTGGCATTAAGGCAGAGAACATTGGTGGCACACCATTCCTGAATTGCAGCCAGACAGTCTGGTATGAGACAAGAAGCAGAGGACTGAGGGGATGTCACACCCCTGGAGTATCACACAACTCCTTCCTAGCCACAGAAGCCAAATGTAAGTGACCCCTCCACCCTAGGTTGGCACGAGCCCCTGATTCTGTTACACAGGTGCCTCGAGGCAGCCGAAGGGGGGAAGAGGTTCAGGGAGAGGTTGTGGATAGGTAGGGGGTGGTTAGGGTAACCGGGAAAAGGGTAGGGGACATACAATACTATTTCCTGACTTGTCTGATTAACCTTGATTTCAGGAAAAGTCCCTTCTTATTTAGAGAGTATTTTTGCCAACTCCTGACCCAACCTAGCCTTAACTGGCAACAAACAGAAAGCATATGTTGTTTTTCATGAACAAGAGTATCTACTGCGAAAGCATACAAAACATGAAACATAATACACAAATGGCGCACTGAATTCTCCCTCTTTCTTCAGGAGAAACTCTAGGAACACAGTTCACATTCACGGAAAACAGTTTGCAAACAAAAATATGATAAGAGCAAGCTGCACACACAACATTGCAAAGTTTTTTTCTGTCATGTGATACTAAGTCATAGTCCTTGCAGTGCGGAACTCTGCACGCCTCCTTCACCGCCACGCCTGGCTTCCAAGCTACAAACTCTGCAGCTCGTAATTTACCAGGGCTCACTTCCAGCTTCCTCTGCCTGCATTCTTCCTCTGCCTGCATTCATGGTCCTCTGCACTCGGCCCGTGCCTGCCTCCAAAATCGACAATTACCAACAAGCAGCACAGGCCGGAGCGGCCCGTAAATGAACATACCCAAACTCACCACAGCTCAACCAACGGTCACAAAATCATGTGAATTGAAGTCTTTCTCCACAAGACCTCACAGCTAGATTAGCCACCTATTTCCTTACAGGGGAGCCTGAAGGAGAGCTGAGTGTCATTCACATAACATTGAAAATTGAAGTAGAAAGTAGCAATGTGGTGGGCAAAAGGTGCCAGGTAGCGGTGAAGAGCCAGGGAGAGAGGTTAGACCCCTGGGGAACACCGCAATTAGAGAGAGAGATAGAAGAGAGGTAAGACTTCACCCCAAAGTTTCTCTCTGTATTTTGCAAAGGTCCTCTGACTGATTCTGGTTTCAAGAGTGTTAAGTCTCTCAAGTCTCCCTTTAGATGCCCTGGGCAGAACCACCTGACTTGACTGTGCGTTCTGCAGGCAAAGTACAGGATACTCATCTCTGTTAGAGGGCCTGGTCCCCCTTTCCTGTTGGAAGGGGACCTCCATTTTCCCCTCTGTGGTGCGATCTATTGGACTGGTTCTTTCCACTACAGGGTTTCAAGCTCTCTTCCAGGCCATAATTCTCCTTTCACTGGGGTTTTTCCTTCTGATAGTTGGATATCTCTGGAATTTAAGGGTCTGGCTAAATGTGCCAATCGCAAGGTGTGGAAGACACCTTAGTGAGAAAAGGATGCCACTTTTGAAAGAGCTTATGAGTTAGCAAAGTTAAAAGAGCACAGAGGCATGTGTCAAGGAAATAGATCCAGAAGTGCCTTATTCAGGAAATTAAATGTTGTATCAAGAAGCTGCAACAATAAGATCAGTAAGGATGGCAACAGAAGACGCACTAATAGGGAACACGAGGTAGAGTGCAGATTCAGCGATTATGCCTGTGGGTATATTCCAATAAACTGTGTCAGGTGCGGGAGTCTGAAACACGTAGCTAACAACAAGGAATGTTTTGTAATCCATGCTACATGTAGAGTGTGTAGAAAGTAGGGACACCTTGGCTGATAATACAGTTAGAGATTCAGAGTACAAATCCATGCAGGAGATCTCCAAGATCAGTTCCTCCATGAATTATCTTGGGCAAATGGAGTGAGATTAGGATGTCTACAGAATCAGTGCAGTTCAGGGAACCATCCAACCTGTCAAACCTCATGCAATCATCAAAATCAATGGTACTGACACGGAGCTTCCAGTCCACTATGCATCTGATTATGCCCTAATCAATGCACACGTCTGGGAAGCTAAGTTCTATTTCTGGGCATTGAAAAAAATGGAAATAACTGCCAATGTATATAGGGAAATTCCAAATGAGATACTGGGTGAAATTCATGCACATTTTGAATTCAATGTGAGGCACAGCACTGGAGCAGTATACGTAACCAAGAAAGGAAGGAACTTGTTGTCATCGGGGGAAAAGGGCTAAGTTGGGAATTAAATTTGATCCAGAGCATCAAGAACAAATCTACACTGTCAGTCTGGCAAATGTGACGAAGAAGGAGGCATCCAATGACATATTAACATTTGTTCCCAAAGTTTTGAAAACCGAGTCAGTATGTGTCAGTGGGTTTGGCCATTTTATCGGATTGAAGCCCAATGGCTTAACCAAATGTGGCAAAAACAAGAACCAGTCCCTTAGCACTCAGTGCAGAAGTCGAGAAAGGGTTAAACAGGGTGGTTGCTGAAGGAATAGAACTACATAGCCTTGCAGGGGATTAATAGGATGTGGTGACAGAATTTAGGAAATGTCTACTTCCAACGATTAATGAGCTGCTGACTGAGATTACGTGAGTTGCTTTATTTTCACTCATTAAATTGAAGTCAGCATATCATCAGGTAAAATAGTATCCTCTCTCAAGGGATCTTACCACATTCATCACGCTCATGGGTCTATTTCAATGTAAGCGAATGCCATTTGTCTTGATCTCATCAGAGGAATAAATGGGGTTAAGTGTTATCAGGATGTTATCCTGGGATATGGGAGCAGTTAACAGGAATCAGAGACAATACTGTTTCATGTTCCTAAGATATTGGGTGAAGCATGGCTCATGATTTCCCATGACAAGTGCATACTTAGAGAGGGATAAGTATTTGGAGCACAAACTCTCACAGACGTGTTCCAAAAACGATGAAGTGGAAGCTGTATTGGGAATGTTTCAACCAAAAATCAAATCAGAACTTTCATCCTTTTTAGGGAATGTTGAGTTGTATGGAAAATATACAAAAAATCTGTCCAAAAAACTGAGGGGCCTGAAAGCACTTACAAGGAGGAATGTAAGATTGAATTAGATTAATGAGTGTGAAGAAGAATTTAAGAACTGTGACGAACCGCAGGGTTTCATCACTTCTCCCCTTTCCTTGTAAGGCTAGACAGGTGAGTCTGAGCTTAGGGCCCTTTAGGAACGTGCACATGTAATGGATGGGATAACACAGATAAATTCTGAGTCCAAATAACCTGCACCTTAACAAGGGATGATTCATCCTTTGCACATTCACCCATTTCCAAAATAGATAGCTGACGTTGCCTCCAGGCCAGACAACCTTGTCTTGCAGCTCCACAATTCCACTTATTCGTGCTGTGACACAGATTTCCCTTCCTGCTTCATGGGTCCTGGCTTACTACATTCATGAAACCGATGTCCAGTTTCTATACAATGAAGCCTTCGCTGCGCTCTAATCACTACATATATACAGCTTCTATGATGAATTGGTCTACCTTGCGTTTCAGCGCCTGTACAGTTATTGAATAGTTGATTTTCTGTAGCACTTCGTCCACTTGTAATTTTCTTCCTTTATATTTGAGAGTTCACTCCATACCCTTACTTTGTCATTAGTTTCTTTAGGATCTGTACATTCTCTTCAGTCAGTATCCCAAGACGTCATGCATACTTTTTGTTACATCACTGGCTTCTTTTCTCTGTTCCTTCTCATATTCCTTCAGGGAGTTCATCCCTCAAGTTGTCATCATTTCGGGGATACTTTTGTCAGGGTTGTCTCAATGGATATTTTCTTTCAAACACACGCTGCTGTATTGGCACAACTGCTTGTGTCAAACACGGCACAATCTCAGGTCTCCAACATATGGTAGGTAGTGTGTCCTGCAGAGTAATGCAGCTGCTTCTCTACAAATGCGCTATGCAACCTTCGCCTGAGGGGTGGCAGTAAGTGGAATCTCACAGGGATAGACACCCTTCTCTGGGATAAGGACTCTGACTTCAGCAAGAAACTCCATGAAATCCTCTCTTGTAAACCATCAATAGCATCCATGCTTCAGAGAAGTCCATCAGAGCAAGCCACTGTTTGTTATTGCAATATTAGCCCTAAGATTCATCTTGAAGAAATGTCTGCAAAAACCACTGAGACAAAGAAGAGAAATGACTGAGTAATACAGATCGCTGCATGATATAAAGTCAACCAAACTGTGATGAAGAAACCTAGATAAGTTAGAGAGAATACTCATCAAAGAGAGAGAAAGGACTTTGATATTACACTGGGGAGGACCCAGAACATGAGTATAAAATTGAAGAGAGACTAAAGGTGGAGTGTGAAGCCTGGGAAGTTCATACCTGGAAAGAGCTGGGAACTGCAGCATACCGAGAGATCCTCAGTTGTGAGGACCTGGCAAGTGACCCTACTGAAAATATATGGAGAATACACAGAGCTGTGTCATGCAGGGGAAGAGAATCACGAGAAAAGGAGAACTGAGTGGGTGGTGAAGGTAGACTGTCCAGTCCAGAAACAGTGCAGAAACCACTGCAGCCAAGGCTACGCAGGACCACACCAAAGAGCCAAGAAGAATCGCCTTGACCGCAGAAGCCGTTCCTATGCCAAGAGGTATCCCGATCCCAAAGATAGGTCCATTGATGCTAGCCTATGAACAAGAAGTTAACAAGAGAGGCGGAAGACCCAAAAAGGGATGCGATGAGCAGGGACACATGCAGCCCACCCATCCTGGTGTTTATAAGAGTGACAATAACTACAAGACTCAGCCAACTCCTTCACATTTTCAAATAAAGTTTATTTCAGTAAGGCATATCATACCATAAAAACGCAACAGATTAACATCATAATATCCAAAGAAACATTAAACAGGTAAAAGCATCATAAAATCTTCTCAATAACACTATAAAATCATGAACAGAATAAAAGTTCTCTTAATGACAAGGCACGCTTTAGGAACATCAAAACAGCCCACCTCACCTGAACCAAATCTGCCTGTAACAGATAATAAATACAGTGCAGGCTCATAACATCGAAGACCACAGCCCTGCAAAATGGGCTTCAATGTTTGTTCCCTGATGACTGAAAAAGTAGGACAAAGCAAATAAAAATGAGCCAGGCCTTCTTTGAACGCCCTATAAAAGGGACATGACTGGTCCAAACTCCCTTTAGGCCAAACCGACGTCACAGCTCTCAAATGTATACAGTTAAAATGGGCCATTGAGATATGAAAGCGCTAGGACGGGAAATGGAGATAACAGCCAATGTATATGGGAAAATTCCAATTGAGATGCTGGTGGAAATTCATGCACATTTTGAATTAAAACGGAGGCACATCACTGGAGCAGTATACATAACCAAGAATGGAAGGAACTTGTTGCCATCGGGGGGAAATGGCTAAATTGGGAATTAAGTTTGATCCAGAGCATCAAGAACAAATGTGCACTATCAGCCTGACAAATGTGATGAAGAAGGAGGCATCTGATGACATAATGACATGGGTTCCCGTGGTTTTGAAAACCGAGTTAGTCTGTGTCAGCGGGTTTGGCCATTTTATCGGACTGAAGCCCAATGCTTAACCAAATGTAGCAAAAGCAAGATGCATTCCCTTAGCACTCAGTGTAGAAGTCGAGAAAGAGTTAAACAGGGTGGTTGCTGAAGGGATAGAACTACATAGACTTGCGTGGGATTAATTGGATGTGGTGACAGAGAGATTTTGGGAAATTTTCACTTCCAACGATTAATGAGCCTGCGATTGAGATTAAGTGAGCTGCTCTATTTTCACTCATTAACTTGAAATCTGCATATCATCAGGTAAAATAGTATCCTCTCTCAATGGATCTTACCACATTCATCATGCTCATGGGTCTATTTCAATGTAAGCAAATACCATTTGTTTTGCTCTAATCAGAGGAATAAGTGGAGTCAAGTGTTATCAGGAGGATATCCTCGGATATGGGAGCAGTCAACAGGAAACAGATACAAGATCTTTCATGTACCTTAAGATATTGGGTGAAGCAGGGCTTATGATTTCCCATGACAAATGCATACTTAGAATGTAATAAGTATTTGGGGCACAAACTCTCAGGGGTCCATTCCAAAAACGATGCAAAAACGATGCAGTGGAAACCATATTGGGAATGTTGCAACCAAAAATCAAATCAGGACTTTCATCCTATTTAGGGAATGTTGAGATTTAAGTCCATCAAAGCAAGAAGCCTGGGAGCACTTACAAGGAGGAATATAAGATTTAATTGGACTGGTGAGTGTGAATAATTGAAGAACTTTGATGAATCACAGGGTTTTGTCACTTCTCTCCAGAGATGAGCCTTTCCATGTAACGCTAGGGAGGTGAGTCTGCTATTCAACATTACCCCTAGGAGTGACGGTAAGAAGGATCTCACAGGGAGAGACACCCCTCTATGGGATAAGGACTCCGATTCCGGCAAGGAACTACATGAAATCCTCTCCTGTAATATTATAAGATAACACATTTACAGATTACTTTATACAACCTTCATCAGAAAACCAAGACATATAACCTAACTATGTCTTGAGTTTTACAAATATAAAAACGAAGACATGCCAACAGTGTAACATTAGTTTCAGTGTTAATCTTTTTAAAGTACAGTCATACCTATATTACAAATAATAGGTAGACAATAAAAACTGTTTTGAGTAAACATATTAACAATTAGCGAAAACTACACTAATAATCTAACAAATGTAATTTCCATACTACTTATCAAATCTGTGTGTGTCCTTTGCTTGGCCACCTCCTCTGAAACACTTGTGTATGAGCGTGATATAAATGAAATATCATATCATATCATATCCACATGAGAAGTTCATAATGACAGTTCATATTGTACACATCATATTTTAAACATTTTAAAACTACAAATTATTATTTAAACTTCTGTTAGCACTGATATTTTTACGCCATGTGGAATACCTTTTTTTACTATATCAAAATTAATTATAAATTATAAAAATTATGTCTACATTGCCATTTAATTCTTTATTTCATAATTTGTTGTGCACCCTTTTCCTGGGCCCCTAGACGCCTAAGAAGATAACGACAATGTTCTTAAACCCACAATAAAAAAACAAAAAGCAGGTACGGTTTAATGACTAAAAAGATTATATGACTTTTCTAAAACTTTACACTGCATTTAGAACATATTTATAAATTAAACAAACTAACCCTTTTAGTAAGATATTTTCATCATTTATTTCAATTATAATACTTTTTTGAAAATGTTTTGTACACACTTAATTTCAACACCTATACACATAATAAGTAAACACAATCTATCTAAATTCTTCCTTTTACTTTACTTTATTTTTCTTGTAGAGCGCTAAAGCCCTCGGGTATCCAGGCACTGCAACAGAAAAGAAACTACAGAACTGAGAATTTTGAAATTTCTCTCAAAGAATAGCCTAGTCTTCAGCAACTTTCGAAAGATAAAATGATTTTACTCCTTTTGGGGGGATTCAGGAAGCTCATTCCAAGCCTGTGCCACCCGAACAGGGAAGGAGCAACCATTTCCCCAGGCTATTTTGACTCGGTTTTCCTTCAAAGTGCATGCCTGGAACTGTCCCAAAGATACACTTATGTGCCAGTGGCAGCAACTTAAAAAGAACTCTGGCTGCCACTGGGAGCCAATGCAGCTCTCTCCGAGCCGCTGTCACTGGATCTCTCCATGCCATGTGATGGACTATGTGCACTGCTTCATTTTGTACTTTCCGTAATTTCTGTATTGCGTCCTTGCTTGCGCCCCCTAACAGGGAGTTACAGTAATCAAGTCGTAGTAATATGATAGCTTGTGCCAGTTTTGCCCAATTTTCCTTCGTAACGATAGGGCCAACTAATCTCAACACTCTGAGATAGTAGTTAGTATTTCTAAATATACAATCCACATGGGCATCCACGTTAAGATAAGCATCAATAAAAATACCAAGGGTCTTGACCTTCCTGGCCACCGTGATCAAACCACCCTTGATGTGGAAGGCAGAAATGTCTTGGCCCAAACTCTCCTGGGAGTGCTTGGATCCATAAATCATCAGCTCAGTTTTTCCAGCATTTAAACATAAACAATTCATGGACATTCAATTTTGAATGACCATGTAGATATTGTTCAGCCTCTCTTGATTATCTGCATGATTTCCACTAAGTTCCATAGATATCTGAAAATAATCTGCGTAATTTGTGAAGAACACCCGCAGTCCCTCCAATTCTATGCACAAAGGCTGGATATAAATATTGAAGAGAGACAGGGACAGACATGCCCCCTGCGTAACACCACAAACAGTGGGTTCAGTATTGCATGCAACATTTCCCCAATGAACCCTGGACCTGCGTCATGGGTATATTTCAGGTATTATCCAATGATTAAAAGATTCATTAACAAATCTGTGCAGGAATGGCACAAAAATACCATGATTTTCGAGGATGACCGTAGAAGGTAATAGGTCCCCTGGCAACTCGTGGGATGCATAATTTTCTGAATATCCTCAACCTCTGAATCCATCATAGTAGAAAAGTGAAACTGTGAGGAGGAAACCGTTGTGTTCTGTTCACTGGAGTCAAAGAATATTTGTTCAAACATAATTTCTTGTTGCGTATTTTCTATATTGTCACCAACAGAAGTGACATTTAACCTGTCCAACTGTTTATGAATCTTGGCTTGGGCAAGTGCGATTTTGTCCGCAAATGCCCTTTGGACTCTAGCACAGTCCTCCTTGTTCGGGTTGATGTTTTGGTTAAGTACTTTGGGCTTTTCCCAACTTCTAAACAGTTGAAATTATAATGGTTATGTTTACTTTCTATGATCTTATCTTTATTGTCCTTCCCCCTACTTTTCTATTCTTCTTTATTCTTTCGGCCTTCATCCTTGAGCCATGTGTGTTCAGACTGCCTTTTCCGTTGTTTAACCTGAACCAATTTGGGAGTGAACCACTTTTGGTGGCTGGGAAAGTCCCTAATGCTCCAAAGCTTATTAGGTGCAATCTTATCAAGCAGAGCTACAATGTGTCTATTGTTACTTTCCATCAGCAGATCAGGATGATCCAAGTCAGTGGTCTGTATCATCAGGGCGTTCATACATGCCACAAGATCATCTGATTTAATGGCCCCAAGACATTACGTAGCAACTCATGTTGCTGCCTAAGGGTGTTTGGGAGTTGGATCTGACACTTAAGAAAAAAAGTGATCTGACCACATACAAGGAGTAGTGATAACACTTGTCAATGTAATATTGGAGGATAGCTCACAGGCAGCATGCTTGCCTTGGAAGCAAGACGACACGGAGCAACACAGGATCGATTCCCGGTTCCGCACTTAGAAACCTCTGGGTATTAAGCATGTTATAAATAACATATCATATCATATATTTTCACTGGACAGCCAATCCAGTATATTACCTTTTATGTGCATAGGGTCAGAATTATGTACAACTACATTCTCATTGTTCAGTAATCTTTCCAATTCAAGGTCATTTCTTCATACATTTAAATCACCCAGGAGGATGATGGCACTGTTCACTTTCTGCATAAGTGACACTAAATGTATACGATTTTCATTAAACAATGTCATCTCACCAGGTGCCTATAAAGTAGTACAAATTTAATACTAAAATTATGATTAGGCGTAATCTTTGTGTGTAGGATATCGCATCCTTCACAATCCGCCTTCATCTCATACATCCCTAAAGCTTTTTTACAGATGATGGCTGTCCCACCTCCCTGGCCAATAGTATAATTTTTCCCAAAAAAGACATAGCCAGGAGGGGTCTCTTTCTCAATAACCGGGCCATGAGCATCTCTGAGCCACGTTTCCATTATGCACATTAAATTCCGAAAATCTGTAATTTTATTTATGTATTTATTTATTGCATTTATTATACACCCACACCCAGAGGTACCACAGGGTAGTTTAAAGTATACTTAGTCTTGTTATTACATGGTTAGAGAGAAGGTAGAAGGTGGAAAACATTGTACAGATAGGTATAGTATAGCAATATACATTACTAAAGCAATATAACTGAGGAAGGCTTAAACATACTATCTTCAGCAAGTTAACAGTGGTGAGTATGAACGAAGAAAGAAGAGTGTGGTCAAGAGGGTGATAGGTCGGTAGTAGTAACATCTCATTTATTTTTTAAACATTACACTACATACATTTTTTGTATCTGCAACCTACTGTTTACTTGTTTCAGATGTAAACAGTCATAACCTGTCTACACTCCCTCACACTCAAAATAATATATATGGAACCATTGTCGTACCCTAGCACCTGTAGGGAACACTTGTACATATTAAAATGTACAGTGGTTTACACAATAAAACAAAAGTAGAAGATTGCAGAATGCTGTTTTCTCTTCTAATTTATATAATCTTCTGAATGTAACCTGTTCATTTATACATACTATTTTTAAAGTACATCCTAGAAACAATCCCTCTACTATTTTACATAAAACACCAATTACCCTATTTTCCCATTTTAAACTTGCATGTTTATATTCACAAAGATTATTACACATATATTATAAAACGTTGGTTCTAACAACATTAGGTAAGCATTATTTAAACCCTTTGGCAATCTAACCTGATGTGTGACTATAGAGTCATTACAAACAAGCCAATCTACCACTGTACACATCCATGTTGAGAAATGTCCACAATCAATGGAAACCTGACAACATTTTAAATTCATTATAGATGTGTTAATGTTCCTACCTTCTGCACTGCATCTTTGAAGCATAATCAGTACATACGTATTACAAACTAAAGTATGCAGTGTGGATTGTAAATTACAACCACAGTCACTGCATTGCATGTCATGGAAGGTTTTACTTAAAAGATCAGAACAATTTACACTTTTCTGATCAGGGATAGACACATATACAAATCTTTCACACAGATCTAGATTAGATTCACATTTTTTACATGGTGGACACATATGATTCCACTTGTAGCTAATTCCTACATACCTATGTGCACTAAATGTTTCCTGCCTTAATAAATCGAAGAAAGCCATTAAAAATTCTTGACTATCTTCCTAAGTACTTTGAGAACGTCCACTTGCAATAGCTACTACATTTCGAATTGACATTGCTGAATGCATACTGTGTGGTTTTTCATCTACATATTATTTTAGGAAAGGAAAGTTCTATACATACCTGCTTCTCTATTTCTTGCATCAATCGTGTCATTTGAAACAACATACACAAAGCTGCATTAGAATAGCATTCAACTCCTGTTTCATTACTAAATCTGCAAAGAGAGTATGTCACAGTTGAACCACTCTCCAACTCCAGAAGATTATGGTATTTTTTACACTTAAGAGGAAGGATTTTATTAGAAGGTAGTTTCTCTGAATCCTTATGTTTCCTGGCTAAGGGCTTAGCAGATACAGGTATAAGGTTCAGGCGAGCAGCATGCAGTACATGTAACCTATTATATTCTTCAATGCAAGAAATGTCAGCTGTCACATTTCTTTCATCAAAGTGTATTAAAAAATAAACCTATATTTTTCACACGTGACAAAGCTACATATGACATTCCTTCTTTAAACATTATATGGTTAATGTCAATAAGTGCTGCCTCTAAAGTCAACCCTTGTGATTTATGAACAGTTATTGCATGAGCAGAGTACAATGGAAATGGTGCTCTTTTCACAAAGGTATCCGTAAAAAGCATGAAACGTGCAGAGGTCAGAGACATCAAATGATTTAATTATACACAATCAAACTTAACTTCAACATGTTCAATATCCGTACTGTGAGGAAAAGTGTGAATTGCAATCCCTCTTCCCATCGCTCCATTGACTAGACCAATTCCGACATTCAAGTTTCTATTTAACATTACTCCTGCATTGATGCACAGTTTTAAAACTCCTTCCAGACCTGCTGTTTTGGAAATTGAATTCTCCAGTTGACCTAATCAAGCTTTCTGTCTCTTATCCAACAATAAAGGCATAACATGACCATCTAAAACATCACACAATTTTATCTCCACAATGTTTTGCTTCTCTGTTAGTAGCATTGCAGAGTTAAACTTGTTACACATCAAAGCAACACAAGAAATAGTTCTTTCCTTAAGAGTGAACATGGCATCAGAAGAACTGCAATCTGCATGAAACATGTTAGAAATAATTCTTCCCTTTAAGACTGCTTTCACATTTACCTCAAGAACATCTATACAAATCTCTTTGAGCATTTCTGCATACTCCAAGTCTGCAGATTGCCTCATATTAATGGTAAGTTCCTGGAATTCAAAACGATTACAAAGGTTAACATGACCAATACTTCCTTTACTTTTTTGTTTATGTTTAGATTGCAGCATTTTGAAAACTGGTTGACCTTTCAGGAGTTAATTGTAATAAGTCTCCAATAAGTCTCCAAAAACCAGTACATGTTTACCTCCAAACAAAACATTGTAGTCAGTCTTCAAGACTGCTTGCATTCGCAAGTGAATGAAAGCTAACATCAAGTTTGTTTGTTTGTTTGTTTGTTTATTGCATTTCTATTGGTTAGACACCATACTTACTTCATCTACAATCAAGTTATTCCATTTTTTAAGAACTTTTTCTACTTCCTGTGCTGCACTTTATGAAAGTTTTTGATCATCTAGTTTGTTGTTATGCTCCACTGGTAACATCAACAAGCGATGTAAAGTAACACCTCATACATTAAATGCTGCTTAACCTGTCGAAGCAGTTACAATACATGTCAAAGATCCATAACATTTTGGATCATACCTCCTAGCGCATGAATTCAAAAGGATTTACCTGTTCCTGCTTGACGGCTAACATACAACAATACAGGTTGTTATTGCACACAAGAAAATCCACGCTTGTCATGCTGCAAACAATGTAAGAACCTATCTTTAATTCTAAAATTAAATTCTATTTGCTCTACATTAAGTTCAGTAACCATTTAATCAGAATTCACATCTGCAACTTTACTTTGTTCCATTGTACTTTCTACTTCCTCCATGGCAAGCTCAACATCAGTTTGAATAATTGGCTCACCAAGCACATTTTGACTTCCTGCTGCAGAATCTTGACTTCTCTCAGGAGTCTCTTTTGCCAATTTAGCTGTCAAATGTTCCTCTTGGCGTAGTTCTTTCTCCAGTATCTCCAAGTACAGATCAAATTCTGTATATGTAATTAAGCTATTTTTGGCAAAAAATGATTCTTCAAAAGTTTCAGAACTTCCAAGCAAATCACTCTCTGCACACGATGGGAAGAACTGCAAAAGACAAAAATAAAATAATTATTTTTTCTTTGCAGTTTGGCAAGACAGTTTCATGTGGTTAATGAGACTTGCCTTCTCATGTATCACTAGAATACCAGTACATCCATGTACTTTAAACCGTCCTCTGGTACTGTTTGCTTCAATATTTCTATATGAGTAGTGTTGTACTACTTCATATAAACAAAAAACATCCAACACTTCAGATCGATTTGAATAATTTATTTATTTGATAATATACATATAGCCAGATGGCTTGTAAATGCAACATACAAACATACATTGTATATACATCAAATCCTTCATACATCAACAATAAAAACTGGTTACGGTAGGTCTAAAAAGTTTTAAAAGAGCATCATAATAAATCAAAACACTCAGTACACTTCCAATAAAATGTCACCATAAAATACATAACATTTAGGTCATTTCCCTCCATGAATGTTTGCCAGAGCACTGAAGTATCATTACAGTCTATTTGATTATCGTAACATTTCATAAATTTGGCTCTAATACTTTTAAAACTCACACATTTGGTCGGTCAGAATGTTTTCGAGAGATTCTATTTCAGATTCACTGCATAGTCTACACTAACGTACAGTGTGAATTGGACGATCTAGTTATGATAGCTGTAACGGATTAGCTTCTGCTTAAGCCACCGTTTAATCTTGCAAACATTGATTGGGACAATAGGGAAATCACAACCATTATTCCACAAGTTAAAAAGAGTTCATATTGTACTGAAAGTTCCAATCAGTAACAGTTCTCTAGGCACAAAAAATCTTTCACATAATCAACCATAGCCATGCTATTCATCAGAGCTGGCAGATTTACAGCACACATGTATGTTCTAGATATCACAATGGATGAGATCCTAATCATATTTAACTCAAGTTATAGATATTCTATCGGTAAAGAATGCAGCATGCAAAACAACTTACGTAGCATTGTCGCTTCAAATTTAATAAGAGCAGTTGTAAATGCATGGCCGCAAGTCCCAATACCATAAGAAAGCACAGGAACAATTTTAGAAGAATATAGGAGTACAATTGTTTTCATTGAAACACCACCATTCCTCCTGATAAAAGAACTAATGATGGCTATCATTTTCATATATTTACATTTCGTTTCTTCCCAATGAGCTTTCCAGTTGAGTGTATCATCAATATTGAGACCCAAATATTTATGGGTTTTGACACACTCAAATTTGGTACCATCAAGGAACCAGCTGGATTTCATCACTGGTTTCCGTTTGCCTGCGAACACCATGACTTTACTTTTTGCTATATTCACTTTTAGGCCCTTTTCTTTTGCAAATATTCCTAGCCCATTAATCAATGAGTGAAGCCTTTTCGGGGTGTAATCCAGCCACAGCAAGTCATCAGCGTATGCTAGCCAACTGAGCGACTGAGAACCTACTTTAACTGGATGAATGTCATTGTTAGTAAATTGTATTTGGAGATCAGCCAAATATAAGTTAAAAATGTGGCCGCTATAATACATCCTTGCTTAACCCCTCTACTTGTAGCAATAGCAGCAGATAAATGTCTGAGTCCGTTAAGGCGGACTTTCACACTGGTCTCAGAATACAGAAGCATAATCATCCTGAGCAACCCCATAGAAATATTTAAGGCAACTGATTTACGCCATAGGTTATTTCGTACCACTGTAGCAAAGGCGGCAATAAAATCAATGTAGGCACCATATACTGCAGATTGTCTACATGTCCAATCATATTCCAAGGAAGATACCAGCATGAGAATATTATGTGATGTTGATGAATTGTTCAGAGAGGAATTGCCATAGCATTTCGGTGCTGGACTGCCCATGTGGGCTGGACAAAGACTGATATGCAAATGAGTATTTCCCATCTGTGAAAGGTACAGTGAGCAAAAAGAGTGTGCTGCAAACTCTCATCTCAGAACAGGTTATCATGCCATGTTCTTTCTGGAGAACAGCGCCTGCTACCTTTTTAAAAATATTTGCAAGGAACTTGGGGTTGGTCATCCTGAGTTACCTGGGGGCAACCAGACGTGGACTCCCTGCTCAATGTGCTCAGAGAGGCACAGCTTCACCTCACTGATGAGGCCCAACAAGGCTGAAACACGTGTATGGGGTTGCTGGTGGTACTCTTTTTCAGAGAGGAATTGCCATAGAATTTCGGTGCTGGACTGCCCATGTGTGCGGGACAAAGACTGAAATGCAAATGGTTATTTCCCATCTGTGGAAGGTACAGTGAGCAAAAAGTGTGTGCTGCAAACTCTCATCTCAGAACAGGTTATCATGCCATGTTCTTTCTGGAGAGGAGCGCCTGCTACCTTTTTTAAAATATTTGCAAGGAAATTGGGGTTGGTCACCCTGAGTTACCTGGGGGCAACCAGACGTGGACTCCCTGCTCACTGTGCTCATAGAGGCATAGCTTCACCTCACTGATGAGGCCCAACAAGGCTGAAACACGTGTATGGGGTTACTGGTGGTACTCTTGTTCAGAGAGGAATTGCCATAGCATTTTGGTGCTGGACTGCCCATGTGGGCGGGACAAAGACTGAAATGCAAATGGTTATTTCCCATCTGTGGAAGGTACAGTGAGCAAAAAGCGTGTGCTGCAAACTCTCACCTCAGAACAGGTTATCATGCCATGTTCTTTCTGGAGAGGAGCGCCTGCTACCTTTTTTAAAATATTTGCAAGGAAATTGGGGTTGGTCACCCTGAGTTACCTGGGGGCAACCAGACGTGGACTCCCTGCTCACTGTGCTCATAGAGGCATAGCTTCACCTGACTGATGAGGCCCAACAAGGCTGAAACACGTGTATGGGGTTACTGGTGGTACTCTTGTTCAGAGAGGAATTGCCATAGCATTTTGGTGCTGGACTGCCCATGTGGGCGGGACAAAGACTGAAATGCAAATGGTTATTTCCCATCTGTGGAAGGTACAGTGAGCAAAAAGCGTGTGCTGCAAACTCTCACCTCAGAACAGGTTATCATGCCATGTTCTTTCTGGAGAGGAGCGCCTGCTACCTTTTTTAAAATATTTGCAAGGAAATTGGGGTTGGTCACCCTGAGTTACCTGGGGGTAACCAGACGTGGACTCCCTGCTCACTGTGCTCATAGAGGCATAGCTTCACCTCACTGATGAGGCCCAACAAGGCTGAAACACGTGTATGGGGTTACTGGTGGTACTCTTGTTCAGAGAGGAATTGCCATAGCATTTTGGTGCTGGACTGCCCATGTGGGCGGGACAAAGACTGAAATGCAAATGGTTATTTCCCATCTGTGGAAGGTACAGTGAGCAAAAAGCGTGTGCTGCAGCTGCAAACTCTCACCTCAGAACAGGTTATCATGCCATGTTCTTTCTGGAGAGGAGCGCCTGCTACCTTTTTTAAATTGTTGATGAATTGGGTCTGAAGCTGGTTCGGTATTTACTTATATTGTGTCTCATGTATATTAGAATGGCACGTTGAGGTGGCAGTGTGATGTAATCGACAATCTATATGGAATGTTATTTGGTGAAATGATACCAGCCACAGCAGTCTTCTCATGAGGAAAGAGAGAAGCTCTGCTGGGTGTCTGTACACTTCATCTTCTAATAAAGAACCAGAAAAGTGGTGTAGTCATGTGTTGCCAAACCACATTTGGTGACAAGGATAAACCGCTCAGACCCCTGTCACCCCATTGTGTTAGTTTTCCCTTGCTGGATTCCTGTCAAGCCGACCCGCCAATCTGGTGTTGCAGCAGCCAACGAAGAAGCTGCTCCACCCCTCAGGTGTCCCAGCGGCCAACGAGGGAGAAACTGAGCCCAGTGCATCCAGAGCGCAGGAAAATCTCTGGCGCCGCCGGTGCACTGACTTACCCAGTAGAGGGTCCCAGCGGCAACTGCAGCATTGTCTGTTCTACTGTTGGTGCTGCTGGTCCCCGCAATAACGTCTGGAGGATGCAGCCCACTCCAATCCACATCCCAATGCAATGGCTATAGGTGGTAGGAAGCCATGGTAGAGACTTCTGTGATATGCGTCCTCGCAAGGAGCTGCATGACCAGAGAAGAAACCACAGCAGCATAACGTGCATGTGCAAAATCGCACTGCACGATGGCAAGAGCCACATAAGTGGTTCCCGTAATATGCACAGGTGCACTTGGCTGTCTGACAGAGGAGATCGTGACATCAGTGGATCACGCATGCGAGAAGTCGTGCCTTCGGACAGGAAAGGAATCGTAGAGCATGTGCATTCAAGAACCAGTATATGGTACAACTGCTGAGTAACACCCAAAGGAATTAATAGGAAAACTAATGAATTGGCTGACTGGTCAGACCTTAACAAATCAGCCATAAGTGAATAAAGGCACTTTACACACTTACTAACATTGCAATGACAGGATTAGGTGGCCCACCTGTGTTCATGGCGTTTCCAGGCCCAGCTAAAGTAAAGTGGGCACAATGGAAAAAAGGTTTTGATCATTACATCAAGACAGCATGTAGAAACTCATATTCCATGTATAGAAAGGTGTCGTTATTAATGCATTTTCTGGGGCATGAGGGCCAACGTATTTATGAAACACTACCTCCCCTCCCAGATGAAGGTGATGGTGATAACACAAATTAATTTGAAAATGCCCTAACAAAGCTAGATCTGCACTTTAATCCCATGATGAGTACAATTTTGGAAATGTATAATTTTGGTGGTTTTGTCCAAGAATAAGGAGAAAGTGTCGAAGAATATGTAACTGCCTTGTGACATCAAGCTTTGTCATGTAAATTTAGGGAGTATTTGATGAACACATTTAGGATCAGTTTATGATTCATTGCAGCAGCAACAAAATAAGGGAAGAATTGTGGCTGAAGGACGAACCCTCGTTGGAGGAATTTCTAGATATAGAAAAACGAGTTGAACACTCATTGGCCTGTGTGGCAAAGATAACAGAAAAAGACCACAGTGAAGTTAAAGTGGAGGTGTTGAACGTGGCAGAGGGTAAACCGAAAAGGAAAGGGAAAGAGGAGCCTGCAACGAAAGAGAAAAGTGACATCAAAAACAATAAGTGGAAAGAAGAGAGAAGAGATGAATGTGAAGGTATGTGCTTTAAATGTGCCAGCAGTGCACATTTTGCAGGATCATTGGCGTGTCCAGGGAGAAGAGTAGTGTGTGCTAAGCGCAAGAGACAAAGCCATTTTGCAAATCGTTGCAAGAATTTTCAGTTTAGTAAAAAAACATCCTGTATGTTAATGATGGTGATGGTCGTAGATCGTCTGATGAAGAGGAAGGGTGTAGTATTGAAAACATTATGGTTAATGTAGTTCAGGGTGCAGATGAGGATGAGTGTGAACATCCATATGCAAATGTTTGAGTGAATTGAAGTGATTTCAATGATGGCAGATTCAGGTTCAGAGATTTCTCTGATGTTCAGGGTAATGTTTGAACGGGATATGCAGGGGGACATCCGTAATCTGTTAGAACATGATATCATTCCTAGGGGATTATAACCAAGACAAAATTGATTTGCAGCGCTATTTTGAGGAAAACTTTGATCCCAATAAGGAGGACTAGGTATTGCATGTCAGTTCAAAATTTGGTGATAGGTACAGGAATGTGTTTAAAAAAGGAGTTGGTAAGGGGAAGGGTATGCAGCATCAAATTATTCTAAAAAAGGGGACCATCCCGGTTGCTGCAAAACTGCAGCTGGTACCACTCGAATTGAGAGAGGGGATACAGAAAAAACTGAGTGATTTGTTATGAATGGGCATCATCGAGAGGGCGGCAGGCGTAGAATGGACGTGTCTGTTGGTGATGGTAAAGAAGCCATCTGTCAATTTGTGTTTGTGGTAGATTAATGCAAGTTAAATAGATGCGTATTAATAGATCGCCATCCTTTGCCCAATATGGCGGAGATGCTTGTTGCGGTCAGTCGTGTATGAGTTTTTTTGAAATTGGGCATGGCATCTGCATAACACCAGGTAGAGTTGGAGGAGGGTTACAGAAAATTAACAGCATTTATAACAAACACAGGGTGTGCCAGTTTTGCAGGATGCCATTTTGGCTTGTCTCTGTATCATCTGTGTTCCAGAAGATAATTCACAAATTATTTCAAGGAATGAATGGGGTGTTCTGCTTCCAGGATGATGTCTTGGTGTGTGGGGAAAATGAGACTGAGCATGACAAGTTGTTAGACACAGTACTTAAGATTCCAGAGTCAAAGGATATAACGTTGAGAGAAGAGAAATGTGTATTCAGAGTGAATAAATGTGAGTATTTTCGGCATGAAATATCTGCTCAGGGAGTAAGGCATAAAAGTGCTATGGTTAGAGCTATAAAGGAGGTGGAGGGGCCAAAATGAAAAGAGGAATTATGTTCTTTTTTAGGGATGTTGGAATTCTACCAAAAATACGTAAAGAATTATGCTGATAAGGCTGGTGAGATGAGGAAATTACTCAAAAAATGGAAGGTGTTTATGTGGAATGAAAAGTGTTATCTGGAGTTTAACATGATTAAAGGAGGAGATTGACCTTGCCAATCCACTAGGTAAATTTGATACCAATAGGAGAAATGTGATAACGGTAGATGCCAGTGATGTGGGCGTTGGGGCAGTGTAAAGACTAGAGGGGGGTGTCTGTACTCCTGCTCCCTATATGGCAGAGTCGGAGCTCAGAGCACCACAGCCAAGATTCTCTATTTTGGGTTTACTTGACTGTGATTCCTTCTGGGACTCCTAAGACTTCTGAGAGGCCCCCTTTTCTGTGTCCTTGTTCTTCCCACTGGGTTCCTTAGAGGACACCCAGTGGGAGACTCACTTGTCACCCAGCCTGGCCAGCTTAAAGGGATCTAAAATGTTCTGGACACAGCTCTGGTGAACAGGCTTCAGAAAAATGCTCAAAAAACAAAAGGTGGGACAATTCAACAAAGGTTTTCACCTTGTATCCATCAATCCACCCCGTCATGTTCATATGTGCAGCACTCACTCATTCAACCCAAGACACATTCTCTCTTTTCGTAAATTCCCTGAACCTTTTAAGGTATTGGGTAGGCGTCTTGCCAAACTTTTCAATCAAAGCAGATTTCATGCATTCATTCTGACCCCTTTCTTCCACACTCAGTTTCAGAATACAGTCATACCCAGTCTGAGGCCCTCTGCTTAACAAACTCTTAGCCCAATCTCTTTTATCAACATCATGCATTCCACAAGCCATCAAAAAATGCTTCAATCCATTGGAGGATATCAGAACCCTACACATACACACCAATCAAATCTTTCATAAACTTGGTGGCAGGGGACCTGACGCTCTCAACTGGTTTTGCTGAAGTCTCCACTCTAGCTTCTCTAGCTGGATTCTCTCACATTCAGTGTCCTTGTTCTTAAGTTCAAGATCCCTATCCTTTAGTTCCAGATCCCTAGCTTTAAGGATCACTTGCTGTGCCAACTCCACTTTCTTATGTTCAGCTTCTGTTTCCAACTTTTTATATTCAAAGGCCAATTTCATCCTTAATAATTAAAGTTCCAAGGAATTCCCTGAAGAAACATTGCTGGAGGTCAGAACAGAGGCAGCAGGAGTGGTGGGATTCCCAGAAACAGATTCAGTAACAACCCCAGGGGCAGGGTCCTCATTGGTTGCATCCCCACCTTCATCAAGAGCCTCACAGTCAGTCTGGTAGTCCACCAGGGCAGCTATCAGCTCAGCCCTAGACCTATCTTCAAAGTCTAACTTTCTGGCTTCACACACACACTCTGGAAAGCCTCTAAGCTCATCCCAGTCAATTTACCATTTGCAATAGATTCCATTGCTTGTAATGTAGTTATCTAGTACACAACTGTCATGATGCCCACTCCCGGGGAGCCGGTTCAAACCCTGCGTCCCCGAAAGCGGACATCCAGTCCCCAAGGAAGGACCCAGCAACCCCATATAGGGTCCCTTTGGACAGTGTCCTGGCGCCTATGGCGCCAGGCTCATAAAAGACATCAGTCCTCGCGCCATAGGCGCCAGGCTCATTATGGGAGTGCTTGGGTGCACTTACCTGATGCAGACCATGCTGCAGGATCCCGGCCTCCTTGAGGCCTGAAAGGAACTACTTTACCTGTGGGACTAATTTACCATCCGGGCATGGTCGTGGAAGGATACATACCTGATTGGAGGAAGGATACATACCTGGAACTTCCAAGGCTATTTAAACCCCACCCGAACAGCCACAAGTGCTTCGCGTTGTTCTGCATCTAGCAGCTGGATGCTCACCGTTTCTGCTCCTGCATCCTGACTTCTGCCACGCCTGCCAGCATCATGGATCACCTGCAAAGGAAGAGAAGAAGAGAACAGAAGAAGGAAAAGTCCTTACCTGCTAAATCCGCATCCCAGAGACATCTTGCCGACAATCCTGAAAAGGAAGACTTTAATTTAAAAGCCCATCGCGTCGATCGCTGCAGCGCCGCATTCCACTCACCTTTACAGGGCACCTCCATGTTCAGCAGCGATCATCCGGATTCGCAGTCACGCCCCAGCGCCTAGGGAGAAAAGGACCAGAACAAAAGGTGAGAGAGAGAAGGGAATAAGGAAAGCTAAATCTCCATGTTAAGACTTACCTGTTGATTCATTCCCTCTTCATTTCGGGTCCGCGCCGCATCCTGGCATTTCCGGACCCCGGCCCCTAAGGGGAAAAAGAGACATCAGCGTTAATGAGCGAATGAAAAGACATTACCAAAAAACGCTCATTAAAGACTTACCAGATTTCTACAAGGATTTCACCTCTCATCTCGGGTCGGTGCCTGTTCCCCGGCATTCCGTACCCGGGCCCCTATGGGGAAAAAGACACTAGCATTAGTACATTAATGCATGGACACAAGGGGAACCTCTTATCAAAACTTACCTGGAAGCCAAGCAAGTTTGGTTCTCACCAATCCGAAAATCCAGTGAAGTAACTGGATACCAACACACCCCTGCATCAGAAGCAGGATGGAGAGCTCGTCCTTCCAGACCCTAAGGTGAGACGCTACGAGAAATCACAGAAGGGTTTCGAGGAGGGTGAGAGGGGAAAGTGGAGGGCGATTGCATTACCCCGCAGACAGTTAATCCCCTATTTTCGCCTACAGAAGGATACTTCTGCGAGCCAGGCAAGCCAGATTTGGGGGCCCGGTCCAGTCCGTCTTCCGAACCCTGCGCATCACCTTAGAAGAGGTCACAGCAGCGCGAACCAGGCCAGCGCCTCCGTGGGAGTCAGGTGAGCATAACAGAATGCGAAGCCTTCCTACAAATTCCCACCCAGGCGCTATGGAAAGTTCTGAGACTGATCAGTTGGCCCAATTACCGGGGGAATTACGGGCCGAAGTACATGCCGTTCGTCAAGAGACTAATGCCTTCAGGAGGGAATTAATAATATCAAAGGAAAGAACTGATGACCTGGCCAGACAGCTTTTGCAAGGTCAAGCTGGGCAAACTCCTCTACCCGGTTCCGGAGGGAACCCCGCTCCTGTGGTTTACAGTAACCCTGTGCAGATTAATCTACCTGGAAACATGCTGCTGGCCCCACCCGAACGCTTTGCTGGGGACCCCAAACGATTCGCCGTATTCATGAATCAGTGTCGCTTGCACTTCCTATGCAGACCTGGGGCCTTCCCTAATGATCAGACCAAGGTAGCCTTTGTATTGTCATATCTCAGCGGCTGCGCTGCCGATTGGTCAGTTCAACTGGTTACTCAAGATGACCCGATTCTCCGTGATTTTCAAAGGTTTCAAGCAAGCATGGAAAGGTTATTTGCTTGACACTCTCAGGGGCAGGCTCTGGATGACGAACTTCTATCCCTGCGACAGGGCAATCAGGACCTCCTATCCTATATTGCAACCTTTAATAGACTAATTGTGGAAACGGGATGGCCAGAGGATAAAAGAGTCACGTTGTTTTATCGAGGCCTTCGCGGAGAACTTAAAGATGTCTTGGCCCAAGTTGTAAATCCACCCCAAGAATGCACAGAGTATATAGACTTAGTGGTCCAATTGGATCACAGACTTCAAAACAGAAAAGCAGATCGGTCCAGGTTTGAGACCCGGGTGCAATAAAGGCATACATCGATAGTGGGGCTATTGAAAACTATGTGGATCGTCAATTGGTCTCTAGGATTAACCTCCCTCTCCGTCCTAAAACCAGCAAAGATGTCATCACCACAGTCGATGGAACTGAAATTGCCTCTGGACCGGTAACACATTCCACTACTGAGGTGACTCTTATTGGTCCCGACAGCTATCGGGAGGGTGTTGTGTTTGATGTAATCAAGGCTCCACAGTTTCAGGTTATTCTTGGAATCCCTTGGTTAGTGACACATAATCCTCGAATTGATTGGCGAGCTAAGAGAATAACCTTCCCGGATTGTACACAAACCTGCTACCCAGAAAACCTGAAGATTAATCTAGCATCTGTAACCTCTGCCTCCATGCAACTACCTCCGGAATACCAAGACTTTCAGGACGTCTTCCAAAAGGAACAGGCCAACACGTTACCTCCTCACAGATCGTACAATTGCCAAATCGATCTGGTGCCTGGTGCACAACCCCCTTGTAGCAGGATTTATGCCCTTACCGAACCTGAGAATCTGCATTTGAGACAATATTTGGATCAATACCTAGCTAATGGTTTTATTCGCCCGTCAAATCCCCGGCATCCTCGGCTTTGTTCTTCGTGCCCAAAAAAGAAGGCGACCTTAGAACTTGTATCGATTACTGCGCATTGAACCAGATAACGGTTAAAAACTGTTATCCTCTGCCTCTGATCCCTGAACTCCTTGACCAGGTGAAGGACGCTTGCATATACACCAAGTTAGATCTCCGGGGGGCTTATCATCTGGTACGAGTTAAAGAAGGCGACGAATGGAAAACTGCCTTCCGTACTAAATACGGATTATTCGAGTACCAGGAGATGCCTTTCGGATTGTGCAACGCGCCAGCTGCCTTCCAATACTTCATGAATGATGTCCTCCGGGAACTCATCGATGTTTGTGTTGTCGTATATATCGATGACATTCTGGTGTACTCCTCTTCGGAATCTGATCACAGAAAACACGTCAGGGCAGTACTTGAAAAAGTGCGCCAAGACAAACTATTTGCTAAATTGGAGAAATGTGTTTTCCATACCACAGAAGTCGAGTTTCTAGGTTTCATCCTGACACCCAAAGGAGTCCGAATGGACTCAAGAAAAGTGGATGCCATCTTCAAATGGCCATCACCTAGCTCTGTAAAAGGGGTTCAAAGCATGCTCGGCTTTGCCAATTTCTATCGCAGGTTTATCCCGGAATTTTAACGCGTGGTACAACCCATTACTGCACTCTTGACGAAAAATAAACGTTTTGAATGGTCTGAAGAAGCCGAGCAGGCCTTTCAGGATTTAAAAGCTAAGTTTACCTCCGCACCTATATTGAAACACCCATGTGAAGATCTCCCTTATGTCGTCGAGACTGACGCATCCAGCCTAGCCATGGGAGCTGTCCTGTCCCAAAGAGATCCCGGAACAAACCAACTATATCCGGTAGCATTTTGGTCCAGAAAATTCTTGGCACCCGAGGTTAATTATGCAATCACGGACAAAGAACTGTTAGCCATTAAGTCCGTTTTTAAAGCCTGGTGGCATTATCTGCTTGGCGCTCGACATACCATCACAGTGATCACTGATCACCGGAATTTACAGTATTTGAAAACCGCCAAGGCTCAGTCATCACGGCAGCTCCGATAGGCTTTGTTTTTCGCTGAATTTGATTTCGTGATTACCTATCGACCTGGCTGCAAGAATGGCAAAGCAGACACCTTATCCCGAATTGGAATGGGAGAATCTGATACAAACTCAGAACCAGTACCAATAATTCCCGAACAGAGGATTCTAGGCATGACTTTGTTACAGACGCTTGAAGACATTCAAGCCAGAGTGAAACAACTCCTGGACCCTACAACCTTACAGGAATGGATACAAAAGGGATCAGACTTTACCATAGATAATGGTTTACCTTATTTCCAAGGACGCTTATTCCTGCCACATAAGGAATTACACGAACTAGTTATTTCCGGTTATCATGATACATTAATAGAGGGACACCCCGGTATTGCCAAGACAGAGGAAAAGGTGAAACGTCAATTTTGGTGGCCCTCTTGGCGAAAAGATGTTAAATCTTTTGTGATGTCCTGTGGTGTTTGCTCCCAAAATAAAAGTCAAAAGAAAAGACCAGCCGGTCTCCTTCAACCTCTAGACATACCACCAGCACCATGGCACACCCTATCAATGGATTTTATTACGGACCTGCCTCCTTGTTCGGGGTACAATACTATTCTGGTAATTGTGGATTTGTTTTCCAAAATGGCCCACTTTATTCCTTTGAAAGGTTTACCTTCAGCTTCTGTCCTAGCCAAAGAATTCCTCGAAAATATTGTTCGGCTACATGGATTCCCTTCTATACTAACCTCTGACCGGGGAAGCCAAATCATTTCCCACTTCAGGCGCAAATGTTGTCAAATGGCGCAGATCGACATAAGATTATCGACCAGTCACCACCCCCAGACCGATGGTCAGACCGAGAGGACAAATCAGACCCTTGAACAGTACTTACGGTGTATGTTACAGCAATCTGAAAGCAACTGGAAAGACATTCTTTGGATAGCCGAATACGCATATAATTATTCGGTACACTCTGGAACTGGCCACAGTCCTTTTTATACTTTGTTTGGGCATCACCCTCGAACCTCAAACCTTGACTCACCTCAGAACCTCGGAATGCCTGCAGTAGAACATCTGCATTCTACGATTACCCAAGCCTTCAAAGAGGCAACTACGCATTTACAACAAGCCATGAGAAAATACAAGGAGAATGCTGATCTACATCGGAGTGAAGCACCTCCGTATCAGATTGGGGATCAAGTGTGGTTAGCTACCAGACATTTACCACTCAAAGGGCCTCGAACTTTTAACCCAAAATATCTGGGACCTTTTTCTATTACGGCAATAATTAACCCAGTGGCTGTTAAACTTGATTTACCAGCTAGTATGCAAATTCACCCTGTTTTTCATGTGTCACTTCTGAAACCAGTGGTATCCGGAACCCGACTACTCAAACCTCCAGAACCTATTCTAATAGATGGGGAGCCCGAATTCGAAGTGAAGAACATTTTAGACTCAAAAATGTTTAGGTCAAAACTGTTCTACCTAATTGATTGGAAGGGAACCCAGCGACCATGTGCATGCACCTCGATTAGTCAGGAAATTCCACCGACTTCCCAGACAAACCAAAATCCCCGAAGGGACCAACCTTGGGAGGGGCCTTGGGGGGGAGTGCTGTCATGATGCCCGCTCCTGGTTATTGGTCACACACTCCATTCACCCAGGTCCCACCCCACGGACGTACCCAAAACATACAGTCACTGGGAAGGCTCCAGCCAATCTGGCCTGGACATCCCCACAACACCATATATGGAACTTCCACCCAACAGCCAGTCGGGGGAAGGGACAGAGTCACGGCTTCCCAGGACTTTGGGAAAAAAAAGGTAAGAGGCAATAGGATGCAGGAGGCCACAGGGCCCATTTTGTCTTCTATCAGGAATCAACTGATTCCAATGGCAGGTCCTGGGTATCCCAAATGGAGGATAGTCAGAGCACCTGTCAAGTTCAGTATGGAGCTGCCCATATCCTGCTGTGTGGGCCACACACAGGTGCCTAAAACATACACTAAGAGTACAGGGTTGTGCTCCCACCCATTGGTGCCGTAAGGGTATCCCAAGGGTCTTTTCACCAAACTAAAAAGAGGAAGAGCCGCACCTCCAGGAGTCCCACATGAACTCCTGTGCAGAAAAAAAGACGGAACCTACATGATAAAGCAATAAAGGACAAGGATTCAGAGGCCCTGTCCCTCCAATGCATTCCCAGCATCACAGGCAGTACTGTCGCAGGTGAAGAAAAGAGGAGGGGAGGAAATAATTGCCCATGCGTCAAGGGGTCTGAAGGGTGCAGAGAAAATGTATTCAGTATTGGAGAAAGAGGCTCTGGCATGTTATTGGGCAGTTGAGAAATTCAAAAATGTTGTGTGGGGTACAGACTTATAAAAACTGATCACAAACTGTTAAAGACCATCTTTGAGTACAAAGGACTCGATAAGGTGTCTAGACGAGTAGCAGGTCGGGTTACAGGATTGCAGTGTCACAGGTTTCAGTTGCATGTGATATCTGGAAAGGATAAAATCTTGGCCGACTATTTGACAAGATTTCGGTGATGTGAGGAGGAAAGCAAGGACGTTGGACCATCAGAGTTAGTTTTTGTGAATTATGAGGGGATCATAAGCAAGGAAGAGTGGAAAGAGGCCACAAAAAATGATGAGGTTTTAGCGAAAGTCAAATTGTTTGTTTAATCAGGTTGGCCCAAGAAAGGAGAATTACAACAAAGTGAAAAATAATTTTGGGAGGTACGTGATGAATTAAGTGTATTTGATGAGATCACCTTATGGTGGGAGCGTGCAGTAGCACCCGAATCAAATAAAGTGAGGGTGATTGACCTAGCACATAAAGGACATGTTGGTATAACCTAGACCAAAGCAATATTGAGAAATTAATATTGGTGGCCAGGTTTTGATAGGGAAGTGGAGAGGAGGTTAGCTGACTTTATTTTCTCCTAGCCATTCCCTTACTGTAGCAACCATCTATCGGCCACCTGGTCAGATCTCCTCCTTCCCCTCTAATCGGGCATACCATTCCTCTTCCCTCCTGGTCTTGACCACTCAACTCCTCCTTCTTGGAGAATTTAACATCCACCTGGATGCTTCCTGTTCTTCCTCTGGACTCTTTTGCGACTTCTGCGACTCTCTCTCACTTTCTGTTCTCCACTCTGGCCTGACTCACTCTGCAGGGCACACTCTGGATGTTCTGATCTCGACAGACCCCACCCCTTTCTATCCCTCTCACCACTCCTCTCTCCTGGAATGATCACGTCCTCCTTTCCTCCCAGCTCACTCTCTCCACCCTTGAGGCCAAGCCAACTCTAGCACTGCCACCTACCTTCTCTGTTATCTGACCCATGAAGCATGTCTCATTTGAGGCTTTCACTGCCACTTTCTCACACACCCCCCTCAGCTGACTCACACCCTGACACAGCCCTTTGGATGCTCCACTCTGCTATATCTGATACTCTTGATGTTCTTGCCCCTGTCATGAGGATCAGCTTGAAGCCCAAAGTCAAGTGCAACTCATGGTTCGACTCAGACCTCGTCACCCTTAAACACAAGAGCAGGGTGGCTGAGAGGAAATGGTGTGCTTCCTGTACACCCTCTGACAAACTGGCCTGCCGCCTGCGCCAAAGGCAATACCGGCCTACTGTTCGCACCAAGAAGAGAGCGCTTGTCCAAGCCTGCGTCTCTGCAGCATCCAACAACTCGTCTGAACTCTTTAAAATCTGCAAGGAGCTGGCCAATCCTGCTGCAGTCTCAACCTCTTCTGTCCCCTCCCAGGCCTTCTGCACGGCCCTGGCTTCTCATTTCATCTCTAAAACTCAGGACATCTTGTCCTCTTTCTCTTCCTCTCCTCCTCCTCCCTCTACTCCCCGCTTTCCTCTGGCCCTTCTGTGGCGACCCCTCCTCCCTCCTTCTCTGTCTTTCCCCTGTTCTCCCGAGACTAGGTTTCTAGACAACTCTCATCTATGAAAGTCTCTTCAAAACAGGTTCTCCCCTGCTCCTCTAAAACCATCACGGACCACATTGATACCCTGGATCCTGCTTTGACTGACTTCTGCGACCACTCCTTCACCACTGGAGTCTTCCCTTCCTCCCTGAAGCACTCTCTTGTGCACCTTCTTATTAAGAACCCCTCAGCAAACCTCTCCATCACTCCTTTCCTGGGCAGACTTGTGGAAAAGCTGGCCATCTCCCAGCTTATTCTTCACACTGAATCGGTTGGTTGTCTCAATGACCCTCAGTCTGACCTCTTTCCTCTCCAATCGACCGTCCCAGGTCCAACTTGGGTCCTTCCTCTCCTATAACTCTATCTCTACCTGTGGTGTTCCCCAGGGGTCTAACCTCTCTCCTTGGCTGTTCAACCAATACCTAGCACTTCTTGCCCACCACATTGCCACTCTCTGCCCCAACTTTCAGTGTAATGCAGATTACACTCAGCTCATTTTCAGGCTCCCTTCTGCCACCTCTTCTCCTTCTCTCATCTCTGACTGTCTGTCCGCTATCCAGGAGTGGTGTGCCCCGATGATCTCTGCCTTAATGCCAGTAAGACTGAGATTCTCCTCATCCGCACATCTGCTCCCTCCTTTCTTATCACTCTCTGGATGACCTCTCTTGGCCCTCTTCCTTCTCCCACCTGTAAGGCTAAAAACCTTGGGGTCATTTTGACTCCACACTCTCCTTCTCTACTCAATCTCTGATGTCTCTAAGAAGTCACACTACCAGCTGCACCTCCTCAGAGGTATTCTTCCTTTCCTCTCCTTCCCCCAGAAGCTCACTGTCTCTGGTCCTCTCAAGACTGGACTACTGTAACAGCCTCTTTCTAAATCTGCCGGCTTCTCCTCTCTGCCCTCTGCAACTCATCCAGAACAGGACTGCGAGACTTGTCCTCGGCCTCAAGCCCAGGGAGCATATTTCTCCAGGACTGAAATCTCTGCACTGGCTCCCAGTGGCTGTGAGGATTAAGTTCAAAACCTGCTGCATTGTCCACAAGGCCTTCTGGGGTATTGGGCCTCAATACTTTGAACTCTCTCTTCCTAAATATCTTCCTTCTCAAGCTCTTCGCTCATCCACCTCCAACTCCCTCAGGGTCAGTTGCTTCTCCAAGCAACAAGTTGGTGGTAGAACTCTTTCTTTGGCTGGGACCTCCCTCTGGAACAGCCTCCCTGCCTCCCTGAAACTTGAGGAGAACCATCTCTGGTTCCGGAAGCACCTCAAGACCTTCCTATTTGCTTCTGCTTTCTCTCCTCCTCTCCCCTGCTGAACTCCTAACTGAAACTGCACTGGTCACCTGGCTACCCTCTGATCTCTGCCCAGGTCCCCTCCCCCGCCAGCAGCAAACCTGCATTGCCTCCTGGGCAACCCATGCACTTGGGGGCTGTTTCTGTACTTTATGTCTGCACTTCCCCCTGCACTTTTTTGTTTGTATTTATTTTATTTATTTATTACTGTTCATCCTATTTACTGCACTGCCCCCTCCCACCCCCCCGCACTTTTGCTTTCCGCCCTCCCCTGCACTTGAGCAATCTCAGTGTCAGCTGGCCTAGTGAGATCGTCGTCTCAGTCTTCCCTCTGTTCCCCCTCCCTTGCCTCATCATGCCTTGAAATACTTGTGTTATACGCGAGTTGTAAATGCCATATCATATCATATCATATAATATCATTCATTGTAAAAAGGGTTGCAAAGGAGTGGTGGCAAAAGGCCAACCAATGATTGAGCCTGACGTTCCAGGAGGGTGTGGGGCGATGTTACAACCTCTGTTGAGGAGGTTTCCAGACAAGTCCGATCTATGAAAGTCTCGTCTAAACAGGTTCACCCCTGTTCCTCCAAAACTATCAAGGACCACATCGACTCCCTGGCTCCTGCCCTGGCTGACTTTTGCAACCACTCCTTTGCCTCTGGAGTCTTCCCTTCCCCCCTCAAGCACTCCCTTGTGCACCCTCTTCTCAAGCAACCCTCTTCCGACCCCTCCTGCCCGGCTAACTATCGCCCTATCTCCATCACTCCATTCCTGGGCAAGCTCCTGGAGAAACTGGCCATCTCCCAGCTAAACCTCCATGCTGAATCTGTTGGTAGTCTTCATGACCATCAATCTGGTTTCAGAGCTGCTAGAAGCACGGAAACTGCTCTCCTGAACATCCGTGAAGACCCGCTCTTGAACCTCGATTCCAACACTCCGTGTGTTCTCATTCTGCTCAATCTCTCCTCTGCCTTTGACACTGTCAACCATGCCATCCTGCTCAACCGTCTCTGTGAAAACCTGGGTATCACTGGTCAGGCTCTGGCGTGGCTGACCTCTTTCCTTTCAAATCGACCCTCCCAGGTCCAACTGGGGTCCTTCCTCTCTGACATCTTTTTCTCCACCTGTGGTGTCCCCCAGGGATCAAATCCCTCTCCCTGGCTGTTCAACCAGTATATGGCACTCCTTGCCCACCGCATCGCCGCTCTCTGCCCTAATTTCCAGTGCTATGCGGACGATACCCAGCTCATTTTCAGGCTACCCTCAGCCTCCCCCTCTCCTTCCCTCATCTCTGACTGTCTGTCTGCTATCCAGGAATGGTGTGCCGCAAATGACCTCTGCCTTAATGCCAGTAAGACTGAGATCCTACTCATCGGTACACCCACTCCCTCCTTCCCTGCAGCTCTCTGGCCTGCCTCCCTTGGCCCCCTCCCTGCTCCTACCTGCAATGCAAAAAACTTTGGGGTCATCTTCGACTCCACACTCTCCTTCTCTCCTCATATTTCTGACGTCGCTAAGAAGTCACACTACCAGCTGCACCTCCTCAGAGGTATTCTTCCCTTCCTCTCCTTCCCCCAGAAGCTCACTGTCTCCCGAGCCCTGGTTCTCTCGAAGCTGGATTACTGTAACAGCCTCTACCTTAATCTGCCTGCTTCCACTCTCCGCCCTCTGCAACTCATACAGAACAGAACTGCGAGACTTGTCCTTGGCCTCAAGCCCAGGGACCGTATCTCTCCAGGACTGAAATCTCTACACTGGCTCCCAGTGGCTGCGAGGATAAAGTTCAAAACCCTCTGCATTGTCCACAAGGCCTTCTGGGGCATTGGTCCTATATACCTTCAACTCTCTCTTCCCAAATATCTTCCTTCCCGAGCCCTTCGCTCATCCGCCTCCAACTCCCTCAGGGTCAGCCGCTTCTCGAAGCAACGAGCTGGGGGTAGATCTCTCTCCGCGGCAGGGGCCTCCCTCTGGAACAGCCTTCCTGCCTCCCTGAAACTTGAGGAGAACCATCTCCGGTTCCGGAAGCACCTCAAAACCTTCCTCTTTGCCTCTGCTTTCTCTCTCCCTCTCCCCTGCTGAACAGCCAATTATTCCTCACTGATACTGCACTGATTCTGCAACTGGACCACTCTTAACGGCCTTGGTCTTGGGCCCAGCCACTCTCCACTTGCACTGATGCCCTGGAACCCCTCTGCACTGCGGGACTGTCTCTGTATCCCTACAGCCCCCCCCCTTTTCCAGCACTTGTTCTGCACTTACCTTGCACTTGCCACCAGTTGGCCCTATTTATTTATTACTTTACGCCACTTACCTTTACTGCACTTCCCCCCCTCCCCTTGCACTTTTCCCCCTCCCCCACCCTTGCACTTGCGCGATCTGAATGACACCTGGCCTAGTAGGATCGTTGTCTGTTTCCCCTTGTTTCCTCCCCTCCCTGCCTCGTCGCGCCTTGAAACACCTGTGTATAGGCGCTTTATAAATGCCATATCATATCATATCATATCATATCATATTCTAGGTCCGGTTGATCTTGGGTACGGCCGGGGAAATACATCTTCGTTTTGGTAGATTTATTGTCACAGTGGTGTGAGTTCAAAATTGTCAAGGAAATAAGTTTCAAGAACATCGTAAAATGTGTGCAGGATACGTTTGCAAGAGAAGGAATTCCCAGTAGTCTAATGACAGATAATGGTACACAATTTACTGGTGGGTGTTTCAAGGAATATGCAAAGAAGTGTGGCATGAAACACAAGCGATCTGCGTTGTATCATCTTGAAAGAAATTAGATGGTTGAGAGAATTAATAGGTGTATCATTGAGGCGGTTTGAATGGCTGGTGCATGTGGGGTGGACAGGAAAGTATAAATTCAAGAAAGAGTATATGCTTTGAGGATTTATCCACATGCTACAACAGACGTGACTCCATTTGAACTTATGAGGGGGCGCAAAGCTAATACAGAAGTGTGCCCCCCCCTGGTTGGGAAGGGAAAGAGAGTAAGATTGTGTGGTTGATGAGTTAAGGAGAAAATTGAAAGAGAAGAAAGGGAAATGGGTGATGAGAGAAAATATGAGGAGAGGTAAGAAGGAGCTCAGGGTGGGGTGTGGTGATTGGGTGAGAATAAAAAAGCATTTGTTCAAGAAGAATGGAAATGTGTTATATTCGGATCCTGTACGTGTGATTGCAGTTATGAAGGGTGCTGTGGGAATAAGTGGTGGACAGGTTTGGATAAAGAATAAGATTGCAATTGTGAAGAGGGGATGCTTTGGATAAAGATGAGTGATGTGTTATATTATGTCTTATGTTTATTAGAATGGCACCTTTAGGTGGCAGTGTGACATAATCGACAATCTATATGGAATATTATTTGTTGAAATAATTCCAGCCACAGCCGTTTTCTCATGTGGAAAGAGAGAAGCTGTGCTGGGGGTCTGTACACTTGTTCTTCAATAAATAACCAGAAAAGTGTTGCAGTCCTGTGTTTCCATCCCACAGATAGAATTTGTGTTTATCCATAAATTCAATTCCACATGAAGCACGGAATGTCAAGCATCGCAAATAAACAGTAGTTTTTTGGGTCCGTGTGCTGGCCCTTCTTCTTATGAATAGGTTGAATATGACTCTCCCTCCATGATTTAGGTAGGAACCCTGATTTCCCAATATCCGTAAATACTAAATGTAGGGCCTACGCCCACATAGCAGAAGATGTCTTCAACAGGCCATTACTTGTGCCATCCGGACCTGCTGCTCTCGAGCTATTTAGCTGTTCAATTATGTGTGTAATGTCTAGTATGGTTGCTTTACAAGTCCAGATGTGATGTGGCATTACCATTGCTTTGTCTAGTCCATGACAAGCTCATATGGTAGCATTGATGTGTTCTATCCACATCTCTTCTTGGACACAATTTATCGGTATATCTTGTTTAGAGGCAGCCTGTATTTATCTCCAGATTGCAATATTGTTGTTAGTTAAAGCTAGATGACCAATATGTAACCATCTTTCTTTTTATGACATTGAATCTTATAATCTTTTAACCATCGGCGATACAGGGTTTTGGCATCCTTAATTCTTATGTTTGTTTCAAAGGCGGTATAGGATAACCTGATAGTGGACAGTAGTTCCAAAATGCTCACCCGTAGTTTTTTTTTTTTGCAGCATTGATCTAAGGGTCAACATTATTTTGCCTGTGATATATTTTATTAGAGCACTCAAAGGGCTTTTTACAGATCCTTTGTTTGCAAATCGGGTTTGATATAGACCCAATCATAAATGCAAAGGCTTCACCTGTATTGGTCGTAAAGGAGGATTTGTCATTTGAAAATTGCTCAATGAAGGCCGGTAACAATAGGTCTGCACCCACTTACCCTTGGCTAAATTACAAGGGTGCCATTGGATCTGGTTCTCGCCATCATTTACGAATATATTGGGCCTCATTACGACCCAGGCGGTAAGTTACCGCCTGGGCCGTGACTTTACCACCATGGTGTAAACTACGTTTACACCATGGTAGTTGGCGGACTTACCGCCCCATTCCGACCTTGGCGGGGCGGTAAGTCCCCAATCCCCATTTACCCTTCCCCATTCCCATTTTTGCCCCATAGGGCATAATGGGAGTGGGGAAGGCGTTAATTACGCCACCGTAAATTACGGTGGCGTAATTAACTCCATGGTCCCTTAGCGCCATGGATTTTAACACCCGCTAAAATCGGGTGTTAAAACCTCCATGGCGCTAGGGGAACTCGGAATTGGCGGTAAGGGGTCGGCGCAGCTAACGCTGGCGTTAACCCCTTACCGCCAGGGTCGTAATGAGGCCCATTGTCATTCAAATCCTGTTCTCTTTGCATTATTGATGTACTCATAGATTGAAACAGCACGCATAAAGGTAAATGGTTGCTTTCTTCTCGACAGATATTTCCATGTCCTTAACCAATGCAAAACTTGATTGGATCACAATCACATAGTCTAGCGTCAATGCACTCTTTCCAGACACACGTGTGAAGGCCCTATGTGCAACACCAGTACAGAACCCATTCAGACAAATAAAACCATGTGCTTTGAGGAAGGATATCCATGCACTCTTCTTTATTTGGGGATAACCCTGACGGATATGGATGTCACTTGAAAATCACTTTCAGATAGCACGATATCAGCATTAAAGTCCCTTTAAAGTGGATCATTAAAGTGATCCAGATAGGGAACCTTTCCTTACATTTTTCAATGATGTGTTTTACTGCTGTACCATTGCTTTGAGTTGAAATGCCTTTAGGTGGATCATATGCATTAACAATTATGACATTTAACTCGGCTGTAACTATTTTAGCTGCTAGAACCATGGTATACAGGCTTGGTGAGTCAATGAGTTACCAGGGATGCCTTACTGAGATCAACAGCCCTCCTTTTGGGCGTCCAAGACAACCTTTGGCAGCAATTATTTGGACTGTCAGCAAGCATTTCTATTACCGATTGCGACGTGTTTACCCAGGCATCACAGGCAACCTCACAGGCAATGCAATACAGTTCAACCTTAGACAGCTCAACACCATGTATATGAGCAACTCAGAGTGACCAATTGTATTACGTTTTGTCGCACAATCTCTAGGTTACCTAAATGTGAGCAATCTATAATGATTGATCCCGTAAGGCATATTTGTCAACTTTAAAACTTTATATCACCTCCCCATCATCGCTAGTACATCACGGGACGATCATCACACAGGGTACAGCGTCACGCGCAGTAATGCTCACGCGGTTGATAGTAATATCAGAGGCACACGTCAACCTCTGAGCATCACTGAGACAGGAGCACACAATGCAGGACTTAATCAAAAGGAGAACTCCGTGTCGGGTCATCTGGCAACACTATACCTGATGCACATATAACGACGGCACAGGACAACAAATGGCAGAGGCACGGCACTGCAGCACTGCATCTCTGCAACTATGCAAACTGCCAACTGCACTTCCTATGCACTTCCAAATGCACCCCCCCAGGGTCAGAGGGCGTGGCTTGGAGACATTACAAGCTTTTTACCTGTACTATGCACTTCCAAATACGCAATAATATTTATCAATCAAGTTGATTTTCAGAATCTCTGTACTATCAGGTACTGCTTCAGCTAACTGTTCAATTTCACTGAAAGGCTTCAATATGCAATTTCTAGTACTAGCTGGTCCAAGACTTAACCAAAGTACATTACTGCTACCTCCATAGAGAGGCAAACTAGTTAGCCAATCTGCTGCTTCATAGCTGCCACACTCTCTATGTGAAAGCATCTTCAGACCAAAGCATAAAAGATTCTGACTAAGAGTTTTAGCTGCTTATAAATTTGCCCATACTTCAGCTGCATTGCTCTTTTCAGCTTTTGTCATGTACGCTGTAACATCACGAGCAACAGCTGTTGTATCATCAGCAATAAAATGTACATCAGTATTGGCATTCCATAACTGAGCAATGACAGGGTTGTAATCATTAATGAGTTGGCATGCCTTACATCTTTTAAAAAGATAGGTATTTCTCTGTGACTTACCAGTAACATGATGTTGAACAGATGACATTAAACTATTCACTCGACCAATTGGAGTCACGTGCCTTGGAGAGCCAAATCTGCACTGAGTGTAGTACTTGTCTTTACTTCCTGCACAACGATATTGAGAAGCAGAGATTCGCACCTTCCGATCATCCACTCTTACTCCTGAACCAGTAAGAAAAAGCATAGGGAAACAACGAGCGTCCAACGTCTTTTTCCAAACACTGATTGGTGCACCTTTTGTTGCTTTCCATTGATACAATTCTAAACTGTCGCCCATCACTTCACGTGAGTGTAGTGGATGAATAGTGCAATGTTCATACTAACTGTTCCCTTTTGCAACAGATAGACATTGGAATTGACCTTCACTGCTTTTGTTTGTTGACTCAGCCTCAAGCACAGACAAGTCTGGTACAGTCAGACTGCCTTTGTATAAATCACTGTGCTCCAATAGAAACGCCAATGCATTTTTCACTTTTCCAATATCTATAAGCTGTGGCCTAATGCTCTTATCTTTAGTGGCAACACCATTTACTAAAACAAACAAAGAATCTGCAATATTACACTTCACTCCTAGAGTGTTCACATTTTCTTCCGAATTGAGAGTTAAATAAACAACCTTGACTCTCACACCTTGCACTGATGATTTGTAGGCAGATTTGACATCTTTGTTTGCAATCTAACAATAACTTGAAAAGGATGAACCGTTTGCAATGCAATCACTTCAAACATATTCAATTTTTGACACACAGAAGGGATATCAGACGCTACCATGTCATTCAAAACGCTTCTTGCAGGAATATTTCTTTGATTATAAAACCCTACACAGTGTCTACCGACATAAAGTCCCTCTCAAATGCCTGTCAAATCGTTCTTCTACAAACAAATGCAGATAAAGTTATTTCCAAACATCCTCTACACTGTGTTTAACTTTGTCCTCAATGTACAGTAGTTGCACTTGAGATGTATAAAAAGTGTGTCGACAAGATACACAAACAATGTCCGGTCTTTCAGTAGAAGACAACTCAAACATTGAAACTTCTTTTATACTGTTGAAAAATCTGATCATTTATCAACCTTTCCCAACTCCTCCTCACCTAAATTCTCACTGAAGATTGGGTCCGGAGATTCCTCTGGCGTTAAGTCAGTTCCTCTTTTCCTGGCAGATTTCCAATCTTTGGAGAGATAGGGTCTGTCCTGAGAGGTAGCCATTATGCCTGCCGATAAACAGCTAAGGCAAGAGGCCCTCCACCCGAAACAACCAAGGGAAAAATCTGCAATGGCAGAAAAAACCCTTACATGGAAGTACAACATGTGAGGGAACAGGAGTACATGCTGCTAATTGCAAGTGGTGGGAATTGATGGAGGTCAAAAGTGTTGCAATCAGAATGACTGGCACAAAGGAATCTCGAAAACCCCAGCAGGAGGCTAAGCAGAGAAAATGGAGGGACAGAGATCTAAAGGTAGGCTAAGCAGCAGTAAGCAAAGACCAAGAGGGAGCCAGAGAGAGCAAGCTTTGGGAGGGTAGAACTCTAAGCAGGCAATCAGTGTCATGACCACTGTGAGGGGGCACAAGTTGTGCCACAAGTAGGTGTCATGATGCCTACCCCCGGGGCACCAGACCAGGTCCAGCAACCCCAGGAGCAGGCATCAAGTTATTTTGAGCAAGCACAAAAACCCCTGCTAGGGGCTGTTTGGGTTCGGTCCTGGTGCCTATGGCGCCAGGCTCATATGCGGAGTCAGTCCTGGCACCATAGGCTCCAGGCTCATAGAGTATAACTTACCTGATGCAGACCATGCTGCAAGCTTACCTAATGCAGACAATGCTGCAGAGCTCCAAGCCAAACGAGGCTTGGAAGGGACTATTTTACCTTGGGACTATTTTTTACTCGGGTGGGGCTGGGGAGGAATACTTACCTGGGACTACTTTGGAGGCTATTTAAACCACGCCCGAAAAGCAGCACATGCTTCGTGTTATTCTGCATCCAGCAAGCGTAACGCTCACCGTGTCTGCAAGCCTGCATCCAGTCTTCTGCCACGCCCGCCTCGAGTCTGCAGCTCCTAGAAAAAGGGAGGAACAGAAGGAGAAGAGGTTAAAATAAGAGCAAAACCTTTGATCCTTACCTGAATTCTGGATCCACTGCACCTTCGAGCTGGAAGAAAGAAGCATTTTACGCGCGCCACCTTGCCTGCTGCAGCGCCGCTGAACTCACCGGCCTTCGCAGCATCCTCACGATCCACCGCATCCTTCTGCAGGTTCCCGCCGCACTCTGACACCTAACGGGAACACAAGACCAGCAAAGGTGAGCCAAGGGAAGAAACAGAGGCAATAGTAACTACCCCCATAGACTTACCTGATTACCGCCGGGGGTACTATTCCTCTTCACAGGTCGGCGCAGTCTCCATTGCATCCTCGCCATACCCCGGCCCCTAAGGGGAACAAAAGGACAACAAGGTGAGACAAAGGGACAAACAAGGGGATCTCTTCTCACCACAATAGACTTACCTAATTTTACTGCCGGAGGCATTATTCCCCGAACTTCATATTTTCTCCCCACACCTGAATAAGGGAGCAAGCAACAGGTTACATTCTGGCCTTATTTTATTGAACTGCGTAGGATAAGCCAAATCCTTACCTGAACTTCGTCAGCTACCACGAGGAACTCTTCGCTGGGGTCAAGCTGCAAACTGCAAGGAATCAGACAAGAGTGAAAGTCAGACATGTGAACTCTTACGAACTACATACTTTTCGGAGTCAATATTGTTCTGGAACTCACCAATTCCTTTCGAGCCAGTGAAGCAACTGGTTATCAACGTGCCCCTGCGTTCAATGCAGGATGGAGAGATCATCTTTTCAAACCATCAGGTGAGACTATAAGAGGGGACATCAAAGGTGATCTGTGGGGAGAACAGCCGGGGTGGGAGGATTTACGCTCAACTCCACGGGTGGTTAATCCCCTTTCTCCATTTGCAGAAGAATATTCCTATGGGCCAAGCAAACGAAGCTAGGTGGGCCAGTCCAGTCCGTCATCTTGGCCCTACGCGTCACATTGCTGGAGACCGCAGCTGTCCAGTTCAGATCAACGCCTCTGTGGGAGCCAGGTGAGCGTAACAGTAAGCCCCCACCAGAACCCTGAGGGCCTTAAAACCACTGCAAAAGGGCTCCTGGAGCACGTCCTGGCACCTTTGGCACCGGGCTCATATGTAGGAAGGAAGGGCTGTTCAAACTAGGTCCCATTTATGTACATGGGCCTTTAAATCCAACATGAAAGCGCCCACACAGTCTAGTTCTAAGAACCAAGCCATGCGGTCTAGTGTTTTGGGTGTGGCAGGCCTGGAACTACTTTCCCTGGTACGACTTTACCTGGGCTATATAAACCATACCCTGACTGCAGAACATGCTTCGTGTTATTCTGCAACCAGCAGCGTGACGCTCACCGTGTCCAGCTCCTGGTCTTCGGCATCTTCCTGTAATCCTGCAAGAACAAGATTATTCTGATTTACCTGAGAAAACACCATCCAGCACTCAGCATCTCAACTGGGCTGCAATCTGTGGAAACCGAGAGAAGAAGAAACATCACTCACCCGTGAGTACTAGCTTTAGGACTTCCGGCGAACCGCTACCACATCTACTGTTCGAACATTACGACCTGCAATAACGAGAAAGGGAAAAACAATATTAGAACGTGTGCTTCCAAAACATCGAATTCCATCAGTCTTACCTGAATTCCATTGCGGTACGCCACGCTTCCATCCGGAGCACCACAGCAACATCTGCAAAGGAAAACAGACATATTCAGGTTCGCTTTCAACATTAAACAACCGCACAGCGCTGTACTACCTTAATGGATTCCGGGGGCCTGTTTTTCATCGTGCTCTCATCCACTCGCAGCACCACAGCGGCCTGTGAGGAGAAGAAGAAGAAAACACAGGTTAGCTTCAAAAGACAATAAAGGCGCTGCGCTTCGAGCTTTCTCTTACCTAGAAAGTGCCTCTCCATCCGGCACGCCAGCATCAAGACCTTTGCACCCGAAAAGAAGGAGAAAAAGACATTAACGAATTCCCACCATAAACAGAATAAAGACTTACAATTAACAAACCTACATGCCCACCAGCAGATTCGGGATCACAGCAGGCCTGGGCCCAAGGAAGGCGTACTGTACCAGTGAAGTAACTCGGGCAGCTCGCCAACAAATGTCAAGCGCCCCTGCACAAGAAACACAGGACGGATAGCTCACCCTACAAATAACTAAGATTCATTATTCAGCACTGGGCGACTATGCATCCAGAGTTTCAGATCTCAGATGCCCGTGGGGATATCAGGTGACCGTAACAGAACACAAAGCCTTTAATCCTTATCCACCTGGGCGTCATGGAGACATATGAAACTGATCAATTAGCCCAGCTTTTGGGACAATTACGCGCCAAGGTACACGCCGCCCGGCAGGAAACCAATGCCTTAAGACGCGAGTTAATAGTCACAAAAGACCGTACTGATGAACTAAGCAACCAGCTACTACAAACATAGGTGGGGTAGGCTCCATTGCCCGGATTCGCCCCATCTGTTGCTACACCATCATCAGTCAATCCAGTACAGATAACGTTGCCAGGAACAGTACCCTTGGCACCACCAGAATGGTTTAATGGAGACCCCAGAAGGTATGCAACATTCATGAACCAGTGCCGCCTTCATTTTCTTTGTAGCCCTGGGGCTTTCCCAAACGACCAGGCGAGGGTGGCCTTTGTGTTATCATATTTGAGTGGAAGTGCCGCAGACTGGTCGGTACCTTTAGTGAGCCGGGATGACCCATTACTGCAGAACTTCAGGGGTTTTCAACAGGAGATGGAAAAGTTATTTGCTCGATACTTGCATGGACAAGCTCTTGATAACGAACTCCTGTCCCTCCGATAAGGGAATCAAGATTTGCTGACTTATATTGCCACCTTTAATAGACTGGTTGTAGAAGTGGGGTGGCCAGAAGATAAAAGAACCACGTTGTTTCATCGGGCCTACGAGGAGACCTGAAGGATGTCCTTGCTCAAGTGGTAACCAACCTAAAGACTGTGCAGAGTTTATGAACCTGGTAGTTCAGAAGGACCACAGATTACAGGATCGAAGAACAGACCGAAGTAGACTCAAAAATTGTGCCATGTACGTACATTCGAAAAATAATGTTCAACGTCCATCAGAAAATACCACAGAATCCATGCAGATTGGAGGAGTACGACCCCCTTTAACCAAGGTTGAAAGAGACAAGAAGAGACAGCTACAGTTATGCTTTTACTGAGTTAAATCGGGTCACTACTTCAAATAATGCCCAGTGAAACCTCCAAGGAAGGTGGTAGGTGCTACAGAGAAAGAGCATGATGGAAAGGAATCGGCAAACTACCAGGCCCGGCAAGCGTAGAGGTCCGCTTGTCGAGCGAGAAGGATGAGTCACATACCTCACATTTCTCCCTACCAGTAACCTTGATCAATCACCAATGACCATCACGGATGCATGCCATAGAGGCATATATAGACTGAGGAGCAATTGGTAGTTACATAGATCGAGATCTGGCAACAGAAATGGGACTTCCCTTATGCACAAAACCAACAACTGAAAAGGTAGCTACTGTTGGCGGTACAGAAATTGCTTCAGGATCAGTAACCCAATGCACAACAGAATTAACCCTTCTGTGTCAGGATGGAGGGGCGGACTGGCCTATAGGGAACTCAGGAGATTTCCGGTGGGCCTCTACACTCTGAGCCTCTTTTGTGTGGTATTTCCAAATAATCTCATAGGAAAAGCATTGGGCTTGCTGAAAATGTGTCATGTGAGGCCACTTTGGACATTATTTCCAGGGCCTCTTTTGGTCCCCACTCATTATTTCCAGGGCCTCTTTTAGTTCACAGTCCACCCCGTCAATAAGCAATCATGTTTGACCTCATCAAGGCTCTTCAGTTCCGGTTGATCTTAGGGATGCCATGGTTAGTAACTCAAAATCCCCACATAGACTGGTGTGCAAAGAGACTGACCTTTTCCGACGAATGCACCCATGCTTGCTACCTGAAATCTATGCCACAGCCAAACCTGAAATCTGTTCAAGGAATAGCATCGGGGATCGCGGAACAATGGACACCTTACCAAAAGAAAATCAGGATTATCAAGATGTTTTTTAGAAGGAACAGGCTAACGCATTACCACCACATAGGCCGTATGACTGTCAGATCGACCTGATACCTGGTGCACAGGTTCCTTGTGGTCGAATTTATGCACTTAGGGAAACCGAAAATCTCCACTTGGAGTCCTATCTGGATCAATACATGGTTAATGGGTTTATCCGCCCGTCAAAGTCACCGGCAGCCTCTCCCTTATTCTTCGTACCCAAGAAGGAAGGAGATTTGAGGACTTGCATCGATTACCACACACTTAATCAAATCACAGTAAAAAAATGCTACCCTTTGTCCCTTATCCCGGAACTGTTGGACCAAGTCAAGGATGCCCAAATCTACACCAAACTAGACCTCGGAGGAGCATACCACATTGTACGTGTTAAGAAAGGGGATGAATGGAAAACCGTGTTTGGCACCAAGTATGGCCTGTACGAATATCAGGTAATGCCTTTCGGGCTGTGCAACACTTCCGCAGGGTTCCAATACTTCATGAATGATGTATTACGGGAATTAATAGATGTCTGTGCCCTGGAAGAGAGCATGTGGAACATGTTCGCTCAGTCCTTGCAAAACCTTGCCAGCACAAACTGTACACTAAACCCGAGAAATGCTCCTTCAATGTCACCGAAGTTGAGTTCCTCGGTTTTGTTCTCTTGCCAAAGGGCGTCAAGATGGATTTACACAAAGTAGATGCCATCCTTAATTGGCCATCACCTTCTTCACTTAAAGGAACCCAAAGCATGCTCGGCTTTGCAAATTTTTATCGCTGATTTATTCCAGATTTCTCACGGATAGTCCACCCAATCACATCCTTACTGAGAAAAAAACAACAAAAAATTCCAATGGACTGAAGAGGCGGAACAGGCTTTTCAAGAACTCAAGAAAAGTAGAAAGAACAAAGGAAACTTCAATCGAAAAAAGTGTCTTTATTTTATTGTAAACTTGGAGAACAAAGATATATAAACTGAGTGAAAATAAACAAAGAACATTGTAATGGGTGGTTGCAGGACAATGGATGGGGAAGGTTAAGTAAACTTGGAGAACAAGACAGAATTTGGTAGGATAAGTAAACTTGGAGTACAAGGGATAGAAAACACACCACACAGATACTTGGCAATATTGAGCCATTCTCTTTTTAGAGTTGTCACTTACATATTCTTCCCCCGTTAGAAATTCCAACATATCCAACCACAAGAGTAACAGTAATGATAATGTCATCAATGTCATCAATTGGGTTGTGAATCCATTGACATCCAGAATGAAACGCACTGCTCACAGTTGGTGGTTCTTTAAATTCAAAGAACATTGTTCCAGAAAACATGCATAGGACATACTTTGCACATTCTGCAGCAAAACTCAACATCGTGGTCCTTCTGATGTTCCATCTCAAAGCATAGGAACATCAATAATAATAAACTATCCAATGCATTTCCATTGGGATGAGGTGGATGATAACTATCAAAAGCACTATCGAAAAGCACACAAACATCATAATAGAAAAATACATGGGGCCCATCCCTTGCATAGCCAGATATCAGTGCCATCTGCACAACCTCCATCCACTAGTGCAACAACATCACTAACTGCAAATGAAGCTTCAACTGCAGCAACAATGTCAACTCCACACAATCCTCTTTTACCGACTCCTGATCTTTCCATGGTGTGAGTCATGTGTTGACGATGCCACAAGAGAGAAGCCACATTTGATAAATGTCAAACCATCTGCTGCAAATCCACTACAAAGATGTGCATGATGCCTATCAAAAAGCACGCAATCACCACAAAATAAATTGCCTGGGGCCCAAGCATTACGTGCATCAAAATCAGCACATCAGCCACACTCCTTCCATCCCCAGAGTGGGAATTCTGGAATCAAACCAGGGACTTGAAACACATGCAGCACTCCATTTCAACAATCATCAGAAATACCAGAGAGGTTAAAAAAGAAGGCTTTTCAAAAACTGTCTACAAATATGCTGCTCTCATCTCCAGCAGTACCACTATGTTTTGAATATAGGTTGACCTTTCACTGAAGTTAACTGTCCAACATCTGGTGCAAATCCACTGGGATGATAAGAATGATACAGCTACAACAAAATAAAAAAAATAAAAAATGTCCAAATGAATTTGGAAAACACCATCAATTGTACTACCTCACAGAAAACACAAAACAGCTAAGAATACTGCACAGCTGAAACTGTATTAAACTTACAACAAATACAATTAAATAAACCTTCAACCTCACTAACATGAATATAAAATGAAATGCCTACATATGAATGCCACTGATTAACAAATATAATTATGTAGGTCCTTGTTAGTGAAAGTTAAAAAATACATTAAAAAAATCAAGCAGAGAATATGAAACAAATGATAATTAACAGTATCTGATAGCAGTAACTACTATAACTAACACACACAACCTTAAAACATGTAAAGATTTAATAACACTTACTTTCATATCACCCACACTCCTGCCATGTACACAGGCAGAGTTCTGCAATCAAAAGGACATGGTGACTTTTATACTTTCCAAAATGAATACCAAAAAAGGAGGACCATAAACCAATAAAACTACTAAAATGGATGACACATTTGCCCCACAACCTATCACAGTCAACTACACAAAAAGAAAAAAACAATGAAACTGACAGTAATCTATTTTTTCCACACCTAGGGCCCGATTCTCATATTGGTGCAGTGAGCGTGCTAAATAGCACTACTCACTGCGCCATTTCTTGACGCCCAGGCACCACTTCTATTCTCATGTGGGCCTGGGCGTCTTCACAAAGCACAACAGTGCTTTCGCTGTAATCCGCCTGTTTCTAATAGAAACAGGTGGATTGCAGAATCTCTGCAGCATTTTTGTTAAATAACGAGGGAATCGTTATTTAAAGAAAATGCTGCCGATACACCAAAGTGAGCAGAATCTCGGCAGCATTTTAGTTAAATAACGAGGCAATCATTATTTAACGAAAATGATGCCGATACACCAAAGTGAGCAGCTTCAACTTGTTGAAGCTGCTTAATTTGCTGTATAGGAAAGTGTTCATATACACCTGTGTGGTGTATATGAACACTTTAATTTAAATCAAGCAGCTTCAACGTTGCATCCTGCAACGTTGAAGCTGCTCGCTTTAGTGTAAATGAATGTGTTCATACACACCCGTGCGGTGTATATGAACACTTTCATTTACACCAAAGCGAGCAGCTTCAATGTTGCAAGATGCAACGTTGAAGCTGCTCGGTTTGGTGTAAATCAAAGTGTTCATATACACCCGTGTGTTGTATATGAACACTCATGTACACCAAAGCAAGCAGCTTTAACGTTGCAGCAATGTTGAAGCTGCTTGCTTTGGTGTACATGAAAGTGTCCATATACAACACAGGTGTATATGGACACTTCCATTTACACCAAACAAGGCTTCTTGTGGCACTCCTCCAGTTTAACGGCAGCAAAAGGGTACTGTATATGTGCGCTAGTTTAGCGCACATATTAAACTGGAGGAGTGCCACAAGAATAGGCTTCCAAAAAGCCAGTTTACAAATGTGGCGATTGCTAGGTTGGTTTCCAACCCATCCTAGCAACAGCCACATGTATTCTGAAAGTGGCGCATTCCTTCAGACTTCGGAAGAATGCACCACCTTCAGAATAGGTCTTAAGTCCCAAAAAGGTATTTAACCCTTTTAACCTCCTTTTCGGTACTTAACACCTTGATGAGAATCGGGACCCTAGCATCGTTCATGGCCGCGGCTATTCGACGCAGCTGCAGAACCTAGTTTGTATTCTCCGCTACACAGACATTTTTATGCAACCTAAAAATCATTCTAAACCGGCCCACAAAACTTAAAATAAATGAAGAGAACACCTAAGCACATCAAAAAACACACACAAATACAAATATGTGCTATATCATCCACATAACAATATGATTATTGCACAGATGTATATGTATTAAAGCAGCTACACATATAGCATCACAACCAATTAAATGATGAAAAGTGTTGACACACCTACGCATGTGCTATCTGTAGATGTGGTTATACGACAGCCCTTGAGGGACGTTTGCCGGTAACAGCGGTTCGTCACTAAAACTATGTACTTAAAATTGTATTTCCACCCTCCCAAACTATTGACAAGTGTCCATAACATGCCTACCAACCCAACTCAACTCCCCATGGTCCTCCTCCATCTCCCCTGGTCTATCACAACCCCTAAAACACTCATGTGTATGATCCTACACCACCCAAACTGTCATATAGCCTCTGCTACTAACGACCACAAACACACAAATTGCCATTTCTCCTCCAAAAGATGCAGCTAGCACACACACGTGCAGTGCCATTTGTCCTCAAATAGCCACAGTTACAACACATCCACAAACAAACAACATGCCATTTGTCCTCAAATAGCCTTTGCTACAACACAGAGGCATGTCCACCTGCAGTTAACAACAATGATTACCAAGTGGCTGCTGCATAGCAATGGATAACCACAACAATACCATCAACCAATCAAAAACTTCAAAACAACACAAACATCAAATCCACCCAGCTCATACATACCAGTAGAAAATTCAAGCTAGGAATCATTTTCATCAAAACAGAGAAAGACTGCAGATATCATGGCTGATTTCAAAACTGAGTGGCTCATAGGAGACAGTTGGATGTTTTGGTTGCTGGCTTTTAGTAAGAAACTAAATATTAACATGGACATAGGTTTGAGAGATTTTAAAATTAAATGGTTTGCATTGCAGGGTTCCAAAATTGTTAAGTCTAAGAGGTACAGGACAACCAAACATCATATTTAATAACTGTGGAGGCAATGATTTAGGGAATGCACGGGGTGTGTCCCTTACTTTAACAATGAAACAAGACATGGCAAAACTAATAGAACGTATTCCTCACACCATCTTTATCTTTTCCAAATTGACTCAGGAAAAAGTGGAGATGGACCACCAGATGTAATGGGAAAATTGAGAAACCCTTAAGAAATGCTAACAAATTAGTTTAAGCATCCACGAGAGACCACAAGCAATTATGGATATCAAACAACAGCATGCAGTTCCACATGGCTAATTTCTATAGACATGCCGAAGTACACCTAACCGATGAAAGAAATACGGTATTCCTTGGTAACATCAAAACAATACTCCAAATGTCCTAAAAAATACACTCACTCTACCCCAAAACAGTCATGTTAAGGACTACTTATGACATATGAATAAACAAATACAATACAATATTCAACAAATATTGTTTCTCATACCCGCAGCTACAGTTCATTGACATTTATCATAGCCATGATTACAGAACTTTGCTTGAAACAAGAGGGACTCACTTCAGATGTAAAACTACAACAAAGCTTAAAACATCAATACACCACAACACAGCTCAAGCAGTAATGTATGATACCTAAAGTTAAAGAAAGCTAAGGAAAGCTAAAAATAATACATGACAATAAACTAAAAAGCACAGAATTTGATAGCATGAGAAACAATACACAGAGAAAACTACATTATATGAGGTGTTTAAAACTACAGTAGAAAACATTGTTTTAAATTACATTTTTAAAACAATGTTCTTCTGTTTTTCTCCACAGTCACACATGTACAGAAATCTAAGAACACAGAACCCAAATAGATAAGACACTTGTCAATGGCCATGGCCATCATGCCATCGGGCCAAGGGCAGTGATTTTGTACCCTCAAAGTCTTGACGGCCTTTGATTTGGTAGATCACTCACTCCTGGTAACATGTTTGAGGGAGGTTGCTAACTGCTCTCCACTGGCCTCCCAATGGATTTTATAATTTCTTGGTCCCCGTACTGTCCGAGTGGCTTTTGGGGAAGAAAGCTCAGACCCCATCTCCCAAACTTTTGGAGTTCCACAGGGGTCTTGCCTCTCCCCAACATTGTTTAACATCGATATTCACCCACTGCTTGACATGCTGGATGCAATGGGGGCTTGGTATACTAACTACGCCAATGATACCCAGGTTGTCCTCCAGTTGAGTGGGAATTATGAGCAGGACTCGGCTGCCATTAATACCATCTGCTGCCAGCTCCCTTGCCCTTAATTGCAAAAAGACTGAGCTCCTAATTGTGGCATCTAAAGTCTGTTTAGGCAGACTAGATCTTTTCTACGCCAGCTTCACTATTGCCTCAAATATTGACCATGTTTTGAAGAAGGTGAAGACGTTGGGAGTCATCCTTGATGATGAGCCATCTATGCGTCCCCACGTTGCCTTCATCTGTTCATCCTGCAGTCTGATCACCAAGCAAATTAATTATATTTGTCCCTTTCACTGCACCAGAAAATGTGCTCTGCTCCCCACTGCACTAGTCAATTCCAGGCTTGACTATTGTATTGGTCTCCTAGCAGGCACACTGCACGCAAATATTCAAGACCTGCAGGTCACACAAAACAATGCGGTCCAAGCCATACAGAGACTTCGCAAATGTGCCCATATCTCAGAGACCAGAAGGTCACTCCACTTACCTGTTAGTCATAAGATTACACATGAGATCTTGCACTGTCCTTTAAATGTCGAGAAAATGTGTATTCCAGCTATCTTATTGACAGAATAATATCCAAGGTTGGAGGTAAGGAGCTTTGCTCCTCCACCCATACTACATTCATCCAACCCAGGTATAAATTGGTACTTTTGGGGGTACCACTTTGAATGTCCAAGCCCCCCTGCTGTGGAATCTTCTTCCAGGACACATACATATGATTGAAATCCTGGCTTCTTTTAAAAAAGAAACAAAAACCTTTCTCTTCAACCAGAACCCTGACTGATCTCTGCTCGTCCCCTCTTGATCTCCTACTGATCACATGATCAGTGTTTGTTTGTCATTTGTCCTCATCTCCTTATGCACTCATAGGCCCACAGGTGTGTGGCCCTTCTAAAAATTGAAATAAATAAATAAATATACATATAAAAATTACTTTTTCAAAAATATTTAAAACACAGGCACCCAAAAACATATAGCCACGAATACAGAACTACTCTTACCCGCGGGTATCTGTAGTCCTTTGTAACTTCGGATATAGCCACCTCCCCCAGGCCCTCGCCAAGTGCCCCTCATCGATGCCAGCTCCCCCGACTCCCCAGATGGCTTCCTCCCCTCCCCTGCCCTCTCCCTTTCACCCCAGAACACATGCTGTTTCTATGACATAGTTTGCTTTCAGATGTTGGCTATTCGTGGCTATAGCCGAGGCTACAGAAAGCTTTGTGCTGCAAACCCGGTACCTGGACATCCTCCAACTCCCTCTAGGGATCACCCAACATCTACCCTGATGGCATGTGTATGTTTTCAAACCTGCAAATAACTATTTACTGAATTTAATTTTCCCATAATCTTGGCTGTAGCTGCGAATATCTCTTGCATTGAGAGAAAAACAAGATAGCGATTGTTTCATTTCTGAAAACAATGATCCTGCAATGCACCATGGGCGATATCTCTATTTTCTATTGGGGAAGGGGAACCCCATTCTCTGTCTAATATTTAAATAAACACTGCAAAGAATAACCCCCAAACCAAGCAAATCACTCTTTTGAATGCTTCATGCCCAAGTATTTTCAGACCTGGTCCAAATCTGTCCAGAGGTTTTGGGCTGTGCGCTTTGGCAAAAATGTATCTTTTTTGTCTATGGGAAAATTAATGGGAAGTAGGCCACTCTATAATATGTATATATACATATATATATATATATATATATATATATATATATATATATATATATATATATATATATATATGCTGAGTAGTTATGGTTAAGTTGCTAATCCCATAGGAAGAGCACTTTTTGGGTGGCTCATAACTTTGCTGCCCCTGGACGAATCCTCACCAAACTTTGCAAAAAAAGTATATGACCCACTCTGAATTTGCAAAGTTTGGTGAGGTTTGGTCCGGGGGGGCAAAGTTATAGGGGGGGTCCCAAAATGTATTTTTTTCCCATAGACTGAATGGGGAAAAAACCTTGCGCACGGCTACAGCTCAAATGGCTGGACGGATTCTCACCAAATTTGCGGCAGGAGCAGCGGTTTGGTCCCAAACACATGCTTTTGTAAATTTGGTGAAAATCCATCCAGTAGTTTTTTTTAAACGATCAAAAAGTAGGTCTCAAGAAATGTGTGATACCTATGTCCGCTCCGCAGACACACTTCCCTATGCGCTCTGCGGACAAGATAATGATTGGCTAATCTGTCACGTCATGTCCGCGGACATGTGCTGCATTCGCTCATTGGATGGTGAAGAGCGTGAAGTGCATCAGATTGTTCCGATGCGCCCGCCATCTTTGATCCGTGTTTTAGTGTCCGCGGACATCGCTGCAAAAACATATAAAAAACACAACATTGCACTTGTTAAACTTATCAAATGCTGTCTGGGGAGGTGAGGGTTGATGAGGATGGGATGTGGCAGCAAGAAGCAAAAAAGTGGTGTTTTTTGTCACAAAGGTTATATGGTACATTTGGAGGTGTTCCTCAATATAATGTGCTAAAGTACAGGCGAAGGACTAATGTGTCTGTGTTACAATGTATTTAAAATAATATTGGAGTCAGACTGGCACCCCCTAGAGTCTGGCATCTGAGGCAGCCACCTGCAGTGTTTGATGGAAACAGCGGCCTTGCACGTGTATGCGAGTACGAGTTCTCATGAATGCGTTGAGCCATGTTGTTGCAAAGTGAGAATGTATTTAGATTCTGAGTGAAGGTCACCAGCTTTGATTTTTTGGTTGCGACCTAAGGAAGGCCACGCTTGGGACACAAAGTATAAGGTTCAATTGTTTTTTAACCTTGAGAGAAAGGGAATATTCTGTAAGGAATGCAGTGAGAGGAGGTTTGTAATAATGAACATTTGATAAGGTTATGCATTCCAAAAGTGTGTAAGGAACATGCAAAATCAGTTCATGAAGATTCTTTGGTGCGTGCGCAGTGAACATTACGGTCTGAGTTACGCCAAGAAAATGGAAATGGTGCATAGCATGTAAGTTTGATTTTGATGACTGTACATAGGAACGAGCTTTAACTCATTATTATCTGAAGATTAATTTTGGGAATGTAACTCAAGTACCATCTTTCTGTGTGGTTGTCTTTTTTATGTGGTTATGGGGAGTGCAGAATCTAGGTGCATGTAGACTATCTCTAGATTCACCGAGGTTCAACGCTAATATTTCTTTAAAATGTCATGTATGACCATATCTACTTGTGTATCAGTTTCCAGGTTGTTTTTGTCTTTTTTTAGATTGTTTGATGTGTGTGCTAATCTTTAGTTCAAACTCTATGCTGAATTAAGAAATCAATAGATATATTGGGCCTCATTACGACCCTGGCGGTAAGGGGTTAACGCCAGCGTTAGCTGCGCCGACCCCTTACCGCCAATTACGAGGTCCCTTAGCGCCATGGCGCTTTTAACACCTGCTTTTAGCAGGTGTTAAAATCCATGGCGCTAAGGGACCATGGAGTTAATTACGCCACCGTAATTTACGGTGGCGTAATTAACGCCTTCCCCACTCCCATTATGCCCTATGGGGCAAAAATGGGAATGGGGAAGGGTAAATGGGGATTGGGGACTTACCGCCCCGCCGACCTCGGAATGGGGCGGTAAGTCCGCCAACCACCATGGCGTAAACGTAGTTTACGCCATGGTGGTAAAGTCACGGCCCAGGCGGTAACTTACCGCCTGGGTCGTAATGAGGCCCATTGTAATAAAGGTCGGTTATTGATACATATTTTCTGTTATGTTTTCCAAATAGCTACATGCTGCCTCACTACAATTGCCATAAATTCCAGATGCCAACTGATGGCTTCTTCAATCGGCAGGTGCACGTAGTCATCAACGGCTGGATCACAGTGACTGTTTTGTGGGACGATCGGCCAGGGCCCATGTGCCGGTACGGTGCACTAGTGATTAGGAGTAACATAACATCTTTTATGGTGGTCTAGGCCCAAGTTGATGCAGAAGCCCTGGAATTCCCTGTGCATCCCAAGCGGTTCCTTTACGAACAAACACATTGTGTACGGAAAAAGAACAACGTGTGCCTCATGATTAACATTTTGGATCACGAGCGAAGAAACAAATTTGCAATTTGATTGAATATGGGAATAGTCGGATGTTCTCGGAGAGTCTATTGTGAAATAAAAGTACTTTACAAATTGTACAGTGTTATTGTTTTCTTTTAAAGACCGATTTAAGATTTTGAATTGTGACGTGCTATCTTGTTAATCGATGTGTGTTGATTTTCGGGTTCTGCGTCACATCACGTAGGTGATTATGGGCACGTTTGGCTATGCTGAAGAGGAGCATTACCGAGAAAGGTGTTGAATATCACTAGGGTTGGTGATGTGAGGGTCAGGGGCAGGGCATATGATTTAGTGATGTCAGGCCAGTTTACCTTAGGCAGATGCAGCAATGGATTACAATAGCAGAAGATGGACACGCCCTGCTGCCACATTTCGTATGTATCTAAAAGAGGAAAAATGACTTAAGGTAAATTGCAAATGTTTTCGATAGATCAACGTATGTACAAAAATACATGGTCGAACCCTCGGGAAAATAATATTTTCTGAGCATTGCACTTGTGAAACTTATGAAATAATGTTTGGGGAGGTGAAGGGTGATGATGATGGGTGGAATATTTCTGACATGATTTCGAATGAGTTTACAAAGTTTGTTGGGATTTTGTGCACAGCTTATATGACAAATCATTCGTGCATTCATTTGACAGTTTTGAAAAAATAAAACGTGGGTGGATTTCCAGCAAATTTGTGTAAGGCTCATGGGCAAGGATCGAAAAGCATGGTTTTGCAAATGTGGCAGTGTTTTCTAAAAAAAAATAACGGTATAGCTTTAGTGATTGAGGGGTAGGCTGTAGCCATGGCCAGTGGCCAGAATGTCGGGGTCATGGTATAAGGACATGATCCAGACAATGTGGCCACTGGCCATGACCAGAAGGGACAAAACATAGGATTAAAGTGGTCATGTCCACCTGGGGCTGGCTTTGCGGTAAAGGTTTTCGAAATCAGGATAGATTTGAAAGGGAAGAAAAATGTGCTTGTGGTAATATGGTCACAGGGATTTATTTTTGCTTTTTGCGGGCTGCCATGGAAAGCGAAGAGGGGCCCTGTATGGAACTGCCGCTTTCCCTTTCCATGGTGGCTATCTAGGAAAAGGATTTTCCTTCCTAAACAGGGACACCAAAGGCGTCCTGGTATAGGATGAAAAATCCTCTTTTTTAGTAGCACGGGTTACCGATTTGGAAACCTAGGCTGCTAATGGCCTTCATCCCCCATTTCAAGGGCTGGAATGGGGGGTAATGGTCGTGAGACCTCGTTATGCACCCTCGCTTCGCTTGGGCTGATAACTTGGGCTGCTGGGCCGTTATCCACTGTTCCAGTCCCTGGAACGGCACATGAACGTCACAATATTCCCATTAGTATAACACAAAATGCAAATGGAAATGTTGGAAAACCTTATTGCGTCTATGTAGTTTACTGAGAAATACAAAGTAGATGGAGTCTATGTGTTTTTTTTTCTATTTTTTAACTGTAGAAGGTGGTTCCTAAAGGAACATTTATTTTGTTTTTGGATGGATTTTTTTGGCAGGAGAGCTCAGAATGAAAGGTGGGGAGGGAATTGATGGAAGAGGGACCAAACACTAATATGGAGGGGCAGGTGGAAAGGGGAAAATGTTGCGCGTGTGTTATTTCTAAGGTAGTGGGCAATGATTCTCATGCTCCTTGATTACAGCAGTGGTGGTGTCTCTTGGGGAGGAGGGATGGCCTTAGCTGATGTCATTTTAAGATAAATAGAAGTTTTGCTAAAAGTATGTACTGTGTACTAGATTGTTAATGGATGAGTATGAATAGGTGTTGCAGCTGTGCAAGGGAAATGTTGAAGTTGCAAGTTCCTACATCAGTAGAAAATGTAGTTCCAAACTGTCCAGGAAGCACAGATCTTATTGTGAAGTGTGTAAGGGATCTCGGACACGTCATCATGCTGTGCGCCAGCCTATGGTCCTGTGGCACTGTCCGGAAGGTCTGCAATGAAGTCAGATGTTCGTAGACGTCCACGGATGCAAAACTACTTGAAATAATTGCAAAAAGTGTATAGAAGTGTTCAAAATGATTCTAGAAGGTGGGAAATGGCAGAGTTTTAAGGTGACACTTTGTAAATTGGATACAAATATTGCTATATTGGGTAAGTATGATACTAGTAAGTTGTAGGAAAATAGCACCCACTGATAAAAACACATGACATTCAATGAAAAAACTTTGTTAAAGGGACGTTATGGTTAAGTTGCACTAATAAAAACCTTTGAAATTCACTGAAAAAACTTTGTTAAAGGGACGTTATGGTTAAGTTGCGCTACTAAAAACCTATGAAAACCAGTGAAAAAACATTGTTAAAGGGACGTTATGGTTCCAGGAAAAACCAAAAACCCCCTGAAATTCGCCAGTTATGGTAAGCTAAGCAGCCATAACTCGTGCCACCACCGTGCACTGCTAAGACTAACACCCAGGACATCAAAAATGACTTGGCAGGAGTGGCGGCTTGGTCCCAAAAGCGTGCTTTTGTTAATTTGGTGTAAATCTGGCCAATGTTTTTTTTAAACGACCAAAAAGTAAGTTAAAATAATTAGTGATATCTGTGTCCGGTCTGCAGACACACTTCCCTGTTCGCTCCGCAGACAGCAAGCATTCCAATTGGTTTAGTGGATGCGTCATGTCTGCGGACACCCGACGCATCTGCCGATCAGCTGGAGGGAAGCATGAGGAGCATCATCATTTCGAGCAACGCCCACCATCTTGTGATTGTGGATAACCGCGGACAGCGCGGCAGCGAAAAGGCCTTGAAAACATGTTTTGGGGCATTTGGTGGTGGGAAGTAGGACTGGAAAGCGTGGGGGAGTGAAAGGTGGGTCATAAGATGCATTTGTTTAGGTGCAAGATGCCATTGTTGTGTCCGCAGTGTCCATGGACACCACAGCAGTCAGCGGACGGTTCCTCGGGAAAACAGTTATTTTAGTGACTGCAAGCAGGCTTTATTAGTGTATGGGAGTGCATTGCAGATGATATGAGGATGTTTGTATTGTGCTGTGGTGGTTGTATGTATTGGAGTACTTTGTGTACATAAGTGGATAGGGTTTGAAGTATATGCTTTATGTGTTTGTGTTCTGGTAAGTGGGCAGATGTTTGTGTGAATGGCTGTATTATGATGTGGTGGTAGTGGTCAAGGCCTGGAGTCTTGGGTGCATGGCCAGAGTGCACCCAAGATTCCAGGAACTGACCACAACCACTGCAGTATAATACAGCCATGTAGGCAACATTTTCATGCTGGTATATGGGTTGGAGAAATATATGTAGAGAATGTATTTTTGCTGATTATAAAGAAATGCAACACCAATAATTGTATACTTACTGTTTGTATTTTTGAGGGTCTCTGCTGTTTTGTTTGCATGGTTTGTGGAAATGTACGATACGTTTTACTTTAATTCTCTGTTATAAAAGAAAATATAGCATATTAGGGTAGGTACTTTGTAAGGTTGTATTGCATTACATTGCAGACATTTGTATAATAACTGTACTCCTGAGCGTCAAAACGGGCATGCACCATGGTGCAGTCCATGTCTGGCTATCCACACTACGTTCCTCCCCAGTTGTTAGACTGTGATTGAGCCAGTACCCGAATAGGGATACGGCCCTAAAGCGGGTTGAAGATTACAAGCAAACATAAAAATAACTCTCCTGTGTCAGTGTGCTGAAACGACACCCGTACTAGTTGAAAATTACATATACACAAGAACATGTTGGCGCGCAGGAGCCCTCTCTAGTGGTCCAATTCCGTAGTGCCCGTCATACTGAGCACAGGGCTATAACAACTAAGGGTATCTCGTTAAAGACACTCACCATTCAGAGATACGCAACTTGCAGTTCAACCGTCGCTAAAGACGCGCTGCTCGTGACTGTTCTATTTACAAGGTCGTCATGGAGGCGGCGCGCATGCGCGCCTCGGCTCCAGACTTCCATCTTACACAAGGCACTCATTAGGGACTTGTTCCTGCACTGCATGGTTGCAGAGAGTGCATATAAGTTTCCACTTGCATGAAATCTGAATGATTTCATTTATAGGTATGTTTTTGCTTTCCAATACTTGCAGTAAGTACATTAGACATTCTTCTGGATCATCTTGGGTGTTTAGAGTGAATCTCACCATTCCTGCACAGTAATCCAATTCCTGTCTTATTCCAGAAACACAGTAAGTGTTGTCAGGATTGTTTGTTGCATTTCTGTGAAGGACTAACATTTGCAAACACAACTGGTTTACGATGTTAAAGAAAATGTTTTCAAGAATTGGTGGCAATGGGAATAGAACATAGATTGCTATGTTTGTATAGCAATTTACACCAGCTGCATTGGAAAATTTGATGGATGTCCATGAGGTTTGTTTGTTGAGGTAGTGGCCTTTGTTTGAGGAGTTGGTATGCATTTGACTTTTTAGTACATCCTTTTGTGGTTTTGGTAGTTAAAGGAGTATGCGCTGATTTCAATTGTTTTGGTGGTACTATTGGGAGATTCTGTATAAATTCTGCTTACATGAGTTTTCTTTTACAAAGGTTGTGTTTTTGAGGAACAGTATACATCTTCAGATGGGGTGTGTAGAATGCACATAGTCTATTGTATTGTACAATACAAGGAATGTCAGTATTGACTTTACTTGCATCAAAATTGACTATAAATAGTCCTTCAATTGTACGTAGATGTGATAGTGCTAGGTAGCTCATGCCTTCATTAAAAACTATGCTGCAAATATCAATCAATGCTTGATCTAGGGTTAAACCTTGCGATGCGTATGCTAGAGATATAGCAAACTGTTCTCTGTGTAAATACATATCTTTGAAAAGAAGGAATCGGTCTATTGAGCGTCCTATCCTTTTTACTTCTGAAGTTTTGTTGAAGTGAACATTGACAAACTGAATGCTGTTGTCACGTAAGTATGTTTGGAAGCTAACAACTGTACCCAGTGCTCCATTAACTAAACCTTGCTCCACATCAAGGTTATGCTTCAGCATCAATCTACAGTTTGAACACAGTGTTAACATTTTCTCTGAACTAGCTATGTTAGAGATAGACAGGCCGATTCATGGAATAATTAGCGCGGCGCAAGTGGGCAAAAACGTGCGAATCGCAGTGGAATAGCGAAAATCGCAGTGCAAGTGCGAAAATCGCACGAAAAGCAGCGCTCGTCGATTCATGGAAGGCCGTGCGCGAGAAAACCAGCGGATGTGCGATAAAAAAGTGCGCGCCATCTAACAGCGTGCGCCAGGTCACAGCGAAAATCGCATAGGCCACAGCGAAATTCGCACGTAGCGCGGCGCACACAACAAAAGTAGGCGGAAAACGGGCGTAACACTCGGAATGGGGAACAACTTGCCAAAACGTGGGCCTCACGGGGGAAGTACAGGGCACAAGTGCGCGGAACGCCCACACGCTCGCCTACAACACGTATTCATGGAATAGAATAGGGGAAAAAAGCGCACGCTCAAACCAGCGCACAGGCACAAACACGACCGCCACAAGAAAGCAGGCGGTAGCGTCTCTGCGGCTGTAAGAAATGTGCGCCAAAAGGTGCGCCAACAAATAGCACCTATATACTGCCATGATGAATGTCCCATACTGTGGCCCTCCAGGAAAAATGACGTGCAAAGGGGTACCCACAAACACGGACACCCGCTGACAAAAAATACATGTGCGTATATACCGGGGTGCGCGGGAAGTCTCACACGCGATTTGCAGGGTACGTGCATCACAGGGGTTCGCGTGAAGTTATTCACGCGATCGGGCCTGGGGGAGCAGGCTACGTGTATTTCAGGGGTTCGCGTGAAGTTTCTCACGCGATCGGGCCTGGGGGAGCGTGCTACGTGTATTTCAGGGGTTCGCGTGATGTTTCACACGCGATCGGGCCTGGGGGAGCGGGCTATGTGTATTACAGGGGTTCGCATGAAGTTCCTCACGCGATCGGGCCTGGGGGAGCGTGCTACGTGTATTTCAGGGGTTCGCGTGAAGTTTCACACGCGATCGGGCCTGGGGGAGCGGGCTACGTGTATTACAGGGGTTCGCGTGAAGTTCCTCACGCGATCGGGCCTGGGGGAGCGGGCTACGTGTATTCCAGGGGTGCGCGGGAAGTTCCACACGCGAATAGCCTGGGCGCGTGTATTTGAGGGGTGCGCGGGAAGTTCCACACGCGAATAGCCTGGGCGCGTGTATTTCAGGGGTGCGCGGGGAGTTCCACACGCGAATAGCCTGGGTGCGTGTATTTCAGGGGTTCGCGTGAAGTTTCACACGCGATCGGGCCTGGGGGAGCGGGCTACGTGTATTACAGGGGTTCGCGTGAAGTTCCTCACGCGATCGGGCCTGGGGGAGCGGGCTACGTGTATTACAGGGGTTCGCGTGAAGTTCCTCACGCGATCGGGCCTGGGGGAGCGTGCTACGTGTATTTCAGGGGTTCGCGTGAAGTTTCACACGCGATCGGGCCTGGGGGAGCGGGCTACGTGTATTACAGGGGTTCGCGTGAAGTTCCTCACGCGATCGGGCCTGGGGGAGCGGGCTACGTGTATTCCAGGGGTGCGCGGGAAGTTCCACACGCGAATAGCCTGGGCGCGTGTATTTGAGGGGTGCGCGGGAAGTTCCACACGCAAATAGCCTGGGCGCGTGTATTTCAGGGGTGCGCGGGGAGTTCCACATGCGAATAGCCTGGGTGCGTGTATTTCAGGGGTTCGTGTGAAGTTTCACACGCGATCGGGCCTGGGGGAGCGGGCTACGTGTATTACAGGGGTTCACGTGAAGTTCCTCACGCGATGGGGCCTGGGGGAGCGGGCTACGTATATTTCAGTGGTTCGCGTGAAGTTTCACACGCGATCGGGCCTGGGGGAGCGGGCTACGTGTATTACAGGGGTTTGCGTGAAGTTCCTCACGCGATCGGGCCTGGGGGAGCGGGCTACGTGTATTCCAGGGGTGCGCGGGAAGTTCCACACACGAATAGCCTGGGCGCGTGTATTTGAGGGGTGCGCGGGAAGTTCCACACGCGAATAGCCTGGGCGCGTGTATTTCAGGGGTGCGCGGGAAGTTCCACACGCGAATAGCCTGGGCGCGTGTATTTCAGGGGTGCGCAGGAAGTTTTACACGCGATTTCTGCACGGTACGTGTATTTCAGGGGTGCCGGGGAGTCCCACATGTGATTTGACAGTGTGGGTCCTCCCAGGTGTACCCTGTACACCCTCCACGGCCTCTGCAGGCAGCCCACACCACAGGGGACTACCCTGCATCCCTGGTCATGTCCCGCAGGCAGCCCACCCAACATGGGCATGCCCCCCAGCAAAGGCACATGTCTCCTTGAACTAATGAACACCAACTCATGTCCCCTTGCACCCCCACCCCCCAGCACTGTGGGGCACCTGCCAGCAGGCCCCCACCCATGTCCAACTCATGTCCCCCACCACCCCCACCCCCCAGCACTGTGGGGCACCTGCCAGCAGGCCCCCACCCATGTCCAACTCATGTCTCCCACCACCCCCACCCCCCAGCCACCAGGGGCACCCTCCACCAGGCCCCCACCCATGTCCCCTATCACCCCCACCCCCCAGCCACCAGGGGCAACCTCCACCAGGCCCCCACTCATGTCACCCACCACCCCCACCCCCCAGCCACCAGGGGCACCCTCCACCAGGCCCCCACTCATGTCTCCCACCACCCCCACCCCCCAGCCACCAGGGGCACCCTCCACCAGGCCCCCACTCATGTCTCCCACCACCCCCACACCCCAGCAGTGCAGGGGCACCCTCCACCAGGCCCCCACTCATGTCTCCCACCACCCCCACCCCCCAGCACTGTGGGGCACCTGCCAGCAGGCCCCCACCCATGTCCAACTCATGTCCCCCACCACCCCCACCCCCCAGCACTGTGGGGCACCTGCCAGCAGGCCCCCACCCATGTCCAACTCATGTCTCCCACCACCCCCACCCCCCAGCCACCAGGGGCACCCTCCACCAGGCCCCCACCCATGTCCCCTATCACCCCCACCCCCCAGCCACCAGGGGCACCCTCCACCAGGCCCCCACTCATGTCACCCACCACCTCCACCCCCCAGCCACCAGGGGCACCCTCCACCAGGCCCCCACTCATGTCTCCCACCACCCCAATACCCCAGCAGTGCAGGGTCACCCTCCACCAGGCCCCCACCCATGTCTCCCAACACCCCCACACCCCAGCCACCAGGGGCACCCTCCACCAGGCCCCCACTCATGTCACCCACCACCCCCACACCCCAGCAGTGCAGGGGCACCCTCCACCAGGCCCCCACTCATGTCTCCCACCCCCCAGCCACCAGGGGCACCCTCCACCAGGCCCCCACTCATGTCTCCCACCACCCCCACACCCCAGCAGTGCAGGGTCACCCTCCACCAGGCCCCCACTCATGTCTCCCACCACCCCCACACCCCAGCAGTGCAGGGGCAGCCTCCACCAGGCCCCCACTCATGTCTCCCACCACCCCCACACCCCAGCAGTGCAGGGTCACCCTCCACCAGGCCCCCACTCATGTCTCCCACCACCCCCAACCCCCAGCCACCAGGGGCACCCTCCACCAGGCCCCCACTCATGTCTCCCACCACCCCCACCCCCAGCCACCAGGGGCACCCTCCACCAGGCCCCCACTCATGTCTCCCACCACCCCCACACCCCAGCAGTGCAGGGTCACCCTCCACCAGGCCCCCACTCATGTCTCCCACCACCCCCACCCCCCAGCCACCATGGGCACCCTCCACCAGGCCCCCACTCATGTCTCCCACCACCCCCACCCCCCAGCAGTGCAGGGGCAGCCTCCACCAGGCACCCACTCATGTCTCCCACCACCCCCACCCCACAGCCACCAGGGGCTCCCTCCACCAGGTCCCCACTCATGTCTCCCACAACCCCAACCCCCAGCAGTGCAGGGGCAGCCTCCACCAGGCACCCACACATGTCCCCCTGCCCCCAGGTCCTGACGATACTCAATCATGGCAGTAATGGGCAGCATACCCAGCACAAACACCCAGGAAAGGATTGCATCCACCCACATAGTGAATGCAAGTACATGATACAACCCCAATGGCAAGTCTGTAAATGAACACATGTCCGTCACACACACATACACAATGGGTGCAAGTCAATGTCAAAACCCATATCATGACATGTATGAAACCAATGAGAAAATACCACAAGTGAAAGTTAAAAAAAACATGTATTAAAGATGAAAAATAAGTAAAAAAATCAAACATACAACAATGGCGATAACAAAATAAATGGTCCATGTCTGAGAACAAATGTAAAAATAAAAAAAACAAAGTAATCCAAAAACAAATGTTGTCCAAAGCAAAATCATGTGGAAGTAAAATAATGAAAAACCATTTCCTCATGCTTAACACAATAATTAATAAAAAAAATGTTTCTTCAAAAAGCAAACTGTATACACGAAAATTCCAGGGTCCATGAGCCCAACACCATAAATGAAACCTACTACTACCTAATGAAAATAATATATACAAAAAAGTGGCCATTGTCCGAGCGGTCCAAAAAAAAAGAAAATTAATAAAGGAAACCTAACACTAACTAACTAAATAACTATATACAAAGGCAGCGGGCAAGTCCTGCGGCTCACTCAGTGATGTTGCTGGCCAGGGCATCATCGAACTCCATGTCGATGTCCTGGAGGCGGGACTCTGTCCTGGCCCCGAGGTCTCGCAGGGATAACCCCATGTCCAGCTCAAACTCCCTGCGAGCTTCCTCGAGGCACTCAGCCCGCCTCAACGCCCGACGCATGGAGAACTCCGCCCTGACCATGGTGAGCCGCTCCTCTTCCGCCCGCTGCCGCTCCGCACCTATCCGCTGGACCAACTGCTCCCACACGGAAGACACCACCATCCCAGGGTTGCCCTGCCCTCCGGCCGATGCCTGCCCCTCTGATATTGAAGGCCCCGAGCCATGATGCCTCCCACGTCGAGCCTGCTGCTGCCTCCGACGCCACTGCCTCTGCCAGCACGACGGCATCCAGGCTGATGGAAACCACCGAGGCCGTCGTGCACGTGCCCTGTCTGATGATGCTGTCACATCTTCCACCTGCTGGGGTCCAGTTGCTGTGTTGTCCACCCCTGCTGGACCTCCGACTCCCAACTGTGGCAGGGATGGGATCCCCACCGAGCTGGCTGCATTGGTCGGGGCAGGTCCACAGGGGGCCCTGGTGGCATCTGGGCCGGAAGACGGCAAGGAGAACAACTGGTGTATAGCCTGCACAGAGGAGGAGAGGGCCGCCAGATTGGACAACACATGCAGAAAACCCCTGAACATGGCCGATCCCAATTGGGCCATGTCGGCACGGTGCACTTCGTGATGACGTGCGTCATCCTCCCGGGAAGCACGCACGGCATCACGAATCACAGCCGTGCGCATCGCGACCCCAATCAGGACCTTCTCCACACGGCCAGGGGTTCCCACGTCTGCAGGTGGAGGGGAGTCAGGTGACATGGACATCCCCTCTACCTGCGGACGGGCCTGGGACGGGGCATCCCTGCTGGTGCATAGTGGTGCACTCACAGGGTCAGGGACAGCGACATGCACAGGCCCCTCCACGGTGACCTGTGCTGCCTCCTGCCCCTGGCCCTGGACTGCACCACTTGCACCAGCAGGGATGCCCCCACCAGGCCCCATGTGTGCCCCAGTGGCGGCCTCCTCCTCCTCTGTGCAAACCACCAACCTGGATGGCTCCTCACCGTCCCCCACCGTAGCAGGCCCCTGTGGGGGCTCACCCACCCCTTCCGCTGCAGCCGTGGGGGCATCCTTGCTCCACAGCGCCGTCTCCGCCCTCTTCTTCACTAGCCGCTGCGTAGAGGGAGACAAAGAACACAAGCATCAGGGCACTGTACAATGGTCCCCTAGACAGGAAGCAATAGCAGATGAGCACCACTGTCAAAGTACACATCCATCATGTCCCTCCACAACACATGGGTCAGTCCAGGCAAAACACACACAGTAACAGGCATGGTGCATGCCATGGACATTTCCATGCATGTCCAATGGACTCTTGAAACATTCAATGATATGTAACTCACATGCATCATGGCTCATGCCTATCACATGCACACACTTCACCTAAGTCACATCCATCTGGCCCCAAACACACCAAACACAGCGGATACAAGGGTAATTTGGCTGCTTCACTGAATCTGTGCATTGTCACACACATGTGTCATGCATCCATGGCATGCACAAGTCACAGACACGCAGGTCAGGCACACAGACATGGCTACCATATATGTACCTGGCATCAGCACCCATCCCTCACCCCCACCCATGTCCAGGTACAGAGACTGGCATGCTCTCATGTTCAAAATCTGCATAGGGCTCCCCATGCGGCATTTGAACACATGCAACAACCATGTGGGTCACACATCACTGGTCGCACATGCATTACCATGATGTCCCTGCACACATACATGCATACATGGCCTATGGCACACATACAGGCAAGTATCATAGAACCAGCACACCGCAACATGCCCTGTCTCACACAGTAATGCTTGGACACTTACCGCTCAACTCCAGACGGGCCTCCCTCTCAAGGATCTGGGCGTGGAGTGCTGGGCGTACGCGTTCCAGGACCCTCATCTGGATGGAACTCATGCGGCCCCGGCCCCCCTCCACGAGGCGCCGGGCCTTCACAAGGGTCCTGGACCTCAAGTCCTCCCAGCGCTTCTTGATCTTCAGGACGTCGCGGGTTGCCACCCCCTCCGCGTTGATGGCAACCACACAGTCGGCCCAGATCCTCTGCCGTCCTTCCTTGCTGGCGCGGGACGATCCAAAGAGGGCATCATACTGCCCCAGGACATGCTCCACCAGGACACCAACTTCGGTGTCAGTGAAGCTGGTGCCCCTCTGCCCCTCTGGCCTGGGGTTGCCACTGGTGCCAGATGTGGAAGTGCCCGACATGGCAACCCCAGAGGCAGGTGTGGGTGGGCAACTGGGTCCTGGGGCTGGGCTGTGGAGCGATGTAATCCCAGTCGGGAGTCTTCAGTTCCAGCAGGGGTGGACACAGCAACTGGACCCCTGCAGATGGCTGATGTGCAGGCACCAAATGGCAGGGCACGTGGGAGGCTGCTCGGGGCACTGGGGGGCAGTAACTCGGCCTTCTGGGCAGGAGCGTGGTCTTCCGTGTGTTTTCGCGTGGCCAGCTTGATACGGAGTGATTTGGCACGTGAAAATCCTGCACGTCAGCGTGAAATCCGAGGAAAGGCCCTTAGCGCATAAGCGCGTCAGCACGCATATGCGATTCTATTGGACCAGAGTCCCTCAGCGCGTAAGCGCATCTGTGACGTGACCCGCACGGGTGTTCCCCACTCAGCACGTGATGACGGGGCACACGTGGAAATACTGCACGTCAGAGTGTCATCGCGTGTAATTGGACAAAAGTGCGCGTACACGCGATTGGCCTATGTACGTGTATTTCATGGGTGCGCGGGCACTTACACACGCAAGTACGTCAGCGAACCTGTATCCCGTGGTGCGTGTGAATTTCCACACGCTATTGGACTGGGAACTGGATTCCAGGGGTGCGCGGGTCACACGCTGTATCCCGTGGTGCGTATGAATTTCCACACGCTATTGGACTGGGAACTGGATTCCAGGGGTGCGCGGGTCACACGCTCGCCTAGAACACGCGCAAAGCATGATTTTGCGCACTTTAACAATAACAAGCCAGACGCCAGGATGAACATACCGTTCCTAGCAGCAGTGGCAGTGGGCTACCAAAGGAGGAGGAGGAGGATAGTCAGGGCCAGAATATTCACACCCAGAACCAGCCTTTTCGGGATGCCTGATGACCAGGTGTATGGAAGGTACAGGTTTCCACCACACATAATACTGGACCTGGTGAGTGAGTGGGAGGATGACCTCACATCACCCACCCTGTGCTCCCAAGCACTCAGCCCCCTGGAGAAGGTCCTCAATGTACTGCACTTCTTAGCCACTGGATCATTTCAGCGGACAAGTGCCATAGTGGGTGGGGTGTCACAGGCCACCCAGTCACGCTGCCTACACCAGGTCTTGAACATCATCACTGCACGCCCATCAGTCCGCAGGCACATATACCTGCCCAGAACACCTGCAGAAAGGCATGCTGCCGCCCTGGATTTTTACGGTGTGGCACGATTCCCCAAAGTGCTAGGTGCCATCGACTGCACCCATGTGGCTCTACGTCCCCCCAGGGCATCTGAGCACATCTATAGGAACCGCAAGCACTGGCATTCCATCAACGTGCAGGTAGTATGTAATGCCAAGGGAATCATCACCTCAGTATATGCCAACTATCCCGGCTCCACCCACGACAGCTTCATTTACCGAATGTCCACCCTATGCCGGGACCTAGATGCTGGGCGGCATGGCGATACATGGCTGCTTGGTGAGTATGTATGCCACTGCACATGCATGCATGTTGGATACTGAGCAAGGTCACAACCCCACCAATGATACCAATCACCACCTCCACAGGGGACAGTGCCTACCCTCTCAGCCCCCACATGATGACGCCAATTCGGAACCCCACCACGCCACCCGAGGTAAGATATAACACAGCCCACATTACAACCCGGGGCATAGTGGAGCGCACATTCGGAGTGCTAAAGTCACGCTTTCGCTCCCTTGACCGTTCTGGCGGGCAGCTGTTATATGCTCCCCCAGTAGTGTGCAGGATCATAGTGGCAGCATGTGTCCTGCACAACGTTGCAACACGCCGGGGCCTGGCCGTGGACAAGGTGGTGGCCCCACATCCCCAACCACATGCACATCCGCTGCACATGGGAGGGGAAAGGGCACGTGGGGAGGCAGCCCGTACACAGCTAGTGGCTAATTACTTCACATAGAAATCACACCCCTGTGGAGTGCACACTGCCCTGGCACATTCCATCTGACAATCAATGATGACTCAACCTGACACTGATCCTGAATGTCTGGAGAATGAACCGTGAATACCATATCAGCCTGAGATTGTTCACCTGGAAGTGTCACAATGTGTGCATCCCTACCCACACAGACACCACCAATGCAGTTTTGTGGAGTTACACTTTCAAGCAGCTAAAAAGAATACCCACTTGCAAAATGCAACAAGAGGACAGTGCCATGTCAGCCAACCCAACTCCAGCACCGCCACACGACACACCGTACCATGTCATGCTATTTGCAGGTAAACAAAGTAATCCCCACAACATGACACTAGTGTCACTATGTACAGTGTCCCTATTAGAAACCTGCAACACCTGAAATGCTCACAGCAATGCCGGACCAACAACATACTTGAGCACGTACTACCATTAACATGACATCACAAATTTTACATATTAGTAGTCTCACCACCTGGAAATGCCTGCACTCCCACCACCACCAACTGTGCAGTGTTGGCGCCATGTAGAGCTGTAGGTGCACTGCTGCCAACATGGACCCCATCTCCAGACTAGAGGTCCTTGTGTAGACATGAGGAAGGGACCTGCAAATTGGGAGGTAGACACAGAAGATGAGTTACACATCAATGCAACATGCAGTGTACAACACAACAGCAATATGCACTAGGAATGTATACACAGTATTGACTACAGACTGCCCACACAGCTCATGGGAGTCCAACGTCACTGTGTAATTCACTGTCACTTGGGCACACCCTTTGCAAGCCCATGGAAACGGGAAGCAGGAGGGGTGTGTGTGACTCAAACCCAAGCATCTGAACCAAATACATTACAAGCCTGCATGTGCCCAGCCACAATGCAGCGTATGCCCACAGGAACCACGGAAGCCAACAAATCGTCCCAAAAAAATAGGGAATAAAATAAATAACAATAAAAATAAAAATAAGAAACAATCAAAAATGGCCATTGATGGGCCCGGGGGGGTTGGGGAGGCCACCCAGGAGGTCCGAGGACAGGATGCACACCAGAACCCACCTGCGTGGATCCTGGGAAAATAAAACACCTCCATGGGCTCATGGCCCACACGGCTACCCTGTTGTGGGAGTATCACTGCTGTCGCTATTATCACCCTGTGCAGCTGCATCCGGAGGTGGTTGCACTATGGGAGGCAGCCCATGCAAGGCCCTAGTCTGCTCCTCCATGGCTGCAAGCATGCGGGTGTGGTAGGTCTGGTTCTGGAGGATGAGTGTGCGGAGGTCCCCATGCAACAACTCACGGGATGCCAGGACCTCCGCCCTCGTTGCCTGCATCTCAGCTGAGAGCGTACGGGTGAGACGCTCCAGCTGCTGTTCTGTCCTTTGGTGTGTTGAAGCCTCAAGCTCAACAAGAGTCGTCCTGAGGTGAAGGAGCTCCTGCCTCAGGGCTTCCCTGTGGCCCTGGGACTCAATGGAGATGGCCTCCTGCAGAGTCGCCAGTGCCGCCCGCCTGTCCCTGTTGGACCCCAACATGTCCTCCCTGTGTGACTGGCAGATGGAGTCGGTTGCCTGCTCTAGTCGCTCCATCAGCCTTTCTGGGGGGACAATGGAAGTGGCCACCCTATCCATGGCCTGAGCCATCATCTCGGATGATGCAGCCTGTTGGGTTGCCATACCGTAAATGGATTGCTCCCATGCGGTATTGCCAGGTGGCGTACGGCCACCACGTCGGCGGGCACCACACCTGTCTGGGGCAAGGCGAACTGCGCCTTGCTGTGCCGGCACTGCCTGAGGCTGCAGGACTGCATTCCCCCTCTGATCTGCTGGCCCAGGAACAGGATCAGATGTCGCGGAGTGTGAACCTGCATCCGTAACCACCAAAGGTATAGCTGCCAACACTGACATCCCCATGGAGGGTTCTGACCCTGGTGCAGGTGGGTGAGACAGAACAGAATCCCTCCCTGGAACACTCACCTGCGACGGCACGTAGGTCTCATCCGAATCAACACCTGAGTACAGCTCGGGGGAGGTGCAGCCAGAGACACCCCTTGAGAGCGCGACCTGCAGCACTTGTGGGTTCTCCCCCACCACCACACCACGTCCCTCACTGGTGGTTGGTCGGCCCTCGGACCCCTCCTGGGTCTGCACCATCTCCACAACCCCAGCAGTATCAGGTGCGTCTTCCCCTGCAAAGACATGAAAACAAAGAAATGGAAACAGGCATTAGCACCATGGCACACAATGAGGGCTGAGAAGCAAGAGAACCAGTACTTGATTGACACATGTCCCACATGACTAAAACCCTCCCATGCATGCACCCTCACTGCGTATGAAGTGCAGGCAAATGGCACACACTGATGACACCAAGATGGTAAATGAACACATTTTGTGCATGCTGCCTGGCAGTGGCATCACACATTGGCCTGTGATTGCCAGGTGAAACACACATGCCATCACACAGATGGCATGTACCATTGCTATTGAGTGAAGATGGAGAGGAGGGCAGCACCTATTCATTCAGTCCAGTTCCCGCATGTAATTGCTTTTCTAATTCTAACAGGTCAGATTTTTCACCTGGAGCTGCCAGTCTGAAATGGTCCAATTGCACAGGGACATGTGTGTACAAATGATATCCAGGTAACAAAGTCACTCTACTTCACCATAGCCATGTCAGACATGTGACTAGTGGACAGCGACATGGCTAGTAAAAGTGGGGGAATGCAAACAATCTGACTGAATGAACAGTGAAAAATAAGCAACAATGTTGTGGCAAGGTGACACTTCAAGGGCAACTGGCGTGCAGTTGGGCTAGATGTCTACTGTTGGCAGAAGGGATACTGCTATGGCCAAATGCAGCTGCGCAGGAAGTATTGCATGAAGCACATGGCTGACCCGTACGACTCAGGTGCACACACTCTCACCTGGCACACAAACAGAAGCCCTCACACACACCATGCACATGGATGACACACACATGCATGTGCACTCACCGGACAATGCCTCGTAATCAGCCAGATCTCCCACGCCTTGGATCTGTTCCTCCGTGACGTAGGTCCCAGCGACTGACTCATGTGGAGTGAGTTCCGTGTCTACTACTGCAGACCCACCTCCAGTCACTAGAGTTGCGGCATGACTTGAGGCCAGCTTACTCTTTGCCCTGCGCTTTAGGTCATTCCAGCGCTTATAGCAATCATTGGCTTTGCGCCTCACGATTCCAAGGGCACTTACGATGTCCGCAACGGTCTGCCAGTGTGCCTGGCGTTGTGCAGGTGTGGTCTTGGATCCTGCAACAATGACCATCTCGTTGTCATGTCCGGACACATACTCGACAAGTGCATTCAGTTCGTCATCCGTGAAGCTGGGCTTCCTGGACGGGCCGGACTGTGTAGCCGTGTCTGGGGCATCAGCCTGTGCCGGACGAGCACTCTTCCTCTTCCGCTTGGAAGGTGGTGGTGATCCTGAGTGTCCTGCGCCGCTCTGGACACTAGGGGCAGGAGCCCTGGTGGACTCTGTATCAGGAGTGTGGGATTGCACACTCAGCATGGGAGTTGGTGCAGGCATTGGCTCTAGTGTGATGGTGTCAGGGGGAATGTCAGCAGCATGGACTAGGACCGACACTGTCCTGGCTGGGTGTGTGAGGGCTGGGGTGGATGGAGCCGCAGCTGCCCCTGCAGCCTCTCCGCCCTGCCTCCTTGGTGCAGCAGATGACCTTGCTGCCCCAGATCCACGTGGCATGATGGCATCAACGTGCACCAGCGCACGTGTCATAGCCCTGCTGACCTGGAAGTCAGCCATGGAGTCAGCCAGGTCTGGTGCCACAATGGGCTGGTCCAACAAGGGCTGAGCATGGATGGTGTCAGCCACATCAGCCTCAACGGGAGGGGGGGGAGATTATGGGTGCCCGTGACTGGTCCTCCACACATGGGGGGACAGGCTCACCCTGCAAGTTACGACCACGTCCCCTACCGGATCCACCACGGCCACCACTTGTGGCTCTTCCACCTTTGCCACCCTTACGGAATCCTCGCCTCCCAGCCATGGCACTGATGTTAATGTGCGTATGGGAGTGGATGTAGACTATTGTCCTGGGCAATTGGGGGTCAAAGGGGTTGGGTACCAGATGGTAATTGTACCCTAGTGCTCTAGCAAGGCTGAATGTAACCCCTGGAGAAAGATGACGGGTCACGCAACGCACAGGAGGCCCAAAAAAGGGAGATGACGTGCACGCAACCCCTCCTAGACCACGTGTGCAGAAAGAAAAACCTGCACTACGCTGTGGCACCCAGTAACACAAGAATGAACGTATGCGTGTCACACGCAGCCTAGAATGACCTCTGAAGGGGTAGGCTACACACGGGGCAAGCACAGATGTTAGATACGTGCGTGACTCACCGTCTGCCTGGTAAACGAGCGTGTAAAAGGAGCACGTTTGGTTGGCAACACCCCCGCCAAAAGAAGATTTGTACGCTGTCTGAGGAGACAGGACAACAGTAGAAGGGAACACTGTTTGAGGGAACAGGCCCAGGTAAACCAGTAAGAGAGAAAAAAGAGAAAAAGCTGTCAGAGGTAACAGGGAATACGAACTTGAAACGCCGTGAAGTAAATCGCGTGTGAAACGACAAGAAGTACAGAATTCACCCACTCGCTCTCCACGAAAAGCACGTACAAGGAAAACATGTTCTACACGTACCTTTTATACAGGCCCACACGTCCAGCGTCACTTACGCGGCGTGTACGCGCTAGGGCCGTTTCCACCAATTACATGCTTTGTCACTTCTGCGTGTAGGGCCATTTCCACCAATTACACGCTTTGTCACTTCTGCGTGTAGGGCCATTTCCACCAATCACACGCTTTGTCACTTCTGCGTGTAGGGCCATTTCCACCAATCACACGCGATTACACTCTGACGTGCAGTCTTTCCACGTGTGCTCTGTCATCACGTGCTGTGTGGGAAACACCTGTGCGGGTCACGTCACAGACGCGCTTACGCGCTGAGGGCCTTTCCTCAGTTTTCACGCTGACGTGCAGGATTTTCACGTGCCAAATCACTCCGTACCAAGCTGGCCACGCGTACGCACACGGAATACCACGCTCCTGCCCGGAAGGCCGAACTACTGCCCCCCAGAGCCCGAGCATGCTCCCACCTGCTGCTGCCTGACTGCCTGCTGCCCCTGCACTGCTGGGGGGTGGGGGTGGTGGGTGACATGGGTGGGGGCCTGGTGGAGGCTGCCCCTGGTGACTGGGGGGGTGGGGGTGGTGGGAGACATGAGTGGGGCCTGGTGGAGGGTGCCCCTTGACTGCTGGGGGGTGGGGGTGGTGGGAGACATGGGTGGGGGCCTGGTGGAGGGTGCCCCTGGTGACTGGGGGGGTGGGGGTGGTGGGAGACATGAGTGGGGGCCTGGTGGAGGGTGCCCCTGGTGACTGGGGGGCTGGGGTGATAGGGGACATGAGTGGGGGCCTGGTGGAGGGTGCCCCTGGTGACTGGGGGGGTGGGGGTGGGGGTGGTGGGAGACATGAGTGGGGGCCTGGTGGAGGGTGCCCCTGGTGGCGGGGGGGTGGGGATGATAGGGGACATGAGTGGGTGCCTGGTGGAGGCTGCCCCTGCACTGCTGGGGGGTGGGGGTGGTGGGAGACATGAGTGGGGGCCTGGTGGAGGGTGCCCCTGGTGACTGGGGGGGTGGGGGTGGTGGGAGACATGAGTGGGGGCCTGGTGGAGGGTGCCCCTGGTGACTGGGGGGGTGGGGGTGATAGGGGACATGAGTGGGGGCCTGGTGGAGGCTGCCCCTGCACTGCTGGGGGGTGGGGGTGGTGGGAGACATGAGTGGGGGCCTGGTGGAGGGTGCCCCTGGTGACTGGGGGGTGGGGGTGGTGGGAGACATGAGTGGGGGCCTGGTGGAGGGTGCCCCTGGTGACTGGGGGGGTGGGGGTGATAGGGGACATGAGTGGGGGCCTGGTGGAGGCTGCCCCTGCACTGCTGGGGGGTGGGGGTGGTGGGAGACATGAGTGGGGGCCTGGTGGAGGGTGCCCCTGGTGACTGGGGGGGTGGGGGTGGTGGGAGACATGAGTGGGGGCCTGGTGGAGGGTGCCCCTGGTGACTCGGGGGGTGGGGGTGATAGGGGACATGTGTGGGGGCCTGGTGGGGGCTGCCCCTGCACTGCTGGGGGGTGGGGGTGGTGGGAGACATGGGTGGGGGCCTGGTGGAGGCTGCCCCTGCACTGCTGGGGGGTGGGGGTGGTGGGAGACATGGGTGGGGGCCTGGTGGAGGCTGCCCCTGCACTGCTGGGGGGTGGGGGTGGTGGGAGACATGAGTGGGGGCCTGGTGGAGGCTGCCCCTGGTGACTGGGGGGTGGGGGTGGTGGGAGACATGAGTGGGGGCCTGGTGGAGGGTGCCCCTGGTGACTGGGGGGTGGGGTGATAGGGGACATGAGTGGGGGCCTGGTGGAGGGTGCCCCTGCACTGCTGGTGGGTGGGGGTGGTGGGAGACATGCGTGGGGGCCTGGTGGAGGCTGCCCCTGGTGACTGGGGGGGTGGGGGTGGTGGGAGACATGAGTGGGGGCCTGGTGGAGGGTGCCCCTGGATGGTGGGGGGTGGGGGTGGTGGGTGACATGAGCAGGTGTGCAGGGTAGTCCCCTGTTTTGTGGGCTGCCTGCAGGGGCCGTGGAGGGTGTACAGGGAACACCTGTGAGGACCCACCCAGCCTAATCGCGTGTGAGAATTCCCGCGCACCCCTGAAATACACGTACCCTGCTGAAATCGCGTGTAAAACTTCCCGCGCACCCCTGAAATGCATGCGCCCAGGCTATTCGCGTGTGGAACTTCCCGCGCACCCCTGAAATACACGCGCCCAGGCTATTCGCGAGTGGAACTTCCCGCGCACCCCTGAAATACACGTAGCACACTGGGAGACATGAGTGGGGGCCTGGTGGAGGGTGCCCCTGGTGGCAGGGGGGTGGGGGTGATAGGGGACATGAGTGTGGGCCTGGTGGAGGATGCCCCTGCACTGCTGGGGGGTGGGGGTGGTGGGTGACATGTGTTGGGGCCTGCTGGCAGGTGCCCCACAGTGCTGGGGGGTGGGGGTGGTGGGAGACATGAGTCGGGCATGAGTGGGGGCCTGGTGGAGGCTGCCCCTGCACTGCTGGGGGGTGGGGGTGGTAGGAGACATGGGTGGGGGCCTGGTGGTGGGTGCCCCTGGTGGCTGGGGGGTGGGGGTGCAGGGGGACATGAGCAGGTGTGCAGGGTAGTCCCCTGTTTTGTGGGCTGCCTGCAGGGGCCGTGGAGGGTGTACAGGGAACACCTGTGAGGACCCACCCAGCCTAATCGCGTGTGATAATTCCCACGCACCCCTGTAATACACGTACCCAGCAAAATGGCGTGTGATAATTCCCGCGTACCCCTGTATTACACGTGCCCTGGCTAATCGCATGTAAGACTTCCCGCGTACCCCTGTAATACACGTTCCCTGGACAATCGCGTGTTGAACTTCCCGCGTACCCCTGTCTTACACGTTCCCTGGACAATCGCGTGTTGAACTTCCCGCGCACCCCTGAAATACACGTACCCTGGCACCCTGGCTAATCGCGTGTATAACTTCACGCGTACCCCTGATATTCACGTTACCCGCTTTGCGTTCCTTGTTTGGCAGCCCTGTAAACTGGTCCAGGGTTAGCGCAGCCCTTTGCGATGATTTAGCGATTTTGATGGCTTTTCCTTCCGCGAGGGCGTTCTTGGGGGCGTTACTGGCGCTGCTGCAGGGTCGCTGTGATACTCTGCGCCACGGCTGGTTTGGGAGCCTAAAAAATCCATGAATACGCTGTGCGCGGAAATCGGTTTTAGCGCACGTGCCTGGCGCAGACAATCGCACGCGGACACTCTGCGCCAGCCGCTTGCGACACTTTTCTGCGAAATTCTATGAATTACCCTGAGAGTTTTTCTAAGGTATTTAGTCGTGCTATGGCTTGTTGACACATAGGTAGTGTCATACCGTGCACGTCCAGTTTGTCTATGGAGGCAATTTGTACCAGTGGTTGCATTTCTTTTTCCAGCATTGTTTCATGGTATTTTGCAAAGCTTGCAAGAGGTGGCATTAAGGAGATACATTTTACATTTGTGTGTGCTAATTGTTCCATGACATCAGTAGCACATGTGTTATGGCCGAATAGGACATGGATTCGTCTGGTATTCAAGATAGACTGTGCTTTCTTAAATAGTACAGCTAATCTGAATACTTTTCACAATGTTTGAATAGGTGATGTCTGCAGACTGACACATGTTTTCTGTTAGTTCTTTGTATTGGAAATGTTGCCAGAGATTTACATTTCCTATGCTGCCTAGAGTTTTACAGCACAGTTTGTGTCTTAAGGTTTTAAAAATAGATTCTCCTTTCACTGGTGTTAATTGAAGAAGATCTTAAAAACAATAACATGTTTTCCACCAAAGAGTTGTTCATAGTCTGTTTTAAGGACCTCTTGCAATCTGAGGTGAATCAAAGTCAACATTAGGTTGGAGACCATGCTCACCTCATCTATTAGGAGCATTTGCATTTGTTTTAAAACTCTGTGTTGCTCCATAGCAGCTTCTGGTGAAGGTTTGTAGTAGTGTAATTTGTTTTGGTGCTCTACTGGAAGGAGTAGCAATCGGTGTAAAGTGACACCACCTATGTTGTAGGTCACTAAACCTGTGGGGGCAGTTACAAAAGCTGAAAGATTGTTGTTTGTTAATTGTTGGAGCAACTTGCTGATGATTTTTATTAAGAATGTTTTGCCTGAACCAGCTTGACCACTTACATAGAGCATTATAGGTTTATAGGGCCTCATTACACAGTAAGCGGTAAGGGTTAACGGTCACGGGTAATGGTACCGGTGACCGTTAACCCTTACTGCCTTACTACGAGGTCCCTTAGCGGGTTGGTACTTTAACGCCTGCTTTTAGCATATTTGCGGTACCGTAATTAGCACCTTCCCCATTCCCATTATGCCCTATGGGGCAGAAATGGGAATGGGGAAGGGCAATGGTGGAAGGGGGAATTACCGCCCCGCCAACCTTGGAATAGGGCGGTAATTCCCCTTTCCACCAAGGTGGTGCCGTATTTTACCGGCATGGACCAAGGCTCTATTAGCACCTTGGTCCACCACCTACCGTGTAATGAGGCCCATAGTCTTGACAAGTACAAGTTTAACTTTCGTGCTGCACACCATGTTCAATTGCTTCAGTTACTTCTAGGAAAATGTTACGCTGCTCATTGTTTAAGTGTGATTTCAGTAAAGCAAAGTCTTCTGTAGATTGCTCATACTGGCACATGGGGCCTCATTACGACCCAGGTGGAGGACCATGGTGCAATTACCACCATGGTCCATGCCGGTGTACGCCATGGCGGAATGGGGAATTACCACCCCATTCTGAGGTTGGTGGGCGGTAATTCTCCATGCCGCAATGGCCCTTCCCCATTCCCATTTTTTCCCCTAGGGCTCAATGGGGAATGCGCTAATAATGGTACCGCAAATTGAGGTACCGTTATTAGCACCAAAGTCCCTTTGCGGGTCCCTACTTTAACGGCTGGAAAAACCAGCCGTTAAGGTCCGGTCCCGCAAAGCGACCTCGTAATCAGGCGTTAAGGGTTTAACGGCGCCAACACCTTTTACGGCGCCGTTAAACCCTTAACGCCAGGGTCGTAATGAGGCCCATGATGTTTTCTACTTCTGTCATGGCTAATTCTGCCTCATTTGATATAAGTGGTTGTCCAAGTGGTTCTTGGCTTCCTGTTAGAGAAGGATGACTGCTCTCAGGAGTGTCTATATTTAGTTGTTCTTGAAATTCTTCCTTTTGTTGGCGTTCATTGTCCAACATGTTTTTGTACTGTGTAAAATTTACGTCTGTTATAGTGCTTTCACTTGCATTCAAAGGATCTTCATAGGAGGCGTGGGTGTCTAATAAATCTTCTTCCTTTCTCCATGGTTTAAAAAGTTGGAGTAGGGACATGTAATATAGTTCTTTATGTTGAGGAGTTTTTAAACATAGCTTCATTTGATTCATGAGGTTGACTTTGGTAAGTTTAACTAGGCTGCCCTCACAAACTTTCACTATGTATTTACCTTTTTTCTCATCTGGTTTAATACTATTTTAGTATGAGAATTTTTGGTCTACATGGTATAGGCACATGGGGTCTCATTACGAGTCCGGCGGTAACTGTGGCGGAAAAACCGGCAGGCTACCACTGGACCCGTAATTCCCCATGCTGCCATGGCCCTTCCCCATTCCCATTTTGTCCCCATAGGGATCAATGGGAATGGGGAATGCGCTAATAACAGTACCGCAAATTGAGGTACCGTTATTAGCACCAAAGTCCCTTTGCGGGTCCCTACTTTAATGGCTGGAAAAACCAGCCGTTAAGGTCCGGTCCCGCAAAGTGACCTCGTAATCAGGCGTTAAGGGTTTAACGGCGCCAACACCTTTTACGGCGCCGTTAAACCCTTAACGCCAGGGTCGTAATGAGGCCCATGATGTTTTCTACTTCTGTCATGGCTAATTCTGCCTCATTTGATATAAGTGGTTGTCCAAGTCGTTCTTGGCTTCCTGTTAGAGAAGGTTGACTGCTCTCAGGAGTGTCTATATTAGTTGTTCTTGAAATTCTTACTTTTGTTGGCGTTCATTGTCCAACATGTTTTTGTACTGTGTAAAATTTACGTCTGTTATAGTGCTTTCACTTGCATTCAAAGGATCTTCATAGGAGGCATGGGTGTCTAATAAATCTTCTTCCTTTCTCCATGGTTTAAAAAGTTGGAGTAGGGACATGTAATATAGTTCTTTATGTTGAGGAGTTTTTAAACATAGCTTCATATGATTCATGAGGTTGACTTTGGTAAGTTTAACTAGGCTTCCCTCACAAACTTTCACTATGTATTTACCTTTTTTCTCATCTGGTTTAATACTATTTTAGTATGAGAATTTTTGGTCTACATGGTATAGGCACATGGGCCCTCATTACGAGTCCGGCGGTAACTGTGGCGGAAAAACCGGCAGGCTACCACTGGACCCGTAATTCCGCATGCTGCCATGGCCCTTCCCCATTCCCATTTTTTCCCCATAGGGTTCAATGGGATTGCGGATTGCGCTAATAACGGTACTGCAAATTGAGGTACCGTTATTAGCACCAAAGTCCCTTTGCGAGTCCCTACTTTAACGGCTGGAAAAACCAGCCGTTAAGGTCCGGTCCCGCAAAGCGACCTCGTAATCAGGCGTTGAGGGTTTAACGGCGCCAACACCTTTTACGGTGCCGTTAAACCCTTAACGCCAGGGTCGTAATGAGGCCCATGATGTTTTCTACTTCTGTCATGGCTAATTCTGCCTCATTTGATATAAGTGGTTGTCCAAGTGGTTCTTGGCTTCCTGTTAGAGAAGGTTGACTGCTCTCAGGAGTGTCTATATTTAGTTGTTCTTGAAATTCTTCCTTTTGTTGGCGTTCATTGTCCAACATGTTTTTGTACTGTGTCAAATTTACGTCTGTTATAGTGCTTTCACTTGCATTCAAAGGATCTTCATAGGAGGCATGGGTGTCTAATAAATCTTCTTCCTTTCTCCATGGTTTAAAAAGTTGGAGTAGGGACATGTAATATAGTTCTTTATGTTGAGGAGTTATTAAACATAGCTTCATATGATTCATGAGGTTGACTTTGGTAAGTTTAACTAGGCTGCCCTCACAAACTTTCACTATGTATTTACCTTTTTTCTCATCTGGTTTAATACTATTTTAGTATGAGAATTTTTGGTCTACATGGTATAGGCACATGGGGCCTCATTACGAGTCCGGCGGTAACTGTGGCAGAAAAACCGGCACGCTACCACTGGACCCGTAATTCCCCATGCTGCCATGGCCCTTCCCCATTCCCATTTTGTCCCCATAGGGCTCAATGGGAATGGGGAATGCGCTAATAACGGTACCGCAAATTGAGGTACCGTTATTAGCACCAAAGTCCCTTTGCGGGTCCCTACTTTAATGGCTGGAAAAACCAGCCGTTAAGGTCCGGTCCCGCAAAGTGACCTCGTAATCAGGCGTTAAGGGTTTAACGGCAACAACACCTTTTACGGCGCCGTTAAACCCTTAACGCCAGGGTCATAATGAGGCCCATGATGTTTTCTACTTCTGTCATGGCTAATTCTGCCTCATTTAATATAAGTGGTTGTCCAAGTGGTTCTTGGTTTCCTGTTAGAGAAGGTTGACTGCTCTCAGGAGTGTCTATATTTAGTTGTTCTTGAAATTCTTCCTTTTGTTGGCGTTCATTGTCCAACATGTTTTTGTACTGTGTCAAATTTACGTCTGTTATAGTGCTTTCACTTGCATTCAAAGGTTCTTCATAGGAGGCATGGGTGTCTAATAAATCTTCTTCCTTTCTCCATGGTTTAAAAAGTTGGAGTAGGGACATGTAATATAGTTCTTTATGTTGAGGAGTTTTTAAACATAGCTTCATATGATTCATGAGGTTGACTTTGGTAAGTTTAACTAGGCTGCCCTCACAAACTTTCACTATGTATTTACCTTTTTTCTCATCTGGTTTAATACTATTTTAGTATGAGAAATTTTGGTCTACATGGTATAGGCACATGGGGCCTCATTACGAGGCCGGCGGTAACTGTGGTGGAAAAACCGTCAGGCTACCACCGGACCCGTATTACCAATCCACCACCATGATTCCTGGAATCACCGGGGCATTACGACCCCGGTGACCCAGGAATTCCAGAGGCAGAATTCTGTAAGTCCCCATTCCACTCAATGGGGATGGGGACAATGGAACCACCGGTTCCATCCATGACGGAGCCAGTGTTTCCATTTGTGCCTGCAAGCAGGTGGCGTTACTCCCGCCATGTCAGACCTGGCGGGAGCGACACTTCCCCCCCTGCAGGACTCTGAATCAGCCATCTGGAAAGAACAGTGGCAGCGTTTTTACCGCCACCGTTCTTTCCGGACAGGCAGGGTCGTAATGAGGCCCATGGTTTCCAAAGCAGTACTTCTGTTTGGGTAGTATATGTCTAATAAGTTGTTTTTCACAATGTCCTGGCTGTTGGGGTCTTTTTTGGCTATTTTATCTATCTCTTGGTATGATTTGAGAACTCTTTTTGTAGATGCAGCAGGACCAAGTTTTAGCCAGACTATGTTTTCCGATTTTCCATACAAGGCAGTGCCAGTTAAATGGTCTGCTGCTTCATAACAGCCACATTCTCTATGGGAGAGCATTTTTATACCGAAGCTGTACAATTTTTGTGTCAGTGTTTTGTCAGATGATATGTCATCCCAGAGGTCTTTCAGCTCTGTTTTCTCTGCTTTGATGAAGTAGGCTGTGAAATATCTTGCAACTGCAGTGGAATTGTCTGCAATGTACTGCACATCTATATTTGCATTCCATAGGAGGCCAATGATTGAATTATAATCATTGGTGTACTTTGATGCTTCGGTTCTTTTCATGCAGTATGTGTTCTTAGGTGATTTACCTTTCACACTGTGTCTAACTGAAGACATGAGGTTTTTCACTTGGCCGGTTGCTGAAACTGGTCTAGGGAAACCAAAGCAGCATTTGGTGCAATATTTCCCTTTGTTTTTATATTTGCCACATTTGAGTCTTTGAAATTGCAAAATATGGGCATGTAGGTCACTCTGTGAAGTTTCTGAAGGGATTTCGCTTGTGACATATTTGTGGATGAAATCCAAAACTGTGGCATCACTGTCTTGACCAAATGTTGGCTCATTTTTAATCCACAAAAGCATGTGGATGTGTGGTGCTCCACTGGCTTGATATTCTTTTCTCCAAAAGAAGTGTTCCCCTTTTCGGAGGGGAGGAACTGTTTTATTACAGATGAAGTGCAGCATGACTATAAAGCGATGATGGCGTATTACTGTTCTATGGATCCAGTAATACGTTTACTGGATCCATAGAACAGATTTCTCATAGTGTTTTTGTGTCAATCCCTGCTTTGTTTTTGTTTGCTATGCATAGGAAGTCGGGCAAGTCTTCCCATGCATACTCTGCACAACTTAAAGTGACAAACCATGGGGGTGGGCCAAGGGTGTGAAGCATACATTGTACATGTGTGTTATGTCGGAACCAGTACTCTTTTGTTCCACACATGTTTACCAAGAGATTTGTAATACTGGACTGTAAAACTTAATCTTTCTCTTGAACCTTTTGCCGTAGTTGCGTAGCAGAAATGTTTTGAAAATTGGAACCGGTTTTTAATGTGTGTGCAACTCTGTAACATAGAGTTGCAAGTTCACTTTCAAACATGAGGTGGAATATATATTCGACATTTTGTCTGAATCTGGGGTCCTCAGAATACATTTGTAAAGAGCGGTATTCTGATGCAGTTATCTCTGTGCACCTTTCCTCTTACCTTCCACATGTTCCAGTAGGAAAAATTAGAGGAAAGGCTTGTGGTTCTATGCTTTTTTCCCATATGCTGATTGGAGATCCTTTAGCTTGTCGCATTTGATATGTGCCCAAGAACAAGAGCTAACGCCCATATCTAAGCAATAATGCTGTTAAATCACTGAGTTGCTGGAATACTCGAGGTTTAATGCATTTGATATCTAGATCCCAAAATTTGTTAATACCACTTGATATTGTATGTCTACAGGAGATATGGATGAAAGATCCACCCATTGTAGAAGGATTTGAAGCAGCATTCAACCCTGCCATAACTCAAAACAAAGGACGTCCCATGGCCGGATTGATCACTTTGATTAAATGGCAAAGCAGATTTGTACTTCTGAAGGCTAGCAACCCGTCTCCATATATCCAACTAATCAAGATTGGTCTGAGAGACCGTGGTGTAAATGAGACGACAACAATTAACATCATGAACCTCTACTGGCAGCATAAAGCAGCCAGTAAGTTAGAATTCATTGACTAGATATGCAAACTGTTGGATAATATAACTATGGGAGAAGCAAATGCACATATTATTCTGTGTGGCAACCTCAATCTGGATCTTCTATCTGAATCAAAGAGACAAAAAAGAAAGCTAGCAAATGAGAAGTTAAGAACAGTAATTCTTGAAGAGTTTGATGCTAGAAGCATGGACTTTCTTAATGGAAATGTGCAAGGGGACATTCCCATGCAGGCAACATGGGAACGGGATGAGCAAACATTGATTCTCAACTATATAATCACCTTGAAAAATATGACAACCAGGATATGTGAATTAAAAGTCATTAAAACAGAACAAAGTGATCATAATCTGCTGATTACCTCGTTTGAATTTGAAACAGCGAAAAAAAGAGCTCAGTGGCAGCAGAAGATCAAGGTTGTACCAGGAAGAAATCGTCTAAGATTAAATAGCCAGAAAATTATCAAATTGACGGATGATTTGCGAGAGCAGCGATAAGAGAGGGAACAAGCTGTTTAGAATATAATTCCATACTAAAAATGTACAAGACCTCAAATCCACAATCAAATACAACAGCAATAAAGAAACATGTGTATGACCCAAATGTAGCACACAAGAAAAGAGAACTGTGAAAGATCTTGAGAGAAATAGAACAATCCCCCTTTGAGAGAGACAAAAAGACCATAAAAAAAAGAAGGCGAACATAAAATATAAAAACTGGTTAAAATGGCATAGAATGAGCATGAAACAAAATGATGCGGAACAAATGATGAGCTGTCTTGCCCAAAGAAATTCTAGAGATTATTGGGCTATAATAAATTAAACAGAATGCCCTCTGAATTCCAGTATCTGTAACGTGGTAATAGAAGAAAAGTGGATTAGATATTATAGTGAGCTTTTCCAAAAACAACAGCTTAGTGACAACCAAGAGGAACATTTAGAAGAAGCTTGGAACATTGCCATCACGAGAGACGAGATTCTGGATAATATCATGAAGCTTTGCTCATCTCGTGACCCTGGACCCGACTGTCTGACAAACTCCATTCTCAAAAACAAAAACGAAGAATGGGCAGAATTTTGTGATCAACTTTTCAAGATGATATTAAGCAAGGGTAAAGTACCAACAACATGGAAACAGGCTTTAATTGTCCCTATATTCAAAAAGGGGTCAATGCTTGACCAAAGAATTACAGGCCGATAGCCCTTCAGGATGAAGTAGGCAAAATCTTTGCTACCCAGCTATTAGCCCAATTTTTAACATGGATCAAGCAAGCAAATGTTGCTGATGTGAGACAAACAGGCCTTGTTTAAGCCGTGGACTGTAGTTTAAATTTGTTCATTTTGAACGCCCTGAAAATGGAAACGATAAGGAAGAAGACCCCAATCTATGTCGCTTTCATTGACCTGGCCCACGCCTTTGATGGTGTGGACCGAGACATGTTATGGACAAAAATGGCAAAACGAAAGATACCCGGTGAGCTTAATTGCTACCATAAAGGCGCTCTACTCAGAAACATCTGTGCAAATTCGACTAAACAAACCAGGACACGTAACTTCACCCATAAGAACATCGCGTGGAGTGAAACAAGGATGCCCCTTAGGAGCAACACTGTTCAACTTCTTCATCTTGGACATGAGAGAGACCGTCGAAGGAGTTCAATCCTTCCCACCAAAAAGTAACAGTTCTCACATCAGCACCTTGATATATGCTGATGACATTGTTCTCCTTGATATGACACCAATTGGGCTCTAAAGAAAAATCGGTGCCTTGAAAACCTATATCAATAAAAATAGCCTTGAGATAAATGTAAAGAAATACGAGATACTGGTGCTCAAAAACCTACAAGGAACAAAAAAGACCAGTAATACAAGAAAGTTTACTTGGATGCTCAGAAAGGAGACTTTGAACGTGGTCAAGGAAGCTAAATATCTGGAAATTAAAATAAATTCTGGCATCAATGATGAGCCAATGGCAAAGAAAATTGCATCTAAATGCAATCAGATGGCAGCCAAAGCAGTCAAATTGCACTTAAAGTATGGCAAATTCTCATTGCTCCCTGTTATCTCCTTCTACAGGAATAAAATCATCCCATCCTTGACCTATGGTGCAGAGACGCTGCTCGGTTGTCATTATGAGATCTGGACAAGGTGTGAACATGTTATCTGGAGAAGGATTCTAAATTTACGAAAAGGTTTTCCTACAGCTTGCATGAGATACGAGGTAAACCAATTGTCGATGGCAGCTGTAGTGATGTGGAATGCCCTGGTGCTTTATAGAAAGGTGATAGGAGAGGATAACATCCCTCAGTTCAAAATACTAAAAGACGGCACAGGCAATGAGATCGATAGCCTCCTAAACCAATGGAAAAGTGCCTGCGAAACGATACTGGAACAGCTGGACACTGATAAGAAACTGCTAGTAGATAACCCAAATGCAGTTAAAAAAAAGTTACATGAAAGGGACTGGATTGATACTAGGGAAAAAAAACCCAGCATGCAAGAATGAGAAATGCATTGATAGAAGCAAAACAAATTGTGTGTGACAGCTGCATATATGATGAAGTTCCCGTGCAAGAAGGTAAGAGAGATATTTTTTAAGTTCAGACTGAACCATTTTGATACACGTGATGTGGGTTATGGCATGAAGGACGTGAAAAAAAACCTAATCTCATATGTAGGCTCTGCAGAGGATTGGTGGCAGATTCTTTACAAGGGCACAGACACCAAAAGTATGTTTGCATTATCTTTATTTCTGGAGAAGTTAAATGAGAGCCTAGACAAAAATAAATGAGTAAAGGGATGGAACGATTCCTGGCGATGACGTGCAGAACAATTTAACTTCCGTCTCTTATTTGTTAAATTTATCGAGATGGCTCACATTGCTAGGACAAAATACAAATTTGCATTTAATTTAGCTTTTTCCTTCCATTTCAAAAGATGTATGAACATTTCTTTGTTTTTAAAGGTTTGTAATAACCTAAATAAAAAATAAAAAAATATGTTTCCAGTGCATCATCTATGGTGCCCTTGGAGTGCAGTGGGTGAATTGTATAGTGGTCTAAAATATTGGAGGCTGCCGTAGGATCTAAATGAACAAATTGTCCAGTTGCTGAGGAATCCTGAATTATTTAGCTGGTTCCCCTCAGGTTTTCTTCAATGTTTATTTCTTTGTAGTATTCATTCTTGTCTTTAAGATATTTCAGGGCTTCTCTAACTTTGTTTAAGTCTACTAGTTGTTGCCAATTGTTTTGGTCTTTTGTAGGTACACCATTCACAAGGATAATCAAAGATTGAGATCTAATGGCAAATAGACTACCTTGCCACAAATGCCTTTTTGTAATTCAGAGGGTGGCAACTTTGCTGTTTTTGGTTGAAGGTGTATTATTGCTGAAATGGGTCCACTGTTTGGATTATAATGTTCTTGTAGAGGTTAAGCTGTTGGAATGGTTTTGGGAGTGGATATATTTATAAGTTATTACTGATTGCTTGTGAAGGCATTTCATTATTGTCCAGTTTTGCTGTGCAGTATGTGCACAGTATTGAGGGGTTGGTCATTTCCTATTTGCTTTCTGCTATAAGGTAGGGAGCTAATTGGAACCATTGGGATTCCTCATATTCTTCTATTTTGGGTATTATATCTACAGTTTTGATGCTGTTTCTATAAAAGGTTCTACGGCAACATACACATACTTGGTTTGGTACTTCGGCAGATGTGCGCTTAAACTTTGTTATTTCTTTTTTGTATGTGTGTAATAGAAGATTGACATTGGCAAGGGTGTCGCTGTTCTTTTCTACAGTAATTGGATTTTGAAAGTGCTCCTCAGTTCCAAAATATTTGTTTTGGATGTGGTCCATTTCTTTGAGGAGTTGTTTGCTGTACCATGTAGTAGAATGCTATTTAAAGGGTCCAGTGCTAAAGCAGGACCTTTTGCATAGTACAGTTTATGAATGAGATTTCTTACACCAGAATGGTGCGTTGCTAACATTTTGATATGGTAGAAGGTGCTTCTGCAAGCAGGTCCAGAATTGCAGGCTAATGAATGTCCTCATAGTCTTGTGTATTTGCGCACTGGATGGGAATCCATAGTTTGCAGTATTTTCATTTTTTCTTTTTCTTTGGCTTTTACATATCGATTGAGGAAATGCTGCAAACATTTGAAAGTTTGTTTGTGCACTTTACACATTGATGTGCATAGCCATTTGTAGACAAGGAGGACTGATTCAGTGGTTTGGAGACTTGATGCTAAATTTGCTGATGTTATTGTTGAAATCAGTGTTTCTTCTTCCATATATTGTCTACGATTTCATATCCTTGCTCACTGCTATGTATGGCAATTTGGTTGTTTGCTTTTGTTTGTATGCTTCTTCATGCTTGTGGTGTGATACCACTCACCTGTACAGATGTTTCCAAAGTAATCTTTGCTGATATTGCAAGTAGTTGTTGTAGTTTACTAATTAATTTTGTTGGTGATTTCATTCTGTTTAAAGTTAATATAAAGATTTTCCTTGTCTACGAGAACTTCCAGGATCACATTTCTGCTGTAGGTTTTAAGGGTTGAGTGTGATTTCTCACATGTTTTTAAAAGGTTCATAAGGACTCTGTTCTTGAACGTGTTTTGTAAAATATTTTTTTTAATGCTTTCTTGAGGCTATATTAACATTGGTAGGTGCACTGTTGGTACTAGTGGTTGTTAAAAGCTTCTCAGAAAATGTCTTTTCATTTTTACATTTAGAAAGAAGAGTCACAGTTTCTTCCCTGCAAGCTGTTTCAGTTTGGCTTATTGATTGTATTAGGTGTTTTTCTTTTACTTTTTGTACAAATTCTGTTGTTGGAAGGGTGTGCACTTTATATATGTGCCCTGTGCATGAGTGTCTGAGTATGAGAGTATGCATACATGTAAAGGTGTGTGATTATGAAATGGGTTGTTAGTTTAGGTTGGGAAAGCTGTACTTGCATCTGTGTGTTACTGTGCTGATGTTTACATGACAATACAAAATGTGCACCTGTTGAGGTGCAATTAGTAAATGTTAATGAAATGCTGTTGCATTGATACAATTGTGTGTTGTACAATACAAGAACATTACACTGAGTAATAGGTAGAGCATTAAGACATTATTGCACTTACTTTGTAGGCTGCAAAAAGTAGGTTTCTTCTGGGTTCTGTTTTGTACTTGAGACACCACTGGTTTCAGTAGTGTGGTTTTCAATGCAATTGCAAAATAAGGAAGTTAGTACATTTGTGTGTTAATGGCACAGTAATTGCAGTTGAATAACACATTTGTTAAATTTGTAGAAGGATTTCTTGCCAGGAAGAGGTGGTGTGTGTGTTGCTGTTGCAGTATTTAGTGTGCCAATGGATTAGTGGAAGTTGTAGTAGGTTGAGAAAAGGCTTAGAAAGATGCACGGGTTGGAAAAGAGAATGTGTATGTATGTGCAATCCTATTAACTTTTCTGGATATACATGATTGCTGCATGAGTGGAAGTTTTTTAATTTATTTCTCCACATTTCAAATCGCACTGTTCTCAATGTAGACATGCATTGGTCTGTTTTTGCAGTAATAGTGCATTCTGTTAATTGTGTATAGGATTGTAACGCTCACCTGATTCCCACGGAGGCGCTGGTCCCGGCTGAACTGTTATAGTCTCTTCAATTGAGAAGCGTAGAGCTCGGATGACTCTCTGGACTGGGCTTCCTCTTATTGACCGTCTGGCTTGCAGGGTAAGGTTTCTGCAGGCGGAAGAAAAAAGGGTTAATGACCGTTTGGCTGGACTTCCTCCTCACTAATCGCCAACTCTCCGAAAGTCCAATGTCCTGGTGAGCTCTCACCTTACGTCTATTGCCTACGTTCTTGAATGCAATAGACAACTTTTAGATCTTAGTTGCTATATACCTCTCCTGGCAGATCCCACTTTATCTTTACAACAACGGATTACTACCAAAGTAACCAAAGCGAAAGAACGCGGCTGGATTTCTGCTAAAGAAGCCGATTTTCTGTGTGCCCCAAAACCTCGGATTCCCCAGTTCTATACTCTACCTAAAATCCACAAGGATATGGCACATCCACCAGGCAGACCCATTGTGTCTGGTGTAAATTCGGTGCTGGAACCATTGTCTCGATTTACAGATTTTTTTCTCCAACCTCTGGTGCATAAAATGGAATCATATGTACAAGATACCATCCAGATGATTAATCAAGTTGAAGGTTTGATTTTTGATCCCAATACCGAACTGCTGGTGGGATTAGATGTTGTTGCCCTATATACTAGTATACCTCAAAGAGCCTCCCTTGAGATGCTTGAAGAGCGTCTTCTTTCTGAATATCCAAACTCTTCGACTCCCATGTCTTTTGTACTCTGGTGTGCCGAAATGGCACTCACAGAGAGTTACTTCCATTTTAATGGTGAGTATTATAGACAAATACAGGGTACCGCAATGGGTGCTACTTTAGCCATTGAACGACGGTTGGATGTTTAAGTGGTTTAAGTGTTTTGACCTAACCCAGTTAAATTCTGGGTGCATCTTTTTTCAACTGACCGACTAAACATTGTACAGGTACGATTTTAAATTATTTTTCGTACACTGTACTAATATGGGCACGACACTGACGTCTATGATGTTTATGCATTTCCTCCTCTTTTGATTTTAGAACAGTTCTTCTTATTTGGAGGGGAGCGGTTGTTGCTGGCCTGTCTGTATTTAACAATAGATACATGTTGGGATAAGTCCAACTGACAGCTAAACCAGTATGAACCCGTTCAGACGTCTGTTTTGTTTCTGGTCCGAGGGGGACTTGTTGGCACCCGGAGATTGTATTATTCCCTCCTGATTATAGGGGTTGGTGCACAAACCTATAATATCATGATGTTTTCCAATACCCCACAAGCACGATGCTGTGGGAACCCCAGATACAGCACCGTTCCTATGTGGGACGTTGAGTTTCGTTACTCTGCCGTGAGCTAGAGGGTAGATTTGTATGTGGGGGGTGAGTTAGATTGAGAGAGTGATGATGTTTTTATAAATGACCAACCTAACTCTAACGATGTGGAATAGTGTCTTTTCCTTTTTTTCTCCCCTCCCCATTTGTCTCTACGGTGGTTTCTTTCTGTCTTGTTGTGCTTTTTCACGACTATGGGTAGAAGACCTTTAAATTTTAAATTCAGCTATGATAATGGCATTAGATTCACGATGTGTTATAGGGATTGGAGCTCTTTCATTGACGTTAAGTTTACTCCACAGAATTGTAGTTGCTAAACATTCTGGTGGGACTAGAGTCCATTTGTTGAGACCCTTATTTACCCACACCCAAATATTTGATTGTTTACAGGTGGCAAGCATCCTCCTTTGGCCGGTTCAGTAATCGAGGAGTTTGTGATAAGAGCAATTAGACTGCATCTACCATCCCAGTTCGCCCCTGAACCGTGGCAGCACAACAACAGTGCATATCGGCGGCTAGCCCTGGACGAAGCCAGGAGGTTCTGCTGAGCCTATTTTCATAAACAAAATAGCCATTGAGCCGTCTCGCTTTAACTTCTAAAGTTATACAAACTACTGTTTTCTTGTGAATGGTGTCTGTCCTTGAATATGAGCCCCTGATGAATTTCCCTTGACTCGGGTTGATGAATGTGTATGAGGAATGAAACATATTGGGTTGTTTGGGTATGATTCAGTGTGAATACTCTGGTGCAATTTAGTGTGGAGCACAGTGTGGGCGATTCAGTTGACCCTAGGTTGCTCCGTTTTATATAACCAAATATTTCTCTGTGACTATAGATTCCTTTCTGTATGTTGTAGGGTGGAACCCGATTACTGTTGGTTCCCTTTTATGCCACTGCAATTCATATAGTATTTGTTTGAGGTTGTCTGGTGCACTGTTTACATTTTTTCATTGTATTGTGTTTATGAAATATGAATTGTTCCTCTGAAGAATTCTCTGTTTTTAATTATTGATAATTTATTGAATAAAACATTTCTATACTGTGATAAGATTTCCTTTTTGAAAGTTCAATGAGTAGCACTAACCAGGTCATGTGTTCCTATACTCCGCTGTGGAGAATATTATGCCCTTGATGTGTAGTGTAGGAGACCTGATCTGGCCTGAGATAGATGCATCACCTGAATAACACACTGTTCACCGAACCTTTTGTATTTTTGTAAAGGGTTTCTTCCCTAGTTTGGAGGGGTGTTTGGTGTAGCAGTATAAATACCCTCCTACCTCTTCTTGTGTCAGTTGAGCTCTCACCTTAGGCGTATAAATGCTGGGCTCTCCATCCTGCGACTTATGCAGGGGTGCGTGGGTTCCAGTTACGTCACTGGAGGTCCTCAAAGTCTTTTGTGGCCTTAGAAGTGGCACAGGTGCTGAGATGCCAAAAGGTGATGCCGCCGTTACTGCACGAGCGGATGCCAGTAGGTATAAAGAGTTTATAGTCTTGAAGAGATGGGCACCTTTAATGAAGTCTTTGCATTGTCTTTTTCAGGTGCCTGGATGCTGAGGGCGTGGTCACTGAGAGCGCGACACGTGCGGTAGTACGTAGGTATGGGAATTTCAATGACACCTCAATAATGTCCCTTGTTTTCTGTTTTCAGGTCTTGAGATATTGCGGGCGTTGTTCGTCCGTTGCCGTTGCATGTGCAAAGCATGTGAGTATAATGATCTGTGACCTTATTATAGCACCTCTAACAATGTTCTTTTCTTATTTGCAGGTGTCGGGACCTTGCAGGCGTTTTCCCAGTCGCGGATGCACGTGGGGAAACACGTAAGTGTTAGGCTTTCTTGCAGTCTTTAATGGCACTTAAATAATGTCTTTTCTTGTTTTCAGGTGCCGGGCTGCTGCGGTTGAAGAGATCGTAATACGCGCACAAAAGCAGGTAAGAAAAGTAAATGCGGCCGCCTTCACCCGATTCCTACTTAACAATGTTCTTTGTCTTTACAGGTGCCGTTAGGCTGCTGAAGAGAAGGCCGCGAAGAATCCGTGAAAGCACAGATGGATCAGGTAAGCGAGCGCGGCTGCGAACGTGTTGCAACTTGCTAACCTTATGTTTCTTTTGCTTGCATGTTCTGCCAGTGTCTGGATTCCTGGATGGTAAATATAGTTCTCGTGTCTTTCTTCCACAGGTTGCTGAGCTGAAGCTGGAGATGTCACTGGAATGCTGGAGCTGACTCGGTGAGCGTCCTGCTGCAGATGCAGAATAACGCGAAGCACGTTTTCCCAATTGGGTGTGGTTTAAATAGTGTTGGAGCGATTGGGTGTCTTCTTCCTCAGCCTCGCCCAGGTAAAAGAGTTCCTGTGTTCCAGAGCTAAGGAGTGGCACCAGCCCCACCCAGGTAAGAAAGTAGTCCCAGTTCAGGGAATAGTTCCTCCCAGCAGAAGGCTGGGGACTTCATCCTGCCAGCATTTGCAAAGGTGAGTATGCAGCATGGTCTGTTACAGGTAGGTCCACCAAGCACCTTTGCAAGAATTATGAGCCCGGCGCCCCTGGCGCCGGGACTGAGGTTCCTTATGAGCCTGGCGCCAGAGGCGCCAGGACATGGTCCAAAGGGCCCCAATAGGGGTTTGCTGGAGCCGGGGACGAGGGTCGTGAGCCTGCTTCGGGGGATGCTGGGCTTGACTTGGCTTCTCTGGAGCAGTGCTCATGACAAGGATGTACATGCAGTTTCCTTTGTTTGTATGAATTCCGGGCATTTTACTTAGAACCTGTCACTTGAACTTGCTTTAGAAATGATTCTAATAGGGTTTTCTTTTTTATGTCCAAATATATCAGAGAGAGTGTTGATGATGGGAACAGGGTTCCTGCCACTTACTTTCCACAATACAATCATACTGTCAGTTCTCCCACCTCCTAACATCAAATGGCACTTACTTGCAAAGCTGTCTGCTTACAAACTTTTCTTTTAATGGCCACTTGCATAATTGTTTCAAATGTCATATTTCCAATTCATTACCACTCTCTTCGATATATTTGGGCTTTAAAAAAACACAGACACATACAGGAACAGTATACATATCACTTTATTAATATACAAAAATATATGATGAAAGAGAGGTGGAAGCAGAAATTGAGACATATACAGGGGAATTATGGTTTTCTACATGTAGGGTGGTAGGGGAGGAAGGGATTGAGGTCTCATCATAACATTTTTGGTGATGAGGTATTTTTGGGGATAGTTGACTGGGACATGGAGAAGGGGTACAGGTGAATTTGGGACAGTGATATTACATTTTTTCCATGATATAGTTTTCTACAAAGTCTTCAGAATAATGAAATTGGTCATTAATTGATCATTTTTTTCTTCTAAGTGCACTAGATGATAGTCCACACTGTCTGTTGTTCCATTACTACATGATGTACTATTTTTGGAGTATCACTGTCTTCACTCATTTCATCCCGGGGAACATTTTCTTCAAGCCACTCCAGAGTGCTAGCCATTTCTGTGTAAAAAAAGATACATTATTTTTTAGTGTATCCTACCAAAGAAAGTTTATTTGTGACATGCCCATATTGCAACCAGGGGCATAGTGGAGCGCACATTCGGAGTGCTCAAGTCACGCTTCCGCTTCCTTGACCACTCTGGTGGGCAGCTACTATGTGCACCCCCAGTAGTGTGCAGGATCATTGTGGCAGCATGTGTCCTGCACAATGTTGCAACACGGCGGGAGGTGGACATGGTGTTTCCTCCACATCCCCAACCAGAGGCACAGACGCTGCCCATGGGGGGACAGGGCACGTGGCGAGGCAGCGTGGACCCAGCTTGTGGCCACATTCTTCACCTAAACTCCCACCTCTGCGGAGTGCACACAGTCCTGGCACATACCAGGTGACAATCGATGATGACAAAGAGACAGTCAACTGTCACAAACTTACCACCCTGAGAATGTTGCCACGGAAGTGCTACATTGTGTGCATCCCTAGCTACCTAAACATAACCAATCCTGTGTGGCCAAAAGGAACACATGAAAGGTGTGTATCACACCCCCCTGCAAAACAGGCCATCACAATCCCTGGTATGTCACACAAACCCTCCCAACCCACATCACCCTTGTCTGCCACACCATGACATGGCATGCAATAGCAAAAGGCCAACACATGACCAATAAGATACGAAGTGACATGTCATAAATGAAAACTGGCACGAGACAATGATGCCTGACATGAAATCAGATGAAATGACTGACCAACAACCTTCCACTCATACACTCATCCACTCATAAGTCTGACACAAATGCTTTCCACCAGTCGTAGCATGAACACAACACTGAATGCCCGCTCACATGCACATTGGGAATGGCAAAATCCCGACTCCCAAACCCGTGTGCTGTGTGTGTCTCCTGCAACACACTGCTCAGCACACAGCACTTTCAGCAGCCATTGTGTTGCAGATACACCTTGAGCATCACATGAAAAACACTAATGAAATCTACAACCAAATGACGCATGTACAGGATACCCAAATGGTAATAGATCATGTGCTGCGTGGACACAGCGGGCCTGAGAATGCAATCTGTGTGCACCTGTGGCCATGGAAGGGTGGTTGTACGTGTGGTGGATCATTGTGCACTGTGTGTGTCATTAGGGACATGCACTCAATAAATGCATGTGAAATCAAGTGGCCCTCAGTGTCCTGTACACATCACATGTGAACACTGGCCATGTGAACACCCCAGCATGTCAAACCACACCAATCCCCTGACACCTGAAAAGTAAAGACAACACAGGAACAGGCATTGAGCAGCACAACACATCATGTACATAGTACCCCACAATTACAATGTCAGAGTGCCCAAAACAATGTAGCCCAAGCCAACTGTCCACCAATAAAAGGCCCTCCCTTACACATCACTGTGACCTTCTGAACAACTGTCTCTGGGTTATGTAGCCTTCTTCCTTCAAGTCTACCTGGCTACAGGATCACCCTACCTCTTGGTCTCCATGTTCCAGCTTGCATGTAAATAGGGTCCAGCCCCCTCAGAGGCCACCTTGACTGGTAAAAATACCAAATCGCAGAGAAACCCAAGTAGGCAAACCCACAAACCAGGGAAAAGGGCTGTAGGCACCAAAAAACCCTGGAAGAGTCTCCAGTAGGTGACTTGAAGTAGCAGGAAATGTCAAAGCACATGTACAAGCACAATGATAGAACAACCAAGGTAGCACAGTTGAACAATGGTCCAATGGGATGGGTAGCATTTACGGTACATAACACACAATGAAGATGGAACAACTGATGGGTAGTGTCACAGCTCTGGTGTCCAGGTGCAGGAGTGGCACAAACCAACCACCCCCTCCATGGTCTGGGTGCCTGCAAGGTCAAACTTACACAGGCCTCTGAGACCCCAACAGGGAAGGAGGGTCAGGGATATGTAGCATGGACAGGCATTGGTATTCAGGATAACCGGAAAGTGGAGCAGGAGAGGGGAAGTGGATTTGCAAAGGAAAGTAGGCAAAATACAACTGTTCACAAAAACACATACTCAATTAGAGATAACATGTTCACCATGCAGAGCTTACCAAATTAGTCAAATGCAAGCCAAAGAGACACTTATCTCTAGGGTGAGTGCTGGCCAACTGCCTGCGCACTCTCAGGTCCAGTAACAGGAGCACTTCAATGCTGCAATGAGAGTGTGAGTTACTAATCTGAATGTCTGTTTACAACACACACACAACACCATTCATGCCCCAAAGTAAGTGACTTCTCCACAAACAAACACCCCTGTCTGCTGCTTTGTACCCATACGTTAGCTTGGCCCACCGATGGTTCATACACTGTCAATGCAGAAAGGCAGGCGCATATGGCCGCGCGGGAAATGGAAGACCAAAGGGTAAAGAATCACACATGATACAATGGTCCCCGAGTGAGCTGCTAGATGCGTTTAGCAAGGTGCAACTTCAGTACAAGTTGTGTTCTGGCAGCCACATATTTCAATAGGTAGTGCACCTGGCAATTTGCACATGCAAATGACATGCACTGCCCATGAGTCTGTGCCTCGCTGGGTGTCCCTGTGCGCTGTATCAGTATCTGGCTAGGAACGCTACTACCCTAATAACTCTGCTTCAATGGAGCAGGGGCTACTCCAGGATATGTTTGATGGCCCTTGCGTGTGCCTCTGACAACTTGTAAAGCCACTTGGCATTTGGCCCTCAATGCATGACAGCTGTACTGTGTGCTTCGCCAACAATGTCTGGCAAAGCTCCCCGGCACTGGTGCTATTTAGCATGCATGTGCAAGTGGCCTTGTGGAAGGTTGGCTGCGGTGTGGGCCCTTGTGCTGCTCACCTTGCCCGGAACTCCTGGAAACACGTCTGCTTCTGTCAGACGTCTTTGCACACGCCCGGTGCTTCTGCTTGCACACACATCCACATGTTTGCACCACCGAACGTGGCCAGTTTTCTAGATTACTCGTCCCTGTGTCTGCTGGCAAAGGTAGTCTGGAGGCTCATCTTCCTGCAGAAAGGGCATAAAATAAATTAATAAGGCAGGAAAGTTCCCTGTGTGTGTGTCTTCATGCTGGTTGTCACTGGTCCAGGTCACAGACCTACATCCAAACTCCTCCCACCATCAGTGTCACTTTGACAGGCCAAGGGTGCAGGCTACTGTCTACAGCATGAAGTGCATCAAGCACATATACAGGCAAGAAAATAACATACATCACAATCCACATCAATTAATGGAGACATCAATCACGTACTCACCCAAATTGATCACAGACATGGGGTGGATAAAACGCAATCAATCCCCAATAGGGGTGTTAACACAAGTAGTACAGCAGCAGACAGGCCAGAGTTATGAGGAAAGTCCAAAGCCCTTGTGAAATATTTTGTTACACCGAACCATCCTAGCGAGCCCATGAATAAGGGAAGCAGGAGTGGCCTATGTGAGTCAGGACCCCAAGCTGCAAACACATACACGAGACAAGCTTGACGGGCCCAGCTGGAACAGACAGTGGATGTTTTCAAAAGCCACAAAGCACCACACCGTCACATGAATGCATAATAGACAAACAATATTAAACTATATTAACTAATTAAACTAACAATGAACAACCTAAATAACCTTATTAAAATAACTATCAAATAGACAATATTAACTAACTAAACTAAAAGCAAAAAAAAAAAAAATGGACACATACGACCGGGGGGGCACCCAGGAGGGGAAGGTACAGGGTGCACCTCAACACCCACATGCGATGATGTTGAGACAAAAAAAAACCTCTATGGGCTCAACGCCTGCACAGCCCGACCTATGTGGGAGATATGTCGTCGTCTGAGTCTGCCTCATCCTGAAAAGGAGGACGTGGGCCAGGAGCCTGACTACGCCTAGGTGCAGCTTGCCCCTCGTCAGCAACAAGTCTGCCAGACAGGTGAGCCTGGTTCTGTGCGGCAATTACACGCAGGTCTGCATGCAGAACCTCCCGTGATACACGTGCTTCCTCTTGCAAGGTAACACGTGTAACACAGAGTTCTTCCTGCGTGGTCTGGCTAGACAACTGATGCATCTCCCGGCAAGCACGTTGCTCAGCCGAGATGGTATGCTCAACCTGCTCAAACCTCTCCTCTGACTGCACCCTCTGGGATATCAAGAGGACACCCAGAGTGGATCTGAGGGAAGCATACTCACCTTCCATGGCCTTCATGTGTGCCTCTGCATGAGCAGCAATTGCTTGACGCAGAGACAACATATCAGCCTGGCGTGCCCTGTCTGAGGCCGCCATGCTCAGCCTGAGCGCGCGGGCTGTGGACTGCACCGCCTGCTTCTGGAGAAGCACCTGCCTAGCACGGGGGAACACAGATTGAGCCACACGTTCCATGCTCACAGCAATGTTATCAAGTGCTGCCCCCTGCTGTTCTAAATTGACAATCATGTCTTGCTCCTACTCAGTATACCTTGATGGCGCGCAGCTACCGCGTTGCTGGGCTTGACACCTGCGGGACCCAAGGACCGGCCGTCCTCGTTGGGGTGGCACCTCCCGCGGCTGCACGACTACATGCCCCCGTCTACGTGATGCCCCAGGCACATCAGCGACTGGTGTGGAGGGTGACCCTGCATCCCGATCCACCACAGGCGGAAGTCCCACCACTGTCTGGCCCCTCAGTGCAGGTGTCGCGGACAGAGGAGTGTCCATATCAGAATCACTCACCCCTGACGTATGGACCTGATGCACATCCAACTCGACATGGCTGTCAGAGTGGTCATCTGGGCTGGACTCATTGCCAAGTTCAGGCATCACGTGCAATGTGCATGCAATGGGTTGCATGGCTACAAGCAAACCCCCCCACCCCTGAGTGAAAATGCAGGGATGCCTTGCAAGTTAGGTGACCAGAGACCTGTGTATTGGCGGACAGTGTTGACTAGCATCAATGGCATCATCTGAGTCAATTGACAACACAGCAGATGATGATGGGACAGTAGGCAAGACACATGATGAACCCTCAGTGGTGCACCCATGTGTGCAAAAGCCACTACACCAGTTGGACAGAGTCAGTGGGCCTGAAACTAGGGGAGGACTGTGTCCCACACAGACTGTGACACACTAAACATGTGTGTGATGCAGGACTGGGCCAGAGTGGGCATGGGATGGCTGAAGAAATGCCATGAAATGTTGATCACCCTGGACACGTACTACAATCATCATCCATGATGGGGCACTCATGTCCCTGCAGAGCATTTGCCATCTGCACAGTCCAAGTGAGACACCTTGCATGAAGGACAGAGGATGTACCCCAATGCATGTGTCCGTCAGGTTGGCTGATGTAGCATGTACACAGGAGACTTGAACAGGCCATGGCAGTACGGTAAAATGATGCACACCAGTGCAATGGTGTAATTGGGATCCAGGGGGGTGGAGGGTCAAGGGGGCATGCCTACGCATAGTACCCGCATGCAGGCAGAGGACACATGCACGTCAGTCATGCAATGACATAGTCCCAGTGCTGAGAGGAAAGGCACCACTGGCTACATGCAGAAGGGCCAGTGAGCTGGAACATGGACCGGAGGGGCATCTGGGTGACTAGCATGTGAGTAGGGTGCAAGTGTGCTGATGAGGACAGTCCCCGTATGCCCTACATGTCCACCATCCTGCACAGCAAGCATGCATCAGTGAAGCATTGCAAGACTAGCACATGAGACCCATGTACACATAGCATGTAGTGGCAGTCAAGCACAACACATCACACAGCCAAACCACACATGGGCTGGACATACACGCAACAGCACTCACTGGACGAGGCATCAAAGTCCTGCATCTCTCCCACTCCTTTGACCGATTCTGCTGGTATGAACTCCGCAATGAGTGACTCGTGCGGAGTGAGGTCATCCTCCTCAGGTGGTGGCCCACCACCAGTCACCAGAGTCATGCTGTAATTAGAGGCATGCTTGGCCTTAGCGCTGCGTTTGAGGTCATCCCAATGCTTCTTGCACTCGGCACCTGTGCGCACCTCATGGCCGAATGCACTCACATTATCCGCAACATGCTTCCAGTGGGTATTCTGATGGGCAGCCGTAGTTCGAGAATTCGGACCCACTACCATGTCACGTCTGTGGCCCCACACGTAGTCCACAAGGGAGTCCAGTTCCTGCGCACAGAAAGGCTTCTTCCTTGATGTGCAGGAGGCCGTGGCTGTATCTGGGGTCCCAGCCTGTGCTGCAGATGCAACCTACCTCCTCTTGGATAGTGGTGCGAACCCTGGCTGGCGAATGCCGTCCTGATCAGTATGGCCAGCGGCACCGGTGGATTGAACCAAGGGAGTAACAGGTAGAAGGACGACCGAAGGCCTGACTTGCATCAGTAGCTGCTGAGTGCCCTGGATTGGACCCTGCGCCGCAACATCCGCTGTGCCAGGGTCATTGATCACGACTGTCCTGGTTGGTAGACTCACAACCGGCGTGTTGTTGGCTGCATCTGCCCCTGCACTTGCCAACACCCGGCTGGTCGGGGCAGCAGATGACATTACTGCCCCAGGGACACGTGTCTCGGTCAGGGCAGCCCTGCGTGCACCTACAGTGTTCCTCCTGACCTGCAGGAAATCTTCCATGGACCCTTCAAGTGCCAGCAGCTACCACTACCCTTGGGCCCGTGGCAGTCGATGAAACGGACTGCCGGGTCACATGGGCGCCAGTGCCAGATGCAGGAACTGCATCTCCCAGAGCCGCAGGGGGAGGTGGCATGACTGCACCAACATGTGGCACAACATGTCCCGAGCTGGCGCACCCCTGCCTCTTCCCCCTCTGCAGTCACCCTGGACGCCCTGGAGTCCCCCTACTCCCTGGTCACCCTGGTCACGTCCCTGACCACGCCCGCCATGAGGAGTACACCCAGCTGAGGCGCCCCTCACCTTTGGTGGCCTCCCAACCATGGCACAGATGGAGTAGTGCCGGCACAGATGGAGAAGTGCCTATGGGAGGTGTACATGACAATTGTCCTGGGCAATTGGGGTGAAGGGGGTGGGATACAAGATGTTATAAGCACCCCTGCACCTGCTGTATGTGACCCCGGTGATGAATTGACGGGCCATGCAACGCTCAGGCACCCCAAAACTGCAGTAAAACCATGCACACACCCCGGTAGCCCCCGTGTGTGGAATTAACCTCCCGCAGTACGCAGTGGCACCCGGGGACACGAAAAACACATACACGTGGGACACGCAGGCTACTATGACCTCAAAAACGGGTACGCGATACACAGGGGCACCCGCAGTGGGAAAAATAGCATGCGCAACTCACCGTCAGACTAGCGTGATAATGAAAAACACGCGTAGCCAATACCCCCGCCAAAAGAAGAGATACGTCCCTGATCTGCTGTGAATTAGTGATGGTGCCCAAAACAACACGAAGTAGCAACACACACGTCAGTCTCCACGAAAGGCATGTACAGCGAACTGCCAGGACCCACTCACCTTTAACCCGTGCTGAGGGAAATGCCCCTGTGCGTCACGTCACTTACGAGCGTAGGCCCTTTCATCGGATTACACGCATTAACATGCGGATGTGCTGTTTTTTCACGTGCTGCATCACTATGCACCCGTCACGAGGGAAACGCCCATGCGCGTAATGTCACAGACGCGCTTATGCGCTAAGGGCCTTTCCTCGAATTACACGCTGATGTGCACTTTTTTCACGTGCCAAATCACTTCGTATCAAGTTGGCCACGTGACAACACACGGAAGACCACGCTCCTGCCCAGAAGGCCATTTTCCTGCCCCCCAGAGTCCTGAGCACGCTCCCACCTGCCATCTGCTGCTGCCTGCCTGCCTGCAAAACACCTGCCCTGCTCTTTAGTGCCTGCACGTCAGCCATCTACACGGGTCCAGTTGCTGTGACCACCCCTGCTGGAACAGAAGACTCCCGACTGACCCATTTTCCCACCCACACCTGCCTCGGGGGTTGCCATGTTGGACACAACACCATCTGGCACCAGTGGCAACCCCCCAGCAGGGAAGCAGAGGGCTACAAGCTTCAGTACCAATGAAGTTGGTATCCTGGTGGAGCAAGTCCTGGGGCAGTATGATGCCCTCTTTGGAAGTTTGCGCGCCGACTATGAAGGACGGAAGAGGATCTGGATGGACATCGTGGCTCCCGTCAACATGGAGGAGGTGGCAGCCCGTGACAATCAAACACGTCTGGAAGTGCTGGGAGGACTTCAGGTCCAGGACCCTCAACAAGGCCCAGAGCCTCTTAAAGGCAATGGGCGCTGAGGGGTGCCGGGTCAGCCTAACCAACAACCAGATGAGGGTCCTAGAACGTATACGCCCAGCACTCCACATCCAGGACCTTGAGAGGCAGACCACCCTGGAGTCAAGCGGTAAGTGTACATGCGTAGTGATTGGACGCTGTGCATGTTGAGGTGTGGCAAGAGTGTGCAGGTTGCACATATGTCTTTGTAGGGCCATGTATGGATGTGTATGTACAAGGATGTGAGCCTGCCACATGTGAGTCCTCTCATGTGTGAGACACATCGATGGTGTATGTGTTGGTAAGCATGCTGGCCAAATGCAGGTGTGGGTGCACACATTTTTGAATTTCTGTGCATGTACTGTGGCATGGTTGTGGTGTCACACATGGATGCTGGTTCCACCTGCATGTATCTACACTATGTACATGTGCATGTGTGTGTATATAACAAGCGTGCAACTGTGATACACCATGGATGCATGTGGCACTGACATGTAGGAGGCTGATTGCCAGATATGACATGGATGGGGATGTTATCACTGCGACAGGTGGTGGAGATGTACAGATGCATGTATGTCTGGTGGCGTGTTGCATGTGACGTCAGGCTCACCTTCCGCTAATCATGCTATTGTTTGTGTATGGATGGTGCTGTCTGGTGCAACATTCCTGTTGTTTTGCTCATGTGTGTGAGTTGAAATGACATGTGTGTTGGGGTGTGTAATGCCATGTCTGATATTTGCGACTGGCACTCATCTGCAACTGTTATGTGTGTATCAGACCATTGTACATTGCCCTGATGCCTCTGTTCTGTCTCTCCCTGTCTGCAGCGTCAACTGATGAAGAGGGCGGAGACAGTGCTGTAGAGCACAGCGGCAGGGATCCCACCGCCAGCCGGAGACGCAAGGCCCAGCTCCCCTCGCAGTTTGACATCTCTTTGGGGAGTGAGGAGTCTGGTGCCGTGTCCGCAGCTGCCGACGGTAAGTCCAAGAGGCACAGGTTGGAGGTGGACTCCTCGGCAGCAGAAGGGTCAGCTGAGACCCCACAGGGGCCTACAGAGGAAGATGACACAGAGTCATCCAGGTTGGTGGGGGGTTTGGTTGAGGATGAGGCCATGGAAGTCACACGCACGGGGCCTCGAGGGGGGGACTCCACTGGTGCCAGTGGTGCAGTCCAAGGGCAGGGACAGGAGGCAGCACAGGCCGCCGCGGAGGTGCTTGTGTGTAATCCTGTTTCCGCCCATCACTGCTGGGTGGGTGCGGGTGCAGGGGGACATGAGTCGGGGCCTGCTGGCAGGTGCACATCACTGCTGGGTGGGTGAGCGGGTGGGGGGACATGAGTCGGGGCCTGCTGGCAGGTGCCCGTCACTGCTGGGTGGGTGAGTGGGTAGGGGACATGAGTCAGGGCCTGCTGGCAGGTGCCTGTCACTGCTGGGTGGGTGAGTGGGTGGGGGGGACATGAGTCGGGGCCTGCTGGCAGGTCTCCGTCACTGCTGGGTGGGTGAGTGGGTGGGGGGACATGAGTCGGGTCCTGCTGGCAGGTGCCTGTCACTGCTGGGTGGGTGAGTGGGTGGGGCACATGAGTCGGGGCCTGCTGGCAGGTGTCCATCACTGCTGGGTGGGTGGGGGTGCAGGGGGACATGTGTCGGTACTCACTCGTGCATGGTGACATGTGAGCTGGCTGGGGGGCATGGTCAGGGTGGATGGGCTGCCTGCGGGGCATGGCCAGGGGTGCAGGGTAGTCCCCTGTGTTGTGGGCTGCCTGCAGGCCCTGGGGAGAGGGCTCACCTGGGAGGACACACACTGCCAATTTACGTTGGGGCACCCAGGAATAAACGTACCCTGCTCGCCCAGCGAAATTGCATGTGGAACTCCACGCACACCCCTCACTATACACGTACCCCGCTGCCCAAGGCCTGTAGCATGTATAACTTCCCGTGCACCCCCAGGATACATGCACCCCGCTCGCACAGGGCCTATCATGTTTGAAACTCCCCGCGAACCCCCAAATACAGGTACCCTGCTCGCCCAAGGCCTATCGCGTGTGAAACTCCCTGCATACCCCCCAAATACGCATACCCTGCTCGCGCTAGGCCTATCGCGTGTGAAACTCCCCGCTTACCCCCCAAATACACGTACCCTGCTCTAACAGGGCATATCCTGTGTGAAACTCCCCACGTACCACACAAATACACATACCCTGCTCGCACAGGGCCTATCGCATGTGAAACTCCCCGCGTACCCCCCAAATACACATACCCTGCTCACGCTAGGCCTGTTGCGTGTGAAACTCCCTGTGTACCCCCCAAATACACGTACCATTCTCGCGCTAGGCCTATTGCGTGTGTGAAACTCCCAGCGTACCCCCCAAATACACGTACCCTGCTCGCACATGGCCTATCGCGTGTGAAACTCCCCGCGTACCCCACAAATACACGTACCCTGCTCGCACAGGGCCTATCGCGTGTGAAACTCCCCACGTACCACCCAAATACATGTACCCTGCTCGTGCTAGGCCTATCGCATGTGAAACTCCCCGCATACCCCACAAATACACGAGTCCTGCTTGCACAGGACCTATCGCATGTGACACTTCTCGCGCACCCCCGAAATTCGCACAGTCTTTCCATCCACCCTCCCCATGCCCTACAGGCAGACCATCCACCCTCTCCATGCCCCACCTCCCCATGGCCCACAGGCAGCCCATCCACCCTCCCCATGCCCCACAGGCAGTCCAGCCACCCTCCACGTGCCCCACAGGCACCACATCCACCCTCCCCATGCCCCACAGGCAGCCCACACCACAGGTGTGACTTTTTCCATGCAAATTACCTGGCACGAGCGGGGTACGTGTATTCTGAGGGGTGTACATGGAGTTTTACACACTATTGGCCTTGCGCAAGTGGGTTACGTGTATTCCGAGGTGTGCACGTGGAGTTTTACACGCTATTCGCTTTGTACGAGCGGGGTATGTGTATTCCGAGGGGTGCGCATGGAGTTTTACACGCTATTGGCATTGCGCGAGCGGGGTACGTGTATTCCAAGGGGTGCACGTGGAGTTTTACACGCTATTGGCCTTGTGCATGCGGGGGACGTGTATTCCGAGGGGTGCGTGTGGAGTTATTCTGGGGCATGCACGGGGAGTTCTACACGCTATTGGCCTAGCACGAGCGGCGTACGTGTATTCTGGGGCATGCGTGGGGAATTTTGCACGCGTTTTCGTGGTTGGGGGGCTGTATGCTGGTCCACTGGCCTTTGCGCCTGGTACTGGATTTGTGCGATTTCTTTGGCGCACGGTGCAGGGTTGGGGCATAACTGGTGCTGCTTCAGGGTCGCTGCGCCACTCTGCATTCAAAAGCCGTGCAGTGCATGAACTGGTAAAGGTCCATTGCAACATAGAACTGCATTATTAGGGTCTGTTCAGGCTAAATGCACTTTGCATTTGATATTATATGCTTGTATCAAACAAACATGCGACTTTATGAGAATTGTTGCCATGGCACAATGCATTTTATTATGATTTATGCACTTTATGACGTGATTACACTTTGCACTTAACAGTATGCTGCTGGCCAGATCAAAGGCACTATGCAACTGACAATATATGCTTGGAGGAAACAGGCATGCGACTGTTGTAGAACTGATGCTATTGCGCGATGCACTTTATTATGACTCATGCACTCTACGTTTCCCTTGCATCTTTGCACCAAATAACCATGCTGCTATTTAAGAGCTTCAACTATGACATATGATGCTGATGCTGATTAGTTTTGCTATCAATGCATTATGCGATTTTTACGATTTTAGAACATCAGAGATGATGCTGACCACTATTGTCATTATGCATTATGCACTTTACGTAAATCACCATTTCAAGTAAAGCAAGATAAATGAAATGGCAGTCAGGGCACCATGCTGCTGACTGATATCCACGTACTGTACAGCTAATTGCAAAAAAGTCGCACTAAGCACTTTATGTTATTCATAATTACAATTGCAGAGGTGAGATCCCCATGTACAAGCTAGGTACCATCCATCACAGGATTACCAACTGATGCTGTAACCTGGGCACTCATTTGTGACAAGGGAAGAGAATGCTGCAATATGAATTGTAAAATGTTTTCACATCATGTGCCAAGTACGCATTGGGCATTGAAAGGCTCTTTTTGGGTACCCACTCGGTAGCAGCAAAAGCAAAAGAGCTCAATCTATGGCATGTAAACACATGGAGCCATGATAATATTGGGCAACATATGTATTTATAATGTTGGTTATGGAAGGGGATTGTTCATGCAATTGTTACATGACAGCAGCATTTACTTTTAACAATACCTGTAGTTAAACAATGCCGGCGCTTTTAACATGAAAAGATGGCCACCATGCTTTTGCTGTGTAGAGAGTGGGCTAACCATATAAGTCCTTTCTTTAATTGTCACTCACTGGTTGCTCTCTCACGCTCTACACCCATGTTATAAATTCACTGGTTGAAGGGGGCTCGTGGTTGTGAACAAGAGGCGAGTTGTGCTGCGAAACGCGTTAACGTCCCCAACGCACACCTTTATTTTGCATTTTGGGAGTGCCATTTTCTGATGGCTTTTAACTTTTTTGCCAAGTTGTAAGGCTTTAATAAAGACTGTAAAACTTTTTTTACTAAAGGCTTCTGGACATTTTTTATTTCTATGGATGTTGAGAGTGCTACTCTTTTTGCCTGATGTATATCAGTGCCATGAAGACATATATATATGTATTACAGGGCATGTGGTAGTGGCCTTGTAGTTATGGTTAAGTTCCTCAACTTGTAGGAAGAGCATCTTTTAGTTGGCTTATAACTTTGACCCCCCCTGGTTGATTCCTCACGAAATACTGCAAAAAATGTATATGGCCCCGTCAGATTGATCCTACGATGTTTGGTGAGGGCTCCTCTAGGGGGGTAAAGTTATAGTGGGGTCCCATAATTTACGTTTTTTTCCCATAGACGGAATGGAAAAAAAGATTTGCTCATGCCTACATCCTATTTCACCAAATTTGCAGCAGGAGCGGCGGCTTGTTTCTGAAAGCGTGTTTTTGTAAATTTGGTATAAATCCGTCCAGTAGTTTTTTGTAAAATGACCAAAAAGTAGGTAAAAAACAATTGGTGATTTCTGGGTTCAGTCCACAGACTCACTTCCCTGTTCAGTCTGCAGACGTGCCTCCGATTGTTCCAGAGGGTGGTGTGAGGTCTGTGGACATGTGATGCGCCCACTGATTGGTAAATAAAAAATGTGAGGTGAGACAGATTTTTTTGAAACGCCCGCCATGTTTGATTCGCAGACTGCGCCTGTTGCCCGCGGACAGCGCGTTGGGGGGGAAAAGTCTGTATAAACACATTTGGGGTTATTTGGTGGTGGAAGGAGGGGCTGGGAAGTGTGGGGGAGTCGAAAAAAGATGATATGTGGCTATTTTTTTAGGTTGAAAAAGGTTGGTTAGGTGTCGTAGCGGTCCGCGGACACTGCAGCAGTTTGCGGACAGCGCCATGAACAGACAGCTTGAAAAGCGATTTGGGGTTATTTCATGGCTGAAAGAGGGCATAGAAATGGTAGGGAAGTGAAATGAAGATAATGTGGAGCTGTTTTTATAGGTGAAAAACGGGTTCTGGAAAAGTTGCAGTCAATTTCGGTGACTGCAGACATTATTTTGATTGCAGGGGGTCAGGGTGAGTTATATTAGTTGACGGCACATACTTGTTATATAGTGAATTGTATTGTGGCGGTTGAGGCCAGTGGCCAGATTCTGGGGGGGGCGTGGCCGCAGGCCATGGCCCCAAGAATATGTGCACTGGGCACAACCACCACAGTATTAATATGTGTATAGCAATTATAGGTTGTGTAGTAGGAGTATGGCCAGAATCACCATTGGAGTAATATGTGTGTAGTAATTATCAGTAATGTAGTGGGAGTACAAAGTGTTTGTAATATGGAGGAATTATGTAATTGAACTGTATATGGTACTTATGATTGTAGTACAATTGAGGATAGTGCTCATAGAATATGTATACAATTGTAGATATACATTTCTTTAGATCCGTATAAACAGTACTTTTAAGTATTATGTTTGGTACAACATTAGTGTATGACACACTGCTCTTGTTTTGACATTAAATAATCATTGGGTCATTTAGAAAAGAAATCTGCACTGGATTTAAATATTAGTATGTTTGTTTGAAGTATGTTTTGATTAAGGGAATGCTTGAAGTAGTTAGATACCTGTTGGCATGTTCTAACTACATTAGAGGTTAGAAGATGTTTTGTCATATAAGAATTGAGATGGCATATTTGAAGTGTTTTGGAATGAAGGGTATTTTTCAAGTAGTTAGATACCAGTTGGTGTATTCTAAATAGATTTCTGAAGTATTATTGAGGTATTATGGTTGTTGTTAGATACCTGCTGGAGTATTCCAACTGTTAATTGTGCTATAGTTTAGTGACTAAATTTGGGTTGAAGGAATATTAAGTAGCCATTTGTTAACTTTGCTGGAAACCTATGTTTTGGAGTAACAAAGGTATTGTTACATTTAAACCAACAACTTCTTTTTTTACATATACAGTGTAGTGCCCTGAAGTGGTTTTGGCTTCAGTGTGGTATACTATGCCTACTGCTGTGAAGGTTTTCTTTCCAGGAGATACTTGCCGTGTGTGAAGCCTGTAAGCTTACAGTTATTTTTGGTACCATCTGCATTGTACCTTAGAAGCATTAGTACGTCAGAAATTCGACTCTTACAAAATCAATTCCATGACAGGCCAACATATGAACAAGCCCAATATACACGGCCTAGAAGCCATCGCAAAAGTTAACTGACCCCAAATGAAACACCAACAAAAAAGACCGACATGATGACAATAATGTCGGCCATCACAATTGCTTTAGCACCCTTTGGGAAACTATATGAGGCCTTAAACGTGACACTAAAGGACCACACAACACTCATTGCATTGATGCATACCAAACTGATCTACTTAGAAGGCTTCATCACTGCAAAGGAAAGAGAGCCAAAAGAAAATTATGCCACCTCTACTCCACCAGAACACTCTCAAGTAATGACCAGGAAAAAACAGATGGAGATAAGAAACAAGGTCTAAGCATAGAGACCCAAACAGACCCCCTACCAGGCGCTGTACTTTTCAGATTCACAAGCAATCAACAAGATGCACAAACAGCAAAGAACAAACCTCAAAGCTTAAAAGACGCAGTCACTGGCAAATCAAAATTAGGAAATGAAGAATGCATCATCATTGAATCACCAATTCCAATTCAGTAAGCCACTCCCGAAGCCTAGTCGGGCCCCAAAGGACTGCCCTGAAATCTCAAACACCAAAAGTAATATCACAATCAAGGCTGGGAGCTTGCAAAACAAACTCTTCACTAAAGAAAAGACTCAAAATGCCAGCCAACCTCTACTCAGCCAACAAAGAAGAACAACCCAGACAGCCCAAATGTTGCCCCAAAAGCAAGCACAAAGTCCCCTAGAACAGTGGAAGACTTCATGGCAGACAAAAACTCCATGAATATAACTCTGCACCTCTCTCCTAAATCAGGGGCGAGCAATAAAGTTCTGGAAATTGCACCAACCTCTATGAGGACCCCAGAAAGAAAACCATTGTCCAAAAAACAAAGACAGAATAGCTCAACAAAAACAACGCCTAAACTTTGGGAAAGATCAAGATCCCCAAAAGGACTAGCCCAAGCCTAACAATCTGACGTGGGCAAACACTCACACCCAAAACAAGATGAGATAACTCAATTCCAAGGAAGACTCAGACATAAAAGTTTCAAGGAACACAAAGCGACAGAACGCAGAACCCCCACATCGCTTTCCATTAAGCCCAAAGAATCCTTGACCGGAACTATCAAAATCCGAGACCCCCCAAGGCCAAACTAAGAAACCACCCATTACAAAAATCTTCAAACTAGAACAAATGGAAAGAAATTCAGAAGCTATAACACTAAATCGAGGAACAATTATGAAGATCCTAAGAAACATCAGGGACCTCAAAAATCTAAGACCAGGCAACATCATACTCATCGAACCCTACCACAAAGCTCAGAAGGCAAAGGCTTACTTACATATAATAGAAGCCTCAAGAGTAAGACCGACCAAGGAGGGCACTGAAAATCTATCCAAAAGAGGATACCGTCTAACAGAGTACCAAGTAAAAACTTCCACCACAGACCAGCAGCCCCAACATAAAACAGCGAGACCCCGAAGGGCGCACTACAGGTCTAGAACTGAAGTATACTACCGGCCAGAAAATAATTTCGGAGGTTCGCAACATCAACACCAGTGAATTAAGACTTCAGATAACCAAACAAAAGAACAAACTGAAAAGCCTAAACAATCAGTCAATGAAGAACTACTCTTGGCAAAGGATAATAAACGTGTTCAGGAAACAGCAAAGAATGAAACAAAACTTTCTATCCTTTGGCCCAATCAAACAACTATGGGCTTGGCTACCGAAATCAGCATACTCATCAGCAAACAAATATCAACCAGCGATGAGACAAGAAAAGAATGAAATCCCGAGAAACAGAAACGAAAAGAAATTCACACCGACTACATTAAAAATGACCTTGTGGAACACAGGTGGCTTCAAACACCTGACAACAAAAGGAGAAACCAACCTGGGCGATTTTGACATCCTAGCTCTCCAAGAGACCTGGCTGACAACCGCGCCAGCAATGGACGGATATGCAATAGAAGTCGCACCAGCCACAAGAGGCCCGGTAGGCGGTCCATCAGCCGGCCTCCTAACTGCAGTCCGCTCAGGAAGTGGTTTGTCTATTCAAAAAAAGCAGTCCTCCTGGCAAAGCCACCTCTCTGTGCAGGTGAAGTAGGTCCCAACAGACTCAATGAGTGAGAAGACCCAGGAATCTTCCATGGTCATAATAACAACTTACTGGAATCCTAAAGCTACCACGGATGAGAGATTCTTACGGACTATTGAAGCAGAAATAGACGACATCCAAGCCAATTCGGAAATAACGCTGATAGTCATATGCGGCGACGTAAATGCGAAATGCCCGAGCATAAAAGCAACTTCTCCAGCAAACAGCGTCAAGCTTCAGGGGGATTTCAGGGGCCAAAAATGGGCAAAATTAATGGATTCAAGAAACATCCATAACACCGAACAAATCTCTCCAAAAGCATCCCAAATTCCAACATGGGAGAGAGACAGTGAAAAAGCAACCATCGGCTACATATTCACCTCTGAGGCAATGTTTAACCTCGTAACATCTTTCAAGATAACAAGATCCAACGCCAGTGACCACAACATCCTCCACATTACATGAGCCTCTCAAAGACCCCCAAACCTGATAATGAATGATAAAGTCGAAGTGACTAATCAAGGAAATCACCTATGTTTAACAACAGAAAGAATACTGGAACTGACATCGAACTACAAAAAGAAACTTGCAAATAGCGACAACGCTAAAAGGGCAGAAATCGACTACCAGCCACTACTGATCCCATACCAAGTTGTGCACCCTAAACACCACGCAGGGACACAGCGAGGCATCTATCATTACGACAAACTCCTCGTGGAGGAACGCCGAGACCTACGGAAATTAAAGCGTAGGCGAAGAAATATGCAGGATAGATCAAATTCTATCGAGCAATACTCTATCAACATGATTCAGAGGAGATGTTAAGGAAGGTCACTGGAAGAAATTCCAGAGAATTTTGGTCTCTTGTAAAAACGGTCAACAAAAACAAAGGTCCAACATTATCCAACACAGTGAGCAACGAAAGATGGAAGACCCACTTCACAGCTCTTTTTCATATGCCGGCACAGAAACACATGCCGGCCCAGAAACACGGCCGTGTAAGCCCCTGTGCTCCATCCCCTTGGAAGATTTCCCTAACAAAGACGACATAGAAAGAGTGATTCAAAAACTAAAATCCTCCAGAGCTCCAGGCCCAGACGGGGTTCCAAATATTGATTTAAAAAACCACACAGCTGAATGGGCCTCATTCATCAGTATCGTCTTTAAAGAACTAAGCCAAACAAAGACAATACCTAGATCCTGGACCTCAGTGACAGTCATTCCAATCTTCAAAAGGGAGACAGATCTGATCCCTCCAACTTCCTCCCGATAGCTTTGTTAGACACAATCGGAAAAATCTACGGCACGTTCTTACTAGAAAGCTTTCAATGATGGGCTAAATGCTTCCCTTGTGAGGACCCTTTTCAAGCTGGCTTCATGAAGAACATTGGGACAACAGTAAACATCATGTTACTGAGCATAATAAAAAGCAAATCACGGGCACAACAAAACAAGGTCTTTCTGGCTTTTGTCGAACTAACTCAAGCATTTGACAAGATCGATTGCGATCTACTGTGGTCCAAACTGGATACATGGAATTGCCCGAAACAGATCCTAGAACCCATCAAAGCACTTCACTCAGAAACCACAATGAGAGTGAAGCTTAACCAAATGCACCCTGTCAGATGAAATCCAAATCAACAGTGGAGTAAAGCAAGGCTGCCCTTTAGAGCCTGCATTATTTACTGCTTTTCTCTGGAATTACAAAGATTCATGCAAAGAGCTCAGAACCTTTCCATCCAAAATATGGGAGTTTCCGGTCCCAAAGCTTCTCTATGCAGATGACATCATTCTTCTAGACCAGACCCTGATTGGTCTGCAACGCCAACTGAACAACTTGGCCAGCTACTTCTCAAAAAACAATCTTGAGATCAACATAGAAAAAAACAAAATCTTGGTCATCGAGAAAACAACAGCAAAACTAAAAACCCACCGCTGGAGCATTGACAACAACAAAATCGAAGTTGTCATAGAATTCAAGTACCTTGGGATAATGATCAACAGCACGGGCAACGAGGCAAAATGCAGATTCATCTCAGGGAAAAAACCCGGAAACTCACCTCCCAGGCACGAGCTATAGACAGAAAATTTGGACGCTTTTCGCTGCTAACAGTGATGAAGTTCTATAAAGCAAAAGTGGTTCCATCACTGACATACAGAGGCGAAGCCCTCCCGACAATTCCATCAAGTCTTTGGGCTAAGCTAGAAGGATACTTCTGGCGGGAAGTGCTCCGCTTTCCAAAGTCAACTGCTATACCAGCAATAAGGAGAAAACTAGGACTTTTATCACTAAAAGCAGCAGTAGACTTGAGCGAAATGTCACTATACAGGAAAGTGACTATTCCAGACTCAGTACCACAATACAAGCTGATAAATCAAGAAATACAAAAAGGAGGGTGCAAAATGCTCTCAGCCTGAGCAGTTAAGAAAAAACAGCATTTGGAGCAAATTGGCTGCAAAGAGGAGGACCTATTCCAAAATCCAATGAAAGTTAAGAAAATGTTAGACAAACGTGATTGGATAGAAACCCAGGACAAGGCTGACTCCAACAAACTACTCGCCCATCTTCCAAGGCAAAGTAAAAAACTTAATGAAACCAACCAAGTTATTAGAAGTTTCCCAAACAAAAGCATGAGGCAAACCTTTTTAAGGGCTAAATTAAACCTTCTTCTAACCAACGAAATTCGAGCAATCAGTGGACTATCAAACACCACTGTCTGCAGACTATGCAAGGAGACCTCAGAAACTGAATCAGTCCGACATCTGCGGATGAAGTGCCCTGAAACTTTAGTTTTAAGGAAAGCATATTTAAACCCTCTCCTTGAACCTTTCTCGCTGCGAGAAGAAGAAACCTTGTGGAACCGCCTAGTGAGTGTAAAGAAAACCAGCTGTACTATTGCGACGGCTAATATCCTTGAAGCCTCCCTGGCAGAATGCCTTAAAGAAGAAAATCAACCACCACTGTTCTGAAACAAAACACTAAGAAGAAAAATGCAGACTGGTGACCTTCTTGAGCTGCAGAATCACAGAAACCTTTTTTCTCCTGCGAAAGGGAAAACATTTTGTAAAATCAATAAATTAGATTAAAAACAAAAATGAGTATGTCATATTGGCTATGTGAGTTTATTTGTATGGTTGAAAGATTGTCTGAATTGCAAAAAGAGCATACTATGCCATGATTTTCATTCTGCAGAAGCTGGTGAAATGCAATGGATTCAGAATTTGGTATGGGTACATATACAAATCGTTCATTAGGGATGCGCTCTTGTGAAACACGGTTGCAGATATTGCATGTGTGTTTCCACGTGTATGAAATTTGAAAGATTTCATTTATTGGGATGTTTTTGGTTTCCAGTACTTGTAGTAAGTACATTAGGAATTCTTGTGGATCTTCTTGCGTGTTTATGGTAAATTGTACCATTCCTGCCCAGTAGTCCAATTGTTGCTTTATACCTGAGACACTATAAGTGTTGTCAGGATTAGGATTGTTTGTGTCATTTCTATGAAGGACGAGCATTTGCAAAACACAACTGGTCCGAGTCGTTTAAGTAAATGTTGTGGACAATTGGTGACAATGGAAAGAGAAGATTCATAGTTACATTAGCATAACAACTTACTCCAGTTTTGTTACTGAATTTAAATGGACTAGAGAGCTCTGTTTGTGGATAGCAAAACACTGGTACTGTCAATATGTTGTAAGAAAAGGTACTTCATAAATTAAAACAATGGCATAAATTTTGCAAGGTAGTGCAAATAAATAAAATGCAATTATTGCCTTAATTCCAGTAATTTATGTCTGTCTCTGTTACACAGGTGGTGCAGGTTTGTGGCAAATCCTGAGTTTACATGGTGGATTCATGGAAGACTGGGACTTTGCATCTGAAGATTAATACCTGCTTGTGTGGTTCGAGCCATTATTGATGAATTCCACAGTGACAGCGTACAATACCGTGGACTGATACAGCCAGCATTTCAACTGAAGCAGTATAATTTGTAGTGTCATTGATATCCACCTTACCAAACTAAATACAAATATTAAAAATAATTCAAGCTAAACAGCTAGAAAGTTCTTTAAGTGCACTGCACATTCAAACATATAAGAGTATCATTATATATTGATGTGCAATAACATGTGAATTGGACTATGGCGCTCGCCTCATCCTCATATACTCCCCTTCCAGTATCAATGGCAGTTGGCACCTGTGATTGTGTGCCCCCAAGGGGGATGGGTGGATGGGGATGCTCAAGGTGTGGTACACCATGTGTACCTCAAAGGCATCTTACACACTGTGACTATTGTTCAAATGGCTACTGGTGTCTCCAGACTCCCCTTTGGTGACCCTGTTCCTGCAATAAACATATGTATGTGTCCCTTCAACATTGCCCCGGGCCTATTGCGCTTGCCCCATCCCCACCCTCCCCCTCTCACTTTTACCGTGAAGCTCAACGTCTGTAGAGCTCTGGTAATTTCTAGGCTGTACTATTGCTACAGCCTCTTCCTTAATCTACCCACTTTCTCTCTCGGTCCCCTCCAGCTAAGTCAAAATAAGGTTGCTAGACTAATCATTGGCCTCAAGACAAGGGAACGAATATCTCACTATATTGTTTTCTAACTTTTAGTGTTATGCGGAGGACACTCAGCTTTCCTTCTGTGTGCTGCATCCTCTCTTCTCTCGCTTATTCCTGACTGTGTATCTGCGATTCAGGAATGGTGTGCTTTCAACAATGTCTGCCTTAATGCCAGCAAGACAGAGATCATTCATATTGGACCCCTGCTATTGCTTTCCATTTTTTACTCTGGCTGTCCTCCTTGGGTCCTGTACCTGTGCCTTCCTGTGAGGAAAAAAACCTTGGTGTCATCTTTGACTCCACCCGCTCCTTTTGTCCTCACATTACGGACATCTTTAAGAAGTCCCACTACCAGCTGCACCTACTGAGAGCTATTGTTTCTTTTCTCACTTTCCCTAAGAAGCTCACTGTCTCAAGAGCCCTAGTTCTCCCTAGTCTGGAATATTGTAACAGCCTCTTAATACATCTTCCTGCCTCTACTCTTCGACCTCTGCAAACTATCCAGAATAGGACTGCAAGACGTGTCCTTGGTCCTAAGCTAAGGGATCATATATCTCCAGTCCTGAAATCTCTACAATGGTTCCAATTGGTAGCTGCAGGGATCAAGATCAAGACCCTCTGCATTGTTCACAAAGCTTTCTGAGTCCAGGGACCACACTACATGCAACTTTATCTTCCTAAGCATTTTTTCTTCTTGAGCCCTTCGCTCATCCATCTTCAACTCTCTTAGGGTTAGATGCTTCTCTAGGTAGAGTGTGGGGGTCATAGATTTCTCTCCTCGGCTGGTCACTCCCTCTGGAATAGCTTCCCTGCCTCTCTCAAACTTAAGCAGGAACACCTCAGGTTCTGGACGCAATTGAAGACTTTCCTTTGAGCTTCTGCTTTCTCTCTCTCTCTCTCTCTCTCTCTCTCTCTCTCTCTCTCTCCCCTGCTGATGTTCTCATTCTGCTGCACTAACTGGTTACCTGGCCACCCTCTAAGCATTATGGGGGCCAGGTTCCGCCAGGTTCCCTCATGACCAGTACACCATGCACTGCCTCCGGGCCCACCACACACTATGGACTGTAACTGCAAGCCCATGGTGCCATGCCTATTTGCACTTAGTTAGAGCCGGCCACTGCATTGTCACTTACTGGAGGTTGTTTATTGCACTCTCCCCTTCCATCCCCTTGGCACTTCTCCTCTCTTTTCCCCTTGCACTTGCACAATATGAATGACACATGGCCTAGTAAGATACTTTGTTCTGTTTCCCTTTGTTTTTCCCATACTTGTCTTGTCGCCTAGAAACACCTGTGTACAGGCATGTTATAAATGACTTATCATATCATTGTTGTTTTGGTTCCCTGCCTTTCCCCCGTTTTGGTTCTGTGGTGATGTGCACATTTTCTTTGGGGTGTAGGCACTTCAAAAATAACCCAGAAATAAATTAATAAAGTAAATGCAGTCTGGATATGCTAGAAAGTAGGTACCATGATAAGTGGCTGCAATTTTCAATAGATCAAAAGTTTATGTGCCACATTGTTAGCCAACATTGAAAGAATGGGCGAAGGAATTTCTATTGTCAATGTGCATCATTAACATGCGCCTGTGGTCTTTGCACATTTACATTTTACTGTGGAGGGCAACAAGGGGCACGTGCATGAATGCAGAAATGGATATGATTGTAGGAATAGATTAACACAGAAGCTAGTAAGCCTGTACTCCACTGTTCGTGTCTCTACACTTTTACATAATCACTGTACTTCTCTTTCCATCACTATTATCCCTTCAGGTTCCAGCAATTATGCTGGACAAACTCTGATACCTTTGTGGTTGCTTTAAGGATGAAATTCAAGCCCCTTGCATTATCCACAAGGCTGTGCAGGGCACGGGAATACACTACCTGCAGCTCTTTCTGACAAACTACTCTTCTTCATGATACCTTCAATCCTGTCGCTCCAACTCTCGGCTGGGGAAATGTTTCTCATAGCAGCGAGCAGGGGGCAGATCACTATTGACGTATAGGGACATATGTGCCTATGTGGACCACACCTGAGGTTATCTTTGAAAAAAAAAGTAAATGTAATGGGAACAGGCACATTCATACCAGTAAAATGGAAGTAAACATTGTGATATGTGATTTTCTTGAAATATTTAGTTCTTTTTCAGTACACTGATTGGCAATAATATTATTCATTTTTGTGGCATGTGTTTCCAAAAACGAAACTACCTCGTGCACACTGTGAATACTAGATGAAGGGTCTCATTGTTATCTGTCCTTGAATACACCGCACCAAGAAGTTGAAGGACTAAATGTGTTGAAAGTCCGCAAAGAAATTATAAGAATCACTATATTGAAAGCTTACATTAGAAAGTAAATTTTCTACTTCAGAAAACAGTGTTTTGAAGCGGTTGGTCCTCTGCTACATCAGAAGAATGGATACGCAAAACGCAATGAAAGCAAGATTTTTTTTTTTATTATTTCTTCTGTAAGCAAGATTTTAAATAATATTTATTGAAGTGTGGATTGAAAGTGTGCTATGTGCCATATGATGAACGTTCTGATGGACGAATGTTCAATTTGACTCAAAGAATAGACATTGTATGTGTTAACTGTAACTTAAATTGATGGTCAAAATAAGAATGTACTGTGTATACTTAACTATAAAGTGGTCACAGAAATATATTTTAGCATTCTCAATTTTACATACTTGTATAATCCCGATGTGTGCGTATCATGGGTGCAGTCTAGGGGGCAATGGCTTTTTCAACAGTATTTGGACAATAGATATCAACAACGGATCTGTGATAATGATAATCTGGGACGATCGCCAGATATCAATCTGTCCTTTTGCGGTTGCAGTTAGAATGGGCAACATGGGAACATATAGGTTCTAGAAACGTGCGGATGTGAACATGTTGCATTTATTTCAATGTTAAAGCACTAATTTCTCCTCTGTAATGGAGTGCCATGTGCGTAGATTACTCGTCGGTCATGGAAGATAATTTCTGGGGAAGAACGCAAAGACTTGCATTAATCGATCGAAGATCGGATTTGGCATTTGAAGATCACTGTTGACAGTTACACTAAAAATGAGAACGATGCAAAATTGGGTAGCTATGAATGGTGTTTGAAAAAGTTAATAAAGTTTTTTGTGGACCTAATTAAATGTTTTCATCATTGTGTCAAAATGAAAAGTACTTGTTACAGTCCTGACTATTGCTGTTTCCTTCAAAAATAAATGTTTCTATCATTTTTGTAAAAAGAAACAAAAGTTTTGCATTTGTTGTGGATGTGTCTAAGTCTCTCATTCTGCGTTAGATAACCTTCTGACGTTGATGTTGACAGGGTACGTTTCGCTACTCTGCCCACTAACGTTATCCTGAGCATATAGTGATGTTAGCGTAAGGGGCGGGCGATTGTAATCAGTTCCACGAGGGCCTTTGCAGTTAGGACGATTTGAGAAATGTAAAGTAGATGGAGTCTATAAGAATATTTCTTTGTCCTATTTTTTAACTGTGAAAGGTAGGTCTTAGAGGAACCTTTTTTATGTTTTTTTCTTTATATTTTGCAGGAGAGGTCAGAAAGAAAGGTGGGGAGGGAAATGAGTGAAGCGGCACCAACCACTAATATGGAGGGACAGTTGGACAAGGGAAGATGTTGCACATGTGTTACATCTAAGGTAGGAGGCAGTGTTTCTCATGCTCTTTGATTACAGCTTCAAAAGCACATTGAAATTGCTCCCTCCTGCAGAGTGGTGTGTTGCAGTATGTACACAGTACTGTTCTCTTTGAAAGATATGATTCAACAGCCTCCTTTATCACTTGCAAGGTAGCTGGTGACATTTTGGGCCCCATTGAAGTAGGCTATCTGGTTACAGTATTGGTTGAGGAAGATGAGGAGGAGGAAGACAGCCTACTACTTCCTAAGAAAGGAACAACCTTTCTAAGAGCATTGCGGTGGTTGGATTGTGTGTGGCGGAGCATAGAGGTGGTCCCGTAGGAGTACTGTCCAGGTAGTCAGCGACTGAGTACAACGTTGCACTCAGTGCATTTCACTTTGGTAGCTTTAGCCTTTGATACATTCCCAACAGTGGCAAATAACTGCCACATACATGATTCTCTCTGGGTGCTAGTGGTAGGCACTTCCTGCACCTCGCCTTCTTGGTCCTCTTCATTGTCTTTTATTGTTGTGCAGGTCTTCCAGCTGGTGGTGGTGTTACCTCTTGGGGCAGAAGGATGGCAATAGCTGATGCCATTTGTAAGAAAATAGCAGTTGTGCTAACATTCTCCTAAATATGTGCTCTGTGCTAGATTGTTAATGGATAATGGGCAAGAATATGCGTAGGAGCTGTGTAAGGGTAAATTTGTTTCTTCAAAGTTCCTATATCAGCAGAAAATTCCGTTCTGAACTTTTTACGAAACACAGACCCGTTTGCAAAGTGCAGACATGTTTGTGGACACGTCCTACGGCCACGCACGCGCCTTGTCATATGATGCTGTCCAAAAAGGCTGCAATGACATCAGACGTTCGCAAATATTAACAGACACAAAAACCAGTGGAAAAAGATACAAAAATGTATAGAAGTGTTAAAAAAGAGGAGGCTAGAAGGTGGGGAATGGTAGAGTTTTAAGGTGAAACTTTGTAAATTGGACAAAAAATGTACTATATTGGGGTAAGTATGATATTAGTTGTAGGAAAATACGGATGCACTGGTAAAAACCTATGAAATTCACTGAAAAAACATTGTTCAAGGGATCTTATGGTTAAATTGCACTAATAACAACCTATGAAATTCAATGAAAAAATGTTGTTAAAGTGACATTATGATTACATGTAAAACCGTAAAACCTCAGGAATTCAACTAATTTTGGTAAGCTAAGCAACCATAACTGTGCACTGCTAAGACTAACACCCAGTACATGAAAGATGACATCATAAATGGCATTGATGACATCACTAATGATGTCACATATTTCATTAATTGTAATAAACAGACCCTACAAGGGCTTGAGTTTATAATGTTGGAAACAATATGTTAGGGGTGATAGGGAGACCTATCATGAACTTTACTTTACTTTTACTTTATTGCATTTATACCGCGCACCGATAAACCCGTAGGTGTGAGGGCGCATACAATACAAACAACATTGAACATAAACTATTCCAATTAACTAATGTAGAGACAATCATAAGTAGGTAAATTAACCCCAACAGGGAGGGCCATAGGCACGTGGCAGAGGATCAGAAAACAAGAGCTAAAGGCATATCATTAGAAAAGAAAAGCAAGAGGCAGCATGAAGTAAAACACCTTAAAATATCAAATTACAATTTGAGGCTCCTCTGGGAAAATATTTGCAGCATTTTAGGAAGGCAGGAAGAGTACTAACCCCACAGCCAATTAAGACACAGTCACTAATTGGTTGCATGCACCAATCATTAAGGTCCAGTCTCCGAAGGATCAACACATCAGCCATTCTGACTACACCCGGTTCTGTTCTCTGTCGTAGCCAGGCAAGAACTTCATTGCGCAAGGCGTGTTTGGATTCCTTTCCTTCGGTCTTCAGGATATTAGAAAGGACAATTAGATGGCTGTGACAGAGCGACTGGACTAAGATGCCCGTCCCTCTGAGAAACCGGATCGACCCAGATTGATGTAAATCAAGCACCCAGTCTTTCAGAGAGTCCACCGAAATACCAAGATCAAAGGGATCACCACATAGGAGGAGCTCTTTGGCAATATTAGCCATGAGAAGTAGCCATTGTTCAAGTTGGACCGACCCAACAGACACTGGAGTTGGTTCCCCTCAGTCCATAGGACCGGTTCCCCTTGTGCATTCATGCAGTCCTATGGTAGCCAGATTTCCAGCCAGAGGGTCAGTCACCCCACTCTCCCCACACTTCTCAGCCGGGGTCATAACTACAAGCCACGCCCCTAATGGGAACGCAGACAGTGGGCACTGTACAAGTGGAATTAAATCACAAGACACTGGATAGATTAACTTCACCCTCCAGAAAGAGGAACTCTTACAGAGGTTTCCAAAATTCTGTGGTTTCCGGGTCAAACTTGATGAGATACAAGCTTACCAGTGGTGCAGGGAAACAACACAGCATTTGTTCCAGTTCCAGCCTTCTAAGGGTTCCAGGAGTTCCCGCCTAGGTGCTTTTACCACATATGAGAGCATCACCAGGAAGCTGTAGGCAGTGGATAGTGCCCGTCAGGCGGCTCAAACCAGCGCAAAACACTGCAGCCCACTATGGCGAATCCTGCTACAGCCGCCGAAGCCAGCAGCCAGCACACGCGTGCAACGCCAAAGATATTAGAGGAGAGGACCCAGCTAGACGTCAAGAAGCACGGCTACTTAATGTATTAAAGAATTTACTCATGTGAACAAATCATTATATTCTAATGTTGTTGTTAGTAGAGTAACCTAACCATTCATACATATAGGCAAGAGTTGCAGCATGCGCCATAGAAGTACAATATTTTTAATCTGGTAACTTCCGACAGTCAAATAATAAATGCTACCTTATGAGAGTTTTGAGTAATGTTAAACATAGAATAGGTAACGATTGAAAACTTACCACATACTTGTGTTAGTAGAAAGAATGCATATAAAAATGCAAAATGCAAACAAATTAGAGGCACATATAGGGAAACTAAAGTAAGGAAGAAAAAAACAACAGCACCAAAAAATGACAATAACATTAGAGTTAAACATCATGTACACAAATTAATTGTGCATTTTTGAGGCATTCTAATTGCCCAATGTATGTGCACTATGAGCCCAGATTAAACTCTAAAGAAAGTACTTTAAGAACATATAAAAATGTTAATGTGTAGAGATATAGCACATTTTAAATTTTGAAAATGTGTATTGTCAGTAAAAATAAAAAAAGTAGCCTAATCATGTCATTAAACAAAAACAAGTATAGCACATTTTAAATTTTGAAAATGTGTATTGTCAGTAAAAATAAAAAAAGTAGCCTAATCATGTCATTAAACAAAAACAAGTTGCCCAGATATGTGATGTCATCAGTGATGTCATCAATGACATTTGTGATGTCCTCTTTCATGTCCTGGGTGTTAGTCACAGCAGTCCATGGTGGTTGCGGGAGTTATGGTTGCTTAGCTTACCATAACTGGCAAATTTCTGAGGTTTTTCGGTTTGACTTTTAACCATAAGTTCCCTTTAACAAAGTATTTTCGTTAAATTTCATAGGTTTTTATTAGTGCAACGTAACCATAATGTCCCTTTAACAATGTTTTTTCAGTGAATATAGATATATATATATATTCAGTGAAAAAACTTTGTTAAAGGGACGTTATGGTTGTGATGTCATCTTTGATGTCCTGGGTGTTAGTCTTAGCAGTGCACAGTGGTGGCGCGAGTTATGGTTGTTTACCTTACCATAACTGGCGAATTTCAAGGGTTTTCCGGTTTTACTTGGAACCATAACGTCCTTTTGACAAAGTTTTTGCACTGAATTTCATAGGTTTTTATCAGCGCAACTTAACCATAACGTCCCTTTAACAAAGTTTTTTCACTGAATTTCATTGGTTTTTAGCAGCGCAACCTAATCATAACGTCCCTTTAACAAAGTTTTTTCACTGAATTTCATAGATTTTTAGTAGTGCAACTTAACAATAATGACTTTGACTTTATATACATATCATATGGAACTGACTGAATCTGTTCTACTGTACTTGATGTCCGCAAACTCATTTAATGTTCGCGGACATGTTCGAAGAACAGTACCACTACTTAAAAACTCTGGGGGGGTATGTTTGATTGTTATATCATAACATAGGAACATTTAACAAATTCAAAAAGAAGCACACAAACACATTATATGCACTAATACATAAGAAATGTAACCCATATATACAACACACTAACCATTAATTTAAATGCACTATGTTCTAAAATGGAATATACCACAAGAAAATAAATTTGCTTCCAACATAATTACCTCACAAACACGACAGAACTGAGAACAAGAGCAGACCCACTGAGTACATAGGACATATCTTACCTGAAATAGTAAGTGTACTTAATTTTAATCATATATTTATAAACTTTCTGTATTAGATAAAAAAATATATTATCTTTTTTTTCTCTCACAGAAATGTCTAGTACTCTGGAATGGCTAGAGGACCATTTCCCACATGAAGAAATGTCACAAGATAGTGAAACTAATAGTAAACACTTTATAATATAAACCATTTAATTATTATTATGTTGTATACATTTAACATATATATTTTTTTTTGTACAGAGCATACCAAAATAGAAAATACTTCGGAAAAACCTGTTATGGATAACACTTTTCACAGTATAGAAGAAAAAATGGATTTATTGTTGACTAATTTTAATAATTTGAAAACTTTCGTGGAAGATCATTTTAAACGAAAAACCTCGTACCATTGCCCCACATGTACTTGTCCCTCCTCACCATATCCCAGTCAATTATCCCCAAACCCTCTCCATAACCCAAAACGTTTTGATGAGACTTCCATCCCTTCTTCACCTAATAAAAATCATTTTGAAACCCCTAATTCTCCCGTTTTTGTTTCTGTTTCTGCTTCACCTTCTCTGTCATAAATTATTAATATATGTTAAATAAAGTTTAATTTTTATATTGTGTTGGAAATAGTTTCATTTTTAAAAAAAAAAAAGATGTAGGTGTCCGCGGACAGTGCAGGTGTTCTGAAATGTTCGTAAATAAACAAAAATGGAGGTGTCCTGAAGAACACTATACCTGTTCGTACTGTTCGCTAGCAAGATGAAAGTATTCTAAGAACACACGCGGTGTCCTGAAATGTTCGTAAAAAAAAAAAATTAAAGTGTCCTAAAGAACACTATATCTGTCCGTAGTGTTCGCTATCAAGTTTAAACTCTTCTAAGAACACAATTGGTGTCCTGAAATGTTTGTACGTAAACGAAAATGGAGGAGTCCTGAAGAACACTATACCTGTTCGTAGTGTTCGCTAGCAAGTTCAAACTGTTCTAAGAACACACGCGGTGTCCTGAATTGTTTGTAATTAAACAAAAATGGAGGTGTCTTAAAGAACACTATACCTGTCAGTACTGTTCTCTAGCAAGTTGAAAATGTTCTAAGAACACAATTGGTGTCCTGAAATGTTCGTACATAAACGAAATTGAACGTGTCCTGAAGAACACTATATCTGTCCTTACTGTTCGCTAGCAAGTTTAAACTGTTCTAAGAACACATGCAGTGTCCTGAAATGTTCGTTTCACGTGCAACGCAATTTTAATTAGTTCAGGACCTGAACAGTGTCCGTAGAACATCAACGCGCATGCGCTAGCCAATCTCCGTGCATTTGGTGTCCTGCGGACATGCGCTTCCTTCGCAGACTTGTTCGCGAACGGATCATATGACCGCACCCACGCTGATTGCGTGTTCTGAATGCGGACACTGTTCAGGTCCCCGAACAAATTAAAAGTACATTTTCAATTAATCCATAATATTTTTAAATAAAATCTCACCATGGCACAAGTCCCACATAGTAATCCTGAGTTTCTACATACCTTTTGAAACTTTTCAAACTTTTTTTTGTGTTCGATCTGACCGCGGACAGCGCGCATGTCCGCGGACCGCGCACAAGCACCACTATAAAAGACCACACCCTAGAGCTCATTCTTATTGTGTTTCTGGCTTTTCTACAGAGCACAGCAAATTTTGCTGCCAACTGCAGATTTCCATTGCATCTTTGATGGCATCCCTGGCTGCTGAACTGCCACCTGGTGCTGCACCTGCTTCAGCACCAGCCCCACCCCCTCCATCACCACCACCTCCCCAAGGGCCTGAAGAGGGGAACAGGAGTGAGAATGCGGAGGAGGAAGAAGAGGATGATGAGAATGAGGTAGAAGAAAACCCTACTACCCGCACTAGGCGTGAGTCTTGGGTGTGGCGGTTATTTACCATTTATGGGAATGTTCCTAAGGCTCGTGCGAACCGTGTTACCTGCAATGAGTGCAAAATGATACTCAGTCGCAGGAAGCACGGTAAGTACAGCTTTGGGACCACTACTATGAAGCGACACCTGAGGTCATTTCACTCTGGGGCTATTCGCAGGGTTGTACCTTGCGAAGAACGTAGCAGGTTGATTTCCTCTACTTCATCCTCTGTTTCTGATCCTGTCACTACAAGGACCACCTCTGTGGGACAGCATCTTCCTCAAGCTGCCTCACAGGCCATACAGAATACTGATGACCCTTACCTTTCGAGGGTCACAGTTGTATGTATGTACTGTGACACAGTACTCTGCAGGGAGGAGGGACTTCGTAGTGCTTTTGAGACTATCGTCTCGGAGTACAAGAAGATCTGCTCACTACCCAAATAAAACCCACTCTACATCTTCCTCTCTCAGCTTGCCCTTTCTTATCCCTGTGGTTGGTGTCCCCCCTTTACCTTCCTTTCCCCTCCTCTCCTAGTGTGTCGTGTATAAAAAAACAACAAAACAAATACAAAATATCAAAAATCAAAAATAAAATAAGGCTCTTTTCAGAGCCGCCTTTCACAGTTAAAAAATAGAAGTGAAAATAAATGAAGCAGGGCCCTTTGTATTTTTTAGAAGTCTGCGGACAGTTCGCAAACATTTAAAAAATTGGGTTGCTACCCCATCACAAACATTGCAATTTTCTCTGGGAGGAAGTGGTGGCTCTGAAAAGAGCCTTTGGGAGGTGTTTGTAAGTCAAAAATTATAAATGCTTAACACCTACTTCAAAATGGATGTTGTAATTCCAAAAAAGGTCGCAATGCATTTTGTACATTTCTCAGAAAAATCTGATTGCCACCATAAGTAAGATGGACTCCATCTTTGCGAAAAATGTTTGTACTACGAAACAGAATATTTTCATTGTGAAAAGAAGACATGCCAAAATCTTTTAAAAAGGCACAAACAGCTTTATTAACATTGCGCCTTGCCTTTTCCATTTGTGGACCAAATGAAGAAGAACAAAGCCACATTTGTCTCTGCGCAATCCGTGAAAATATCACTTGAGAATTAGGAAACATGTCCATAACCTTCCCAAGTCCTTCTTTCATAGCAAATTGCAAAAAAATTCCAGTCACATGTCCTAAACTGTTCCCTCCACAATGAATTACAATTATGTCTGGATGTTGCTCTGTCTCCAAAGTAGCACAGAGAGGTAGCAAGTCCAACCACTTCATTCCACGTACTCCATGCCAGTGTACTTCCACATGTGGGAATCCAAGATCTACAGCTACTCCACAGATGTCTGCATGCACCTTCAACCAATATATCCATGAATCTCCCAAAATCCATACAATCTTTTTCCTAAAATACACAGACATAGCTATCTGTTTTTCTCTCAGCAAAAACATTATATGAGAAACTCTCTTCTGGCACAACACACCCACTAAAATTTCCTGACCAATCCCTTTTAGTACTCATTCTCATTTGCATGACTTCTCAACCCAAAAATCCCTGGATGTAACTCCCGATATCCGCGAACTACCACCATGTCCGCGGACATATTATAACATGAACAGCCCTTCTACCATTTCCACTTCACTCTCTCTGCCATTCCCTCATTGGATGTAGCTAAGAAATTACATGACCATGCACCAATCACATTCAAGACCTCTACATCTAACTGCATCATCATAGTTCAGCACTGCAAATGTACTGTGCATCTCTCTGAGTACAAGTGTCATATCATTGGCAAGCACCATCTACCAGAAATACTGTACAAGTCTCCAAGATTTCTACTTGCAGCTCCATGCATATCCATATGCATGAACACAAACTTCAGGTATGCATATTTTCTGTACGGTAGATGAATACATTTTCAAACAGACTTTTAGCTTGTGTAATCTGTAAAATGAATTTACTTTATTTTTTCAATTTCCTAAAATCAACTATCACTTATAAACCTTTATACTATTTACTTTCTTTATACACACACACTCAAATCATGTTAAACTAACATTTTTTAAAGGAAATATATAGACTACATATATTCAAACAAAATTGCATGCAAGCACAATCTATGTTTAAATCTTTAAAAAAAATACTTATACAATTTCATATTTTTTTGTTTTTATTTATTTATTTACTTAATTACTTTAATTTAGACATGACATTGAGGTGCTATTAGCTAGAACAGCTTAGTTACAGAAATAGTGGTATTCACTGGTATATTATACATTTCACAAGACATAGTAAAGATATTTTTTTGCTACAGTTAGTCAGTCATTCAATACAATTTGTTCATTAAGAACATATCATATGTACTGAACTGATGCAATGTATCTTATGTAAATAAATTAGTTTAATGGTTTTAAAGAAGGCACTGAGGATTTCAATTTAAAAAATCAATATCTAAATTAAAAACAGCGCTCAAAGTTACTAATTTGAAGCTTTTACAATTGCAGTGAAGACCAGTCTCCTGAAAAGAAGCAGCCGAATTGGAAGAACAAAGAAGAACTAAGAAGCTACCTGTTAATTTAAGAAAAAAAGTAAGTAGAATATCACCATAATATTTGTATTATTACTCAAACATACTATAACGTTAATACAAGCTATTTCTGTGTCTAAAAATAGAGATTGTGTACCATTTTGTCCAAAAATCTCCATGTCTTAAACAGCAATTTACAGCCAGAATGGCCCACAAATTCCTATTTTTGGACACACAAATTACCCAACTGAACCGCTACAATTTTCATATTATAGAACAAACAGCTGTTTTAATTGTATACATTAGATATACTATTTGTACTTTTCCACACCACTAGCTTACTTTTTTTTGTCATCTGAACCCAGTTTAGTAACACATACATTCAAGAATACCTATCCCTACTAGTTGTAGTTCCCAATGCACAATCACACACCATTACATACATCTTGATCATCTTACTCAAACACTCATGCACACAGCACACATACGTTCCAGAACACCCCAACCCATATCTTCTTTATTTTTATTAACAGACCCAAAAGAATGCCTACCAAAAGTCAAGTCCGTAGAAAGCAACACAAAAGTAGAGCAAATGAAAATAAAAGTGTCCAACATAAGCATCCATCTCTAGCAGAATTTGTAAAAGAAAGTTGAAACAAAACAGCTAATACAGTCATTTAGTGAAAAACAAGAAGTTTTAAGTACAAAAACTTTGCCTCCTCTATCAAAATGTAGAACAAACCAAAAAACCAGCTATCACTACAGATAAAACTACTTCTTCAAATTTTAATATAGTGCAAAGTAAGCATTCCAAGAAAAGTATTTTAGCCAAAATGTACCGTCACAGAGTCCTTCAAAATCTTGAAGCGTTGATGGACAGTGCAATTCTTGTCAAAAGAAAGTTATTTATTTTACTGTTAAACAAAATGAAACCACTAACAAAACTAATAACTAAATTACAAAAAAGACTTCTCAATAAGCGAAACGTCAACAGAAAGAACTTCTTAAGTATCTGCGTAGGTGAATGGAATCACACTACAAGCACAGAACCATATTTTAATGAAGAAGCGTACAAACAAAAGCAAACAAATACAATTGCCATACATAGCAGTTGTCGAGGTTATGAAAAAGTGAATAATACCATAATGGAACAAGAAGTACTCCTTACAAAAATATGCCCTGAAAACTTAGAATTACACATCCATTCAACTGAATCAGAATGTCTAGTGTACAAATGGCCATGTACGTCAATGTGTAACATTCCCAAACAATGTTTCAAATCTTTACGCCAATTCCTCAATAAATATGTAAAAAGCAAAGACAAAATCAAAATTAAATTACTGCAAAATATGGATACCGGTCCAGTGCGCAAGTACACAGGACTACAAGGACATTCATTGGCCTGCATTACAGGAACTACTTGTAAAACCACTTTCCATGATATCAAAAGGATATCAACACATCATTCAACTATAAGAAATCTAGTCTATAAACTGTACTATGCTAAAAGTCCTGCTTTAGCACTAGCAAAGTTAAATAACATCCTTCTACATGGTACAGCAAAAGACCTACTTGAAGAAATTCACTATATCCAGAAAAAATATTTTGGAAGTGAAAGCCATTTACAGAATGAAATTGCTTTAAACCAATTAAGTAACAATTCTACACATGGCAACCTTTTGCTAAACACGTACAAAAAAGAAATACTAAAATTTAAAAGTACATCAGCTGAAGTACCAAACAATGTTTGTGTATGTTGCCGTAGAACTTTTTATAAAAGTAACACAAAAACTGTAGACCTATCATACAAAATAGAAGACAATGAAGATTCTAAATGGTTTGAATTAGCTCTCTACCTTGTAGAAGAAAACAAATACGAAATAACGGAGCCCTTAATACTTTGCAATTACTGCACTACAAAACTTGACAACAACCAAACTCCTTCACGTGCTATCACAAATATTTTGGAATTATACCCAGTACCAAATGCCCTACAACAACTTAATTTATATGAGAGCATCATAATTCAAACAGCACACCCATTTCAAGCAATAATACGCCTTCAACCAAAAATAGCAAAATTACCTCCCTCTGAATGTGTAAAAGGCATTAGTGGAAAAGTAGTTTATTTACCATTAGATCTAAAAGAAAATGTGCATACTCTGGGAGTGCAACGTCCAATGCAGCAATCTTTAATTATCTTAGTAAATGGAGTACCTACAAAAGACAAAAAAATATGGCAACAGCTGGTAGATTTATATAAAGTTAGACAAGCTTTCCAATATCTTAAAGTGACTAATGAATATTACAAATAAATTAACATTGAAGAAAACTTCAAAGATACAACTGAAATAATTCAAGAAACACAAGAAGCTGGTCAATTTGAGCTACTAGATCCTGCTACAATATTAAATACTTTAGACCATTATACAATTCATCCTTTGCACTGTAATGACACCGTAGAAGATGTACTGGAAACTTACCAAATGTGTCAAACAAAAGGATCACCAATCAGCATATGGGAAAAAGTATAGAAGCACGTGTTTTTCCTCTACTCTTTCCTACTGGCAAAGGAGGAAGGTATGATGATAGACCTATTCAAATATCAGCTTCAGAATACCGCTCATTACGTATGTATTCTGAAGATCCCAGATTTAGACAAAATGTGGAATACATATTCCACCTACTCTTTAAAAGTGAACTAGAAACTTTATGTTACGGAGTTGCACACATATTAAAATCAGGATCACACTTTCAAAATATGAAAGCTACACGATTATTAGAAAAAGTGCAACAAAAGGATGAGGTTTTACAATCAAATATTACAAATCTATTAGCAAATATACGTGGTACTAAAGAGTACTGGTTTCGACGTCATGCAGATGTACGTTGTATGATCAGAAACCTTGGCCCACCCACTTGGTTTGTTACATAAAGTTGTGCAGAATATGCATGGGAAGATTTACATGAGTTCCTACGCATATCAAATAAAAACAAAACAAACAAGATATACTAACACCTGGAGAACTTTGTTCTTTGGATCCTGTTAATGTTTCAAGATATTTTCACCATCGCTTCATTGCTATGCTACATTTTATTTGTAATAAAACTGTTCCTCCCCTTGGAGAAGTGCAACACTTCTTTTGGAGAAAAGAATACCAAGCCACAGGAGCACCACATATCCACATGCTTTTATGGATTAAAGATGCTCCTAAATTTGGTCAAGACAGTGATGCCACTGTTTTATAGTTTATTGAAAAATATGTCACTTGTGAAATTCCATCAGAAGCCACAAATAGTGATCTTCATGCACATATTTTACAATTTCAAAGACACAAATGTGGAAAATATTGTTGTCGCAAATACAAAAACAAAGGGAAATACTACACCAAATGCCGATTTGGTTTCCCTAGACCAGTTACAAATACAGGTCAAGTGAACAACCTCATGTCTTCAGTTAGACATAGGGCCTCATTACGACCCAGGCGGTAAGTTACCGCCTGGGTCGTACCTTTACCACCATGGCGTAAACTACGTTTACGCCATGGTGGTTGGCGGACTTACCGCCCCATTCCGAGGTTGGCGGGGCGGTAAGTCCCCATTAACCCATTTACCCTTCCCCATTCCCATTTTTGCCCCATAGGGCATAATGGGAGTGGGGAAGGCGTTAATTACGCCACCGTAAATTACGGTGGCGTAATTAAAAACAAGGTCCCTTAGCGCCATGGATTTTAACACCTGCTAAAAGCAGGTGTTAAATCCTCCATGGCGCTAAGGGACCTCGGAATCAGGCGGTAAGGGTCGGCGCTGTTTACGCCGCCGTAAACCCCTCACCGCCTGGGTCCTAATGAGGCCCATAGTGTTACAGGTAAGTCACCTAAAAATACATATTACATAAAAAGAAGAGAAGAAGAAAAATATATCAATGATTATAATGCAATCATTGCCCACTTATGGAATGCAAACATAGATGTGCAGTACATTGCAGAAAAATTCTACTGCAGTTGCAAGATATGTCACAGCATACTTAACTAAAGCAGAAAGGACAGAGCTCCAAGACCTCTGGAACGACCTGTCATCAGATAAAACAGTATCTCAGAATTTATACAGCTTGGGCATAAAAATGCTCACCCATAGAGAATGTGGATCATATGAAGCAGCTGATTGTTTAACTGGTACTGCATTGTATGGTAAATCTGAAAATATAGTATGGCTAAGTCTTGGTCCAGCTAAATCTAGAAAAAGAGTTCTAAAATCATATGAAGATATAGAAACAATAGCCAAACATGATCCCAAACAGCCAAGACATTTTAAAAACCATTTATTAGACACATACTACCCAAACACAAGTAATACTTTGGAAAACATGTGTCTATACCACATAGCCCAAAACTACACATACAAAAATAATATGAAACCTGATGAAAAAATAGGTAAATATAGAGTGCCAAGCTGTGAAGGCAGCTTAGTTAAACTCACTAAACCAAATTTAATTAATCATATCAAATTTTCATTAAATACTCCTCAACATAAAGAAGTATATTACATGTCCCTGCTACAGCTCTTCAAACCATGGAGAAAAGAAGAACAATTACTAGATAACTATGACTCATATGAAGATGCTTTCAAAGCAAATGAAAGCACTATAACTGATGTAAACTTTACACAGTACAAAACAATGTTGCACAATGAACAGCAACACGAAGAAGAACTCTAAGCCCGACTAGATAAGGACACTCCTGACAGTAGTCAACCTTCTGTAACAGGAAGCCAAGAACCACTGGGAGAGCCACTAATAACAAATAAGGCAGAATTGGCTATGATAGAAGTAGAAAACACCATGTGTCAGTATGAAGATAAAGAAGACTTAACTATGCTACAATCAAAACTAAACAATGAGCAAAGTAGCATTTTTCAAGTCGTAGCAAAACAAATTGCACATGGTGTAAAACATGAAACTAAAGAATGTTCCTGCCATAATTATAAACTTATACTACTATACGTCAGTGGTGAAGCTGGTCTTGGCAAAACATTCCTAATCAAAATCATTAGTAAGTTCCTTCAACAATTGACAAACAACAAACTGTCAGCTGTTGTCACTGCCCCCACAGGTTTAGCTGCCTACAACATAGGTGGTGTTACATTATACCGATTACTACTATTACCAGTAGAACACCAGGACAACTTAGACTATTACAAACTTTCTGCAGAAGCTGCAATGGAATTACGCAGAGCATTGAAACAAATGAAAATGCTACTAATAGATGAAGAGAGCATGGCCTCCAACCTGATGTTAGCTTTGATTCACCTCAGATTACAAGAAGTACTCAAAACAGACTATGAAGAGTTCTTTGCAGGAAAACACATTATTGTTTTTGGATATCTGCTTCAATTAACACCAGTAAAAGGTGAGCCTATTTTTAAAACATTAGGACACAAACTCTGCCGTACAACTGTTGGCAGCATTGGAAATGTCAACCTTTGGCAACATTTCCAATATAGAGAATTAACAGAAAACATGCGGCAATCTGCAGATCTCACTTATGCCAACATTTTTAAAAGTATCAGAGTTGGTATACTTTCTAAAGAAGCAGAAGCAATATTGAAAACCCAGCACATTAATGCACTTTATGGCGATAATGCATGTGCTACAGATGTTATGGAACAATTAGCCCACAAAAATGTCAATTGTATGGCTTTAATACCAACTCTTGCAAGCTGTTTCAAATTCAATGAAATCATGCTAAGTAAAGAAATGCAATAAATCATGGAAATTAGCGCCACAGACAAACTAGATGTACATGGTATGACACTACCCATGTGTGACCAAGCCACAACAAGACTAAATAGTTTAGAAAAATCAATCTCAAACACAGCAGGCTTAGAAAAGATATTAAAATGATCCTTAAATTGCAGAGTAATGCTTAAACGTAACCTTGACATGGACCAAGGACTAGTTAATGGAGCACTGGGTACAGTTGTTGGCTTTCAAACATACCCACGCGACAACAAAATTCAGTTTGTCAATATACTCTTTGAAAAACTTTCAGAAGTAAAAAGGATAGGACGCTCAACAGCTAGATTCCTTCTCTTCAAAGATATGTATGTACGCAGAGAACAATTTTCTCTAACTCTTGCATACGCAGTCACGATTCATAAATCACAAGGTCTCCCCCTAGACAAAGCAATGATAGATATTGGTAACACAGTCTTTAAAGAAGGCATGAGCTACGTAGCACTATCACGCTTACGTACACTTGACGGTCTATTTCTAATCAACTTTGATGCAAGTAAAATAAACGCTGATATTCCTTGCATTTTAGAATACAATAGACTTCCCTCACTATACACCCCCCACCTAAACACATATTCTGTTCCACAAAAAGTAAAACGTTATAAAAGAAAAATAAATCAAACAGAAATGCAACAGGATGTCACTGCAAATCCTCCAAAGAGAGTAAAAGAAACTACTACTTCATCAAGTACCACAAGCAAAAAAGAATCAATTAGGGAAAGTAAACCAGGTACTTCTTTAAAGAAGGAAGACAAACTCCAAAAAAAGCAGTTAGATACAGAACTACCTGGACCATTTAAATTCTCAAATATAGTTGGTGTAAGTTGCTACGCAAATGTAGCAATGAATATTCTATTTCAATTACCACCAATTGTTGACAACATTTACTTACACAGTACAGACCCATTGTGTTTGCAAATGTTAGTACTTCACAGAAATGCAGCAAACAATCCTGACAACACGTATAGTGTTTATGGAATAAGACAACAATAGAACTACTGTGCTGGAATGGTGAAATTCACTATAAACTCACAGGAAGATCCACAAGAATTTCTAATGTACTTACTACAAGTACTGGAAAACAAAAACATACCTATTAATGAAATCTTTCAGATTTCATACATGTGGAAACATACATGCACTCTCTGCAACAATGTGACACAAGAAGAAATCCCCAATGAACGCTTCATATATATATCAATACCAAATTGTGAATCCATTCCATTTCAGCGACTTGTACAAAATGCAAACCATGGTAGATTATGCTTTACCTGCAATACAGATAATCGCTCCACGTTAGTAATACAAACACATAGTAAATAAATAATACTAATGCTTCTACGTTACAATGCAGATGATACCAAAAACAACTACAAGCTGACTGGATTCACACATGGTCAAATATCACTTGGTAAGAAAACCTTCACAACAATAGGTATAATCTACCACGCAGGAGCCACAATCAATTCAGGGCACTACACTGCATATATAAAAAAGAAATGTGGATGGTTTGAATGTAATGATAGTACCATTAATCTAAAAGAGAGATTACCAGGAAATCTTACAAACGCTTATTTGATGTTCTTAAACACAAATTTGATAACTAAACTGTATTTAAACCCTAAGTAAACTTGTGTTAAAACAATATAAACTGTTAGAATACTCCAAAAGCTATCTATCTGCTCAAAGATTCTACAACAACTAATCAGATAAATGAATACCACTAAATTAGACCAAAAATACACAGTTAGAATACACCAATTGGTATCTAACTGTCCCACAAATTAACAATATCCAAATAGATAATCAATACCACTAAAATATATCAAAAAAATAGACAGTTAGAATACGCCAATTGGTATCTAACTCCCTGCTTCCCTATGGAAAACAAGGCCTGTTTGACCACCGCTACCAATAGGAAAGCAAACGTTGTTGGATCCATGCTGGCCTGAGCCAGGTTCAGGGATCATCTACTACCCTAAAGCCTGAAGCCAAATCATGACAAAGAAAAAAAACAGAAAGCTTGCAGTTGGTGGGGAAAACCTTCATGGCAAGAAAATAAGCATCCATTTCCAGTAAGCCTGGTAGTTGTGGTAGTTAATAAAATGTGGCCCATTTGTACTCTTCTGGTGAGGCACCAGTGAGGAATTCCCATTTGGCAAAGATGTTGAAGCCATGACTTTTCTTATTTGTATTAGTTAACAAACGGATGTGGGTAGTTTCATTTCAGGAAGGGAAATCTGTTGATCAGAGTTGCCTTTCATGAACTCATGCCAAAAGTATAATGTACACCTGTGCCCAGCAGCTTCAGTAGCCTGATCTGCAGCATCTGCTCTCAAGTGGCACAGAGCAGGTTCAGGGGTCACAGGTCCCCTCTTGACAGCTGGCGTGACAGTCAAGTCTCTGGAGTGCAGGAGCTGCATTTAAGATAGGCACCGCTGTTCCAACAACTACATAACTATGAGGAGGCTTTCCTGGTAACACTCTAAACTGTAAATGTAAACCATACCTGAGTTTAGGGTATGGTTGCCAGCGTCTCCAATAATTATCCAAGCCACATCAATTTGATGTCACACATATGTCAGCCCCATGAGCCTAATTCATTTGTGGAAGGATGTGTATTCTCCCCAGACTGTAGCAGGACCATAGCCTTGGGGATTGCTTCTCTTTGTTCCTTTGTGAAGGCAGGTGACAGGCTCCACAGAGGTACAGCCACGCCACTGGAAGTTGTCCTGGGAACAGGGATCAACGGGCACCCCATCCACAAAAGGAATAGCCTCACACAAGTGTGCTGCATATCAAAAGACCTTTGATTCTATTGAGAAGGGAAGAGGGGTTCGTATAAACAGAGGGATCTCCACAATCTTGTTTCTCTCGGCCTCTACCTTTCCTTCCTGTCCCCTCCAGTTCCTGTAGCACAAAGCACTTTGGGAGTGATGTCAGATGGCAAAGTCTACTTGTTTCAAGAACAGAGATTGGGCCCCTAAAGCAGGCTAGGTTTAGTCAAATTGATTGATTTTTTTTTAATTTAAAAGAAGGAGTCTCCCACCACGTTTTTGAATCATCACTGGACTTCAACCCTTCAAGAACATTTTGTTGGACTCTGTTGGGATAGCAGTCCTTTCCAAAGTTCTCCAGTTGTGTGGAGAAGGCAGGTGTTCCAAGGCAGAGGCAAGCTCTGTCCCATAACCATACCCAGGGACCATTGGGAGTGAAGTGCTGCTGGAAAAAGACCTGCTTCTCTGCCAGCAACACTGCTGCCCAGGACCTCACAACCTATTGAACCACATCCAACTGCTGCAGAGCTCTGAGAAGCCAGAACCACCATTGTCGAACCAGCAAGACATTGCACAGGGTATTATTGCCTGATAACTGCCCACTTGGTCCATTTTAAGTGCTAATATCTGGTTAGGTCACATTAATCCATTTTTGCAACTGGAGAGCATATGCTTTTCCAACATTGTAGTTGTTACTGCCTTTGCTCCCCGTCTCATTGCCCAGAGTGTTGCATCTTGTTATCTTGCATATTGTGTGTTCTTTCTACAGAGGTAGGTTATTTTAGTGTTATCTATTTAGCTATTTTTATACATGGTGTGTTTAATTCAAGTAAACATATTTGTATAGAACCGTGATAGGAAATTCCTTTACTTTGAGCTGTTATAATTCACTGTTTGGGTCGCTGCTTAACCACATTTACACCACTCTTGAGAGTATATCCTTCCTTTGACCCACGTTACCACAAAAGGCGAAGGAGGTATTTCTCTTAATTGTGCCTGTTTTACCTTTATGATTGTGTGGGCTCTTGGTTTGTAGAAGTGTGAGGGCTGAGTAGGGGCGTTAGCCTCTAGTCATCTTTGTACTCCCACAGGGCAGAGGCCAATTTGTCACAGCACCCATGCCATTTCTATCACCTAAAGGTTCCTCTGTCACTTCCCCTGCTACTTTGAAGTGGCTTTGGGCGGCACATCATGTACAAGGAACACCTAAACTAAGAGTACTGTGCGATTGGGATATACGTATGCATAAAAAAAACTTCCATTACCCTAACAAGAATTAAAACTGGAGTTTCAATAAGTTGAGGTTTAATGTTCACAATGCACAGTTTTTCGAGGCATTGTTTTGACTCAGTGATAGATAAAGGTGGAAAAAAATATTTAATGTATACTCTTACATCCTTCAATATTACTGTCAAGTTGACTCGAATTTGCTAATTAATATTAATATTCCAATGTAGAGCTTCCTCAAAGGCTGGCGTGCTGTAGGAGGTGCACAATGCTTAAGAGGGGACGTCAATCGCTACTGGGACTACACAGCTCAGCCTTCCCTATACACTGAGGACAGCCCATGCAAAGATGCCCCTTCTGTTTACCGTGGACGTCGCCATTGAACGACCTCACGAGCACGCGCCTGTACTTCTTCCGGGAAGTAGCTGTCCCTTGAACTTCCGCAGTTTGCTGTCATGTTTACTGATCTTGAATTTTGCATTCATTCTGCTTTTCGTCGCAGGTTCGGGGGAGCGTGCTCCGAGAACAGAGGGAGAGGAATTGTTTCATGTTTCCTTTGTATGCCTCGTATGGAAATGTCGCGATCCGAATGACCTTAACATTTTTAGGAGAAAAAACAACAGCTAAGTGGCACGTTTTTATAATGTGTTCTCTGGGCGGCTGCCCACACGCTATGGCAAGTGGTTAAATAGCTTTGGACGGTGATATGTATTAACATGATTCATGGTGCTTGACAGCAGTGTCTCGCCTGATCCCAGAGGAGGCTAGAATAGAAAACGCCACTCATGTTCAGAATTCATCGCCTGCAGCGAAGAGAAGCGGAGAGAAAAAAGTTAAAACCGCAGAAATCCTCCAACTTTAAAAGCATTAATAAATGGTCCCCGGGGACTGAATATAAATCGCAGCCAGCAAATAAATATATATATATATATATATATATATATATATATATATATATATATATATATATATATATATTATAATAATAGCCAGAAACAGTACGGTGGCTGCATCTGATTATTATGAGAATGCAAACATTTAGTATTGCTAAAGTGTGATGTATTAGCCCGCTGCAATACTTGCCCCGCACATCTGCAAAGTACTCAATTGTGTATCCACATAGATAAAAACACATTATCCTGCTTTTTTTCTATAGAGAATCTCTCATTTCACTTTGCACGTCTGGCACATCGGGAACATGTTAGCGAAGCCCACTATCACCAACCTGACACCGCCTGTCTGGCGTGATTTACACAAAGCCGACGAGTATTATCAAATATCATTACGGCCTCATTGTCAGCAAGTAATTGTTGTGTTCTTTCCCCCGATAGCAGCGAGTACATAAATCTTCATGATGAATGTCCTTTCAAATATGTGGAGGCAAAATAGAGATGTGGGCCTTGACAGGGCGTATCTTAATGACGCAGTGCGCTCATGATCTGAAGCAATTTGCCTTCATTTAGAAACGCCATGCGCGGGGTGAGGAGGTCAGTGCTTGAATGCTGCGCGCGTGGCATGACAGGCAGGCAGATTGCTCCTCTGTCTACGGGCTGATGCTGGGGGGGGGGGGGGGGGGGGGGGGGGGGGGGGGGGGGGGGGGGAATCTACCAGAGGCCCGTGTGTTGTGCAATCGCAGCAGTTCCTGCTACTTCCTACACCTTCTCGAGCGCCAGCAACCCGCCCTCCATAAGAACAGTGGTCTGTGGGGGATGTGCAGCAGCATAGAAAAGGGTACTTAAGACAGGCGTGACACCTACACGCTTGCCTTAACACCTTACATTATTGTCCTGGGTATTTGCAAGTGTGTTGAGGCAGAGAAGGGGGGGGGGGGGCAAAACGGCAGGGCTGTTTCCACCTCGCCTTCCCCTCCACCTCCGAAAACCAATTGTTGTCATGGCAGCATGATATTTTAAAAAGAATGCCAACGAATTTCTATGGAATCTGCCTGCTTTTTACTCCTGAAAAAAATCAGGCGGGCTCCATAGGAATGCACTGTAAATGCCCTCTGTCATGGGTAAATGGCAGGCTGCATTTACACGTTTCAGCAAAACCAAGTCGTTTCAGCAAAACCAAGTGTGAAAGGCTATTTCACCCAGTTTTAACACTTTTTTTTCCCACCGAGGAACTCCGTTTCTAAGCCCAGACTGCGAATGTAAGACATAAAAGAAAGGCATTGGCCATGTACACCTTACTTTTACACTCTAGTGCATTTTACAGTGATTTGAAAAAGGAGAAGCCACAGGAGAAGGTATTCGCATTTCCACTGTTTATTCTTCAGCAATTTCAAAATGCACATGCTTTACACCTGCATGTGATTTTCATCCAGGGCCAAAGGGAATGGATTCCCATGGAATCTGCCTGTTTTTAGCACCTGATAATATCCGGAGGATTCAGTAAGAATCCGTTTTAAATGCCATCTGAAAAGTGTGCAGTGCTAACTTTTTTTTAGAAAAACAAGCGTAAAAGCAAAGAGTAAAGGCAATGTTGCATGTATTTTACTCTTTACTTTTGAACTGTTTTATAAACGTTACAAATTGCACGTGGGGTACCCAAAAGCATATAAGTGCTAAGATTGGCCGTCCCCTGAATGCAATTATCACTTTTTACCCAATAACCAGGGTCGGACTGGGCCATAAAATTGACACGTGCACCAATGAAAAAGTGGCGAACAGTTGCAAATAGTTATTCATTTCTTTTTTGACACTTGAATAGTAACGGAGGGGAGTTTTGTGATAAAGCGTGATGCAAATTGTGCATTTTCAAGAATATTTATTCATCAACACTTGTCAAAACTACTAGCCGCAGACCAAATTAACTCATCAAACCAGCCCAAATTGGCCAAAAAAGTGGCCCACTTTGACCAAACAACTGGCCCACACCAGTATTTTGTGTTTTTGGTTCGGCCATTTGCATATTGGCCTATTGGCCAGTCCGAGCCTGCCAATAACCCCCAATGAGGGCTTGTACAAATGTAACACCACAAGACACACTTGGGCAGTACAAACGAGTTTAAGTACCAATTATTACAATTATTGTATTTACTGTCCTATGCTGGCCATTTTTTAGGTGCTGGATGTGGTAGGGTAAATTATTCCAGGCACCTCAGTGTAAAAAGAAGGGGATTTATGGGGGGGGCGGTGAGGCAGTGGGTAGGAGAAAGAGCTGAAAGGGATAATAGAAAACAGGTTCGAAATAGCCAGGCACAATGAGAGAATTATATCCCTAGGTATGTAAGTGCAACGGTGTACGGCTATTGGGAATGAGCTCTGCACAATGAAGCAGAATGAACAACTACATGAATTTCAGTTCCTCGTTGAAAGACATAATCTGGGGGTTATGGTGAACTTCCCCTGGATCTGAAAAAAAGATATAAACCTTTACACATGAAACTCTGACCCCACACCTTTGTTTCTGGTCTGAAAGATTTTCTTTTCGTTTTGGGGTGGAGTGGGGTGCACGGAATTCATTTGTATGGCATGCGTCCCTACTCTGCCTCCAAAAAACACATTTTAATGTCAGCGCATATTTTCATGCTGCCGTTTAACCAATGGCTACCCATGGAATCCGCGTGTTCTTTACACCTATAAAACCAGGCGTGCTAGAAAGAAATTCATTGTAAATGGTGTCTACTAGGAGTAAAAGGCAGACAGCATTGACCCTTTTTTACAAATAAACGTTGAAAAGAAATGTGTTATGGGCGATTGCATCTATATTAACAGTTCGGATGTCATATTCTATTAAGTGGCGATTGCATCTGGACTGCAGTCGGTGTTAGCACTGTTGAGTCTCCTGCATGCGGATTTTAACGTTTGCTGGCGCAGGGCAAGAGTAAAACCAGGCGAAATTGCCTTTACTCTGTACTTTTACTCTCTGTCTTGTAAAAAAAAAAAAAGTAAATGCTGCCTGCAAAATAAAATGTGTCTGTGCCGTTTACCAATGGATTCCCATGGAAATAGCCTGCTTGCCACGGGTGCTAATTGGAGGCGAATTCCAAAGGAACCCATTCGTTTTGCACCAGCGTGAAAATATCAAGCAAGCATACAATTAATTGGACTTTCAAGACAGAGGAGGGAAGGATAGAAATGTCAACTTTGCTTTGTTCATCTTCTCCCCTTTAAAGTATTTAAAATCAGGGTTTTTTAAATCAAAGCATGAAAGCATTACGCTTTGCATTTACGGCTTCATTGACTGCTCTGCCCCATGTAAAAGAACCCCTTTTTCTTTCATACTAGATCCATGCAATTACCACTTTCTAGAAAATGGTGCCCTTGGTTTTTCAAAAAGTTATTTGTATGATCTTCTTCCAATCTGTGCATACACATTACCCCAGAATTTCAGGATGTATGCTGCAGAGAATCTGCCCCCATGAAAGACTGGGTGGAATGGGGCAGGTCTGAGAAACGTGTCCAGAGATAACTTTAAGTCCCTGGTGGGAATGGGTCTGCTCAGATTGTGATGTAGATAAATCGGGCTCTGCATCCAAGAGGCCTGGTAGAAGAAAATAGTGTTTTGTACTTTATTCTCTGCCATTGTAGCCAGCATAAGATGCGCAGATCAAGAGTGGTGTGACCGCTCATCCTGGGTCTCAACTGAATTCTCATTGACTTACTTTGCAAAGGTTGTAGCTAACATATACTATTTTGTGGAGACCAGGAACAGATTGTTTGAGCAGAATACTCTGCAAAGATCTACAGTTCTGGCTATCTCTGTGTATCATGTTTAGCACAGGAATAATAGGCTTTAGTAAATGCAGTTCAAGTGTGTTTTGTGGAACACCAAATTGACCAATTGAACCAAAGAGCGATAAATCAGAGTTTTCTTGATTTAGTCATTGGTGAGGAGTTGCTATAACTCTGGCCGGGGAAGGACAGGAGCTGAGCATTGGTCTGTCCAAATAAGAACATATCCGTCCTAAAGACATGCATACACACATAATTGTCCTTGATCTAATCTTGTCTTTCAGGTGATGGTCAGTGGACGAATTGGACATGAGAAAAGCACTCCTCTCTAACATGGGGCATGCATGCACTTTTTCAATTCAAATCCCATCAAGGCCAACTCAGCCATTCATCATTCTCAGATTGAAAAATGGGGTAACTATAACAACAATTATTACAGCAGATACATATAATGATCCCCTGTGACCATTTATTAATGCTTTTAAAGTTGAAAGATTTCCACAGTTTTAAGTATAAGCAGGAGAATCTGGTGTAAAGGGCAATGCAACATCGTGACAATATTATGTTGGGGTTGTCTGGGAATGTGTTGCACAAATTAGCAATTGATTCCATATCAACCAAACAAAACTGGAACAATGACATACATGACTGTATTATAGAGGCTAAAGGGAGCACATAGGTTTCTGACCAACTCGAAGATAAGTCTGAGTCTTGGGGCACCCTCAGGTGTTAGTCTTTAGTTGAAAACATGTGTTTACCACCTTGACCTGCCCTGTTTTATTCTACAGGAAGGAAGATAACCAATTGAGAGCTGTTCCGCCCTGACCCATGGAGTGCTGAAACCATTGGAGTACACTAGAATGGTCTATCAAGTCACAAGAGGCAGAAAGGTCCAGTAAACTCAGGTATTGGGGAGTATTCCTATCCAAAGACATTAGAAGATACTCTCATAGGCTGAGGGAAAGTAGATGTGTTGCTTATAAATGGCCTGAATCCTGATTATCATGGAAGAGACAGACGATGTGAAAGCTTGCATTTCCTTAGGTCCTGATTACAAGTTTAAACGTAGTGGGTTGACATCTAGTATTTAAGAATATCAGTTGTATTGCACCACGAAACATTCACCCTAGCTTTTGTGTGGAGATAATAACATTTGCAAGAAGTTTGCCAATGATCTCATTTGTGTGATGAGGAGGTATGAATGCAAGCTTGTGCTGGGTTAGTTTGTTACTTGTACATTTAAAAGATATTATTGGTTTTGTTATGGGCCTCTGAAATGGGGTGTAGAACTACTCTCCTGCTGAAGTTGTAGATAATCATGTGAGGGATTTCTGCAAGCCAATTTATCCTTATGCAAAGTTGCTTTCCTCCAGCAGAATTCCAGTTTTCTGCCCTCACATTTCATGATCAATAAATCCTTATTGAACCGCCTATAACTGCTTTTAGTGAAGACTCAAGGCATTTAAGTGACCATAGGTGCCCAGAAAAGCAGGGCATTTTCCAATTCATATTGTAGGAATTATAGTTGGGTTGCATTAGGCAAAGAGAAGGTATGAGTGAAGTTTATTCCCATATGGGGATAAGTAAGATCGTCCCCAGCTGGTTCAAATCATACCTTGCTAATCTTCACCAGTTCATACGAATGGATTCCTGCAGATACCCACTCTACCCATCACCTGTGAAGTCCTGCAAGAATCCATCATCTACCCTCTGTTTACATGGAACCACTCAGAACCCTCCTCGCTCGACACAACATCCACATTCACCAATATCCAAATGATATGCAGCTCTACCTCAAGGTATCCTCGGTTGAAGACATCTATAGGATCAAGGCCTGCCTCACATTGATCCACACGTGGATCTCCAGTGCTTGCCTGAAGCTCAACCCCTTCAAAATTGAATTCCTACTGCTGACCACCAATACCAAACAACCTGATATCCAGACTGAACCTCGAGGGCTTCACACCCCAGCTGGCCACCTGTGCCAAGTCCCTTGAGCTAGACACCAACAGGTGCATTGCCTTCAAACAGCACATAGCAAAAAAGACAAATGGCTTGGTATCAACTTTCTCTCCTGACGAAAATCAAGCCCTTCATCCCAGAAAATAACTTATTTTTTTCTTTTTTATTGTATATGGTTACAAAAATATAACCTTTCACAAATCTCAAGTCAAATACATAATTTAAGAAGGACAGAAAATGTATACAGTTAACAAACTAAGCATTCGCATCCAAGCCAGTTCAAACAAAATTTAAACAATATTTAAAAGGATTTTACAATTCTATCTTACAGTCCTCATGCATCTTGACAACAGCCATCGTCTTTTGATGGGAGTGACCATCGATCAGGCTTTCCCAGAAATGATCTTGTGCCCATTATGTTACATCGGACATGAATCTACTGAGAAATTGATGTCTAGAATTTCTCGTGCCCTCACACTCCATCATCAGATGTTTGATTGATTGGTTTTCTGGCTTGGCACTGACTGACATAGACTTACTGAAGAAGCTCCCAAACCTCTTCTCGCCAGGATTTCCCCAGTGTGTAATATGTTCAATCTCAGTCTGAAAAACATATTCCTTAGTCTCCAGTCTGGGAATTTTGTTAGATATTTGCTGAGGAAGCCCAGTTTTTTTCCGATCTTTGTAGGGGATTTGGGTGTGACCCTGATCTTATTTTCTCAAGGGTCTCAATCCAGTCCATTTCCTCCCATTTTTTTTGGCCTTTAATGGATTTTCCTCCAACAATTCTGAGTCTATGTCCGCCCACTCCTGCCATTCCTTCGCCAGCGAGTCAAGAAGTCTATCCAAATGGTGGGAATTACCAGCCTCCAGATGTTTTCTCATATCTGTGTATAAGGATTGGTCTTGAGTTGTCGTAATACGGTGGTGCAAAGTCAGCAATTTCCACCCTACTTGGGAATTTAATGATTTTAAGCCCAGTTCGAATCTGATATTGTCCATCGATAGACTCATTGGTAAACCCAAGGAATGTTTCCAAACGAGACCTTCCCATTTTTGCAAGGACGTGTTTCATAGGTGGGGTTTGGCTTCTAGCCCATATAATAAGGCGGGGATGACTTTGGCATGGTAAAACTTGAGGACAGGTATGAATGACAATTTGCCGTATTTCCAAAGAATTCTTTTCATCCGGGCTGCTTGGGGTTTTATTTTTGTCTCAACGTCAGACTCCACCTTGCATAATGCCGGTGTGGCATAGATTTTGTATCCCAGGTAAACCAAATCCTCCACCCTTATGATTGCCTCCCCCCCCATTGACCACCCGGGAAAAACAATTGTTTTATTCCTTTGCCTAAATACCAGCATTGATTTGTCAAGATTCAGGGAGAGCCCATTTACAACTGCATAGTTGTGAATACCGGTAAGTAGACGTTGTAGCCCGATGGCTGTTTTTTCGCTCAGGCGATTTAATACTATGCCATTCACTGCCGTTGAGTGTCCCCTCCTGAACCCAGTTTGACATTTTGAGAGCATTCTGACTTTTTTTCCCATGCTTCCAGTTCCCCCAGCAAGATTTTCATAAAAATCTTGCTGTCAATATCCATCAAGGCGATGGGGCGATCATTTTTCGCCGCCTCCCTATCGCCCCCCTTGAATAGTGCGATAACTGTGGCAGTGCGCCATGATGTTGGTAGTTGTTTCTGAGACAGGATTTCCCTAAGGTGCCAGTTAAGCAATTTTGCCCATAGAGCTGGATTTCCCTTCAGGACTTGATAAGTCTGCCCGTTGGGCCCTGCCGCTTTCGAGGACGAGGCCTTCCTAATGAAGTCTTTGATATCCGAGGTGTTGAGATAAAGCCGCCATTCTGCCTTGGTATTATAGTCACAAGCTGTTCTTACTGGTTGACCAAAGACTGACTTTAGGTATTTGATCCACTCACCCTCAGGTACCAGATTGCACAATTGGGTCGTTTTTTCCCCCTCCATTTCATGCATGGTGTCCCAGAACCCCTTAGCATCTCTCTTACCTAGAACCTCTAGGATATGCTCCCCATCCTGTTGGAACCTTTTTACATTCCTAGCCACTGACCATTGTTTGTACCTGTTTTTAAGCAGTCTTATTTGCACCCCCTGTTCAATTTTACCAATAGATGAGTCTTTTTTTATAAGCCTCGACCTGCCATTTAGATCTTTTTTCTTAGCCATCGTTTCTTCATCATACACGTGCCGGTGGACATGTTTAGACCCACCCCCACCTGGCTTCGGGGGACAAATTTGCCAAATGAATTTGATAAAGCCTAAGGGAGAGCAATTCTCTCTCTGGACTACTTCTGGTAGTGCAGAAAGCCTTTCATTTAAGTCAGCTCCCCCAGATTTATATTTCATGAGGCGTACTTTGCCTTTCCAAGCTGTAAGACTCTGAGACATCCATAGCAAAGTTTCTGGGAAAAAGAGTTCCAACCTAAAATGGTCACTACCACCCCCCTCAGGTTTACTTTCTGTTCGAAGAGACCACCAGATAGGAAAAGATAGTCCAATATTGAGGCCGACGTGCCCTGAGTCCTAGTTGGATTAGCCGGGATGTCACCATGGAAGACACCACATTTTCAAGCCCCAATCATTCAACCACTCAACCCACAGGTGGTCATTTTTGGTAGTTCTTTTCCCCACAGATATTCTCTGATTCCTTAGGAGGTCAATGCATTGTGTGTTAAGGTCACCCCCTAGGATTATATCCGCCCCTGGAAAAGCAGATTTCATATCACCTAATGCCTTGGCTAACACATCAAGGAATACAAGGAGCACCATATTAGACGGATTCCAGTAGACATTGCAAAAAATCATTGCTCTATCGCACGCCCCCTTTCTGAATGTAGCCTTGCACATTTGTAGCCCTTGAAAATTCCCTTCAGAGGAGACAATATCCTTAAATTTTGAATTTTTGAAGGCAATAAGCAACCACCCACTCGGCCTCCCTCTAGCTTTCTGTGCTGCCCCTTGTACAACAATTGAATACCCTTCAACTACTATAGGGTTTACGAGCCATGTCTCCTGCAACATTATGACATCTCCCACATCAAACAGATAGTTCTTTCTGGCCCTTGAAGTACAATTATTGGGACCCCGTGTGTTCCAGCAGATGACTCTCAGCCCCTTATTTTCAAAGATGCTGGGACCCTAGACCCAGCTTCTGAAAGACCTCAGTTAAAATACTTGGCAAAAGGGCTAAAATAACTTCAGATCTACTGTCCAAGCCTTGGTCCTCACCAACCTGGAACGTGGTAATGCCCTTTTGGAAGGTCTTCTGGTGACTTACTCGGCATACCTGAGATGTGGCCTGCATGCAACAGCACATCTCATCAAGGACTCTGCAAATTCGACCGCATCACCAGAAACTCCAAGATCTGCACTGGCTCACGATGCAAGCCTGTGTCTTCTTACAGTCCTGCAGAATCATAAACAAAGCTGTCACCCCAAAGTCCCAAGCTGCCTCACTGAAAAACTCAGCATCTCCGGAGGCCTATGCTCTACAAAAAGTAAGGACATGTGCAGACTTGAACTTCACCGGTGCAGGAAAGAAAGAACCAGAAGGCAGGCCTTCTCTCTCTATTCCCAAAGACACTGGAACCACCTTCTCAGCAACATCAGAGTCGCCCCCTCACTTCTGCAGTCCAGGAGGAAGTTCAAGACCCTCCTCTTCAATGAATGGCTCTTCCCTAACATCTAGGTTCACACACCCTCCACTCCCCACCCTACCTAACACTGGGTGATCTGATTCTCACTGTTTCCTCCCATGATGGCTTGTAGATCACTTGCTACCAAACTACCTGCCCTGCCCTTCACTTCTCTGTTAGCTGTGTGTTATCTTATTTTGCTGTTCCCTCACAATGCTCTCCCCCTATGATTGTACAACAATCAGTTGCTTTCTGAAGCTAGGGCTGCGCTCCATAAATACCCTAATAATAGTGATGATAATAATAATAATAATAATAATAATAATAATAATAATAATAATAATAATAATAACTCTCTTTATTTAACATTTATACAATATCATCTTCAATCGATAGTAGCCAGGACAAAACATTTTATTTTCTCCAGTATCAGTACAAGCTTTGGTACTAGAGAATGGTTGCATACAAAAATTTAATTTAACCACACATATTTACTTCAATTCCCCCCCACTGTGGGTGTGGGTTTGGTGCTTCCTAACTCGTGTATGCAATTTAAATGTAGACTATAATGAGTTTCATCTAATTCTGCAGGTTTTGGGTTGGAAAAACGCTGCTATCAACTTAAAGCACACAGTATCTTGGTTCATCCACACAATGTATGTAAATGATTTAATGATTTACTAATACAAGGATGAGCACCTCTCCCCTTTCACTTCACAATCTTGGTCACACTGTGCACGTTGAAGAGCAAGGGGTGAAATACGTTTACATAAATATCATTTTCTGAGGGAGTGGAAATGATTCTACTAACCTCCCTCTCATTCCCAAATTCTTTTTAAGCACCTATGGATTTCACAGATCTCACATTAACAAGCAACACTTCATTGGGCTATGGTGCAGGGCACCTCCAATGCTGACTAGAACTGTGAAAACTCTTTGGGTACTATTTAAATATCACTTACAAAATGCTATACTCTCAGTGTTGGGAAGCTTTTCATATTTTCTACAGTGTGCACAGCACTGAAAAAGCATTTTTATTTATATATTTAAATGTTATCCCCCTCAGCTTGAAGGACAAAGAAAACAGGATGTAACTCACACTAGCAAACAAATTTCCTATTTGCATTTTGTCAATAATTATATATGAGCCCCTGCACTCTGTGGTCAGAAAATGTTATATTTTCTACACAAAGTCAAATTTCACATGATCTTAAACACAGTGAAAAACACAGTACATTTTTTAACCATGTTATCAGTATTCTTGAAATGAGTTCACCTAGTGAAATCACCATCCAATTCCCTCCCAATCCATGGACTTGGCAGTGCAATAATTCTAGGAGACTTATCTCATTACATTTGGGGATTTTCATGCTCACTTTAAAATATTCTTTTAGGCTCTGAGTCAGAATGGGCCCCAATGCATTTTCAGAAGAACTCCCAGGCAGCCTCTGCTCCTTCTTGGAAAACAGGTCTGCTCCAGGTAACATTCTCCTAATGGGTAGGGCCCAGTTGTCCAGTTAATGTCCTGATTCAGCACTCATGCAGGTGGTATCCTTTCTATGCAGCTTTTGATTAGAAAGTCAGATCCCTATTCCTTGTGTGTCCCTGCTTTTTATAATCACTCACATTCCCACGGTTTGTCATGACTACTTTCCATTTTTTGATTGGTCAAGTTGTTCCCCTGGCTTATCTAACAGTCAATACTCCCACCTTAAAGCACCACTCAATCTCCATTGAATTATCATAAATTCTATAGATGTGACAAGAAAATGAAGTGGGGGCCACTTTGCTCAGAGTAATGTTGGATTCTTAATCCGTTTTTAAAAAAATATCTACTAGTAGCAAGATGCCACAATGAAAAAAAACAGATTTTTGTATTCACCTGTCTGTCCTAAACGTACATCTGAATATGTGGCATGAATTTGTGGAGTACATTTTTGTAATGTTATAGCATCCATATTTGTAATAATTTTGAATAATCCTACACATATTTAATAATTATCCAAATACTGCATTTGGATTCATTTAACAGACAGCAATTAAATGGTCACCATGTACTTTTCAGTTGATTGCACTTGATATGGTTGTGGACTTGTATTAAAAACATTTTTTAATGAAAGTTTAATGTTAATTTAAATGGTCCATAGAGAGCTCCAACCTTGGTTTTGTTTCTGTGGACAATGAAACCAATGAGGCCAGTAGGTCTTTCAGTCAATAATTATTCTGGCTCTGCTGACACAGGGTTCTAGTTTGCATTAGGTTGACCATCTGGTCAGGTTTTATGAAGAGACAAAGTTCAAAGTTGTCATTTGAAGCTCAGCACTAGGAGAACAGACCTGATAGTTATCAGACAGCACACCATATTTCAGCATCTACTGGTGGCCTGTTCATCAGGCCTTTTGTTCCGGGAATTTAATGTATTTTTCTGATGTAATTAATGAGGCATCTCCCACAGGATAGGAATGTCTGATAATACCCATGCTTAAATGAACACCCTAGGTTATGGAAAGTTCAACCATTGTGTTTTGTTAACTTCAATACCCATAAATGATGTAACATTGCCACATTTAGAACACTTGATTTCTCTCACACTTAACAGTAATAGATCATATAAAGTGAACCAGATTACTATAAATATTGTACAATAATCTGACAGTCTGTTCCATCTGATTTACATAAAATGCATGCATCACATTACAGGATGGCTTTAACATATCATTATTTTGAGGTACAGCAGGGAATCTGTATAGGCATGGCATTCAAGAATTGTCAATATCCTATAAAAATGCAAAATAGGTCACTTGGCTTTTCAAACTTTAACATTTATATTTCTCTAACAAAGGCTGTGTTCTATTGCTTGCTTTATTTCATTTCTGACACGTTTGGGCCTTGGATTTCTTTTCAATGTGCAGTTCCATGATTTGTAGAGATTGAAGCAGCATCTGTTGAGATGTAATGCTGCTCTGCATCATACCAATACTTGGGGTTGGTATATTGCCAACAATCGCATTGTTTGAGTGCAGCAGGCACATTTCTCTGTAAATACATAGGGGGTCATTACGAGGTTGGAGGTAGCCATGGCGCTAATAGCGCCATGGCTACCCGCTTACCGCATACCTGGTCCTGGTTCCCTGATTGGGCAATTACCGACCATGCCAACCTTGGAGGACCCGGTATTTCCCCATTCAGTGAACCCATCCCCATTGAGCCCCTATAGGGCTCAATGGGAATGGGGGTCATTCTAACAACGTGCCCGTTAATAAGGGGCCCATTGTTAGCATGCTGGTCCTTTTGCGGCTCCCATTAAGGGCGCCTGTTAAAACCAGCCACCCTTAGCGGGACCCACTAAAGGACCTTGTAATACAGCGGTAAGGGGTTAACGGCACCGGCACCTTTACCGGCGCCGTTAACCTCTTACCTCCAACCTCGTAATGACCCCAATAGAGTGCTTTTATATAGGAGCTTTCAGTATTTGCTGCTGTCAACTCGAAATTGTTCAAGAACCAGTCTTTGGGCCAGTTCAAATGATGGTTACTGGTATGCGTGAAACACTATGAAATTTGTTGAATGCTGTCTCTTAAGGGAACAGAAAATAAGTGCACCCTTGTTGTAATAGCTGGTGAGAAGCGTAAGTCCTGAAAGAAGCAATGCATCATTCTGGTGCCTCACCATTTTAAATTGAAACAGTCTTGATTAGTCCTTGATTTTCACCTAAAAGGTCAAGCTTTGACCTGGTAGTCTGTAGACAACAGCAAAGCCATTGATGTCTTATAACCAATCTTGCTTCTGCATAGCAGAATCTTTTTATTTGCATCATGTTGTTGTACTGTGACATTGTGGATAGACTCAAGAAAATTAAAGCAACTCCACCACCTTTTTAAATGATGCAGTTAGTGGCAAAAATGTTCTCCCTATAGTAAGACATATGTTCAGTGTGGCAATGTAATAATCTGAAAACCATGTTTTCAGAAATTCTCACTATATCTATGTCAATCTCATCCAGAGTATATCTGATGCTTGTAATCTTGATGGCCAATTTTGCATTTCGAAGATGTTTTTCACATTACTCATTTGCGATAGGAGGGATAACGTCTCATTCGTATTGGAATCATTGGAGAAAAGTATAGAGTTAGCTTATGCTGGATACCTTAAAACTGTCTTTATAGCACACCCTTGCAGAGTAGGGGTTGATGTCTCGAGGGGGAGTACAAAAGAAAAGGGGTTGGATTCTTAGGAATAGTCCCTCTAATGGGAGCTTCTAGCTGTAATTCCTGTACAGAGAGACTGTAATAGCAGTTCTAGCTGAAACAATATTAGTTATGCGTGATGACTGAGTTGATAGCTGGGGTACGGTCATAGGATTAGTTTGCAGTTGCCTTCAATCATAATGATGCAATTGCCATACGTATTTATAGTGAGTCTACTGTGACACGGTTAGGGGCTTGACCCTGTCTGTGGGAAAAAGGGACAGAGTGGCAATAACTTTAAACAAAAAGGATTATCTCTTTTCAGAATCATCAGCAGATTTCATTTTGCAACCTTGCAGGTTTTATTGACCCTTGGGTTGCTTCTATAAGAGGCAATATTAGAGTGTGTGGATCCTCTAAACAGTCTATTACCAGTATTGCTCAAATGTTTATGAAAACAGGTAAGCATAAGATTAAAATTGAAACAATCACCATGTGAGCAGTGGATGATCAAGTTCTAATTCTCATTGGTATTGGCAATCAATACATTCGAACTCAAAACACTGTCATATTTAAGTCTTCTTCTACATCCAGCCAGAGTACCCTCATTTACTCTCATTTGTGGAGCCATATTGTCCCGCTAGCAAGTGAGCAATAATGATAAACTTAAAATAGAATGATCACTGTCCCACCTTTGGACTACAATCAGGTCATCAACCCAATTTCAGAGAGTCACTGGAAACAAATATAATCTATAATTGATGCTCCCCTTTCTCCCAGGAAAGCATGGTTACCTAGGTTATCATGTATTGAATTAAAGAAAAAAGAGACAACTAAGAGGTTAGGAAAATAATGGACAAATCAAATCCCTTTTTTTTACTTGCAAGCCATCAGTCAGTATGGCCAACAACCCAAGCCAACCCAACCCACCCCGAACTCACTTGCCCTTATAATATCCCTGAGGTCCGACCCCATCCTTAACACAATACTTCCGGGTAACCTTTCACACCCCTGTCCGAATAATGAGCTCATTTGAACCCAGTCTGAGTCTAACCTTATTTACAGTTCCTTACAAGTGGTCATGTGATGTTCCCCTTCCAGCTTGATGGCATCCATCTGACGAAGGGAATCGAGCAACCACCTCCTGACGTGTTTCTGCTGGGGAATAATGCTCCATTGTGCAACTGGTAAAAACTGTCTGTATATGAAGTTTGGTGTCTGAGTGGCCTTCACCCAGTGCAATCAACAGTCCCTCAAAGCGCTGTCTCAGCAATCCTTACTGCGCATGTACCGCTGGAGTACTCTCATGAGCAAGCATTGCCTGAAGTTAATGTATGGGGATTGCGCAACCAAATGTCTGCTGGGATTTAAAAGAAAATAATAAACACTCTGGCTCATATGATGCAAATTTGATTCAGGTATCCAATGTCTGGGGTGTCCATCCACGAGAGATATCACTTTACCCCTCACAACATCATAATTTATCGTTAATTCAACATATATCATGCTGTGTGTTTGAGGCATAAACACGTTATTGATCCCCCTCCCTCATGGAACTGCCAATGTCAACACAGATTTTGTTCTCCCATTGACAAATATAAGGTTCCATTAAAAAAAACAATTTAATAAAGTCAAAGCAGCACTATTAGGCATGTGTTTGCAAAGATTGGGTTTAAGAATCCCGAAAGCTGCTTTGTCTTGTGGATCCCAGTTCCATTTATCAACTACGTTCCCTACTTTACTGTTAACACTATCACACATTATAAAAGGCAAATGATTGTCAGAATGTACAGTGCAGAAGTCTAAAATAACTTGATTCAAGGATTTATAAAAAAAACTATAATTTTTGAAAGGAGGAGCAGCATAACATTTTACCAGCCACAGAAAAATGGCTGATAAAAATGTTCTATTTCGACCAGAAGTGTTTCTGGGGATTCAAAAAGACATTTCGAAAACAACAAGCAATATAGAGAAAACAAAATGATTTTGGTAACCAAATGATAAATATTCGAGATTCATGTCTTTAGAAAATTATCAATAAATTTGACTTCTTGCATTTCCATTTTTTCGAAGTTATCGCCGGACGATTAGCAGTAACCAGAATGCAGAAAGACTTATAGCCATCTAAATAAAGTGGGTTTAATTACCAAAACACAAATTCATCATTAACCAGCTTTTCTCCTAACCCTGCAATGTTCCAAAATAAGGTTTTAAAAGAATTAAAAGCATTTACTAACAATACTGTCAATTTAGCCCGAACCAATGAATCAAGCAGCCTGTCTGTACCAACTTGAGGTAAAGGAGACAATAATAAGGGTGCCAAAGAAGAGTGGGTTACTGGATTATTTATACTAGGGAGTCAATCCATCATCAAGAGATCTGAGTGGAGTAAAGCAATCAAATACATAGATGTAATGGAAGGGATAGACTGCAGTATCAGCAGAAGGCAACACATGTTTCTAGATGAAGGTTTGCATAAAGCAGTACACATGCTGAAAAAGACTGATTTTACCCTCATTTTGGTTGGTTATCGATATTATTAAGATTAGAAAAATTAGTCATTTAACATCTTAATTGACAAAAGAAAGTATTACACAGCCACCAAAATATGGACTTTGCAGCTCTTGAGTGACGTTTTAGAAATTTGGAAAGAAGAATAACAAGAGAACCAGCCGCTGAGGGGAGCTTTGAGCCTATGGGTTTGATTGAGCCACTTAATGAGTAGTTTCATTCTTGAGGGCCTCCTTAGCAGATGAGCAGAGGCCCGAGGCAGGCTGAAGGGGACCCCTCCTCTTGATTAAGTCTCAGGATACAACAAAGGAGGAATTCAAATAACTAGTACAAATATCAGCTGCCTTCTTGCTCTTTGACTTACAACCAATATCAGATGCACCAGCGGCCTTGCATAAACCATTCATCACTGGGATGCCAATGGAAGGCAGTTGGGTTCGTCTCCATAGATTTACTGAAGCTCTGACAGTGGCAGGCAGTGGCAGTTGGGAGTATTGCCAGGTTCATACAACTATTAAATTTTCACCAGCCATTCTGAAAAAGTAATTCGCAAAGATAACACCAGTTCAAGAGATTTCATAATTGCAGATTCATCCAAGAGACATCTCTCATTAGACCCTCCAAAAGAGCAGGTTTAGAAATTCCTTCCATAAGCAAATTTTGCATCCGGGGCCATAAGATTGAGTCCCTGGAACCCTTGGAGACTATGTACTTCAGGTAAAGTTGAGCCCAATGGGGTACCCTTATACATGTGCTTATTTGAAAGAGCAGGAGATTCATGCCCTCCTAATTTCTTTGGCCGCCCACTGGCTCTTTCACGTACCCTTGGAAATTAAATGATGCTGCCTATTGTTTGGCATTCACTTGATGATACCATATACGACCATACAGTTAGCAATAGGAGTGGCCTTAAAAAATGTGCCCAGTTTAGAGCCAGAGATCTAAATCAACTTAGATAGATTCAACTTGGTCTCTGTGTTAGTTATCAAATCCATAGTCAGCTGTGGCGTGGAAAGTGATGGAGCAATTTCCACATTCTTTCCGGCTGTTTTCTCCAGTTCTAAACATGCAGGAACTAAGGGTTACTTCAGCTGCCAATATTTCTACCTCAACTTCAGCCTTCACCTTCTCAACCATCTCAAGTTAAGAGTCCAAAGTCCCCAGTGAAAGGCCAGTGTTGAATTTAGCGGGCAAGATATCTCTCAACGAGGCTGCAGCTTTACGCTTTCCCATTGTGACTCTATAACTCTTAGTAATTTTTGTAGTTTTAAAATCTTAAAGGGAGTTCCACTGGACATGTGTACCAGTCATTACAGTGCCTTGCCTGAAGCAAGAGCTCCTTTAGTATGTAGGTGGAATGCTCTGCAATAATCTGACATGCTCTTCTGGCAGCCCAACAGCTTGAGAAGGACAACAGGTGCCAGATGCATGATGCTAAAGGAGAGATGAAGGGATATGAGGGAGGGGGGAAGCAAGCAACAAGCAGTGAACAGCAGACAGCTGACAGCACTTGCCAGCACTTTGCCATGGCTTTGTTGTGGCGGTCTCCTTTTGTGGTCCTCTGCCTGTTTCCAGCCCTCTGACGGACCTCAAGCACTCCGCTGCCACTCCTCAATCTGAAAGGACATTCACGGGATTTGAGGGGATGAGCCACTGTTAATACGCAAGGGATTAACAGAGCCTTGCAAAGTGAGACCTCCATGTGTTAGCTGGGATACAGTTCTCAATCTTGTTACACCTTGCATAAATAGGGGCTATTGGCAACCAGGCCCAAAAACACCCAGAATTCAACAAATCTGCAGCCAACACCAAATCATCCCATGACTCATCAGTTAGCACCTTCCATCAGATGTCCACTCTTTCTTTATACTGCATACAAGCACTATTAAATTGGGCCCCAGAGACAGGTGGAAGGTAGACCCAATTGGAGGGGAGGGTAAAAAGGACCAACATGAGTATAAATTATTCATGGAGCCACAGAGAGTGAGAGGTGTGTGGGTGAGGTTAGGAGATGTGACGGTGGACCAGAAGACGGAGAGGTGGACTGAAGGTGGAGCAGAGTGTTGAAGAGGGTGTGGAGGAGTTGTGTAGGCATGCAGGTAAGGTACCAACTGGAGAGAGTTAAGCTGTGATTGGGAGTGTATGTGAGAATGACTGGTAGTAGAGTCTGGTGCAGGAGGTAGATGAGGGGCAGGAAAAAGTGTTAAGGGTGAAGGAGAGCACTGGGAGAGTGCGAGAGAGAGAGCTGACTGGTACAGAGAGAAAGGCAAAGGTAGAAGTTGTAGAGGGGGTGTGTGAAGGCCAGAGAGAATGGCAGGTAAAAGAGGGGAGTGGTAGAGATAAGAGGGAGAGATGCATGACAATATCAGAGGGTAGGAAAGAGGGAGGAGAAGAGAGAAATAAGAGCAGAGGTAGAGATAAGAGGGAGAGATGCATGACAACATCAGAGGGTAGGAAAGAGGGAGGAAAAGAGAGACATAAGAGCAGAGGGGAGAGAGAGCCTTAATACAGAAAATCAATCTTGTATTAATATTGTGCATGACATCACCTATACAGTTAGTGAAATCCCACAATAGGACCCTAATTTGACATCCTATTTCCTAAACATGGCACTTTTAAATATACACTCCTTAGTAGAGCATGGACCAGAGGTAAACGATTATCTCACAACTTCCAATCCTGACATACTGGGTATCACAGAGACCTGCTTGAGTGATAAAACTAACTTGGCCGCTTCCCTTGCAGTTCCACAGGACTATAAAATCCTTTGGGCTGACCATACTGGCCAGAGGGGTGGAGGAGTAGCAATCCTAATTAAAGAACACTGGGACTGTCATGTGGTGGCAGATGCAGAACTAGCGGGTTGTGAAAGTCTGCTTATTAAAGTAAGAATAAATCCCAGTGTCTCAATTAGTATCCTTATTATCTATAGACCACCTAAGGATATGCCGTTATTTGAAGAGCAGCTTTTGGCTCTCCTTAATAGTCTAACCAAACCTAAGTCACCCATTATCATCTTAGGGGATTTTAACTATTGGGCAGAAGACAAGCAAAATACACAAGCTAATTTGCTACTTACAGCCCTGGACACAGTTGGCTATACCCAATGGATCACAGAACCAACACACAGGGTTGGTCACACCTTGGATTGGGTTCTTTCACATTGGTTAAACATCTTGAACCCTGCCTCCACAAGTTGTCCTTTGGTCAGACCTTTTTATAGTCAATTTTATGGTATGCCTCCCCATAAGCAACAACGCGTCTGGATAAACTGCCAAGAACTCTGAGAAAGTGTTGTAATTTAAGAAAATGGACTTTCTCTTGTAATTTCTCCTCACTTTTGAAATCCAAACGGCTCCCTCCTGTGGGGTGAGAATACAGCCCCAGAGTGACAGAGATTGAGAGGCCATGCAAGGCCCAATTATAAGGCACTCAGCTGAAGGAGATTGTGCCTCAGAACTGTAATATTGCTAAAAGTGTCCAATGGATTCCAAAAAGACATGTGATGCTGCAGATGTTGACTTTGTATAAACTGGGAAAAGGCACATTTTGACAGATTCAAAACTGCAGCAGTACACATGGGAAAAGATACACTGAAATGCTCTGCATTTGAAAAATCAAAAGGAGGAATTGTGACTTACATTTAAAAAGTGCAGCCATGTGACATATTTCATTTGACAAGGAGAACAACACTTACATTCCACAAATAAACTGTCATTTAAATGAAAAGACCTACTTGTTGCAGAAGTGAACAATAGTTTCTTGTGTTCAATCTGGTATATGGTTGAATAATACCAAAAGTGAACTTGTATCTGTTCAAATATTGTATTAAAGAAAGATAGTAGTTATGAAGAACAGGCTGAAGAAATACCAAATATTACATGTTACAAAATATCTTTTTTATTTAAAAAGCTAACTTTCTCTGAATTATGCATCTAACTGGCTGCTGCTGCTTCCCCCAGTGAACTGCTGTGCATCTAGAACTGTATCCTTCAGACCTTTGGCTGAAGCCCACTAGGAAAACAGGCCTGGTTTTTTAGTTTAAAATACAAAGAAATGTAAAGAATTAGATCAGAATTATGAAGGTTGCAGACAAGCCGGCCAACAGAAATGACCTTTTAGGGCTGACTCGACCCCAATAAATGGCCTCTCAGAGCCTTAATGGATCTTCAAACACTGTGTAGAAAAAGGCATCTACTGATAATCAGATGTTCAGGTCAGATGTGAATAGGAAGGAATGAAACTCATGAGGGGCTTTGGGAATATGAAACTATGACCATCCATAGATATGCATTGCTATTGATTAACATTGTGCCCCCTTTCTTGAATAAAAAGAGAATTGTGCATCCCTGTGAGCTCATCCAGGACTCATATTAAAGGGCATAAAGGGGGAAGAGCAGACTGACAACGACATAGAGCTGACAAAAGGAATGCTGACATCCATGAGAACAGATTGGCGGGAGACCATGGGACACTTGCTGGGGACATTTGCCTGGAAGCTGGCAGTCCTATCTGAGAGAGAGGCCTAAAATCTGGCTAGACGGACCTTGCTGTTAATTAGAGACCAGAGGTGTGGGCTGACTACCTATTCCTGAAAAGGGGTCGGAAATCTGGCTGGTCTCCTGAGCCAAGAACAGAGATCTCCCATGTAAGTTGACATAGCCCAAAGCTATCAAACTGTGTGGGGAGATACCTGCCTTCATCCCTTTCCATTAGTGGGTAGGGGGAGCAAAACTGTGTAGACCCTGTGAGAAACCAGAGGTGTCTCGCCCACTAGTCCCCGTGGATCTCTCTCTCAGGTGGCTATGTCACGGCCATCGTCTTTGGATCCAGACCCTGGGGGTGGTCCAGTGCAGGGGGATCACCTGGGTGAGGGGTCTTCGGGGAGTGGGAGTGGGACACGAGATGGTGGGACATGGTATCCTGCCCCATGTAACACCTTTATCCCATCCTGCCAGGTAGGATACGTGGGTACTTTACCCTCCTGTTCCTTCACAAACACTTTCACATGGACAGCACACTCTGGAAGAAAACAGACTCACACCCGAGCAGTGTACCTGACATGTCCAGCTACTATAGCCAGGCAAAGTCAGGCAATTACTGACAATCCCTCACACCTGACTTCCATTAAACCTCCCAACACGGATTAATGGTGGAGCATGAGAGCACACTCTGAGTGAGGCAAAGCACACGAAGGAACACCAGTTTCGAGTCGGCAGCTGAACGAGGGGAGAAAGATGGCAAACCAAGAAGGGTTCACAAGGAGTGAAATACCCATGACCCTTTTGGCAAGAAACCTTTACTTTCAAGAAACCTTTGAGTCAAAAAGCATAAGGCCAGGAAACCAGCGTGAAGAATCCTGCATTGTGTATTGAAGATACCGGAGACCCTCCTGCAAAACCAACCAAGGCCGGGAGGAGCAGCAGCTGCTGTGGTATCGTCCTTGGTTCCAAGAACAAAGAAGTGCCAGAGAGATCAACACAGCCGGTGAGATGGAGAGACCGATGCAAGACCGGTCTGTGTTGAAGTCAAGGTTGCAAGCGGCAACATTGTATAGCGAGCGCTGGAACAAACATTGTTAAACATGTGTGATAAAAGATGCAAGTAAAGCTAAACTGCTAATGAATATTTGAACTTGAGAAAGAAAGATATGATACCGTTGACATAGCGATCCAGCACCGTGAATATGCTCAATCGAAGGTCTCTGTAAGGTATCCTGCCAAGAAGTGGAAAGGAGAAGATTGCTAAGAACATTTTTTGAAGTGAATCGATGTGGTCCTGCGACAGTTTAAGCAAAACCCATTGTACATTCGAAAGTCTTTGATTTTGATATCAAGAGGAAACCGTATAAAGTGAGATTACATGGTCCGATCCCAGACGAGGGAGACCAAATGTGAACATTGTGAAAAAGGCACCAGAGCCCAAATGAGGGAGATCAATGATCTGAGCCTGAATGAGGGAGACCAATTGTAAACATTGTGGTAAAAAGGGTGTCCAAGCCTCGAAGGAGGGAGACCTATAATGAACACTGGAAGCGAGAACTTGGGCATGTGAAGATCCTGATAAGAATGGAACTTTGATATTTGCTTATTACGACAGGCCCTCTGCAGTAAGAGACTGTTACTGGAAAAGAGGCTTTGGCAGAAGGCCCTAATACCTATGCTTTGAACTGTTTGTGCAAAGCTTGAACGTGCTGCCTTGTCCCGTGCTGAAAATGTGGGGAAGGGAAGCCAACGGCTCAGCCGCCTGACATATTATTTCTTGAACACTTTTCTTTTTGCATAAACTATTGACCCACACCATTTGTATTTAGAAGTAAGTATTGACAATTGTCATGGCCATCGGGCCAAGTACACAAACATTACAGGGCCACTGACATAGGGGGCCCGGATGGACACAGTTCTGGTGCCTTTTGCACCAGGCTCATGAAAAACAATAAGCAGGAACATGTATTTGGGTCAAGAATACTTTTATTATGAACATGGCACCTCATGTTGAGTGCCAAGTGTATTTAACATAGAGAACTTCCATTACTACAGCAGCACCACGTGTACTCTTGGGTGGGGTTGCTGCTATTGGGTTGCCTTGCACGTGCTGACTCTGTGGGAGTGGCAGGGTGTGGTAGGTAAGCGAGGCCTAGTGGGCGTGCCCACGATCGCATCTAAATAAGCTGCTCCAATCCCCGAGGCAGATGCTTTGCGTAATTCTGTACTTCCATGCAGCGTAATGCTCACTGCCGCCTGGGGTTAAACTTACCTTTGGAAATCCTGTTTCCTGTCTCCATACGTACCATCTGAGGAACATGCTCTCACCTGTGCGCGTCTCCAAATCTTCCAGAACGCTGACAACTTCATCTTGGCACCGCAGCTCACCTTCAAACCTTCCAGAATGCTGAAATCTTCACCTTGTTAACCGCAGCTCATCTTCAAATCTCGGGAATGCTGAAACCTTCATCTTGACACTGCAGCACGACACGGCCCATCTGCGACCGTAGCACCAGCAAATAAAAACAAAAGGCAAGGTTAGACACTTAACAGACATTAAGTTTATGGTCACGCTACCACCGAACCTTGTGCTTTTCCTTAAACCATCACTCGCCTGTTGCTGGATTTTGCGGTTTCATCCATCTTCCTCCTGGCCGCGCTATGCACCTCCACAGCTGCTTTTAGGTCGCATTTCCACCTATTGGGAAGAAAACCAGAAGAGAAAACATTATTCAGGAATTAACAATGCTATTGAGAGCAATAATACCAAGACAGAAAACAGAAATGGGAAAAGACAAGAGACAATGAGAGACACTCCAGGGGAAAGCATAGTCGCAGCTGGACTGGACTATTACTTACCAGGGATCAGTGAAGGAACGTGATCCAATCAACACGCGCCCCTGCCCAAAGTAGCAGGACGGAGAGCTCATCATCAATAATTAACAGGTGTAACACTCACCTGATATCCATGGGGACGCCACTCAGCCTGCTCGGACCAACCACGATCTCGAACCCTTCCCTGGAATCCGTTCAACTGGGGACTGGGTCTGAAATACAGGATTGCTAGATTTTAGCTTTATAGTCTCAAGTTGTTTGACCCCCACTTCCCTTGAGGACCAATCCTTCCCCTATGTTCTCTCCTCACCTTGTTTTCTTGTGTTGTGTGATCTCTGTCCTGCTCTTCGGTGCAGGGGTGCGTCAGTTGATGTGGGCGCTGCCCGCCCTAGTTGCTCTACTGGTGTGGCCCCAATAAGTCTGGGGTTGTTGTAACTCCAGCCCGATAAGGTAGGTTTGTTGGTTCTTGGAGAACTGTCCTTTTCTTGTCTCTTGCGCCCTTAATGATGTCTCCCCTTTCTGCCTTAGGTGTTGGAAGGGGGTCGGAATGGTGTCGTGCTGCTTAAGGAACCCAAGCGCTGAATGGTGAGTGAAAGCACGATGCACGGCGCTGTTCGTTTCTTCTTATGCTAACTTATGTCTCTCTTTGTCCCTTGCAGACCGCTGCAATGTCCCAGTACGGCTGCCGGTTGAGAGAACAAGATACAGTGAGTAAAGCATGATGTGCAGTGCCTTATTGTCCTTTATGTGCTAACCCGTGTTATCTTTTCCCTTTGTAGGTCGATGGCGTGCTCCGGAGCTGAAGTTACCAAGAGCAACTCGAGTTCAGGTAAGCGTTTGACTCTTCTTGTTGTTTTAGGGAATCGGGATATGAGAATGCTTACTAATGTCTTTTCTCTCGTTCCTTTTCTTCTCAGGATGCGGCGTTCCGGGATGAAGATGATGCCGCCGAAATGCTGTCCGTAGGACCTGAGGAAGGTTGTATGGAAGTAAGATTCTCCTCGGTAAGTATGATATTAATGCTGTTCTTTGTCTTGCAGGTGCGCGGGATGTGGATGTAAGGCAAAGGCCTACAGGAGACCAATCCGAACACGGTGAGTGCCACGCTGCAGGAGCAGAGTAACGCAAAACGTGTTTCCCTGTCCGGGCGTGGTTTATATAGCCTCCAGGTATCCCAGGCATCCCTAGGTCAGACCACACCCAAAAAGCTAGACCGAATGTGGGGGCATCCATATTGCCCTAAGTGCAATGCCAAGTTAAGTTCCAAGTCAGTCTTCTGCATCATGTATGAGCCTTGCGCCACAGGCACCAGGTCTGGCTCCAAGTGAGTCTATGAGGAGATGGGGAGGCTCTCAAGGTCCATGTGGGGGATTGTGGCCTGGCTCCAGTGTTTTGCCTAAGGGGGCTAGGGACAGGGATCATGACAACAGGTGAGCCTCATGGGTCGATACATGCCCACAGAAATTGCACCTTGGGTTGAAGGGTTTGAGAGGTACAACAGTCACCGATCAGCGCACTCACATTTTCTCATATCCACGCAAGAGCAGTGCCACCAATTGTTGCCGTCCACAGCTTATCAGCAGGGGGAGAGACCTGATGGGGGTGATCCAACTCCTGTGAGGGCTGCAACCGTGCCCCAACGCCTCCACAGAGACCGGGTGAGCGTAACAGCAATAGGTTTATTAGTATAGGCCCTTTTATCTTGACAGAGACTCAACTAGAACTGCGTTATTATTATTTTATTGTTGTACCTTGCTCCCATTCTTGGATTTAGGTTAGATAGGCATTCTATCAACCCATTGAAGTTCAATATAAACCCTTGAACTGTGATCAATTGTGTCTGTCTTCACTGTTTGATACCATGCCTTCCTTACAACCCTAACCATATTTGACAAAAAAATAACACTTAATGCATTCCCTTAGAGGAAAACACCATATCCATTTTAACCGGAAGTGTGAGGGGAAGCTGACTCTTTAAACCCATTCCTTTTCATTAGTGGGTGCTCTTCCATTAGTCGGTGCTCTTTCTTTAGTGTTAAGGAGGGGTAAAAGCATTATACCCTTATCTTATTTAACTAAAAATATAATTTAATTAATTCCCATAGGGTCAGCTACTACAGGGTGATGTTTTTGTCAAAATTCAAAATGGACAAAGATTATCCCAGTGCACAGTAAATGGCTCTAGTCTTTAATATAATTGGGTAACCCTTCTGCTCATTTGAATGTTCTAGTCTCCCCAAAATGAAAATCCCAACACCCTACTTTATCTGTGAAAATTAATTGTCCCAAACAAATGTTCCTATTAATTCCAAATTCCCCAAATCGTGCATTTCATTTGAATGTGTGTTCCCCAAACAATTTTCCCATTGAGTTCATTTTCAAGTCCTTGCCTTTCAAATAAAACCAAAACGAAATTCCCATTATATTCTCACTCCCTGTACCTTGCCTTCAAACTAAGGGGGTCATATATATCTGATGCCTGGGGTGGGGGTTGCTGGGAGAGAAGAGCATTGTGATAACCCAAGCCATCACTGTGTGTTTACATTTCCTATCTGTTAATGTTCAAAGAAATCCTATGTGTGTTTTGATTTCAAATCTTCAAATTCAACCTGTGTTTGGTGTGGTAACTGAAAGTCTATTAAGAAAAACATGTCAGTCAATTGATGCCAGTAATTTACATTTGTGATTATTGTGTTGTGCCACGAAGTTTGTGGCTGTCCGTGTTATTGATTTATTCTTCATTGTAGTAACATTTAAATAAATGTACATATATGATTACTATAAACAGGCCTTGCTCATTGCTTATTGGTGGTACAGAGAGTATCTGCTGAATGGTACTATATAGGTTGGAGGCCTCACTAAAGTTCAATCGGCTAATTGCTTTGTTTTGCGCCACCTTGCTTGGGGGAGAAAAGGAACTCCCTGGGTTGAGAGTGACCATCCAATAAACTGTCACAAAATTGGGGACTCGTGGCTGGGAATTGGTTGAGAGTTTTCACTGGTGACATTTACAGTAGCCGCAGACTATTCATTTGGGTGTAATTGCATAGCAGTGGATAGAAAGTTGTGTTCGCATTGGGAGGCGTACAGATTGAACAGTGTTGATTGTCATTGTGAGTGCAAACGAAGAGGGAACAGGGTTGAGATTTTTCCTCTGCATAGAGGTTGCAGAACACATTTCAGAATGTGCACCGTAGAAATCAATATGGCCGGGAAGCACCTCCTATCCAAATTATTTATCAAAGGTGAATGGGTGAAGGAAGAACATGAAATGTGGCAAGCCAGAATGATGCAGGAGGTTACCTCCGCAAATGTTGACACATGGCAGGATAATGGTCTGTTGCATCAAGCGCCAACAGACTTTTATATGACACAAACCACTAAAGATGAGCAGACTAAAATGGCTCAGCTCACAGCATATATGTACTTCCATTTGCTGATAGTGGAAGAACGACTAGATCTATGATATCATCTATGGCTTTAAAACAGAGAGGTGAGTTTATTTTAAAACCAAAACTTCACCAATGTGCCCAATATTGGGTAGGCTGGGTCCCAATGACTGTCTCATTCATGGAACCACATAGGAGTGTGGGTTTATGAAGTTGATCCATAACCTTTTTCACAAACTAAATTGGGAACCTAACTTTCGGCGTTGTTCAAACATAAAAATACTCAAAGGCGCCTTCTGTCGATGGTTAAACAAATGGGATTGGGTTAAAATGATGACCATCTTCCATCTCGCCGTAGTTATGATCAAGTTTCATTGGTAAGCCACAAATTCATGAAACCCCAACGTTATCTTCTTCACTGCCCAGACCCCGAGTGTTGAATATTTTGACTGCTACTACACACTAATCAATTAACAATCAGATCTATAAGAGGTAGTCGATGGGAAATTCCCAGTAAAGATAGGTTTTGTCGAATCTGTGAAATACCGGAATATAGCAAGACGGCCAGGGATGTGATGACTGAATGCCCTAAAATGGGGCATATTTACATGACATTGCTTGGCAAATTCACACATGATTATAACTCAATTAAATCTATTGAGTTCTGGCCATACTGTTTGAATACAGAAAGTGAAGCATTGCACATAGCACTATATAAAGTCTGGTGTTTTATTAGGAGCAAACTTGGTAATGAACATTGAATGGTATATTGCACAATTTTTACCTTCAGTGGGTTAATGCGTAATGTTCTTTCTACTTTCTACTGCTAGTTGACTATTGGAACCCTATCTTGATTCTAGTGTGTACATATATCGGTGTTCTCCTTTAAATTGTCTAAACCAGAAAGATCGGGTTTAAGTATAAATAACATGTGTGTGTGTGATCCAGATCAAATATTAATGTATGTGTTTTTATGTATGTTTTAATGTATTGTTCTTATGCATGATTGTAATTGAGAAATGATGAGTTGTTTTATTAACTGATTGAATTAATTATGTGTATTTATGGATTGATTTGTAAAAGTTTATTTATGAACTAAATACAGATAAATAAATAAATAAGTCTGCAAGGCATACAGTCAAAAGTTCAGATTAAGGCTCACAGTGCACACAGCACTGCACACACTTATGCATTGTGGTAGACGGGGTAGTCGCATGCTCACATAATGCCAACCTGTACTCTGATAGTATCCTAAAGAGGAGCAGCCAGATCTCTAAGTAACCCCTTCCAGACCTGTTCTATGCAAAATACAGGCAGGATGGTATGTAGCACCCTTGTTTGAAGTTATCTGACGAAGGACTCATCACACACACACATTTTAATGAGGCATCCACTGCCCCACTCCCTCTCCACTAATCCGTTGAGGTAGGACGTGTGTCCTTCACTGTTGCAAATGAGCCTTTCAACCCACAACCCACCAGCGCTTTGGATTAAAGCGCTATATAAACACAATACATACAAATAAATACAAGGTTGCAAGAAACAGGGTCCAATTCACCTTATCGATGTAGCCGGAAAGTCCAAGGTCAGCATGTTGTTCCTGGATGTAGGCAGGCCATGGCAGCTGCATAAAGAAATGCATGAAACCTACCACCCTCCTGCCTACCTCCCTTACCCATTCTCCAGGGATACTATGCACATTGCCCATCCCCTTGGAAATGTGTTGGTGCAGCACATAGTGTCTAGTCCATGTTTGTATGTAATGCAAGATCAAGTGCACTCGATTTATCGACCGATTCATTGCCAGAACACCACCATGCCTGCACAGTACACTTTCAACAGCTGCATGACCTGACCTGCACATTAGTGATGGAATGCACATACTGCATCCAGCATAGAGCTACACACCTCGTATGCATGTGGATGCACATATGCATTATGACACAATCACACAGACAATCCATGCAAATGGGCACAAGTTGTGAAATGAGAATGCATGGTACAAGTGTGCAGGACATACAATACCATGGCAAGAACACACATGCCTTGACCATGTGCAGGGTCAGGGTTCACATTGCTCCACCCATCCCAACCTACATATGTACAATGTACACACACATTAAAAGTGCACACTAGTCTCGGATGGCACATGATATCCTGTATTTAAAAATAAATCACAGTATACAAAACAATGAGGGAAAAGTTGCACAGGAAGATGGCCATGGATTACAGAGATGTACGTCGAGTTCATGTAAATAAAACACAGTGAAATAAGGTTATTTTCACAGAGGGAGTCAGAGAGCCAAGTGGGCAAAGGACCAGAAAATAAACAATATACAACGCACACTTTGCACGGAGAGTGAAAGGGGATGGACACAATAGGGTCAAAATTATGATAATCACATATCATGCTTTGACCCCTCGGAATGGCTGTACACCATGACTGTCACCTCTTCCTCAACCTCAACATGCAGGGGCACTGTCTTGGCGAGATGGAGAAGGAGGGTCCCGCTGTGTGTCCCGTCGAGTCGCCCCTGGGCATACGAGGAGAGAAAGTGTCTGAGAGTGCAGGGGACCTGTGGGTGACAGGGCTGACTGTGTCAGTGACAGATGTTGTTGGATGGCACAGACAGCATCCTTAATCGCCACCATACCCCTCTAGCTGCCCCAGTTCTTCTCTCCGCTCTGCAAACTCCTCCCTCAATGTCCTCTGTTCCTGCAACTGTCTCTCCCCTGCTTCTCTCAGCTCCCTTGCAACCTCATGCAGAACCTCCTGTAACTGTTGTTGAAAGTCTGCATTGGCACCTCCAGGTGTGGGGACCTGAAACCTGTATGACATCCGGCTGGTCCCCTGAAGGTGCGGTGGCTGCAGTCTCTGGGATGTCCACAATTGCCTCCATAGGTGGCCAGGCTGTAGCCAGCACAGTTGGTGCAGTTAGTGCAATGGCCAGTGTGCTCCCCTTTCCTGCAGGTGTCACTGGACATGGCGTTCCCCATGCAGGGATGGAGGTGGGGTACACTGGCTGTGCACTCATGCTGGCCCAAGCTCTGGACAGGGGCAGGTGTCACAGGGGAACAAGGGTGTGAGACAGTCCAGGAAAGATAGCTGGCCTCATGCAGCTGGCTGGGGGGCACATGGATGAGTGGTGGGGGGAAAGGTGGAGCAGGAGAAGGCGCATGAGCCACAGCAGACAGAGCAACAGTGGTCCCTCGGGGGCTACATGGCCATGCACATCATGTCTACTGCCACTCCTGTGCCTCCTCATGTCTCACCCGGGCCTCCATCTCTGACAACATAACCTCTGCCATTCTCCTCCTTCTGTGCGTCCTGTGGGTGGGTTGCAGCTCAGAGACACTGACCTCATCCTGGGCTTTGGGGTTACGGGCAACTGAGACTGCAAGAAAGGAGAAAGGGACACATAAGACTATGCACACAACAAGTGGTGTATAGCACAAACATGTTGCACGCACATTACGTCTAGAGGGGCAACAGAAATGAGATGCATCAGCACATGCGCATACCATGCCAATGCTGTCCTGCGTAGGGGGTGCAGTGAACATGCGTGTGGTACAAACATATGGGAAATTATAGGCATGTTATGAGTATCATTGACATGCCGCCATGGCCGATAAGGCAGAGAACACCTATCGGGCATATGCAGGACCCTGATGATGCGCTCGACCCCCTGGTAGTCCTCTCAGCAAATCTGCCATTGGGCCTGAAGTTCCAGGGGGCTCATGCTGGCCCACAGCGTGGGCCAGGATGGATCCTCTGGCCCCACCACCAGATACCTCTGTGCCTTCATGCCAGTGACCCAAATGAATTCATCCCAGTGCCCGCTCACCTCCTTCACATTGTGCTGGTAGACCACAAGCGTGCTGATGTGGTGTGCTTTCTTGGCCCAGGAAGTGGCCCGAGCTGCCACCTCAGTGTTGTGAAGAATCCCACAGATCCCTCACTGAAACCCTGCTTAAAGTCTCCTTCCAGGTGGCCAGGGAAAGGCAGATGCTTTCTGATGCTGACCTTGGGTATGGTGTACTGTGGGAGGATCACCTGGGAGGAGACAGGGTCCAGGGTAGTTAGGAGAGCCCGTGGGATGTGACGCATTATTTGTCCTCTGCCTTTTGGGGTTGCCAAACAGGTAATGGCATGTGGTCATTATACTGACCCTAACTCACATATAAGATCTGTGACCCAGGGTACAAGCTCTGTTAAATCCGCGCAAGCCTTGTTAACAGAAAGATATGTTAAGAATAAATATCATCCTTACCCCCCTAAGGTATGATGCAAAAGAATCTAGAGAAAATGCCTTAAATCAAATGTCTTCCTCTGTAACAACCAATTCTGACAGTACATCTTTTAATGAATTTAAGCGAAGTAGATCTTCCTTTAAAAATAACTCATTGTTGAAAGAAACACCTTTGTTGAAGGGGACTATAAGTCCCATAGTCTCATGAGTAATGGGACGAGGAAGAGGGCTGAAGAGCCATACTGTAGCAGTAGTCAGGCAATCAAGCCTAAAAGCCCACACCTTAAGGAACCTGGGAGGCATAAAAGGCCTCCTCGACTGCAGGCAATTGGAAGGACTGGATGGTAGGAGCTGGGACTGTGACTGGAATGCAAGCTGTAGTATTAGTAGCAGAAGGAAGAAGGCAGGAGGCTGGCAAACCAAGCAGAAGTGGGTGAACAAGAGGGATGCCGGAATGTGGAGACAGCAGATTTTAACTACTTGTTCTGAGAGGGTCCAGTTCCCCCAAACTCTGAAGTACAGAGGCTAAACAGCGGAAGGCGTGCAGGATAAATGTCTTTCCCCATGTGAGCCCGATTGCTGTGGTGGCCATGCAGCGAACGTGCTGGAGACAAGGCGAGGAGCAGTTTTCAACCCGTGGGTCTCGGGTGTGAGAGGGGCAACAGCAACATGTAGCCAAACTGGAGACACCATCACAGAGGAAAGGCGTGCGTACCTAAGAAGCCAGAAGCAGTAGAAATTGTGCAGAAGTCAGGAAAACAGTGTGACCCACAGAGCAAATGTTAAAGAAGCTGGTGAGTGAACTTTGGCATGTTAATACCTTGTGCAAGCATTGTCAGTAACAGTATCCAGTTCCATATTCACTTGTGTATGGTTTAAAGCGAATAGAAGTTGTTTGTTGAAGTTAAAATACTGGAAAAATAGAAAAACGTGTAATCTTAAAGTCACTTTTACTCGCTTTAGAAAGCTAACGCTACTTAAATCCACTGTTCAATCTTTAAAAGACTATTACTGTCTGAGTGGTTGCGTTTCACTAATTAAGAAGGTTGAATGCTGTGAAGACCATTACCGAATACCCAACCTTGACAATACCATTGTTGAAATCTTTAACGTGTGAAAACGACATCAAGGAGTGATCGCGTGTGCCCATTGTGATTCCCAAAAGAGGACTGAACTCTATCTTTCTGTTCCACATGGAAATACAATTCTATACCAATTTCTAAACCCTGAAAACTACATTAAGAAGTGGTCGCGTGTGCCTAATTGTGATTTCAAAAGAAACACTGAATCATATTCTTTACTTTAACTCAGCATACCTTTCATTTATAAGAAGGCAAAGTGTATAAACTATTGAAGAAGAGAACAAGCATTGCCCAAGCTAAGAGTCTCTCCATATTAACAGTGAAACCAGCCTTTCTCAGAGTTAAAGAGCAATCTAAATGTACTTTGGAGTTAATAACAGTTCATTGGCCTAAGATACAAGTGTACAAGCATTACCTAAGGCTAAGGCTAAGAGAGTGGCACCAAGGCTTCTGGGTAATTACCTGGGCGGATAACTGGCAGAAAGGTGCAGGTAACCTTGGGGAAGGGAAACTGGCTGCTTCTAAATACTATTTTGGAGTTGACACAACCTGTAGTGCCAAAGACTGTGAAAGGAAGAGAGAAGTGAGTCTTAAAGGCAAGCCCAGGCTGTTGTTGTGTCAAACAGAGAACAGCAGCAAAGAGGCTGCCCCTTTTTGAAGAGAGTTATTCATAGGAAGATTGCCTTGCCTACTTGAAGTTGTTGAAGTACTTTAAAGTATGTCTTGTTGAAGCCTGTCTAGAAGTAACAAATCACTGCAACTGTGATGGTAGTCCAAAGTATTGAAGCTGTGGTGGTATATCTAAGTGTCAGTAGATGCAACATTGTAGTAATCTAAACAAAGTTGAGTACTGTGAGACAAAGGTGACTGATCCCATAGTAGTGAACCAAGTAGAAGTGACATTCCTGAAGTGGAAGCAGCAGCACTGAGAGGTCATCCTGACAAATATACCACTGTGAATTCTAAAACTGTAACTAAGAAAATACTAACTGTTAACCAAGAACTGTGTATCACTGACAGTTGTGGATGTTGCATTTCTTTTGAACTGTGGCAATCCTTCTTGTAGAGGTGACAAAGAACTGTGGCTGGGATTACCATTGTTGCTATTTGGTGGAAGTGGAAAGTGTATATTTCACCAAGGAGAGGAGATTTTCTGTCATTGGAACTTTGGTTAACAAACCTTTTCATTGACATTGAAATATCAAAAACTGATTTGAGACATTTCTTTCTTTGGTTTAACACCAACAGAATTGATTTTGAATCCTAGTTCAGGGAAATCACTCAGGACATTAGTTTATTCAGAGACTGTGAATGTTATTCATGTTATGTTGTATTGCCATATACTTTCTTTGTGTATTTGTTGCTTAGTGTGAGGGCCAGTTACCCTGTATCGAGTGTTTCACCTTAGCTTTGGTTAGGCAGGGAAATCCTCAGCAGAGTAAGGATAGTCAGGCATTTTGATCATATTTCTTTTAAGAATAAATTGGTATATTGGTATATCCTGGGCCTCCATCCTTTGGCTAAAATAGTTTTTTTGGGTCCTCTTGGCCTGAACTTGCTAACTCGCCTACTCGAGTAGCATATCCTGATTCTTCTCTTCCTCTCGCCTCCCAGCCCGCCTTCGTCCCCTGATTGGCTCCCCCAAACACTGGTGCCGGGCCTAGTCAGCTGCAGCCGTGTCCCCGGTTTGCCCTTGCTTCCTACATCTGTGCCGGTGAGTGCATCCTTTGAAGACCCTCCTGGCCCTCCATCCTTTGGCTAAAATTGTTTTTGTTGAGTCCTCGTGGCCTTTCCTTGCTAACACGCTTACTCGAGTAGCATATCCTGATTCTTCCCTTCTTCCTGCCTCCCAGCCCGGCCTCGTCCCCTGATTGGCTTCCCCAAACACTGGTGCCTGGCTTAGTCGCAGGCAGCGTCCCCGGCTTGCCCTTGCTTCCTTCATCTATGCTGGTAAATGCATCCTTTAAAGACCCTCCTGGGCCTCCACCATTTGGCTAAAATTGTTTTTTGTGGTCCTCGTGGCCTGGCCTTGCTAACTCGTTTACTCGAGTAGCGTATCCTGATTCTTCCCTTCTTCTCGCCTCCCAGCCCACCCCGTCCCCAGATTGGCTCCCCCAACCACTGGTGCCTGGCCTAGTCGCCGACAACATCCCTGGCTTGCCCTTGCCTCCTACATCTGTGCCGGTGAGTGCATCCTTTGAAGACCCTCCTGGGGCTCTGTCCTTTGGCTAAAATTGTTATTTTGGGTCCTCGTGGCCTGGCCTTGCTTACTCGCTTACTCAAGTAGTATATCCTGATTCTTCCCTTCCTCCCGCCTCCCAACCCGCCCCGTCCCCTGATTGGTTCCCCCAACCACTGGTGCCTGGCCTAATCACCAACAGCGTCCCTGGGTCGCCCTTGCTTCCTACATCTGTGCAGAGAGGAACAGATGGCCCTTCCTTCCTCCACCCCCCTCCACCCACCTCCCAGTGCTCCCTCCACCCGTGATTGGTCAGTTCTCTGGTTTTAACGGGCCCTCCCAGGGCAGCCCTCTGCCCGTGCAGCCCCTGCAGCTAAGGGCCCCAAGGCAAAGAGCGACTCCACCAGAGACAGCTCCAAGGTGTGTCTGCAGGTGTCCGCAGGGGACGCCAGTAGCCAGCCGTCAACCAGCAACAACCACAAAAGGAAGTGTGGCATGGGCGGGGAGCAGAGCAATTACTCTACTCCAGAAAACCTGTGCCACTCTATATTACCCTACCTTAGAACAGTGAATATTAGCATCTGCCACATTTAGATAAGAATTGTGACCATTAGCCTCAAATGTCATACTATTTAGAACATCAGCCTGCATCGCTTCTAGATATGATATGATATAATATGATATGATATGATATGATATGGCATTTATAATGTGCCTATACACAAGTGTTTCAAGGAGCGACGAGGCAAGGGAGGGGGAATAAAGGGAACACAGACAACAATCCTACTAGGCCAGGTGTCATTCAGATTGCGCAAGTGCATGGAAAGGGGGAAAAAGGGAAAAGTGCGAGGGGGAAGGGAGAGGGGAAAGTGCAGTTCACGGGATAGTAGAATAAATAAGATAAATAAAACGGCCAGCTGCTGGCAAGTGCAAGGTAAGTGCAGATATAAGTGCTGGTAGGGGGACTGTAGGGATACAGAAAACAGTCTCCGGGTGCACGGGTTGCCAGGGAGGCAGTGCAGGTGGGCAACTGGCTGGGCCTGGGCCCGAGATCAGAAAGGGTGGCCAGGTAACCAGTGCAGTTTCAGTCAGGAAAAGTATAATTTAATGTCAGCAAGCTTCGCACTGAGATGGAATTCTGAATGTTATCATGCCTCAAACTTAGATGGAATTTTGAATGTTAGCATGCCTCCAACTTAATTGGAACTCTGAAAGTTAACACGCCTCAAACTTAGATGGAATTGTGAGTGTTAACACGCCTCAAACTCCGATGGAATTTTAATGTTGGCATGCGTCAAACTTAGATGGAATTGTGAGTGTAAACACGCCTTAAACTTAGATGGAATTGTGTGTGTTAACACACCTCAAACTTAGATGGAATTCTGAGTGTTAGCATGCCTCAAACTTAGTTGGAACTGTGAAAGTTAACACGCCTCAAACGTAGATGGAATTGTGAGTGTTAACACGCCTCAAACTTAGATGGCACTTTGAATGTTAGCATGCCTCAAACCTAGATGGAATTTTCGAATGTTAGCATGCCTCAAACTTAGATGGAATTGTGAATGCTAACACACCCCAAACTTAGATGGAATTTTGAATGGAAGCATGTTGCATCTAGATAAGACTTTGAAGATTGTTAAGGACAACACGTAGTCAGAATTGTCAACATTAGCCTTTGCCTCATCTAGATAAGACTGCGACTATTAGCATGTGCCATACCTAGACAGAATTGTGAATATTAGTATGTGCCACACCTGGACAGAATTGTGAACATTAGCCTGCACCGCATCTAGATAAGACTGTGATTATTAGCATGTGCCACACTTAGACAAAACTGTGATATTAGTACGTGCAACTCTGGGACAGAATGGTGAATATTAGCCTGCGTTGCATCTAGACATGACTGTGAATATTAGTATGCGCCACACTTAGACAGAATTGTGAACATTTGCCAGCGCCGCATTCGCTCTGCAGGACTATCAAGTCTAGGTCTATCATCCATCTCTTTCTACTATAGGTATTTAGCCTTGTACTCAATTCGCACTGTTGGGTGCAGGCCTCTCTCCCACTATACAGGATTCACAAATCTAGCTATATCTGGCCTGGTACTCAAATTGCACTGTTAGGTATAGGTTCTAACTCGGTTTAGTCACTGTTAGGTGTATGCTGTAGCTCTGTTTATTCCTGTACTCAAATCGCATTGACAGGTTTAGGCCTTCCTCCCACCATGCAGGACTCTCAAATCTAGCTGTGTCTAGTCTTGTACTTAAATTGGTGTAGGCCTCCCTCCCACTATACAGGACTCTCAAATTCTAGGTGTAGCCCCCATTTTGCTTAATATATCAGATACCTGCTACAGTAAGAAAGCCAGGCCCACTGGTATAGGCCTCTCAATTCACGACCTAGCCATACATCGCCCCAGCCGAGCAACCTCGCAGCCTATGGTACGTATATCTCACACCACTAGCGTGGACACAGGCCACAGGCATGGCCAAGCATCCAGGCATGATAGCATACGGCTACGGCTAAGCACATCCGGCCTAGTGCACACATAGCCGTCCAGACTGAAACACCCGATGTACCTCAACACCTCTACCACTAGCATGCGGCGACCAACACCTGAAAGGAATTTGGTATAGTCGAGCCACATAAACTCTCTCAACAATAGCATTCCATCTCTAAACCCTCAACAGAACCCACCCATGTGCCTGACCTCTCCTGGGCTGCTTAGTCGAGCCTTGCCAGCCACCCAAGTCCTAGATCGGCAACATGCACACATGCATCAACTAAACTAACCCCCTAGAATTTTCCAACGACATCGACTACGGTCACCAAGGTTGTTCAACCAAGGAAAAAGTGCATTGAGACCACACAAGTGAGGAAAGAGTGCTATATAAATAACAAAATACAATACAATACAATATGTTGATCAATTCTCAATCAATTGTCCGCCTCGCATAACTGCAAGCTGCAACTGGTGAGGTGTACATACTTCATCAGCACCTCGGTCCCCAGGACCTCCACCTTCTGTTGGGTGAAGCTGGGGTTTCCCAACCCAGGAGGTGAGGAGGAGGAATAATTCCAGAAAGGTGGAGAGTCGTTCTGGGGTGTGGTTGGGGGTCAGGGTGGCAGGTGCTGACTGCATAGTGGGAGCAGTCATGGCTGGCAGTGAGGCAGGTACGTCATCCCCACTGGGGTTGTCCACAGGTCCCATGTGGGTGGATGTCCCCTGCCTCCCCGTCTTCCTCATCTGGCATCTGGGGAGGTCATGTGCAAGAGTGCCAACGATGTCCGAAACAGGGGCGGGGGGATGTTGCACTTGGCAGGGTGCACTGGTTCCGGTGGGCCTGCTGGAGTCTTGCTAGGCCCTGGTGCACCCTCCTCATGGGCGCCTCTGGATACTTAGGCACTTTCATCCTCAGTGGTGGCCTGCCTGCCCCTGCTCCTTCGTGGTCCTCCTGCACAGACCAAAGGGTCCCTCCTGTAAATTTGTCTCATCCCTGCCTCCACAGCATTTCCTACTCCCTTCCACGTCAGCTGTCAACCATGTGTACAGGCACGGTCAGCCTTTATATGTCAAGGGAGGCCTCTGGTTGCTCACTGCTGTTATGGCACCAGACAGATCCGTAACTTATGCAATGGGGTGGTGTGCAATCCATTTATGACTGGGTGCATCCACGACTTCTACACGTGTTCTGGGAGTAGTGCATGCAGGGAGCTTGGACTCTTCGATGCACATATGGTGACAGACACACAAGTATACATGCAGGTACCAAAGGACACGCGAGACAGCATTGGCATGTTTGTATGCTACCTATGTGTTCCACCTCTATTTGGAATCAGTAGTTTGTGTTGCACGCATTTAACCGACAGGACAGTACCATGTACTCGGCGCCCTCTGCACATGCTGGAGACGGTTGATTCTGTCAGTCAAGAATGTGATGCACTCTTCATACATGGGCACCTGAGGCATATGCCATAATTTACATTTGGTGGTGGGCCGCTGGCGTGTATGTGTCATATGTACCTAGGAGTCATGCCATTGAGAATCACCTGTCCTTGGGGAGTGGTGTGCAGCAGACATTGTCCACTGGTGTGTATGCCTGCCATGAGACACAGGCATCTTTGTTCATAATCTTGACATTCCCATTGGGCGACATGAAGTGTTGATGGTTTTCCTAAGACTGGTGGATGTCTGTGTGTCTGGTCGCCACATCTCGTGGCCCTGGCCCTGTGTACTGGACACATCTTTATGTGACTTTGCCGCAATGTGATTCAGATGCATGCATTGACAATATGGCACAACCTGCGTCTCCTTGTATGCACATCCATCATGGACATGACACAGGTGAGTGGCTCACATGTGAAATGTGACTGCTGAGTGTTTGTTGAGCAACGTTGCATGTGGCAACATAGTCTGATTTGAACAGTGACACTGTTTGGCCACTCCTGCTTGTGACATTGCACTAGTTGGGTTTATGTGTGTGACCTATGTGTGTGACCTATGTGTTTGTATGTGGGTGATAGGTATACTGATGTTGCTATGTACGGGGATGAGACTGGAATACTAGACAGCATTCAATGTTAGAGTGATGATGTGTGGATCTGTTGAATGGATGCATGACAACTGCTGAAACAATGGAGAGGTACATGGACCATTGCGTTGGGTTAGGTTGATGTGTGTAGTAAGGTTGAATGTGCTGTGTATGTGAATGGTTGTGGCTCCTTGTTCACATGTTCACAATGTGTCCACCATCTCAGGTATCCTCTTCTCCATTCCGTGCTTTTTTATCATCACCTCCAGTCTTATTTATAATACCAGGTGTGCCTCTGTTGATGTCTCCAGGGTCAGTGCCCAGCCTGAAGACATGTCACTGCATCTCAATGGAGTTCTGATTTGAGACGTTAAGCTGGGTGGAGAAGCTGGTGAGTTCCTGTGTGATGTCCCACCCTACCTCGGCCACTGTCTCCACTACTGTCTCCACCATCAGCTGCTGCTGGTGCAGGAATTCACTGAGTCACTCGGGCTGCTCCACTCCTGATGGCCCCACAGGATGTGACAGCGATCGTGCATCCTGAGGGTGGGGTGTGGTGGCAGCAGCGGTTGTGGTTGAGGTACTTGGAACACACCACGGGTGAGGCACCATCTTGGAGTGATGGTGCAGGGACATAAGGTGCATGGATTCTCCTCTGTTATCGAAATTCCACCACCTGTGCGATAGGCATGCTGTCCTCGGCCAGCACCTGTGATATTGCCAGGTGGGGCGAGTCACAGGCACCTGTGTCCCGAAGGCGATTCTGCACAGCGATTCTCCTTTGTGGGGCAGATATGCTTCCCCTATTCCTCCCCCTCCTGGGCCTCATTGGTGGGCACACTCTGGACAACCAGGTGTTGTACTGCCTCCTCACTGCTGTCAGATCAATCCACTGAGGCCCCTCCCTCCGTAGTCATGGCTGCTAAGTTGAAAGAAAATGAGACATATCACTCTGTGACATTGTAACAATGTGTGCAAATAAGTTACATTACAGTAGTGACGTCTTGATATATCCTGGCATGCATGGGGCCATCATGAACCTTCCCATTTCACTGTCCATCCACTGTTGTGGTCCATGTATGGATGAGCAACGTAGACACTTGGTGCTGCCATTTGAGATGTGTGGTGCATGTGAAGGCAACGTGGCAATGTGTCAGATGTTTGTGTGTGTTGGTATCGTGACTTGTTGCATGGCTAAGCATGTATGTGAAACTGCCTTGCATTTATATGTCATGTCCCATGTGTCCATGTGGCTTGATGTCAGACGGTTATTGGGCATGTCGGTGTGTCAGTCGTGTGTGGCATGGCTTGATTGGTGGTGTTGTTGGAGCTCACGCACAGGTAGTGTGGGATACGTTGATGTTTAGCAGTGCAAATGTGGCACATGTGCCATGGTGGAATGCTCCATTTGAGTGTATATGAGACGTCCAGGCTGTGTGTGTGTGCTTTGTGGAGTGGGTGATGTATGTGCCTGTGGTGTTGTTGTTTTCCGTGAAGGATGCCGACTTGTGTGTGAAATGGTAATGGGTGTTGTGTGGACATCTGAGTCCAGGTCCATAAGTAGTGTGTGTGCTGTGGTGTGTCCATCGCACCGTAGGATGTTGCGGTGTACCTGAAATTATTATGGGCCATGGCCTGTGGGAATACATGTTGTGTTCCATTTGTGCCAATTGTGTTCATGTTTCCAATTTTGCGTGGGTGGCAGAGACGCGGATGCGAGTGATTGCGCAAAGGTGATGTGCTTACCATGGAAGTCCTTGCCTGTCGCTGTGCCTCGTATGCCAGTGCACACCTTCTCTGGACTGCGGCTCAGGGTCTTAAGTACCTTGGGCATCAGTTGCAACCCAGGCCGGTTGTTCTCCTCCGAGAGCTGGGGCGACAGTGAATTCGGTGCATTTCAGTTTGACCTGGTGCATGTCATCCAACCACTTCTTTTTCAACTCCTCTATGGTATATTTCTCTATGCCCAGGGTGTTGAAGGCATCTGTGATTCTGACCCAGTCGGCATCCCACTAGTTATGCATGCTGCAGTGTCCAGGTATCCAGAGCATGGTGGTGCAGTGACTGTGGATGAACTTCACATTCATGTCCACATCTCCTTCAGTGAAGTTCATCTTGCGCTTGACCTCGTTGGCAGCTTCCATTGTGCTGGACACCACAACCTCTGCAGCGATTGCCGTCAGTGGTTTGGTGGTTTATATAGATTGTCAGAGGTGGAGGTGGGGTAGTTTGGCGCTGATTGAGATGTGTACATCATTTTATTTTCTGTTGTCAAGTATTTTTTGATGCATTGGTTGAGTGAGCGCATAGGTGTCGGGTCAACCATGTGGTCAGGGAATTCTCTTTTTCTGAGCGTGTACCTTGTTTGCTGATTGTGGTTGAAAGGTTTATGGATGGGGTTGCATGTGAGGTCACGTCGTTATGTGCATTTCGTGTGTTTGTATCTTGGTATGTGTTGGAACATGTCTGTGTCACTGTGTGATGTGTATGTCCTGTCGGTGCTGGTTCTTTCTTGGCCATGTCGACATAGAAAGAGTAGTCCTGGCATTGGTGTTACATTTGGCAGAGGTTATGCAATCCGTTGGCGTAATTTCCGATTTGGGAAGTACGACATGTAATGTTCAAGTGTCGGAGCCGTGATTTGCACGGCTTTTCTGATTCTCCAGCACACATGGTATGAGCGTTTCTGCGGCGTGTGTCCTGTGATTGGTGGCGTATCAGTGGGGCGCGGGCCTATCTTTGGTGGGTGTCAGTAGGTGTGTCCCTAATTTTTTGAGTGTTTCCGTGGGTGTGTTCCAGTTTTGAGGGGGTGTCGGGGGCGTTGGGTGACTTGGCGTGTGTGATGCCCCCAGAGTGTACTTTGAGAGTATTTACTAAACGAATGCAGCTCTTGGGATATGTGTGTCGAGTGTTGTAACTAAACCATGAAGTTGATGAGGTACGTTTTGTGAATGATGCATGTGTTTGTGTATTTGCACATTGAGTGCCCTGAGTATGATGAAAGTGTATACAGGAAAAAAATTCTCGGGTGCAAAGTAAAGCTGTTTGTCAGGTTTGGCCAAATATTTGTTTTTCGCCTTCACTTGTGCTGGCGTGTGTTCGGCCGACGGAAGGTGTATTGGCTATTTTGTGGTATTCGCCCTTTTTCTCAGCGAATCACATCGGACTTATGTCTGACTATGTGCAAGTTGTATGTTCTGCTACTTTGCTGGGTCGGACTTGGTAAATTTGTTTTTTTGACATAACTTACACTGCATGACTTTTCACGTAACTTATGTGCAAAAAAGACACAGGGCCTCATTATGAGGTTGGCGGTAACCCGACGGTACCATCCGTGGGTTGCCGCCAACCCCGTAAGACTGTTTCTGCCACCTGAGATCCCAGTGCCGCGGGACATTACAAGTCCCAGCGTCCTGGGATCTCAGGCGGCGGAAAATGTTGTTCCCCATTCCCATAAAGTCGGATGGGACTCTATAGGAGTAGGGACACGGAAGCACCGGCACTGTTGCTAATGGTGCCGGTGTTTCCATGACAACTGTGCATACCGGGGCCACTGTGCCCGGCAAGTCAGACCTGCCAGGAGCAGAGTGTAGGGAACTCCTGGTGGCAACAGTAAAGGCAGACACAAGTGATCGCAGTTCAAGGGTGTTTATTGAACTGTATAAATGGGTAAGACAAATGCCTAATCTAAACCTAAATCTAAGATGGGAGCAAGCTACAACCATCAAATAATAATAATAAGGCAGTCCTAGTGGTGTCTTGTCAAATAAAAAGGGCCTACACAAAAAAAAACTATTGACAATCCTTACCACTGAGGTACCAAATAATGTGGGATAATGGTCATCAGAAAAGAAAGAAGTGTTCTCAAAATAATAAGTCAGGATGGTATGGCTGGGGTCTCCCCTAGACATGTATTTAGCACGGGACAAGGCGGTACTCCTGAGCACAGCACACTCCTGGGCCTCGCCAGCATGAGGTTACAGTTTGTTTACAAAATATCAGGGCCTTCTGTGGCCAAGTCTCTTTCTCACAAAGTCTCTTACCTCAGAGGACCTGATGTGTTACAATCAACAAAAACAAAATGTTCCTTCAATAAATATTAATGGGATGATTACTCTTCACCTTAGAATCCCCCTCTGCCAGGCTCCGATCCCTCGTACAATGTGGGCCTCCCTCCGTCGTGTTCACTACTGCCTTTTATTCACAATGTAACCTTCAAGAGTCTCAATGTCTTTTTAACAACCATTCACTGCAAGCATCCCTCAGCTGGGTTCACATTTGCCAAATACACAGTTCACTTTGCTTTATCAAGATGCGTGAGTCGCTCTCCTTAGCGTTTCCCTTGGCATCCCTCTGTTGGGTTCACATAGTCATTCTAACACATGATTTGAACACTATCAGCAGAAAGCAGGAGTTCCCTTCCCCTAGCTTTCTTTCAGCATCCCTCCGTCGGGTTTGTTTATGTTTGTTTATTTATTTATAAAGTGCACCAAACCGTGAGGTATCTGGGCACATTGCATAGTTACGGAAGATACATGCAGCATAGTTTCATAGGATACATACAGATAGGACAGTAAAACAATTGGAAATATTTACAATACATTACAGGAGTATATACATGTTACATTCTGATATTTACAAAAAAGTCAGATTAGTGCATTGCTAAGGATAGGAGCGAGGATATTGTGTTCTTCCTAAAGCTAAAGTAGGACAGTTCGGTTCATAGGTCCACAGGTAGTGAGTTCCAAAGTTTCGATGCCATAACTGGAAAACTGATTCCTACTGCTTTTTGCAGTTTAAATCTAGGTACATTCATGCATTAAGAGTATGATGTTCTGGTAGGGCGTCTGAGTTTTTTTTGACAAATTTGTCGGCAATTTGCCGGCAAGATATTTGGGGGCAGAATTGGAGAGACATTTATGCATAAGAGTAAAAGTTTTGAATTTATTTCTGTCTTTAACTGCCAGCCAGTTTGTTCTCCGTCTATTATCTGATATATGTTGGGTTCTAGGAATATTGAACACACTTCATAGAGCATTATTCTGAAGAATTTGTAATTTGTTCACTTGTAGTTGCTCGAGCCTAAATATAAGGCATTACAATAGTCTATTTTTGATCAAATTAGAGCTCTGGCCAGTATGGTACGGCTATCTGTTTGTATGAAAGTTTTGCACGCATTGATTAATTTGCATGTGTCTGTCTCCTCAGAAAGCGGGGTTCCCTTCACCTAGCCTTCTCTTGACTTCCCTCTGTCGGGTTCACAATTGACACAGTTCACAAAACAGTCCCTTCAGATCACTTAGGTTCACTTCTTGTCTATGTTCAGTTCTCAGCCCCAGTCAGGCTTTTGTTAAAGCCGCAGCCAGGATATACACAGTTCTGTTAACATACTTTACTGTGCTTTCCTTCTTGTCAATGTGTTAGAGACTTTCGATTGTACAAGGGGTTTGACTCAACCCTTGTATGACCCCTCTGACTCCTCACGCCAGCCTCTCCTAGGGCCTCCTGGTACACGTAGTTTCAACAAAGGGGACCAGCCAGAGTCCTTCGAATGAGCTCCCACGTGGTCACTGAACTTTCTTTCAAGCTTTCACACACAGCCCGGTTTACTATCAGCTCTCCCTGACCCACCTGCTGTGCAGAACACGCTGGCTTCACTTTTGCCACTGGAGTCAAGGATCGTACCATGGAGGCATGCGCTTCTACCCACCATTCGCCAGCTGTAGTTCCCGGTCTTATGATTCTTTTCCTGGAGGCTTGGTGGGACTGGGTTGAAAAGGGCAAGGGTACATCTCTCCTTGTCGTCCTTTCAGGTCTCACCACCTTTCTCCTCCGTTTGGACTGCCGAATCGGAATTATGGCTTCCTCGTGCATTTGGTCTTGCTCGTAGGGTGCTCTCGTGCTCCGCCTTTTACCTTGTGGGATAGAGAAAGGGCCATCAGGTGTGTGTAATTATTGTCAATTGCCTGACTTTGCCTGACCCTTGTGTTGGGACATGTCAGGTAAACGGCTCTGGAGTTAGTTTGTTGTCTTTCGTGGTGTAAGAGTGTTTGTGTTGGAAATGGGGGGGTGGAGTTTCTAGATATTCTAAAGGGTTAGGATGGGGAAAAGGTGTCATAAGGAAGAGGATACTGCATCTCACCCTTCTATGTCCCACTTCCACTCCCAGAGGACCCCTCATCCAAGTGATCCTCCCCCACTGGTCCACCCCCAGGAAATGGATCCAATAGAGATGGCTGTGTCCTGGCCACCTGGATGAGTTATCCCCGGAGACTAATAAGTGAGACACCTTCAGGTTTCTCACATAGGCCCCAGCAGGCACAGTTGTAGTCTGCCGGCCAAGAATGGGTGCCGGTACATTGCTAAATGCACCCTTAATTCTGGCCTGGCAGACTTGTAATGAAGCCCATAGTTAGTAAATTTGGGCCGCACATATATATATATTACACGGCCCACGGTAGTGGCTGTGTAGTTATGGTTAAGTTGATGTTTCCATAGGAAGAGCACTTTTTGGGTGGCCTATAACTCCGCTCCCCCTGGATGAATCCTCACCAAGCTTTGCTGAAAAAGTACATGGGCCATTTCATTTATTTTTGCAAAGTTTGGTGAGATTTGGTTCAGGGGGGGCAAAGTTATAGGGGGGGTCCCAAAATGTCTTTTTTCCCATAGACTGAATGGGGGAAAACCTTTGCTTACTCCTACAGCCAAAACCGCTGGATGGATTTTCACCAAATTTGCAGCAAGGGCAGCGGCTTGGTCCCAAAAGTGTCTTTTGTAAATTTGGTGAAAATCCGTCCAGTAGTTAAAAAATGACCAAAAAGTATGTCAAAAAAAATTTGTGATATCTATGTTCGGTCTGCAGACACTTCTCCCTGTTCGCTCTACCGACAGTGTCCTGATTGGTTAAACAGCTTGGTCATGTCCGCGGACATACGATGTGTCTGCTGATTGGATGGTGAAGAGAGTGAAGTGCATCAGATTTTTGGAAACGCCCGCCATCTTGTATCCACGGACGTCCGCGGACAGCGCGGTGTCAAATGGTGGGGAAATACAATTTTGGCAAGTGTGTTGGTCTGTAAGACTGTTTGGGGATGGTGGGGGGGTAAGAGATGGTTCGAATATTGTATCTATTTAGGTGGTAGGCACCGCTGTTGTGTTCGTTGTGTCCGCGGACAGTAGTGCTGTCCTTGATGTCCGTAATCGTCCCATATGGGAATGTCCTAAGGACACTATACCTGTCAGTACTGTTTACAGGCAAGTTGAAACTGTTCTAAGAACACACGCGGTGTCCGGGATGTCTGCAAATAAATGAAAATGGAGGTGTCCTGAGGACACTATACCTGTCCGTACTGTTCGCAGGCAAATTGAAACTGTTCTCAGAACACACGCCGTGTCCGGGATGTCCACAAATAAATGAAAATGGAGGTGTCCTGAGGACACTATATCTCTCCGTACTGTTCGCAGGCAAGTTGAAACTGTTCTAAGAACACACGCAGTGTCCGGGATGTCCACAAATAAATGAAAATGGAGGTGTCCTGAGGACACTATACCTGTCCGTACTGTTCGCAGGTAAGTTGAAACTGTTCTAAGAACACACGTGGTGTTCGGGATGTCCGCAATTAATCAAAATGGATGTGTCCTACGGACACTATAACTGTAAGTACTGTTTGCAGTCAATTTGAAATTGTTCTAAGAACACTAGTGGTGTTCGGGATGTCCGTAATGTTCACAGGCAAGTTGAAACTGTTCTAAGAACACACGCGGTGTTCGGGATGTCTGCAAATAAATGAAAATTGAGGTGTCCTGAGGACACTCTACCTGTCTGTACTGTTTGCAGGCAAGTAGAAACTGTTCTAAGGACACCAAAGGTGTCCGCGGACATTAAAAATGCCATGAGGCCTAGTTAAAAATGTTTGATTCTATGGGTGTGATCATAGTTAAAAATGTTTGATTCTATGGGTGTGATCGATGGGTGTGATATGCTGCGGTGGTTGCCGCCAGGGCCTAGAATCTTGGGTATATGGTCATGCACCCAAGACTCTAGGCCCTGGCGGCAACCACCGCAGCATATCTCACCCATCGATCACACCCATAGAATCAAACATGGGTGTGATGTATGTGTGTGATATGTTTGTCCTCAAGACCGAAGTTATAAGTACTGAAGTTATAAGCTACTATGGGTGTGATATGTTGTGGTGGTTGTGGCAGGGTACGTGGGTGAAGGCTGTAGGCTGTAGGCTGTAGGCTGTATACTCAATACTCTAGTTCTTGACCACAACCACTGCACCATAATACTGCCATAGATCACACCTATAGATTAGATTATCTTTCAAAAGGTTTCAATTATACTTACTGCATGATTTGTTGACATTTGATACATTTTTTACATGAGTTTGGTACCTGGAGGAAGTATTCTTTTTCAAGTTCTGTGATAAAAGAAAAGAGCCTGTTAGTGTATGTATTCTATAAAGGCTTATTACATGTCATAATAGATATTTCAGTTTTTTTTTTTACCCTCATATTTGGTTTACAAACCAGTGTACTGTGCATGTTGCTCAGTTTCTGTGTTTGTTTTTTTAATCATTGTGTCTGTGGGGAAAAAAAAATCCTTGTCGGATTAAAAAACCCTTTTTTGTTATGCTAAAGTCTATTTGTTTGTTTCCTTTCAGTGTTTACTTCTTGTTTCCGGTTGCAGATTTCTGAAGCAGTTACATACCTGTTGGCGTATTGTAACTGTCTATTTTTTGTTACAATTTATTGGTATTCGTTTATCTCTTTGGTTGTTATACAATCTTGGGCTAGTTAAACACCTGTTGGCGTATTCTAACAGTTTATAGTTTTTTCATTGAATTTTTTTTTAATGTTGAAGTACAGATTAGTTATTATGGGGGTAATTCATAGAATTCCGCGCACAGCGTATTCATGGATTGTAGCTACCAAAAACAGCCGTGGCGCACAGTGGCGCAGCAACCCTGCAGCAGCACCAGTTATGCTCCCAAGAACGCCCCTTGCGCAAGGAAAAGCCATCAAAATCCCCAATCCAGCACAAAGGGCTGTGCTAACCCTGTACCAGTATACAGGGCCGCCACACAGCACACAGCAAGCGGGAAACGTGTATTACTGGGGTTCGCGGGGAGTCTCACACGCGATAGGCCCTGTGCGAGTGGGGTACGTGTATTCCTGGGGTGTGCGGGAAGTTTCAGACGCGATAGGCCCTGTGCGAGTAGGGTACGTGTATTCCTGGGGTGCGCGGGAAGTTTCTCACGTGATAGGCCCTGTGCGAGTGGGGTGCGTGTATTCCTGGGGTGCGCAGGAAGTTTCACACGCGATCAGAGCGGGGTACGTGTAATTCAGGGGTGCGTGGGAAGTTTCACATGTGATTTCGCTGTCATGCCCCCCAGCCAGGTCACATGTCACCTTGCACTACTGATCACCAACTCATGTCTCCCAGCACCCCCACCCCCCAGCAGTCAGGGTCACCTGCCAGCAGGCCCCCACTCATGTCCCCCAGCACCCCCACCCCCCAGCAGTCAGGGGCACCTGCCAGCAGGCCCCCACTCATGTCCCCCAGCACCCCCACCCCCCAGCAGTCAGGGGCACTTGCCAGCAGGCCCCCACTCATGTCCCACACAAGTCCCCCAGCACCCCCACCCGCCAGCAGTCAGGGTCACCTGCCAGCTGGCCCCCACTCAGGTCCCCCAGCACCCCCACTCCCCAGCAGTCAGGGGCACCTGCCAGCAGGCCCACGCTCATGTCCCCCAGCACCCCCACACCTCAGCAGTCAGGGTCACCTGCCAGCAGGCCCCCACTCATGTCCCACTAATGTCCCGCAGCACCCCCACCCCCCAGCAGTCAGGGTCACCTGCCAGCAGGCCCCCACTCATGTCCCTCAGCACCCCACCCCCCAGCAGTTAGGGGCACCTGCCAGCAGGCCGCCACTCATGTCCCACTCATGTCCCCCTGCCCCCACGTCATGACAATCCTCAATCATGGGCCTAATGGCCAGCCACATCACACCCCATGCCACCCCCGCCCAAAGACCCAACCAAGTATTGCATCCACCCACATAGAAATGCCCATTACATAATACAACCCGAATGGCAAGTATGTAAATGAACACATGTCCATCACACACACACAATGGGTGCAAGTGAATGTGAAAACCCACATCATGACATGCATGAAATCAATGAGAGAATACCACACACCGAAGTATAAAACAAAAATGTATTGAATCCAAAATGAATGTAATGAAAAGAAAACACACAATAATGTGAAGAAGAAATAAAACGCAGCATGTCCAGAAAATAATCAAAAATATGAAATCAGAAACCAAAGAAATCCAAATGAAAATGTGTCCAAAGCCTCAGTCCAACAAAGCAAATCCAAGGGAAAAAATAAGTGAAATCCATTGCTCCATGGTGAAAGGAAAAGAAAAAAAAGAAAATCCACTGTTCAACTATATACAAATCACCAATCCAGGGTCCATGAGCCCAACAAATGAAATGATACCTACAAAAAAGACTACCTAATAAAGAACTATATACAAAAACGTTGTGCATTGTCCAATCGCCCCAAAATAAACAAAAACAGAAAGGAAACCTAACACTATCTAACTATTTACAATGGCAGCGGGCTAGTCCGACGGCTCACTTATTGATGTCCCGGGCCAGGGCATCATCGAACTCCCGCTCAATGTCCTGGAGGCGGTCCTCTTCCATGGCCCGAGGGTTCGCAGGGACGATGACATATTCACCTCCAACTCCCTGTGAATTGCCTCGAGGCACTCGGCCCGCCTCAGGGCCCTCCGCATGAAGTTCTCCACCCTGAACATTGTGAGCCGTGCCTCTTCTGCCCGCTGCCGCTCTGCATCTATGGTGTGGCCCAACCGCTGCCACATGGAAGACACTTGAAATACGGGGTCCTCCTGCCCTATGGGCGATGCCTGCCCCTCCGATGTTGAAGGCCCCGAGCCATCATTGCTCCCACCATGTTGCTGCTGCTGTGACTGTGCCTGCGCCCTGGCTCTTGCTGCCTGCACGTCCTCCTCCAGCTGCGGTGCAGTTGTTGTGGTGGCCACCCCTGCTGGACGTCCGACTCCCGACTGTGGCAGGAATGTGTCTTCCACCAGCCTGGCCGCTGGGTCTGGGGCAGCTCCACAGGGTACCCAGGTGACACATGGGTGGGAAGAATGCATGGAGGACGACTGGCACGTAGGGGGTTCAGGTGAGGAGGGGGTCGCAAGAAGGTCCAGCACACGGAGGAATCCAGCACCAGTGACCCGTCCCAGTAGGTCAACGTGGTCAAAGAAGCTTGCGAGACGACATGCAGTCTCTCCACGAAAAGACTGCAGGTCACCTCGCATGCCACGTTGACGCAACGCTTTCCCACTCAGGATAGGCTCAACACGGTACCGGATAGCCATGTCTGCAGGGAGAGGAAGGCCAGTTGGTGTGCGCTCATCCCCTCCCTGAAAACGGGTCTGGACGTAGGCATCCCTGCTAGTGCCAGATGATGCAGTGACAGGATCAGGGACAGGATTACACACAGGCACCTCTGCGGCGGCCTGTGCTGCCTCCTGTCCCTGCCCCTGCACTGCACCACTAGCACCAGTGGAATCCCCACCTCCAGACCCCATGTGTGTCCCTTCCGCGGCCTCCTCCTCCACCAAACCCCCCACCAACCTGGATGACTCTGTGCCATCTTCCTCCGTTGGACCCTGTGGGGTCTCAGCTGCCCCTTCTGCTGCTGAGGAGTCCACCTCCAACTTCTGCCTCTTAGACCTACCCTCGGAAGCTGCGGCCTGGGAAGTGGCACCAGACTCCTCACTCCCCAACGAGATGACAATCTGGGAGGGGAGCCGGGCCTTGCGTCTCCAGCTGGTGGTGCGATCCCTGCCGCTGTGCTCCACAGCAACCTCTCCGCCCTCTTCATCAGTTGACGCTGCAGACAGGGAGAGATAAAACACAGACACCAGGGCACTGTACAATGGACTGATACACACATGACAGTTGCACATGAGTGGCAGTGTCAAACTTCAGACATGGCATCACACTCCACGACACACATGCCATTTCAACTCACACACATGAGCATTTCCACAGCAATATTGCACCAGGCAACAACATCCATACACATACAACAGCATGAACAGCCGAAGGTGAGCCTGACATCACATGAAACACAGAGAGTGCACTAGACATGCACACACGCCACCACACTTACATGCATGTCTACATCTCCTCCAACTGTCGCAGTGATACGATTGCCATACATGTCACATCTGGAATTCAGCCTTCTACATATCAGTGTCACGTGCATCCATGTTGCATCACAGTTGCACACTTGTCAAATACACACACATGCACATGTACACAGTGCCGATACATGCAGCAGGAACCACCATCCATGTGTGACACCACAACCATGCCAACGTACATACACAGAAATTCAAACATGTGTGCTACCACACCTGCATTTGCACAGCATGCTTACCAACACATACACCATCCATGTGTCTCACACATGAGAGGACTTGCATGTGGCAGCCTAACGCCCCTGTTCATACACATCCCTACATGGCCCTACGAAAATACATGTGCAACCTGCACACTACTGGCACACCACCACACGCACCGCGTCCAATCAGTATGCATGTACACTTACCACTCGACTCCAGACGGGTCTGCCTCTCAAGGACCTGGATGTGGAGCGCTGGGCATATGTGTTCCAGGGCCCTCATCCGGTGGTCGGACAGGTGGTCCCGGCGCCCTTTGGCATCCGCTGCCTTCAAGAGGCGCCGGGCCTTGTTGAGGGTCCTGGACCTGAAGTCCTCCCAGCGCTTCTTGACATGGTGTAAGTCGCGAACTTCCACCCCCTCCGCGTTGATGGCAGTCACGATGTCCATCCAGATCCTGGTCCGTCCTTCATTGTCGGCGCGCAAACTTCCAAAGAGGGCATCATACTGCCCCAGGACTTGCTCCACCAGGACACCAACTTCCCTGGCACTGAAGCTGGTGGCCCTCTGCCTCTCCGGCTGGGTGGTTGCCAGTGGTGCCAGATGGTGTTGTGCCCGACATGGCAACCCCAGAGGCAGGAGTGGGTGGGAAACTGGGTCCTGGGGCTGGGCTGTGGATCGATGGTATCCCAGTCGGGAGTCTTCGGTTCCAGCAGGGGTGGTCACAGCAACTGCACCCCTGGCTGAGGTGCAGGCAGCAAATAGCAGGGCACGTGGGCAGCAGGCAGTCAGGCAGTAATTTGGCCTTTTGAGCAGGAGCATGGTCTTCCGCGTGTTGTTGCGTGGCCAGCTTGATACGGAGTGATTTGGCATGTGAAAATCTTGCACGTCAGCGTGTAATTTGAGGAAAGGCCCTTTGCGCGTAAGCGCGTCTGCACATGTACGCGGTTTCATTGGACCAAAGGCCCTTAGCGCGTAAGCGATTCTGTGACGTGACTCGCGCAGGCGTTTCCTTCGTGACGTGGCAGCACGCATGGAAATATTGCACGTCCGCGTTTAGATGCGTGTTATCCGAGGAAAGGGCCTATGCGCGTAAGTGACGTGACGCACGTGGACGTTTCCATCAACACGGGTGCATGTTCATCGTACTCGTCCAAAAACTGCACGTCCAATTGTCAGCTCGTGTAATTGAAGGAAAGGGCCATTAGCGCGTACACGCGTAAGTGACGCTGTACGTGTGGGCTGCTTTAAAAGGTACGTGTAGAACCCCATTCCCTTGTACGTGCTTTTCGTGGAGAGTGAGTGGGTGAATTTTGTACTTCTTGCCGGTTCACACGCGATTACTTCACAGCGTTTCAAGTTCGTACTCCCTGTTACCTCTGACAGCGTTCTTTATTCTTTTTGGGCCTGTTTCCTCAAACAGCGTTCACTTCTTCTTTTGTCCTGTCTCCTCAGACAGCATACAATTCTTCTTTTGGTGGGGGTGTTGCCAATGCGCACACGCACGTCTTTTTCACATTCTTTTTCCAGGCAGACGGTGAGTCGCACACGTATTTACCAACTGTGCTTGCCATGTGTGTCGCGTACCGCTTCATTTTTGTGTTTCTGGGTGCCAGAGCGTAGTGCGGGTTCATTTTTTCAAACACGTGGTCTACGAGGGGTTGCGTGCACATTATTTTTTGATTTTGGGCTGCCTGTGCGTTGCGTGACCCGTCATCTTCCCCCAGGGGTCACAGACAGCCTTGTTAGAGCACTAGGGTACGAATTCCATCTAGTACCCTACCCCTTTCACCCACAATTGCTCAAGACAATAGTTTACTGCAACTCCCATATGCACAACAACATCAGTGCCATGGTTGGGAGGTGACCAAGCAGTAAGGGAGGCAAAGGTGGCCGACCTTCAAAAGGTGGGCGTGGTGGGCGCGGTAGAGGACGTGGCCGGGATTTGCAGGGTGCCCCTAGACCCCCATGTGTGAAGGACCAATCAGGGACACCCATGCCCCCCCCATGGTTGAGGGAAACGTGTCTGACACCATCCAAGCTCAGCCCTTGTTGGACCAGCCCATTGTGGCACCTGACCTGGCACCTGACCTGGCACAGGATGACTCCCAGGCTGACTTCCAGGTCAGCAAGTCTAGGCCACATGTGGCAGTGCAAGTTGGTGTCACCAAGCTACGTGGGTCTGGGGCAGCTATGTCATCTGCTGCCCCAAGTAGGCAGGGTGGGGAGGCTGCAGGGGCAGCTGCAGCTCCATCCACCCCAGCTCTGAGTCTCCCAGTCAGGACAGTGTCGGTCCAGTCCATCAAACTGACGTTCCCCCTGCCAACATCACACTTCTGCCAATGCCTTTACCAAGGCCTATGGTCATTGTGCATTTGCACACTCCTACTACCCAGTCCACCGGTGCTTCTGCCCCTACTGAGCAGAGCGGCGTAAGCCACTCAGGCTCCGCTCCACCTTTGAAAAAGAGGAAGAAGGGTGCTCTGGCACAACAGGCTGAGACCCCAGACACGACTGCACACTCCGGCACGTCAAGGAAGACTAGCTTTAATGACCCGGAACTTGATGCACTTGTGACCTATGTGTCGGCACATAGCCACGAAATGTTGGTGACTGCAGGGTGCAAGACCACACCTGGTCAACGTAGGGCACACTGGCAGACCATCGCGGACCGCATAAGTGCCCTTGGATTTGTGAGGCGCACAGCTGATGATTGCTACAAGCGGTGGAATGATCTGAAACGCAGAGCAAAGAACAAGCTGGCCTCAAATCATGCCGCTACTCTGGTGACTGGCGGTGGGTCTCCACAAGAGGACAACAAACTCACTGAACATGAGTCTGTTTCTGGGACCTTCGTCACATACGAACAGATCAGGCCGATGGAGCATTGGGCTGCAGAAACTTTTTATTACGGCCTGTTTGCATGTGGAAGATGACTGGTGTTTCCTGTAATGTTAAAGTGACCAACCATTGATCAGCCCACAATGACTGTGTTATTGGACACTGGATGTGTTTCAGTGTGTGGCACATGCATATTTTGCAACATTATTCAGCATCAATCTTCGCATCATGTCGATGTGACATGGATGTGTGACAGTACTCATTCACTGACATATTGCTGTAGTATTGTAATTTACCGTGGCTATGCTACATGACATATGTGTGGTGGCATGTGTCATGTATGTGTATTGGACATGCCACTCATAGCCTGATGTGTGATGCCAGTGCTGCCCAACATGCTGCAAATGTGTTGCATATCCATCTTGCTCTCCCCAGTGTCTGCCTTTTTGACTTCACTTCCAACTCTTTGACAGTGCATGCATGGCAGGGTTATAGTCATGTGGGACATGTGTAATTCATGTACTGGATCTCTGGCTTGTCACGGCCTATGTGTGTGCTATGGTGCTCATGTCTGTTTCCATTTGTTGTCTTTCATGTTTATGCAGGTGATGACGCACTTTGTGCTGTTGAGGTTGAGGAGATGGTGCAGACCCAGGAGGAATCTCAGGCATGACCGGGCACCAGTGGGGGACGTGGTGTGGTGGTGGGTGAAAACCCAATGTTACTGCAGACCATACTTTCCAGGGGTGCCTCTGGGTGCACCTCCCCAAACCTCTATTCAGGTGCTGAGTCGGATGATTAGACTTATGTGCAGTCACAGGTAAGTGTTTCTGGCAGGGATCCTGTTCTGTCCAACCCACCTGGAGCAGGGGTAGAACCCTCTATGGGGATGTCAGTGTTGGTAGGTCCACCTTTGGCGGTTACGGATGCAGAGTCACACTCCACAGCATCTGATCCTGTTCCTGGGCCAGCAGATCAGAGGGGGAATGCAGTCCTGCAGCCTCAGGCAGTGCCAGCACAGCAAGGTGCAGATCGACTTGCCCCAAACAGGTGTGGTGCCCGTCGACGCGGTGGCCGTGCGCCACCAGGAAATACTGTATGGGAAAACTCCATGTACAGCATGGCAACCGAACAGGCAGCATCAGTAGAAATGATGGCTCAGGCAATGTAGAGGGTGACCACTTCCATTATCCCCCCTGAAAGGCAGATGGAGCAACAACAGCAGGCAACAGACTCCATTTGCCAATCACACAGGGAAGACATGTTGGCGTCCAACAGGGACCGACGGGTGGCACTGGAAACTCTGCACGAATCCATATCAATAGAGTCCCAGAGCCACATGGAAGCCCTGGGGGTAGAACTCCATAACCTCAGGCAGAGTCTGCTTGAACTTGAGGCTTCCCGAAATGTTAGGGCAGAACAGCAGCTGAGCAGCTCACACGTTCGCTCTCAGCTGAGCTGCATACAACACGTGAGGAGATCTGGGCATCACGCGAGGCCATGCGTGCAGAAATGCAGGCAACCCGTGATGTGCTGCATGGGGATCTCCGCACTTTAATCCTCCGGAATCAGACCTTCCAGACCCGCATGCTTGCTGCCATGGAGGACCATACCAGGGCTTTGCGTGGGCTGCCTCCCATAGTGCCACCGCCTCCTGATGCAGCAGCAGAGGATGAGCAGAGCGACAGCAGTTCTCCCACAATGGCACAGCCGTGCAGGCCATGAGCCCAAGGAGGTATTTTTTTTTTTGCAACATCCACGCAGGTGGGTGTTGGTGTGCACCCTGTCCTCGAACCTCCTGGGTGGCCTCCTCCACCCCTCCAGGCCCCCACATGCCCATTTTTTTTTTATTTTTTTTTTACAGTGTGTTGCCTTGTGTGGCTCCCGTGGGCATCCACTGTATTCCCGCTGGGCACATGCAGGTTTGTCCTGAGTTTGGGTTAGATGCTTGGGTTCGTGAGACACACACCCCTCCTGCTTCTCGTTTCCATGGGCTTGCAAAGGGTGTGACCAAGTGACAGTGAATTACACAGTGACGTTGGGCTCCCATGAGCTGTGTGGGCAGTCTGAAGTCACTACTATGTAGACATCCCTAGTGGATATTGTTGTTGTGTTGTACACTGCATGGTGTATTGATATATTGATATGTGCTTGTGCATCCATGTCTTCCTCCTAATCTGCAGGTTCCTTCCTCATGTCTTCACAAGGCCGTCTACTTTGCAGATGCAGTTCATGTTGTATGCAGTACACTGAGACATTTGCGTGGCAGCAACACTCTACAGTTGTAAGGGGTTGATGGGCTATGGGTATTCAGGTTGTAAGACTACCACTAGTTGAGCTTAGTACTGTCATGTTTTTGCATTTTTCCATGGTGTGTTGCAGCATTGTGTTGGTGGTAAGTATTTGGTAATGTGTTCTGTTAGTTATACATTACATGGAGCATATTGTGTGTGGGCAGTTTCCATTAGGGACAGTGTACTTTGTGAGACTTGTGTCAGGTCTTGTGCATTGCTTTGTTTGCTTTCACATTGCATGACATGCCATGGTGTATTTGGTGGTGGAGCTGGGGAGGGGTTGGGTGACATGGCGCTGTTCTCATGTTGTATTTAGCAAGGGGGTAATGAATTTCGCAGCATAGATGTATGCCTTTTGATGACACAGCATTGGTGGTGTTTGGGTAGGTAGGGATGCACACAATGTAACACTTCATGGTGACCAAATCCAGGATGGTATGGTTGTGACAGTTGAGTGTCCCTTATGTCATCATCATTGAATGTCTGCTGGTATGTGCCACGGCTGTGTGCACTCCACAGGGGTGTGATTTTAGGTGAAGTAATTAGCCACCATCTGCGTATGGGCTGCCTCACCACGTGCACTTTCCCCTCCCATGCGCAGCGGGCGTGCATGTGGTTGGGGATGTGGGGGCACCACCATGTCTACCGGCAGGCCCCGGCGTGTTTCAACATTGTACAGGACACATGCTGCCACTATGATCCTGCACAGTACTGGGGGAGCGTATAACAGCTGCCCACCAGAGCGGTCAAGGGAGCTAAAGCGTGACTTGAGCACTCCGAATGTGCGCTCCACTATGCCCCGGGTTGCAATATGGGCTGTGTTGTATCTTACCTCGGGTGGCATGGTGGGGTTCCGAATTGGCGTCATCATGTGGGTGCTCAGAGGGTAGGCACTGTCCCCTGGGGAGGTGGTGATGGGTATCATTAGTGGGGTTGTGACATTACTCAGTATCTGACATGCATGCATGTGCAGTGGCATTTATACTCACCAAGCAGCCATGTATCGCCATGCCGCCCAGCTTCTAGGTCCTGGTTTAGGGTTGACATTCTGTAAATGAAACTGTCGTGGGTGGACCCTGGATAGTTGGCAAATACTGAGGTGATGATTCCCTTGGCATCACATACTACCTGCACATTGATAGAATGTCAGTGCTTGCGGTTTCTATAGATGTGCTCAGATGCCCTGGGGGGAAGTAGAGCCACATGGGTGCAGTCAATGGCACCTAGCACTTTGGGGAACTGTGCCACCCCATAGAAATCCTGGACGGCAGCCTGCCTTTCTACAGGTGTTCTGGGCAGGTATATGTGCCTGCGGACTGATGGGCGTGCAGTCATGATGGCCAACACCTGGTGTAGGCAGCATGACTGTATGGCCTGTGACACCCCCCACTATAGCACTTGTCCACTGAAATGATCCAGTGGCCAAGAAGTGCAGTACATTGAGGACCTTCTCCAGGGGGCTGAGTGCTTGGGAGCACAGGGTGGGTGATGTAAGGTCATCCTCCCACTCACTCACCAGGTCGAGTATTATGTGAGGTGGAAACCTGTACCTCCCATACACCTGGTCGTCAGGCATCCCAAAAAGGCTGGTTCTGGGTGTAAAAAATCTGGGCCTGACTATCCTCCTCCTCCCCCTGCGGTATCCCACGACCTTCTGCTAGGAATGGTATATTCATCTTGACGTCTGAGCTTGTTTGTTGTTTGAGCACACTTTTATGCTGTGCGGGTCCACGTACGCCTGCTTCCTGCTGGCGTACGTTTTTCCGGATTAGCATGTCTTTTTTGGTGCACGCATTAGCCCCGTTCGATTCCATGAATACGTGTTGTAGACGCGCGTTTGGACGTTCTGCGCATTTGCCTCCTGTATTTCCCCCGTGACGCCCACATTTTCACGCGTTGTTCCCCATTCTGCGTGTTACGCCCCATGTTCCGCCTACTTTTGTTGTGTGCGCTGCGCTATGTGCGCTTAGCGCACGCTGTTTGGAGACGTGTGCGCCAGTGTGCGCCACACAGAATTTTAGCGCACATCCAGGGAATTACACGCACATGGACTTCCATGAATCGCTGTGCGCGGGTTTCACTGCGATTTTCGCACTTGCACTGCGATTCACACGCTTGCGCCGAAAATGTCAGCGCACATTAATTCCATGAATCGGCCTGTAAATTTTGGTTTTAAGAAGATTAAAAAAAGCGTTTTTAAGATTTGCTGGTAATCTCGGCTTTAGAGTAACCATACACATTTTTGTTGCAGATTTCTGAAGCAGTTAGATACCTGTTGGCGTATTCTAGCTGTAATTATTATTTTCTTTTTATTTAGTGGTATTGATTTATCTGTTTGGTTTTGCAAAATCTTGGGGCAGTTAGATACCTGTTGGCGTATTCTAACTGTTTTTTTCTTGTTATAATTTAGTGGTATTCATTTATCTGTTGGGTTGTTATAGAATCTTGGGATATTAGGATACCTGTTGGCACATTCTAACAGTTTATAGTTTTCTAATTGACTTTTGTTAATGTTTAAGTACACATTAGTTATTACATTTTGGTTTTAAGAAGATTAAATAAGTGTTTGTAAGATTTGCTGGTAATCTCTGCTTTAGAGTAATGGTACTATCATTACATTCGAACCATCCACATTTATTTTTTATATATGCAGTGTAGTGACCTGCATTGGTTGTGGCTCCTGTGTGGTAGATTATACCTATTGTTGTGAAGGTTTTTCGACCAAGTGATACTTGACCATATGTGAATCCAGTCAGCTGGCAGTTGTTTTTGCTACCATCTGCATTGTAACGTAGAAGCATTAGTATTTTTTTTTTTTTAATTTTCTTTATTTGTCTTGACAACACACCAGAAACCAACAAGGCGCCACATGGCACCAGCAATGAGCCAAAGAAACCAGCAACATACATAATGAGCAACACATCATGCGTCAATTACAGTATACAGAGAGCGAGGCAGCAGACTGGACATTAACAACTGTATCAGGGGAAGACATCATTCATGGGCAGCCTTCAGGGGAGGACACGACAGAGTTTGTGGGTGAGGCCATGGCAGCCATATAGTCCCAGAACTTCCACCAGATGTCTCTTGGCCTCAAGTGTGAGTGTTGTATTGCATTCCAGGATTCCTCAGTATCATGAACCCATGTAATTGACCTGAGCCATTGTGCATAGGTAGGGGCCCTGGGACGGAGCCAACACAACAGTATACAGCGAACTGCCAACAGCATGCCGAGACCTGCAAGTTTCTTAGAGTCGCGGGGTAGCTGTGGGAGATCATGAAACAGGCAGTGTAATGGGGTGGGGGCTATAGTGTGTTCAAGGATATCCGATAGTGTGGAGCAGACGTCTAACCAGAATTGGGTAAGACGGGGGCAGTGCCATAACATATGAATGTAGGAGGCTCTATCCATGCCACACCTGGGGCAGCTGGGAGGAACGCTGCTGAACATGCGATGTAGCCTTACTGGTGTATGATGGTATCTGTGTAGCACCTTGAATTGTATTAATTTAAATTTAGTATTATAGGATACATTGTGGGTGCGGGCACACATTCGGGACCATCTCTCGTCAGTGAGCTAAACTCCAAGATCCTCCTCCCATGCGCGTCTCAGCCCTGTAAAGGAGGGGGCCGCCCCATTCTGCAGTAAAGAGTAAAGTCTCAACACCTTGCCCCTAAAGGAGAGGTAGGAGCAAAGTTCCACCACTATAGGCTCGTCAGGGGGCAAGGCGGGGAAATTAGGGAATTTGGATTTGAGATTCTTCCGTAGTGAGGAGTATTGTAGCCATACTGAAGGCCGGCGTCTAAGGGGTAAGGGAAGATCTAGCCACTCAATAAAGTTCTCCTGTTCGTAGGAATCTCGGAGTGCCAGGAAGCCAGCATCTGCCCAGTGAGATACGACTGATTGTGGGATATGCGGGACATCGGGAAGAAAGTTCCATAATGGCAGGTCTCCATGGAACGGGTGAAGCGTGCCGACCATTGTCCAAAGTCTGGTCAATGCTAAGGACGTGGCAGCTACCGGGTCTGTGGAGTCTGGGTCAGGGGGTGCTGGTTTGAGGATCAGGGAACCTATCACGCGGGCAGAGACCGCCACTTTTTCCAGGCGAATGTGTGGGGGGATCAGTGGTATTAAACCAATATGACGCAAACTGCAATTGGGCTACCACCCAGTATCTGATGAAATCTGGAGCATTGAACCTATCCAGTTCCTTGGGAGCGGTCAATGTGGACAGCTTAAGGCGGACAGCCCCCGAATGCCACAGAAAGGTGTTGCTTATCTGACGCAGTGTTCTGAAAAAAACATCCCTAGGCCACACAGGGAGGTTAGTGAATCGGTACAGGAGTTGGGGGTAATACCACCATTTTAAGTATACCAATCCTGCCTGCTAGTGAAATGGGGAGTTTGGACCAGCTAGTTAAGTAAGTCTGATAAGTATCCTTGCGAAGCTTGGCCACATGGCAGGAAGCCACCACCCCCAGGTAGGTGATGCTGGATGGCGACCAGTTGAATCCACATAAATCTGAGGGGGGATGTGTGGAGTCCGTAAGTGGGAATAAGGTAGACTTGGAGCAGTTTATTTTAAGGCCAGATATGTCCCCAAAGCGAGCCACATCCGCTAGTATGGGGGCGAGGTTAGAGTCAGGAGACCGGATGTACAGAAGAGCATCGTCTGCATATAGGGAAACTACATCGGATTGGCCGACTGCGCGCAGGCCCCTATGTGAATGTGATTGGCGTACCATGTCCGCAAAGGGTTCCATGGCTATAGTGAATATAATGGGGGAGAGGGGGCAACCCTGTCGTGTGCCTCTGGAAATCTGGAAGGGAGTGGAACATCTGTCCTCGGTACGAACTCTGGCCGACGGGGCAGTGTAGAGCAGCCTTACTCAGGCACGAAAGTTGGGGCCGAACTTGCACCTCTCAAGGACTCGCCATAGATACCTCCACAAGACCGAGTCAAATGCCTTCTGCATATCTAGGGTGGCTGCAACCGCCTGTGTGGTTGGACTGATTCTGCTGATTACATTGAAGATCCGCCTCAAATTCAGGGATGTAGACCTGCCCGGGACAAATCCCGCCTGGTCGGGGTGAATGATGTGCGGCATGTATGGGCTAGGCGGTTGGCCAGCAGTATAGCGTATATTTTAACATCGCTGTTGATCAATGTCAGCAGTCGGTATGAGCCGCACTGAGTAGGGGGTTGCCCGGTTTGAGGAGCACTGTTATCAGTGCCTCCCAGAGAGATGGAGGGAGTATACCTTTTTCACAAGACTCCTCCCACAAGGCCAACAGTTGCGGAAGCAGGATAGACTTATATCGTTTATTGAAATCCATGGGGAGCCCGTCGGCGCCAGGAGCCTTCCCTGATGCCAACAACGCAATGGCCTCGTCAAGTTCCTCGGAGGTAAACGGTCTCTCCAGGAGAAGGCTGGTTTCAGTGGACAGTACTGATAGGGGAAGGCCCTCTAAGTAGGAATCAATTTCCGGAACCTGGGGACCATCGGCTGCAGAGTACAAGGAGGTGTAGAGCAGCTGAAACTGGAAGTTGATGTCCTGCAGGGAGGTGGCGAGCGAGCCATCAGGTCTTACAATCGCAGGGATATGGGGGGCACCAAACTCCTGACACAATAGCCTGGCGAGCATACGACCGGGGCGTTCACCCTCTCTGTATTTTCTCACCGCCTGAGGGGAGCCTAGGAATTTAACCTCTCGCTGGGCGAGGTTGCGAAACCTGTCTAGCTCGGAACCCAGTGCAGCCAGAGTGGTTGGGGAGTGGTCTTGGGCATATTGGGATTCAAGGATAGCCAGGGCCGATTCGCTAGCAGCAATGTCAGAACGGATTCCTTTAAGGATGCCGCAGCACTTGTATAAGGCCATCCCCCTCACATATGGTTTAAACGATTCCCACAGGACAGCATGCGATGTTACTGAATCTGTGTTGATCTCAAAGAATTCCTTGATGGAGGATTCAAGTTCGGTTGCGAAGGCCTGGTCGAGAAGCGCATATGGTGCCAGCCTCCACTGCCTAGTTTAGGTAAATGAGTACCGGTGAATGGTCTGAAAGCGTCCTAGGGAGGATAGCCAAGTGAGACAAGGATCTGACCAGTGTGTCCGTTATAAGCCATCTGTCTATCCTGGAATGGGAATCATGAACCGAAGAGTAAAAGGAAAATGTGCGGGAATCAGGGTTCATTAGGCGCCATACATCCGCAAGTGCCAGAGGGGGAAGGGATGTAAGGATAGTATAAGCTGCTTTGGAAAGTTGGCGAGGTCTGGTGCCTGACCTATCTAGGGTGACATCTAGTATGGTATTGAAATCGCCCCCCCATAATATTGGGAGCAGGGGGTAACTTTCAAGGAGGGCAGCTAAGTGTAGGTAGAATTCAGGGTCGTCTATATTAGGACCATATATATTCAGGATGGCTATCTCTTGGTGGAGCAGTTTGCCCGTGATCAATACGTATCTGCCCAGAGGGTCGATATGCAAGTGGTGGCATGTGAATTTCAGGCTCTTGTGTATTAGAGTAAGGGTGCCACGGCTTTGCGTAGAATAGTTGGTATAGTACCTCTGGGGCCCCCATTGCCTCACAAACCGCTCACACTGCTCCGATCGGGCATGGGTTTACTGTAAACATAGGATTTTCACCCCATGACGTTCAGCATGTAGCTGTACCTGTCTCATCTTTCTGTGATTGCCTAACCCCTGGATATTCCAGGTCCTGAAGGTCAGGTCAGTATTAGCCATACTCACGTGGGTACCGCTTGTATTCCTGCCACGGGGGCACCAACCACAGGGAGCTAGTGGATCCGGCGGTGTGTGGCGCCCCATCTGTCTACTCAAAACGCATTTCCTCGGCGCATGGGGCGCCTCTAGTGGCCGTCAAGACTTTTTTAACCATAATGTCCCCTCCTCCTCCCCCTACCCATCCCTCCCCCAATCGGAGGGACGAGACCCAAACTAACCCATATCAACCAAAAACTTCTAGGCATCAACGCCTGGGGGACTGTTAGCTGCCAGGCAGTGGCGCACCGGACTGGGGAGAGCATGAGGAGATTATACAATCTAATAGTATTTACCATAGTGTTCGAAGCATGTACAGGTAATAGAGGGGCCATGGCCAATGGGTAGTAAAGCCAGTGAAGCCGGAGGGATGCAGCCATGTGCCTCGATGTACCATCTGGGGAGCAAAATGTGGAGTCCGAGTGGTAAGGGCGGGACAGGGGTCCAGGGGTCCATCCTCGGGGGTCTGGTAGTGGTTATAGAATAGTCACCCGAGATGGGGTCTTGTCAGGGAGTAAAATGCCTCTGGATACAATGAGTCAGCGTGGCACCCAGGGCCACAATTGCATAGGATAAAAGGAGCAACGTGAACAAACCAGCAACCAATAAACTTTAACAATAAGGTGCCATCATGGGGGGAAATGCCAACAGGGGTCCCCCGCGTGTCCTAGGCACAGCAGTATGCAGAGTAGGTACAGATCCCATCTAGACAGTAAGTGGTTCAGCCCGGGATGTGTTTGTCTATAAATTTGGAGGCCTTCTCTGGGACAGTGAAAAAGAACGTTTGGTTGGAGTGTTCGATTCTCAGCTTTGCAGGAAAAAGCATAGAGTATTTAACCCCTAAGTCTCGGAGTCTTCTTTTTACAGCTATAAAGGTTTTACGCTCCTGCTGCACAGCCACAGAGAAGTCCGGATATAAGTGTATCCTCGCCCCCCCAAGGAGCAGCTCCCCCTTAGCTCTGGCCGCTCCAGGATCCTGGTTATGATGGGGTGGGGAGGTGCTCCAGGTCTGGGTTTCGCGGTCAGGGAGCGATGCGCCCTTTCCACCGCAAATTGTGCTGACAGCTTAGGGTGGTCCAGTAGTGTTAAAAGGGTTTGTTCCACATATTCCTCCATGGGCTCCCCAATGTTGTCCTCGGTCACGCCGACAATGCAGAGGTTATTCCGCCTGGAGCGGGATTCAAGATCGTAATTTTTCTTCGCCACTGCCAGGACCCGGCTGGTAAGAGCGGAAACCGCCGCGCGGAGGGAACCCAGGTCATCCTCAATAGTGCCAACCCTCGTTTTCAATTTCAGCGACCCGGCTATCTGTTCTCTCGATATGAGCCTTTATCGACGAGATGGTGCCATTCATATCGTCTAACTTAGTATGCAGCGTGGTGAAGCCTTCGCGCATGTATTCCAGAATTTTTGGATATCGAGGCGGTGGGCGATTCCTCTGGAGGCTCAGTCGGTGGTCTGGAGGGTGTCTTAGTAAACATATTTAGTGAGCTTTGCTTTCTTCCGGATCCCGCTCCCTTGGTCATGATGGCAAGTAGAGATTAATTCACTGGCGCCCCGAAGGTGCTAGCTGTCAGGTGTGGCAAGTTTCCCTCCGGATGCAGCTGAGGATGATCTCCTCTGGGCAGGCGAGGACCACTGGGTGCCCGGCGCAACCACAGGAGGCATGTGCTGTGCTAATGCACCGACCATAGTTGTTCTATGATAGTGCGGGCGGATATGTCCGGAGCAGCAATGGCAGGGGCCATGAGAAGCAGGCTAATAAGAGACAGGGTATGATCTTCTCACTCACTGTGGGCTGCTACAAGCAGGGTAATCCTGGTGGCAAGGGATGGCTCAACCCCAGCCAGGAGCGTGTGGATCTGTGGAACAGCGGTGTTCTCTCAGCTTTACCGAACCCCTACAAGCGATTCCATGGGTGGCGAGGTCCAGTAATCAATCCCAGATTCAGCTGTGAGCTACTGCGTGGACGATGCAGCCGGCCGTTCACACCACAGGGGGTGGAAACGTGCAGTAGAGAAGTTCATATGTGTGCCTCCCAGCCAAAATTTGAGATCCCCAGCAGGGCACGGATGATTAGGATGCCAGTAGCAGGGAGCGATGATGGTGCGTATTATGAGCAGGGTCGAGTCAAGGAGCCCAAAAAACACAGACAGGCAGCAGAAGCGCTATGGGTTCTCCCCCAGGCGTTCAAACACACGCTCGTGCAGTACCAGGTCGGCCGAGGGGCCGTAGTCCAACCAGGGGGAGGAGGGAGGCGAGCCGTGAGGCGCCCACGCGGCAGCCGATGAAGAGGGCCAAGGCCCGCTGGTGGCAGACACACTCAACACCCTCGCCCCCTACCTGGTAGCAGGACTGAACCGGAGCGCCCGCGGAGGGGTGGCGGAAGATGCTGTGCGGGTAGGCGCTGAGCCGCAGTCGGCGGGCCAGCCGTGCCAGTAATCCCTCAGTACAGGCATTGCTGGTGTCAACGGAGGTCGCGTCTGCAGTAGTTGTGGCGGGCCAACAGGGCGAGGCAGCCCGTCGGGAGGGCAGGAAGAACAGAGTCCGGCTCTGCCGGCCCCTCCCCCGCAGTAGGCCGCAACGCCATGCCCCAAAGTGGCTGGGAGGGCCGCGGTCCACGGAGCGGCAGACGGAGAGATCAGGCAGAAGGAGTCCCAGCGAGGACCAGGGGACAACAGCTCAGCGCCAGGGGCGCATTTCTCCACAAAACCTCCCAGGGACACAGAGGATAGGGTTATAGGGATGCGCCGTCGATTTCAGGCGGATGCAATGGGATTGCGGGCCTGAACGCGAAGGTTCTTTGCTCTCCCCGTCCGGAGCTCAACACTTAGGCGGCCATCTTGCTTCGGCACAACAACGCCTTAGTATTAAATATTTACTATGTGTTTGTATTAGTAAGGTGGAGCAATTATCTGAATTGCAGTTAGTACATAATCTGCCATGGTTTGCATGTTGTACCAGTTGCTGAAATGGAATGGGTTCACAATTTGGTATGGATACATACACGAAACGCTTGTTAGGGATTTCTTCTTGTGTAAGATTGTTGCAGAGAGTGCAGGTATGTTTCCACATGTATAAAATCTGGAAGATTTCATTTATAGGTATGTTTTTGTTTTCCAATACTTGTAGTAAGTACATTAGAAATTCTTGCGGATCTTCTTGTGAGTTTATAGTGAATTTTACCATTCCAGCACAGTAGTCCAATTTTTGTCTTATTCCATGAACACTATATGTCTTGTCAGGATTGTTTTTTGCGTTTCTATGAAGGATTAACATTTGGTCAGTACTGTGTAAGTAAATGTCAACAAATGGTGGCAATTGAAATAGAATATTCATTGCTACATTTGCGTAACAACTTACACCAGTTACATTTGAAAATTTGAATGGACCAGGTAGTTCTGTGTCCAAGTCATTTTTTGGAGTGTATGTTGCCTCTCTGAAGAAGTATCCAAGTTACTTTGACTAATAGGTTCTTCTTTACTTATGGTGAATGATGAAGTATTAGCTTCTTTTACTCTCTTTGGAGGATTTGCAGTCAAATTCTGTTGCATATCTGTTTGAATTAGTTTGCTTTTACAACGTTTTATTTTTTGTGGAACAGGATATGCTTTTAGATTGGGGTTGTATAGTGAACATAGTCTATTGTATTCTAGAATGCAAGGAATATCACCGTTGACTTTACTTGCATCAAAGTTGATTAGAAATAGACCTTCAAGTGTACGTAAGCGTGATCGTGCTACGTAGCTCATGCCTTCTTTAAAGACTGTGTTACCAATATCGATCATTGCTTTGTCTAGGGTAAGACCTTGGGATTTATGAATGGTGACTGCAAATGCAAGAGTTAGAGAAAATTGTTCTCTACATACATACATGTCTTTGAAGAGAAGGAATCGAGCTATTGAGCGCCCTATCCTTTTTACTTCTGAAAGTTTGTCAAAGAGTATATTGACAAACTGAATGTTGTTGTCACGTGGGTATGTTTGAAAGCCAACAACTGTACCCAGTGCCCCATCAACTAGTCCTTGCTCCACGTCCAATTAACTTTCATGCATTACTCTACGGTTTAAGGATAATTTTAATATTTTTTCCAAGCCAGCTGTGTTGGAGATTGAATTTTCTGAGGTATTTAGTCTTGTTGTGGTTTGTTGACACATTGGTAGTGTAATACCATGTACGTTCAGTTTGTCTGTGGAGCAAATTTCAATTATTGGTTGCATTTCTTTTTTTAACATTGTTTCATTGACTTTGGAACAGCTTGCAAGAGTTGGCATTAAGGCCATACAATTGACATTTTTTTGCGCTAATTGTTCCATAGCACCAGTAGCACATGAGTTAAAGTCACCATAAAGTGCATAGATGTGCCGGGTTTTTAATATTGTTTGTGCTTCTTGAGATAGTACACCAACTCTAATACTTTTTAAAATGTTGGCGTAGGTGAAGTCTGTAGATTGGCGCATGTTTTCTGTTAATTCTTTGTATTGGAAATGTTGCCAAAGGTTGACATTTCCTATGCTGCCAATAGTTTTACGGCAGAGTTTGTGACCTAAGGTTTTAAAAATAGGTTCACCTTTCACTGGTGTCAATTGAAGAAGATCTCCGAAAACAATAATGTGTTTTCCTACAAAGAGTTCTTCGTAGTTTGTTTTAAGTACTTCTTGCAATCTGAGATGAATCAAAGCTTACATTAGGTTCGAGACCATGCTCACTTCATCTATTAGTAGCATTTCCATTTGTTTTAACACTCTGCGTAGTCCCATTGCAGCTTCTGTAGAAAGTTTGTAATAATCTAATTTGTTTTGGTGTTCTACTGGAAGGAGTAGTAATCGGTGTAAAGTGACATCACCTATGTTGTAGGCAGCGAAACCTGTGGGGGCAGTTACAACAGCTGACAGTTTGTTGTATGTCAATTGTTGAAGGAACTTGCTGATGATTTTGATTAAGAATGTTTTGCCTGAACCAGCTTCACCACTGACATATAGTAGTATAGGTTTGTAATTTTGCCAGGTACATTCTTTATTTTCATGTTGGACACCATGTGCAATTTCTTTTGTTACTTCTTCAAAAATGGTGCGCTGCTCTTTGTATATTTTTGAGTGTGGTGCAGTTAAGTCTTCTGTATCTTCTTCATAGTGACACATGGTGTTTTCTACTTCTGTCATAGCTAATTCTGCCTCATTTGCTATTAGTGGCTGTCCCAGTGGTTCTTGGCTTCCAGTTACAGAAGGTTGACTACTGTCAGGAGTGTCCTTATCTAGTTGGGCCTGGAGTTCTCCTTTATGTTGCTGTTCATTTTGCAACATTGTTTTGTACTGCATAAAGTTCACATCGGTGATAGTGCTTTCATTTGCTTTGAAAGCATCTTCGTAGCAGTCATAGTTATCTACCAAATCTTCTTCTTTTCTCCATGGTTTAAAAAGTTGTAGGAGGGACGTGTAATATAGTTCTTTCTGTTGAGGAGTTTTTAATGACAATTTGATATGATTAATTAAACTTGATTTGGTAAGTTTTACTAAGCTGCCTTCACAATCTGTCACTGTATATCTACCTTTGCTTTCATCAGGTTTTATATTATTTTTGTATGCAAAGTTTTGGGCTATGTGGTATAGACACATGTTTTCCAAAGTGGTACTCCTGTTTGGATAGTATGTGTCTAGTAAATTGTTTTTCAAAATGTCTTGGCTGTTTGTATCATTTTTGGCTATTGTTTCTATGTCGTCATATGATTTGAGAACTCTTTTTCTAGATTTAGCAGGACCAAGACTTAGCCATACTATATTTTCAGATTTTCCATACAAAGCAGTACCGGTTAAACAATCTGCAGCTTCATGGGTGCCACATTCTCTATGAGAGAGCATTTTTATGCCTAAGCTGTACACTTTCTGAGATAGTGTTTTGTCTGATGATAGGTCATTCCAGAGGTCTTGATGCTCTGTTTTTTCTGCTTTTGTTAAGTATGCTGTAACATATCATGCAACTGCAGTGGAATTGTCTGCAATGTACTGCGCATCTATGTTTGCATTCCATAAGTGGGCAATGATTGCATTGTAATCATTGACATATTTTGATTCTTCTGTTTGTTTTATGTAATACGTGTTCTTAGGTGATTTACCTTTAACACTATGTCTAACTGAAGACATGAAGTTGTTTACTTCACCTGTTTCTGTAACTGGTCTAGGGAAACCAAACCGGCATTTGGTGTAGTATTTCCCTTTCTTTTTGTATTTGCGACGACAATATTGGCCACATTTGTGTCTTTGAAATTGTACGATTTGTGCATGAAGGTCACTATTTGTCATTTGTGGAGGGATTTCACAAGTGACATATTTTTGGATGAACTGCAAAACAGTGGCATCACTGTCCTGACCAAATTTAGGAGCATCTTTAATCCATAAAAGCATGTGGATATGTGGTGCTCCTCTGGCTTGATATTATTTTCTCCAAAAGAAGTGTTCCACTTCTCCGAGTGGAGGAACAGTTTTATTACAAATAAAGTGTAGCATAGTAATAAAATGATGATGGAAATATCTTGAAACATTAACAGGTTCTAGAGAGCAAAGTTCTCCAGGTGTTAGTATATCTATGTTTGTTTTATTTTTGTTTGATATGCGTAGGAAATCATGTAAATCTTCCCATGCATATTCTGCACAACTTCATGTTACAAACCAAGTGGGTGGTCCAAGATTCCTGATCATACAACGTACATCTCGGTGACGTTGGAACCAGTATTCCTTTGTACCACGCACGTTTGCAAATAGATTTGTAATACTTGATTGTAAAACCTCATCTTTTTCTTGCACTTTTGTATTAATTGCGTAGCTGACATATTTTGAAACTGTGTTCCCGATTTCAATATGTGTGCAACTCCGTAACATGGATTTGCTAGTTCACTTTCAAAGAGTAGATGGAATATGTATTCCACATTTTGTCTAAATCTGGGATCTTCAGAATACATTCGGAATGAACAGTATTCTGATGCTATTATTTGAGTGGGTCTGTCATCGTATCTTCCTCCTTTTCCAGTAGGAAATAGTAGAGGAAAAGCACGTGCTTCTATACTTTTTTCCCATATGCTGATTGGTGATCCTTTGGGTTGTCATATTTGGTACATTTCTAGTGCATCATCTATGCTGTCTTTAGAGTACAATGGATGAATTGTATAATGGTCTAAAATATTGGATACTGCAGCTGGTTCCAGAAGTTCAAATTGACCAGTTTCTTGTGACTCTTGAATTATTTTAGTTGTTCCCCTTAAGTTTTCTTCAATATTTATTTCTTTGTAGTACTCATTATTGTCTTTTAGATATTGCAAGGCTTGTCTAACTTTATGTAAGTCGACGAGTTGTTGCCAAATTTGTTTTTCTTTTGTTGGTACGCCATTTACTAAGATAATTAAAGATTGTTCTATTGGATGTGTGTACATTTTCTGTCAGATTTAATGGTAAATAAACTACTTTGTCACAAATAGCTTTCACCAATTCAGAGGGAGGTAATTTTGCTGTTTTTGGTTGAAGACGTATTATTGCTTGAAATGGGTGTACTGTTTGAATTATGATGCTCTCATATAAATTGAGTTGTTGCAGGGGTTTTGGTAGTGGAAATAATTTCAAATTATTTGTGATAGCACGTGAAGGAGTTTGGTTGTTGTCAAGTTTTGTAGTGCATTAACTGCAAAGTATTAAAGGGTCAGTTATTTCATATTTGTTTTCTGCTATAAGGTAGAGAGCCAATTCAAACCATTTAGAATCTTCATTGTCGTCTATTTTGTATGTTATGTCTATAGTTTTTGTATTAGTTTTATAAAAAGTTCTGCGGCAACACACAAACACATGGTTTGGTATTTCAGCGGATGTACTTTTAAATTTTAGTATTTCTTTTTTGTATGTGTGTAGTAGAAGGTTGCCATGTGTACAATTGTTGCTAGTTTGTTGTAAAGGTATTGCATTTTGTTAGTGGCTTTCACTTCCAAAATATTTTTTCTGGATATGGTCAATTTCTTCAAGTAGTTCTGTGGCTGTACCATGTAGAAGATTGTTATTTAAATTGGCTAGTGCTAATGCAGGACTTTTAGCATAGTACAGTTTATAGACTAGATTTCTTATAGTTGGATGATGTGTTGATATCATTTTGATATGATGGAAGGTGCTTTTGCAAATTGGTCCTGAAATACAGGCTAATGAATGTCCTTGTAGCCCTGTGTATTTACGCACTCGACAGGTATCCATATTTTGTAGCAGTTTCATTTTGATTTTGTCTTTGCCTTTCACATATTGATTGAGAAATTGGCGTAAAGATTTTAAAGATTTTTTGGGAATGTTACACATTGACGTGCATGACCATTTGTATACTGGATGTTTTCGTCCAGTCGAATGGAGAGGTAATTCTGAGTTTTCAGGGGATGTTTTTGTAAGCAGTGTTTCTTGTTCCATTATGGTATTATTAATTTTTTCATAACCTCGTCCACTGCTATGTATAGCAATCGTATTTGTTTGCTTTTGTTTGTATGCTTCTTCATTAAAATATGGTTCTGTGTTTGTGGTGTGACTCCATTCACCTCCACAGATATTTAGAAGTTATTTCTGTTGACATTCCGTTTATTGAGAAGTATTTTCTGTAATTTACTAATCAGTTTTGTTAGTGGTTTCATTCTTTTTAACACTAAAATAAATTATGTTCTTTTGAGTAGGATTGCACTGTCTATCAAAGCTTCTAATATTAATTTTCTACGGTAGGTTTTAAGGGTTGTGTATGATTTCTCTCCTGTTTTTATAAGATTTTGAAGGACTCTTTGGCGGAACATTTTTGCTAAAATATTTATTTTGGTATGTTTACTTGCCATTATATCAAGATTTATAGGAGCAATTTTAGCAGTAGTGGTAGCTGAATTCTTGATAATCATTTTCTGTTTAGTTTTACATTTCGATAGACGAGGCAAAGCTTCTGTACTTGAAACATGTTTTGCTTTGCTAAAGGACTGTATTAGCTGTTTTGTTTGATCTTTTTGTACAAATTCTGCTAGAGATGGATGCTTATTTTGGATACTTCTTTTTTTCATTTGCTCTACTTCTACTTTGTTTTCTACGGACTTGCTTTTTGGTAGGCATTATTTGGGGTCTATTGAAAAAAATAAAGAAGGTATGGGTTGGGTCGTTCTGCGATGCATGTGTGCTGTGTGCATGAGTGTCTGAGCAGCATGGTAGAGATGTATGTGATGGTGTGTGAAGGCTATTCTTCTATTTGTGTGTTACTATACTGGGTTCAGATGACAGTAGAAAGTATGCTAGTGGTGAGTAGAAGCACAAATACTAAATCTAATGGTATAGAATTAAAACAGTTCTTTGTTCAGCAATAATAACATTCTAGAGGCTGAGTTATGTCATTTGTGCGCCGAAATACGGGGATTTGTGCAGCATTCTGCCTGCAATTCCCTGTTTAACAAATGGGTATTTGTGGGCGGAATGGTGCACTAACCTTTTTATTGGTGCACAAATACCATGAATCAACCGCCCAGTGTGTTTGAGTAACAGTAAGAATATTATGGTAGTATTGTACTTACTTTTATGTGTGGAAAGATTAGGTTTCTTCTGAGTTGTTGTTTGTACTTCGGATTCTGCTGCTTTTCAGGAGAGTGCTCTTCACTGTAATTGTAAAGGAAAGAAGTTAGTAATTTTGTGTGTATGTAGTATGTAGTTTCCTTTGACTATGTGCAGCCTTCATATTATATTTACATTATGTTAGTTCAACATGCTATACAAATAAGTAGAATAGAAAGTGTATGAAACACGCTTGGTTTCTTAAGGCTGTGTTATTGGATGTTAGGAGACAGAATAAATAATTATATACTTATTTTGCAATTTTTATAAGGTAAATGGCAGATACTCTATAGAAAAGCATGGAATGTATGCACTTGTGAAGGTGTGGGTAATATATCAGAAGGATGTGATGTACAGGTAGTGGTGTTATTGCAGTTGGGAGTTTTTCAATGTTAGTGTTTATCTGTGTGAGTGTTTGAAGGTGCTTGACCTTATCCTGGCTCTGTGTAATTTTTTAGATAGCTGTGTGTGTAAAAATTTGTTTAGATAGCAGACAGGTTTGGAAATGACCATTGATTATAGTAGATGGGAAAAATGACAGTAAGTAAATTTTATACATTATACACATTAAGTGACAGTTACTCTTTTTATATGCATTCATAAGATTTGTATTTGTACTGTGCAGAAAATATGCATACCTGTAGTTTGTATTCATGCATGTAGATATGCATGCAGCTGCAAGTAGAAATCTTGGAGACTTGTACAGTAGTTTTTGTAGTAGGTGTTTTCCAACGATATGAGACTTGCACTCAGAGTGATCAACAGTACATTTGAAGTGCTGAACTCTGATGATGAAGTTAGATGTACAGGTCTTGGATGTATTGATGGATGGTTGTGTGACTGCTTAGCTGTATCCAATGAGGGAATGGCACAGAGAGTGAAGTGGAAATGGTAGAAGGGCTGTCTAGGTTACAATATGTCCGCATACATAACGGAAGTCCGCGGACACCGCAAATTACATACTTGGATTTTTGGGTGGAGAGGCATGCAAATGAGAATGAGCAGAGTAATTGATTGGTCAGTAAAGTTTGGTGGGTGTGTTGTGTAAGAAGACAGTTTGTCAGAAGGTCTTTTTCCTGAGAGAAGAACAGTTACCTATGGCTGTGTGTTTCAGAAAACAGATAGTATGGATTTTGGGAGACTCTTGGATACATTGGTTGGAGGTGCATGCATAACGCTGTGGAGTAGCTGCAGATCTTCGATTCCCTCATGTGGAAGTGCACTGGCATGGGGTAGGCGGAATGAAGTGCCTAGACTTGCTACCTCTCTGTGCTAGTTTGCAGACAGAGCATCATCCAGACATAATTATAATTCATTGTGGAGGGAACAGTTTGGGGCATGTGTCAGGAATTTCTTTGCAATTTGCGATGAAAGAAGGACTTGGGAAGGTCATGGACATGTTTCCAAATTCCCAAGTAATTTTTTCTCGTATTGCGCAAAGACAAATTTCGCTGCGTTCTTCTTCATTTGGTCCACAAATGGAGAAAGCGAGACGTAATGTCAATAAGGCTGTTTGTGCCTTTCTAAGAGATGTTGGCATGTCCTCTCTTCACAATGAAAATATTTTGTTTCATAGCACAAACATTTTTGGTAGGGATGGAGTCCATTTTACTTATGCTGGTAATCAGATTTTTCTGAGAAATGTACAAGATGCATTGCGTCCTTTTGTGAAATTAAAGCCAGCTTTTTTGCAGTAGGTGTTGATTTTCAAATACAAAAAAATACCACAAAAGGCTCTTTTCAGCGCCACCACTTCCTCCCAGATAAAAGTGCAATAATTGTGATAGGGCAACATCCCAAAATTGTTGATGTTCGCAATCTGTCCGCTGACTTCTAAAAAAAATAAATCAGTAGCCTGCTCAATTTATTTCCCACTTCTATTTTTTGACTGTGAAAGGCGGCTCTGAAAAGAGCCTTTTTTTATTTTAGTTTTGTATTTTTTTTTGTTTTTTACACACAACACACTAGGATAGGAGGGGAAAGGAGGTTAACGGGCGACACCAACCACAGGGATAAGAAAGGGCGGGTGGAGAGAGGAAGATGTAGGGTGGGCCTTACTTAGGTAGTGAGCAGGTCTTCTCGTGCTCTGAGACCAGAGTCCCAAAAGCACTTCAAAGTCTCTCCCCCCTGCTGAGTACTGCATCGCAGTACATACACAAAACTGTGACCCTCGAAAGGTAAGGGTCATCAGCATTGTGAATGGCCTGTGAGGCAGCTGGAGGGATGCGCTCTCCCACAGAAGTGTCTCTTGTGGTGAGAGGAGCAGAAACAGAGGATGAAGTAGAGGGACTCAACCTACTACGCTCGTTGCAATGTACAATCTTACCAACGGCCCTACCGTGGAACGACTTCAGGTAACGCTTCATAGTAGTCGTACCAAAGCTGTATGAACCAGGCCTCCCGCGACTCAGTACCATTTTGCACTCGTTGCAGGTGACTTTGCTCGTGCACGTGCCTTGGATACGTTACCATGTCATCAATGACATTTGTGATATCATCTTTGATGTCCTGGGTGTTAATCTTAGCAGTGCACAGTGGTGGCGCGAGTTATGGTTGTTTAACTTACCATAACACTGGCAAATTTCAGGGGGGTTTCAGTTTTACTTGGAACCCTAACATCACTTTAGCAAAGTTTTTTACTGAATTTCATAGGTTTTTAGTAGCGCAACTTAACCATAACGTCCTTTTAACAAAGTTTTTTGACTGAAAAAAAAAATAAATTCAAAAAAAGTATATATATATATATATATATATATATGTATATATATATATATATGACACGGCCATAGTAGTGGCCGTGTAGTTATGGTTAAGATGCTGTTTCCATAGGAAGAGCACTTTTTGGGTGGCTTATAACTCCGCTCCCCCTGCCTGAATCCTTGCCAAACTTTGCAAAAAAGTATATGGCCCACTCTGAATTTTTGTGCAAAGTTTGGTGAGGTTTGGTCCAGGGGGAAAAGTTGTAGGGGGGTCCCAAAACTTCTTTTTTCCCCATAGACTAAATGGGGGAAAAACTTTGCGCACGCCTACAGCCAAATCCGCTGGACAGATTTTCACCAAATTTGCGGCAGGGGCTTGGTCCCGAAAGTGTGCTTTTGTAAATTTGGTGAAAATCTGTCTAGTAGTTATCTTTAAAACAATCAAAAAGTAGGTCTCAAAAAATGTGTAATATCTATGTCCGCTCCGCGGAGACACTTCCCTGTTCGCTCCGCGGGCAGGACACTGATTGGCTAATGGGCTCTCGTCATGACCGCGGACACGCGACGTGTTCGTCGATTGGCTGGAGTGAGGCGTGATGTGCGTCAGATTGGTCGGATGTGCCCGCCACCTTGGATCCTCGACAGCGCGGCAGCAAACAGAGGCGAAATGCAGTTTTGGGGAGTGTTTTGTTGTGTCAGAGTGCTTGGGGAGGTTTAGGAAGTAAGAGATGGGTGAAATACTGAATTTGTTTAGGTGGCAGGTGCCACTGATGTATTCATCATGCCCGCGATGTCTGGGATGTTTTTAATTAGTCAAAATGAGGGGTGTCCTAAGGATAGTATTTCCATCCGTGCTGAGCGCAGGCAAGTTGAAACTGTTCTAAGGACACGCGTGGTGTCAGCTGACATTAAAATTGAATATATGCCGCAGTTTGATTCTATGGGTGTGATACTGAGTTATAAGCCACCATGGGTGTGATATGCTGCGGTGGATGTGGCCAGGGCCTACAGTCTTGGGTAAATGACCGCAGGCCATAGGCTGTAGGCCATACACCCAAGACTCTAGGCCCTGGCCACAACCACTGCAGCCTATCACACTCAGAATCGAATATGTATCAGGAGGTTGTGGGCAGGGCCTATAGTGTTGATTGCAAATTGAGTATATTGCGCAGTTAAAATGTTTGATTCTATGGGTGTGGTACTAAGTTATAAGCCACCATGGGTCTGAAATGCTGCAGTGGTTGTGGCCAGGGCCTAGAGTCTTGGGTACATGGCCGCGGGCTGTAGGCCATAGGCCATACACCCAAGACTCTAGGCCCTGGCCACAACCACTGCAGCATATCACACCCATAGATCACACCCATAGAATCGAATATCTACGGCCATACCCCCAAGACTCTAGGCCCTGGCCACAACCACCGCAGCATATCACACCCATAGAATCAAATATTTATCAGGTGGTTGTGGGCAGGGCTAGAGTCTTGGGTGCCAGAGGCCATGCACCCAAGATGAAAGTTATAAGCACTGAAGTTATTAGGTAGCATGGGTATGATATGGTGGAGTGGTTGAGGTTGTGATATGGTGCGGTGGTTGTGGCCAGGACCTAGAGTCTTGAGTGCATGGCCAAAGGCCATGCACCCAAGAACAAAGTTATAAGCACTGAAGTTATAAGCCACCATGGGTTTCATATACTGCAGTGGTTGTAGCCAGGACCTGGAGTCTTGGGTGCATGGCCATGCACCCAAGACCAGAGTTATAAGTACTGAAGTTATAAGGCACTATGGGTGTGATATGCTATAAGGAGTGAAGTTATAAGCAACCATGGGTTTCATATACTGTGGTGGTTGTGGGCAGGATGTAGAGTTTTGGGTGCATGGCTGCAGGCTGAAGGCCATGCACCCAAGACCAAAGCTATAAATAGTGAAGTTATAAGCCACAATGGGTGTGATATGCTGCAGTGGTTGTGGCCAGGACCTAGAGTCTTGGGTGCATGGCAAAGGCCGTGCACCCAAGACCAAAGTTATAAGAACTGAAGTTATAAGCCACTATGGGTGAGAGGGCGCTAGAGACCCAAACAAGATGGCCGCTCCCCTGTGAGCTCCTGTGCTGCCTACTAGAAATCCTTATCAATCCTGCATGTTCCGGCAGTGTGGCTCCCCAAAACAACCATAGGAGCCTTCACAAGAACACGGTGAAGAAAGGTGCCCAAACTGCGGCTAGATCCGAAGGCCCTTGCTGTCTGTGCACTGTTGGGCACACCGCAGCGCTCTCGAGTAGCTTAGGAGTCCGGAGGGCCCACCGACGCTCGCCGACTTGGGGTGGAGCTTCGGCAGTGTCATGATGCCTGCCCCCGGGAAACCAGGCCAGGCCCAGCAGCCCCGGAAGCAGGCACCACGCCATTTGGAGCATGCCCAAAAGCCCCAGTTAGGGGCTGTTTGGGTGCAGTCCTGGCGCCTTTGGCGCCAGGCTCATAAGGACAAAGTCAGTCCTGGCGCCATAGGCACCAGGCTCATTAATGATAACTTACCTAAAGAAGACCATGCTGCTTACTCACCTGATGCAGACCATGCTGCATGAAGACCTAAGCCAAATGAGGCTTAGGAGGGACTATTTTAATGCAGGGACTATTTTCTTACCTGGGTGGGGCAGTGGAAGAATACTTACCTGGGACTTCTTCCAAAGCTATTTAAGCCACGCCCGGACAGCCACACGTGCTTCGCGTTATTCTGCATTAGCAGTGTAATGCTCACCGTGTCTGCAGCAGCTTCCAGTCTTCAGCCACGCCCGTCTACACTCCGGAGCTCCTGAACCCTGCAAGGAAAGCAGAAGGAAAGGTTAGAGCAAGAGTTTCATTCATACTCACCTGAATCCTGCATCTTCCCGACTTGAACCTGGAAGAAAGAATCCATTAGACGCTCTTGCCGCGCCTCCTGCAACGCCGCGCTGAACTCACCTGTTGCCATTTTCAGCATTCCTTCACGCGCATCTTCAGTTCGCGGCCGCTCTTCATCACCTATGGACATAATAACAATAAGGTGAGCAACAGAGAGTTATCTAAGACAACAAAGGCAAATATTAAGACTTACTTGAGATCACCGGGGATACTCACCTAATCTCGGGTCGGCGCAACCTCTTCCGCATCTCCGCCGCACCCCAGCCCCTATGGGGAAACATTCCGCTACAGACTTACCCGGTTGCGGTAAACGCTTCAATCCACGGATCTTCCTCGGAATGGATGCCTGAAAAGGAAAAGACCACAGGTTAGAGCAAGCCTCCCTCTTTATTCCGAACAGCTTTTATAAACACTTACCTGCGCATCTCTGGTTGCCTCGTGAACTCTTTCCAGATCCATAAGGGCAACCTAGGGGAATTGGACAGAGTGAATTCCAGACGTTTTGAACTCTTTATAACTATTACCTCTACAGAGTCAACACCGTCTGCAACTCGCCAACTTCACTTGAAGCAGGATGGAGAGTTCATCTTTCTAGATTATCAGGTGAGAATCTAAAGGAGTCCCAAAGTAATTCATGGGGAGAAGGTGAGGTTAAGCTTAGACCTCACAGGTGGTTAATTCCCCCTTTCTGCATTACAGAAGAGTATTCATACGAGCCACACAGACCAAGCTGGGTGGCCCGGTCCACTCCGTCATCTCGGCGCTCCGTGTATCATTGGAAGAAGTAACATCAGGCCGGTCCAGATCAACGCCGCCGTGGACACCAGGTGAGCGTAACAGGCAGCTGACGCACAGCTCAGCAGAGCCAGAGGGGAAAAAAGAAGACTGAGCAGGTCCTCCTCAGACGCTGGCACCTGAGACGTCCCCCGGCCCCACCCCCGGCAACAACAGAAGAGAGCTCGGTTAGTGCGGCCAGACCCCGAGTGAGGCGCACACCTTGGCCCGGCCCCAGGGGCCTTCTCCCTGGAGGGTCCCATTGATTGTGGGAGTCCGAGCGGGGACTCGGGGCGGACTGAGCAGTTCCACGGCTCTCTCGCCACATACCCAGTCAGCTGATATGCTCCGGAGCGCCGGGGGACAAGGAGGCCTCGGCAACCCCGAAAAGCGGACTGGGCATCCCCACCTCTCGGCCCGGCTCCGCCGCTCAGTCCGACAATGCCTTCACCATCGCTGCGGCAGCACCCGATGGCTGAGGAGCCACACTCTTGCAGACCCCCGCGAAGCAGCTGCATAAACCCCAGCCGGCTCTCCAGCAACATCCGGAAGGCGCAGCGACAGCCATTGGCAGGTCACTCGGGACGAAGCGGAACACAGGCCAGTGCTCCTCAGGTACGGCGCATGCAGGGGGGGGCGGTTTGAGCGGGACACGCACAATGAAAAGGCCCACATTACTTCAGCCTGCAGTCCGGGCTTGTGCCCCGCTGGCTCCCCCCAGGCTGAGCGGCTGGGCCCCACCAGGCCGTCTCTTATAACTAACTTAGCACCACCCAACAAGGAGCTTCACTCTGCCAGCACAGAGTCATCACCAAAATAACTTGTAGAACCCACAGCAACAAAATCCAAACTAACTGCTCTGAGTCCCTTCTGGCCTGACGATCAGCCTTCTGTAACGCTCACCTGACTTCCACGGAGGCGCTGGCCTGGTTCGCGCTGCTGTGACCTCTTCTAAGGTGATGCGCAGGGTTCGGTAGACGGACTGGACCGGGCCCCCAAATCTGGCTTGTCTGGCTCGCAGAAGTATCCTTCTGTAGGCGAAAATTGGGGATTAACGGTCTGCAGGGTAATGCAATCAGCCTCCCACTTTCCCCTCTTACCCTCCTCGAAACCCTTCTGTGATTCCTCGTAGCATCTCACCTTAAGGTCTGGAAGGACGCGCTCTCCATCCTGCTTCTGATGCAGGGGCGCGTTGGTATCCAGTTACTTCACTGGATTTTCGGATTGGTGAGAACCAAACTTGCTTGGCTTCCAGGTTAGATTTTTGATAAGAGGTTCCCCTTGTGTCCATGCATTAATGTACTAATGCTAGTGTCTTTTTCCCCATAGGGGCCGGGGTACGGAATGCCGGGGTACAGGCACCGACGTAGATGTGAGGTGAAATCCTTGTAGAAATCAGGTAAGTCTTTAATGAGCGTTTTTTTTTGGTAATGTCTTTTCATTCGCTCATTAACGCTGATGTCTCTTTTTCCCCTTAGGGGCCGGGGTCCGGAAATGCCAGGATGCGGCGCAGACCCCAAATGAAGAGGGAATGAATCAACAGGTAAGTCTTAACATGGAGATTTGGCTTTCCTTATTCCCTTCTCTCTCTCACCTTTTTTTCTGGTCTTTTTCTCCCTAGGCGCTGGGGTGTGACTGCGAATCCGGATGATCGCTGCAGAACATGAAGGCGCCCTGTAAAGGTGAGTGGAATGCGGCGCTGCAGCGATCGACGCGATGAGCTTTTAAATATAAGTCTTCCTTTTCAGGATTGTCGGCGTGATGTCTCCGGGATGCGGATTTAGCAGGTAAGGACTTTTCCTTCTTCTGTTCTCTTGTTCTCTTCCTTTGCAGGTGATCCAGGATGCTGGCAGGATGGCAGAAGTCAGGATGCAGGAGCAGACACGGTGAGCGTCCAGCTGCTAGATGCAGAACAACGCGAAGCACGTGTGGCTGTTCGGGTGGGGTTTAAATAGCCTTGGAAGAAGTTCCAGGTATGTATCCTTCCTCCAATCAGGCATGTATCCTTCCCCGACCACGCCCAGATGGTAAATTAGTCCCACAGGTAAAGTAGTTCCTTTCAGGCCTCAAGGAGGCCGGGATCCTGCAGCATGGTCTGCATCAGGTAAGTGCACCCAAGCACTTCCATAATGAGCCTGGCGCCTATGGCGCCAGGACTGATGTCTTTTATGAGCCTGGCGCCATAGGCGCCAGGACACTGTCCAAAGGGCCCCTATATGGGGTTGCTGGGTCCTTCCTTGGGGACTGGATGTCCGCTTTCGGGGACGCAGGGCTTGAACCGGCTCCCCGGGAGCGGGCATCATGACACTTTTGCACAAAACAGTACCGCGCCAGAAACGATTAGGCCGACCGCAACCACACGCTCCTGGCATTAATCAAATCACCTATGGTGGGCTGAAGACCCAGCATGTTATAGCACTACAAAAGAATACAGCAACGGGGAAACCTCCCTGGGGGTACAAGATCCCTATAGAGCAGTACAGACACCCAATATTCCAACCGCTCACCTCAACCATCATCCAGACCCCACAACAGCATGACTAACAACACCGCCCACCCGCATCCACAATGGGGAAAACCGACAAAGTACAGCGCAAATTGAACTTTGAAGCTGGCACTTCTGCCAAAACCCAGAGACACAACAACGAACCAGAATCTCTGCCACGTGTGTCAAGCCAAGATGTCAATGATCCCCATTCGCTTGACATCAGAACACTCCTCCTAGAACTGAAATCCAGGATTGACAACTTAGATAGCAAATTAGACGGGCTCTCCTCCAAAGTCGACCAAGTTCAACACCGACTGGACACCCACAATGAGCGTTTAGATGAGGCAGAGCAACGAATCTCCAACGAATCTTAAATGCCAGATTGTCGTCCCTTGAGGCCCAAATGAAAACAGCCAACACCAGGAACGAAGATCTCGAAGGGCGCTCTAGAAGGAATAACATCCGGATAGTTGGAGTAAGAGAGAAGCAACTACAAGGCAAAATGGAAGACCACGTAGAAGAAATGTGCAAATCCCTCTTTGGATCAGAAGCGTTCTCGCCCCTATTTGTCATTGAGAGAGCCCATAGAATACCATCGTCAAGGCCCGCTCCTGGAGCACCATCTTGACCAATAATTGTAAAATTACTCAATTACAAAGAGAGAGATGCAATACTCCGAATGGCCAGAGAGAAAGGCCAGCTACAACATGACGGCGACACTGTCCACATTTATCCAGACTTTTCACCAGCCGTCCAGGCACAAAGGAGGTCTTTCACGAACATCAAGCAGAGACTCCGTACAAATCAGATTCCTTACTCTATGCTGTTCCCAGCCCGATCGAGAATACAACATCAGGGAAAGACCCAGTTTTTCCAATCCCCCGAGGAGGCAAATGCCTCGATCAAGCAGGCTGTGCCCCACCCGAGAATAATCAAGCACAAGCTCAAAGAGAAAGGGCCCAGAGAAACCCACCATAGGTGAACAGAGGCGATGGAACACAGCCCACTGCGACAGACAACACCACCGGAACACAAATTAGGGGATAAAAAACCCCCAAGGATGCACGATTTGGGAAGATCCTAGCCCCCCTAGCACAACAATGCTTGAGTTGACAAGTTACTCGTTAAAGGAAGGGGGAACCACGACGAGCCAGTTGGGGGTTGCTCGCGAGAAACGGGGGGGATTTCACATGAGTTGGGAGTTAACAAGTTTCATAGAACCCAGGGCACCCCATGCGTACTGCCCAGAAGGAGACCACACCACGCGCAACACCAATGCGACAAGGCCCTCCACCCCCACCCTCCAGCAATCAATCACAAGGAACCGCACACACAAAGAAACAAAAACATAGCGCCTTCACCGTAGCCACATGGAATATTAAAGGAGGGAATCAGCCAGAGAAAGTGAGGAAAATTACACAATACCTATGCCGGCACAAAATTGACATAGTGTTTATCCAGGAAACCCATCTACGTCTGGCATCCGAACACCCTTGGGCAAAAGACTGGGGCTGCCACCGCTATTTCGCCTCCTACTCATCCTATGCCAGAGGAGTGGCCATACTAATAAACAAAGCAACTAACTTCAGGCTGATTGCCCAAAAAAAGGACACAGAGGGCAGGTCGCTCCTGAAACAGGGGACAATTGACAGAGAAGAAATCTCCCTAGTGAATTTGTACGGCCCAAATACCGATGGCCCCAACAATCTTGAATGGGGAATGATCCAATAAAGCACGATCAGGTGATCCACGATCATATGGGGCGGCGACTTCAACACAACCCTGAATCCAGTCAAAGATAAATCACACAATACGATGGTGGCCCCATCCAAAGCATGCCCACAAATCACCGAAATCTACAAAGCCTATGACCTAGTCCATATTTGGAGAATCCGAACACTCGCAAATTCACCTTTCACTCCTGGGTTCATAAAACCAGCTCAAGAATAGACTATCTCCTTGTATCCAACCATAGCCACAGCAATTGGACGACAGCCGCATCCTACCAAGATCCCTGTCAGACCACTCTATGGTGTCCGTAGTCTGCAACACGATGCAAGCAATTCAACCTAGTCCTCACTGGAGATTTAAACCCAGAGCGTTGCATGAAACCGTTGTTGCAGAAGAACTCGGACAAGAAATAGAATCTTTCCTAGACTCCAATCAAGGATCTGTGGGAGACTCTGAAGTGTTTTACCAGAGGGGTTTGCATAACGAAGGGATGCAGAATCTTAAAATTACTATGAAGGGAACTGCAGAAATAGCGAATCGAGACTCAAAAACCTCGAAGGCACTCTCCGGACAGACAACACTCCACAATCCCTGGCAATCAAGAAGGTATTGGAAGTGTTCCGAAGTGCAGCCGAAAGGGAAATAAGATTTTTGGACAGATACTGTAAAATTCGACAATACGGCGAGGGACAGCAGCCTGGAGCCCTCCTTGCGAGGCTCATAGCCGCCGACAGAAACCCCACATCGATCGACTCAGTGAGAGACCCCGCAGGCAATACCGTCCACTCGACAACTGACATCGTCAAAAGTTTCCGTAGATTCTACCAAGACCTGTATGACTCAAACTACTCCGTCGACGCGGCAGAGCTGGCTCGATGTTTAGATGAAATAGAACTATACTGGATCGACCCAGTACTTAGAGAACCACTGAATGCCCCCATCACCATCGAAGAGATTCTCGAGGTCACCAAGGAACTGCCTAACTCAAAAGCACCAGGGCCGGACGGCCTGTCTGGCAAATTCTATAAGCACTATGCAGACCTCCTCGCCCCACTACTCCTGCAGGTCTACGACGAGGCCTTGACCAAATACCAGCTCCCACCGACACTATACAGGGCCAATATAATCCTTCTGAACAAAACCGGCAAAGATCCTGCTGAATGTAGCTCATATAGACCAATCTCACTAATAAATCTTGATAATAAAATCTTCACAAAAATCCTAACCAAGAGGCTATTACCCATCATGCCCGCCATGGAGCTAGCCGACCAGGCTGGTTTCTTCCACGGGACGAACGCCTCATATGGGATAAGAAGAATGTTTGGAACAATGGAGGCCCTGGAGCCGGACTGTCAGGCAGTGGCAGTACTACTGGAAGCCGAGAAGGCTTTTGACTCGGTCGAATGGCCCTTTCTTTTCACAGTAATAGAAAGAATGGGTTTGGGCAAGCGCTTCCTCCGCCTGATCTCACTACTCTACAAAAAACAATATCCAACATCATGCTGGGAGGCCGCTGCTCGGCTGGCAACCACCTGAGAAGAGGAACAAGAGAGGCTGTCCACTCTATGCGCTTCTGTTCAGTTTAGTAATGGAACCTCTAGCCTCCGACATGCGTATGCATCACCTCCACAGAGGCCTCTCATTCGGTCCGCACAAGATGGTCATCTCCCTTTACGCAAATGACATAGCGTTGTTTCTACAGAAAGCAGATGAGAAACTGAACCCGGTAATGAGGGCAGTACTAAAGTTCGGGCACTTCTCGGGTCTGAAAATCAATAACAGCAAATCGGTAATCTTCCCACTCACCGCCGCCACCACCGAATTCGCTGACGACTTTGGCTTCCAGTGGCAGAACTCACATGTCAGGTACCTCGGCATCTATATGGCCCGTTCGAAAGAAGAGATCATTTGCGACAACTATGAAGCCACGATAGACACCATCCAAGCTAAGATCGACAGGTAGAAATCCCTTCCACTCACCCTCTGGGGAAGGGTATCAATAGTGAAGATGATTATTCTAACAAAACTATTGTACCTTTTTTCGAACATCCCTTTGCTTCTAACACAAAAATGTCTTCAACGCATGAAAAGCATGGTCCTCGACCTCATATGGGCCGGCAAGGTAGCGAGGGTCGCTTACGCTACATTAACGCTACCGACACGGCAAGGAGGATTGGCTCTCCCAGACCTGAAACGCTACTATTGGGCAGCCCAAGCGCAATATCTCAGTCAATGGTACACGACACAGGTCATTAGACCGCATGTCCAGATAGAGAGAGCACCAGCGACACCGCACCTCCTCCGTTCCATAATCTTTGGACAATTCCCAGCCGCCCAATCCTCAATGAACCCGGTCGCCACCACATATTCAATTTGGAGGAAAATTGCCAAAGAAAACAATGTCACATCCAGATTCTCTCCTCTGCTGCCGATTAAACACATTCCTGGAATCCCCATCACAAATGAAAAAATGTTCCTCCTCTGGACAGAAAGGTTACAGCTACACTCCATGGACGACCTCTTTCTGGCAGAGACATTCTTGATCGCACAACAAGCACAAGAAAGAGGAGGCAGCAATGCCCTCGACTCTTTCATATATTTCAGATTACGACACTCGATGCAGGCGGTAATACCGTCCTTCCCGCAACAACCTCCAGTTTGGCCACTACTTCACAACACAATCCAAGACCAAGGAGACGGGCGCCTTGTAACAAACATCTACAAGGCGCTATTTAATGAACTGAACCCACCCTGCGTAAACGCCAAGAAGAGATGGGAAACATCACTAGACAGCACAATCTCAGACGAAGAATGGGCCTACTTGCTAAAGTTTACTCACAAGGTAGCGATCAACTCGAGATTTAAACTGATTCACTTTAATTTCCTCCATCAAACATACCACACACCAGCGAAACTACACACTCAAAGGGACTTGATCTCAGCAGAGTGCAGCAGATGAGGGGCACCAGCAGCAGACTTTCTTCACCTGGCATGGTCCTGTCCTCCAATAGCCGCTTTCTGGAAAGCAGTGCTCGAAAAAAAGTCAGCAATAATTGGAACAGACCTCGTTCCTGAGCCAAAAACAGCATTGCTAGGACTGACTCAATTGCTACTGAGTTCAGTTAGAAGATTAACCAACCTATTGCTGGTACTAGCTCGAAGAAGAGTTGCATACAACTGGGGCAGGAGTCCCCCTCCAACCCTGCAGCTCTGGCTGACAGACATAAAATTTTGTCAAGATGTAGAAGCTGACTTTATCAAAACCCTGCACCTGCATGCACGCCCTCCGGACATGGTGGCCTTACATAGCATACTTGCTTTCAACAACAGATGTTTTGGACCCACAACATCCACCCTCAACACAAAGCTCAATCACCAGCCCAACGCATAATGCTGAAACCTTGATGGATGCGATATGTGGATGATAGCGTTTGGTGCCAAGACTCTTTTTAATACAACAGGCAGGAGGGGGGCGGTTCTTACAGCATGACCGGTGCCCGGTCTTAATGTTTGTTTGTTTTGTTTAAAATGCCAATAAAGATAGTTTAAAAAATAAAAATAAAAATAAAAATAAATAAGCCACTATGGGTTTCATATACTGTGGTGGTTGTGGGCAGGACGTAGAGTCTTTGGTGCATGGCCAAAGGCCATGCACCCAAGACCGAAGTTATAAGTACTGAAGTTTTAAGGTAGTATGGGTGTGATATGGTGTAGTGGTTGTGGTTGTGATATGCTGCGGTGGTTGTGGCCAGGGCTTAGAGTCTTGGGTGCGTTGCCGCAGGCCGTAGGCCGTAGGCTATACACCCATGACTGTAGGCCCTGGCCACAACCACCGCACCATATCACAGCCATAGATCACATCTATAGATTCAAATATCTATCAAATGTACCTGGAGGAAATATTCTTTTTCAATTTCTATGATAAAAGAAAAGAGCATGTTAGTGTGTGCATTTTATAAAGACTTATAACATTGAATAAAAGACATTTCAGCTTTTTTTTGGACCCTCATATTTGGTTTGTGGGGAAAAAAATCCTTGTCGGATAAAAAAAAAACTTTTTTTGTTATGCTACAGTCTATTTGTTTGTTTCCTTTCAGTGTTCACTTGTTGTTTCTGGTTTATGTTCCATCTGTTGGCTTGTTGCAGATTTCTGAAGCAGTTAGATACCTGTTGGCATATTCTAACTGTCTATTCTTTGTTCCAATTTAGTGAAATTCATTTATCTGTTTGGTTGTTATAGAATCTTGGGCCAGTTAGATACCTGTTGGCGTATTCCAACTGTTTATAGTTTTTTAATTGAATTTTTGTTAATGTTGAAGAACAGATTAGTTATGAAATTTTGGTTTTAAGAAGATTAAATAAGCGTTTGTAAGATTTGCTGGTAATCTCTGTTTTAGAGTAATGGTACTATAATTACATTCGAACCATCCACATTTCTTTTTAATATATGCAGTGTAGTGACCTTCTTGGGTTGTGGCTCCTGCGTGGTAGATTATACCTATTGTTGTGAAGGTTTTCTTACCAAGTGATAGTTGACCATGTGTGAATCCAGTCAGCTTGCAGTTGTTTTTGGTACCATCTGCATTGTAACATAGAAGCATTAGTATTACGTAGTTACTATGTGTTTGTATTAGTAAGGTGGAGCGATTATCTGAATTGCAGGTAGTACATAATCTGCCATGGTTTGCATTTTGTACCAATTGCTAAAATGGAATGGATTCACAATTAGGTATGGATACATACACAAACCACTCATTAGGGATTTGTTCCTGTGTCACATTGTTACAGAGAGTGCATGTATGTTTCCACATGTATGAAATCTGGAAGATTTCATTTAAAGGTATGTTTTTGTTTTCCAGTACTCGTAGTAAGTACATTAGCAATTCTTGTGGATCTTCTTTTGAGTTTATAGTGAATTTCACCATTCCAGCACAGTAGTCCAATTCTTGTCTTACTCCGTGAACACTATATGTGTTGTCAGGATTGTTTGTTGCGTTTCTATGAAGGACTAATATTTGCAAACACAATTGGTCTGTACTGTGTAAGTAAATGGCCTCAACAATTAGTGGCAATTGAAATACAATATTCATTGCTACATTTGCGTAGCAATTTACACCAGTTACATCAGAAAATTTGAATGGACCAGATAGTTCTGTGTCCAAGTCATTTTTTCGGCGTGTCTGTTGCTTCTATGAAGAAGTACCTGAGTTAGTTTGCCGAATAGGTTTTTCTTTGGTTGTGGCGATTGATGAAGTATTAGCTTCCTTTACTCTCTATGGACGATTTGCAGTCCAATCCTGTTGCATTTCAGTCTAAATTACTTTTCTTTTACAACGTTTTCCTTTCTGTGTAACAGGATATGATTTTAGATGGGGGGTGTATAGTGAACGTAGTTTATTGTATTCTAAAATGCAAGGAATATCAGCATTTATTTTACTTGCATCAAAGTTGATTAGAAATAGACCCTCAAGTGTACGTAAGCGTGATCGTGCTACGTAGCTCATGCCTTCTTTAAAGACTGTGTTACCAATATCTATAAATGCTTTGTCTAGGGTAAGACCTTGGGATTTATGAATGGTGACTGCATATCCAAGAGTTAGAGAAAATTGTTCTCTGCGTACATACATTTCCTTGAAAAGTAGAAATCGAGCTGTTGAGCGCCCTATCCTTTTTACTTCTAAAAGTTTGTCAAAGACAATATTGACAAACTGAATGTTGTTATCATGTGGGTATGTTTGAAAGCCAACAACTGTACCCAGTGCTCCATTAACTAGTCCTTGCTCCACGTCAAGGTTACGTTAAAGCATTACTCTACAATTTAAGGATAATTTTAATATTTTCTCCAACCCAGCTGTGTTGGAGATAGAATTTTGTAAGTTATTCTTGTTGTGGCTTGTTGACACATGGGTAGTGTCATACCATGTACATCCAGTTTGTCTGTGGAGCAAATTTCAATTATTGGTTGCATTTCATTTTTCAACATTGTTTCATTGAATTTGGAACAGCTTGCAAGAGCTGGCATTAAGGCCATACAATTGACATTTGTGTGCGCTAATTGTTCCATAACATCAGTAGCACATGCGTTATCACCATAAAGTGCATGGATGTTCCGGGTTTTCAATATTGCTTGTGCTTCTTGAGATGGTACACCAACTCTAATACTTTTTAAAATGCTGGCATAAGAGAGGTCTGCAGATTGATGCATGTTTTCTGTTTATTATCTGTATTGGAAATGTTGCCAAAGGTTTACATTTCCTATACTGCCAACAGTTTTACGGCAGAGTTTGTGTCCTAAGGTTTTAAAAATAGGTTCACCTTTCACTGGTGTCAATTGCAGAAGATCTCCGAAAACAATAATGTGTTTTCCTCCAAAGAGTTGTTCGTAGTTTGTTTTAAGTACTTCTTGCAATCTGAGGTGAATCAAAGCTAACATTAGGTTGGAGACCATGCTCACTTTATCTATTAGTAGCATTGTCATTTGTTTTAGTACTCTGTGTAGTTCCAATGCAGCTTCTGTAGAAAGTTTGTAATAGTCTAATTTGTTTTGGTGTTCTACTGGAAGGAGTAGTAATCGGTGTAAAGTCACACCGCCTATGTTGTAGGCTGCTAAACCTGTGGGGGCAGTTACAACAGCTGACAGTTTGTTGTTTATCAGTTGTTGAAGGAACTTGCTGATGATTTTGATTAAGAATGTTTTGCCTGAACTAGCTTCACCACTGACGTATAGCAGTATAGGTTTGTAATGTTGGCAGGTACGTTCTTTATTTTCGTGTTGTATACCATGTGCAATTTCTTTTGTTACTTCTTCAAAAATCGTGCACTGGTCTTTGTTATGTTTTGATTGTAGTACAGTTAAGTCTTCTGTATCTTCTTCATAGTGACACATCGTGTTTTCTACTTCTGTCATAGCTAATTCTGCCTCATTTACTATTAGTGGCTGTCCCAGTGGTTCTTGGCTTCCTGTTACAGAAGGTTGACTACTGTCAGAAGTGTCCTTATCTAGTTGGGCCTGGAGTTCTTCTTTGTGTTGCTGTTCATTGTGCAACATTGTTTTGTACTGCGTAAAGTTCACATCAGTGATAGTGCATTAATTTGCTTTGAAAGCGTCTTCATAGCAGTCATAGTTATCTAGTATCTCTTCTTCTGTTCTCTATGGTTTAAAAAGTTGTAGCAGGGACATGTAATATAGTTCTTTCTGTTGAGGAGTTTTTTAATGACAATTTGACATGATTAATTAAGCTTTGTTTGGTAAGTTTCACTAAGCTGCCTTCACAATCTGTCACTCTATATCTACCTTTGTTATCATCGGGTTTTATATTATTTTTGTATGCAAAGTTTTGGGCTATGTGGTATAGACACATGGTTTCCAAAGTGGTACACCTGTTCGGGTAGTATGTGTCTAGTAAATTGTTTTTCAAAATGTCTTGGCTGTTTGGGTCATTTTTGGCTATTGTTTCTATGTCCTCATATGATTTGAGAACTCTTTTTCTATATTTAGTAGGACCAAGACTTAGCTATACTATATTTTCAGATTTTCCATACAAAGCAGTACCGGTTAAATGATCTGCAGCTTCATAGGCGCCACATTCTCTATGAGAGAGCATTTTGATGCCTAAGCTGTACAATTTCTGGGATAGTGTTTTGTCTGTTGATAGGTCATTCCAGAGGTCTTGAAGCTCTGTTTTTTCTGCTTTTGTTAAGTAGGCTGTTACGTATCGTGCAACTGCAGTGGAATTGTCTGCATTATACTGCACATCTATGTTTGCATTCCATAAGAGGGCAATGATTGCATTGTAATCATATATATATTTTGATTCTTCTTTTCTTTTTATGTAATACGTGTTCTTAGGTGATTTACCTTTAACACTATGTCTAACTGAAGACATGAAGTTGTTCACTTCACCTATTTCTGTAACTGGTCTAGGGAAACCAAAGTCGCATTTGGTGTAGTATTTCCCTTTGTTTTTGTATTTGCCACAACAATATTTGCCACATTTGTATCTTTGAAATTGTACAATTTGTGCATGAAGGTCACTATGTCTCGTTTGTGAAGGGATTTCACAAGTGACATATTTTTGGATGAACTGCAAAACAGTGGCATCACTGTCCTATCCAAATTTAGGAGCACCTTTAATCCATAAAAGCATGTGGATATGTGGTGCTCCTCTGGCTTTGTATTCCTTTCTCCAAAAGCAGTGTTGCACTTCTACAAGGGGAGGAACAGTTTTATTACAAATAAAGTGCAGCATAGCAATGAAACAATGGTGGAAAGTTCTCCAGGTGTTAGTATATCTATGTTGGTTTTGTTTTTGTTTGATATGCGTAGGAAATCATGTAAATCTTCCCATGCATATTCTGCACAACTTAATGTAACAAACAAAGTGGGTCGTCCAAGGTTTCTGATCATACAACGTATATCTCTGTGATGTCGGAACCAGTATTCCTTTGTACCACGCACGTTTTCAAACAGATTTGTTATGCTTGATTGTAAAACCTCATCTTTTTCTTGCACTTTTTGTATTAATTGCGTAGCTGACATATTTTGAAAGTGGGTTCCCGATTTCAATATGTGTGCAACTCCGTAACATAGGGTTGCTAGTTCATTTTCAAAGAGTAGGTGGAATATGTATTACACATTTTGTCTAAATCTGGGATCTTCAGAATACATTCGTAATGAGCGGTATTCTGCTGGGTCTATCATCGTATCTTCCTCCTTTGCCAGTGGGAAATAGTAGAGGAAAAGCATGTGCTTCTATACTTTTTTCCCATATGCTCATTGGTGAACCTTTGGTTTGTCGCATTTGGTAAGTTTGTAGTGCATCATCTATGCTGTCATGAGAGGGCAATGGATGAATTGTATAATTGTATAACGGTCCAAAATATTGGATACTGCAGCAGGATCCAGAAGTTCAAATTGTCCAGTTCCTGGTGACTCTTGAATTATTTCAGTTGTTTCCCTTAAGCTTTCGTCAATATTTATTTCTTTGTAGTATTCATTATTGTCTTTCAGATATTGCAAGGCTTGTCTTACTTTATATAAGTCCACAAGTTGTTGCCAAATTCTTTTGTCTTTTGCTGGTACACCATTTACTAAGACAATTAAAGATTGCTCTATTGGACGTTGCACTCTTAGAGTGTGCACATTTTCTGTCAGATCTAATGGTAAATAAACTACTGTGCCACGAATGCCTTTCACCAATTCAGAGGGAGGTAATTTTTCTGTTTTTTGTTTGAAGGCGTATTACTGCTTGAAATGGGTGTACTGTTTGAATTATGATGCTCTCATACAAATTGAGTTGTTGCAGGCGTTTTGGTAGTGGGAATAAATCCAAGTTATTTGTGACAGCACGTGAAGGAGTTTGGTTGTTGTCAAGTTTTGTAGTGCAGTAGCTGCAAACTATTAAGGGTTCACTTATTTCGTATTTGTTTTCTGCTAAAAGATAGAGAGCTAATTCAAACCATTTGGAATCTTCAGTGTCTTCTATTTTGTATGTTACGTCTATAGTTTTTGTGTTACTTTTGTAAAATGTTCTGCGGCAACACACACACATGGTTTGGTACTTCAGCGGATGTACTTTTACATTTTAGTATTTATTTTTTGTATGTGTGTAATAGAAGGTTGCCATGTGCAGAATTGTTGCTAGTCTGTTCTAAAGCTATTGCATTTTGTAAGTGGCTTTCACTTCCAAAATATTTTCTCTGGATATGGTCAATTTCTTCTTGTAGGTATTTGGGTGTACCATTCAGAAGAGTGTTATTTAAATTGGCTAGTTCTAAACTAGGACTTTTTGCATAGTACAGTTTATACACTAGATTTCTTACATTTGAATGATGTGTTGATATCATTTTGATATCATGGAAGGTGCTTTTGCAAATAGGTCCTGATTTGCAGGCTAATGAATGTCCTTGTAGTCCTGTGTATTTGCGCACTGGACAGGTATCCATATTTTGCAGAACTTTCATTTTGATTTTGTCTTTACCTTTCACATACTGATTGAGGAACTGGCGTAAAGATTTGAAAGATTTGTTGGGAATTTTATACATTGACGTGCACAGCCATTTATATACTGGACGTTCTGGTTCAGTCAAATGGCGAGGTAATTCTGAGTTTTCTGGGGATATTTTTGTAAGTAGTGTTTCTTGTTCCATGATGGTATTATTAATTTTTTCATACCCTTGTCCACTGCTATGGATGGCAATTGTGTTTGTTTGGTTTTGTTTGTATGCTTCTTCATTAAAATATGGTTCTGTGGTTGTGGTGTGACTCCATTCACCTCCACAGATATTTAAGAAGTTATTTTTGTTGACATTTCGTTTATTGAGAAGTTTTTTTGTAGTTTAGTACTTAGTTTGGTTAGTGGTTTCATCCTGTTTAAAACTAAAATAAATAACTTCCTTTTGAGAAGTATTGCATTGTCTACAAGAGCTTATAGGATTAACTTTCTACGGTAGGTTTTAAGGGTTGTGCATGATTTCGCTCCTGTTCTTATTAGATTCTGAAGGACTCTGTGGCGGAACTTTTTTGCTAAAATACTTTTTTAAGTATGGTTAGTTGCTAGTATATGAGGATGTATAGGAGCAGTGTTAGCAGTAGTGGTAGTCAAATTCTTGTTAAGCATTTTCTGTTTCGTTTCACATTGTGATAGAGGAGGCAAAGTTTCTGTAGTAGAAGCTTCTTTTATTTCGCTAAATGACTGCATTAGCTGTTTTGTTTGAACGTTTTGTACAAACTCTGGTAGAGATGGATACTTATTTTGGGCACTTTTATTTTCACTTGCTCTATTTCTGCGTTGCTTTCTACAGACTTGCTTTTTGGTAGGCATTCTTTGGGGTCTGTTGAAAAAAAAGAAGGTATGGGTTGGTCTGTTTTACAGTGTATGTGTGCTGTGTGCATGGGTGTATGAGTTCGATGGGGGAGATGTATGTGGTGGCGTGTGAATGTACATTGAGCAGTTACAATGAATTGGGAAGGCTATTTTTCTGTTTGTATTTTACTACACTGTGGTTCAGATGAGAGTAGAAAGTGAGCTAGTTGTGAGGAGACGCATTAATAGTAAACGTAATGGTGTAAAATTAAAACAGTTCTTTGTTTTGTAGTACTAACATTCTAAGGCTTGAGTATGTTATTTGTGTTCCAAAAAAAGGGGATTTGTGTGCCATTCTGCCTGCTAATCTTTGTTTAATAAATGGGGATTTGTGGGCAGAATGGTTCAGAAATCGATGTTTTTTTTTGGTGTGCAAATTAAATGAATGAACCACACAGTCTCTTTGAGGGACAGCAAGAATATAAAGGTAGTATTGTACTTACTTTTTTTTGTGGAATGAGCAGGTTTCTTCGATATGTTGTTTGTAGTTTAGATGCTGCTTATTTTCAGGAGAGTGGTCTTCACTGCAATTGTAAAAGGAAGAAGTTAGTGATTTTGTGTGTTTATAGCACTGATGTTAATGTACAGGTTGATTTTATGTGCAGCATTTATATATTATTTGTAGTATGTTAGTTCAACCTGCTTCGCAAATGAGTAGAATTTTAACTTCATGAAATTCACTTGTTTTTTTGCAGCTGTGTTGTAGATAGCAGAGAGGTTTGGAAGTGATAGTTCATTATAGTAGATGGGAAACATTTGAATAATTTCATATTATAACTAGACATGCAAACAATCGGGAGCACCTGAGAGGGAGATTTCACCACAGCAATCGGGAACATTTATTTTTCTCATACGATTGCATTAGGATTAGCATTAATTTAGGTGGGAGACAGTAAAAAATGGTGACATTTATTTATGAAAAATCGAGTTTCGCGCGTAAATCGGGTGGGTTGGCATGTATGTATAGGTTATGTGGGAGACAGTAAAAAGTAGTGCGATTTTTCAATGAAAAATCAGGAGTCTCGTGCTTAAATCAGGAGCGTTGGCATGTATGTATTGGCTATGCAGATTTAGTGGCATTTCTTTGTTTATATGGAATCACAACAGTTGTACATGTACTCTGAATGAAATATGCATACCTGTACTTTGTAATCATGCATGTGGATAAGCATGGAGCTGTAAGTAGAAATCTTCAAGACTTGCACAGTAGTTTTTGTAGTAGGTGCTTTCCAATGATATGAGACTTGTATTCAGAGTGATCAACAGTACACCTTAAAGTGCGGACCTCTGATGATGGTGTTAGATGTAGAGGTCTTGGATGTGATTGGTGGATGGTTGTGTGACTGCTTAGCTGTGTCCAATGAGGGAATGCAATCGCAAGTGATGTGGAAAGGGTAGAAGGGCTGGCTAAGAGTTACATGCCGGACGCACACCGTGGTTGTCCGCGGGTAGGGTGTGCCACATACGGGGTTTTCCAGCAAATCCAGCATGGAAAGGGGACTGTAGGGATCAGCCAATTAGATTTTGACATTGTTGATTTGTGTAGAAGGAGAGTGTGTGTAGTGAAGATGGCAGAGGTGGAGACAGTCAGGGTGTTGGTGCTCAGAGATATGTTTGTCCATGATTTATAGCAGTATTCTCAATGCAGGCATGTGGCTAACAATTTCGATGTTAGAGGAGTGGAGGTGGTGTGGAGCGCTGCGACTGACTGCAATGTAGAGGCAATTCTCCAAGTTTGCAGAGATATGCGTAGGATGAACAGTCCCCATGTGGTAGTTTTGCACTATGGTGCTTTCCATTTGGGCTACGTGAGTTCCCCTACTTTGTTGGGAGATTTGGAACAGTTGGTTCAAGCAGTAATCAACATCCTTCCAAATGCGAAAGTAATTTCTTCAGGATTTCTTCCTAGAGCAAAATGCGACAGCAGTTCTGTTTTTTGTCCTGATCAAAGCATTGCTAGGTGTGCAATCAATCGAGGCATGCGTGCTTTCATGCTAAGAGCTGGTACGTTTTTCTGTAGCAACAAGAACATTATTTCGAGTAATGCAGCTTATTTTGAAGCAGCTGGTGTTTCTTTATCTTTTTTGGGAAATGCCATGTTCTTTTGGAATGTAAGGGTTGCTTTGGAACAGGTTATGTGAAGATTTTAGGAGTAAACTAAGAAGAAAAAATCCCCCAGAAAATACAAAATAACAGGCGTCTGTCAGGCATCTGCAAAAAAAACCCAAAAAAACGTCTCTTTTCAGAGCCCACCTTAAAGGGGAAATGGGGAACACTATTTAAATGTACATTCACTACGCTCAGATATTTCACATGTCCGCGGACATGCTGGTAGTCTGCGGACAGTGCGTATTACATACGGCATTCTTGGGAGGAGAGGCATGCAAATTAGAATAAGCAGAGCCAGGGATTGGTCAGTAAAGTTTAGTGGGTGTGTTGTGTAAGGAGAGATTTAGTGAGGACGTCTTTTTCCTGAGAGAAGAACAGATAGCTATAGCTGTGTGTTTTCGAAAACAGATTATCTGGATTTTGGGAGACTCATGGATACATCGGTTGGAGGTGCATGTAGAATGTTGTGGTGTATCTGCAGATCTTGGATTCCCTCATGTGGAAGTACACTGGCATGGAGTGTGTGTAATGAAGTGGCTGGACTTGGTACCTCTCTGTGCTACTTTACAGACAGAGCGTCATCCTGACATAATTATAATTCATTGTGGAGGGAACAGTTTAGGACATGTGTCTGGAATTTCTTTGCAATTTGCAATGAAAGAAGGACTTGAGAAGGTCATGGACATGTTTCCAAATTCCCAAGTAATTTTTTCTCGTATTGCGCAAAGACAAATGTGACTGCGTTCTTCTTCATTTGGTCCACAAATGGAGAAAGCGAGGCGCAATGTCTGTTTGTGCCTTTCTACGAGGTGTTGGCATGTCCTCTTTTCACAATGAAAATATTATGTTTAGTAGCACATTCATTTTTCGCAGAGATGGAGTCCATTTTACTTATGCTGGCAATCAGATTTTCCTTAGAAATGTAGAAAATGCATTGCAACCTTTTTTGTAATTATAGTCATCTATTTTGCATTAGATGTTGACGAATCCAAGTTTTTCAAACACACAAAAAAACCACCAAAAGGCTCTTTTCAGATCCACCACTTACTCCCAGAGAAAAGTGCATTGGTTTTGCTAGGGCAGCACCCCAAAATTGTATCTGTCCTTGGACTGTCCGCAGACTTTTAGAAAATGCGCAGGGCCCTGCGCTGTTTATTTAACACTTCTATTTTTAAACTGTGAAAGGCAGCTCTGAAAAGAGCCTTTTTTTGGGGATTTTTGTTGTTTTATAGGTTTTTTCCTTTTTTTATACATGACACACTAGGAGAGGAGGGGAAAGGAGGGTAAGGAAGGGCCACCAAACACGGGGATAAGAAAGGGCAGGTGGAGAGAGGAAGATGTAGGGTGGGTCTTATTTAGGTAGGTAGCAGGTCTTTTGGTGGTCCATGACCGTAGTCTCGAAAGCACTTCGAAGACTCTCCCCCATGCAGAGTACTGTGTCACAGTACATACACAATATTGTGACCCTCGAAAGGTAAGGGTCAACAGCATCACAAATGGCCTGTGAAGCAGCTGGAGGGATGCGCTCTCCCACAGGAGTGTCTCTTGTGGTGAGAGGAGTGGAAACAGAGGATGCTGTGGAGGAACTCAACCTACTACGTTCATCACAAGGTACAACCTTGCGAACGTCCACTCCGTGGAACGAAGTTAGGTGTTGCTTCATGGATGTCGTACCAAAGGTGTATGGCCCACGTCTCCCACGACTCAGCACTAATTTGCACTCGTTACAGGTGACCTTGTCCGCACGTGCTTTTGGTACGTTACCATCAACGGTAAATAACCGCCACACCCAAGACTCCCAGCGAGTGCTGGTAGTAGGGAGTTCCTCGACCTCATTCTCTTCATCCTATTCATCCTCGTTCTCTACATCCTCATTCATGTTCCCCTCTGCAGGCCCTTGGGGAGGTGGTGGTGGTGGAGGATTTGGGGGTGGTACTGAGGCTGATGGAGCAACAGCAGCCATGGTTGCCATTAGGGTTGATGCAGTAATCTGAGCTAGAGCAGTAAAGGCAGCAAAAGTCAATCTGCAATAGCCAGAAGTACAATGAAGATCAGCTCTGGGGTGTGGCCTTTTATAGGGGTGGAGGGGTGCCCCTCGAGAACATATCGAACACTCAAAAGCCTTCAAAAAGTTTAAAAAAATATGTGGAAAGCCAGGGCCATTGTCTGGGACATGTGAAATGGTGATTTTTTACTGTAAAATAATTTGAATTGTCTAAATAAGTTCTTTTAAAATGTTGGGCATCCGGACATAGTCTGCAAATTAGGACACATGCTCAGCGTGGGTGCAGTCACATGATGACATCAGGAACACGTCCATGAAGGGAACGAGTGCTCGCAGAACAGCAAATGCACAGGAGCGGTCGTGCGCATGCGTGCGGTTGTTCTACGGACAATGTTCGGGTAATGAAACTAAATAAAAGTGTGACACAAGTGAGACGGACAGATACGGACAGGGGTGATTTTCGCTGGATTTATGGGTATGGTGCGCATGTGCTTAGATGTTCTACAGACTGTACGGCCAGGTATAATGTCCTTAGGACACCTCCATTTTGTTTGACTCGGCACATCCCGGACACCGTGCCTGTTCTATGGACAGTTTCATCTTGTTTGCGAACGGTGCAGAGAGATATAGTGTCCTTAGGACACCCCCATTTTGTTCATTTATGGACATTCCGGACAGCTGGTGTGTTCTAAGAACAGTTCCATCTTGGTTGCAAATGGTACGGACAGGTGTAGTGTCCTTAGGGCATCCACATTTTGTTAATTACGGACAGGCCGGACAGGCACGCTGTCTGCTGACATTTAAGCTGCATTTTAAAAAAAAATAAGATACAAAGAATTTCCATACAAGAAACATAACATTTTCTTTTTATTTATATATATATATATATATATATATATATATATACAAATTATGAAAGAGAGGGGGAAGCAGAAACTGATACTAAAATAGGGGAATTAGGGTTTTGGAGAGGATGGATGGGAGGGGATGGAGGGATGGAAATCTCATCAAAACATTTATTTTGTTGTTCACGGTTTGGGTATAGTTCACTGGGACATGGAGAGGGGGCACAGGTACAGGTGGGATAATGGTACTTAACTTTTTCTTTGATGTGGTCCTCCACTAACTGTTTCAAACGATCAAAATGTTCCTTAAGAATGTCTACTTTTAGCTCAATGCTTTCTGGAGTCTTTCCCATTGTGTCTTTTGGAGTCACATTTTCAATCTTTGTGTGGTCTGTAAAAAATAAACATATATGGTAAATACACATTAGTTAATGATTATTAATTTCGTTGTATAGACAAGTGTCTACCATTATTATCACTCTCTTCAGACATTTCCTCATGTGGAAAATTTTCTTCCAGCCACTCCAAAGTACTGCACATTTCTGTGTGAAAAACAAAAATATATTAATTATACTGTACCTCACACAAAAAGTACAGCAATATATACCAAAAAATCAAGTTTACTTACTAGTTTCTGGGAAGTTGAAATCGTTGTGTTGTGTAGGTCTACTGTTGCTTCTAGCTCTGCAGTTTCTGTGAGGTCATTATGTTGGAGGTATATCTTTTTTGTTATGGTATAATCCATTTTATTTATTACATATCGTATTTCAATGGCTGGTTGATGTGTTAAATATGTAGTTTCCACTGCTTATTTATTAATATATATAATGTGTATATGTGCTGTTTTTTCAACTTGCATAGTGTTTATATGGTAGGAAGGAACAATTTCAAATACCCCCTGCATGTTTGGGTAGTGTTGATGTCGTCCGTGCCCGTCCACGGACATCAAAATCATTAGCGGGGTGTTCGGTAATTGTATATAAAATAAGGGAACCCTAGTACACACAGTGATGTCATCAATAACATTTGTGATGTCATCTTTGATGTCCTGGGTGTTAGTCTTAGCAATGCACGGTGGTGGCGCAAGTTATGATTGCTTAGCTTACCATAACTATCGAATTTCAGGGGTTTTTCGGTTTTACTTGAACCATAACGTCCCTTTAACAAAGTTTTTATACTGAATTTAATAGGTTTTTAGTAGCGGAACTTAACCATAGCATTACTTTAACAAATGTTTTTACTGAATTTTATAGGTTTTTAATCGCAACTTAACCATAACCTCCCTTTATCAAAGTTTTTTTTTACTGAATATACATATTCATAGTGTGAATTTGATAGATATTTACTAGGATTCCCTTACTTTATATACATGTAGCATAGAATATACTGAACCCCCTGCTAGTGATTTGATGTCCACAGACTGTGTGTATGTCCGTGGATGGAGGCGGACAACATCAACACTTCCCAAAAACTCAAGGGGCCTGTTAAATTGTTATATCATGCCATATAAACACTGAAAAAGTTCAAAAAGCAGCACATAAACACATTATATGCAATAATAAATAAGAATTGCAACCTATATATATAACACATCAACCGTCCATTTAAATAGCATATGTACTAAAATGGAATATACCAAAACAAAAAATATATGCCTCCAACATAATTACCTCACAGAAACTGCACAGCAAGAAGTAACAGCAGACCTATGCAACAGTAACAACCAAACTTACCAGAAACTAGCAAATAAACTTCATTTTTCTTATATATTTTTAAACTTTCTGTATTAGGTACAGTAAAAGTAATATGTATATTTTTAAAACAGAAATGTCTAGTACTTTGGAATGGCTTGAAGAAAATGTCCCACGTGAGGAAATGACTGAAGACAGCGATACCTATGGTAGACACTTCTCTATATAAGCACATTAATAATCATTACTTTATGCTTACTTAACATTTATATATTTTTTTAACAGACCATACAAACATTGAAAATAATATAGCAAAAGAGACATTTGAAAATACTCTGCAGCGCATGGAAAAAAAATTGATATGCTTATGGAAAATGTCAATCTTTTAAAACATTTTGTGGAGGACCACATAAAAGAAAAAATGAAATATCATTGTCCCACATGCACCTGTTTCCCCTCCCCATGTCCCAGTCAACTATCCCCAAACCCTCATTACCTAGAAAAACATTATGATGAGACTTCCATCCCTTCATCCCCTCTCATCCATCCTCTCCAAACCCCTAATTTTCCTGTATTTGTGTCAGTTTCTGCTTCCCCCTCTCTTTCATAAATGTTATATCTGTATATAATAAAAAAAATATTATGTGTGTTTTAATTTAGTCCTTTGTGTCTTTTTTTTGTTTAAAAAGTAGCTGGGGTGCCCGCGGGAGCGCGGGTATCCGGGATGTCTGCAATTAACCAAAATGGGGGTGTTTTAAGGACACTATACCTGTCCGTACTGTCCGCAAGCAAAATGGAACTGTTCTTAGAACACACTCGGTGTCCGGAATGTCTGCAATTAACCAAAATAGAGGTGTCCTAAGGACACTATACCTGTCTGTACTGTCCGCAAGCAAGATGGAACTGTTCTTAGAACACACTTGGTGTCTGGAATGTCCGCAATTAACCAAAATGGAGGTGTCCTAAGGACACTATTCCTGTCCGTACTGTCCGCAAGCAAGATTGAACTTTTCTTAGAACACACTCGGTGTCCAGAATGTCAGCAAATTAACCAAAATGGAGGTGTCCTAAGGGAACTATACCTGTCTGTACTGTCCGTAGAACATCTACGCACATTCGCACCACACCCATAGGTCCTACAAACAATGCGCCTGTCCGTAACTATCTGTCTCACGTGTGTCGCGTGTGTCGCACTTTTAATTAGTTTGGGGACCCGAACACTGTCCGTAGAACACCCACACACATGGACACCCGACCCATTTGCGGACGTGTTCGCGATGTCATCAGGTGACCGCACCCATGCTGAGCATGTGTCCTGATTTGCGGACACTGTCCGGGTCCCCGGACATTTTAAAAGTACTTTTTTGGACAATCCAAAGTATTTTACAGTAAATATTCACCATTGCACATGCCCCAGACAATGTTCCTGGCGTTCTACATACTTTTTGGAACTTTTTGAGCCTTTTTGGGGTGTTCGATCTGTCCGGGACCAGCGCAGCGTGCACCTGCACCCCTAAAAAAGGCCACACCCTAGAGCTCATCTTCATTCTGTCCTTCTACTATTAAAGATTGACCTGCTTTTGCTGCCTTTGCTGCTCTTGCTGCTATTGCTACATCAAACCTGATGGCATCCATGGCTGCTGCTGTTCCAGCTGGTGCTACTTCTGCCACAGCACCACCCCCACCACCACCACCTACCCAAGGGCCTGCAGAGGGGAACAGGTGTGAGGATGTAGGGGAGGAGGATGAAGAGGATGAAAAGGATGAGGTAGTGGAAGTCCCTACTACCAGCACTCGCTGTGAGTCTTGGGTGTGGCAGTTGTTCACCACTCTTGGTAGAGTGCCAAAAGCACATGCGAATAAGGTCACCTGTAATCAGTACCACATGGTACTGAGTTGTGGGAGGCCTGGTTCATATGCTTTGGTACGACATCAATGAAGCAACACCTAAGGTCGTTCCACGGTGGGCTATTCGCAAGTTTGTTCCTTGTGATAAACTTAGTAGGTTGAGTTCCTCTACAACATCCTCCGTTTCTACTCTTGTCACCACAAGAGACACTCCTGTGGGACACCACATCCATCACAGGAAATTCATGATGCTGTTGACCCTTACCTTTCGAGTGCCAATATATCGTGTATGTACTGCAATGCAGTACTCTGCAGGGGTAAGAATCTTTGGAGTGCTTTCGAGACTGCGGTCATGGAGCATGAGAAGGTCTGCTACCTACCTAAATAAGGCCCACCCTACATCTTCCTCTCTCCACCTGCCCTTTCTTATCCCTGTGGTTGGTGTCCCTTCCTTACCCTCCTTTAGCCTCCTTTCCTGGTGTGTCATGTTAAAAAAAAAAAACAAAAACAAAAAACAAAAAAAAGTCTCTTTTCAGAGCCGCCTTTCACAGTTTAAAAATAAAAGTGGCAAATAAATGGAGCAGGGCCCTGTGCATTTTTTAGTAGTCCGCGGACAGTTCGCGGACATATAAAATTTTGGGGTGCTGCCCTATCAAAACCATTGCACTTTTCTCTGGGAGGAAGTGGTGGCTCTGAAAGAGCCTTTTGGTGGTGTTTTTTTGTGTTTGAAAAACTTCAAATGATGAACACTTGCTGCAAAATGGATTGCTGTAATTCCAAAAAAGGTCGCAATGCATTTTGTACATTTCTCAGAAAAATCTGATTGCCAGCATGAGTAAGATGGACTCCATCTCTGCGAAAAATGTATGTACTACGAAACATAATATTTTCATTGTGAAAAGAGGACATGCCAACATCTCTTAAAAAGGCACAAACAGCCTTATTAACATTACGCCTCGCTTTCTCCATTTGTGGACCAAATGAAGAAGAACGCAGCCACATTTGTCTCTGCGCAATACGAGAAATAATTTCTTGGGAATTTGGAAACATGTCCATGACCTTCCCAAGTCCTCTTTCATTGCAACTTGCAAAGAAATTCCAGACACATGTCCTAAACTGTTCCCTCCACAATGAATTATAATTATGTCTGGATGATGCTGTGTCTCCAAAGTAGCACAGAGAGGTGCCAAGTCCAGCCCCTTCATTACACGCACTCCATGCCAGTGCACTTCCACATGAGGGAATCCAAGATGTGAAGCTACTCCACAGCGTTCTGCATGCACCTCCAACCAATGTATCCATGAGTCTCCCAAAATCCAGATAATCTGTTTTCTGAAACACACAGCCATAGCTATCTGTTCTTCGCTCAGGAAAAATACTTTCTGACAAACTCTTTCCTTACACAACACACCCAGTAAAACCTATTGAACAATCCCTTGCTCTACTCATTCTCGTTTGCATGCCTCTCGATCCCAAAATCCCTGTATGTAATACGCGGTGTGCGCAGACTACCGCAATGTCGAAAATCTGAGCGTGGTGAATTTAAATTTAAATAGTGTGCCCCATTTCCCCTTTGAGGTTGCCTCTGAAAAGAGCCGTTTTCTTTGTTGTTTTTTTGCAGATGCTTGACAGACACCTGTTATTTTGTATTTATTTTCTTTTTTTCTTACTTTACTCCTAAAATCTTCACATAACCTTCTCTAAAGCAACCCTTACATTCCAAAATAGCAAGGCGTTTCCCATAAAAGATAAAGAAATGCCATCTTCTTTAAAATAAACAGCATTACTGGAATCAATATTCTCATCATTACAGAAGAACATACCAGCTCTAAGCAGGAAAGCATGCATGCCTCGGTGATTGCACACCAGGTAATGTTTTGCTGAGGACAAAAAACAGAACTATTGTCCCATATTTCCCTAGGTACTAATCCAGAAAAAAATACTTTGGCATTTGGAAGGATGTTCATTACTGCTTGAACCAAATGTTCCAAATCTGCCAACAAAGTAGGGGCACTGACATAGCCCAAATGGAAAGCACCACAGTGCAAATCTACCAAATGGGGACTGCTCATCCTGCCCATATCTTCACAAACTTGTACAATTCCCTGTACATTGCAATCACGCACAGTGCTCCACACCACCTCCACTCCTATAACATCAAAATTATTTGCCACATTCATGCATTGAGCATACTGCTGTAAACCATGCACAAACATATCTCCAAGCACCAACACCCTGACGTTCTCCACCTCTGCCATCTTCACTACACACAGCCTCTTTCAACACAAATCCACAACCTCAACACCTGATTGGCTAATCCCTACAGTCCCCTTTCCATGCTGGATTTGCTGGAAAACCCCAGATGTGGCACGACCTGTCCGCGGACAACCGCAGTGTCCGTGGAGCACGTAACTCTTAGACAGCCCTTCTACCCTTTCCACTTCACTCTCTGTGTCATTCCCTCATTGGATACAGCTAAGCAGTCACACAACCATCCATCAATCACATCCAAGACCTCTACATCAAACTCCATCATCAGAGTTCAGCATTTCAAACGACTGTTGATCACTCTGAGTCTCATATCATTGGAAAGCACCAATTACAAAAACTACTGTACAAGTCTCCATGATTTCTACTTGCAGCTGCATGCATATCCACATGTATGAATACAAACTACAGGTATGCATATTTTATGCAGAGTACATGTGCAACTCTTATGAATGCATATAAACAGAGTAACTGCCACTTAACCTGTATAACCTATAAACATGAATTTACTATTATGTTTCCCATCGGCTATAATCAACTTTCACTTCCAAACCTGTCTGCTATCTAAATTCTTTTTTTACACACACAACTATCTAAAAGATTATAATAGTAAAAGATGGGAGAAATAACAGTATAATTGTAGAAAAACACTTAGTAGTGTATTATAAAATTACACACAGCCAGGATAGGTTCATGGATCTTCATACACTCACACAGATAGAAACTATCATTGAAAAGCTCCCAGCTGAAATAACACCACTGCCTGTACATCACATCCTTCTGCGTTATTACCCACACCTTCACAAATGCATACATTCTATGCTTTTCTATACAGTTTCTGCCATTTACCTTACAAAAATTGCAAAATAAGTATATCATTATTTCTTCTATCTCCTAACATCCAATAACACAGCCTTAAGAAACCAAGTGAGTTTCATACACTTAGTATTCTACTCATTTGCAAAGCATGTTGAACTAACATATTGTAAGTAAAATATAAAGATGCACATAGTCAAAGGAAACTGCATGCACACACTATGTTCAGTTATCAAACAACAATACTACCACAAAAACATAAAAATCAATGTCTAAATTAACATCAGTGCTATAAAGACAAACAATTACTAACTTCTTTCTTTTACAATTGCAGTGAAGACCAGTCTCCTGAAAAGCAGCAGCATCTGAAGTAGAAACAGCAACTAAGAAGAAACCTGCTCATTCCAAATAATAAAAGTAAGTACAATACTACCATAATATTCTTACTGTTTCTCAAACACACTGTGGGGTTGATTCATGGAATTTGTGCACCGAAAAATGGGGATTTGTGCACCATTTTGCCCACAAATCCCCATTTGTTAAACAGGGATTTGCAGGCAGAATGACAAACAAATCCCCGTTTTTCGGCGCACAAATTCCATAAAGCAGCCCCTAGAATGTTAGTATTGCAGAACAAAGAACTGTTTTAATTCTATACCATTAGATTGAGTGTTAGTGCTTCTCCTCACCACTAACTTACTTTCTACTGTCATCTGAACCCCAGTATAGTAACACACAAATGCAAGAATAGCCTTCCCAACTATTTGTAGCTGCCCAAGGCACAATCACACACCACCACACACATCCTTACCATCATACTCAGACACTCATGCAGACAGCACACATACATTGCAGAACAGTCCAACCAATAGCTTCTTTTTTTTCAACAGACCCCAAAGAATGCCTACCGAAACGCAAGTGCGCAGAAAGCAATGCAGAAGTAGAGCAAATGAAAATAAAAGTGTCCAAAATAAGCATCCATCTCTTCAAAAAGTTCAAACAAAAGATCTAATAGAGTCATTAAGCCAAACAAAACAAGCTTCCAGGACAAAAACGTTGCCCCCTCTTTCAAAATGTAAAACAAAACAGAAAGTGATTAACAAGAATTCAGCTACCACTACTGCTAACACTGCTCCTATAAATCTTGATGTAGTGGCAAGTAACCAAACCAAAAAAAGTATTTTACAAAAAAAAATCCACCACAGAGTCCTTCAGAATATTATAAAAACAGGAGAGAAATCATGCACAACCCTTAAAGCCTACAGTAGAAAGTTAATCTTAGAAGCTCTCATAGACAGTGCAGTCCTTCTCAAAAGGAAGTTATTTATTTTAGTGTTAAACAGAATGAAACCACTAACAAAACTAACTACTAAACTGCAAAAAAGACTTCTCAATAAATGGAATGTCAACAAAAATAACTTCCTGAATATCCGTGGAGGTGAATGGAGTCACACCACAAGCACAGAACCATGTTTCAATGAAGAAGCATACAAGCAAAAACAAACAAACACAATTGGCAAACATAGCAGTGGATGAGGGTATGACAAACTTAATGATACCATAATGAAACAAGAAACGCTGCTTACAAAAATATCCCCAGAATACTCAGTATCACCTCTCCATCAGACTGAACCAAAACGTCCAGTGTACAAATGGCCATGCACGTCAATGTGTAACATTGACAAAAAAGCTTTCAAATCTTTACGCCAGTTCCTCAATCAATATGTAAAAGGCAAAGACAAATTCAAAATGAAACTTCTACAAAATATGGATACCTGTCCAGTGCACAAACACACAGGAATACAAAGACATTCATTAGCCTGCATTTCAGGACCTATTTGCAAAAGCACCTTCCATCATATTAAAATTATATCAACACATCATTCAACTAAAAGAAATCTAGTCCATAAACTGTACTATGCTAAAAGTCCAGCTTTAGCATTAGGCAATTTAAATAATCTTCTACATGGTACAGCCAAAGACTTACTCGAAGAAATAGAGCATATCCAGAAAAAATATTTTGGAAGTGAAAGCCACTTACAAAATGCAATAGCTTTACAACAGACTAGGAACTATTCTACAAATGGCAACCTTCTACTACACACATACAAAAAAGAAATATTAAAATGTAGAAGTACATCCGCTGAAGTACCAAACCGTGTGTGTGTGTGTTGCTGCAGAACTTTTTATAAAAGTAGCACAAAAACTGTAGACATAACATACAAAATAGAAGACAATAAAGATTCCAAATGGTTTGAATTAGCTCTCTACCTTATAGCAGAAAACAAATACGAAATAAATGACCCCTTAATACTTTGCAGTTCCTGCACTGCAAAACTTGACAACAGCCAAACTCCTTCACGTGCTATGACAAATAAAGAATTATTCCCACTACCAAAACCCTTGCAAAAACTCAATTTATGAGAGCATCATAATTCAAACAGTGCATCCATTTCAAGCAATAATGTGCCTTCAACGAAAAACAGCAAAATTACCTCCCTCAGAATTATTGAAAGGTATTTGTGGCAAAGTAGTTTATTTACCATTAGATCTGAAAGAAAATGTGCACACTCTAGGAGTGCAACGTCCAATAGAACAATCTTTAATTGTCTTAGTAAATGGTGTACCTACAAAAGACAAAAACATTTGGCAACAACCCATAGACTTACATAAAGTTAGACAAGCCTTGCAATATCTAAAAGACAATAATGAATACTACAAAGAAATGAATATTGAAGAAAACCTCAAGGAAACCACTGAAATAATTCAAGAGTCAACAGAAGCTGGTCAGAACTTCTAGATCCTGCTACAGTATCCAATATTTTAGATCACTATACAATTCATTTATTAAACTCTAAAGACACCATAGATGATGCACTAGAAACACACCAAATGCGACAAACCAAAGGATCATCAATCAGCATATGGGAAAAAAGTATAGAAGCACGTGCTTTTCCTCTACTCTTTCCTACTGGGAAAGGAGGAAGGTACAATGATAGACCCACTCAGGTAACAGCATCAGAATACTGCTCATTACAAATGTATTCTGAAGATCCCATATTTAGACAAAATGTGGAATACATATTCCACCTATTCTTTGAAAGTGAACTAGTAACTCTATGCTATGGAGTTGCACACACATTAAAATCAGGTACCCATTTTCAAAATATGTCAGCTACGCAATTACTACAAAAAGTGCAAGAAAAAGATGAGGTGTTACAATCAAGCATTACAAATCTGTTAGCAAACATGCGTGGTACTAAAGAGTACTGGTTCCAACGTCACGGCCCACCCACTTGGTTTGTTAAATTTAGTTAAATAAATTTAGTCAAATATAGATATACTAACACCTGGAGAACTTTGCTCTCTAGATCCTGTTAATGTTTCAAGATATTTCCATTATCGCTTCATTGCTATGCTACACTTTATTTGTAATAAAAATGTTCCTCCCCTTGGAGCAGTGCAACACTTCTTTTGGAGAAAAGAATACCAAGCCGAGGAGCACCACATATCCACATGCTTTTATGGATTAAAGATGCTGCTAAATTTGATCAAGACAGTGATGCCACTGTTTTACAGTTTATTGAAAAATATGTCACTTGTGAAATTTCTTCAGAAGCACCAAATAGTGATCTTCATGCACACATTTTACAATTTGAAAGACACAAATGTGGGAAATATTGTTGTCGCAAATACAAAAACAAAGGGAAATACTACACCAAATGCTGGTTTGGTTTCCCTAGACCAGTTACAGAAACAGGTCAAGAGAACAACTTCATGTCTTCAGTTAGACATAGTGTTAAACATAATTCGCCTAAGAACACATATTACATAAAAAGAACAGGAAGAAGCAAAATATATCAATGATTACAATGTAATCATTGCCCTCTTATGGAATGCAAACATAGATGTGCAGTACATTGCAGACAATTCCACTGCAATTGCACAATATGTTACAGCCTACTTCACTAAAGCAGAAAAAACAGAGCTTCAAGACCTCTGGGAAGACCTATCATCAGACAAAACACTGTCTCAGAAATTGTACAGCTTAGGTATAAAAATGCTCTGTCATAGAGAATGTGGCTCCTATGAAGCTGCAGACCGTTTAACCGGTACTGCTTTATATGGAAAATCTGAAAATATATTGTGGCTAAGTCTTGGTCCTGCTAAATCTAGAAAAAGAATACTCAAATAATACGATGACATAGAAACATTAGCCAAAAATTATCCCAACAGCCAAGATATTTTGAAAAACAATTCACTAGACACATACTACCCAAACAGGAGTACCACTTTGGAAACCATGTGTCTATACCACATAGCCAAAATCTTCACATACAAAAATAATATAAAACCAGATGAAAACAAAGGTAGATACAGAGTGACAAATTGTGAAGGCAGCTTAGTGAAACTTACCAAACAAAGCTTAATTTATCATATCAAGTTGTCATTAAAAACTCCTCAACATAAAGAACTATATTACATGTCCCTTCTACAATTTTTTAAACCATGGAGAAAAGAAGAAGAGTTACCAGATATCTATGACTCCTATGAAGACGCTTCCAAAGCAAATGAAAGCACTATAACCGATGTAAACTTTACACAGTAGAAAACAATGTTGCACAATGAACAGCAACACGAAGAAGAACTCCAGAGCCAACTAGATAAGGACACTTCTGACAGTTGTCAGCCTTCTGTAACAGGAAGCCAAGAACCACTGGGACAGCCACTAATAGCAAATGAGGCAGAATTAGCTATGACAGAAGGAGAAAACACCATGTGGTAATTCATAGAATTCAGCGCACAAGTGGCGCACGCGGCTGGCGCACAGTGTGCGCATGCGACAGTCTGCGCGAGCCGCGTGCGCCAAAATCTTTTTCCGCGCACAGCGTATTCATGGATTTTAACATCCATTACCAGCCATGGTGCAGAGTGGTGCAGCGACCCTGCAGCAGCGCCAGTTACGCCCCCAACCCCTTCCCGTGCGCCATGTACAGCGCACAAATACTGTACATGGCGCAAAGTCCCCCAACCACGAAAATGCCTGTAAAACTCCCTGCGCACCCCTCCGAATACACATACCCCGCTGTGCAGGAAGTTTCACACGCAATTGGGCCTGTGCGAGCAGGGTACATGCATTTCGGGGGTGCGCGGGAAGTTTCACACGCGATTGGCCCTGTGCGAGCGGGGTGCATGTATTACTGGGGTGCGCGGGAAGTTTCACACACGATTGGCCCTGTGCAAGCAGGGTACGTGCATTTTGGGGGTGTGCGGGAAGTTTCACACGTGATTGGCCCTGTGCGAGCGGGGTACGTGTATTACTGGGGTGCGCGTGAAGTTTCACACGCGTTTGGCCCTGTGCGAGCAGGGTACGTGCATTCTGGGGGTGCGCGGGAAGTTTCACACGCGATTGGCCCTGTGCAAGTGGGGTACGTGTATTACTGGGGTGCGTGGGAAGTTTCACACCCGATTGGTCCTGTGTGAGTAGGGTACGTGCATTTTGGGGGTGCATGGGAAGTATCACACGCGATTGACCCTGTGCTAGCGGGGTACGTGTATTACTGGGGTGCGCGGGAAGTTTCACACGCAATTGGCCCTGTGCGAGCAGGGTACGTGTATTTCAGTGGTGCGCAGGAAGTTTCACACGCGATTGGCCCTGTGCGAGCGGGGTACGTGTATTACTGGGGTGCACAGGAAGTTTCACACATGATTGGCCATGTGCGAGCAGGGTACGTGTATTTCCGGGGTACGCGGGAAGTATCACACGCGATTTCACTGTCAGAGGGTATGTGTATCCAGTGGGGTGCGTGGGGAGTCCCACACGTGAATTGGCAGTGTGTGTCCTCCCAGGTGTGCCCTCTACCCTGCACCCCTGGTCATGTCCCACACGCAGCCCATCCACCATGGGCATGCCCCCCAGCCAGCCCACATGTCACCTTCCACTAGTGATCACCAACCCATGTCCCCCAGCGCCCCCACCCCCAGCAGTAATAGGCACCTGCCAGCAGGCCCCAACTCATGTCCCCCAGCACCCCCACCCCCAGCAGTGAGCCTCAGGCCCAGACTCATGTCCCCCAGCACCCCCACCCCCCAGCAGTGATGGGCACCTGCCAGCAGGCCCCGACTCATGTCCCCCAGCACCCCCACCCCCCAGCAGTGAGGGGCACCTGCCAGCAGGCCCCGACTCATGTCCCCCAGCACCCCCTCCCACCCAGCATTAAGGGGCACCTGCCAGCAGGCCCCAACTCATGTCCCCCAGCACCCCCACCCCCCAGCAGTGATGGGCACCTGCCAGCAGGCCCCGACTCATGTCCCCCGGCACCCCCACCCCCCAGCAGTGAGGGGCACCTGCCAGCAGGCCCCGACTCATGTCCCCCAGCACCCCCTCCCACCCAGCATTAAGGGGCACCTGCCAGCAGGCCCAGACTCATGTCCCCCAGCACCCCCACACCCCAGCAGTGATGGGAACCTGCCAGCAGGCCCGACTCATGTCCCCCAGCACCCCCACCCACCCACCCAGCAGTGAGCCTAGGCCTAGACTCATGTCCCCCAGCACCTCCACCCCCCAGCAGTGAGCCTCAGGCCCAGACTCATGTCCCCCAGCACCCCCACCCCCCAGCAGTGATGGGCACCTGCCAGCAGGCCCCGACTTATGTCCCCTGGTACCCCCATCCAGCAGTGAGGGGCACCTGCCAGCAGGCCCCGACTCATGTCCCCCAGCACCCCCACCCCCCAGCAGTGAGCCTCAGGCCCGGACTCATGTCCCCCAGCACCCCCACCCCCCAGCAGTGATGGGCACCTGCCAGCAGGTCCCGACTCATGTCCCCCAGCACCCCCACCCACCCTGCAGTGAGGGGCACCTGCCAGCAGGCCCCGACTCATGTCCCCCAGCACCCCCACCCCCCAGCAGTGAGCCTCAGGCCCAGACTCATGTCCCCCAGCACCCCCACCCCCCAGCAGTGATGGGCCCCTGCCAGCAGGCCCAGACTCATGTCCCCCAGCAAACCCATCCCCATCAGTGAGCCTCAGGCCCAGACTCATGTCCCCCAGCACCCCCACCCCCCAGCAGTGTTGGGCACCTGCCAGCAGGCCCCGACTCATGTCTCCCAGCACCGCCACTCACCCACCCAGCAGTGATGCGCACCTGCCAGCAGGCCCCGACTCATGTCCCCCAGCTCCCCCACCCACCCAGCAGTGAGGGGCACCTGCCAGTAGGCCCCGACTCATGTCCCCCAGCACCCCCATCCCCCAGCAGTGAGCCTCAGGCCCAGACTCATGTCCCCCAGCACCCCCACCCCCCAGCAGTGATGGGCACCTGCCAGCAGGCCCCGACTCATGTCCTCCAGCACCCCCACCCCCCAGCAGTGATGGGCACCTGCCAGCAGGCCCCGACTCATGTCCCCCAGCACCCCCACCCCCCAGCAGTGAGCCTCAGGCCCAGACGCATGTCCCCCAGCACCCCCACCCACCCAACAGTGAGGGGCACCTGCCAGTAGGCCCCAACTCATGTCCCCCAGCACCCCCACCCCCCAGCAGTGAGCCTCAGGCCCAGACGCATGTCCCCCAGCACCCCCACCCCCCATCAGTGAGCCTCAGGCCCTGACTCATCTCCCAACAAACAACATGTCCTAACAAAACAGACCCATGTCCCTAAAGCCAACCCTAATCCCCTTGCCCCATTCCAAGCATGCAACCATCCACAGAACCCACTCCCAAATTACCCATGCCATGATAGTTGAAATGAACCACCATGCCTATGCAGGAACGCACAATGTAGCCTCACAGTGGCAACATGTGACTGAGGAAATGTTCAATGAGACATGCACAAAACCAATTACAGAATACAACACCAATTCTGAAGTAATAATAAAAATGTATTAAAAACATAAAGAACTGACTTGGAGGAATAGTAAAATGAAAATCAATGTACAATGACCGTTGTAGAAAAAAAATATTGTAAATCCAATGAAGTCAAAAAAGAAGAAAAATCACGTAGAATAAAAAAGTGCTCCATTGCCAATGTCCATAATAAAAAAATAATCCAAAAAAAAAAAACATTGATCCATGGTAATATAGAAAAAGAAAGTATGTACAAGTCTGCAACTATATACAATGTAAGTCCAAATGGTCCATGATCCACAAACAAAAGGAAACCTACAAAAAAAATCCTATGAAGAAAAAACTATATACACACGAAGTGGAGCAATGTCCATTAACTCTAAATTAAAAGAAAAACAAAGGAAACCTAACACTATCTAACTATATACAATGGTGGCGTGCAGGTCCTGCGGCTCACTCAGTGATTTCCTAGGCCAGGGCATCATCGAACTCCGTGTCGATGTCCCGGAGGCGGGCCTCTGCCCTGGCCTCGAGGTCTCGCAGGGATGCACTCATGGCCTGTTCCAACTCCCTGCGAGTTGCCTCGAGGCACTCTGCCCGCCTCAAAGCCCGATGCATGGAGAACTCTGCCCTGACCATGGTGAGCCGCGCCTCTTCCGCCCCCCGCCGCTCCGCATCTATGTGCTGGCCCAACCGCAGCCACACGGAAGACACTCCCATTCCAGGGTTCTCCTGCCCTCTGGCCGATGCCTGCCCCTCCGATGTCGATGGCCATGAGCCATCATTGCTCCCACCTAGAGCCTGCTGCTGTTGCTGCTGTCCATGTGCCCTGTCCGATGCCTGCACATCCTCCATCTGCTGGACTCCAGTTGTTGGGGTGTCCACCCCTGCTGGACCGCCGACTGCCGACTGTGGCAGGGATGGGATCTCCACCAAGCTGGCTGTGTTGGTCGGGCCAGGTCCACAGCGGACCCTGGCGGAATCTGGGCCGGAAGACGACAGGGAGAACAACTGGCGCATAGTCTCCACAGAGGAGGAGAGGTCCACCAGAATGCGCAACACATGTAGGAACCCACCGACCAGGGCCCCTCCCAACAGTACAACGTCGCAATGCTGCTGTTCATGTTGGCGTGCATGCTCCGCCCAGGAAGCACGCACGTCATCACGAATGTCACGCGTGTGCAACGTGACACCAACCAGGACGGAGCCCATAAGGTCGTGGGACCCCTCGTCCGCAGGTAGTGGAGAGGCAGATGACGTGGCACTCCCCCATACCTGCGGACGGGCCTGGGACGGGGCATCACTGCTAGTGCATGGTGGTGCAGTCACAGGGTCAAGGACAGCGACATGCACAGGCCCCTCTGCAGTGACCTGTGCTGCCTCCTGACCCTGGCCCTGGACTGCACCACTTGCACCAGTGGAACTACTCCCTCCAGGCCCCATGTGCGGCTCAGTAGCGGGCTCCTCCTCCTCTGTGGAGACCACCAACCTGGATGTCTCCGTACCGTCTACCGCCATTGCAAGCCCCAGTGGAGGCTCACCCGGCCCTTCCGCTACAGCCGTAGTGGCAGACCCGGCACCAGCCCCCTCGCTCCCAGATGTTGGCAATTCCTTGGAGGGTGGCTGGGCCTTGCGTCGCCGCCCGGTGGAGGCATCCCCGCCGCTTGGCTCCACAGCGCCGTCTCCACCCTCTTCTTCACTTGACGCTGCGTAGAGGGAGACATGGAACACAAGCATCAGGGTACAGTACAATATTCCCCTTGACAGGAAGCAATAACACATGAGTGGCACTGTCAAATGTCACTTCCATCCTGTCCCTCCACAACACATGGGTGAATGCACGCAACACACATGCAGAAACAGTCCCCGCGCCTACAATCAACATCAGCATCCATGTACAAGGGCCTCTGTTAACCAAAATGTTGCCTTCAAAAACTCACATGCATCATGGCTCACACTGATCCCATGCACACACATCACCGGGGGGTCATGCATCATGGCTTGCACACCACAGACACAGTGGATAGACATAGTAGATACAACGGTGACGGCACTGAATGAGTGAATCTACACATCATCACAGACATGTGTCATGCATCCATGGCGTTTCAAAGTCACACACACACACTTCTCAGACACACACACATGTGCACCATACATGTACATGACAGCAGCAACCATCCCTCACACCCCCTCCATGTCCAAGAACAGACACTGTGTGCATTCTGCATACAGCTCCCCATGTTGCATTGGAACACATGCACCATCCATGTGGTTCACACATTACTGGTCTGACATGCATGACCATGATGTCCCTGCACACACACATCCATACATGGCCTATGTCACACATACAGGCAAGTATCAGACTACCAGCACACTGCAACATGCACTGTCTCACACAGCAATGCTTGGCCACCTACCGCTCAACTCCAGACGGGTCTGCCTCTGAAGGATCTGGGCATGGAGCGCTGCAGCTGCGTGTTCCAGGACCCTCATTTGGATGTTGCTCATGCTGCCCCGGCCCCCCTCTGTGAGGTGCCGGGCCTTGTAGAGGGTCCTGGACGTCAAGTCCTCCCAGTGCTTCTTGACGTGCTTGATGTCGCAGAGTGCCTCCTCCTCCGCGTTGATGGCAACCACTGCGTCCTCCCAGATCCTTGACCGTCCTTCCTTGTTGGTGCGTGATGTTTCGAAGAGGGCATCATAATGCCCCAGGACATGCTCCACCAGGACACCAACTTCCTTCTCACTGAAGCTGGTGGCCCTCTGCCTCTCTGACTGGGGGTCGCCAGTGGTCTCAGATGGTGTTTGCCCCGACATGACGACCCCCGAGGCAGGTGTGGGTGGGCAACTGGGTCCTGGAGCTGGGCTGTGGAGCGATGGTATCCCAGTCGGGAGTCTTCTGTTCCAGCAGGGGTGGACACCGCAACTGGACCCCTGCAAATGGTTGCTGTGCAGGCACCAAATAGCAGCAGGCAGGCAGCAGCAGATGGCTGGTGGGAGCATGCTCGGGGCTCTTGGGGGCAGGAAAATGGCATTTTGGGCAGGTCTTCTGTGTGTATTCGCGTGGCCAGCTTGATACGGAGTGATTTGGCACGTGAAAAAAATTGCACGTCAGTGTGTAATTCGAGGAAAGGCCCTTAGCGCATAAGCGCATCTGTGACGCGATGCGTGCGGGCATTTCCCTTGTAACGTGGGCATAGTGGTTCAGCGCGCATGTGAAAAAACTGCACGTCCGCGTGTGAATGCATGTAATCCGAGGAAAGGGCCTACTCGCGTAAGTGACGCGACGCGCGCAGGCGTTTCCTTCAGCACGGGGTAAAGGTGAGCGGGGCCAGCAGTTCACTGTACGTGCCTTTCGTGGAGACCGACGTGTGTTGCTACTTCGTGTTGTTTCGCGCACCATCACAACTTCACAGCGGATCAAGGACGTATCTCTTCTTTTGGCGGGGGTATTGGCTACGCATGTTTTTCATTATCACGCTAGCCAGACGGTGAGTCGCGCATGCTATTTTTCCCACTGCGGGTGCCCCTGTGTATCGCACCCGTTTTCGAAGTCGTAGTAGCCTGCGTGTCCCACGCGTACGTGTTTTTCGTGTTACTGGGTGCCACCGTGTACTGCGGGAGGTTGATTCCATGCACGTAGGCTGCAGGGTTGCTGAAAGGGGCCCCTAGGGGTCCCTCGCGATATGGAAACAAGGCAATAACCATACACAAAAGGATGCGCCAGACACGAAGTTCAAATTCCCAATGCTAGGGTTTATTGCAAGCAAAAATAGTCCCAATTGGCCAACTGTGGTCTCACACCCCGCAACGTGAGTTTCCTAGACCTCGAGGGACGCAAGAGAGCGAATTACGTACATCAGTTACATATATACAAAATGCATATCATACAATCAGCTATGTCATATTTAACACCCCCTTTTATTAAGTTTCTTTGAACTCGGGATGACGATGGACATTTCCGATGGGTATGACAATTATTACACTTTCGATGTCTATTCTAGTAAAAATGTGCAATTAGAAAGTGCGGAGGCATCTTCTAGTCGTTGAACAGAACACGGTGGTTCTGTTCTTGGAAGCAAGCTGCACACGGGGGAAGAGTCGCATTCCAAGCTTTGCTATCTATGAGGTACTATTTGTGTCCTGGGAGCCGACACGCTCTAAAGGGTTTTGCAAAGGGGGGCCGTAAGAAGAGCATAATTCAAGCCTTTAGCTGCGTTATTCTAACATATTCAACCACAGTACGAGACTGGCTGGCAGCTGTGAAATGATTAAATGACTTGCAGCTCTCCCTCAAGGCTACAGAGAGGGAGCGTGGGCATTCCTTCCTGGGCTACTCATGAGGAGTTTCAACGAACTCCTCAGTCCCGCGACCTTGCCCTTTCATATTCAGACAACAATGTTAACAGTTGAGCAGAGTAAGCAGAATACGCAAGAATTGCAAGCTGGAAAGCAGTTTTAGACAGAAAGCAATGAGCAATGGTTAACAAGCAAAATGGCGATTCTTGCTACGTTTAAAATGGCCCCTTGTTTGTCAAGCATAGCAGTCTGTATTTCTATAATTCGGTGCATAAGACGGTTGGCCTTCGGCCATCAAGTTACGTCTGTCATTCAAATGAAGGGTATTCACTTTTCCAGATTGACAAACCCTCCTTTTGGTCATATGCCAAACGTCTTATTCATTCATTGTATCCTCCTCCGATGAGGATAAGTCTGGGGTATCTATGTCTGAACCTCTCATGCTATCATGAGCATCATCTTCATCATTAATGTCTATAGCCATGAATTGTTTTACTGTTTTTTCTTCATCAGTGTCTCTGTTATTTCGGTCATGCGTTTGTTTTCCTCTCAACACCATGTGCATACATCCCTTAGTACATCCCTCAGTTGTTTCAGTGCAAACTATTGGTAGGCATTGTATGCAGCAGCAACATGTTATGAATATACGAAGTACCACCATTAGTATCGAAATTAACTTCCATCCCCAGGACTGCAATAACCCCCACAACCAGGATCCTATCCCCCAACCCCCTTCTTCAGTAGAGAGTGTGGAATTTAAGACATGTAATTTCCGGATTGCTTTAAATATCGTAGGGGAGTAATCATCTATATACACACAGCATGCAGTTTTTACGAGTTTGCAAACTCCCCCACGATTAACTAATATTATATCGAGAGCCATCCTGTTTTGTAGTGCCATTAGTCTTATTCCTTTCTCTTCTAACGTCATATTCAATAAAATATCCGTTGTTGAATCTATTGTATTTTTAATATTCTAGACAGTTTTCTTATATTATAGGATTTTTCTATTTGG